>NC_083861.1:7664000-8965000 GCF_029169275.1 Apis cerana
ATATATATACATATATAGAAAGGATTAAACATTTAAAAATCAATCCGACATCGCGTTATCTCTTCTATCTTATAAATATATATATACATATATAAATATATATATGTATATATATATATCACACGGCCGATTTTGTGACTGCGAGATTAAGGTATAATAAGCATAAGCACTAGTAGTTGATTATTCCGAGTAAGGAATAATCCGTAGAAGAGAAAAAAAGAAAGAAAAGAAAAAGAAAAAGAAAAGAAATTACGAAAGAAAAAAACGCAAGAAAATAACGTCTCAACAATGTCGGATATTCAGGACGAAAGAACGTTCCGTCGACGAGTGCCACAAAAAACGAGAAACGTACGATAAAAAATGTGGAAGGGTGACAGCAAAAAAGAAAAGGAAATATTCTACTTAAAAAGAAAGAAACAAGAACGATGTACCAACCACTGCACCGTATGCGAAAAATTCTCTCGCGATAGAAACTTAATAATAATTAATAATTAACAGCGATAATAATAAGATGCGAGATATATCGTTACATCGAGTACGATGTTCTAGAACAAATGATTAAAAAAAAAAAAAAATACAAAAAAAGTTCGTTCGTATCTACAATTTTTTTTTTTTTTGCAACAATTAATCATCTTTCTCTTTTTTCTCTTCTCGTCTCTTCCCATTCTTTGCTCTTCGAGTCTACTTCGATAAAACTATTAAAATGAGTATTTCTTTTTCTTTTTTTATTTGAACATAATCTTTTCCGGGCTGACGATATTTTTCCCCCTGCTATGTATATATATATATATAAAAAAAGAAAGGATGAGCCACGCCCGAAAGAATCTTAATCCATTTCGCATGAATAACTTTTTTTATCATTTTACTCTTTTTAGACGTGGAAAAAAAAATGATACGCGAAAAGTGAATTAAAAAAAAAAAGAAAAAAAAAAGAAAACGGTTTAAAAAACCGAGGATCAAGTCTAAAGAATTCGATCGAGTTTTTATGAGAAACTTAATAATCCAACGATGATCGAATCGCGTCGCGTGCAAGGTTCTGATTCGTGTAAGGAACGATATAATAATAAAAAAGATCAAATTTCGGGTTACACGAAACGAAAACCTGAAAAGAAATATTGGAATAACGTTAATTAAGATGGCCGACACGATCGTTTAATGATCGTAATTCAATGAACGATTTTTCTTTCGATGGAGCGTGGCCACATTTTATTCGTCGATCGGTAAACATCTAATAAACCAATTATTATTTCACTGGCGAATAATATTTCGCGCGTCCACGTGAAATCGCCCTGTCGTTCTGTCGCGGAACGGAAAGATTGAATTATTGTTTTCACGCGCGGCACGTATTTTTCGACGAGTGAAAATTTAACCGAAAAAAAAAAATATATATATATATATATATATATATACATATATAAATGGCCAACCAAAAAAAAAAGCACAAAATAAAAATAGGAAAAAGAGAAACAGGTTTTGCAGTGGTTCGATAGTTTTCACGATTATTACTTGTTTCCGTTTAAATGATGGCCGATCAGTTACGACCGTAAGATATCCCAGAAACTTTGAAACGATCTGTATAAAGTTTAATAAGATTTTCGAGAAGGCATAAGAATGTCGGCGATCGACACGATTTTATATCGAATTTAACCACCCGGGAAATCAGTGATCCGGATCGCGAAACGTATAAACGAGTAGTGCCGCTAAAATCGTACAAGGAGAGAGAGACGAGCGGATCTAAAAAAGATCGGGATGTAACACGAAAGATCGCCCCGCGAAATATATATCGTAACAATTATAATACTCGTGAATCACGGAGAATTCCTCTTCTTTTTTTGAAGAACCTGCTCCTTCGTTTTGATTTTTTTCTTCTTTTTTTTTTTTTCTTTTTTCTTTTTTTTTCTTTTTTACGCGCTTGCAACGAATAAGAAAATATGAAAAAAATGAACAACGAGGATAATAATAATATTACTATAAAAAAAAAAAAAAAAAAGAAAACACAACGTTAAAAATGATTATCAGCGAACGATCACATCGTCGTCGTTTCTATCCCGCGGTTTCTGGCGCTTCTGCACGTTTTTTTCTTTTTGCTTTTTTTCTTTTTTCCCTAACCTATTTTTATAAACGCGATATAAGTAGATCTCTAATAATTTAATGAGTCGATTAACGTGACGCCTGACGACACGATCACTTCATTCATTCATTCTCACATCTTTCGTATCTTTCCCTTTTAAACTTGCTTGTTTTTCCACTTTTTCTTCTTCTCCTCACTCTTCTTCTCCTCCTCTCTTTTTCTTCCTCCTCTTTCCTCTCAGTCCCACTTTTTCTTTCTTTTCCTTTCCCGCCTTTAGTACTGTATCAGAGTATCGATAATTGCAGTTTTTCAATATAATTATTAATATACCATCCTAAAATACGGTCAAATCACTGCCGCGAGCAGCAATTCCGAGGCACTACAAACAGGCCACAGAGAATATGGCCGCACAATTATTCATCTTCAGATCATCTCTGTGTCTAAATGATAAAAGACTAACTGTAGAACGCCTAATATACGTATAATCGTAATCATATACTTATGCATCTCGTCATCTATAGGTATAGATCATTATAATATATATATATATATAATATATATAATATATATATAATGTACAATAATTAGAGAGATCACACGTCTTAATATAGAAATTTAAAAGACTATTCTCTAGTACGTTGAAATTTTTTTCAATATTTTGTGTGTGTTCTTTTGTGTTCGTGTTATGTATTTCTTTCCCCATTTTCGTATCGCATTTTTAAGTATTGCCACGAAACATTTATTCCTGTTTTGCTTCAATCTTTTTTTTCTTCTTCTTCTTCTTCTTCTTCTTCTCCTTCTTCCGTTTTCGTTTGCTTCTGTTCACCGGTTGATGTGATGATAATTGCGTAATTATTATAATTATAATTATTATTATTACTATTATTATTATTAGTATTATTATTAATATTATTATTATTATTAAGTTCCGGATGAGCGGACTTCACGAGGGTCCTTCGAAAGTCTTTTTTTTCCTCTTTTTTTTTTTACCCACGGCTTACTCCCCTTTCGAGCTCTACTCTATCGACTACCCTACTTACGCTACTCTACGGTGTCTCAGCCTTCTTCCACGTTCCCTCCTCTTTCGTTTTTTTTTTTCTTGTTTTGCTTTGTGTCGCTTACCTAGTGTTACGTTCAGCACCAATCTGATTTTAAAACCGATTCAAAATATCATCATTATAGTTAATAGAATAATATAACCTGTCGTATAAATATACATTCAAATATTACTATAGTATACAAGAGTCGTACCTCTCCCCTCGCGCAACTATCGTCATCGTCAACTTGCCGTACCCCGAAAAGCTATGGCTCAGCACTCTGGGGGGATACGCCGTCCTCGTAAATCCTACCTAATCTCTCTTCTTCTCTTTCCCTCTTACGCTCGCCCTCGCACACACATACACACACACACACACACATTTTTCTCTCACCCTTCTTTTACATCCATACTTCTATCTTCTGGTTTCTTTCCCTCTCTCTCTCTCTCTCTCATATCTTCGTCTCCCGCATCTTCTTTCTTCTTCATTTCATTTTTTCCCCCCTCCGATCTCTCGTATCCTTCAGCGATTTTACCCACTCCTATACCCTTCGTCTCTCTTCGTTTCACCCTCGATTCTGCACGCGCGCACTCGCAACTCTCTCTCTCGTTCTCGCTCTCGCTCTCTCTGCTTCCATTTTCTCATTCACACACGGGAATCCACGCAGCATCCACGCAGTATCCATGCGACCAAACACGCACTCTCTTGCTCGCTCTTTTTCGCGCCATTTCAACATTTTTTTTTCTTTTTTCTCCTCCACTCGGTTTTGTTTGTTCGTCGGAGTGAACGGCTTTACATATTTACAGGCATTCTTCTCGTGGTCGTGTATTCACCTCCCTCTCGAGGCAACGTATCTTCCTCCCATCACGTATATCTCTTTCTCTTTTTCTCTTTCTTCTTTTCCCCCTTTTTCTTTCTCTTTCTTTTTGTTCCTTCTCCTTTCTCCATCTTTTGTTTCATTTAAACATAGGCAAGTTAGATATCGTATCACAATCGTTATCAATTTTTTTTTTGTTTTGTTTTGTTTTGTTTTGTTTTGTTTTGTTACGTTTTGCTTCTAATCTGGTCGTCGAATCGAACATCTTCAAACACCCGTGCGCACGAGCGTTTTCCTTTTGACGAAACACATATCCCGAATATATATACGAGTTTGTCACTACGACGTACGTACGTGTGCATGTGTCTTCTTCGTATCTGTGTATCGTGTGACTGATCCGTATGTGCGCACTCTTATGTATACTCGTGTGTATATACTCGTGTACACGTGTTTCTGCGTGTACGTATGTATGTATGTACGTGTGTATGCGTGTGTGTGTGAGCGGTGTGTGACGAACGACACCTCGGACGGCCTGCCTGCCTTGCGCGCGCGGAACCACCGAACTCTCTCGAGCTATTCGCTTCATCCACGAAAAAAACGCGAGAAGGTACGTCGTTAATTCATTAATATATATAAAAAATACGTATGGGGGAATAGACGAGATTCTTCGTTGGTTGAGTCACCATTTTTCTGGCGCCAGCGATCAGCTCGACGGTGAACGACACAACGACTCCCTCGTCTTTCCGCAAGCTCCGACCTCTTTCCCTCCCGAAACCCATTTGCAATCGCGTAGCTCGCTCGGTTCGTGACTTGGCGCGTGTCAGTTACCACGCTCCCTTGTATTTCCATTTTCCGTTGCTTCCCTCTTTCTCTCAATCTCTCACTCTCGCCCTCTCTCTCGATCTCTCGTTCTCACGCTCATCCTCTCCCTCTTTCTCTCATCCTCTCCGTGAAACAGAATCTCTCTGCAGCGTAGAATCAACGACAGATTCGGGGAACGAACGTGGCGCACTCGTCGAGCGAGGTGATGATCGGCGATGAAAATCGAAGAGAAGAGCAGTCGCGCTGTTGCGGAGGAGGTGTTGTGAGTTTCTCTCTCTCTGGGCGAGCTCGTGCGAATGCGTTGGGTCGCGTGGACGGAGAGAGGGTCGGACCGCACGAGTGGAAACGGACCACACTGGTCGGACGAGGTCGCACAATCTATCGGTAATAAGAGTAAACGCGATCGACGTGCGTCAACGTGTCACACTCGTACACTCGCATATACACGCGCACACAACACCAATCCAACCACGAATCGAACTATATAGAAAGAGACACGGCGGCTCGAAAACGTGTATATATATATATATACACGTATAAGTCGGTGTGTCGATCATCGTCGAGCTGATGACTAGCTGGCGACGCGTTCCGAGGCTGTGCGAACCAATGGAACGAGGAAACGAAGCGAACCTTGAAACGAAAAGAAAGAGGCTAGTAAATGCACGATAAATGTCACGGGTAGTGTTGCTGGATCGGCTGGGTGCATCGGTGCGTCGCGACACTGGACGACGTCGTTGCGGCGGTCACTGCTGCTGCTGCTGCGGCGGCGGCGGCGGCGGCGGCGTCGCTCTGTAACGCGTGACCGAAGCATCGCTGAAATCTCAGCGGTATTCCTGCTTGCTAGTAGGCGGCAGGATGGACGGTTAGTCACTGCGGCGGCAGGCCGGTCGGTGGTTTGAATTCGCCGGCAACGGACACCCCGTTCGCCTGTGCCGGGAACTGCGCCGTCGACACCGGGGGTTGGTGATTAAACGCGGGCGCGTAACATTGGGGGAAGTAGAGCTCCGGCTTGACCACGGTCGGCGTCAGCCCTCTGGGGACGGGGACGGGGCCCAGGCCGGCCGGCGTGCCGGGCGGTTTCGAGTCGCTGCTCGAGTTCCTGCGCACCTTGGCCGCGTGCGGATTCATGTGGTTGTCGATGTGCTTCTTGACCTCGGGCTCGGTGGCGAAACGCCGCCTGCAGTTGGGCATCGGGCAGCAGAAGGGCCGGTCACCCTGGTGGGTGCGCGTGTGCTGGTCCAGTATCGCCTTCTGGCGGAAATCCTTGCCGCACTGTTGACACTTGTACGGCTTCTCGCCCGTGTGGATGCGCAAATGTTGGTTCAAGATCGTGCGCTGGCGGAAATTACGGCCGCAGTACACGCACCCGTACGGCTTTTCGTTCGTGTGGATGCGAAGGTGTTGGGTCAAGTGGGACTGTTGCCTGAACCTCTTGCCGCACTCGGGGCAAGGGTACGGTCTCGACTCGATGTGTATGCACCCGTGCTGCAGCAACGTGGACTTTTGCTTGAACTCCTTCTGACAGATCGGACACCGAACGTACAACGGCATACCCGCGGAGCGGCCGTGCTGTATCACGTCCGGCAGACAGCTCTTGCTACCGCCTTGCTGCTTGATGTATTGGAGAGCGCCGAAGCTGCCCGTGCCACCCGCGCCGAAAACCGCGTGATTCCCGCCCTTCGGGTCCTTGAAGTAGGCGGGATACTGGATCGAGTTCGCGTCCGGCGCCGGGCTGAACGCGCCCGACTGCGTGTCCGTGTCGCCGAACGTCGATCCCACCTCCTCCTTCCCCTCCTCCTGCGGAAACGGAACGTCCTGGGGCCAGAGTGTCGGCGTCATCCCATTCTTGAAGATTAGATGCGGACTCACGTCTGTAACAGACACGAGAACCAAGTTTATCCTCCAACTTCTCCTGCTAACCCCGTACGTCGGAGGAATCTTTAATTTTTTTCTATTTTTTTCGTTTCTTTCTGTTAGAAGCCCGGAGATCACGCGACCACTGAAGAGACTAGACTAGCCGCGAGTGCCCACGTGTTAAGAAAGAAACGGGGGATCTCGATCGGTGGATCGAGAATCGAGTAGGTAGTAGCAGCACGGCGCCAGAGCGTGCAACCCTCGAACCCGCGCAAATTAAAGAAACGACTTTTCCCTTTTCTTCCTTCGATCGAGTCGCGAAAGTTCAAGCATCAAGCATCGCGATCACCCACGTGCTCCGTTCGACGGATCGATTCTCGGCTCCTAGGTCCACCTCCTCCACCTTCGCGAAAACACGCATTCTCTTTTTTCTTTTCTTTCTTTTCTTTTTTTTCTCTCCTTTCTTTTCTTTTCTTTTCTTTTTTTTTTTTTTTTCTACAGCAGAGAATTTTCCAGCCAAAGAGATAGTTAGATAGTTGGTGTTATGTTAAACAGATGCGAGATTAGAGAGGTTCTATTATTACTATTATTATTATTACTATTATTATTATTAATATTATTATTATTATTATTGTTATTATTATTATTCCATACTTGTTAAAATTCCGTCGTGGTCAATTTCGAAGAGAGAGCGAACTTGCAGAGGGCAGAAGAAGTATATATATATATGTATATATATATATGTATGTATGTACATATATATATATATATACACACACACGCGGATTAGATTAGGCGGTCGTGGATGCGGGGGACTAGACTTGTTAGGGGGGAGAGGGAGGGGAGAGGCTCCTCTATCTCACAGCTCACCAGCACTCTCGCGTCCAGCTCAACCGTTCTGATTCTTCGGTTGGCCTTTGGCGGCAACGAGGCCGATTCGTTTCGATCGATTTTACTCGACGAAATTCACGACCAGGAAAACTGCGAAACGAGCAAACGTACGCGATCGCGTTTGTCCGCTGGGAACCGACACATGGGGGGAGGGGGGAGGGGGAGGGTGGTAAGCGGCGGAGAAACCAGATGGATCGAATAACGCCAAACGAATGGAAAAAAATAAACATACAAAGGTGACTGGGTTAGTTAAGAGAGAAATGGCGATCGAAACGAACGTGGAAAAGAGAATGGTTTAATAAATAATGGAGAAGAACGAACGATGACGAGATTGAGAAGAATTGGCGAGATGATATGGCGGCGTATATGATATGCTACAGCATCGTTAAAAATTATAGTAGATAATATATATATATATATATATATATATGTTCATATATATATTCATATGCGTATCATAAGTATTAATATAAAGACGAAGAACTGTGAAGAAGAAGAGATGAAGAGACGATGGTGGCGGCGGTGGTGGTGGCGGTGGTGGTGATAGTAACATTAAGAACCGGTGAATGGGTCAGTGTGGTTGTGGTGGACGCCCTCTGGGAGTCTGGGAGGCAGAGAGAAATGCTCGCCTTGGTGTGTGCGGACGTGCTGATTCAGGATCGCCTTCTGACGGAAGTGTTTTCCGCACTCCGGACATTGGTATGGCTTCTCACCCGAGTGGATGCGCAGATGCTGGTTGAGGATGGCACGCTGCCGGAACGTACGCTCGCAGTACACGCAAGCATACGGCTTCTCGTTCGCGTGTATGCGCAGGTGCTGCGTTAGATGCGATTGTTGCCTGAACCGCTTCCCGCACTCTGGACACCCGTATGGCCGACTGTCCGTATGGATCCGCTCGTGTTGCAACAACGTCGACTTCTGCTTAAAATCTTTCCCGCACGTCAAACACTTGAACAAACGTAGGTCGCTGTTCGCCCCTTTCCCAGACTTGCCGCTCTGCTGGACTATGTCCGGCAACCCGGTCGCCATGTTCGGTGCCCCAGGGCTCGCGTATTGGTGCGCGTCCAGGCTGGGTCCACCGTCCCCCTGCCCGAGGGACGTGAGCATCACGCCCGGCTGCTTCAGATAGTGCAACGCGGAGAAACCACCCGGGGTCAGCATGTGCGGCGGCACCGAGGGCGACGGATGCGGCCTGGCATCCTTGAAGTAGTGCTGCGGATACTGCTGCAGCTCTCCCGCCCCGGGGAAACAATCCGTGCGATCCACCTCGTGAGGGGTCAACTGTTGTTGGGGCGAGTGGTCCTGCTGTTGCGTCTGTTGCTGTTGTTGCTGCTGTTGCTGCTGCTGCTGCTGTTGAACTTGCTGCTGCTGCTGCTGCTGCTGTTGTTGCTGCTGCTGCTGCTGCTGCACTTGTTGCTGCGTCTGCTGCTGCTGCTGTTGTTGCTGTTGCTGCTGTTGCTGCTGCTGTTGAGAGGTGGCTTGATTCGATTGTATATCGTCGTCGGGTGGGGTTAAGGCTTGAGGCTCAGGCGGTGCCGAGGGGTACGGTGAGGGCACGGGAGAGGCCAACGAAGGCGGGGGACCGCTTTCTCCCTCGACAGGGGGACCACAGGCCTGCTGTGGGCTGCCGGACGAGGAGGAGCCCTGCTGTTGCTGTTGTTGCTGTTGCTGCGGGTACAGCCCCCCGTCCTGGAGAGATCCCGGCCCGGGGCCCCATTGCCCCTGGGGTCTCTCCATGTTGTCCTTGTATAATACGTAGGGCGCGCCAGTATCTGGAATCAGACAAGTCGAACGAACCTTTATCGATGCGTGCTCGTGAAAAGTAACAAGCGCCCGTTTTTACTTTTGCGTGCTCGTTGTGCTCGGTAACGGGAGATCGTTCCGGGGGAGAAGGGGAGGGGGGAGGCAGAGAAGAAGGGGAGGGCGGAGGGACGGAGGAAGGGGGGGGGGGAAGAGTCGCTAATTAAAAACACTTACTTCGTCTCCCTGATTTATAAAACACGATTTATAAAATACGTGTATACACAGAATCTTTGAAATCATTCCCTAAAACGAACATCGAACGTTCTCTCCGCTCTACGCACTCTCTCTTTCTCTCTCTTTCTCTCTCTCCGCTCTAGGAGCGGCGGAGGAGGAGGAGGAGGATGAGGAGGAGGTGGGGGAAAACGTAATGGCAAAAAGGCGTACGCGTAATCCTATTAATTTTTCAGCGTTAACGAGCCGGTATATTAGATCAGTAACGGAAGCGTGGTCATATTCTTAACACGTACGGCGCGAGCCCGGTTACAAGCAACGAATGTGTGGTATTCGATTCGTCACGCTCGTAAAATTTCAGCCCGAGACGCGATCGCTCTATAGCGGCCAGGCAAAGTGGGAACGTTACACCCTTCCCTTTGGTTCGACTCTAATTAAGAATCGTTCGACGTTTCCACGAATTGGAATATATGCATGCACGGTGCTGCATACGCTCGAGGGTGGATTTTGATCGATCAGGGGACGATAAAAGAATCGCGTCGTTTCTTCGTTCGAAGACGACAACAACAACAACAACAACAACAACAACAACAACAACTCGTAGAAGGAATCATCGAGGTATCGAATCAGGAATTGTGTACACGCGCTTTCTAACACGAATCCACCACGTTCCCGGTCACGCATGGCCAGATACGTCCGGTTCGAGCTTCGCAAGTTCAACGGCTGTTATGCAGGTCGGATGCACGTCCGCGCGAATGATTTATGAAGTGTTCCACTGTATCTGCGATGTCGAATCTCCCTGCCCTTCTCTGCGCGTTGAAAAAACTTCGCTCCGTCTCCGATCCACCTCTCTCTCTCTCTCTCTCCATTCCATTGTTTCGTGTCTCGTCTCGTCCATTCCCCTGGACGTCGCTATATTTTCGATTATATTGGAAAAATGAGTGTATCGATGGCGCAGGATGGAAGGAAAGGAAAGTTTGGACGAAAAAATTGTATCGTTCTTCCAGGAAGAAAAGGAGGAGAAAAGGAGAAAAAAATGGGAAGGAGAGGAGAAAAAGAAGAAAAGCGGACGAGCTACAAAGTATCCATCGAATTATCCAAATCCCATGGTCGATGGGAAAAGAATCTCTCTCTCTCCCTCTCCCTGTTGCGTGGAATGGAATAAACGAAGATACAGCGATCATATAAGGATAAGAGCGTATAACGCGCAAGGACTTTCTCTCTCTCTCTCTCTCTCGTGGGAAAGAGAGGCGGAGAGTTTATAATCGTGGTGTGCGCCCTCCGTAAATGGCGGGCGACACGCGTCCGCTGCAATCACCGCTATCACGTACAGTCGTATTACGAAGGAAAGGAGGAAAACAAGGACGGGTACCGCGGCGCATCTCTCCGTGATTATGGAATTCGCATTATGCAACGTTACACAAAGTGTGTTCCGTTTTATCGGATTAATTACCTCGCTCTTTATTCCATTCTTTCGTTTATCCAACGGGGCGGCCGTGCTAACGCAGCCCGTTTCTACCATACGCGGATATACTACTCGCACGCCTCTTTCAGCCCGTCTTTTGTTTTTACGTCGAGGATGACGCATCGACGGATTATCTTCGCTTCTCGGGTCCGTTTATTAATATCGAGCCACGCTTTCTTGCGTGTACGCTCTCTTTCTTTCTTTCCTCCTCCATTTTCCATTTTTTATTTC
Organism: Apis cerana; assembly: GCF_029169275.1. Lineage (NCBI taxonomy): Eukaryota > Metazoa > Arthropoda > Insecta > Hymenoptera > Apidae > Apis > Apis cerana. Next base: position 7,675,163 of record NC_083861.1, read on the forward strand.
ACTCCTCTCTTTCTCTTCTTTTATTTCTCCTTCTCTCTCGCCCCTGAATCAACCCACGATCGAAAAGAGAAAGACGGTACAGCACACGGTACGACACACGGGTTAGCTTTTGTTGCTCGTTGACGGACGATACGGATTTGAGCGGTGGTGACAAGTGAAGTTATTGAAGTTCGGAAAGCAGAGGGGAAAAGGATACGGCGGCCGACCGCGAGCGTTAATTGTCGTTGCAACAACGCCCCGGCCGAAACGAAGGATTCCGGTGATTTTTGTCGGCGATTTTCGGCGCGGGCGGAGGAAAGGAAGGATGGACTCGAGATTGAAACGCCTTTTAAAGAGTTACATTCTCGAAACGTTAGTTATCGAGGCGATCGAACGAATGGAAGGAATAAACGCTTATCGGGAATCAATTCTCCGCGCTATTCCTACTCCCCGAAATCTTGCCGAAAAACCCGAAATCCCGCGAGGATACAGGAGAGATTCGTTTTAACGTTTCGTCAAACATTTGTATTTTATTTTCCAAACGTCTAATCGGCGACTATCAACGTCGAAACGATTCCGCGACCGCAATTAATTCGAATCGTACGAGCAACCTTCCTTTCTCTGTTTCTCCGTATCTATACACGCGTGCGCGCGGGTATATATACATATATATGTATGTGTTGCTTTTTTCCCCAGGCGCAAATGAAAGGAACGAGTTCGCCGCTGTTCATCACGCTCGATTGTTATATATGTCTTCTGATACGGCTGCTTGGCGGTTGATGTACGCCAGCAGAGATCGCGGAATCTCCCTCCCGTTCGGGGAGGATCGATCTGATTTCACGTAATTGTAAATTGCCTGATCGGATCGGACGAAAATCAAAGATGCGCGATCTTTTTTTCTTTGGATAGAGATTTGTCGGGTGTATATATATATATATATATTTTCTTTGATCAACGGCGTTACCGGCGAAAACGAATAAACGTCGCGAGGAAAGAAAAGAGATTTAAGCAATGAATCGTTACTCGCTCTCGGCAGGGAAACAAAAACGGACGATCGTTACTCTGTAACCGCTATAATCGCGGTTTTGCTAGATTTAACGGGCCATTCGTCGGTGAAGATTGTTACATTATACCAAGAACGTAATCTTCCACACCTCTCACTTCCTCGGTCACCTTTCTACAAAAACGATCGTTCCTCCGAAACGTTAGCGAAACGCCAATTTAATCCTCTGAAACCTATCAAATATTCAAGTCCCCGCCAAAACGCCGCCCTCTATTCTCGCGCAGATTTATCTCGTGAGCGCGTAACAAAATCCCACCGTTTCGCCATATTTTCTGCGTTCGCTCTCCGAGTCCTTTTTGCTCGGGGTGAAAAGGAAAAGAGAGAAAGAAAGAAGAAAGAAATAAAATAAAAGGGGAAAAAAGAAAGAAGAAAGAATGGTCGCGAAACATTTTGACTCGAGCCGACACTGAACGTTCGAACGGGACGATCGAGAAGAGATTCGCGAGGCGAGAAACGATCCAAACGATCCTACGATTCATTTTTTCCCCTTCGCTCCTTCTCCATCTTTTTTTCACTTCCTTATCGCGCCACGTCAGGATTGATCGCCTGCATCTACATAACATTATCGTTTATTTATTCCGCCGGCTGTTACTGAAACGGTCTCCCGTATCATTAATTACGTTAATGAGTTTGCACGAATATACACGCGAACGTGTGCACGTATGTCGCGTGTATATTTCTATACACGTATAAATAAATACACACACACGCACATATATATATATACATATATTTATACCGGCGTTTCGTAATCAATAAACGTGTCGCGCGATTCGGATCGAGAAGACGAAGGAAAAGATGGAACTCGGTCGCGAGAACGGTCGAAAAAAAAAAGAAAGAAAGAAAGAAAGAAAGAAAAAAGTTTCCCTTTTTCGTTCGTTCGTTCGCGAAATCCACGAACGAACGATTCATGTCGAATTACAACACTTTCGGCGTATCGTGACGTAACGTGTTTCTTTTTCTTTTTTTTTTTTTAAACGCGATCAAACGCGTTCCTTGAACGAGCAAATGAGAAAGTTTACGGGAGAGAGAAAGAGAGAGAGAGAGAGAGAAAGGGAAATGTTGTATCTCGTCGTGTATTGCGTCGTGGTCGAGTTCATAAAAAGATTACACGATTCGGGATCCGGGGGCCATTCCTCGAAATATCGAATATCTCTTAATCCGATCTCTTAATCCCCGTCTTTTAGAGAAGGGGACGAAGTGTGTATTCGCGGTGTATTTATCGAAACGCCCGTCTTCGATAGCCATGACTTTGAATTCTTTATCTCGAGTCCACGTTTGCATAATCCGTTCCATATCTCGACGCTGTCCACGACGGTGAACCGTGAAAAGCCTGCACGCGCTCGAGAAACAGCGGTGAAAAAAATACCTTTTCTCCGCGGAGAAAAATCGCGTAAAGAAAAGAAAAACATCGAGCGAGAGGAAATACACTGTGCAACAAAAATTTCAATTCTCCCTCTCTCTCTCTCTCTCTCTCGTTCGAACCTCCATCCCGGATCTCCCCTCGGCCACCTCTCATTAACCATAAGACACTCTCCAACGAGCGGGATACCTCCTTCGAGCGGAACGGTTTAACGGTGGAAACAGGTTCCCCCGTTTTGCATTTTTCCCGAATTTTCAGATAAGCGTGCCGGCCTTAAGATAAGAGCCGGGTTCGCCGAGCACGGCGACATTGGCGGTGAACGGAGGTGCAATTTCAAACGTGAGAGAAAGGGGGAGAGAGAGAGAGATGGCTTGCCGCGCGGTGGCCGCCTCGTCGAAGGTTGATGTATACAGATTTCGCGGTGAAGGTCGGTTTACGATATCCGGTATCCGAGGCTCTCGGTATTCCACCTATCCATGCTTTCTCTTGCAGAGAGCGCCTTCCTCCTCGCGATACATCAGACTGCGCAAAAATAATTGGCCAAGATCAAGGCGGAAAGTAGTCACGACGCCTGCTTTTCTTTTTCTACCTTTTCTTCTTCTTCTTCTTCTTCCCTTCCAATCTCGTCTCGAATGACGAGACGAAACGACAGGAGGCCCTGCTCGAGAGCGTTGGAGGAGATCAGCTCTCGATCAGATACAGAAACGGTGTATCTCGATTAATTAAAGTTAGAGGGAGAAGGAGATGGTTCGATTAAAAGGTCCCGTGTGCTGCGATCGGAATGACGTACGGGGAGAGGGAGGTCGACGAAGCTAGAAAGGGTAGTATACAAGGAGATTACGAGATTGCGTTACGAGCGCAGGCAGGTGATGGCATTTCGTGGCCACTTCGAGAAAGGCGGGGAGAGGGTAATCGATTGTCGTGCCTCGCCAACCCTTTCTTACGAAGGGAGGGTGAAGGACAACATTCTTTCATTCCGTTGCCGCATAAAGGAATGCTTCGACGTCACGTGACGGAATAATTCAACCGAGGGTATGTTAGATAGGGAGGAGAGGGAGAGGATGTTCGAACCGCCAAAATTATTCCTTCAATTCGAACGAAGATAATTGTGCAACAATCACGATCGTCTATATACCGAAACAATAATGAAAGAATCTAATCTCGATCTCGCGATATAAATACGTAGTAAAGATTGAGAGAAATTCTCGAGAAAGGAATCTGATCGCAACGCTCTCTCGTATATCGGATCAACGGATACGAAGATACGTCCGTGATAAAAGAAAAGAAGAAATAAGTTCGCTATACACATACATCGCTCGTTTATTCGCATTCCGCTCGTCTGCCACGGTGCGGTCCGAATCTACTTTCGATCCCATTCGAGCAACCCGGTTCCACGTTCAGGAAACGGGAACAGTACCTGTTGTACGGAATCGCGAAGGTTTTTTGCCGGGGACAATCAAAAAGAGAGGCGCACGCCCGCGGAGGGAGGAAGCACCGCGCACCCCCGGGACCGGTCCTCCACCTCCTCCGCCTCCTCCTCCTCTCTCTTCCGCGGCCTCTGAATGACGTTTTGGCGTGCAACCGGTTTACCAGCCAAGGAATTTCTACGAAATTAAACGTCCGCGATAAAAATATAGCCTGGCTTCGGTTGTTCCGCCGATAAATTAGAAGGCCTTCGCTCTAGATCCCCGTATAAATAAATATCAGAGCGGAGCTGCCATTCCGATCCGGGGGCATACCGATCCTCGTAGATATCGGGGGAGGGGGCTCGATTTTACTCCCTCAGCTTCGAGGGAAATCGTAGAAAAAGAAGCTTTCCTCGTGCTTGCGCAACCATCTCATTATAAATCTCTTCCTGCGATTTGTTCGTTGATTCCTGGGTGGGATAAAGGGTGAGAAACACCACTGCATAGAGGATTAACGAAAAGATTTTAGGGGAATACAAGAATAATCGTTACCTAGTCGATCGAGGTTTATTAGATCGTAAAGCCTTGATTTAAATGATGAGAAGATTCTCTACTTTCGAATGAAATGAAAATTAACCTATTGCGCTCTGGACACGCACGCCCGAAATATAAGATAATATTCCCGTGAGTCATTGCGTTAATCTTTTCGATGGAATAGTAACCTTGGGATATCCAAACGAAGGATCCAAATTAAATACAAAAATCTTCCAAAGATATAAATACATACGTATACATAATTTCTTCCATCTCGAATAAAATATGACAGTTGAATATTGATGTAAAGGTTAACGATCGAGCAAATGATCCAGCGAGATCGAGCACGGCCAGTTTTACGAGCACGACGCGCGAGTCGCGTATGGTAATGACGGTCGAGAAGGCGGATCGCGAGATGTATCGATGCTTGATCCACGAAGGCAGTCGGGCCGGCATTATCACGCCGAGTGAAAGTTCCGCTACGTCGTTATTCATGGCGAAATGCGTTCCACTTCTTTTACTTCTTTTTCTCCTCCTTTCTTTCTTTCTTTTTCCTTTTCGCCTCCTTTCCTTTCCTTTCCTTTCCTTTCTTTTCTTTTCGGCGGGGCTCGCCGCGCGAAGGGAACCAAGCGATCGTTCCCGGAACGTAAAGCGATTCGATCGGTCGTTTCGAGCTCTCCCTGTACTACCGGAGAAAAAGCTCTCCCCGCAGCGTAGACAAAACACGACGCGTTACACCGCAAACTTTATTCGTGGAGAGGTGGAAAGCTGGTTAAAAAGCGGCATCAGGCCGAGTTATTGGGCGCCCCCTTTGACAGATCCCCATCCGTAAAGAATTCCCTTCGTGTCTTTCGATCGATGTTTACGTATGCAAATAAACCTTTTGCGTTTCCGAGCCATTAAGCGGAGATTTACTGCTCGCGCTCGCGAGATTGACCATCGATGGAGTGGAGTGGATTAGAAAAAAAAAAAAAAGAGAGAGAGGAAAAAGAAACAAGAAAGAAGAAAGAATGATCGAGAAGAGAATAAGTATAACGTTTCTTCGTAACATTTGTCGAGTTAGGTGAAAGTCAAGTTATATTATTGCTATGGAAGATGGATTATAAGAAGTGAAAATGTATCTTGAAAATTGGAGACGAGACAAACTCGTAAAAACTCGTATAGATTTTTAATGACTAGAAATCTATCGGCAAAGGATTATTAATACAATCTCCTCTCCTCCTCCTCCTCCTTCTTTGTTTCCTTCGAATACGTGAATAGTGAGAGGTGGGCAGAAGGAGGATAGAGGAGAACGGAGACAGGGTTAACTTGTAAATCGTCCCGGTGCTACGGTTCTTTCTCGTCCAATTAAATTTTCAGATGGTGTTGATCGCGGCCTGTTTGCGCATCGGGAGTCAATAGGTTGTCTACGAAGAGAGAGAGAGAGAGAGAAAGAGAGAAAGAGAGTCTGCCAGCGCTCGGCCAGCCACGAATGACAACGAAATAAAGCGATTATTTGTCTACGTCGCGCCATTATTTCGTCCGTTTTTACGGGGGAAATCGGGTATTACCCGGCCCTTCTATGTGAACGATCAACGTAAATCGGATGATTCTTTAACGAGATTTCGATCGGGGAACGCAGCAGCATTCGAGTCGCATTAATATTTCGCCGCGTTTCATTGATTTTGCAAATTGCGCCCGCATCCACGAACGAACAGACAGCACAGTCGGAGCCTGTCCTTTTTTTTCCCCAACCGTCCTCTTTCTTTTCCTTTTCTCTCCCTCTCTCCCTCTTCTCCTCTCTCTCTCTCTCTCTTTTTTTTAACCAGCCTTTTAATCGAATCCCGGCGTTAATACGTTGGACCAACGATTCGACACAAATTCGACACAGTTTTTCCAGTCTGTTAACGATCATTGAATTATCGAACAACGATTCGTTCCGATTGCCGCCTTATAAATTCGGAATCACCGCTAATGAAGCTACATCGAAACAAAAGGGGAGGGGAGGGGAGGGTGGTGGATGGGTCGCGACGAGTCAAATCGACGGGGGAAAAAAGGGGGAAAAAAAAAATACGAGAAAGAATATAAATCGATCGATTTTCGACGGGTATTTTTCGCGGCAACGCAAAGGTCGTGCCGCAGTTAGCCGCAATCTTTCGGCGAATAGACGGTCGGTATAACGGCGCGGTTAACAAGATGAATTGGACAGTGAAACGAGACGAGTCGTCCGGCGCACACAGCGAATTTACGACAAAAAATTGCGTCTTAAAAATATATATCGGGAAGGAAAGATTTCTATAGATCTAGAACTGGATCGCTTATTTACATTTCAAATTTTTTAGAAATTCACCACCCCGGAGGAATAGTAAAATCGGCTGGAATGGATGGAATAATTGGAATTTGAAAGGAATGTTGTAAAAAAAGAAAAAAAATGGATGATGTCGAAAAAAGATTCTATCTCCATCGACGAATTTCTCTCGTCAATCTCAGAGACAAGATACAATACCACTATCGTTGTGATTTTTTCCCCCCCTTCAGGTTCAAAGATCGTTCTCGAAACTCCCTATGGAAAATAGGGAGGGAAGGGGAGAGGGGGCGATAACGCGAGCTATCGAAGAGAGAGGGTATCCCGCGTTCACGCACGATACCCTGTCTTCCGACTTATCGCGGAGTGAACGAGCGGCGACAATAAGGTTTTTCCTCCCATCTATCTTCCACTCTCTAATCGTTCATCCAGGAAGATTTCCTCGCGGCCCAGCCAAAGTGCACTTAGTCGCAACCAAGTTTCGAAAGCATTAATTCCCAACGAAATTTATTCCCGCTCGCGTAAACAACCCCTTCTCTTTTTCCTCGAAATCTCGATTAAGGTCTCGTTAACGCGGAGGAATCGCACGATTTCGAACGATAAGCCATACGGTGTTTTCCCTATGATCCTATGATTTCCTCGAAACTTCCAAGTCTTTTAATCTCTCTGTGCCGTACAGAAGATCTCTAGATCTCTAGGTCGAGGCAAATGATCGTTTAGATTTTACAGTACGATATTTATATTGTATTATTGTCAATAGCGTAAAACTAGATTTCGTCAAATCGGTCCAACGTTGAAATTGCACCAACGATGTAACGCGCGACTTGTTTATTTCTTAACGAGGTCTTCGAAATCGAGGTTTAAAAAAGGGAAGCGTTCCAATAGCGAATATCGATCATGTTTCTGGCGATGATACAACGATGATTTACGATTCACGATCGACACCTTGTCTCGGGAGAAGGAGAAAGATTGAGGAGAAGGCAGTAAAATTTTCTACACGATACGAGATGTTATTGTTCCTCCTTTTCACAGATTCCTCGATATTCGTTCACGCGTCCCTCGAAGGGAGGAGGGACACTTCCGTGTCAAAGGAATGGCACGGAATCGCGAAGGAATCCCGACGAAAGAAACGGAATGGCTAATTACGCGGGAGACGGGTTTCAAAGATTTTCCTCCGTGTCCACGGGATATGAATTCTTAATCTGCATCCTTTTTTTTTTTTTCCCCTAAAGAAGAGACATCGCCCCACCATTGTTTCGTCCCTTTCGTCAAAGGATACGATTCTTTATGGTAATTCGAGAGATACTTTTTTCCCCTTGTTTTTTTTTCCACGATTGAAAAATTATTCCCTCCTTTCTCTCCCCCTCCCCCTGAATCTAATATCACGATTAAAGATAAGCGCAAATCGAGAGTGGCTCGCTATTATTCCAAAACGATCGTGATCGATCCAACGATTCTTACCTTCTCCTCCTTCCTCGCCAATTTCAGTTTCCCTCGAGACAACGCAACATCCCCCCCTCCTTTCCCTCCTATTTATTTTTTTTATCGAAATTCGTTACTCTCACTCCGTTGGAACAGAAAGGAAGATGTTTACTCAAGATTTTTAACAGCGCGAACAGCTTCGAGTCAACAACAAATTTATCGTTTCAATTTTTACGATTTCGCCAATTTCTCCTCCGCGATGATTTTATCACCTGTTGGGTAAAATTGCGTACGGGCAATAGCCACGCAATCCTGTTAAACTGGTAGACAAGGTGGCCAAGGACAGAGGAGGCCAGGTTCGTTGGCTCGACAGAAACGAGAGAGTTATCTTATCACTTTCATCGGGCTTTTATGATACGCGATACGAACAATCGGGCTTATGAATAATTCCTCGATATTATAATTACTCGAATCGATCTTCGACGACGAGAGGTATACGCTGCCGATTGAACGCGCCCTTTCCCGTCCACGATACGGTCACGTTGTCAGCCTGCCAACTTCATTGAATGCTAAAGGCTCGGCCGGCGATAATTGCAGTTGTCGGGGGACAAAGCTTCGTTCGGGTTTTCGAGCTGTTTCTCGTCTCCGTGCCACGATTAGAAAGTTGGGAATCCGAGTCACACGTGCACATCGACGGAAAGGAGAAAAAATGGAGGGGAAGAAGAAGAGGAGGAGAAGAAGAGCGGGAGTTGGAAACGACTATCCTCGAAACGTTCTTCCATCATCCGTTGTTCTCGGTGATAAAATTTCATTGGGCCAAGAGGAAACGCGGGAAAGAAAGTTCGGGAGAACAGATTGTCGAGGAAGGTGTTGCGAATTTCGAGACCGACGCGGGCGGAATTTTCGAATTCGATTTCCCGCCAACAGAGACGCGAAGGGGGATGATCTCCGGAATCGGTCGAGTGGCTCGTCACAATGTAAGAAGCGTCCCATTTGACACAGCCGCCCGATATCGTTGAACCCGAAAAAAGAGAGGGAAAAAGGAAAATAAGAAGGAGGGAGGTAAGAAAAACGAACGAGACCGCGTCCCGTTGCTTTACAAAGGGCTTCCAGATGGGGTGGAAGACGGGGACGAATCCGTGAGGAGGAAGAGGAGGGGCGGGAGGGAGTGAAACCGAGTGAGCGAGGGAACTGAGAGCGAGAGGAGGAGGGGAGGAGGAAAGAAGAGGAGAAGAAAAAGAAGAGAGGAAAGGAGAAAACACAGAGGGTGAAAGGGGTCTCGGGAGGGGGAGGGTGGAGAGAGAGAGAGAGAGCGTTCTTCGAATTCGATTTTATGCCTCGACGGAGAAATTTCGTGGCGTACCCAGAGAGTACGTTACATTATCCTTTGGCCACGTCCAGAGGGAGAGGAAGGAAAGCACCGTACTCGACGAGTGGCCATTGATTTTTCGGAAATGACTGGCCGATTACGACGAAAGCAGAAGCCGTCTTTACGATTTGTTTTGGCGGCGAGGAACGCGTAAAGAGAAACGAGGGAGGAGGAAGGAAAAACGCCACACGGTGGACGCCACGCGCGCCACGTACACACGTACGTGCGCACACGTTGGGGGCAAATACGCGTGCACGTGTACACACGTAAAGGGATGGAAAAGGGGAGAGAGAACGTGGTTGAGGGGAAAACGGAGAGAGTGGAACGGAGAGAGAATAAGAGAGAGGGAGAATGGCGGGGAGAGAGAGAGAGAGAGAGAGAGAGCGAGAGAAGAGCAGGGACAGAGAGAGAGAGAGAGAAAGAAGGAAATGGCTCGTGGTTACGCATGCGCGCTTTTTTCGTCAGACAGCATTTTTAAAGATTTTTCCTCCCGTAGCAGCTTGCAGATTTAAGTCGCCAGGTCGATCCCGTCGATTCTCGAATGCCCCGAACACCGCCTGCACTTCGTTACGACGCGCGCCGCCCATTGCAACGGCTTCGAATATTTTCTTTCCCTTTTTCATCCGGTTTTTTTTTATTTTTTCCCCTCCACCCCCATCTTTTTTTCCCCTTTTTTTCTTTTATTCCACCCCTTCCTTTCCATACGTTCCTCTCGTTAGTCGTAGCAGTCTTAATTTTCAGGGGGAAAAATTCGCAGGGACGAGCGAATATTTTTTTTTTTTTCCTATTTCACGAAACACGATGGAATTCCATTCCGCGGCTCGAAAAGTCCCCTTTCTCTCACCGATTAATCGAAAGTCCCTTGTTTCCTCGGGTGAGACGCGTTCCACGAGAGATAAGGATAAGAGAAAAGTGTATCCTTTACGATTAAGCCCCCGTTAGACGATAGACTCTGATGGGTAGAGTCGAGGCACTCTTTTCTCTCGTGTCATGTCGTTTCGTCCAATCGATTTGCGCAAAAGTGGGATCGTGTAGCGTGACGCGATGCTTTAGAATTTATTACATACAGGAACAGGTATCGACGAATGCATAATCGGGACGTGTCTGACGGAATTGTATAACTCCTGTTTGAACAGTTGTTCCGACGAAAATGCGTAAGATCGTGGCCACGAATCAGATATTAATGCGATAGACAATTTGCTTTCTTTGGTGGACAACACCAGTTCAGATCTGTTTGGATTCGTTCCACTCGAATATGATATATATATATATATATCATCGATCCGTTTCCACGCGAGTTCGACTTCTTTTCTTTCTTTTTTTTCTCCTTTTCTACGTCAAAACCGGTAAGATGCCGGCAAAAGGGACGAAGAGATGAAACGATTAAAACGGATTTTCCACCCGAGTTTTCCCACGGATAAATGAAAATTATTTCGGGTCAAATAGATTTAAACTGAACAGCAAGGTTAAACGCTTTCCTCTTGTGCGTGCCACTTGAACCAGTTACAACTTTCGACGGACGCATTATTCGGAAAAATTGTTCGAGCGAGATTCGTTCGGTTTAATATGAAATTTCGCGTTTACATTCCACGGTTTAAATAATTTTCGTCTCTTAACGCGGGGAGGGCCGCGTGATCCATTACTCCGTTACTCGTGATTATTCAATTACACACCTTGTTTCGCGCGCAGCTTTTTTTCCCCGAAACTTTATCGACTTCATCGCGATATCTTTTTCGTGGATATCGAAGGAATCGAGCCGGGAAGAAGAATAAACCGGGAAGGGGAGGGGAGGGATGGGAAGAAGTTCAAGTCCAGGGGAAAGAAAACGGTAAAACTTGGCTACGAAGGCGTAGCTTTGAATCGCTGTTATTCGGAATGGATGTTCTCTCCCTTCTTTCCTCCTCGACTCGGATTAAACACGGTGGAAACACTTTCGAATTTGAAATTGGTGGAGACACGTACGAAGAGGCGAGATAACCGTCAACCATTAATCACCATTTCCCCGTTTCAATTTTAACGTCGTTTAAAAACATTTCAACTTTATCGTTACGAAATATGACCAGTATAAAACAACTCAGGTTTTTCAAATCGAATCTAAAAATTAATTTATCACTTGCGCGATTGAGACGATAATATCTAACGCTTGCACCAGTTATATCTCCAGTTTGGAGGAACAACGAACAAAAGTGGAAAAGCGATATTGTTCGGGGAACGAGGAAAATCAATTTGGTTTCGTTCAAACGCGATTAAATAATAAACAAATTGACGACGTTAGAAGCGAAGCGATTTTTCTCTCTTATTTACAAAACAAGTACCGTGTATCGATATTTTTCCACGATTAACGTTACACTCGTTGAATAATTATTAAAAATTCGCTCGATGTAAGCATTTGCACCTATTTTTTTTTTCCTCTTCTCCGTCTCCTTCTTCTTTCTCTCCTGTCCCCTGCCCGATAAAATTTTCAAAGATCGAGTTAACGGCAGAAACGAGGCGATATCTAGCGTGTTTCTGGTCTCGAAAGTGCCCGTTTAATTGACCGGGTGAAAGCGACTTCGTGGGCACGCGGAGTGAAGGCGCTGTCTCGATATGCGTACAATAAAAGAAAATATCGGATGCTGCGAGGAGAAAACCCGATCGGCGCGGATATTAGACGCGTGTTCTGGATTCGCTGGCAAATTATTATTCGTCGTTGCAACGAGGATACACACCCCTTTCCCTCTCGCCCGCTTTCTCGTCGCTATCGGGGGGAGGAGGGAAGGCTGTTTTCGAGTTGGAGAGACGGACAGGAGGCTCATGAAAACTTTATGAGAAGATTATAACCGAGTTTATCGCGGGCCACCGCCTCCAAGACGACGACTAAATTTCCACGAATCTAATTTCTTTGTCGCGCTCTTCTCCCGCGATTCGACAATCCTTCCTAATCGATCCAATTATCGATCATCCAGCTTTCCTTTTTCCTCGAATCGAATAGTGAGAATCCTCCTCGGGGACGATTTCTTTCAGAGGGAATGCAACTTCGGTATAAACTTTTTTGTATAAATATCTGGATGGTAGAGAAACAAGCGTTCTCTTTCCTATCGTTGCCCCACACGTCACGATAACAGAATAGAGACGCGACGTGTCCGATAAACGAAAGCAAGATAGTCGAGAATTACCCGCGAATCACCTTGGAACTTCATCAAATAATCATCCCCTTTAAAGCACATAGAAGATTTAAGAAAGAGAGGGAACTACCTTGGAGAAACTTGGAAAAACTTCGCGAGTGGAATAAACTTTACAGTTAACTACGAATCGTTCGGAAGATCAATCGCTCGTTCAATAATCACGAAAAGGGAGGGGAACAAACGAACGAACGAAAAAGAAAGAAGACGCGAAGAGTGACAAATCACATTCGTGATAAAACGTCGTAACACTTAAAAAAAAAGAAAAGAAAAGAAAAACTACAGAGAGAGAGAGAAAGAGAAATTCGCGAGCGAAGAAATACTTTATAACCCCGCAGCCGGTCGAATCGCTCCAAGATAAATCACGTTTTAATAATCTCGGAAGAAACAGAGAGGCGGAGGAGAAATGACAAAACATCGTGGAGGATGATGATGGGAAGAAAAGAGGAAGAAGAAGAAGAAGAAGAAGAAAAAGAAGTTGGAATCGACGCGTGCTAACGTCGAGGCAAAAGGCGCGACGATGGTTTGCTCATTCAATTAGCCTTTTCCCCGCGACAATGCGGCGCGTTCACGATAGAAATGAGTTATCAGGCGGGATGCGCTCACCGCCACGGGACAAGGCTGATTTCCATTCCTCCGCGTCGGAGGATCGGTTATTTTGTCGCGTCCTTGCGCGGCCACGTCGTGGCTCGCGCTTAAGATTCTCAGGGAACGCGGCTGATTTAATCGTACGCGGATAACAATACCCGCGGCTGCACGCGACTCGGCATATTGAACTTTCGCCGCGTGAGCAGAAACAGAAATGGCCGTTTACCAACCGATAGCGCGCCTTCTTTCGCATACATGTATACATATATATCTATATATATATATGTATACGTACATAGAGAATCGAGGGTCGGAGTTAATCGTCCCTCGTAACACTTGCACCTGCTGGAAATATTACAATCGCGAGGGACGATCGGTTTGCTCGTTTTCGAAGCTGTTTTCATTCATGCCGACGCTTCGCAGAGGGAGGGGTGGGGGAGGGAAGGAGAAGTTTAACGCATGTATCGCGGAATGGGCGAGGAACGCGCCAAGTGTGCACCGATCGATCGTTTTGTCCGATGTTACGATATAAATTCGTCCCTCCCTCTCTCTTTCGGATCTTTTTTTCCCCCGCGACGGATGGGGGATCGTGGGGATGTCGTTTTATTGGTATCAAATTCGCGCGAGTCGAGAATGAGTCGTGCATCGGTAAGCGATGCAGGGAAGAAAAGAAGAAAAGAGACGGGGGAGGCTTTTAACCGATAACCGTTTCTCTTCTCCTCGCGAGATCGAGATCCTTTTTTTCCCCCCCTTTCTTCTTCCTCTTCTTCTTCTTCTTCTTCTTCCTCTCGAAGATTCGTGAATGAATCTTTTGTAAGAAAGAATCGGACAGATCGGTTACACGTGTAACCGCCCATCGAGTTTTGTCCTCGACGATGGCTTCGAAATCGTGTCTCGCCACTCGCATCGCGGTTACACGGAGAGAAAGGGGGGCGCCTAGTCCGAGGCTGATTTATCAGAGAGAGATGAAAATTCGGGGGTGAAAGGAGAAAAAAAGGAAAGAAAAAAGATGGATCCGTGGAGGCAATGGGGCCGCCGCGAGACGGAAACGAGGCTCGCAACACCCGGGACGAAACGATTATTTACAAGGAATCATTCATCGAGTCCCTTTTCAACGGTGGGACGATGGTGCGCGCCGGGGCTAATTTTAGCCGATAAAACGCCGCCAGAATGCGTCCATTGTTCGCCAAGAGTCTCGAGGAAAATATGGTATCGTAGATTCGTAAACATTCGTAATATTTCGCGAGATCGCGATGCCGAGCATCCGTCCGTCGACTGGAACGATCCTCGATACGAGCTCGAGATCCGGAGGGATCCAGGTGACGGGGAAGGAACGCGTAGACGTTGAATTCGACGGATTAGCCTGGGCAATTCTGTTGTTCCTCGTCAATAGGAGCGGCGGGCGATCGAAGGGGATGTGAGAAAAGAGCGGAGGCGACGCGGGCAGGGCGGAGGATATACACGTATTGGCAGGACGCGCACTCAGGAGTTAAAATCACTCGTGGCTCGCGGAAAACATTCATTTGCAAGAGCAAACATTCCTCGCTATTTATCGAGTGTCAGAGGGAATACCTGCGGCCCATTTTCGTATCGAGCGGGGCTGAAGGGACCGACGGGCGTGTGCGCGCGCGTGGAAGGAAAAGAGACGAAAAAAACACGCGAATCGAGCGCAACAAAAACATAACTTTCCGCGATGGCGGCGCGAAGGGTGCTCGAGGAACGAGTGGTCCTTCTCTAGTATTCCATCGGTGTTATATAGCTCGTCAGATCGAATGTTTGTTTTCAGAAAAATAGACAGAAACGAGACGGGGAGTACACGCGAGCGCGTTAACACTCGTCGAGGCAACCCCCGCGAACCCTCCGTTGTTGTAGCACGCATTGACGAACGAACGGCCGAAACGTCGCGTAGCTTTTTTTTCCCCTTCCCCCTCTCTCTTCTCCGGCTTTGTTCTATCTTTTATTATTCCATCCTGTAGGAGCTTTGTTTTTTAATACTTTTGTCGATCGAATAGCACCCATGCGAGGGAGGGGAGGCCGTGGTATTTTTCTTTTTTCTCCTTTACCTTCGAATCATCCTAGAACGAATTCATTAGAAATATCGATATCATTTTTTTCTTTTTTTTTCCTCATCGATGGTCGGCGATCCGAATTTCCGAATAATAATACGTAGCGAACGAATACATTTATATATATATGTGTGTATATAAAAAAAACGGAAGTTCTCCATCGGTGAAAGGCTGTGAGAGGTAGAAAGGATTCCACGACACCTTTTTCTTTCACGCTATCTCGCCGTTTCGTTTCGTCGTCTCTCGGCGAAACGTACCAACAACGCCCAACTAACTTTATTCCGTTCGATCGAGCCCCATTTCCTTCCTATCCACGCCTCCACGTATCCACGCGCGTTTCTTTAACGCGCGCCACGCTTCTTCAACGCCCGAATCCTCGACGTTCTCCGCCTGTAATCCGGATAAGAGAATCCGGCTTATCGGAATCGTTAGCGCGAAACGAAAGCATCCTCCGGTGGAGGACGACCCATCGGCAAGATCTTTCACCGTATTCTTCTTCTACCTACCGCGGTCGTCGATTACAATCGACTACAATCACTTTCGACACTCGCCAACGCTGGCAAGGTTGGGCAAGATCGTGGCAACGATACGGAAGGAGAAGAAGTGGTTGTTGGCACGGCACGCGCCTCTCCTCCAAAGATAAATCAATCGGATTTATTCCGCGTTGGGCACGATCGTTTCCAAAATTTAACCCGAATTCTAACCGGGCGAGTAACGGATGAATAATCGACGGGAAAAGAGGATCGCCGGCCAAGTTTCTCGGCAAAACAACGGATCGGCCTCCCGTCGAGCTGATCGCCAGATTTTCCGCGCCCGAGCAAACACGCAGCGTCGACTCTCTTACGTTCTCGTTGATACGGAGCAACGCTCGTCTCTCTCTTATCGTCAGAAGTCACACGATAAACCCGTTGACGTTTATTTTCCAAATACATATATACGTACACACACATATATATATATATATGTACATATACGTGTTCTTGATTGCCGCGAATCGTCACGGCAATCTTTCGATTTCGATTTTTCTGGACGAGAGATCTTCAGGAGAGAGAGAGAGAGACCTTTCGTTTTCGGTTCGAAGGATATTCGATAATCGATGGAAATGTACACGAGAATTTACACAATTACAGATTATTCCTCGAACAATCGGGGATATATATACATCATCCGGCGAAGAAGCGAGAGGATCGTCGTTCGGCCGCGTGTTTTATCGCGCGTTGTAATAATTGGATGCAAATGGGAGCGCAAGTCGAACGCGAAGTTCGATAAGTTTCTACCGCTGGTGCGCGCAGCTGGTTTAAAAGTCGATCGAATATAACAGAAAGAAAGCTGGGACGGAGGAGGAGCAGAAGGGGGAGGAGAAAGGAAAGGATTTAACAGGATTGTATTCCGCGTCGATTGAAAAGTTGAACGTGCGACAAGTACCTCTGAAATAAGCAAAGTTCCACAGACCGATCATGTGTAGTTCTGGTGGTCCAAGTCGGGAAGCCGGGTTACCGAAGCTAAACGAGAACCAATCGTGTTATTCGCCGCGATTGACTTTATACTGTCCAATAACGATCCGGGATCACCAGCCGATGGCGATATCCTCGTCATGTCAACCGGCGAAAATGATCCTGTTTCGATGACGACGCCAAAGAGGAATATCGCGATAAACCTACAGCAGAGATAACGTTCACTCTTGCCGCGCTCGATAACTCTCTTCTCTCCCTCTCCCTCTTCCCCCTTCTCTCTCTCTCTCCCTCTCTCTTTGTTCGTTCGTCACTACTTTTTTTTTTTTTTACCTCTTCGTTGTATTTTTTTTTTTCGCGAAACTAGATTACAATTCGACGCTTCGTAGAAAGAGAACGAATCAGAGAGAGAGAGAGAGAGAGAGAGAGAGGGAGAGAGGGAGGGAGAGAGAGAAAGGATTTTATCTCTTCGATTTCTTCGAGATTTCTTTCGGTCGGATGCATCACCGCGCACTTTTTCCTCGGGACTCGAAAAAAGGGGGAGGGGGAAAGTAAAAAAAGAAAAAGAAAAAATGTTAAACGTCGAATGATCGATGCAATCAAGAGGAGGAATATTAATAGGAGCGCGAAACAATTTCGAACGACGCGAAACTAAGGAAATTTCGAAAATTTCGGATCCCCGGGATTGGCGAGCGCGGTACGCATAGTTGGTACACCCGAAACACCGTTGCTCCGTTACGGAAGCTCGCCGTTCGACATTTAACGCGAACACGAGACCCGAGGTAGCGTAAGCGCAACACGATATTCAAACGACGTGGAGCGCGCCTCCTCGACGGCGTCGTCCAATCGAACAGCGACAAGAACACTCGAACAACCGCGATGAAACAGAACTCTCTTTCTCAACGTACTACAACGAGGATGATCGTCCATTTTCCACGAGCGTTGCTCGATCGTACGTTGCACACGATCGACTCGAACATCAACAACAATAACAACAGCAGCAGCAGCAGCAACGACAACAACAACAACAACAACAACAACAACAACAACAACTGATCACTGATTTCGTTCACGTATCGCGCTCCCGATGCAAACGAACCGATCGGGGGAACGTATCCGTCGATCGACGGCCACAAACACGTTGAACATCCCGTCGTTCGGGAGCAATGCACCAAAAAAATAAAAAAAAACGAGACTACGACTCCGTTCCGAACCATTCACGGGCACCAAGATCGCGGACGATCCGATTTCTCACGAGGGACCTTCTCTCTCGGTCACGAGCAACGCGATCATCGCGCACAATTTCTCTCTTCTCCCGTGGTCGTTGCCAATGTTCACCTTGACCAGGCAGGCCAGAAGGGCCGGTAGCAGCGATCGGGTTCGATCGTATACCACCCAACGTATTATATATACATATATATATATATGTGTATATGGTGTACACGTATATATACGCGTGACACGCGAAAGAACGAAACGAGATCGGAACGAGATCGGTATTCGAAGGACTCGCGGCGAGAGTCTCGTAGTCGTCGAGCAAGCACCACGAACCAGTACCCTCGAAAACTGATTGCTCCCGGAGAGAGAGTGTTTCGTCACTCTGCACTGGCGAGACGATAATTTCAGAGGCGATTAGATGACCCAACACCGACGATAGTGTAACGAGACCGTATTTTGCGGATCAGCAGCCTCTCTCTTGCTCGCTCGCTCCTATACCGCCCGATCCCTCGCTCTTTCGCTCACGCCTCGCGCCTCTTTCTTTCCGTCTCCATCTCCCTCCCACTTCCCTACGTTTCTCACTCGCTCTTCCCTCCCGCTCCTCGCACTCTTTCTCTCGCACACTTTTTCCTTTCTCGGGTTTTGCAAATCGCCGAAGCGGACACGATCACACCGACGGATACCGAGATTCTTCACGGTTCTCCCTCTTTTTTTCTCTCTCTCTTTCTCTTTTTTTATCCCCCGCTTTCCTCCTCCCGTCTGTTCTCTCTCTCTCTCTCTCTCTCTCTCTCTCTCTCTCTCTCTCTCCGACTCTTTCCGTACTGTTCGCTGGGGTTCCTTCACGATTCCCCGACTCCTATCCCTATACCGTGTTCACCTAATACCCGTTTTCTTTTTCTCTCTCTTTCCCTCCCTTTTTTTTTCCTTTTTTTTTTTCGGAGCACTGTTCTCCACGAAGACGACGACGATGACCGGAATAGAGAGACGCGGAGCACACCGGTTCGAAGAGGAAACGTGATTCGTCCGGTAACGCTCCACTCTCGTTCTCTCTTTCTCTCCGACTACCAGAATACTATAGGAGCACACACGAGTTTAGAAGCGGGCACGTGTCTAGCCGGCAGCGTGTTTTAATCAGTGTTGGAAGAGCACTTATCCGTTAGTAGGTGCTGGCGCGGTAGTATCTGTCTTTGTCCCGTGTGTGTATACACAGCCACGGTCGTTCCGTGAGTGTGCACGCGTGCGTGTATGCGTATATATGTGTGTGTGTGTGTGTGTGTACGTGTGTACATTGTGTGGGGGAGTCGTCGGTCGGTGGATCAGGAGGGAGCGGACAAAGTTGCCGAGAGAGAAACGAACGGAGATAGAACGCGTGTATGCTCGTAGTTCGGTTGTAGGTATACGTGTGCCGCTGTAAGTGTGTTGGAGCGAGCCAGAGCGAGGGAAGGAGGGAGGGCGGGAAAATTCGAAACCGCGCGTATACAGCGCGCGCTCGCGATGACGTAGTTTTGGCAAAACGTGGACGACGCACAGGTGGCCAAACGATTCGATGCGTGTGATTTTTGGTTCGAGGGATTTGATGCTCGTGGTTAAATAACCCGATGATGATCGATTTTTTAATTTGCTCTTTTTTCTCTCGCTCTCGCTCTCTCTCTCTCGCTCTCGCTCTCTCTCTCTCGCGCTCTCTCGTTTGCGGGACATCGATGATTTCAACGAAGAAACGGTTATAATATATTCCGGTGTAGTGGATTGCTGGTTGCTGGTACTCACCGGAGTTGTAATATTCCTTAAAGTAGCGTGTCGCCGCACGCTGGACGATCGAGTAATATAAGTTCACGTACGACGTCGACTGGTTCTGTGCGGAGAGCGCCATTTACACTGCTTTTTCGTCGCGCGTTTTTCCTTTTCACCGTGTCGATATATATATATATATATATATTTATATATATACACGTATGTACACGTATATATATATATGTGTGTGTGTGTTTGTGTATGTGTGTATGAATATATTTTTTTTCCTTCTCTTTTTCCTTTTGTTCCTTCTGCCTCGTCTTCTGTACGGACGATATTCACGTACACGTATACACGCGCGTGTCCGTACCGCGTACGTATATACGCGTGCACGTAGGTGGTTAGGTGTCGTATAGAACGTAATGTAGATTCGAAGCGCGCACGTTCGCGTGATCACGGCGGGCAAGATGTGACGTGACGAACGACAAACGCGCGAAACGTGTGTCCCGTCTCTGGCTCTCGTTCCTTTCGTTTTTTCCTCTCTTTTCTCTTCTTCCTGTGTCTCCTGTGTCGTTCTTTTTCCCTACCACGTCGCGATCCCTCCGTTGTGACACGATATCGTTCCCCGATGATCGCGGCCGTGAAAAAAAAACTTTTCGGTTATTATTTAGGAGCCAGAACGAAAGAAACGCAACTTTTAATTTTTCCTCTCCTTTTTCTTTTTTTTGGTCTTTCCCCCGGTTCTTCTCTTTCTTTCTCTCCTCTCTCTCTCTCTCTCTCTCTCTCTTCTTTCTTCGTCCTTTTTCTCTGTCTCTCTCTCTTTCTCCTCCTCGACCGGTCCTCCCTTTCGATCACGTTTTTCCCGGTTACGGCCTTCAAGCAGCGAGACGGTCTCGCATGCCGGCTAGAGGCCCGCGACTTTGATCCTCGGCACACTCGCTTTCAGGTTACCCGCGCCGGTAGACACAAACTCGGTAGACTCGGCCTGAGCCCCCCCGAGTAACTCGCCAAGACCGAGACACTGGCGAGCTGCAGCGTTGCCACACTTCCGTCGCCGCGGTGCGCGCTCCCGGAGTGGGGATTTCTGGACTGGTTCGGGTTTGGGATGGTAGACACCGTGGTCGGGAGAGGACGAGCGGAGAAGGTGCCGGCGCGGCGTCGAACCAGTGGTGATGGCGGCAGGGGCGGATTCACGCGGCTCCGGTTCCGTACACGCGCGCGTCAAACCCGACCGATTCTTCCTTCTTCCACAATACAGGGGCACGAGGTGCGCCTCGAGTCCTCGAGTAGGGATGGAGAACCCCTAGATATCTCTCCCTCGTTCTCCGTGTCCCCTTTGGTTATCCACTTTCTGGTCCTTCGGTTGTTGTTTGACTGTTGCAACCGGTACGGGTAAATTGGGGTAGCGTGACGGGCAAAATTTTCTCCACGGCCTCGCATGCAGACGATTGCCGGTCAACGAGTTCCTCTTGATTTTGTCGTTAATTGGATGGTAGCGAATTTATACTTTGTTCGTGAGTCAATTACAGATTCGCCCGAGTCCTGGTGGTACCTCACGGTCCCGAACTCCGACTCCGAAACCGACTACGCTTTTCGGGATGAGGAGGACCGGTTCGAGCAATTTTCGAAGAATCGCCCGCTCGTGCGAGGGGGAAAACTTAATCCTATCGATCTGTTATTCGTTGTTTCGAGATTTCGAAATTGAAATCTCGTTCCCGACAAGAGAGAGAGAGAGAGAAAAAGGAAAGAAAAAAAGTACGCGCTACTTAACTTTCCTCTCACCGAACAATCCCGCGAAACCAACATCGGTGGACATTTCTATCTGCCGTTGTCAGGTATAAATACAACTTTCCCCTGTTACCGATCTTACGAAATCGGTTTAGAAATCGGTGGTGGAATCCAGGGGCGGCGAAACGCAAAGTTCGCCCCTGGCGAACGGAGAGAAGGGTGGTGGTGACGGCGATGGTGGTGGTGACGGCGGAGGCAGTGGCAGTGGTGGCGGCGGCGGTGACCGAGCCGGAGGAGAGGACGCATCCCAGGCCAGAAAAGGAGAGACGGAACGGTGGAGTCGTGGGAGGGAAGGAGAGAGGCGAATGGAGTCGGAGCAGCGAGGAAGTTATGTCCGTTGCACGAGCGTGGAAGGGATTTGATAGCGCGCATGGTGGGGGGCATGGGGCTGCGTGGTAGGGGGAGTTTCGGCGGAGAGGAGGTTTCGGAGTGGGGGCTCTTCCAGTCGGCTTTCCTCCCCCTCGTCTTCTGCCTCCCCTCGTTCGTCTCTCACTCCCTGTGGCCGATGTACCCCTCGATGCGCGGTGCGCCGTGATGCATCGCGCTGCCGGCCGCCTGTGCGAGTCACAAGGTATGCTCGTGCCACGAATACGAACTGCCTCTCCCAAATCAATATCAGTCGTGGAAAAAAAACGCGACTCGGCACCTATAATTGCCGAACTTCCGCGATAACCGTCTCTTCTCTCTGTCTGCTCTGTTCCCTGGCCGCCGCCTCGCCTCGCCGCGGGGGCGACACGGGGGCCGTCCCCCCTTCCACCCCCGGACCGTCGCTACGTTAGGTTAGGTTTCACGCGCTAGCTTGATTAGGGCCTCCCTCCGTGGCCCACCCCTCCCCCCATGGTATCACGCACGTTTCCCGCCACCCAATGTCCGCGCACGATGATTTTCACTGACTATGCCTGGCCGTGTTGTAGCCACGTGCACCAGCCGCGACACGCTCGCGCCCGCCGCCCGTTCGAAGGTTATGCCTGCTGCGAAAACAAAGCGACGACGGCTGCTGCGCTTTACTCGAATCGAGATTTCTTTCGTGCACGCCGCGAAAATACAAAGAAAGCCGCTCCCTCGTCTCGGTTCTCGCGTTTCGGGGAACATGGAGAATATGATCGAGCATTTTCCGTCCATCGATCGATGAAATCAACAACTTCGAGTTTATTTTCCCGATCTCGAACTGGTTTCGAGGGTTGGACGATTTCTCCTCGTAATCGAAACAATTCGCCGTGGCGAATATCGTGGAAAGGATGTATTTGTTATTGCGGTTATTCACAATGCACCGTTGTGCTGACCCGATTGCGAGTTATCGGGCGCGGTAACGTCGGTGTGATAACGTCGCGATTCGAACGAGCTTGCCGACTTTCTGGAGGAATCGAGTTTCGCTCGCGCGCCATTTCGCTCTCCGCTCTACAAATTTTCTCTCGAACCAAATCCACCCCCTTTGATTTTCACGTCCATTCGTCCCACCGTACATTCTAAACTCTCTCTCTCTCTCTCTCTCTCGATATTTTCCTTCTCGATCGAAACAAACGGAACGAACTGAAGGAACGAAGAAAAAAAACGAGTGGAGAGGATAGAAAGGATGGAAAAAGTGCGGAGGAAGCGAGAAGAAGAAGAACGAGGAGAGGCAACGGGGCAACGTGCCGGCCCCGAAGTTCTCGGCCACGAAACGAATTTAACGATCGCTCTCGCACATGGAAAGAGGAGAAAGAGCCCGCAAGAGGAATGCCGTCGGTGGCTAGATGGCTGCGTGCCGTCCCAAAGACAGCCGTGCAACCGAGAAGAAAAGTGTGCGTTAACATCGCTTCGAGCAGCACGGCCTGTGCACCCGTGTCCGCCTATATTTATCCGAGGATGCAATATTTGGCCGCGTCTTCTAGAGACTCGACCGGCCACATTCGTCCCAACTTCGAGCGCGCGGATGGGCGCATGAACGAACGAACGCAGCCTACACCTATCTCTCTCTCCCTCTCTCTCCCTCTCTCTCTCGCTCCCACTTTTTTTCCCCACTCTTCTCCTTCTTTCTTTCTCTTCCACCGTCTCCCTCTCCCCTTTCTACTCTCCCTGCTCACGGCTCTTTCTTTCTCTCTTTCCCTCTTCTTCCCTCTTCCACACCCTCCTCTCTCTTTCTCTCCCTCTTTCTCTCCCTCTCCTACTCCTTCCATCCTTCTCTCTGCTCCTTCTTCTGCTTTATCACAATGAGCGGCCGCGTGTGCGTGTCCGTGTCGTTAGGCAGTAGCTGTCGGTGCAGGCGTGGTTGGTTCCTTGCCCTCTGTCGCGTATTTATATCTAGCGAGTAGAGCGAATGCATTGCGGCTCGCTTCTTGTTTGCCGGGACCCGCTTCTCTTTCTCCGTCCCACCGTCGCCCCGACTGTCCCTCTCTCGTTCCCTCGCGCGCTCGCCCGTCCGCTCGCTCGCTCGCGCGCACTCGCACACTCGCTTACTCTCTCGCTCACGCACACCGCGGCCCCGCCAAACCTGCTCCGAGCAACGTTAACGCCTAGCGCCGGCTAATCACCGGGATACCATGATTTTTCCCTTCCGATCGATTTTCCTCCTCTTTTCGGTGTTTCGATTCTATCCGACGATGCGATTTCCTTCGCTACGATCTCGAGCGAATATATCGTTACAATTAATTCTTTCGCAATTCTTTTCGCACCCAATTCTCGGGAGGGGGGAGGGGAGAGACGCGATCTTTATACGGAGTTCAAAAGTTGGGAGCATACGGCGTCGGCAAAAAAGTAGAGCAAACGGGGAGCGGTCGTCGTGTTGGTCGTGGGCCTCCATTATGGCATCCTTGGTCGCCGCCGTATTACCATTCACTTTTTGTTCTAACCAGGGCCCTCTCGGGCATACGCCCGTTAAATTCGCTGTGGAAACAGCCCGAGCGTTTTAGAGCGTTGTCCTCTAGCCTCTCCCCGGCTAGCGGTTCGCGTGACGAGTTATAATTTTCCATACAGCTGTTGTATGAGCGAGCGCGAGCAATTCGGAATCTTTTTCGATTTTAACGCGGCGGCCTCCGTAATTTTACGACATCCGCCGCCGCTGCGCAACGCGCGGTGACGCGTCGATCAGCGACGGGCGGAGAAGATTAAAATAACGTGTAATCGCGAGATTACGCGGTTGCCCTTCCAGCTCTTGCCGAGTTTCCATTCCTTCTTGCCCCTCTCGCTGTTTCGCGGAAACGACCGATTTTTTCCCGATCGTTTAATCGCGTTTTTCCTGTACACAAACGTGAACCGTGCACGTAACGTTTTTTTTTTTCCCTTCTTTTTTCTTTTTTTATTTCGCATTGGATACTCGCGAACACCGGCTTCGAATCGTAAAGGTTGATTGTATTCGATGAAAATTTCATAGTGCGAGGGGAAAATTATGGTGATTGTTGAATAATCGTTGTTGGTTGTGCAGACGAGTATACGGAAGAGGAGGATGATGTTTTACGGTAAAATAGGATATAATTAAGACTTGGACTTCTTAAGCCGCTAAATAGTCGTTAATTTATAATAAAATATTTGTATCGTAATTTTCATAACTACATAAATTTATTCGTATTGCCAATTCCACTTAACGTCCAGTTATTTGGAGAGTATACATACTCTTCTATTTGCATTCCCTTTAGGCTCGCGTATATATCTAAAGCTGGATGTATATAATAACGCGCGAATCGGTGACAAATTGCAACGACTCGTTCGTTTCCAAAGAATCGTCGTGCATCGTCGATATTCTCGATCGCGTATTCCTCCCCGCCGTTTTTGCCGATCCTCCAAAGCCCCATCGAGGCAGCCACCACCCCGACTTTTGCCTCGGCTTACGCGCTATTTACGAACGCCGGTTTTCTTGCGACTGCGGAACGAATTTCTGCGGCAATCGGCGGTATTCGATTATCGGTAATTAAGCAGTCGCGCTTATTACGAGATAAAGGAAGGGGCAATGGCTCGTAGCCGCGTCATAAACATCCAACGCGTTTCCCTATCCATTTACGTATACGTAAGCGAGAGCGACACGTACGACACGCACGCAACACCGTTCCGTGGGAAAAAAAAAAAAAAAGATTCGTCGCCGGCAGGTCTGTGCACGATCCGCGGAATCCACTGCGAAACGAAATTCAACGGCGAAATCCGTCGTTGGAATTCGTCTTTCGAGAACGAGCGATTGCACGCGTGCATGGCAGTTTCGAGTGTCTCGCACATTCGTGAAAATAGTGGCGGGGGATCGTCTATCGTAGACCAGGGATTTCTCGTGCGAGAAATCGCGGCTAAAAGTCGATCTTTGCCGAACGGGAGGAGGAACGTAGCGCGACGTTCGTTTCGTTCGCGCGCGTTGATCCGCGGCGAAAAGTCCGCGTCTCTCTCTCTCTCTCGCGGACAATCGCCTTAACCGATGGCGAAAAGACGATTGAGGGAAAAAGTAGACGACGAAACGGGGAGAGAAGTGGGAGGAAAGTAAGAAAAAAAAAGGAAAGGAAAGGAAAGAAAAGAAGAAGAAAGTAAAGGAAAAAAGTGGTAGAAGATGACAAGCTGTCGTGGCTCGTAGTAAAGGACGACGGAAGGAATGGTGCCTCTTTAAAGTATCGGGAGCAATCTCCCTCGGTTGCCACTGTTACAATTTCAAACAGTCCTGCGTTTCATTTATTTTTTATCGGGGAGAAGTTTGTTGACCTTGCAGTGCGAAACGCCAGGAATACATTGGAGGAGGCACGAAAGTGGGGTAGAGTAGACGATGGTGGTGGCGGCGGCGGTGGTGGCGATGCTGGGGGCGGTGGGGTAAGAGACGTCAGGGTTGTGCGAGCCAACGCCACGGTGGTGAGGGTTGCTCGACCGGAGTGGGATGAATCGGACGGCGAGCAAGTTATTTCGCGCGAAATGTGCATTGGCCGAATTTGGCCTCGTGATTCTTTTTTCTTTCTTTCCTTTTTTCTTCCTCCTCCTCCTCATCTCTCTCTCTCTCTCCTCTTCCTCTCTCCCCTCGCATCCTGCCCGTCCAAACCGAAACTCCTTCACGTGACGGAGTTTTCGCCACGCGTTTCGTCTATCTTATCGCGAAAACATAGCGATAGGTCGCATGTCGAACGACGCGTTTTATCTTCGTCCAATACTCACGAATATTTCACCGTCACAGAAGGTATATTCAATCATCGGCGCGAAGAAGCGACGCGTGGGTGGGACGCGTGTCCTCGCTGCCACGCGAAATTAGGCGGCCCATTGACATCCGGCCAACGTAGTTTCCTTTGTACGAGAGACAGCTCAGGGCCGTTGGGGGATCTCGATCCGAGGAAATCTCTCTTTCTCTCTCTCTCTGTTTCTATGAAAAAAAAAAGAGAAAAGAAACAGCGCGTAAGGTAATCGCAAATTTGAAAAGTGAAAGTGCTACTACCGCGCTCTCGTACCGTTCGCTGTTAGCAAAATGATTCGGGAGTGATTATCGCGGGACGGAAATCCGAGAAACAAAGAAAACCGGTGGTTTCACTTTTATCGAAATTATTGCCAAGATCACGAGCCGAAACCCGTGAAAGCGATCCCGGGGAAACTGGCGTCCGACTTTATTGCAAACGACCACGTGGCACACCGCGGTACAATGATACCGCATAAGAAGTTATTACGAACAAATGGTGGCGCGGCGTGCACCGCGGTTATAATTATCGGCCGTGAAACTACGATTCCCGGATAATAATAACGTGGCCCGGAAAGGTCCACCGGTTGATGTCTCAGGTATTAATCGCGCCGGGTTACGGCGATATTATCGCGGAAATGATCGCGCGTGAAACACGGCCACTAAATTAAAACCCGTCCTTGCCCGAGTACCGTGTTTTTCACGGGACAATCCCCGTGCACCGCGATGAATCAAACTAATTAAATCATTCGCCTACGCGGTACAATTATTTCGCTTTAAATCTCGGCTCAACCTGCCCGACCAATTCCACCCTCCCCGATGCGACTCTCCTCTTCCTCCTTTTCTCTTCCTTTTTTTTTAAAGGCAATCAAGAGAGGCGAAAAATCTTCTTAGAAGATTCTCTCTCTCTCTCTGTCCTCCTCTCTTTGCCTTTGCCTTTCGAAGTTGGAGGATAACTCTCTTCCAGTCCCTCGAATTTTTCGGTAGGTATATACGCGATCCGAACGCGAGGCTGAAGTTTCACCGGACGAAGAGGATAATCTTCCTTGGTTTTTAGGTCACTCGGCGAAGAGATGTCCAAAATTGAAAGTGTGTACCGGTTGGGAGGGAACGAGTCTAACCGTGGTTAGGTTAGGTTACTCTACGTGCGTGTGTGCATATGTGTGTGCGTTTCGTCTGGCCACGTGTTGTATCTTTCGGCCCGGCTCGTTTAGGCTCCGTTTCGCGAGTTTTTTTCACTTCACGAACGAACCCGAGCTCGAAGCCCCTTGAAACCGAATTTAGAGCGTGTAGTGGTGGTGAAAAGAAGTATAGTTGCGCCGCTTGTTCAGAGAGAGAGAGAGAAAAAGAGGGGAGGGAAAAGAGAAGAGAAGAGAAGAAGAAGAAGAAGAAGAAGATGAAGAAGAGGAGGAGGAGGAATAAGAGGAAGGAAGAAGGCGTTTCGCAGCCGCGGAACTCGCGGCTGAACGGCCAATGTAGAAGATTCGTTATGCGCCATGCCGCACGAAAGATACGCTCGTACGACGAAACGAAGGAAAATTATGAGCGTGCGCTAACGTGGAGTAATATTTAATGCGGCAGAAAATTCTGCCTCGGCCCGACCAACGTCGCTAAATATTCGTGATTTCTCTCCGTTCTTTCTTCCTCCCCGATCCTTTTCGTCTTTTTCGCTTCGTTTAATTTCTTTTTTCCCCCCCTTTTTTTCTTTTTCTTTTCCTTTTGCCCCCTTCCTTTCGTTTCTCTCGCGATTCGTTGGCAGGGAGCTTGAGCTACGTAATTAATGGCGTTAATGCGTTTTAACACAGGCAATTAATATCTTTGGTTAGGCAAACAAATGTTTTTCGGTGGCCAGTCGATGCTCGCTCGCGATGGGAATGCACTCGTTCGGAACGGGCACGGGTTTTGAAGTGTAAATTATGATGGGCCAGACGATTGACGTGTTGCGATAATTAACACGTAATAATATACCGTTAATATTCTTTTGCAATCGCATATCCTGTAATATTCATAGATATTTTTTTTTCTTTCTTTCTTTCTTTTTCCGTTCCAGCACTGGTTGCATAATACCGCTCATTAAGCCCGCAATCAGATTGAACCGCGTTGGCCGTGGATGCCCGCCGTTTATTTTGTATTCCAACATTGTATCTATTTTCGCGCGTATTCATAAGAGAGCGCGAGCGCGAGCCGCCTAATGCCGATTAAAGTGATGGCCGTGCGCGAATTCTCCTCTCTTTCTCTCTCTCTCTCTCTCTCTTCCCGTTACGATTATTTCTCTCCTCCTCTTCTTCTTTCTTTCCCACTATATCCCCTCGCAACTATCCAACCTAATCATTTCATCGTACACAATGCAACCGTCACGATGGTGATTTCAAGGCAAAGCAAACTCTACCTTCGGCGCTACTACTTCCAATAAGATCGATCGCGCACCCGTTCTTCGATCGAACCACCGT
Source organism: Apis cerana (assembly GCF_029169275.1). Taxonomy (NCBI): domain Eukaryota; kingdom Metazoa; phylum Arthropoda; class Insecta; order Hymenoptera; family Apidae; genus Apis; species Apis cerana. The sequence continues at coordinate 7,704,137 of NC_083861.1, forward strand.
TCCTCGCGTTCCTCTATACACACACTCCAGGCCACGTCTTTCATTCACCGCGACCGGCAGGCGTCACCCAGAGAACCAATAAAGACAGCAACGAAACGAAACGCGAAGAATGTGACGCGGTGCACGTATCGAATACTCCCCTCCCTCACCTCGTCCCTCCCTCCATCACCCGCGAGGAGGATCTGCTTTTATTCAACGGCAGTGCGAAAGAAATCCGAAGGCATAATAATTAAATCGCGTCGGGGTAAACGATCAAACGTTCTTCGTCCGTGGAAGGCAACTTCGCCTTCGACGATGGAAAGGGGGGTATCGCGAAAGAGGGGATGCGAAGAAAGGGGAGCGGGAGGAAGGGATCGAGGAGCAGCGGTGAGGAATAAGAAGAGAGAGAGAGAGAGAGAGAGAGAGAGAGAGAGAGAGAGAGGAGGCTGTCGTGGCTTCGTGTGCATAATTGCCGTGATTATGGGTGTGTCAGTTCGGCCCGTCTAGGTGCATACACGCATTCGGCTCTAGATGCAGCTGATCCGGGTGCGTGTAACGGCGCAGCAGCACCGACGCAGCGGAAGCGCTGGCAACCGCGCAACGGCGCAGACCGATGCGCAGCATCATTATCTGGAGCGCTGCTTAGCGAGGAGCATCATCCATGTTGCTCGTTAACTCGCGTGCATCTCATATGAATAAACTTCTTTAATTATCGCGAGGCGACCGCTCGGGGGAAATGTCCGCCTCGCCTTCGCCGTCGTCCCCTCTCCCCCCTTCCCCCTTCCGCTCGCGATTTTTCGACGAATTCCTCTCCACGAACACTCCACCTTATCCCTTTCATCGTATATACCGTTGCCAATGTTTCGAAACACGAGGTTGCTTTCCCTTTATCGCGCATCTATATCGCGTTTCATTGGACGCGTCGTTGCTCCTTCGGTCGCGCATCGACGCATGCGCAGACGGCGGCGCGTCAATGACGCGGTAAAAATTTAAAACGCGTTTTATCGCATTTCTAATTTTTGATCTCCCATTTTTTTCTTTCTGTTCCATTCTTGTTAACCTTTTCGCATTCACGGATGAGATATCCCGTTAAGTTAAGAATCTTGAAAGGCCGACATATAGGTGAGGGGGAATAAAAAGAGATTCCATCGCGTTTCGCAAGCGTGGCGAAGAATCACCGCCGTGCGTGTTTACGTATCGCCGAAAAAATCGTCTCGGTTGCTCCCTTCTCTTCGGGGAGAGGGGAAGGGTAACGAGTGCACGCGGTCCGCCAATTTGGCAGGGATCGTTTCCAGCGTGGCGCGAAAGTTGGGCCGGGTTCGCTGATTTACGATAACAGCGAGGAACACCGCGTGAAACGGGGAGGAAATTTGGCCCCGGCAAGAAAATAACGTCTTGAACGCGTCGTTGCTCCAATTTCCACGGGCTAGTGGCGCAGTTTGGTGCAGTCCAACACAGGGAGAGAGAGAGAGAGAGAGAGGGGAAGAGAAAGAGAGGGAGGGAAAAATCGCGGGGGCAAGCGTATAACACGTTTATGCATTTTCCTGCCAGTAATACACCGAAATCGATAGCAGTAATTACGTAGAAAGCTCTGCGTGTCGTCGATATGACTTACTGCGGGCAACGCCGCTACTTTTGCTTTGGATCGGCGGACGACCGCTCCGATTTCGTCCAGGATCATTTCGCACGGAAGCGATCGTCATTCTCTCTAATGATCGTGCGTGTGTTTGCGTTACGCCGCATCGAGATATCTTTGTAGAAACTTGCGTAATTACGAATCTTCTATCATTATCACTTGTACGGAATTTATCATCATCGCACCAAGTTCCCTCGCGATATCGGTCGCACGCATGCCACTTATCTCGTACCACGCGTTTCCCACTTTCACATTTTTCGACGGCACAGCGCGGCGCGGCGCGGGGCGGCGGTCAGGTAGCGCGTAGGGTGTAACGTTGATTTAAAAATAACGTGTAAAGCGAGATGAGAAAGATGGCCGTTACGCGACACTCGTGATTCCTAAGGCTGGCGACGTTTAAAAAAAAAATTCTTGCCGCGCCGTTGAAAACTCCAACATTCGTCAAACGTCGCGAGGAAACGTTACGCTCGGTTAAGCGTGTTCGCAGGTGCAATCGGGTGTCAATGGTATATACGTACGTATCTACGTGCGTGTACGAGATATCGTGAAAATCTCTCGAGTATCGGAGTGAAAAAGAAAAGAAAAGAAAAAAAAAAAGGAAAGAAATCGTTATCGAGCGGATAAATCGCTCGATCGAATCGTTATTTACAACTTTCTTCTCCGTGAAAACGCGGGCCTCGATGATATAGAGAGGAAAGAAACGCGATGCCGCGAGAGATAGCAGCGAGCGATTAATCGCGCGGAATTAAAGTTTTCCTTGCGAATTATCCCGCGGTAAATACACGTTACACGATTTCATACCGGATAATCGATCTCTCCGATTAATCCAGTTTCCCCGCAACCATCGATCGCCCTCGTCCAATGGGACGAAGGCCCCGTTCCCGTGTCGATTGACACGCGGCAAGCCGCGATCGAGCGTAGAGATCGCGCTCGTTAACTCCGTTATTGCTAATCGGCCGATCAACCGTCCACGTGATCGACGGGGATGAGTTACAAAGTTGAATCCGCCGCCACAAGGGCGAATCGAAAGATCGCGCGCGAGCAGAAGCATCATCCTTTACTCGTCCTTTTTTCCTTTCTTTCTCTTTCTTCTCTCTCTTTTTTTCTTTTTTTGCGACCCTGCTGGCCCTGATCGCGATAGGACGCGACCTCGAAAGAGAGCGAGAGAGAGAGAGAGAGGGAGGAGAGAGAGCGAGAGAGAGAGAGAGAGGTAGGAGAAAGGCCGGAGAGCGGATAATTTAGAACGATGAAACGATCCGTGCGATTCCGCGGTGATCTTCCAATTAATTTGCCGATTATCTAAGATCGAACTAGGATGAAGGAAAAAAGGAAGGAGTGGAGATGGTAGACAGGATGTTTCGGCTGACAGAAGATAACGCGTTTCGCGACTTTCTAATTGCGTTCTCGCCGTGACGAGGTTGGCAACCGGCGGAGATCCTTGCTCCCGGCCAGATTCCGGATCTTATCCTGCACCGGTGTCGAGGATATCGTTGGCGAAACCAAAAAATGTACAAAAGAGGCGGAGTGGCGCTCGCGGGGAGATCGATCGTAACGGGCGTGCACCGTTTCGCGGTCGATCGTCGAAGGGCGGGAAAGCCTGTTTCGAAAAGGCTGTCACTCAGTTTACGCGATCCGGAGTTGGAAACCGGTTCGAAGGCAGCCGTTCTGGCTTCGGTCCTGGCTACGAAGATCGAACGAGCACCGACATCAGCAACACCGGCAGCACCACCAGCAGCATCTCTGCCGTAACGGAAGCCGCAATAGCCGCATGGATTCTTGTTTTCGCGTTGCTTCTCCATTTTTTCTCTCTCTTTCTCCTCCTCTCCTCCATTCCCTCTATCGCGCTACGTGTTCCACTCTCCTTCCATTTTCCATCTCTCTCTCTCTCCCCCTCTCTGTCCGCCTCTGCTGTTCCTTCTCTCTCTCTCTCCCTCTCCCTCCGTATCGCTTTCGTCCTCCTTTTTTCCCCGTTTTCCCTATTTTTTCCTATTTTTTTTCCTTTCTTTTTTTTTCTTTTTTTTTTATTATTATTTTTCCTCGTGTTGCTTCTCTTTGCGCGCAAGCTCGTGCATATACGCATCGGCGGGCGTAGCTCTGCTGCCCGCTCCCTGATAAAATCCCACAAAAATCGAGAAGCCGTTAGCTCTCCGGCTAGCTATGGTAACCGAGAGGTGGAACCGGTGCTCAATATAGATTCAGGGAGCAGCCTTTACACGGAGTGCATTCGACGGGAGTCGTTGTTAATGCTAAATGAATTTTAATCCTCGATTTTTGGACGTTCGACGGAACGCCCTTTCGACCCACCTCGATCTCACTGCTCCCTCCCTTCCGCGAGCCCTCCTCTTCCTCCTCTTCCTCCTCCTCTTCCTCCTCCTCCTCCGACCTCGTCCTCCCTCTTTTCGATTCGATAGAGCCCTGCGATATGCGAGTAATTAAAATATTGACTAATCTGCAATTCCGGATGGAAAATCGTGCACGGTGCATGAACTGAACGTCCATGGTTCATGCTTGAGTCGATTGAATATTCTTGATACATATTTCGCGGATCTGTCGATTTCGCGCATCTGATTACCAAGTGCCGGGATGTTTTATGTATAATGTATACATGTTCTATCTACGGGGTGTTACCTCGAAAATATCCTACGACTCCGATCGACAATTTTAAACGAATAACGAACCTTCCTATCCGACTTATCACTTATCACTTCGTTTACTATCCCCATATTCGACATATATATCTAGGGATATCACGAATTATCCCCGCGAAAGAAATCCGTCAAATCGAGAACTTTGCTCAAAATTTACCGCGCCACCGGGTACATTATGCCGGTTATAATCATCGCGCGGCAGTAGTCCGTGACACTTTTAATTTTCCAGCTTGTGTACGCGTAATAATAGGTTCAGAGGCCGAAAAAGAAAATCACGCAAAAAAGGGAGGAACTTGGTTTCCTGGCGAGAGTATCGTCTCAGAGTATCGTCTCGAGGGGGGCGCGCTTCGTTGATATTCTTTTTTTCTCCCCTCCCCCTCGAACACTCGTGTCAATTTCGTTTCGCGGCGCGAATTTTTTCGCCGCTGTGTACACGGCGCGGGTGTAAGAAATACTCGCATGCACGTGCGAGGTTCGACACGGGAGAGAATGCATGAAACACGAGCGCGCGCCGCGAGTCGGTTGTTGCTCGCGCGAAAGAAGAGGCCTGCCAATAGTCGGTCGGTGCCGGCCGCCTCTGCATTCCCGCTCTACAAAGTTAATTACATGGCTGACGCTCGTTAGCGAAAAAAATCCAAAGGCGATAAATCATAGTGATAACTGAAATACATTTCTGCTCTGCTAAGCGTAAGTTGCCGTATCTCTGTAAATGCGCCGTTCGCAGTGTTCGAAGACATTAACGGATACTCTCTCGATGCCGACGTTGTACGCGAAATTGTTGTTGCTCGTTCGTCCCGGGCCCGCGAGTCGAATCGAGAGACGAGGGAAGAAAAGAAAGGAGGAAAGGAAGAAGAGAGAGAAACGAAGAAGCAAACACCGCCAATTACTTTCAACCGACTACTCGATAATACAGTCCCGCGAGCACCGATACACACAACGGCCATTAATATTCTAAACGCAAGCCTCGTGTACGCAGCTCGTGTTCTCGATCCACGATCTGTCTTGGAACGCGAGGCAGCCAGATCCGGCCGGCACGAATCGTTCGTGTACGTACCACCGGAAAGCCCTCGAGTTATAACAGTTTACTACGGCGGACCAACCACTGGATTCACGATAGTTAGACGAGAGCGTGGCTAACAATTTGCTCTCGATATCATAGATACCACCGTCGGACCACCGTTATATCCTACGTGCTTTACGCTTACGATCGCCAATTTTTTTCCTTTTTTCTCACCCATGTTTCCTCGACGAGGTTCATTACGATGGATGGATCTTGGATCTTTCAAGGGGAGGAGGAGGGGTTTTGTCAAGTTTTGGGAAATTTTTGCGTGAATCTGGAAAGGAAGGGAAGAGAAGTACTGCGGATGGTACTTTCGAGTTTCTGCGAGCAATTATACGGGGGAAAGACACGTTTCGAATGATTATAATACACGGTGGGAATAATTTATACGCGAGATAATATACGGTTTAATCGTCCTTTCGATAATATACTTCTTGGAGATTGAAGGAGGACGGGAATTCGCGACGAATATAAATTAATAAAATGTATTTCGCCGAGTGGAATATGCGCCGACTCCACCGACGATAAAACATCAAATGCAATTTGCATCCCAAATTAATCACGGAACACGAAGAATCTTGCAAAACAAATTCGAATATCCATAAGCACCCATATAATTACGCGATCCGGATGCAAACTTAACGAAGCTCGGATGCGAAGCGAGGATAGGAACGGCGAGATACGAAAAGTATCGTCACAGACGAAGGGTTAAAGCGAAAAGAGAGAGTATAGAGAGGGGAAGAGAGGGGGAGAGAGAGAGAGAGAGAGAGGTTCGATGGTCAAAGAGACGAGAGGGGGAAGGGAGGAGACGAATAAAGTGACAGAGACGGCTCGAAAGGAGGGGAAAGGAGAGTGACGTTTCGAGAGATAAAGGTGAGGGGAGAAGGGTGACAGAGAAGATATTCTTGGCAGCGACTGCGATGCAACAACTGTCCCCATCCGTCATCTACGAGGCAGAGGCGAGAGAGGACCACGACCACTCGATGCGTCGTCGTCTCTCCTCTCTCGAGGGACCACGAGAGAGGGGAAACTTCTTCTCGTAATCATCGAGATCTCGACTAACGACATCTCGTTACCATTACGTTTTTCGGTTTTGGTGAAAGAATTCCGCTAGAAATTCCGCGAGACGGAAAGAGAGAGGAAGAAAGAGGAGAGGTCTCGGCTTCGAAACTTTTTCGATCCTCCTTACTCTTTTCCCTTCTTTCCTTCCCGAGGAAGCGCAGCTCTCGAGTTCGTTTGCTTCGACGTTATATTTGTTCTACCCGCGTCCGAGCGCGGGAATCCATCCAAAAGGCGAGGGCCAGGTCCGGATGGAATTATTGACTCGTTATAGCATCGCTTTTAGCGCAAGAAACCGAGATTAACTCCGGAATGGATGGCGCCTATATTTAGGCCTTATTCGTGGTCGCCTTGGGGCACCATTATTTATACAAGATCTATGAAGAAGAAGAGGACTGTAAAAGAGTTCCATTTAAAGCAATTAACAAGACATTCCGTTCCACGCTCGATCATAAAGATCTCCTTGCATACTAATGACCACGGAACGGACCCACGGACGTCGTAAAGAGCGTCGTCGTTGCAAAGGCGATGGGACGGAACGAGAAAAAAAAATTAAAAAAATATAATAAGAGATAGAGAGAGAGAGAGAGAGAGAGAGAAAAGAGAAGAGAGAAAATTGGCGAATCTGAACCTACGGCAATGGTAGCTCCTCTCTAAATCCGGCCGGTGCGCGGTCTTATTTTAGCGGGCAGCGCGTCAGAATCCACCCCTAGAAGCGGTCCGAATGGAATTCTATTCCAGTTCGACGAACTCTGCGGCCGGTCGCGGCGACGACGCAATCCGTGTACACGCGTCAAACTCACCGTGCAACGTGCAGTATGTAACGCGCTTCTTCCTTCGACCGATCCACCACGTATCGTCATCCATCCATGCATCGAACCCCTGACCCGCCGCCCGTTCATCCGTCCCTGAAACAATTCGGCGCAGCCACGATCCACGACCATTCGATCATCCATCCACGCTCGATGCGTGCGTGATCGCCTCTCTAAGACCCGTCTCTCTCTCTCTATCTCTCTCTCTCTCTCCCTGGTAATGGGTTCTGGCTAGTTGGCGGGTGTACACAGGGTGGTAAGCCGGTTAAGAGAGCGGTGGAAAAGAAAGAAGAGGCCGACGATCGGTCATCCTGATGCATATACGCGTCCGTGACGCGAACACCGGACACACGTACGACCCAGAACGGTTTTAGAGTGTACGTGGCCGCTTACGTACGTGTGCGCGCATCGATTTTGCCCGCGTGTGGTGGAGGAGATCCCCACGCACACGCGGTCGTGGTTTTTATATGAAATTGCCGCTCCACCGTACGCTCCACTAGGCCTCGGAATTGAGATAGCGTTATCCGATGACGAGCAGCTATATCGCGCGATATTACCGCTGGAAATTATTAACCATCTCGCGAGGCCGAGCCGACCCACCGATCGAGATCGATGGGATAGGTTTCTCCGCCGATACAAATAGAGTTGTGCGTGTTCCTCGCCTCCCTTTTTTTCTCCTCTTTCCTTTTCTTTCTTTTCTTCCCTCCTCCTCCTTCTCTTCTCCTTCCTCTTTTCTCCGTCCTCTTTCATCGACGATGTACACGCATCGTGTGCACGATGAATATTCCCTCTTTTTGTTCTCCTCGAAAAAAAGAGAGGGAGATTGAACGTCGGATGTTGGATTCGAGAAGCGCGACGCCGACCAATGGATTTATACCTGATCAGGTATATTTGGTATAGTTTATAGAGAGAGAGAGAGAGAGGAAATTGGGACGAGTCAAGGTGTCGTGGACACCTCTGCCTGCTCTGTGGATCGATAGGAAAATGGTTTGAGGAATCACGATCGTAAAGCGGACATCGGTTCACGCCGATCTGTTATTAAGTAATTATCCTTGAATTACGATCGCTCCCAGTAGCTCTTCCAAGTAAATTGGACATCGTCCACCGCCCCGAGATCTTAGAAAAATGATTTTTAATCGGGAGTACAGAGATATTAACCTGTCCGCGTATTACACGCCCGTAATAAATCCGCCGATGATCCCCGGCGGATATCTCTAAGCGAAATTACGAGCGCCACGAATTAATCGCATCGCTGTATTACACTCCCTTTTAGGCTGTATAATAGGCCCTCGTGATTTTTAATCCCTGCGAAAAATGTCAACGCGACAGATGTGAAAAACTTATCGGTGAGACATCTTCGAACGGAGAACCAGGCAAATTCGAGTCAAACCCTCGAACCTTCTCGATCCTTTCTCTCGTAAAGTAATTAATAATCCCGTTAAAGAGAGCGGATGGGCAACGGGATTTACGCGAAAATCGAGAATTCGCTCCCTGCGAGAAACGATTAGGCGGACAGGACGGGAAATGGGATGGGAAGATCGGATCGAATCTAGCGCATTGTCATACTTAACCGTATCCTCTCGGGGCCGGGGCACGCCTACCGAGTTTAATGAACTTGCGCGATCAAGCCGCGATCGCCGTTCGCGATTCTCGATGCCCGCCGCGCGAATAACCCGTTATCCCGAAGGCCTGACCTACGCTGCCCAAGATTTTCGAGCGGCGTGTAACTCATCATTATCTAGATAATACGCGCGGCTCATGCACGCGCACCGATCCTCAATGAATCACTTCCACGCCCAACCGATCCGCCGCTGCACGCGCTTTCCACCGTCGTATCTATCCAAGGATTCTTCTTTCGACGATAAATATTTCCCCGTGACTTATGCGCGCATAACTCACCGCCGCGTCCCCGTGCTACCACTGCTTCCCTTCGATCCACGATTCCCGATACGTGTCCAACATTTTCGGGACATTTTCGCGTGATTTCGAAGATCGGGGAAAAATGTTGTTCCGTTAGAAACGGTCGAGTCGAAGGAGGAGGAAAAGGGAAGGGGAGGAGGATGCGGAAAAGCAGATCGCGCGATGATCGTTGCTCCTTTCTCTCCTATCTCGCCTTTCTCTCGGCCGATTTTCCGAATCCGAACCGAGTCTTGGACAGGACTTGTTGATCCTTTGACAGGCGCCTCGGCTTCCTCCTCCCCGCGCCTTTTCATCCCCCTCCCCGCCACCTTCCCTCGATCCTCCGTCGTGCCCTCCTATTTGATCCTGGAGCAGGCAAATGCGCGGTAGCCGGCGCGAGGGAGGGGGCAGCCCTCCGAGCACACGTGTATCGGTTCACGGTGAAAATAGTGCAATAAGCGCGTAGTTATGCAGCAGCCACGGCGGCGTGTGGTTTGCTCACCACCACCACCACCATCGACGACGACGACGACGATACGTACTCGCCATCCCCTTCCCTACTTTTCCCTTCTCTCTCTCTCTCCTCCGTTTCTCCTGCTCCTCTGTCGCCCGTTCTTCCTGCCACCCCCTTTTCCCCCGACAACCACCCCCTTTCCTCCATCCTCCGTCCTAGAGAACCAGAAACAGAGAGGGAGAGAAAGAGAGAGAGAGAGAGAAAGGAAAGAACATGGTCTCCAGGTATATGTATACACGGGTACGAACGTTTAAACGGGGATAGCTACTAATTACAACGGTTACACCGGCAGTTGGCGAAGAAAAAAGACGGCCGACCCCGTGGAGGAGAGCCGGTACCTAGCCGCGGAGGAAGGAGGAGGGGGGACACGTGGAAAGGGAGCAGGAAAAATTCAGCGGAGAATGGGCGGGCACGACACGACCGAGTAATCAGTCGCTGGATTATAGCGCGGTTCGCGTGTGTGGAGGCACACACGTTCGTTTCGCGTGTGTCTTTAACCCTCCCCTTCTTCCCTCCTCTCTCCCCCTCCGCCCTCTCCTCTCCTCTTCCCGATCCAGCAACGCCAACCACCATTCGTCCTCCTTTCCTATCCTCTACGACTATTACCTCTCCTCCTCCTCCTCCTCCTCCTTCCGTTCTTCTTCTGTGCGCCTTCCTCTTGTTCTCCGGTGTCCTCTTATTCCCCTTGTCCGGTGGCCGCCGCCTCTCGTCTTTCTCCCGTTCGCGTGCTTGCCTCCCTCCCTCCCCTCTTGTCGCCGTCTTGTTCTTCTTCTTTCCACGCCACTTCTGTCTCCGCCACGGCTTTTTGCTCGTCGACAAGGAGCCGGGGACAGATCGGTTTCTTGCGGTGTTCCCGGTGAGCCGATTGCGTGCGTTAAGTATCGCCCATGCCGGTCGCCATGGTTAATGAACTTACCGTCGACGACGCGGCCTCGTGTTTCACGCCCTGCAGCAGGGTCGCCGCGTGTCCTTGCCTCCTTGTGTCCCCCCGCGTATTCCGCGCCGATCCTCGCAATTTCGACGTAAGCGTGTATCTCTTCCAACCCCCTCCTCCCTCCCTTTTATTTACGAGAATCGACGCGCACGCCGTTTAAATAGGAATGGGAGTAAAATTTTTACGATGCGAGGAGACAGACGTCGCCCTCCTACGATACACGCGATCTCGATGTCGCGTTGCGTCACGAATGCGAAGGAGGGAGAAGGCAGTAGTCGAGGCGTATCTCGTCTTTTTCACCTTTGCGTAATCCTTTGTAAAGGGTAAAAAAAAGAGAGAGAAAGAAATCGATCCCCGAGCAGTCGGACATCGTTTCCGGGATACTAATTACGGAGGAGGGAGAGGGAAGGGGCCGATGGACTAAGTTTCCTCCGGTCGGAGGGGCGAGCGGTGCACTGCACAGAGCTCTGTTTCTTTTTCTTTTCTTTTCTTTTTTTCCAAGTATCCTCCGCGTTTACTGAGTAAAAAACCATCGAGGATCCACTTTCACGTCCGCCTTAACGACGCTGCTCATCGATAATTTGTAAGGCTAGCCGGTCTAACGGCGGGCATACAAATCACTGCCCGATAAACGTTTTCTTATCGTGGCCGTGGTCTGTCTTCGAGAAATGCAAAAAAATCCGAAACATCGACGGGTCGTTACTCGGGCAGCGTGAACAGAGCTTTTGTTCCGATGCCAACGGATAATCGGCGCGTCAAGAAAAAGCAGTTCTCGAAAATTTCTAACTCGGGAGACCGATTCGCCCGATTTTTCTTCTCGTACTACGCTTCCATACTCTTCTTTCTAAGATCGTCCAATTTTATTATTCGTTGAAATCAATGGTGATAAGATTGTTGATTTGAACAATTTTCTTTGTTCCGTTTGTCCCGAAATCCAGTTAGACACGATTTCAGACACGAAACGTCCACGTCGCTTTTCTCCATCGCTAAGAAAAATTCCATCCATTCCAATTTAACGGCTGTTTCGATATCTTGGAATCCAGTTCTGAAATACCGTCCACGTCCATAAAATGTTATCTACGCTGTCCGATGACTCGGTTGATTGAAACCAGGCAGAGGCGATCGCGGATCCTTACGCGGAAGAAGAAATCGTGTTCGAAGCGGATGCCACGGAGGCAGTGGCAAATGGAACAGGGTCATTTCACGGCGAGAAAATCTGAATACCACCGACCGGTATCCTAGAAGTTGCGCTCAGGAGTTGCCCTGGATGCTTCCGTGTGCCACGGAGAATAAACGCCTTTGGCTACGCGGCCCGCACGGTTCTTCTTGCGTCCGTCGGTTCTTCACCCGGGTCCACCGTCAACTCTCCTCTCTCGTCGAGCGTAACCACGTGGAACATCCGCGTCCCGATTTTCGGCATCGCATTTTCGCGATCATCGATCATCGCCTTAAATACTGCAATCGTTCCGATCCGTGTCTCAACTCTCCTCGAGAGGGATGCAACGAGTAATGCACACAAGGGGGATGGAAAGAAGGAGCGAACTGACTTTTCGACAAAGTCGATGCGTTTTTTCAATTCTTCGAGGTCGAAGCGATCGAGAAACAAAATTTCTTTCGATAATTAGAAACGAGGTTAATAAGAATCGTCATCCATTCCGCCTCGAAATCTTCGAAATCCTCTTCCACTCGCTCCCTTCGAACGTTCCACGAATCGAATTACCATCTCGTAAGGAATGCGGCGGGGAGGGGAAAGGATCCGAGGCGACGAGTGGACGACGTCCGAACGCCGCAAAATCGAACGCAATCTAATATCCCCGTGCACCGTTAATAAAACGGTAATATGGAAACGGTTGCGGATCCGCTCGCACGCGAGGAAAGCGAGGAGACGAAAGAGAGAAAGAGAGAGGGAAAAGGGTTAGACCCGTTGGCGCGATATTACGTTAATATCGTAAGTAGGAACCAATATGAAAACTAATACCGCGGTGAGATTACGCGGCTGGCCGCGCTAGCCCGTGGCCATTGGGCAAACGCTACGTATAGTGGAAGTATAATGGCATTCAGGTGTGTGCGTGGACGCGATGAGCGTTGCGCGGCGGTGGGGCGCGGTGACGGAGGGAGATATGGAAAGGAAGGAGAAAGAAAGAAAGAAAGAAGAGGAACGAAAGAAGAAGAGAGAAAGAGCGAGAGGTGTGTGTGTAGGTTGCGCAAAAAGCAAACGGGCAAGCGGGAGGGAGGAAGGGCGTCGGCCGGCCTCGCGAAGCGCCACTCGGTCAAGCTCACTGCCATCATCTAGATTCTAGATAGGCAACGGGCCGCACACCAGCGTACGTACGCCCGAGAGGCAGCCTGGCGTACGTTTAACCGTGTATACCCGGTCTAGGACTGCCGGTCGGTCAGCCTTGTGCGCCTCTCGCGCCTTTCTTTTCGTCGCGAGGGACGCCTATCTGTCCCTCTCTATCCCGCCCCATCTCGCTCTGCCCCCCCTCTTCTCTCGCCTTCTCTATCTCACGGCCGGCGCGTACACGTCGCCGCATGGTATGCAGAAACCTCGACGTCCGTCGAGAGAACGGAGAGACGGGGGTCCCGCCGATCCTCCGTTCCGACGCCGAGGGGAAATGTTAGCCGGGCACGGCCGATCGTATGCCGCGTATAGCGGGGACCTGTTTTCTTGTTGCTCGGTATTAATCATAGCCGCGCGACCAGAAACCTTCCCCGGTTATCGATGAAGGAATCCTGCAGGTTTTCTTCTTGCGTTTTTGCCCCGATCTCTCTCTCTCTCTCTCTGCGTCTCTATCTTTCTTTCTCTCTCTCTCTTGGGAGGACACGAGAGAGACCGGTCGTGGTTTATTTTTAACTCTTTCGATCCGGTAAGCCGACTGTTTGTTTGTATAATTCGGGCTCATTTTCCGTTTGCACAGGTTGTCTCATCTGTGCTCGCCATTGAACAAGCGAGTTTCCGTTTGCTCCTCTTTATTAGCCGCCTCTGTGCAAGTGATATCGGTCTCCATATTGGAATGCGAGCAAGAGATCTCGGGTAATGAGCTAGCGATTTTGCGTATTCGTTTCTCAAGATTATACCGTTATAAATATATACGTATTTACAGTGGCATTCGGATAAAATAGGAATTCCAAACACGATTAACCATCCCCTCCCCCGAAAACATCGACTCAGCTCCACCTTGAACTTTATCAAAGTCACGGCCTCGCCACGTTTCGAACCTAACCTCCTCCCCGATCCCCTGTTATCAACGGTACCGTCGCTCTTATCGGCCGTCGAAATCGGGAACGATCTCCTCCGGAGAGGCGGCTTTCATCGAGCGATGGCCGCCTGCTGCAGCGGGACGCTTAGTTAATATCGATGGCTCGCAGCCCATGGCTCGTTTGTCACGGTGCAATGAGTTTCGCGGGCTTGCACGCGTGTGCGAGCACCGTGTACCAGCCTGCCTCGCCCAGATCGCCCGGAATTTCATCCGATCCGAGGCGAGGCGGGGCGGGGCGAGGCGAGGCGAGTCGAGGCGAGGCGTTTTTCTTCTTCCACCGAGCGTCGTCGCGCGAGAAAGAGGAAAGAAAGGGTGAAAAAAATTGGTTGGCCGCGTCGATTAAAAGCTTCGATCGCTTCGCCCTCCCCGCGTGAAATATCGCGTATATCCCGATTGTACGCTGCGACGCTGGCCGGTAAGTATATTTTATTACCGCGCAATAATATCAATTATCGCGGGGATGCCGCGCGACGCCTTGCGCGCAAAAACATGATTTATCGTAATGACAGGCCTCGGGCAGGGGCTATTTATGCGAGGCGACGCGCGCCAATGAAATTTTCCCCCTTCCCTCCTCCTTCCTCCCTCCCATCGAGGGAGCCGTCTTCCTTCGATTCATCGAGCAACGCGTGACAAATCGCTCGAATTTTCCTTTCGCGTGTTTTCCTTTAACCGTGTTCCTACCGTCGGTTAAAATAAACCGTGGCGCGCGATTATGAGGCCGACACACCTGGTCGGATCGCAGAATTACGATGATCGCATCCGAGGGGATGGAACACGGGCGAGAGAGCGTCCATTAAAGGATAAGAAAGGCGCGGCAGAAGTCGTGGACCAATGGCACGTTTCCAAACGACGCGACGCGATTTCTCGAATGGTCCCCGCGCGAGGATCGAGAGGATTGGATTTTCTGTTTTTTTCCATCTTGCCGGGGAAAGAAACAGTCCATCCTGGATGGATTATTTATCGTCGCGCGGGAAAAGATTCTCCGTTTCGGACGATCTTCTCTACCCTTTGGCCGATCGCGATTATTTTTTAGATTCCTCTTTCCAAGTTTTTCGAGCTTGAAATTCCGTGCTGGGAGATGCAATATGGGAAATATTCTCCCCTCCCCCGCCTATTAAAAAGAGGAGGGAAAAAAGCACGGGGGCGTGTACGTGGCATTGTTTCACCGAGCCCTTTCCCTTTGAAATCGTAGCAAACTGATTTTTCCAAGACAGAGCCGTTCGAATGCGTGGCGAAGTGAAACGCTTCAAAAAGGTATCGAAGCTTGAAGCGTATCGAAGCGACGGTTCTCCAAAAACTAGCTCCTCCCCTTCCCTGCCCTCCCCTTCTTCCTTTCGGTCGGTTTCATTTGAAAAAAAAAAAAAAAAGGAATTAAAAAAAAAGGAAAAAAAGAAAGGAAGAAAGAAAAAGGAAAGGGGAGGGGAGGGGAAAAAAAAGGAAACACGCCGGAATGAAACGCGAAACGATTCAATTACGTGGCAGGACTTCAAAAGCAGCAACGCGAAACGAATTTTTTCACGATGTCGTGGGGAACATGGACCCGTTCCGTACCAAGATATAGTAAGTTGTGTAACGCGATTGCCACGGCTCAAAGTGATATAAATTTTAATGGGCCTGAGCGGAGGCATTTATGAAAATGAGTCTCATTAATATCGCATGAGAGCAAGATAATGCTCTCGCCGCCGCGATCTTCCTATTCTTTTTTTTTTTTTAATCTCTCTCTCTCTCTCTCTCTCTGTCTCCTCTCCTCTCCCACTTTTTTCTTTCTTCGTTTTCTGTCGTCGTTCAAACCCCGAGCTCGTGGTTGTTGCGTTCAAAGCACAATTATGCGGCATTAGGTTTCCGCAAGAGAGGCGAACCTTGATTTGGGGCAACAGGTGCACACAATACGCATGCATAATGCACAGCGAGCACATGTAAACTGTCCTGCACGACGCTCCGCACCCACGCCAAATTAGCGTTATTAAATTTACATATACGCGCTCGCGCTCCTTCCTCCCCCTCCCCCCCACACGAATTAAGCGATTCTTTCTCCTTTCTCGTTTCCCCTTCCCCCCTCTTTGCACGCCCGTTTTTTCTATTCTCGTTTTCGGCTCGCGAAAAAAAAGGAAAGAGAAGAAGAAGAAGAAGAAGAACTCTGTTTCCATGTACATTCATTCCATCAATCAGCGTATCCCTGATTCCGCCTGATAATCCTCGAATCGTTGTCCCGTTGATTCATAAGAATTAAACACGCTCACGCGACTCAATAGATACGAAGAATCATCGTCTCAAGGATTTTTCTCATCTTCTCGAGGATTTTTCTGGCCGATTCGATTCGAGGATGGAAGAATCGCGGGATTCTAATCGAAAAGTAAACGCTGGCATACGGCCACGCGACTACCCCTCCCCCCGATGATCCGCTTGACCATGAGCCACTGCCAAAGCTTCCGACAGTCGGCGTGCTCTTTCTTCTGTGCATCTCGCCGACCATTATCCAGTTCAAGGGGTCAAATTCTCCCTCCGCAGCGGCGCGGACGTGGCACGGCTTTGAAATGTCCAACCGCACGTCTACCAACCTATCGAATTAGTCATTCTTCGGTGAACCGCGGCCGAATTAGACGTGCCGCGCACTAAATATACATCGAAACGATTAGAAACGCGTTCGCGGGAATGATCACGGGCGATTTATTTCGAGAGACCGAGAGAGAGAGGGAGGGAGAGAGGGAGAGCTCGAACCATCTACTACAACACGGTTCAATTACTTTTATCGTCTAATATCTCTCTCTCTCTCTCTCTCTTTCATCGTGAAAACTTTCGAAGAAAATTATTATGTTATTAGATTTCCATTCCTCCTACGTTCGTTTCTCGAAGGAAACGACCTGCCATTTTTTTTTAAACCGATACTGATAATAATAATAATAACAATAATACGAGAAAATACGTAGAAAATTATATATTTCGTAGAAATTTGTTTTAACGTCTATACTCGATTTTTCCAAATGTATTACTTACATCTCGATCATTGATATTTTCAACGTCGAATTGTCGGCTTTAAAATGATTCGGAATTGAAAAATTCATGGGATACAAGTCGGACAACAAGTTCATTCATCGTCATCGGGCAAAATGACTTTTCATTGAAAGGGGCCGATCGATGACAGGACATTCCATCGGAGTGGTGGAGGCACCATGGCGATCCCCCGACCCGGTTTCGGCTCGGCGGCTTACAAAATATTGGTCAGTTTCATCAGCTGGTCGGCCGGACGGGATTGATTTTCAAACAAACGTTGACTGGATCAGTACCAAAATGAATGACGCGCAACAGGTACCCCGTGGATACTTGCACGCCCCAGCTGGCATCACGTGTTATTTGCATTTATGTATTCGCCCCGTGCGTTCGCTCTCACAACCGCGATTCTCGTCTGGAGAGCCGTCTCCAGGCCAAAACCTTTTCCGCCCTCCGGGAAACAGGATTAATTATGGCGCGTTACAAGTCGGTGGA
This sequence comes from Apis cerana, assembly GCF_029169275.1. Taxonomy (NCBI): domain Eukaryota; kingdom Metazoa; phylum Arthropoda; class Insecta; order Hymenoptera; family Apidae; genus Apis; species Apis cerana. Next base: position 7,721,421 of record NC_083861.1, read on the forward strand.
TAATAACTCGTCTTCGCTTCAGCCTATACGTCCTAATATTCGTAATAAACGTCCCTCCCTTCGAGGAGTATATTTTCGGTTCAAGGGCAATTCTTGGAATCCGTCCAATTTTCGTCGGCGTTACCTCTCCACCTTCCGTCTTTACGCTACCGATGTCGTCGCCACTCCTCTTTTTTTAATACCCTTGTTGCAACGTTTTTTTCATCGCTGAAAGTAATTTTTTTTAATACTTTTACTTTAAATTTTTTCCCCCGCTGTAACTGAAACTCCCTTTTTTTCTCTCTCTCGTTTTTTTTCCCCTCGGTAATTTTACTTCGCTTCTCCAATGTTGAAATTTGCTTTTTGTATTATCGCAATGTTTTCGTGCTGTTGAAATGAAAAATGTATGATATAATGGGAGATATTGTCGCGGAGAAAGCTCGTGGAATAAAGGATTATTATTTACCTCTCTGATCCGTCGTGCAATATAGATATTAGAATCAACGTTCGCAGCAGCGACGGTACGAATTGAAAATAACTTTGCGCCCTCGATTCGTTTCTCGATTATCGACTCGAAGAAATCTCGATTACAGAAAACTGTCTTCGAGGAACTAGGGACGCGAGTTCCTAGATAATTTCATCGTAAACCGAGTTCTTCCCTGTGCGAATCTCGAAATAAGGGTAGCGAGAGAAAGAAAAAGAAGAGAGGGACGGGGCGAAAACGTTTTTGAACGTTTTGTTTGTAAGAAAAAGAGCGGGTTTTCGCCTGGGCTCCTTCTCTCATAGGCAACGGACGCCTATGAGTGACGTTACTCGCACGAATCCTCTCCAAAGTGTCACCTGAAAATAACTCACCATTGCTATTCTAGTAGCACGCATACAAGTGCAGGGTGCAGCGCCACCAAAGTCCTCGCACGCATTTAAATCAAGGCAGACTCCTCGAGGGCACTCCAGCGCCATCGAAGTTGCCTCAAAGTGAACGGACGGACTTTCCATTCCGTCGCCGGCCGCCGGAAAACAATTAAAATGCGCGAACAGGGATGTTTCGTCGCCCCGTCTAGATCATCCCCCTCTTTTCCGCTCGGATATCATATCCCTTCGTCTTTTTCCCGCTTTTCTCCCGCCCCCCTTCAATTTATCGAGAGAATCGTGGAGAAACGAGAGCCCCGTCGAAAGAACAAATTCATAACGTTGGATGAAAACAGAAACAGTTATCGAAGGGGAGGGAAAAAAATACAAGGGATGAACCTCGCTGCCATCTAAATTGCTCGTAAACTGTTTGTTATATGAAACAATATTTCAAACTCGGCGTCGTGTGCTGGCAAGTTTTTCTTTTGTTTTTTTTTTGTCGATTTATATTATCGAGATGTTTCAAGCTTTTTAATCGTAATGCGCAAAAAATTCGAACACGCGCACGGTTGAAAAGAGTTTTTCTCTCTCTCGTCCTCTCTGTCCCTTGTTCTCGGAATTTTCGACAACGAGCAGAGTCAAATTTTACGAAATTATAATTATTGGTATGAAAAGGATCGAAGGGAATTGTCATCGCATCGTTCTTTCTTTTTCAAATTATTCGATGCAATAACAATTTTTTGCACGATAAACAATTTACAAACATTTTAGGGAGCAACATTGGAAGAAGGTCCCACCTTGTTGCCTTATAATTTCCAGTATCTCGCAACTGTGCAATATAAATAACATTATTTTTATTAACAAGAGAAGAATATTCTTCTCTCGCGAAATACGAAATACGAAAACTCGAGCGCAAACACAACGTAACTTTCTCCTTTCCTCCTCCTCCTCCTCCTCCTCTTCTTCTTCTTCTTCTTCTTTTTCTTCTTTTCTTTTTCCTTTCTTTTTTTTTTCACTCGAGTTAAAACTTCTGGTAAAACATTTACGCCCGGGCATGTTACGCGTTAACATAGTGGAACATACAAAAAACCGCGAATAGTCGGGAAAATAACATGGCGCGATTCCCTTTCTCCCCTATTTCTCCCTCCTTGCTGTTGGGAGACGAGCAAGCTTATTTATCGCGCCTCTACTCTTAGCGACCCTATTAAAATTCCCTCAGAAATCACCTCCCCCCCTCTCCCTCCCGGCTTTTCATCAAAGCTCGAGTAAGAGAGAAAAAAAGAAAGAGAGAAATAGAAAAAGAACGCCATCGCTCGCTTATATCGCCGTGCCGATGGACCCCATCGGCCGATCCGATAAAAAGGACGAGAGTGAATCAAAGTGCAAGGTCGCCCCGCGTATTTACGCGTGTACACGCGCGGGTGTAGGAAAGAGGGAACGGGACGTGTTACGAGTCGAATGGTCGTTGCCGTTGACTCACGCTGCGAATCTAAAAATATCCGTCGTACGCGATGCCAAAGCCTCGCGAAACGAGGAGTAAAAGTAGCGAGAAAGAATTGAGAAAAGCGGAGGAAGAGGAAGGAGAAGAGGGAGCGAGAGAGAGAGAAGGAATGGAGGAGAGGAGAGGAAGAAGGGAAGTTTTGCTCGCGAGAGAAAGAATAATCGTAATCCGTTGGTAATCTCGTGCAACGTTGATTGCATCGTCGTGTCTTTAAAATTGTCTCTGACGCAGAGAACGACGCCGCGGAGACAATTAAAACTCCTCCCCTTCGATAAGACAAATCTCCGAAATCTTTATCATTTTTTCCCATTTCTTTCCAAATTCTTTCCAACCGAACTCTCACTTTCGTTCCGTTCCTTCAATTCACCGTTTCGTTTGATTCCCTTCCTCATTATCCGTCGTGAAATCCATGAAATTTTCACGCGGCCGTTAATCGTTCTCTCGCCGTTAATGGAAGATTTTGCGAACAGGTCTTAAAAAACAGAGGTAGAGGTTTACCCTCGAAGGTAAAGCGAAGCTGACGTGTAGTGACTGGAAAAAAAGAAGAAGAAGAAGGAAAAGGAGAGAGGGAGAAAGAGAGATAAAGAGAGAGAGAGAGAGAAAATGGAAAAAAAGAAAAGGAAGTACGTGGAAATGAGATTAATAATGCAGATGAAACGTCGAACAATTGTATCCTTTGTGCGAGGCCGCTTTCGCGCTCGATTTACCGCTCGATGAAATTACCAGGCCGGTTCTTGCCACGGAGAAAACCCTTCGGTGTTTACGGGGTGTAGTATCGCCCGCCATGAAAATACCCTTTCTCCATTCTCCTTCCCCTCTCCTCCCCCTCAACCGTCCTCCCAGAATTTTCCCCTCCCTCTCCCTTCCCCCCTCCCTATTCGTTCCCTCGCGGAATTAAACCAAACGGACGAAGGGCCATCGGCGTTCCACGCTCTCAACATACGATTAATTACTTTTTCATACGTTCTCCTCGATGAACAACCTACGCTACGATCGATTAACACGCGCGTTCCACGCACACCCTGCCGTTACCTTACCTCAGGAAAAAAAATTTCTGGATGGATGGACGAACGGATGGATGGACGGATGGTTTTCCGGATAGATCGCGGGCAAAAACTCGAAACGCGAGGAGCCTCCCACCTCCTCCCTCCTTGTTATTCCGATTACGTAGCTCGTCGCGTTTACCTTACGTTTACCCGCGTTTACCTTACGCTTCCTTCTCTCCATCCTTCGATTCGAGGAGTGTCAAGCGGGTGAAAAAACGAGAGGAAAATGAAAAGTCCCGTGGACTTTTCGAAGGAATTACCGCGGGCGGCTTAAAGGGAGGGGGAGGGGGATCGGTTATCGGTAATTGCGATCGTCACCTCGACAGACGTCAAGAAACGTTTCCTCTCCTCTTTTCCGCAACGCCAATTTCTTCGTTGGCCGGATTCTTGGTGGAACCGGTGCCTCGATCCGATGTGACTCGTTCGAGCAGCTGGATTTCCACGCTCCCCCTCGGATACCGGAGAGAGTATCCTGCTCCTCGCCCTCCGCCCCTCACGATCTCAACGATCTCTCGTAATCTCTCTCTTCCCTCGCGAGATATCGATGAAATTATGAAACGACTCCCCGTGCCTCTCCTCTTACGTCGCGGGGTTTTTCTTTTCGAGTTTAATTTGAGAGAGAGAGTGGTAGGATCGTACAAGTGAGCATACATTTTATTAGTTGAATGGATTAATAAGGGAGCGTGTCCTTAGGATCACGGGTGAATATGTTGGACGGAGGAAAAACTGATAGATGCTAATCGCGGGAACGCGTACCAGCCGGGCAAGGAAAGTTTGCTTAAGTCGATATAACTTCTAGCTGCACTCGGTGTACTTTCATGAAACTATTTAGCCACTTCCATCGACGGCCAAGAAAGTGATTGGATAACTTCGTCGCTAAACGAGGAACACAATTAAAGTTACAATTAAGATACTAATCGAACCGGTCGCGACCAACCGTCGGCGAACTCGAGGCGATTTCGAGCGACGACCGATCCGTCTCGGCTCTTCTTTCTCGAAAGAAAAATTCAACTGTCGAACGAACGAACGACTCACGATCGTCGAACGTGGATGAAGCAACAAAAAATTAACCGGAGTGGTTAAAAAAAGAAAATTCCTCTCTTGGAGGATGGGATCGAAAAGAAAGCATCCTCTTTCTTTGGAAATTCCAATTTCACAGTAATCTTGGTCTTTTTTGGTCTCCAAAAAAATGATCGTCGTACATGTTTCAACGAGCGTGTACTACGACTCGTGGATTTTTATTTCTTTCCTTCTTGAAAGAAAGAAAGATATAACGAGGAAAGTGGCGGAAGATTCGTATCTCTCGAGCTCGCCAAGTATTTAGCCAACGACCCGTCCAACCAAGACGGAATATTCTACTTTGCGCTGGTCAGCGTTTCCATCGATTCTACTTGGAATCGTTGCAATTAACCGGGACACGTATACGCGGAACTTGGCCAACTGAAACTCGTATCATATAATTTTCGTATCGAACCGCGCGTTCCTCGATTTCTCTCCACGTAACCGGCCACCGGTAGATCCTGAAAAATCTCGTGCGAACGCGTGACATAACGCCCAGTTTTTTTCTTTCTTTCTTTCCTTCTTTCTTTCTATCTATTACCGTCCTAACGGGTTTCCTCTCGAGGTGATCGCGATATCTTTCATAATTTTTACCGTTTATCGACGTCGAGGGTTTATCGGGTTGAAAATTTCTGTGACATAAAAAACGCGGATATATTTACAAGCGTGAAATGATTTAAATCCCATACCCCTGTTCCCCGCGTTTCTAAAACATTTTTCCGTGGTTGATTTTTAATTAGCGACCGGGATAAAGTAAGCGCAGGTTGCGCTTGTTTGTTCGTAAATATACGAGGTAGAATACATAAGAAAAGAGAACGCACAGAGGCAATGCAAACAGTGAGGATATTCAAGAAGAAGTTATACAAGAAGAGGGAATTTAAAAAAAGGGTCTGCTCAAGACAACAATACGCAAGAAAAGAGGTAATTATTTACCAAGTATGCGTAAATAAAAGTCTCGAGATAAAACGAAGAAGAAGAAGAAGAAGAAGAAGAAGGAAAAAAAAATAATCAAGAAAAATAATAATCGTCGAACAATTTAAAAGGTACAAAACGAAGAAGATACGAACGAATACGATTTTTACCCGCGATCTCTTTAAACGATTCAAGAAACTGCGTCCCAAAGGTTTTCCCGATAAAAGGAAAAGGGCGAAACGACGGCTGCACAGGGGATCGAAAAGGAACGAGCCGAAAATTCGCGCCCGGCCGCGCTCTCAGATATTAAGAGGCAACGGGCAAGAGATATCTTCTGGGCGACGGTGAAACGCAATCAGAATAGTAATTAAGGATTCGGTTAACGTTCGAAGCGCGAGCGTAGAACGCAACCCAATTTAAACACACAAAAGTGCAGGCCGGGTTAGCGCCAGAGGGGGAGCGAGCGAGAGAGCGAGCGAGCGCCGCGGCCGCCTCTCGAGGGGAGGCAAAAGGAGGACGGACCACGAGGACGTGGAGGCGCGGCAGGACGAAAACACGAGAAAGGGGGGAGGGAAAGGAAGGCGACGCGCGATGGAACCGACGGAGAACGCGACTCCGTTCCTTCTCGCGAGCGTGTGTATGTGTGCGCGCTGCTCCGCACATGCACCCGCCGCCGCGAGGAGATCCGCCGCGTGTTCCCGCGCGAATCCGACTTTGGATACAAAAGCACGTGCCGGTAGGAAAACAGTGAGAGCCGAATCCTGTTCGCGTTGAATATTAATTTATTTTTAGCCTTCTTTTTATCCTTTCTCTCTCCCTCTCTCTCTTTTTCCCTCTCATTATACAGCGGCCTCACGAATCGCGGTTTTTACGATCGCCTCTTTAAATAGACGAAGCGTGTTCGAGAATCATTGATTATCCCAGAATCGGTATACCAGAACTCGGAATGACGTCAGTCGAGGCGAGTGTCAAAAAAATTCTACGTAACTGCGACGTTCGCCAAAGAGGTTCACCGAGGTGAGCACGCGCCTGCGTGCGACATTGGCGCGCGCGATTGTGTGCGGGCGCGCGTGCACGCACACGTCACCGGATTTTTCTGCGAGACACGCGCATCGATGCTCGCCGATCGGCCACCGATATACCAACCAACGCACACTCTCGAACCCGACCCTTTTCTCCTATTCTCTCGCCCTCCGTCCCTTTTTCCTCCCTCCCTCCCGCCTCTATATACCTACATTCCTACGGTCGCGCGTATCGCGCGTGCATAGAGGCATCGTACGTACGTACGTACGTACAAAAAGAGGGAGGGAGGGAGAGAGAGAGGAAAAGGAGAGAGAGAAGACTCACGCTCGAAAGCACGATCGGGGAACGCGTGTGCGCGCGTGTCGTAGACGATGCGCCGCGAACCCGGGTGAAAAGTAGGGGAGAGGGAATTCCTGCGCTCCCCCTCCCTCCTCGCCGTCGCGGCGTCCACCGCGTCTCTCTCCGTCCCACCTACCCTCCATCCTCGTCCTTCTCTCCTCTCGCTGCACCCGCTCTCCCCCCTCGCCCTCCAGCCTCCCTCCCCGTCGACATCGCGCGCGCGAGACGCGCTTACACACCACCAGCCGCCCGTGGGGCCGTTTCGAGAGTGGCGGCAGGTGGAGCAGGGAGACGGAGGGGGTGATCGGAGGACTAGGGTAGCAGGAGGAAGCCGCGGAGAGAGCGATCGGAGGAAGAGAGATGGAGAGTGAGGAGGAGAGAGAGAGAGCGAGAAGGAGAGGCGGGGGGAGGGGGGGAAAAATCCGGCGATGGCCAATGGGAGGAAGGCCCTGAACCCCGAGCGGGAAGATCCGACAACGTCGCCGTTGAGTTTTTGTTTACCGCGCGCGCTCAGAGGAGAGCGCGTAGCTGCTCCTGCAGCAGCACCACCACCATCACCACCACCACCACTACCATCACCACCACCTCCACCACACTGCTACTACTATTACTACTACTACTACTACTATTACTACTACTACCACCACCGTCACCATCACCACCATCACCGCCACCACCACCACCACCACCACTGCCATCAGCGTCATCAGCATCGCCAGCACCACCAGCAGCACCGGTATTAGCAGCGTTGCTTGCACCAGCAACGATAGTAGCGACAGCGAGCTAGTCACCCAGCGCGAGCGGAGAAACATACCGGACGCCGCCGCCACCGCCGCCGCTTCCAATCCTCTCCTTCTCTCCCTCTTTCGCCTCTCTCCCCTTCTTTTTTCTACGTTTTTCGCTTCCTCTTTCTCGATCTCTTCCCGCTTCCGTTCCTTCCGTCCCTTCCTGCGCTCGCTCTTTCTGCTCCTCTCCTCTCGCTCTCTCGCTACGCTCCGACTCCTCTCCACCGCGACCACAGATAGACGAGAAAGAGGAGGAGGAGGAGGAGGAGAAGGAGGAATAAGGGAACGGACGCGACGGAGCGGAGGAAAGGATAACCACGATTTCGATGTTAGTCGATAAAATTATCCGCGTTTCTTTCGTCCCCCTCCTTCCCTCCTCGATCTATTTATCTCGATCTCGGAACGAGTCGCTTCGTCGCGTCATGCTATCCCTGCACGAAAAAAGAAAAATCCCCGTACAAATTTGTTCCTCGATCTTGGACGATTTTTCCGGATCCGCGCCGCCCATCGATCTTGCTCCGTCAAATTGTCGACGGTTTCGAGGGCTGGGCGCGGAAATTCGCACACGTCCGCCCGCGATGTCGAGCGTTTTAATTAAAATAATTAAATCGCGAGGCTTGGGGGTCGAGCAACGAGTACAGCTCGATGCCGGTCGAGTGTCGCGGAAGGAAAAGTAATTAAAAGGAACGCGTGACGTGGCGCGACGGCTTTTCCACGGGGTTTACACGCTTTTTCCGATTTCAGGCCCGATGATGTATCGCCGCGCGACCGGTTCTCCCTCATCGCCGGCCGCGCGTCCCGCCGATTCGTAAAAACCTGATTGATAACGCCGTCGCGACTACACGCGCTTCTTCGGGGAATATTAGGATAATCTACACTGGTGAACTGAACTTCTAGCTCTGGTTGATCATCGAGTCGTTTCTTCTCTCTCTCTCTCTCTCTCTCTCTCCCTCGTCGTTTCGAATCGTATTGCGTCTAATGACGCTCGTACAACGAGATTCATATATTCTTAATTAATATTAATTATTTACGAACGATTGCTCACGAGCGAAAACAATGGTATATTATCACCGAGACAAGAGGAAAGAAACGCGTTCAAAATCAACGAAACCGTGCAATATTAAACGGAACAATAGGAAGAATTCTTCCGAGGAGGCGAAGCAAAAAGGATATTCTGTAAACACCCCATAAAAGGGTTGATCCCCGGCCGTCTTCCTCTTTCCCCGATTTTCCTCTTTCCATCCCGCTTTCCATCCAACATCCTCTTAAAGTCGACCTCTCTTTCGAACGATCCGATACCCGAAACTATTCCACATCCTCCTCCTTCTCCTCTTTGTCGCGAGGCGAGCCACATAATGCTCGATAATGAATCGAGACGGAATCGTCGATGGCTAATTCCATCGAACGATCCTCGTTTTCGCGAAATTTACGATATTACTCGAAATTGGGAGCAACGGCGCGTCTTAGGGTCCCCCTTATCGCGGCGGCGCCTTTTGCTGACGAGCAATCCGCGGCCACGGTTAACGATTTTCGGCTGCGCCAGAGATCGGAAGATTGCGCGGGAACCTTTCTTAATTTATGGTCGGAGCGGGCAACATTTCTCAGGCACCCTCGCCGGGGGACCGAGCCATAACTCCGAGATCGAAGCCAGATTCTACGTAGAATTCAAGGGAATTCTGCCAATGCGAGCAACGCGGATTGATGGGACGCTGCCCGATGAATCCTCCCTCCCCCCATCTCTTTTGCATGGAAACGAAATTTTCCCTCCCGATTCAATCATTTTTACCCCTCCTGCTTTTATTTTCCATCCGGCCGCCTCTTCGGGGCGTCCTTTCCCCGTTGCTTTACACGTTCCAGTTTCCCAGTTTCAAGGTTCGAGTCGCGATAAAGCTCGCGTTGAATCTCCCCTCCTCCCCTCTCTTTCCTCCCGACGCAGCTGATTCTCTTTGGGTTTCCGCACACCCACGGAAACTTCTTTCTTGGGTTTTGTTCTATCTTAAAGTTGCCGCGTCGAAGAACTTGTTGGTCTCGCTATTCTCGCGAATGTCCCTCTCTTCCCTCTGCAGTTCACTTTTGCAATTTCGTCCCGACACGTGCTTCCGGGTTCTCTATGGTTTTTCAAGAAACTTTCTTTTTCCATCATTTCAGTCTCTCCGCAATTTTCCTTTGTACAAATTAATTATTTCAACCTTATCCCCAGCTTTGAGTTACTCGGTTACTTCTTAAACGTTCTTTTCTTTTTCCTTCTTTTCTTTCTTCTTTTTTTTTTTTTGAATTTTTCTTTCTTACAAAATATCTCCCTTTCCTGAATCTCACCTTCTGTTTGCTTTTCCCTTTCTTCGAATTCCCTCCTCCCCATTCTCTTCTCTCCTTCCGCTTTTTCTTTTTCTCTTTTTTCTCTCTGTCTCTCTTTTTTTTTTAATGTTCCCGCTTTAAGTCTCTTTCTCCTTGAATTTCTCGCTCTATAAGTCTCCACCGCTTTAAATCGTTCCTCGCTCCCTCCCTCTCCCTCTCGAGCAGGTGCTCCTTTTCCGCACAACGCTTCTTACACGGGTCACTCGGAAAGTTTTCAGATAAGGGTGCAGGATCCAGGATCAAAGTTCCTCGTAATTTTTCGAAAACTTCCCGGACGCGTTCAACCGACCTTCTCCTTTCTCCCTCTCCCTCTCTCTCTTTCCCTCCCGAGAGACGAATCTTAAATGCAAAACGACCCTTCCCTTCGATCGAGTAAATGAGTCACGTGCACGCACCACAGTGATTTATCGTCTCGTCGATGGAGTATCGAAAAGATTTTACTTTCGTTTTTCTTTTTTTCTTTTTTTTAACTCACTCACCTTGCTGCCGTTTATCTCCCCCCGTGAAACGTAAACGAGATTAGACGAAGAAAGATAAAATCGGGGTTCGATTCGGGAGGAGGGGTGGTTGATCAAAGGAGGAGGGTTGATTAAACTCCAAAATTTTTCAGCGTTTTTTTTTTTTCCTTCCTTCTTTTTTCCCTCCCTTTTTTTAATCCGTCCAGTCCATTAGGTGCGGCGTTAAAATTGCATCCGCGACGTGAAATCCCTACGTGACAAGAGTACAGCGACGATTGTGGCCGAGACAGGGAGGGAGGGGCGGAAGTGTTGGACGGGCGTTCTTTGAAAAATCCTCGGAAAGGGTAAATTTGCCCCGGTGTAATATTTTACGAGGACAGGATGGTTCAGATTCGAAGATAACCGAGTACCGAGGTGAGTACTGCTCGTTTTACAATCTTTCCCCGCCTGTGTTCCTTCCTCCCCCCCTCTTCTCCTTCTCTTGCTCCTTCGCGCTTTCCCTCTTTCTTCTTTCGCCCGCCCAAGTTTTCGAATCTAAAATGTCACGCTTCCTCGGATCGAAGCCATTTATGCCACGCGAATTCGTCGACGGCTTGAATCGGCTATCCACGAATTAATTTTTCACGGGGAATTTTTTGGCGGGCAGCATTTTTATCTTGGCAAGAGCAAGAGAGGAGGTGTTTTGGATGGATCTGGCCTTCTAACGATGCGTTTTTCTTTAACGGCACGCGTGTGAAACGGAAGCTAACAAGTTTCGCTGTGAATAGAATCATACGTAGATGAAACCCTTTCCAGGCTTTCTATAAAAAAGCCCAGGTCTGGAGAAATCCTCTTTGGAAGAGGGGAAGAGAAGAAGAAAAAAGGAATCTGGGAAGAGCAAGCAGATCGCGAAAAAAAAAATCTTTTATTTTTTCCAAAAAATAAAAACCTTCTTCTTCCGCGAAATGAAAGCTTCCCTTCCTCGAAAAAGAACCTCGAAAAAAAAAAAGAAGAAGAAAAAGGAAAAAAACAAAGAAATCGAGAAATTTTCTTTCTTCGAAAGATCTACACCATCCTGTTTCTAAACTTGCTTCTACTCCACCCCGTAGATTCGCCGCGTTAATCAGCTAAAAATTACCTTTTCAAACGCGAAACAAGTTCGAACGTACGGAATTATCTGTACGCAAAGATCTAGCGTGGATAGCGAGCAGCTTCTTCTTCTCTCTCTCCCTCTCTTGAGAGAGATTCGCCGACCGAGAGGAGTAGAAAGGATATTCAAGCAACAAGTACTACACTCGAAGCGAAAAAAGAAAAGAGAAGCTCTTTGCCCGAGCCGCGATTTCTCGACGATTAAAGGGTTAACGCGATGGCGGACGCGAACGAAACGGCGCGCAATTTCGCGCCGTCGCGTCGAGTCGCGAGCCACCAAGTCGAATAGCTACGAATCGCAACAACCGCGGGTGGTAGAACGTCGCAATAAATTATTCGATGCACCTCGAATAGACCTCTCCGCCGGCGAAAGTTTCGAACCGTGTCGCTCACGTTTCCCTTGGTCGGTCACTCGACCAATCCATCTTGCCCATTCTTGCTACCACGTTTCCGGTGTCAGGATCAATGGATCGGCTGTCATCGTGGTGAAAAGTAAACGATCCAACGACCGATAAGGTATATAAAATATACGTTGCCGCGTCGTTGCATCCGTTTCGCGGTGAAAGCGAAGCGGCGATCTTCGTTATGATCATTGCCACGCTGCGAATAATTCACGCACTTTCTGCGAGCTGTGTTCAGCGCGTAAAATTGTTGTCGAGGATGTGCAGAGTGGAAACGAGAAGGGAAGGGAAAGGAGGACAAAATCTCTGTGAAAAAGAAATCAATAATTTCAGAGGACAAGAAACGAAGAAAATTTTAAACAAAAATATAAGTTTCCATTAGATAATAATCCAATCCAGATTCCTAGATTATCGGATACGTAGTTACCGCCACTCTCTACCGCGTTCTTACTTTTTTACTCCTCCTCTGTTTTTTTCTCGCTTCGATCTGTGTCTCCTATCGATGTAGGAAATGCACGCTCGCCGTTTGCCCGTGTCCCGGCGCAAAGTAGAGATAATCGTTCTCGATGACACGCATCGCCGGCCACCGATGATCGGGAACCGCTTTCGCGTTTCCTGTGCGTCTCTATTCACCGCTCGATTATAACCATTTCGCCTGGTCGAGGTGTGTTTACGAGGCATTGTTGCCCTCAGGAACGGAACCCGTAGAGAGGGGGGGAGAGGAGAGGAGTCGGTTTTTTTCTCTTTTTTTCCGAGTCGCTCGAAAATTAGAGGAAGGAGAGAAGTTGGAGAGGAGGGAAACGCGCGTTCCGGATTAAATTACCGGGATAAGACTAATATGTTTATCAATGGCAAGGATTGGATGGATCGGGTTCGCCACGCGGTTGTTACGCTCCCTCGAAAAATAGACCGCGTTTCGGAGGCGTGATGATAAAAACAGTTCACGCGGTGTTCCCTTTCCGACTCGGCGAGCCCGAACTCGATCTCGTTTCATCTCCGGCAAGTCAAATAATCGAACGGAACGAAGTTCGCGTCAACAATTAACACGGTCGCACGCAGAAATACCAGAAAACCCCGGCCCGTGACGAGTTAAATTTAACGATCCCCCTTCCCCCTCCCCCGGCCCCTGTCTGCTAGGTGGTATCTGGTCGAAAATAAAACGCGACGCCGCGGAAATTCGGCCTAATTGTGAAAACATGGCGCAATTAGCCGGAAAAGGGTGCGCCTGCGAACTTTTAGTAATAATATCTCTCTCTCTCTCCCCCTTTTTTCCCCTTTTTTCCCCTTTTCCTCCCTCCCCTCCACTCGTCTCATTTTCGTCTCGTCTTCGCGCCGGCTCTTCTTCGTTGGAAGTTCGCGAGGCACCGAAACGAATTTAAAGGAGGCCTGTTACGAATCGTTTGGCGCGCGCGCGCGCGTGCTTATATACGCGCTTTCGACTCGAGGGAGAGAGAGAGAGAGAGAGAGAGAGGGAGGAAGGAAGGGGAGGAGGAAAAGTAGGGGAGAAAAGCGGGTGGGCGAAGACGAGGACCGAAGAAAGGAGAAAGGAGAAGAACGAAAGGAGAGGAAAGGTGTCATCAACCTCGGTGGACGGTGACTAACTGTGCTAAAGTTTTAACCCTCCTCTCCACGGGAACCTTCCCTTCCCTTCCCTTCCTCGCGAAATGTCGCGTATGCAAATCGAGAAAGCGAACGCGTGGTCAGCCTTCGTCGAATCCACAGGGAGAAGGGTGGATCGAGCGTTTTTCCCCCCTCGCATCGAAAACTGGAACGCGAGAATAACTTACGTTCATCGACGAGAGCTCGAATCTTCCCCGAGGAATCTCTCGGCGGTTTCTCTTCGCCTTTTTTACGATTCCTCGAAGTATTTTCGAACGATAAATAAGGGAATTTTGTATTGGAATATCCGGGATAATTTCGGAGGAGAATGGCGATTTGGAGGCGGGTTGATCGCCACGCGGAAGCGCGGTGCTCGAGGTGTTAATTTCGTAGCGCGGCCGCGTTGTTGATTTCACGAGGGGCGACGCAGACGCGACGCTTGGTGCGTGCCGCGACGGTACGCGACACGGAAATCAAGTTGTCGGCCGATTAACAGATAGCCGCGGCGGACGGCAAATTCGATTCCAACCGTGCCGATCCCCCTCCCCCGAGCTCGCGGCAAAAGTTGAAGTTTTCCACTCGCATTCTCGGAATCATCGTTAGAATCGAGTCAATCCTGCCATTCTTCTCATCTCATGACGCGGATATTTCGCTTTTAGGCGCGTTCTTCGACTTGTGGCGATTTGACCGTCGTTTCGTCGCCGAGGAGAGGAGAGGGAGATTTTTAATCGAGATTTTCCAGGTGTTTGAACATTTCGAAAAGAAAGGCGAATCTTAAAATTTGATTGAATTCGTTTTTAGAATTACGAAAAATATGTTTAGAATTTTTTTCTTGCATCAAGTGGTGGTACTTTTTCATTTTTAAATTCTGATCTCTCCGCACCTTGAAAATTGAAAATTTGCGAACTGTGTTCGAAATGCATGGATAAGATACGAGAGAATCAACGGGATCGAAAGTGGTTAAAAATGAAATTTTGATTGAAAAATGTAAAAAGAAGTCATCGATTAATTTCAACTTGATTCCGCGCCAAGTCATTTTCCACGAAACCGCGCGCGCGAATCATACTTACAAAACCATTACTCCCAATTGCGAGAAGGAATTCATTAAATCGCGAAAGAATTAGAGGATACAACGAAGAACCAACAATTTTAATCCCATTCCGAGGCATTGTTCGAAGTGACCCGCATTTCCAGCCATCCTTAATTGCTCGCGTTCGCTGAGAATCTCTCGCAGGAGCGAGAGATGGGCTCGGCTGGTCCGCCGGCGCGACGCGGATCGATATAAAAATGCGCGACTTTTCGGCAAGTCGACGCAACTAGTTTAAAGTTAGGAGGGGAACCACGGTGAGCGCCGCGTATGTAAATTAGACGCGGCGGCAGCCGAAACTTTTCAGAATTTCCAAACTTGTCGGCCTGGCTCTATGTGGCTCTGCGCCACCAGGACAGGAGGAGGAACTTGACGCACAATGAAAAGTCGCTTTTGACCTTTTATTTTTACTTTTTTTTTTTTTTTCCGTTCCATCGACGATGTCCGAAGGGGGAAACCGGTGGTCGCGTGTCGCTCGAGTTTTCGTTAACGACGACGTTAAAGACACCGGAAGTCGACTTCTAATCGGTCGTCCAACTTTTTCAAAGAAAACTTTCTTCCTTCCTTCCTTCCTTTCTTTCTTTATCTTTCGTTTCCACATCGACCTCTTTCTCTTCGACAAAACGCAACGATTCCTCTCGCACAATGTGTTTCGTCTGAAGAGAACAATGTCCAAAGCTCTTTCGAGTTATTTTCGATGACAAAGACGGTCAGAGAAATTCTCGAAAAGGATATTCCCTCTCTCTGAAGCATCTTTCAAGATGCGCCCTCGTGACGCATAAGACGACGACGAGCTCTCCTAAAAAAAAAAAAAAAAGAAACCGAGCAGTTAGAACGCGACAAAAGGTACGAGGAAGAGGGAGGGGGAGAAAGAAGAAAAAAAAGAAAGGAAAAGAGAAAAAAAACAAACGAGTTCCGGTAAAGAAAGGGGTATATATACACCAAGGGAGAAACGCAACAACCGTTCCACGATGAACTGTTGCTCGGCGTAATTTCGCGTAGCCGAGAGACGTTGAATAACCGAACGACGATACAGGCAACGTTGATAAAGAGACAATATAACGCGAAGCGAAAGTTCCGTCCACGCTTTGGCGGTCGCTTGTCCCCTCTCTTTCTCTCTCTCTCTCCCTCCCTTCCTCCCCCTCTATCCGCGGTACGCGAACATAAAGGAATCTTTTCTTTTAAGAAAATCCTATAGGGGTCGCGGGGCGATGCTACGAACGAGCCTTTTGAAAAAACGCGGAACGCTTGGCTTTTGCCCTCTTCTCGGATACCGAGGCCAAACGGTGGAGGAGATGGCGGGGGGGAGGGAGAGAGAGGAGGACTACCGAGTCGCGATAGTCGTCCGGTGTACGAGATTTTCCACGAGCGACGCACAAAGTGCATTCGACTCCCTCCCTCTCTCTCCCTCCTCCCCCACGTGGTGGGTACAAAAGCTCCGTTTCCGGCCGCTTTTGTAAGAAAGTAAACATCGATAGGTTCGAAAGAGCGAAGGGAGAGGGGGACACGTGGTGGCGGTTTTCACGATGGATGGAAGATGGGAGAAAGAGGAGGGGGAGGGGAGATAAAGGCGATTTTTATCTTCGCAACTCTTCGCGGCAACCGTTTTCCACGAGTTCGCCGTTTCCCGTGGTGGGCACGGGGGTGTGATGAATAAAAGCGGGACGATCAACGAGAGCCTCGAGACCGAAAGGTATTACCCCTTTCTCCGTAAACAATGCCGCTCGTTTTTCCATTTAACGCGGCGGCAGAAGTTATTCATAAGCCCTTCAAAAGAATCGTGGACGAGCCGAGCGGAAGGGTTGAAAAGGGTTAAGAGGGTCAGAGAAGGAGATCGGACAGCGGGAGGCGAGAGGGAGGGTGGGGCGAAAGGAGACACAACGGATAGCGGGAGGAAGGAATCGAGGGGGGAGGAGTGCTCGAGCGAAGTTGGTCAGCAGGATGAACGAAGGAACAGACGACGACGTTGACGACAACGACGACGACGACGACGACGACGACGATTGGTACCAGAGCACGACCACGACCACGAGGACCATTACCTGGGAATAAGGGAGAGAGGAGGGAAAGGGCGGGAGAACACAGTCGGAGAACACCACCCCTCGTTTACTCTCCTCTTCCTTTCCTCTCCCTATTTTCACCCTTCTCGATCTCTGTTTCGCGGAGGACCGGCGTGCATCTCGCCGTCCCGTTCTCTCTCCCTTTGCCTTGGCGCGGAACAATGCGCGGAAAAGTGTGCGATAGGAGAAAAAAATGGACCGCTGCCATTATGGAGTTCAGGGCCACTCGAGTTGTTTTGCTTCCACCTCCGCAAAGGAGTCTCGTACAGAGAGGCAACTGTGCTGAATGAATCAGAGAGGCGGAGGAGGGGGAGGGAAGCCGTTACCGGTGGTGGGACGGAGAGAGAGAAGGCCGAAGGAGGAGCCGCGGGAGAAGGAAGGATGAGGAATAGACGGAGAGAGCAAGGAGGAGGAAGGAGGACGAGGACGGAGGGTGCTTTCACCACCACCGGTGGCCTAGACTTCTTCCCTCTCTTGCGATCCCGTTGCGTTCCTTCGGTGTCTGCCACCGAGTTTCCTATGCATTCGCAAAGTGCCACAATCGTCCCTCCCACCCCCGCCTTTTCCCGCGATTCCTCTTCCTTCCTCTCGCATCTCCGTCACTCTGACGGCCCAGGTAACCGACCCGACCAACCCTCCTCCTCTTCCTCCTCCTCCTTCTGGTTTCGTCCTTGTCCGAAGACCGGCTCCTTTCTCTCACCCCTTTCGACCACTTGTGCATCCTTGCTTCACGGTTTGCCTTTCTTCGGGCGTGCCGCGCGCGCGGTCGGTAACTTGGACAACTCTTCCCTTCTTCTTCTCCGGGAACGAGATGATTTACGCGGGGTGATACTTCTTGATTAGAGGTCGCCGCTGCGTGTTACGCTTTCGCACCGCTTTGCTAGATTTCTCCCCTCTTCCCCTCGCATAATTCTCGTGACACTTGAAATTATCAAGAAACGAGTCAAGTTTCTTCTCTCTCTCTCTCTCTCTTTTGTGATCGTCTTTTTTTATCGCCCTTCTTCTATACCCTCTTTCTTTGTTTTTCTTCCTTGCTCGAAGAAAACAACAATCTCGTTCAAAGAGTTTAAAGTTTAAAGAAGAATGAACGAAGAAGAACGTGGGACGAGATGTCGAGTTTTTCGATCGCTATTTTACTTTTGGTCCAAAAATAAAACCGATCTTATCTACCTACGTGCTCTTCTTGTTCATTGAGATCAGTGAACTAGCGCCGCTTATAGAGCGAAACGGGAACTTGGTATCGCAGCCGTAGAGATGCAACCATGTGTACGAGCGTAGTGTACTGGCGCGCGGAGATCCGGAGATCTGTCTCGTGTAAGATTTACCTCTACCACTTGTTCGCGATTTATCTCTTATTTTTCGCTTTGCGAACAACTTCGTCTTCTTCCTCGCTCTCGGATAAGGTTAAAGCTAAATGTCCAAAATCCGTTACCATCGCATGATCCTCTTAAAAAAAATAAGAGAGAGGGAGAAAAGGAAAAGATACCGATGCACGTGCATCCATCGCATTTCTCTCCACTAATCATCCAGAACCATTCATGGAAGAAGATGTGGAAAAATGATATATATATTTTCGGCCGTTCGTGACGAGATAAAGACTTCTCTCTTCGGCCGAGGCTCTACTCGGAGAAGGGTGTATCACGAGGACGGCTGGACGGTAGAAACGCGTAGGGGGTGTATCGAGTCGCAGCCGTGGCTCAGGAATTACCATAATCCTCGGCGTTGGCCTCGGTGGCTCCAGCTCGAGCGTTTCTATAAAAAAGTCCGTCCGTCCGTCCGTCCGTCCGCCGGTCGTTATTGGGGAATGTAGGGTTCTGGTTAGGTTCAGGAGAGCCGGTTACATCGGACGGCGGACAAAAGGGCTTTGTCGAGTAGACAGTGACAGTGATCAGACCGTGATGAGTGACAATGACGTCGGTCGGCTGTGCGGCAGCCCATTATTCCACCTGGCAGAAAGCTTTCCAGTTTGGCACACATCGAGTATCCAAGCGATCACTTATTATAATCATGCCGACCGTGTGTTGTTGTTGTTGTTGTTGTTGTTGTTGTTGTTGTTGGCCATGGCTGACATCAGTGCTAAAAGGGATGGCGGGGAGTGGGAGCGAGACACACACGTGGGGAGGGGAAGGGATGGTGAAACACCCCGGGGTGGCGCGACCACCATTGGCTGCACGTCCGGCTCTCTCGTGCATCTCTCTATCTCTCTCTTTCTCTCTCTCTCTGTATCCCGATCAAGCCGCTCTGATTAGTGATTAGCGCGAAATCGCGGCAGCTCGTTCGTACATCGCCCGGATGGTTGCCAGTCTCGGCTCACTGGCTTCATTCTTTTCTCCTAAGCTATTTAATTAATGCTGAATTCTAAAAATACCGACCGCCACTGCCGCCCTCCTCCTCCTTCCATCCTCTCCTCCTACCATCGGGGGGAGGGGAGGAAACGAACACGAACGTCGTCCATCGTGTGGGAAAAAAATTTATTTGATGCTAGAATAACCCTTTCGGCACGGAACGCGTCCCCATACTTCCGTCTTCCTTCCATCCACGAGTAATTCCGCCGCCTCCAATCGGTGCTCGCTCGATTGATAACTTTGCTTCGATTCTCTTCCGTGTTCACGATGAATGAAAGTCGGGGAGGGAAGAGGAGGGGAGGAGGGTAAGGGTCTGAGGGAGGAAGACGGTTGAAAAAAGGAAGAAGCCGCGAAAGGGACTTGATCCGCAACTAGAAATAAACAGCTGAAACGGCTCCGTTCCTTTGCGCCACGTTTGTCCTCGTCGCGGCTTAGTAAACCGTACTGCCTCGGGTCTCCTAAGTATAGCCGCCACCGTAATAGAAAGCGCGTCTCTGACGTTTGAACGGCCGGCTAAGTAGACGCGTTAACACGGTGTTAACCTTTCAACCGCGTTCAGTCACTCCAAGTCGCTCGCTTTCGTGTTATTAAGCGGCGGCACGCATGATCCGCATCCCTAATCCCTTCGCGCGCGCGCGAACCAACTACTCGAAACCAACTGTCATCTTGTCTCATTCCAACCTACGTTACCCTTAATGGAAGGCGTAACGGAAGCAAATCGACAATCGAAAAAACACGTTGAAGAAGAAGAACGTCGTGAAACTTCGAACCTCACGAAATCTTGAGAGAAGCTTAGCTAAGAATTCGGTTTATCGTTCGTCATCACCCGTTCGATATCACGAACGACGCACGTTTTAATTTAAAGAAAAAGGAAAAAAAAAAGGAGAGAAGCCACGGTCTCTTATCCCTAGGTTCAGGGGATAATCGTACCAATTTCGAAGCACGCCGTTCCACCATCGATCCACTTCCGCCGATCCCAATTACGCGGAGGATCCCCTCGTCGGGGGAGGCGCGACGAAAATCCGCTCAAAGGAGTCCAACCCTGAAACCACGTCCTCTCCTCCCTCTTTTTTTTCCCTTCCCTCTCTTCCTCCATACATATATAACCACACTTGTCCCTTCGTTGTAATTGAATCGTCAAAATTGCCACGCCGTGGCCCCAGGGGTCATCGACTTCTTCCCCCTTTCCTGCGTGAATAGGAGGACAAGGAGGACGCCGTCCCTCGAAGGAGGCCCACGGGAGGCCACGGATTTATTGCATAACAACCCCCTCCCCGAGTCGGCTCCTCGTAACCCTTGGAAGTTGCGTAGGTCCGACGGTAGAGGGTGCTGCATAGGCTCGATGATCTACTTGTTGAATGGCGAGGAGAGAGAGAGAGAGAGAGAGAGGAAGGAGAGAGAGGAGGCAGGATATTTCTGAATGAACGAACGACTGAATGGGCCGCCGCACATGGCATAGGGTGCCTACTTGACACCGATCCGCAACCTCAACAATCGAGTTCGCCCCGTCTTCGGATACGGCAACCCCTTCGCCTCGCCCCTTGGCAACCTTCGCGAAACTCGGAATACGAATTGGCCTTCCGTTCGACGCTCTAATAAGTTTGTCCCCTGGCGAAGAAAGATTGGCGGATATCGTTGAAAAAATTGAAAAATTGCATCGTTAAACTACGCGAATTTTTCTCTCGAAGGGAAGTCGAATAATTTCTCGAGAAATTATCGTTGCTCGAACATTTGCATAGGTTTTCTTTGACGAAACAAAAATTATTAGAATTTTAAGGGGGCGGAAGAAAGGAACGGAGGGAAAAAGAAAGTGGAAAGCTGTCTACACCGCCGTTAGAATGTCGTAAAACAGGGGGACAGGACGATTTTCCACGCGAGCCAGCCGAGCGTGGAACGACGCGAAATCAATCCGAAATAAAATCTCGTGACGGCGTGGAAAAACGTCTGGGAGAAGAAGGCCGCGTATAAGTCGTGGCGCGTTTACGACCGCCCTATCCGCGGAGGAAATCCACTTATCCTTTAACGTGTCCCGACAACTCGGCAACGATCGTCGTTAAAATTCGTTTAACCCTCGCGCGACGAATTAAGCATCGGCCTCGTTAACTCGCGAAATTAAACCGCGCACCTACGACGAAATTAAAAAACAAAACGTTGGAGAGGGTCGGAGGAAAAGTTTTTAGGTGGAAGGAGCGGGGATGGAGGAGAAGGACCAAGGAGAAAAAATACAAACCGGGGAACGAGAGAGAGAGAAGACGGAGGCTGGAAACGAGATGGAACGATAGATTCGGTAATCTTCCGGAAATCTCGCGCGTTCGTCGATGATTCTTCGTCCCTCTCCCTATTCCCTATCCGAAAAGCGAATAACAGAGTGAAAAAAAAAGAAGAAAAAAAAAAAGAATGAGAAGAAAAAAAGAAAATGGAATGTCGAAGAAATTCGAGCAGACGTGCTGTTCGATGCCACTTAAGGGAAGGGAAGGGAGGAGGGGGAGGGGGTTAAATCGTTTTCTCGGGATGTACCCCCGAAGATATTGGAGCGGGAGGGAGGGGGGCGGCGAAGAAAGGGGGTGGCGTCGCGTCGCGAAGCGGAAGGCAAGCGGCGGGTTAAAAGATCGTCATGCACCATCATCCGAAAACTCTTTTGAATATTTTTCGCAGAATAAAAAGAGATAAAACGCGGAGGGCGAAGCCGGGGGATGAGGATGGCGGAGGATGAGGGGAGGGGTGTTGGTGGTGCGAGAGGGTGGTGGTGATGGTGTGGGATAAATGTGGGTGGCGAAGGGGTGTTAGCCGGGGCGGAGACGGTGCATTACGACCGGGACAGGGCATGGCATGGCTAGCTCAGGAAAGTACAGGATGTGAGAGGAGGGGTAGTTGATGCAGGAGGGTGCATGAGGAGCAGGGCGGTTGCCCCAGTAAAAATCGATCCTCCCCACTCTTTTCCTACTTTTTCCCCTAGAGAGGTTCGCAACCATGAAAGGATGGGGCTACGGGGGTGGTGGTCGGGGGTAGGACCACTGGGGTGGCCGCGGTGGGATGGGGAGGGCTTGCAGGGTTACCTACGTACCCTGCCTGTCTTTGTGTATCCGCGTTTCTGAATCTTCGTGAACGTCCGCCATTGTATTGGTGCACGTCCGTACGTCGTTTCGCCCCGCTTGTGTTCGTTACCGCGCACCGTCCATGTGTGCGTGTGATTGAACGGATTTTTCGAGGGTGGTCGTACGCGAAAGTGTGGATGCACGCGTGTAGGTGGGGACGGTAACGTACGAGCGGAAGGCACACGCGTGTATACGTGCCACGTACACGCGTGCGACTGCACCCTCGTTGCGCCTGTGTACACCTTGGACAGTTTTTTTCGTAGGTCCTCCCCAATGCGTTCCTCCCGCGCTCGCGCGACCACCCTTCCCATTCTCCCTCTCTCTCTTTCCCTCTCTCTCTCTCTATCTATCTATCCATCTCCCTTCCTCGTCCTCCCTCTGTCCGACTGTATTGGTCCACGTGGTTAGGGTCGAACGTGTGCGCGTACAGCACACCTCATTGACGACGGTAAACGCCCCGAACTTTCGCAAGCGTCTTCACTTTCGCGATGTTTATGACGGCGAAACCGTGTCAGCGCGTCCAGACTCGCGGGGAGCGAAACGGCGAAAGGGAACAAACGCGCGACCGTCACTTTGACGAATACGCGTTTCAAATTTGATTTAGATGCTCCACGATTAGAAGTAAGATTTTCAATTTAAAAAAAACACAAAGTGTTTATTAAAATGTTAAAACGAGAGAAATACTTTTCATCGCGATGTTTACAATTCCACGATTACTTGTTTAAGCTTGCGAAATTTCCCTTTTCTTTTTTTTTTCCTATTTATGTACGTTTTAATTGTACATTTACGCACGTATCTTTGTTCACGCGATTTTTCGATGAAATTTCTCCGACGAAATCTCGAAAGCTGAAAATTATTTAACTTGTACGAGCGGACCATTTGATATCGAGTAATCAATTGTAAAGGCGTGTTTAAGTGGCTGCCATCGAAGAAGGAAGCGCGGCTAATAGAATTCATTCACGACGAGAGTTGTTTAAAAATATTTGGATTAAGCGAATTAAAAAGTAACTCGAGTTGCCGAGAGTGTTCTTAAGTTCCTCGATCATGAAGCGGTGTTTCGTGAGGGGTCGGAGGGAGTGGAGGAAGGGGGAAGGAGGAGAGGGTCGAAGGAAAGGAACAATCCGAAAGTTAAACGCAAAGTTAATTTCCATTAAACTAATATCAATAACCGAGTACAAAGTGCAAATAATCATGGAAGTTTTAAAAATGACCGTCCATCCAGGTACTCGGGCGGCAGGGGATTAATATTCCTTATCGAACCCGAAGTTGCGATCTAACGACGCGTTTGCGGCTCGCGACCGCGCAGGGGTAGATAAACGATAATTACGCTTAACTGCACGTGAGCCCGGTACCCGTCATTTACCTCGTCAAAGATTTTCAGCGGCGAAAAAAGAAGAAAAAGAAAGGGAAGAAAAAAAAAATAACAAAAGACGCGTTCGAACAACGCGATCTCGTTCATCGCATTCACTTTCACGCGAATTTTTTTCGAATCGATATACACAAGCTTCGTAAAGAGTGTTGGAAGAGATTGGAAATAAAAAGTAGAGGAAGTTGGAAATCTTCTGAGCGAAAGTTTCTTTCTTTCGAAAAAGATTTCAAAGTTGATCGTACTCTTTACCAACATTCCGACACATTTGGGCGAAAACATTGGCAGCTCGGTGGCCTAGAACTTCCTGCGCCGCGCGGCGATCAACCACCCCAAAGAAAGCCCATGAAAGCGAGCTATCGTATATTTCTTCTGGCGAGCCAAAAATTTCCTGATCCCTCGACGATATCCAACAACCGTGTGCACCGTACACCCCCCGTGTACGTAAGTGTGAGTGTGTATCGGTGCGCGCGGCAGCCTCGCGTGGTCTACGAGGTCCTCGTCCGTGTGCGCGTGTTGCACATGCGAGCCGGTGGTTCCGCCGGCGGGTGGAGGAGGGCGAGGGGCGGGAGGGTGGTGGCGCGCGCGTCCACCACCCCGTGTAGGTGCACAGGGTGCGGGGTGCGCGTGTGAGTGGCGGTGCAGCTGTATGCGGAAGCGCCGCCTCCGCCGTCGCGGCGCTTCTGTCGTCCGCTGCAACGATGAAAAATTACCCAGAAGCAGGGTAAAAGAGGGAAAAGAGGGCGAGGGAGGAAGACAGAGGAGAAGGAGGGACGGCGAGAAAGAAGAAGAGAGCGAGAGGAAGGACGAAGTTTAAGGGAAGGAGAGGAGGAGGGAAGAGGAGGAAGGGAGAAGGATGAGGAAGGAAAGAGGCTGGTGAACGGCGGCCGAACGACGGTGGGGTTGAAAGAGGGAAAAAGAAGAGGATAGACGAAGCGGTTTTTTCTCTAGACCCCGAGCCCGAGTCGTCTAGCGCGCTGAGTTCGCGAGGCTGACAGACAGCTGCAGCGGAGCCCTGATATATCGACCGGGCCACCTAACCAACTACCCGCACTCACTATTATACACCTGGCCACACGCACGCACCCACACAGCCGTGTGGGGGGCCAGGCCACGCGGTGGTAGACATGCTGGCGTGTACGAAAAAAAGCCGGCACACAGAGCACACCGACGCCAGCCTCTCTTGCCGAGGTGGGAGCCACTCTTTGCGCTCTTATACACTCAAACACGTACACACCGAATTTTCTCTCTCCTCTTTCCTCTCTTTTTTCATCCTGCCCTCCTCCTCCTCCTCCTCCTCCTCCACCTAAACCTCCTCCTCATCCCCCGTCTCCACTCGGCTTCGCTCTCTTCGCCCTGTTCCTCCTCCACCTCCTCTTCTTTCTCTCTGTCTCCGAACGTAACCCGTTCCTCTTTCTTCCTCTTCTTTCGCTGCTTTCTACCCATCCCATCGCACCTGTCTTCGTCCCACCCCCGCCCCTCTACTGCCACCGGTGTGCCGGTGGTGTACTGTCTCCCGTCTCCGTCGCTCTTCTTCTATCCTGAAAAAGGGTGGTTGCTAGAGCGAAAAAGGGTGGCCTCCGGTAGGATGGCTGGGGTGAGTAGAACAGGCCGGAGGATCAGCCGGAGGCCGCGGGAGGGGGAGGAACCGGTACCAAACGGGGGTGGACAAGACGAGCGGTGGGTGCAGCGAACGGAGCCCAGTCAGCTCCAGGATAATTAGATCCTTTACAGGTTACCAATGATTGATAGTCTTCGAAATACGTACCTACCCTATACTACCCTGTCCCACCCCTCCCCCTTGCACCCCAATACCGCGCTGCCTTTCTTCCACAAATACGTCGTGCACGTGCACCATGCGCATACACACACATATATATATATATGTATATATACATATATGAACATGTACACGCGTGGAACACGGACACCGGGGACTATGTACGGTTTCGTAGCTCGTACGTCGAACTGCTGTGCGAGAGAGCATCGAGCCGAGGGGGGTGAATGTGTACGATAAATGCGAAATCCCCTTCAGGGACGATTACGTCCTACTGAGCTTCGCCTGGATCACGACCGACCCTCTCTTGCCCTCCACATACACCCATCTCTACACCCACCCCTTCCTCCCCCTCGCCCTTTTTCTTCCTGGCTATACCGCGTTGTCTGAGGGAAAAAAAGGGGGCTCTGGAATTGTTGGACTTCGCCACTGTACCATCCACTACGACACTGCCGCGATCCTCGCGAATACCGCCGGTTCGATTCGATCCATTTTTTCCCCCCTCCCTCGACCGAAGAAATTTCTCCCTGACCGATCGTGCGATCGGGTTTCTCTCCGCGGTAATAAACATCGAATATGTATCAGATCGCTATCGAAACAGGGTCGACGAATCAAGGATCTTGAATAAAGAAACTTTCGACTCTATAAACCGTCCTCCAATTCCTTCTCCATTTCTTGCGCGGCTCTTTTAGCTTCTCTTATTTTCCGACGATTAAGAAGCCAAGAGTCGATAATACGTAGACGAAAATCCGTGAAAGTCCGTGCAACTCTTTGCGGGAACGGAGAGAGGGAATTAGTCACGCAGCGTACTATTCGGCTAAACAGCGTGAATCCTGGAACCTCGGTTTCAACTTCCAACCTCAAACCTTTCATTCATGCCGCCGTAAATTGTAACTTGGAAGCAACCACGTGTAGCGCAATATCTCCGCGTTATACCGCACTGCGTTTCCTCGGAAGAAAATTCTCGGATACCGTACTCGTCAAAATACGTCAAAATTCGTTCGGGTATCCTCCTCCTCCTCCTCCTCCACCTCCAGCTCTTCTTCCTCCTCCTCTTCCTCGTCGTTCGTCGGACACTCGAACGAATTTTGGCTCTGTCCGTTAACCCGTTCCAAGCAAGTGGAAATTTCGATTAATTATAAGCCGCTGTTGTCTTTCCCATCCACCGACCCAGAAAAGCAATTTTTCATACGCGAGATTCGCCTCCAACTTGCCAGCGTTTCGCTCTAGTTCTCACCTTCGCATCTTTGAAATGAAACCTCCGTGTTAAACAAGTAAAAGTAAAAGATATAATATAAATACGTTTTTCCTTATTCAAGGATTTTCACAAGTCAAAGCGTGAAAATATTCGCATCCTTTCCCCGTAATAATTTTTTAGCAATGAAAACGAACTTTGCGCGATGACGCAAATTATTACCGAGAATTGCGTATTACCGAGCGATTTTCGAGAATTAATTTTCGTCCGCTCAATTAATAATAATATTTATAACATAATGTCCCATGATAAAACGTATAAAATATCCACCTGTTCTACCCGTTCTACCTGTTTTCCTTATTCCAGAAAACGTGTTCTCTCGTGTGACTCACATTGCGGACGCGCATTATTTCAAGAAAGTATGAAAATAAAGTAAAAGAGAGCATGGAAGAGAGATTGAAATCCGCATATTTGACGTCAACCGATGACGTTTTGTTCGCTAATCAGATACCAGTGACGGCAGGCTACGTTTTCTCTTTGTGACATGGACGAGGCTCGTTTTATTGCACGCGTCGATTTGGGAAAAATCGACCGCTCTTTTTTCCACCTTGTTTCGCGCGGTTGACGTCACCGAGTTTCGAGCCCAGGATCATGATTAATCGCGGGGAAAGCAACAAGCGGCGCGATAGGATGATCGAGGAACGAAGGATCGATATGTGGACGCGCATTATGTTCTAAACGCGTGCAAAAGGACGAGCGGAGGGAACAAAAAAAACTCTCGAGAAGCGCACTCGGGGAATGGGAATAAGAGAAACGCGTGCACGCAATCTCTCGGGCCCACCACGCACTCCAGCCACCTGTTTACCGGATAAAAACACGAAGAATTGAGCGTACTCCCGCGGACCGCCACCGCCTCGCTTGTCTCTGACGATCTATTGAAAAAATACGCTTGACACGCGCTCGCATTGTAAGCACCGGGCGTCGCGATATAAATTTAATATCGAAACCGCGATTCGATGTTTATGAAGTTCGCGCGCGCATTCATCCGCGAGATTGAAATGCGGCGTTGCACGGGGGTAGCGGAAATAAAAAGTTCGCGTAAGAACAAAGGGTCCCCTGTCCCTGCGGGATATCACGTCCCCCCCTCCCCTCTGATAAAAAGTAAACAACTCGACGACCCTCATAAATATGTATGTATACCGGCAAGACTTCGAGTAACCTGCAATTTTCCTCGCGTGCCCTCTCCCCGCGATGCTCCATCATCTTTCAATCTCGAAATTCCCGCCACGAATCAGCGAAAAATTCGAAACAGTTAAAACGAGTAGAAATATGAAAATGTTAAATTTTCGATATTATATGATGACTACGACTTTCTTTATGCTATTCTTAAAAAAATACACCGATTCCTGGAAGGAAAACTCGTTTAATGACGTCATATATATATATGTCATCGTTTCAAGGTATCTATAACGTCATCAATGACAAGCAATTCTGCAACTTTCTCAGATCGATCGGAAATAATAAATTACGAGTTGAGCGAAAAAAAAAATAAATATATAAAAAATATCGCGATCTCGTCTCTTTTTTAATTCTCTTTTTTTCGTTTCCTATATCTTGTTGCATCGTGTTGGAATTAAGAAAGAAACGGACTCGAGATGACGAGTTTTCCGCCTTTTCGAAAATAATGTTGAACGGTTAAATTTGCGAAAATAAAAGAGCATCGACTAAATGGAACGAATCTCCGATTAAAAGAATAATCTTTTGGATCTTCGTTGTAAGAATAGAAAAAGGTTTGCTGAAGATCTAATAATGTGGTTCCACGCGTTTAAACTTCGTTCGAAGTTCAAGTACACAGTGGAGATAAAGGGTGCGAAGTTCTCGGAAGACAACCGCCACGGCCGATTGTGTAAGGAGCTCTCAAAGAGCATCGGGGATTATTTTGAGCTCGTTCTACCTGTTGAAGGTTGAAGCGCTCCTCTCTTAAATCGTTTCACCGCCATTTCTATCGCGTTGTGTCCTCTCCTCCGTCAAAACTCGTCTACAAAAATTCGATTCGGTGGCATCCGAATGAAATAAAAGTAAAAGATAAAGGTTGGAAAAAGAAGAAGAGGAAGAGGAAGAAGAAGAAAAAGAAGAAGAAAAAAAAGAAGAAATATATAGGGAAGAAAGGAAAAGGAGTTCGCTTGAAATCGCATTTATCCGGCGACAGAAAGTGCTCCACTTTGGAGAAACGAGGCGGGAGGAAGTTCGTCGTTTCGAGATCTCTCTCTCCCAACAAAAGATGCTTCTTGCTTTCATCGTGCATCGGGCAAACGATGTCAGAATGTCGAATTAGTAGAGAAAAAAAAAAAAAAAAAAAAGCAAGGACTTACGAAAACAATCTCGAGACGACTCTTTTTGAAATTTGAAAAAAAATGTCACAAACTTCGCATATTGCGTTTTCTGATGTTGCTTGGATGAAATTTAAAAAAAAAAAAAAAAAAAAAAAAGAAGAAGAAATCAATGAATTCTGCAAGGAAAGAGAAACAAAATATAGAATTTTCTATCTCTTTTTTGATTTTCGATGTTTTTTTTCCCTCCCCCCGTTCTAGCTCTCCTATTAAGAGGAAACATCGAAACGTTTCTGTTAACGTCGAAACACGCCAACGGTCCATTGAAAGGGAAGCCAGAAAATTAAAGAAAAATATCATTTTTGCGTTTGTAAACCGGCCGCACTCCCGGTCGATGCGTTTCCTTTGTTAAACAAAAATTATAATAAACGGTATTTCAGGAGTTTTAATTGAAGCTTGTACTGGTGGCGAAGTTCTCCGGGGAGGAAAACAAAAAGAAAAGAGAAAAAAAAAAAGAGAAGAAAAAAAAAAGAAGGAAAAAAAGAGGAGGAAGGAAGGGGAGGAAAAAAGAAAAAAATATATATGAAAGTTTCACGTTCTTATTTGCGCCGGGGAAAAATATAAAATTTCAGTGTACCGCCTCGCAAAAGCGCGGAATACGCCGTTCGCGTTTCCGCTCGTTATGAACCCTTTAACGGCCGTTATTCTTTCGAAATCCGATACCAGAAAAACTGTTTCTCTCTCCCCCTATCGATACCTTCGCTTCTCTGTGAGCCGTTAATTGAAAATATTTTTCACCGGGCAACGACAATGTAGAATAAAATCGATGGAAATTTTCTCGCAAGATACCTCTGAATTTTACACGAGCCAGCAGAATTATTCGTTTATTTATTTCTTCAATTATTATCAATTTTTACGGAATATTTAGAGTTTAGAGATATGGTATCGAGTTTAGAATCATTAGAAAAGTTTTAAACGTCGAATCAAATTGCGTGGCGAGATCAATGAATTAATACGCGAAATCGAATATCTGAATAATAATTGCGTGTCTTGATCGAGCGACAGCGGCAATAATAATATCTATCTGATTTTTTGAATACCAATTATTTCTTCACAAACCTATATAAGTAAAAAATTATGATGCGAATATAAGTCTCTTATGAAAATTAAGAAAAAAATAAAACATAATTCAAATTAATCATCCTTAACAAATTTACCTAATTATGCAATTGGAAACTTGCATGATGCACTCATTGCTTCACCAAACGAATTACTGAAACTGTAATGTTCCACGTCAGAGAGATCTCTGATTTCACAATAATACATGAGATTGTGACGCGAATCATCACTTTCCCGAGTTAAAAATTGCAAATTCGATATATTTTCCGCAGATCTTTCACGCGAAGAACAAAAATCCGTAAAGAAATCGGTCTAAAGAATGATTTCCTTAATTTCAGGAAGCGTTTTCGCATTTTCCGAGAGATTTCTTCTTATCTGTACATACATTATGCATACAATATCTTGGACAATAATATTCATATTGATTGTCGATTGATTCTGTCGAAATTTGATTTTCCAAATTGATCTTTCTTTTTTATTTTTTCACTCGATTAAATATTTAAGATTAAATCTAATAAAAATAATATAATCCATAATAAAGAGATCATGAAAAATATGTGTACAAATTAATCAATTAGCCTTTACGGCGATACAATGTTATCCAATCTTTTCTTGAAAAGAAGCAACCAATCTCAAGAAATCCTTTGGGATGTTACAAGACGTAATTCATCTTCTCACTTATCATCACTAACAACATAATCTCATTCATGATGAATTTCATGATAGATCTTTAAATACGCGACTTGAAGATATATGAGAGAAACGAGTTAATTGAAACAGTTAAGTTAATAATTAAACAGTCATTCTTTTTATCCTTCTTCCGTCAATTTTAATAATTACAATATTCATCGCTTAATACATATAGATAGATGCAAAGTCATCCCTGCCTGATATTTCTGGAAAATCAGTAATGAAAACTTTTCTACAAAATATTGCGAAAATAAATTCTAAATTTACATATTAAAAAATTTATTTTTTAAACCAGGAAATCCTTGTGAATGAAATTTTAATCGATATCGTAAATAAGCGTAACCTGTTCTTGAAGTACGGGACACCATAGGGCAAGTATCGTTGGACGCTGAATCATAATCGTTTCACCGCGCAAATATACATATAAATACAAACATAAATATACGTGTGTAAATATGTGTGGACATGTACAGACGTGTATCGTGATATTTCTTGTAACACGCGAACATTAGTATATCTTATGATGTGTAATAATTATGTATGATATGTCATAATGTATAATTATTACTAGAGCGCGGATTTCAATGCAATTGTAATTATAAAGAAAACTGAAAATTGTTAAGATTCAAAATTTTAGAAGAAAAATCTTCTTAAATATCTGTAATTCATGAGTATCTTACTTTGGATATTTTCTATCACTTTGGGTATTTTGCAATTTTTTATTAATATTTTTAATTTTTTTATTAATACACATAATCGGTATGACGATCTTGGGATATTTTTGCGTTGAAACCTTAGGAGAATTTTTATTTATGTATCAAACAACTATTGCGATTGTCTCTTTTGTGTAGTTAAGATAGACGTAATCCTTTTTTTCTAATATTCCAATATGGTAATAAGAATTTCTTTCAGTTTTTCGATTTTCCTGCCGTACTTTTAAAAAGTATCGGTGGAATATATGAATTTTAGAATCTTAAAATCTTTCTCAATTTGAAGAAAGATTACAATTTCGTCTGTATGTGCTTAATTCGATTGCAGTTAGAAAATACTGTAGGGAAGAAGGTATGAGAGAATTAGAAAAAGATCATTATGCTATGCAACAATTTATTAAATATATAATATAGAAACAGCGAAATAGGGAATAGATTAGATTAACGTATTTTTTATTTTAATCTGATATTTGTATTAAGTTACAAATTAAGGTTCAAATCATATAAATTTCATATATTATGCAGAAAGAACCATAGAAGAAGTATAAAATATTTAATCGTTAGATAAATAATTATCCATCTAACAACATTAAATATGCATAAAAAGTATTAAATTTCACAAAATTTAAAAACATTTTTTTCGAAATTTATATTATATCGATCAGGATTGCCGAAGATGTTACATGGGCAAAATTTAATATTAAATTCTAATATAATACTCTAATCTTCTAATATAAAATTCAAAATAAAAAAAAAAGAAATTATCATCAAATTTCGTTCATTCTCTGACGAAGTATAACATTTTCTTATATAGATAATTTTGTTCTTCTTGCATTCAATTGGCAGTTTTTTTTCATGGAAAATTTCAGAAAATACAAATATTTTTAACTTATAAGTAATATTTAAAAGAATAATAAATATTAATTTGTTAATAATATTATAAAAAATTATTATATTTCGCGTTTATCACACGATTTGAGCATTTTGATTGCGTTTTACAAATGATCCAATGGATAGATAATAAGTTAATTACATAATATATATGTATACTTATCTATTGTATATCGAATATTAAGCAAATTGAGATTCTCCGTATTCAGACATTACCGAACATTCCACATTTATGTGGATAATTGGTCTATATTTTTTAATATCCTAGACTATGCATAATTACGTAATTTACATTTGATTGATAAAAAATTAATGTTTGTTTAACACAATCTGACAAATTGTTGTTACGATATGAATCGAGACATTTTCTTAAAGACATTTTATCTATTGAAAATGATAAATAAATTAGTTTTTTCCGAATGAACATTAAAAAAAGTTAAATTATTACATATGTTATAAATATCATAATTTTTATTTATTTATTTATTTTTTTTTTTTTTTTTGATAATTATTAATCATGAATTAATCTTCAAGTATTCGGATTTTATCCTATTCGAAAAAATATATGCACATATGCATCCCGTGTAAATTCTTTCCATTCCATATTCCGGCAATTCTATTTCTTGGTATATTTGTATGCAACAATGAGGTTGATTGGGACCATTACATTTCATACCGAGATTCCCATCGATACATTTAATGTGATATAATTGTGATATCCAACTGCCGTTAAAAATCTTAAACGGCTCTATCGTATAATTACAGAGTGCTGTCTCCTGCAATGTTTTCGCTTTTTTGTAATAAATTTCCTTATTTCTTCGTTTTCTTCTGACCGATATCCGATTCTTTGATATCATAACATCACTACCGTTGAGCATTAACAAATTTATCAAACTTTCTTCATTATTATTTTCGATCAAGTGATGTATCTCGTTGAACCGTCGATAGACACCCTTGTGATGAATATGAAGTCTCTCTGGTGAAGCCTTTGCCTCCGTTAAGTCTTTCTTTGTAGAGTTAATGAACATTATGCAAACGAGAATCCCAGTAATGATGTACATCGACATAGTTTAAAATTTTAATCGTTGTTGCGTTAGATTGGAAATTAGCAAATTGTGATTGTCGTTTGGTACTTGAGAAACGTCTGATCAAAATCACTAAATTTTCACTTTGTATTCACTTGAGAATGAATTACGTTAATTTTCGAAATAGAAGGGTTTTCTCTCGAAAGGATCAAACTGGATGGTTTTCAAAAAGTGAATTCTCTCGATCCAGAGATGAGAGTTTTATGGTAAATAGTAGGTGATCATCCCCACCTTATGTTATATTACCACTACTCCTCGGATTTCTTCGTTATTCTCTTATTTTGTCTCATTTCTAGGAAACATTGCTATGGTATGGTGGCGACTCATTGATATGGTATAATGTTTTTCCAAGAATTATATCTCATATCTTATGAGATTTAAATAAATAGTGTTGCATTATCGAATCTTACATATTTTTCGAACATATGCAAAAAATTCTATCAATATATTTTTCAAATAATTTATTCTTAAGATATATAATTAAATATAATTAAATGAAATGAAATGAATAAAGATATATAATATAATAATTAATTCAAAAAAAAAAGTTATACAAATCTTACATTTGTAGTTTTTCGATATAATAACAAAAGCAAATATGATTTTTTTGATTTCCAATGAGCCATTACAGAGTTAAAAATATTAAGTTTAATTTAAATTTAAATCAAACAAAGAATGTTTCTATTATATCATTATAATAGAAACATTCTTCTTAGTAATATTCCTGATTTCTTAATATTTTTTATTTCTTAACAAATAAGATTATATTTTGTAATTGGATTATACAGGAAAACACATACTTCGATAGTTTTTAAATATAATAATAAAAAATTTTTAATAATAAAAGATACAATTTTGAATAAGTTTTTGAGACATTATAAAAAATAATTGTTATTATTATATTTAATTTCGTCTGTACATATATTTTATTTATGACATCATTTATATACATCATTTATTTGCTATATAATAAATCTATCACAAAAAATAATCATAATGGCAAATGATATAATATATGTACCATTCGTATGAATTATATGAACATTGGCATAACTACTTTTACCACCGAATAACTGATTACGAAATTCAAACTAATCCCCAATAATTATATTTACGCTGAACTTCGTTCATGATTTGCCTATATTTTCATATAATGGTTTTAAATGACTCTATTAAAATTTTATTAATTTTATTTAAAATCATGCGTAATCTATCCTCACAATTGAATTCTTATTATTATATTTTTTATTTTTTAGAATATATAATATATATATTAGCTACATACATATATTAGCTAAAGGATGTCCCAAAATTCACGCAAGATTTGAATTTTGCGCCATTTGTGCGGTATTTTTTCAAGATATTTTTGATGATTGGAATAATGAAAATGCAGAAGATGATCATCAATTAGTATCTAAAATATCAGATACTGTAGAAATTGAATTAAAAAGTTTATTAAACGAGACAAAAACACAAGCAATAAACCAAAGAGAACAGAGTTATAGTAATTGAAGAAATAACATGCATTGAGAAAAAAGCAAATATAAATGTTGAGAAAGCTATAGAAATTATTAAAGAAAACGAGGAAATATAAATATCAAAAAAAACAACCAGATAAAAATCATAAGTTATAAAAAAAGAATAAGATAATATAAAATTATCATTTAAAGACCAAATAAATTATTTTATACGAAAAGACAGCATGACAGCTGACAGTTCAGGATTATTAAAAATGGAGCGTTACACGAAAGAACAACGCATTTTCATTGTTGAACAATATTTTAAAAATAATAAAGTTTGGCAATTACAGTTCGCATTTTTCGAATAAAATCATCTTCGGTGATGAAGCTCATTTCATCTTGATGGATTGGTTAACAAAATTGTCATATTTAGAGTTCAGAAATGATTGTTAAGAAACAAATGCATCCACAATGTGTCACTATTTTGGAAGTATCATCGGACTATTCTTCTTCGAAAATGCGGCTGGTCAGACAATAACACTTAATGTTTGCAAGATATGAATGTGAACGATATATAGTTTCAACAAAACGTCCCACATGCCATATAGTCCGAAAAGCAATTCAATTATTGTACAAATTATTTTGTGGTCATGTAATTTCCCATTTTGATGATCAGAATTGGCCGCCCAGATCGTGCGATTTAAAACCGTTTTTTTGAAGTCTAAGATTTATGCCAATAAGTCCACGATCATCAAGCCTTGAAGGAGGAAATTGAACGCTGTATTAACGAAATTCAATCAAATTTAGATAAAACAGTAATAGAAAATTTCAACAAAAGAGTGCGTATATGCTAGCAAAACCGTGTTGGCTATTTACTCGATAATAAACATAACTTTATATTGTAAACATACTTTATGAATCAATGAAAAATTTACAATTTTTAATTATAAAAAATTAAAAATTGTTTTCTATTGTATCTGTGTTTTCTATTAAAATTACTTCTTGCGTGAATTTTGGGATATACATTATAAAAGAATTTTTTATTTCTAATAACATTTATTTTATTGGTTCTTGATTATCGAATATAATAAGAAATATAACACAAAATAAAATTAAAAACTAGATAATAATATAAAGATATAAATATAATGATTTATTTCATAAAAATAAATCATTATTTTTTTTTATTTATTTGATTCTTTTTTTATTTATTTGATTATTGTTAAATTTAAATAGAAAGAATAAAATATAGAATATATATAAGATAAAAAAAACAAAAATAAAATAAGAAAAGAGAAGCAGTAAATGAGTAGATCGCTGCGATCTATCGTTCATATAAAGTATATATTATTTTATTATTTTAAATGAACAGATCTGACGGTAAATCGCTCTTGTGCGGAAAACTTGCATGTGTACCAAATTTTAATACGGATTTTGTAGCAATGATACAAGATCTTCGGATACACTCGTCCATTGAAAGTGTTGGATGATAAGCTTTATAATATGCAAGAGCTCCTAGAAATGCATCTCCAGCTCCCTAAACATATATCCTGAATATTAGCAATACGATATGTTGTAAATTAATTATTAAATATGAATAGAAAGAAAAAATTTCTTTCCTAGATAACCATTAAAAACTAATAAAACATCAAATTTAAAAATTAATAATAAAAAGATTTAAAAAGAATAAATCTCAAAAAATCTCAAAGCATATAAAAAGTGAATTAGCAAATCTATAATCTATCTTTTTATACTGAGAACAAGAGAAATCTTACTGTTGTATCCATAGGCTGAACAGTAGCAGTGAGAACTTTTTTAACAGTTCTATCCTTCTGAGATGCATATATTGCTCCTTGTTTACCAAGAGTAATAATAACTGTATTACAACCTAAATCCAACAATTTATTCATAATATGTTCTATACTCGCTTTTCCATCGAAAGATATCCCACTCGTAACTTCTGCCTATAAATATATATTAATTTTCTAATCTTCTTTCCATCCTTAATCTTATCTAAATAAAAAGAGAAATTACAACATTAAAGAGTTGTTGATAATTTAATAATTTAATACCTCGAGTTCATTAACGCAGAATATATCACAGAGTTTCAATAATTCCAAGTCAATATTTTTCATAGCAGGTGCTCCATTTACAATTGATAGACCTATCGCATTATATTTTTTTATAAAGCTTACTATATGTAGATTCTATAGAAAAATAATCATAAGAAACAACTAACCATAATTTTTGTGAAGCTTCAAGGCGTGTAAAGTAATTTCCATAGGTATTTCAAATTGACACAATAAAACGGCAGCATTTTTGATTAAATTTATCGAGTTATCTAAATGATTGCGACTTAATAAGTTATTGGATCCTAATACAGTTATGATACTGTTTTCGCCTAAAATTAATTAATTTTGAAAAATTTCATATACTTTAAATATCAGTGAAAATAAATTTATAGAATTAAAAAGCTTACTTACCACTGTCGATAACTGTTATATGTGATACTCCGCTGTGTATATTTGTTTGTATTTGAACGTGAGAAGCATCTACGTTTTCCTTCTTAAAAATCTTTAAGTATTCTTGGGCATAATTATCAGAACCTAACTGTAAAAGAAATTTATTATAACAAAATCAGTTTAAGTTTAAAGAAAGAAATAATTATATATATATATCTTATATATGCGATATCTTTGAAAGGTTAAGCCTAGAGATCAAAAAAACAAAATTGATATACAATAATGTCGATTATATAAGATTTATATTTAAATAATTTAAATTTGCATTAGATAAAGTGAGATGACTCTATCATATCAACTCTCATTTTATTTTACTTCACTTCATCTAATGCAAATTTAATTTAAACTGCTTATATATTATATATAATTTAAATTATAAATAATAATTATATAATTATTAATAATAATTTATAAATAAGTTTCAATCAACATTTTCGTATTTTTTCTACATTCTAGAATATGGCTTTCAAAAATATTCCATAAATATATTTCATAATATATATATATATATACATATAATATATATATACATATATATTATAATATAATATGTGTGTGTGTGTATGTATATGTATATATATATATATATATCATATATATACATTTTTAGAGATTCAAATAAAAATAAAAATCGTACAGAAGCAATGATTGCTGTGCTTGCACCAAGCCTGGCAGCTGCTATACATTGATTAGCACCTTTACCACCATATTTTACCTCAAATTTTCTACCCATTATTGTTTCCCCAGGTTTTGGAAAACGAGAGGAAAAGCTAAAAAATAAATTTTTTGTACCATAATCAAAGAAGTAATTTCTAATTTATAGTTACTCAATTAAATATAAATTTTAATATGATATCTATAGAATTCATATTCTATGTTTTTCTAATCTATAAAATGTGTCTAACAAAATATAAAGATTTAATTTTTCAGAAATACAATCTAAATAAATTAAACTGTATCATAATATGAATTTTAAATATTCAAATTATAGAATTGTCACTTACCAAGTAAAATCAATCATGCATGAACCAACAATAACAATTTTTGACATTTTTTACTTTACTTACTAATAATTTCAGAATAAAAATATCGTTATAGGTTATGTACGTAATGCAAGTCACATATAAAATTATTTTTTAATCAAAAAATATGAAAGACACTGTTTTCATAAACATATAAAACTGATAAAAACGATTATCCAGATTTATCGCAATTATCAATTAACCATTTAACTGATATAAAATTTTTTGTTACATATAGTAACAAATAAACTCTACAAAAAAGAATGAGATTCAGTTGATATAGAAGATAGTTTAATAATAATATAAAACTCTTTAGATAAGAATTAAGGTATCAAATTAAGAATTTTTATAATTAAAAATAAAAATTTTATTTAATTTCAAAAATATATATATTTTATTGCACCATAAATATACATGTAACTCTTATCACTTCGTATATATATATATACATATATATAATATATATATATAATATAATAATATATAATAATATAATAATATATATATATATATATATATATATATATATATATATATATATATATCAAACAGATAAACTTTCGCACTTTAATCACGTTTTCAATTATGGAAAATAACATGCATATACACTCTTGAAATTAAATTCCTAAAAAACCAATTAAAGAATTACGATTCACATATTATGTTTTTTAACAACGATAAGAGATTAACAAAATAGTAGAAAATTATTTCATTGTCATCTATTAATATATATGGACACACTTAAAATAAACTTATCTACTATTGTTGAAAAAAATTACATTAAAAAATAATTTTTTAGTCAAAATGTACAAGAGAGCTAATATTTAATAAAACTTTTTATTGAAAGATTCAAATTTAAACAAATATAGCAAATAATTAAAAAAGGATAAATAGGTTAAAAATTAGATAATTAGCGCCATCTCTGAACTAAAACATGAATGAAAATAACATAAACAAGAAAAAAAATAGTAAAAAATAAAGATAAGATAAGAATTTGTCACTACCGCCATCTCTTGGATTTTATATATATATATCTTTAAAAATACTTAAGAAATGATACTGATCTTCAATTTTCTACTTTATTTTATCTTTGAAGAATTATCATATTTAGATATCTATAATCATATCCTGCGATACCACTGAAAATTCCGACTTGTTGTTTATTAATAGTATAGAATACAAAGAGGTATTCAAGGAGGTACAGACAAAATGAATAAATAAAATAAATTACTAACTTTGATTATCGGTTTTTTAATATTAAAAATTAATATTTTTAATTATAATAATATTTAATAATAAATAATAATATTTGCTATTAAAAAATTCTATGCTTTAAAACTTGTATCTTAAAATTAAAAACTTAAATAATTTCTTCTGAAAATTTCAATAAAAATTTCTTTAATTAATTATTTATTTTAAGGTGAGAATTAATACAATCCACATTCAATCCGTTTTGATGACTAATTTTATATTATAATATGACTAATTTTATTATATTATAATAATATAATATATTATACTATATATAAGATTTATTTCTAAATATGAATATATGCATTTCTGTTCTTTTTTCTCTATATTTATATAAAATTTTTATTTATAATTTTTTTTAATTATTTTTTTATTTAATGAATAAATAAATATATTAAATTGATTTTTTATTATTATTCAATTATCAATTATATCGGTAATCTATAAGTGATAGATATCTTTTATTTGATAATCATTAAAAAAAAAATTTTTTTCAATAAAATTTATTATAGAAAATTATTTGAAATCTTATTTTTAAATTACAAAAATAAAAATATAGGATTTTGTATATAAAAAATATGTAATGTAAAATGTAATATGTAATGTAATGTAAAAAACTAATAATTAATTAATTTTTCATGTTATATTCCTGATATAATATTAAAAGAGATATTAAGAATTATATAATTAATATATAATATTGTATATATAATTATTTAATTAAAGTTTGCATGTTTTTTGTCTCCTTTTTATATAATGTTCCTCTTCTTGGTTGTGATGTCATGAATATTTTCTTTATATTCTACATTACTAATTATGAATCGAAGCTTTCAACTTTCATTCACAAGATGGTGCTACTGATATTAAGTTCTTCTATTTATTTTTCTTTGTTTAACTTATAGAGAAAATTAACAATTTATAAAAAAAAAAGAAAAAAGAGAAAAAAAATGCAATAGTAGCCTTACAATGTTTTATTATAAATATTTTTTTGCAATGAATTTGTTTATACTTATGTTTTAAAATGAAAAATTCAGAATATATTATATAAAAATTAAAAGAAGAGAATTTCTTAAAAGAAAAAAAATATATATATGAAAATATAAAATATATATGAAAAAAGTATGTATAAAATATATTATGTATAAAATATATATTATATATTATATATATTATTGATATATTAATAATTAAAATATTACATATGTACATATGTATAATAAAAACATGAGTGCTAAAACTAATTACACGGATTGAAGTTCGATTTCTTTTAATATACATGTATACATTAAGTAGAAATTATTATTGTTAATTCTATAAATTATAACAAAATTAATTTAGCATTAATAATGTTTTTAAATAAAATAATTCCTTATTTTTATTTATAACAATATTTTACAATTTATATTAAATTTATATTTAAAACTTAGTAAATATATTATTTATTTATTTATAATACTTTAGAATTGCAAAAGAATTTATCATTGTTTAATTATAATATATAACAATCAATGATAATCTTATAATTACATTATAATTATATTATTAATTATCAATTATAATTATATATTATATATAGTAGAATATACATAAAATTTTAATTGTAAATAAAAATTTTGTTTTCTAATTTTTTAATTTCATTAAAAAATTTAAAATAATATCATCTAAATTAATAATAAGAGAATAAGGGAAGAAAGAGAGAGAGAGAGAGAGAGAGAGAGAGAGAGAGAGAGAGAGAGAAACAGACAGACAGACGGACGGACGGACGGATGGACGGACAGACAGACAGTAGTATGAACCTCCGACTTCATTCCTGTAAACATTGTGTTTGGATTTAAGAAAGTAATTGCTTTTTTCTGAGATCTACTAAAGTAAGATTTATATAAAATATTTGATTAATCGGATTATTCTTTTTTAAAAACAATTTTAAATAAACATAAATAATATAAATAATGTGTGATTTTCACGGATATCTATGCAGTATGGACATGGTAGTCCTGGTTGGTAAGTTCTTCATTCTGCCATTAAAATCATTTTACGTATTTAAGAAATATACTATTAATTAGTATAACAATCTAAATAAAACGATATTAATTGAAATATATTACATAATATTATTGTAAAATAATATAATGAATTATATCATTGTATAAAAATCATCTATAAACTATTATTTACTATCATCCTAAGAAATATCGAAATATATTAGTTAACTACATAGCTTCCATAGCTTTTAATATAGATTTTACTTTTATAATTTATTTCAATTTATTTTATGCAAAATATAGTTTATAATTATTTTATTCAAGACAGAAAAAAAGAATT
Organism: Apis cerana; assembly: GCF_029169275.1. Lineage (NCBI taxonomy): Eukaryota > Metazoa > Arthropoda > Insecta > Hymenoptera > Apidae > Apis > Apis cerana. The sequence goes on from NC_083861.1 coordinate 7,763,182, forward strand.
TAAGTTTATTTTTATGTGATTTGATGAACAATCTAAGGTTATGAAATAACATTTCTTTTATTTTATATTTAATAAAATAAATAACAAATATACTTTGATATTTATTTTTTCTTTAATTATTTTATTTATAATTTTTTTTAATATTGATGATATTAATTGTTTTTTTCTTGACAGGACAATCAATAATTTGTTAAATAATTGTAAGGATCTTGATGTTTTACCATGGAACAAATAGATGAAACACAGAGTGATATTAATACAACAGAATTATCATTAACAGTAGATATACCTTCTTCATTAGTATCAAAATCAAATATTGATCATGTACACAATGAGGAGAATATTCCTGAAAATCAAGAAAATTTGCAAGAATGTACGAATAATATAATTCAAAATGTTTTATCAAGAAATGAATATGATATAACAGATTCAAGTAAAGAAATTGAAAATAAAAAAAATAAAATAACAGAAAACATAAAAAATGTTATAATTAATGAAGAAAAACAAGAAATAATAAATAATGACATACCAATTGATAATAATCAATGTACAAAAAATGAGGAATATAAAGAAAATCAAACAGAAAAAAATGAAAATAATTTAAAATGTGTAGAAGACGAATCTTTGAATAAGGAAAATACAAACAATGTTGAAATATTCAAGAATAAAGATGAACAAAATTATGAAAAACACAATGTTTGTACAGTTTTAAACATAGATACAGTTGATGATAGTAATGTTCAATGTCAAGCATTAATTAAAACACTTAGTGAGACATTTGATAATAAAGATCAAACTTTGCATGTCACAAATACAGATGCAGATTTGTCCAAATTAGTTGATGGTAATTCAGAAGTAATGGTAGTAACTGTAGAAAGTACAGAAGAAAATATTGTTTTAACTGTACATAAAAAGGATGATACCATAAATTCTGATGAAAATGATTCTAGGGAACAAAAAGAAATAAAAAAAACTGAAATTGTAAATGAAGAATTTAATTTAATAGATTATACTCAAGAAAGTGATGGAACTATTATTGAAGTCATTTCAACAGAAATTGTAGATTCAGAAATTTCTGAAACTTGTGTTCAACAAGATAATAAAGAAGTTTCAAATCATATTGCTTTAGAAAAAAATTCTATAAATTCTACTTCAGAAGTAGTTAATAATTCAGAAACTGTGGATATTAACTTTGAAACAGAAAAAATAAAGGAAGAGAATAAAAATGTTGAAAAAAAATATGATGATCAAATAAAAACAAATAGTAATGGCAAGACTGAATATTATGGTAATTCACATAAAATTAATGTACAAGAAGAAGTTGTTCATAATGAAGTCATTTCATCTACACATGTTAGTAATATAGAAGAAGAAAATATATCTACAAATGAAACAAATAAAATAGATACAACTAGAAAGAAAAGAAGTGTAATTCAAGATATTTTTGATGATTGGGGTGATGAAAATGCAGAAGATGATCATCAATTAGTATCTAAAACACCAGATACTGTGGAAATTGAATTAAAAAGTTTATTAAATGAGACAAAAACACAAGCAATAGAAGAAAACACAGTTGTAGTAGTTGAAGAAGAAATAACATGTATTGAGAAAAAACCAAACACAGATGTTGAGAAAACTATAGAAATTATTAAAGAAAACGAAGAAATACAAATATCAGAAAAACAATCAGATAAAAATCAAGTTATAAAAAAAGAACAAGATAATATAAAATCATCACTTAAAGAGCAAGTAAATTATTTTGTACCACAAGCTGTGGGAATGTCTGTAAAAAATACAACACACGAAACAGTTGTACTTAATCAAACTTCATCATCACAGACACAAATTATGCCTATTAATCGTGGTCGTAGTTTAACCAATCAAATAGCTTCATCAGCTGAAATAACAGAAGCATTAAAAGAACGACTTCGTGAGAAACAAAAGATAGTAGAAGCACCACCACGACCTGATATATTTTTTGTTAAGAAACTAACACAGAGATTGTCAAGCAAATTAGTAGGTAATCCAGGAAGTTCTTTACCAGCACTTATACCATTACCTCAACCTAATATTCAATCACTTATTCATTGTGATAAAAATTTATCAGATAATACAGAAACTAATAAAGAAAGCAATTCTGATAATAAAGAATTGTTAGAAATATTGGAAGGTGATGTTGATCCTGATTGGTCTAATTTAAAACCACCAATTTTAACAGAGGAAGGAAAACGTCCAGTAAAAATTGAACAAAGTGGTTATAATACTCCACCAAAACTTGATCCCTTAGTTGAAAGAGAGCTAGCATTAAAACAACTTTTAGAATTGCCTGTTACGCCAATCAAAAGAAATACACAGAAAATTTCTAAAAAGAAAACAATGAAATCTACATCTAATAAAAATTCTAAAGAAATAAAAAAAAAAACTGAACATAATACAGAAAGAAAATTTATTAATATTGATTTAATAAATGAAAATAGCTTTATAAAAGATACAAAATCTAATCTTTCTACATCTTCTTTGATTATTGAATCCCATATTTCAGAAAAAAAAACAGATGTTCAAGATGTACGAATAGATGAATCAAGATCAGGTAGGAAACGAAAACTTACAGAAAAAGCTAGAGAACATGAACAACAACAGAATATTGTAAAACGTCAAAAAGTATATAAAGGTAAAGTTTCATTGAATAAAAAATCATTAGAAAATGAATCACAAATTCCAACTGATACTAATTTATCCACTGAAGATCATGTATCTAAGGAAACTACGTTACTTGTTAATGATGAAGTTCATCTCACAATAACAGATGAAGTAATGAATAAACAAATTACAAATAATAATAAAGTTGGACCATCATTAAATAAACTTGATAATATATCTTTAAAGTCTTCAAGACAAAATCTGAACAAAAAGGGATCACAACCTATTGCTAAACGAAATATAGTAGTAAAAAAAATATTAAAACAAAACATACCTTCCAATAAAAAAACTCCTTTAAAAGCTAAATTAAACACATCAAAAAAATCAGGACCAAAATCAAAACGATCTACAGAAAATAATGGAGATTCTAAACCAAAAAAGAAAATTATTAATGAAATAGATAGATTGCTTCAAGATGAAGGTGTTGTTAATTTATTATATGATGTAGAACAACCAGATAAAAAACGATTAGTTCCCATTACTAAATCTCAAGCAAAAGTCATGGATATACAAAAAGTACAGCGTGAACTTAAACTTAGAAAAAAATTAGTACGTAATGCTGTTTTGAGATTACGTACTTCGACAGGAAGTGTATCAAAAGTTTCTCCAAGATCCAAAAGAGCTTCTATATATTTAAATGATATGCAGGTAGATAAGAAAATTGGAGATCAAGTTGTGTCAACAAAACAAATAAATTTAACATCTCAAGAATTTATTTTACCTGCAAAGATAAGAAATGCAGCAGATGCATCTATTATAATTAGGAGACATTCATCTAGCTCATTTTCCAGTGCATCTGGAAGTCCTAGAGTTAGTATTGATAGTTCAGAAAAAAATGAAGGAATCAAAGTTGATGAAACCTCTCATTCTTTAAGATCTACAAAAAGACGACATTCACAAGATGAAAAAATAAATCTAAAAAAAAGTAAAAAAAAAACTATACAAAAAAATGATACAGGAATAGATCTTGTTGACACTGAAGAGGATAAAATATTTCTTTCTGGACGTCTTAAAAAATTAGATTCAAAAAAAACTGACAAAAATTCAAAACCACAAGAAACAGATGAAACTAACAGTAACTTAGGAAAAGTTATTACACGATCAAATGGTACAGCTACATGTAAGGTAACATCAAAGACAAAAAAAACTGCAAAAAGTAAAGTTACATTTGCTAAAGCAAATGAACCAGATGATGAAGAATTTTCCAAAGAAGAAGATGAACTTTCAGCCTGTCTTGCAGAAGCTGCAAATGCTCTATCAGTAGTAAATGCTGGAAGTCGATCTGCAAATTCAACAACAAATCGCAAAAATAAAGGTAAAAATAATATCAAGAAGCAAAAAGCATTTTATATTTGTAAAAAAATTTTTATATTTTTAGCAAATGATAATAATATTCTTATGTAAAATAATGAAATATTCAATAAAATTATATTATTTCAGTAAATGTAAATATTACTAAAATGCAAGAAATGGATAACAAAATAAAAGTAGAAACTCGAAATCAATTTAGTAATAAAGAAATAAATGTACGTCGACACGGAAATCTTGTTCAATTAATACTTACACCATCATCTTCAACAAAAATAAGAAATGCTCTTACTATACAGGTAATAAAATTATGAAAAAACTAATTAATATTTTCAGTTTTATTGTAATTATATATTTATATAATAGCATTTTTTTTTAGGTGATGCAAGAATTTCGCGAAATATTATCTATTCTAAAAAAAGATGATGATTGCAGAGTTGTTTTATTAACATCTACAGGTAGTAGTTTTTGCGAAGGTCTTGAATTATCTATGTTGTTACATACAAATAAAGAAGAACGACGGATTCATGCCCAAGAAATGGCGGATGCTGTTAAGTACGTAAATATTATAATAAAAATTATATACTTATATGTTTAATTACATTTATTTATTTAAAAAACTTTATGTTATTTTTTAGAGATTTTATTAAAAGTTTAGCATCATTTAACAAACCTATTGTTGCTGGAGTTCAAGGAGCTGCAGTTGGATTGGGAGTAACAATGTTGCCTTTATTTGATCTTGTGATAGCTAGTGATAAAGCCACATTCAGTACACCTTATGGTAAATTAGGACAAATTGCTGAAGGTGCTGCTGTATTTACTTTATTACATATATTAGGAAGTGCAATTGTAAGTGTATATATATATATATGTGTGTGTGTGTGTGTGTGTGTGTAATAATAATATATTATTATAGTATAATATTATCATATCATATATAAAAATATCACATTTATTTATAATATAACATGAATTTTAAAATATATATATATTAAATCAAATTTAAATTAAAATTGCAGGCAAGTGAATTATTATTAGGTGGAAGAACTCTAACAGCTAGTGAGGCATTAAGAGCTGGTCTTGTTACTCGAGTTTTGTGGCCTGATAAATTTCAAGTTGAATTATTACCAACTTTAAAAGCTATGAGTGAACAATCCTCACAGGTATGTATTCTATATGAATATATTTATTAATTTTTATAATATATGTCATTCTTTAAAAATAAATATTATAATCTAATAAAATTATTGTTTCTGAAATAAATATTATGTATTCTTAAATGGAAAATAATAACTTTTGTAAGTAAGCCAGAATAAAGTAATTTTTGAATATTTTTTTTATTTCTATCTTTGAAAATATATAAATGATTTTCTGAACATATGTGTATAATATAATGTTAAGTAAAATCAGATATAATCAATTATATTTGTCCACAAAATTCATAAATATCATATGTACTTTTCTATATAAAAAAAAAAAAATAAAATAGAAAAAGTAAAATTTTTTAAAATATAATATATATATATATATTTTCATAATAATTCTAAACATTTGAATGTTTGTATAATAATTTTTTTTATGTGTATATTTTCGAAGCTTTCAGTAATATGATTCTGAATAATATGATTCTAAATAATTTTAGTTTAAAGTTATATTATATGGTGTAAAATAAGAATTATTTCTGTCACTTTTATCATAAACTTTTGTTGCTATTGATTATATTTATATTGTATTTAATCTTGTTATTAGAATATAGAATTATACACAAAAAAAAAGAATCTAATTCTTAAATTTAAATTTTAATAAAATTTAAGTATAATATAAAGTTTTAATATAAATTTAAAATATATTTTGCATTTTTACACATACTTCCATATATGATTTGTAAGTAAAACAGATGAATTTCCAAGTTTTTTTATCTATTATCAATATTTTCTTCCATTAAGACATTGACAATATCTCTCTGTTAAACTAAATATTCAAAATCGATTATGAATCATGTTATATATTTATTCAGATCATTTAAATATTATGTATTAATAAGTGAATTATATACAAATAATATATATACCATCCCAATATTTAAATATAACATTTGATTTACTGCTAATTATAATATAAGAACTAAAACATCTAATTATTATTAGTAACACAAAATGGATTAAAATAAACATTTTTATATTTATAATTAAATTAATTTATAGACATCTTATATTACAAATAAAAATAAAACGATTCATAATTGCACTCTCACTTCAATTATATATACAAAACTAATTAATATTTATAATATTAAACTAATTAAATTAATTATATATCTAAAATTTTCATCTGCATCTGCATTTTAAATTACTATTTAATATTCTATTTATTTATTTTCAGTCTATGGAAGCTACAAAGGCATTACTACGTCACAGTTTGCGAAAAAAATTGGATGCAGCATTAGAATCGGAAACATATTTGCTAATCCAGCATTGGTGTTCTGTAGAATGTCAAACTGCCATGAAGGCATACATTGATGGAAAAGTCCAATAAATATTGAAATGGTAATATTCCATTTTTTCATCTGTAAATCTGTTTTTAGTTATTTGTAATTTATATGATAGAAAACAAATAACAAGAATTTCAAACATGAAAGAGATAATTATTTTATCGAAGTATTATATATAGCGATATAATAATTTTATAATATAGCAATACATAATGTGTAAATACATGTTTGTCATTTGTTATATATAATTTGTATATGAAGTTGTACAATACATTATTTCTTTAAAAAAGGGAATTGTTTTATAGTTAGTTCTTACATTTATCATTTATTATTAAACGTTGTATATAAAATTATAATATTATAATATTATTAATAATTAATCAAAATATTAATATTAATATAATAATGAGTTTGATTAAAATATTTTCTAAATAATTATAGACATTTAGATATTAAAAAAAATACTTCAATATTTTGATTTGTAATATTTAACAGGAAATTTATTCAAAAATATCTATAAAATAAATATATAAAAAATTCAATTATATGCTACAGATGCCCAATGATTTTGAATGGAAGTACTAACATCATATTCCAACACACCTAGTATTATAAATTGGATTCGAAGTAACAAGATAATTAGTTTGGAAAACATTAACGTGAAAAAAGAAGTCACAGCTGGTGTATCATTTAACATCAATCACGCACGATTATTTTAAAAATATAAAATCAATTATTCAAATGGAACTATTTTAATATTAAATGATTTAGATTTATAAATTTACATACGCGATTACATACAGAATGAGGTATTTTGTATTATCGTTTTGAATAATTTTTAAATTATGTTTTATATTAAAAAATATTTAATTTGTTAAAAAATCAAAAATAAAGAAAATATAAAAGATTTAAAAAAAAACTAAATGAAGAAATATAATACATGATATAACATATACTGATATGTAACTTTCAATATATATGTATATCTTTTATAAAATGCATAATTAATTATATTATCCAAAACGATATTATTATACATCTCATTTAGTATGTATATGTATGGATTTTCTATAGATTATTATTACTATTAAATAAAATAAAAAAATGATCATATGGGGTGAATTTGTGTTCTTTGCATACACATCAATAAATTTTGAACAGAATGTAACTTTTAATTGTATACTAAAAAATAATGCATGATTCTTTATATTTGATATGATATTGTGCCTTGGTCATTTTATAAAAAGATAAGAACAAATAGACATAGAAAAAAATATTTGTAATTACACTGAAAAAGTACAAGACTAATTATCGACTTAAAATTAAAAAAAGTTAAAAAAAGTTTAAATAGATCAAACTGTTTTCAAATAATTTTTATTCTCTTTATTAATAATATGCATCATTACAATTTAATTAAAAAAATAATTTATATTAATTATTTATATTATTATTTATGTATATTTTAAATATCGACATATAATATACATATTTTATATATATTTGTAGAATTGACTTTAATGATGCATTCACATTGGATATATTTTATATCAAATTATATTATAACAATTAATTAAATTATATTATAACATTGTATGAATGGTCTATTTTACTACTATATCACATGAATCATAAATATATAAAAAAAAAATGTAAAATAAAATCATTTAAAAATAATGTATATGATAATATAATTTAGTATACAAGTTTGGAAAAGGATTGTTCTAAATAAAATGAATTTATAATTTTTCTTGAATTTAACGCATGCAATGTTTTAAGGATTACAAAAGGCTATGAAATAAAATTTAAGACAACATTGAGAAATTTCATTGAATACTGTTCAAAAACATGGAGTATGTTGTAAAGAATACAGTCACTCTTGTACAAATATTACACATGTAAGAATAAGCCATTCTAAAACATTGTATTATCATTGAATATAAAACCCATACAAATATAAAGGAAATATTCACAAGCCAATTTATGTTTAGTATGTATTAAAAATATATAATCACCTATTTATGTTCGTGCACGCACAGATGCGCATATGTATGTAGTATATATTATATTTGAAATAGTAGTAAATATATCTCTAATTGTATAATAATATTAGTTTCTCTTTTATCAATAGGCAACTTTAGGCATCTTAAACAGGCATTCATATACTGAGAAATTAAAAAATTTAAAGTTATAAACATGATAAAACAATTAACAAAAACTTTATTAATCGCTTTACAAGGGCAGCTATTTTTCGTAGGATCGGCAGTCTGGACGTTTCATCAGAAAAGTCCTATTTCTTTTTTAAGGTTCACTTGTTTCCATACTGGAAGTTCTTGAAATTCTTCTTTAGTCATACCTAGCAATTCCTATTAGAATATATAAAATATATATATATCTCTTGTAAAACTTATTTATTACTAATAGTTTATAAAACGTACTTGAAAATGTTGTTGAGATAAATACAATTCTAAATGTGTAGGATCAACTCCTTCTGGTAGTGGTCGTTGTAATAATTGAGCTGGAGGATATGTACTTTGTGTTAATCGAACTAATTCACTCTCCACAGTCAACACTTCTCCAGGATTTCGACCATCCTAATAGCAAATTACTCTTTAAATTATATAACTTTAATAATTTTAATAATTTTGAAAAATCTAAAAATACCTCTATATTCAATTCTGCAATATCATCACGATATATCCATGTAGGAAATAAATTTATAAATTGCAAAGGTTCAAGACCAGCCCAGACTAGATAAATTGGATATTTATTAATCTCTGGATGAATTTTTTGCCAATACTGCATAGCCATTGTCATAGCTGCTCTTCTTTCAGCTTGCCATCTAACTGCTTTACTACCAGATTGATCTTCTGTTCCAATATTAGGCCACCATCCTTGCCATATCCACAATTCATTTTTATTATCCAATAAAAATAAGGCTATAATGATAACATAATGAATTTTTAAAAAGAATCATTTTATTAAGATAACGTATATAAATAATGTATATAAATTACCTGGTTGATGAGCTTGATATAAATCTTCCTGCAGAAAAGGAAATGGAGTTGGCAAAGAAGCACGATGCGGACACAATATTTCTATAGATTTAAATTCTTTAGAAATGCTTGATAAATGAAACAATCTTGGAGTATGTTCTTCTATTTGGTCTTTTTCTAACGAAATATACAGCTTTTTGTTCATTCGTCCTAATGCTATATGATAAAATATTTTATTTATTATTTTTATAATAAGTCAGATAAATATTGAATAATATTGAATAGAAATTTTCACTCACCATTAATGAATTCTTCTGGTTCCATTCCCTCGTCAATTTCAAAAATTTCTATATTGTCTTCAAATTTTAAACCTGTTTCTCGAGGTCGATTTTTTTTCAATTTAGCAGCTGCATTAATTATATTCTGAAAATACATATAATAATGCATATATATATATATATATATAAAATTTTAATTTTAAAGAAACAAAGAATATTTTATTTAAAATTTATCTATTCATTACAATATTTTAAAAGAATACTTTTTTAATATGAGGTAATGAATTAGATCCATGCCACACATAGATTTTTTTATTTTTTGTATCTAATAATATAAAAGAAGTTCTGCTTCGTAATTGACGAGTACTGCAAGGAATCTCTATTAAAGACATCTCTGACTCTAAAGTACCACGACATATATAGAATCGCCATCGTTCATCGCATTTTGTATTCATTTTTTTGCCATTATGTACAATCATTCCTCCAGAAAATAAATTCAAAAATGCTGCTGGTTCGTGTCCTTGAACTACACGAAGCTATAAAAAATTCAGATAAAATTTAAAATATTTATTTGAATAATATTTATATAATAATATTAATTTACATTGATAATTTACCTGAGGTGCTTGATCATTATCTAATTCGATAGTTAATAATGCTGCAGCACCTTGTTCATTTAAAGACGCATTTTGACCTTGCCAAATAAAATATACTGAACGATCGCGACCCTTTGCAGAATGTTTTGACGGCAAACCACTAAGTTCACGGCCTAAATAACATAGTTTAATAACATACATTATCATTATAACAAATTTAAATAAAAATTTAAATGAAATATATTTGATATCTACCAGTAATTGTAACAGAATACATCCAATGCACGATATAACTATCCCCAGAATAAAATTGTCCAATAGATGAATCATTCAAAAGAGTATGTGAAAATTCATCAATATGCCATACTTTTACATCTGTTGTTGTAACAATAAATTGTTTCATCAGCTGAAAAATAATTATCAAAAATGTATATATATTACTTATTAATATTTAAGCTATATTTTAGATTATTACATAGTTTATTATATATTGCTAAATAATAACATATTATTACCTCATTATCATACCAACCAGTACCTCTACCTAAATGAGTTCCTTCAAGAACTAAATCAACTGGAATAGTACATTCTTCTAATAGAACATTAATATTGCACATTTCTATAGTTATAGTTCCATCAACATGTTCTTCGTTTTTAATACCTCGAACTCGTATTATACCAGAAACATTTGGCCAATCAAGGAATTTTTCCCTAAAAAGTATCGTTTCGACATGTTGTGTCAACTTAGCAAGTAAACACCATTTAGGCCTGATTTTAGCAGATTTTAAATCTGTTTTTGATATAGTGCGTCTACCAATCATAGATGCCGCACTAATTGGACACACAGTACATTCTGAATAATCATATCCTTCTTGCCACATTTCTGTAGCGAGATGTGTAGCAAGTCTCTTTTTTTCAGTTGAAGCTCCTTTACCACTCCATATGTACATTTCACTGCCGAAATCGAATACTAATACCTAAATACAAAAATGTAATTATTTATAATTACATTAACTACAATATAAAATGTTAATATATTCGTGAATATTTTTGGAATCAATTCTAAATACTAAAATATAAAATATAAATAGAAATGTTGGAATAAATTTATATTAAAATGAAATATATAATTTACTAATTTAATGAATAAATCTCAATCAACATTTTATTATCATTGTTTTCTAGAATCGATCTTCCAAAATTGTTTCACATATATGTTATATGTATAACATATATTATATATATCACATATATATTATATGTAAGATATATATGCTGAAATATTACCTTATTTGGATCAAGCATTTCAATTTTTGGTATAATACCCCAATATTTTTCAAGTGGTACTAATTCTTCATCTTTAATTTCGTATACCATATTTGTATCTATCATAAATGTTTCATAAAGTTCATCTTCATCAGGATGTCCACCATCAATAACTGTTATCAATATAATGATATCAATGTTCTAAAATATTAATATATTCATATATGATAAAAAAGATGCTATTTTTACCATCCACATTATCGTTTTCTATACCAAGATAATTCCAAAATTTTTGTAGTTGACTTTTTGTACAAGTTATTTTATCTTCATTAATAATAATAACTTGAGATGTTTGACAACCAAGATCTTTATTTTGTTGAATACTCATTGCAATTTCTGCACCTCGTGCTTTTTCAATAACATTACAATATTTTCCAATGTAATTATAAACCTAAATTAAAAATATAATAAAATACATTTATAAATAATTAATAATTAATAAAATTAATAACATATTTATAAATATTTATAAGTAAATTTTGTAAAATAATATATAATAATTCTTTTAATAACCTCTGATTTTGTTACTAAAACAAAATTATCACCACTATTTATACTTTCTGCAACTGGTTCAACTAATCTCACTTGTACATGTCTTCTGCCTTTAATTAAAATTAACATTAAGTCTTTATATGGTTGTAATTTGTTAGAAGAAATATTTGTTTCTGCTATATTCCTTAGTGTTATATTACTAAAATCTTCAGTAGAAGCTAGACCAGCTAGTGCTTCCATAGCTAATGACGAGTTCTTAGCTACTGTAACATAATGCAATAACATAATATTATAGTAACTATTTAATATTATAGCAACAGTATCTATACTATTTAAAAATTTGATGTAACTTACATTTTTCAACATTTAATTGCTTCATTACTTTTTCTGCAATACCAGTTCGGATTTCAGTATATTCTGATTTCAAATCAGTACGAGCTGCAAGCGTTTTAAGTGGATTTCTAGATATAATACGTCGTCGTTTTAATCTTATATTTCGTTTTTGAACTAATCTATAAAATATGAAAACTGTTTAATAAAACTGTTTAATAAATAATTAGTATTAGTACTAATAAAGAAAAAAAAGTTTACAATTCTGATTGTGATGTAATTATATCAAAATCACTTTCATTTAAATCAACAGATTCGGCCTCGCATTTTTCTAATGAAATTCCAGTAAAAAAAGAAGTGAATGTTTCGTCATCTATCTTAGGTATTGAGACAACAGGTAACTCATTCTTTCCCATTTTCAATTCTTCAGCTATGAAATATATTTTTAAATAATATTGTTCAAAAAAAAAAATAACTCGTAAAATAACTTTTCACTAACCACTATCATCACTTGTAGGTTCAGAGAAACTTCCTCGTAATTTAATACATGAATCCTTGTTTGGACTAGTTGGCATAGACATAACATCCTTTTTGTATCCTAAAAATAAAATGCATTTTTAATGTATAGAAATTTAAATTTGAAAAAAATAATTAAAAATATTTAAATAAGTAAATAACTTTGCCTTTTTTTGTTCTAAATCTTTCAGGACGAGGAGTTTTTTTCTTTCTATCTGTAATATTTCCTGTAACTTCAATAAGTGGTGAAGATGGTCCTGGATCTAAATTTTCCAATTGTTCTACTTTCATTTTACCAGCTACTGTAAACTTTGTTACATCTGTAACAGCTATTCTTTTTTTCCAACCTTCTGTTGCGGATTCTAGCTTTCCAAGACAATCTGCAAGCACTCCTTGTTTGATACTCAATTCTTCTTTATTTGATAAATTGGAACATATACCATCCTAGCAATTTCAATTAATGATAATAAATATTGCAAAATATTTTGATTTTGTAATAAAATTTTGCAATAAAAAATTATTTAAAGTAATTTACCGATGAATTACATGAGTTATGTTCAGAAGCTATACGTCGCTTCCAATTTGTATTTCCGCTGCGTTGTAATGCTGCTAATCGTTCTGCAATACTCATACTTGGGCCATCATTAGTATCAATTGTGTGTATTTCTTGTGTTATGCTACGGCATAATCCTGGAAGAGATACACCATGTTGTTTTTCTGTTGTTGCAGTATTTGATTCACTTTCATTCGTTTTGTTGTTAATCTCGTGATGACTGATACTCTTTAACAATGGATTACACCTACAAATAATTATAATGCACGTTTATATATTATAATATTTATATACATGTTTTTTTACATAATATAATTTTATTATTTAGCAATAATAAGAATTGTATCAATAATTGTAGCAATAATTAAAACATTCATTGTCATGCGAAACTATATTTGATAAAACGTACTTTATTAAAATTGTAATAAATATTCTTATAATTTATACTTATAATCATTCTTATAATCATTATTGATATTTAATATAAAATATATTACCTGGTATGTTTTGAAAATATAGGATGGCGATTAGGAGATATAACTTCATCTTTTGTGCTACATGTTTCCTGACTTATCTTATTTCCAGATGTATGAAATGTTTCTTCATACTTTTTAGTAGTAATTGCAGTTTGAACATTATCTATATTATGTGGTTCAGATTTGAATTTTCTATTTAATTCATCTTGAGTATTATATTTGTGAAAAGGCACTGTATATTTTTGTTTAATTTTATGTTGCCTATCTTCTATATGGTTATCTTTCTTATTATAGGCACAACTCATATTCAAATCATATTCTGATGAATAATTATTTTCCATTATACTTCTTATCTGTATATAACATCTTATTTTAAAAATTATATTCTTATTAAATTTTTAATTTTTGTTATTCAAATGTTATTATTTACCTTATTTTTTTCCATATTAGATTCTAATATAGAATGTGATGAAATATTAAAAGTTTCAAGTGTTTGTTGTTCTAATTCTTCAGATTCTTTTTTAAGTACAGATTTTATTAATTTCATTCCTTCAAGTTCAGAACTTGTCTCTTCTAGTACGTTATGTATATGTAATGCAACAGGTTTTAAAATGCTTTTTGGTAAATCATCTTTAAAACAATTGGTAAAACAATTAAAATATTAATAATTTATATCATTTAAAAGTATGTTTTAATAAAATAAAAAATTTACCAGTATTTAATGAACATTGATTAATAGTATTCAATGGAGATATTCGAGAAGCTACTTCAACTTCTTCCGATGTAACTGGTTGTGTTTTATAACGAGCAGCCGGACGTCTTCGTGAATATTTTTCCAATGATAAATTATTTGAACATTTTTCAGTATCAATTTTTTTATTAAATAAACGTACACGTTCTGCTAAACTTAATTTTGAAGGATCAAATTCATCATCAGTTGTAGTTATATTATTTTCTGCCAAACTTGATTTTTTAATTAATGTAATAGTAGCATTACGTTGATTTTGTAAAACTGCTTCTTGCACTTCTTGAAAAGTTACTGGTTGAGTGTTAAATCTATCATTACCTTGATTCTTTCGTTCTCTATATCGTTGTATGTTACGTGAAGTATTGCTCGATATTTTTTGGGACATATTATTTTTTTCTTTAGAGTTTGCTTTTTCTTGTAAAGTTTTAAAATGCAATGTTATTTTAGAAACACTGTTGGTACGATGCATATCATTACCCTCTTGAATATTTTCAATATCTGTTTTTTCTTGTAAACACTGTATTTCATTATTTAAATACTCTTTATCATTCATTCTATTAAAAACTGGAGAACTACTATTATTACTACTACTATTTACAAGAAGTTCATATGAATTCAATCTACTTCCTTTTTCACTTTCAAATACTGTTGCAGTTTGATTTTCCCTTTCTATTAATTTTTCTTTTGTTGTGCTATAATTAAGTACAATATTAATTTAAAATGTTTTGTAAAATTTAAATGAATATTATTACTATCATATAAATTGTAAAATTTAATAATATAATATTATTTTAAATCTTGTAATATAAGAATATTATGATTTCCAATTTAAAAATATAATAATATAACAATATTTACAAACAATATAAAAATATTTAAACTTAAAAATTTTTTTATTTAATATTTACTTAATATTACAATGTTTTTTATTTTATGCATTTTAATAAAATATCATAAAAAAGAAAAAATATTAAATTTAATACCTTTTATAAAATTTATAAAATCAGTTTAAAAAAAAGTATTGAAATACTATCTTAAATCAAAACTTTTAGACAAACATACAGGTTGTGTGCATGCTCTGATTCTCTGTTTTCTGTAGCTTTTAGAATTGTTAGGTGATCTATAATTAAACTTGGCACAGATTCAATATCTTGCCAAAGTTACGTATAACTATATAGACTAAACACAAACAAATATTTGATATAAAACATCATATATCAAAAATATTAATAAACAATAATAAATGTATTAGAATATATTTAATATATATTATATATATATTAAATAAAAACTTCAAATTAATAAAAATTTCTAGCATAATTATTTTGTAATAATTATTTTGTCTCTAAAATAATATTTTCAGAAAAAAGTATTATAGAGTTTTAATTTAAAGATAATATTTTATATTTGAAAAATATAAAATATTTAATTTTATAAAGAATAATATTTCATTATAAATAAAAATAGTAATAAATAATCATTAAAAATAAAGATAATTCAATTTCTTTAATTACCTGTATATTTTGGCACAAGAAACAATAGAAGTATTGGCACTCTCATCATCCAGAAAAAGATCTGTTTTTAAATAGGTATTATTAGTTATTAATTTTAGTTGTGATTTTTCTTCTGATATAGCATTCACAGATATTAATTCAAGAGATCTTCTTTTATTAAGTATACCAGTAAATTCATTAGGAATATTAGAAGGTTGAATATGGCCCACTGATTGTGCTCTTTTTCGCAAAAATAAATTGGATGGTTCTGTACACATATCATTAATAACTGTTTCATCACATAGATTTAAACGGACTCGTGATTCGTTGTCTCTATTGCTGGATTGTTTCAATATAGGTCGTACAAGATCATTTTCTAATACTCCGCTCGTTCTATTTTGTAAAGTACGATTTTTAAGCATTGATAATTTTTTTGGCGAAGTCAATTCTGTTTCATAGTTACATTCATCTTGTGAATTCTTTCGAGTACATTTCAAAATAGTTTTTTTAGGTTTGTCATCATGTTCATCTGATTCTGTGCTCGATTTCTTTTTCAATATTGGTCGTGGCTCTAAAGATGGAGGATCACTACCAAATGATTCTTCTCTACTATGTTTTTTTTTTAAAATTGGTCTCACTTCAGAACTATCAAGTATTTCAGAACTACCCACATTTGTTGTTTCCATTGTAATGGTCACGTGATGGTTAATATTAGTTATTCGTTGGCTATTTGTAGATTTTCTCTTAAGTATACCCTGTGGTTCTGTAGAACTAATTTGACGATCTTCTCTATCATCTTCTCTAGATGATTTTCGTTTTAATATAGAAGTAGGCTGAGGATCTGGACTTTGATCTCTTTTAACAATTTCATCTAAAGATGATCGTCTCTGATTTTTTAATATTGGCCTAAATTCAGAATATATATTGTCAGTAGATGAAATGTCAGGTGAGCAACTGCGCCGTCGAAGTATTTCACTTTCATCTAAGCTACTGCGCTTTTTTAAAATACCATGTCTTTTATGTGTTGGTTCTCTAACAGATGGTGAAAACGTTACAGGCAAAACTGCATGATTTATTGTATTAGATACATTTTGACTAGTATCAATATCAGATATTTTATGTTTGAGAATTGAAACCGGTATATGTTGATGATTTAAAGATCCATCTTGGGAATGTTCGTCATTTGATTTTTTTAAAATAGAATTTTTTCTTGGTGATAATTGCAATATTCGCATATTATTTTCTGTATTAGAAGGAAAAATTATTTGACATGATGTAGTAGATGAATTTTCTAATCGTGATTCACAATTTGACGGAAAATTGGCATGCGATTTAAGTTTTTCTACACGTTCTATTGCAGATTTTGTTAATGCTGTTAATGCATCAACTCTTCGAGAAACTTCTGAATCACTATGTCCACCACTATTACAAAATTAAATTTTATATAATTGCAAATTATATAATTATTTTATATAACAATTTTATAAAATTGCAAATTTCAATATATAAAATAAAAAAAACATAACTACCTAATTCGTTGTACATTTAAATGTTTACTGCTTGCAGGAGAATTAAGTGAAGGCAATGTATAAGTTTTAGAATAATTTTCTTTAACTTTCTCACAAGTAATTTTTGAATCAAAGGATTTTTTACTTAAATTAGCTGATTGAAATTCATTACTAGAATTTGAAGTAGATATTGTATCAGATATGTAGCCTCGTTTACTTGATTGTCTTTTAGTTTGCTTAATATTACTTTCAGCTGAAATATAATAAAATTTTTAGTAAAATAAACTTTTTTAATAAATAATTTTCAATAAATTACTTACATTGATTTAAATGATCTTTTGCTGTTTCCATATTAAGTGATCGATTTAGATATGATTTTCGCTTATAACTTTTATCTCTTTCTCGTGGAAAATTTGTAATACTACTATTATTTGATATTGGATGTTCCTTTATAACATCATTTTATATATATATGTGTATATATATATATATATACATAATATATATTGTGTGTATATATATTGTATATTGCATGTGTGTATATATATCATAGAGACATATTACTAATATAATATATGTATACATACAATATATAAATGAATATAAAATAATTACTTACATCTTTAAATGATAAACTAGTACTAGGTTGAAGACTTAAAGGTGTAGAATTTTCAGACATAGTTAACTTTCTTGATGACATTGTCCCACCTATATAAATATAATATATATAAATATAATAAATTTTAGAAATAATTATATTAAATTATATTAATTTATTAAAAATAAATAAAAAATTAATTTTTACCATTAGGTGATATAATGGAAGCAGCACGTAATCTTGAAGCTTTGGTTTCACGAACTGGTGCTGTTTTATACAATGTATAATTTTTATTACTCTCCTTATTTTCTGATCTTGAAATCATCCGATTATTTTTTTCCAACATGGAGCTACGATTTTTATTTTCTATAAAAATATTGACAATTATAATTATTATACTGAAGTATATTACATATATCTTATAGAACTTTTTATTTTTTAGCAATTGTTTTTTGCAATAATAATAGTCTAAATTAATAAATATACAATATAGAATTTAAAAAAAATTTAAAAATATTCATCATTATTATAATTATAATTATTATTATATAATTGATATTGTTTTTATTATTTATTATTTAAAATGCTTACTGTTTATATTACAAGATATTATATTTTTTCTAATTTGACATTCTGAATTTTGCTCATTATTATGCACCTCATTATAGTGAGAGCAAATATTTTGATTTTCATATTGTATGGAATTATTTTGTGTTCTATTTGATGTTTCTTCACTAGTTGCCATTAAAACTGTAGCTCCAGCAGCTACCATTCCTAAAACCAGATAAATATTACATCTGACATTTTTAAAAATTTTATTATACAAATATATTTAACTTCTTAAAATCCAAAAATATAGGTCATATAAGAAATAAATAAAAATGAAATTAAAAAATTTAATAATTTTTCAATAATATAATATTATACATGCTATTTTCAATAAAAATAATAATTGTAAATGTTTTGACAATAATTCATTTATTTCTCATGAATTAGAATATATATATACATGATACTGAATTTAAAAATAATATTAACAAAAATTTTCACCTGTTTTGAATTGAAATTTAAGCCTACATATTGTTACAAAGTATAACATGAAAGATTTCATCGATAATGATAACGTTATATTTGTCAAACTTAATAACAATGTTGAAAATGTTTACAAAATTCTAATATTATACAATATGAATTATAACAGAAATTTTCCTCACACTTACTGATCTAATATAATTTTTGTTTCATTGTAGAACTGTATCACGATTTCAAAAAACAAATTTACAAATAATCAAGAACACAACCAGTGACGCAGATCAGTTATGTCGTTATCACAGTTATTCAATAAATGTACTACTTATAAAATATATATAAAAAATATCTATTAAAATTGGATAAATACAAAATATGTAAAATTTTAATTTTATCGCGAACAAAAATTTAAAATAGAAAGAAAAATTTATAAAATAGCGAAAATTGCACAGGTATTAATCATTACAATTTCTCTCATAATGAAGTAAAACGAGTAAAACCGAAGCTAAGAATTAAACTAGATGGCGTTACTTGAATTAAATAAATATATTATTATAAAATGATAAAAAAGTAACACATGTGATTCAATGGAAAGTATACAGATTTTTCAAAAACTTAAAGTGTTTTCAAGTTTCTCTTTTATATTCCTCATATATTTTAATATTATTTAATTAATAACAAGAATTAATAAAAGAATTAATAAGAACGAGAATTTTTTAATATAAGATTGAAACTAATATTATATATATAAACATTATAATTGTAATTTAATAAAAATAAAAATTATAAATCATATTAATATTTATAATATTTAAATGTTAATATTAAATATTAATATCAAACTAAAATATATTGTGATATACAATAATTGAAAAAAGTAGAAAAAAATATTTAAATTATTTATTATATATTTATTAAATTATATAAATGTGTGAACATAACTTTTATTTTTTAGAAATATGCAGTTCCAAAATATATATAGAAATAATTAAAACATGGATAATACGGAATTATTATTCTTTGATACATTTTCACATGATATTTCTGAAGTAAGTATAAAATTATTTTATTTATATAATAATTACATCAATAAAACTATTTATTTATTGCAGGAGCTTAATTTAGATTTAGTTCAATTCCCAAAACCTGTTTATATAAGTGAAGTTAGAATTATTCCATTAGGTGCTAGAGTACAAGCTGATTTTCCTGGAGGTGTTCGTTTAGGGTATTTAATTAATTAATAAAAATTATATATTAAGATAAAAAATAATTTTTCTTTAAATAAGTTATAAATTAAATAATATTATATTATATAGGGCCACAAATCCATCTCAATTTGAAATTGAATTTTTTGTAAATGATTTAAGTAAGCCTGGTGCTTCTACATTTGAATCTCTTGGAGAATTGGAATATAAACAAAATATTCATATTCAATTAGAATGTGAAAGGAAACAAATACCAACAGATGGATTAGTACTTAGGGGCTGGTATACTACTATTACTTTAGCAGTTTATGGAACATTAACTAAATCTTTAAATAATCCCCAAGAAGTTGTTAGTTCAGCTGCTGGTTCTGCAACTTGTGTTACTGGATTAGAAGAAGTAGTAGAAAATACTACTCAAATATCAGAACAACAATCTGAGTGGTATTATGAAAATCAAGCACAAACAAACTCAAATGTAAATGTTTTATATATATTATGTAAATTTATAATTTAATTTTAAAACAATAATTTTAAAAAATTTGCATGGAATTTCCAGGAAACATGTGTTGCTGCAACACCCCCTCCTCCTATACAACCAATTCAAATAGTAGAATCATCCAGAAATTCAATCTCAGATACTGGAAAGACAGAAGTGGGTCATTGGGAAGAAGATACTACAACTAATACTTTAAAATCTACAAAACGTCCTTCTTCACCTCCTTCTGAATCTTTAGTATCTTTAAGTCCTGAATCCATATCTGCTGAAGAAGAAGAAGGAGAACAGGATGGTGCTGATCATGAAACAGGAGAGCCTTTTGAACCTATATTATCTGATGAAGATATAATGGCAGATGATATACCACCTACTACAGAATATGAATGTGAAAATATACAGCTAAATAATATTTATTCTTTAACACCACCTGATTTATTGGATTTGGAAGAATCAATGAATGTCACTGAAGAATATCATATTAACAAAGAAATGTTGGATAAGATTCATGAAATATTTCAATCTATATCAAAATCAGTTTTACATTTTAATAATGCCTCAGGTCAGGAAAAAGAGGCATTTGTTCATAATTGCGAATCGTTATGTGCAATACTTACTCCTTTTCATTTGAATAATACAGATTTTAATGATTTAACTAATATTGTAAATGCTGGCTTAGATATGGATCTTGCTCGTGCTCAACCTCAACCAGCTTATAAAGTTCGTCATGTTAAAGTTGGTGTACGATTAGCGGAAACTTTGTGTAAACTTCCACAAGGTCCAGAAATACTATTAAAAGTAGATGCACCTTATAAATTATTAGCATTGTGCATGCGCGAAAATGTAGCACTTCCTGTGAAACTTTCCGCTCTTCGTACATTGGATGCTGCATTAATAAGTCCAATAATTGTTAAAGAGTTTCTTAAATCAAAAAATAATTTATATAAAAATGCTTTAATGATGTTAGATACAGCAAAATTAGCAAGATTAAAATATGCTTTATGTTCATTATTACGGAAAGTACATACATATGAATTTCTTGGTGAAATGAAAGAAATTGATGAATTAGCTATCATTGAATTAACAAATACATATATATGTTCACCCACATTAATGGCTCAACCAAAACGTCAGCTTCCTGCTGGAGCTCAAATGGAATTTGAACGAGAATATAATCGAAATCCTCGATGTCATTTAATAGCATATTTTGAGTATCACAAACTATTATATCATATTTTATTTGCTCTTACTTCTCCAAAATCGGATTTAAGTTTAATTAAAGCTGCTCGACGTTTTCTTTTACGTATTTCTGATACTAAAGAAGGTTTATTGTATTTATTAAAAGAACCAGAAATTACTAAATTAATTTTAAAAGCTTTAAAATGTGATTTACCTGGAGCAGGGTCAATTTTAGGTTGGCGATTACAAGTTGTACAATGTTTATTACATTTAAAATATCAACCTTCTGATTGGATAGCTTTAAAAAAACTTCATTCTTTTTTAATATATTCTAATGGATTACAAGCGATAATAACAATACTTCCTACAGGAGAATTCATTGATATTTTAATTCCTTATCTTTCTGATCCAAATCTGTGTGAATTTTCTGCGGAAATTATTTCAGCAACAATTCGTTATTCTGATCGAATAGAAATATTTCAAAACCGTGCTACAATTATTTTAGAAAAATCACGAACTCAAGCAGTTTTAAAAGATGTTACATCATATTTAACTACAGCTGCACAGCCATCTCATTGGAATTATGGAGATGTTTCTCCATTAGTTACATGCATTAGGAAAAATGCAGATAAAGCAGCTTATCTCCCAGGACAATTAATTACAGCATGTAGAATTTTATATTATCTTGTTTTTCCTTCAAATAATGATGTAGATCCAATGGAACCTTATATTGAACTAAAATACAGAAATGCATTAACTCAATTATTTGCTGCGGATGGTTTAACAGCTCTTATTGCAGTTATGGCAAATATTTCTGAATTTTATGAACAACCATTTTTACATCGTGCAGCTTTAATAGGTAGAAGAGGTTTAGCACTAGTTGCATTACTTCTTCCATGTGTAAGATTAACAAGAGCATTATTAGAACGTCTTATGAAATGTATGGCTACAGATTTCAAAGATTTAACAGCTGTGATACCGTTACTTGGAGTTTATTCATTAGTAGAAGCTATTCCTTCTATTCAAATTGTCCAAACTTTGTCTGAAGAAATAGTAGGAACACTTTTAGTATTCACACAGGCTGTGGATTCA
This sequence comes from Apis cerana, assembly GCF_029169275.1. Lineage (NCBI taxonomy): Eukaryota > Metazoa > Arthropoda > Insecta > Hymenoptera > Apidae > Apis > Apis cerana. The sequence continues at coordinate 7,786,586 of NC_083861.1, forward strand.
GATGGATCGGGAAATGTAGCAAAATCATTGTGGACGCAAATGTTAGGTGAAGTTCTCAAAATGGTTTCTTTAAGTCCATGTAATTTTATACCAGGATTGAAACTTTTAACGAGACTTTTACCACCAGTTTTAACTTTGAAAGAAACAATGACTGAAGATGCTACTCGAATTTTAGGTGTTAGAAAATTATGGTCTGCTCATTTACAAGCACAAGCTAATAATTTAACTGAAACATTGCGGTTACTTTGCGCCAGTTGGAATAAAGATTTATTAATTCTTCTTTCAAAAGTATGCAAACAATTAAGTGATTTAGCAGCACCTACAGCATTACTTGTAGGTAGATGTTTATTAGATGGTATAATAGCTGCCACACCATTAGAAAATAATGTTTTAATTCTTACTTTACTTAGCGAACTTGCAAGACATGCACCTATGAAGGCTACTTTGTTAACTTTAACTAGCCCTGCATCTAGAGCACAAGTTAAATCTGATCAAAAATACCCACCTGTTATTGAAATGATGTGCACAGCACTTAAAAATACAAACAATATTAGAATACAATATGAAATTCTTGATATCTTTGAAACATTATGTGATTATACATTAAGTCTTATGCAAGAAGATATTAGTGAGCCATTTGAAAAAAGACTTACACATTCAGTACCAAGTAAAGAACCACTTTTATCTATTTTAGCTGTATTAATTGATATATTAGCAACTAGTACAAAATTTGAAGTTGAGATATTACAAAGTACACTTCGTATACTTTTATCTCTTATTAATCATAATTATGGTTTATATCATGTAAAAAGTTGTTTAGAAAATAATCCTGATGCATTACGATCATTATTAGATCATATTTCGGCTTTAGAAGAGCCAGAAATTCAACTTATTGTGGATTCAACTATAATGTTTTTAGAAAATTTAATTACATCTGAATCACAAGGAAGATCTTTATATCTACGTATACAACAATTATCAGCTCTAATATTATGGGATAAAAATGATCATCCATTGGAAAAAATAAAACGTGCACAAGAATTAGTTGAAATCTTAAAATCTGCAGAAGATAAAGAAGAAAAAGAACCAATTCCAGAAATGTTGGAACCATTATTACCAACTCCCGAAGCTTTATTGAATCAATTTTCTCAACGATGTTTGGGTACACCAGATCTTGCTTCTAAACGTCCAAAAAAATTTACATTTATATGTCCAAATCAAGCTCCAAATGAAAATACAATAGATTTATTAGCACTTGCAGCTGAATTACTTCCTACTGACTTTAATTTATTATCAGAAGCTCAAAATTTATGTTCTAAGATTCCACCTGATGATGCTACTCAACCACTACAATCAAAAACTCAAACTGATGATCAAGAAACTAGAGATGTACAAAAACAAGCTATATCTCCTGTTTCTAAAGTAAAACAACCATTTGGTAAATTTATATTCATTGTATATTTTTCATTATAAATTTTAATAATTAAATCATTTAAAGATCAACTGATCAATTTTATAAATTTTAATAACAATTTATAATTAATGCTTAATGATAACTTAATGATTTAAATTAACATAATTGATCAGGTTGCCTTTTTTAAATATTCATTTCATCAATTTAAAATTAATAATAATTTAATTAAAAAATATTTCTTCACAGTTACACCTATGCGAGGTCGGACACAATTTACCAATTCTTTAAGAGGTGGTCCAGTAGTGGGCAATGTAGGCAGAGGGGCAGATCCATTTAGATCAAGACCACCAAACACTTCGCGACCACCATCGCTTCATGTAGATGATTTCGTTGCATTAGAAACATGTGGAGCACAACCAACGGGACCTACAGGATATAATAAATTGAGTATTCGCGGAACATGTCCTTCACGTGCAATCAACACAGGAACAAGAAGTCGCCCTTGGACACAAGAGACTCGCCCTCCTTATCTTCGTTAACTTTATTAAGATTATCTTTATTGTCCATTAATCATTTGATATTTTGATTTATAAGAATTTTATATTAATAATTTAGTATAAAAATATTTCTCTTATAACATTTATTTTTTATAAAATATAAAACAAGGGTATAATTATAATAATATAATAGTAATATATAATAATACAGTAGTGTATTATAATATGTGAATATTATAATTTAAGTTTTATTAAAATAATTGTGTGTGTGTGTGGATGGATGGGTAGATGGGTGGGTGTAGAGAGAGAGAGAGAGAGAAATATGTATACATATAAAGGAGAGAGGTATTAAGAAAAAAGAAATATAAAATAAAAATATTAGTTTCTCTCTCTCTCTCTATATATATATATATATATATATATATATATGAAACTACATTGAGGTTTTATACAATATAAATTAACATTAAATCAGATTGTAAACAAAAAGAAAATTTATTTTGACAATTTTATATTATTTTGTATTTTTTCTTTCCAATTTTCATATCTTATTTTAAAGTCATTATAATCTTTCTTAATTTTATTAATTTTTGCATAATTATATTCGCCCTAAAATATTACATAAATATATCAATACAAAATGTATAAATTATAAAAATAGTTAATATAAAATAATTTATAATAATTAATTTACCTTATTTCCAATAATTTCTAATGTTAATTCATCAAATTTTTCTAAGTTATTTAATATGTTTTTTGTTGGTATAACATTATTATGCAATATATATTCCATTAAATGCAATATATATACAAAATTCTTATAACGACATGCATTGAAAAATAATGTTTCTAAGACTATGAAATTTGGTGCATAACCAATAGTATCCATTTGTTCTAAAAGTTCTATTCCATCTCTGCACCTAATACATCCAATAGCCAATACTCCAAAAGTAATAATATTTGGTGTAAAATGATGATTTTGAATTTCATTCAGTACATCCTTTATTAAATATAATATTATAATTAAATATTACTTATTATAATTAAACATTATATTGATTGTAATTAAAGTAATTACTTACTTTGGCAGCATTGTATTGTTTTCTTAAACATCTTCTTTTAATAAGCATATTGAAGAAAGTTATATCAATTTTAAAATTATTTGATATAACATATTTAAGATAATATTGTTCTGCTTCTATTGTAGATGGAAGTAAATCTAATATTAATGTTGTTGTTTTTAAATCAGGTTTTACATCATCACTTTTCATACGTTTTAAAAATTTATCAATTCCACCAAATAAAAGAAATCGATTTTCTTTTAATATATTATTCAAATTTTTAGATAATAATTCATTGGTATTACTTATGTCTATTTCTGATTTTTCATTGTTTGATATAAAATAATTATATTTTTTAAGCATAAGAATAAGAGAAGTAGTTAATATTGGTGGAGAATCTAATAAATCCGATCTTCCAGTATTCATAAATTGAATCTGAGTATTCTTTGAATTTGGTATCAAAACGTCATTTATTTTTAGATCACCAAAGTTTGTTTTTTTAATTGCCCTTAAAAGAAGATTATAATGAAATATATTTGGCTTCATTTTAAGTATTTTCATTTTATGCCACAAGCATAATGCATATTTTAATCCATTTTTTGTATCAGTGATTATTGCATGAAATAAAGCAGAAATTATATCCTTTGAATAAATGCCATTATCTTTTGCTTCATCTGCTATTTCAAAAGCAATTGAAATTTGATCATGCCAACTATAAGCCTTAATAAGGGTTGAATAATGTATATTATTTAAATTTATTTTTTTTTCATAAAAATATTTTCTTAAAAATGTTAAATGTTTTAATGCTTCTTCTCTATCATTAGATTCAGCACAAGCATTAATTAAATTATTATATATATGTGGAGTAACAATTAAATTTCTTTCTTTTATTTGTTTATATAATTTAAAACATTGTTTAATATCACCTTGTTTAGCAAAAGCAGATATTAAAAGCCTATATATATATATATTAGGTTTATCATTATTTTCTTTCATTAAATCTAATACACTTAAGGCTAATTGTAAATTTTTATTAATTAAATGAGATTTAATAAGTTTATAATAATTTTCATAAGTAAATTTTGTTCTCTTTGGAATTATATTTTCAGTAAATTTTTCTTCTTTCTCTTCCATTTTATCCATTTTAATTCTCTCATATTTATTATATGAAAGATATCCAAACATATTAGGATCTTTTCTTAATGTTTTTATACAAAATTTTCTATTAGAAATTGATAAATATGAAAGATAAAATAAATCTTTCATATCTTTTATATTACAAATGTTTCTTTTAAATTGATTTTTATTATGAGATAATATGATATATAAACATGTCTTATTATTTGTATAATTAATATAATTATATCTTTGTAATGTACATAAAAATTGTTTTGTTTGTTTAATATGACAAGAATGATCACTTATATAACCTAGAATAATCTTTAATTTTAAAAAACAGTTTGTTTCTATAAAAACCATAATTAATAATTTATTTTCCTTTTTAGTTAATTTTCTTAAACTATTATTATTTTTTTTTTATTATTTATTATATTAAATCTTATATTATATTATATCAAATCTTTTAGTATCATTAATTTTAACGATTGATTTTCAAAACAAATATATTATCTATATATTCTTTTATTATAAAATAATCACAAAACAATAAAAAAATACATAATTTTTATAATATATATTTTTTAATATAAAGAATACGTTTTAAAATTTAATTAAAATAAAATTTTAACTAAAATTTATTATTATGAGAAAAAAATAAGAAAAGATATTTAAAATAAAGAAAGAAGATTATAGAATATGTATTTCAAGTCAAAATATTTGAACATATATATAAAAAATGATATAAATCTATTTACTAAATCTATTTCATGAATTATATAAAAAGTAATATATATTTAAATTATTTAATTATATATTGATGAAATTTAATTACAAAATGGCACACTAGCGCTAAGTACAACTACAATATACAACTTGTACATAACAATAATGGTAATGGTAGAGTTAGTAGTGGTCGCGTCAGTTCGATAAAGTCCGTAGTGATTTACAGAAAGAAACGTGATATATTGATCAAATGTGTCTTCAATCAAATATAATTATTAATGAAGAATTAATTCATTATTGAAAGAAGATTTATTGGATTTATAAGTAAAATCAAACGAAAAGATGGAAAAAACAGAAGAGAATGAACATAATGTGTTGCGAGAAGTTTTAAGTGAAGAAGAATTAGCGCAAATACCTGAAGGATTTATAAAAAAGCTCAATGTTTATTTCAATGAAAAATTTGAACAGTATATTACTGCAAAAGCAGTTTTTGAAACTAATAGAAAAAATTTTGGTAAGTTTGAAATTATATATTTTTTGTCACAATAACGATCGTTTATTTACACAAAGGAATTAACCTCTCTATAGAAATATGCCGTATTCATCATAAAATAACTTACATGAAATATTTTTTTATTAAACATATAAATGAAATTTTCGCAAAATAATTTGCAAAATAAACTAATTTTATAGAAAAGATATTTATAAGATTTATATACATGTATAATATTAATCTATATAATATTAAAAAAATTAGATTTAGTAAAATAAAAAATATTTTTATTCAAATTTTATTAGATCAAACTTTAGATAAATTACAAAAAGATTTGACGGAAGAAAAATCAAATTTTGAAGAATGTAAAGGAAAACTTGAATTAGCAGAAAAATGTACTGTGGAATTGCAAACTAGTTTAAATCAGTCTAAAGGTGAAATACAAAAACTGCAAGAAACTGTTAAAAGGTATTGTTGAAAAATATTTATATTTTTATATGTAAAATTTATATATATATATATAGATAATATTGATCATATATCATTATTATTATATAACTTTATAATATATAATTATAATTATAACTAGTACTAAATACTAAATAATTATAACTATAACTATAATAAATATTTAATTATTTATAGATTAGAAAAAGAAAATGCTGATTTACGTAGGCACAGAGATACAGTTGTGGATGAGAGAGATGCATTGCAATTACAAGTTGAAAGACGAGATACAGAAATTGAAAGAATGCATACTGAATTATCTTCTTTGGGAACTCAATTACAAAATGCTGTTGCTGCAAAATGTCAAGCTTTAGCAGAAACAGAGGAGATTCGAAGTCGTGATATGACTCTTGAATTTAAGTATGTATTTGTATAATAAATTCTTTTATTATTAAACAATTCAATTTTTAAGTTTTAATGTAATACTTGAAACTTTCTAGAGAAAAACGATTAGAACAAGAAAGAACTCTTTTGTCACAGCAAATGGCTGGTCTTGAAGAAGAATTAGCAAAGAGAATGTCAGAATTACAAGCAACAAGAGCAGAAGCTTCTGCACGAGCACTCTTAACAGATACTCGTTTAACACAACGCGATGAAGAATTACGTATTGCTAATGAAGCAGCAGTACAATTACGAGAGTCGTATACATCTCTTCAACGACGCTGCGATGAACTTGCTCAGAAATTAGAAGAACAACGTACACATGAAATTTCTATGCATGCTTCTTATCGAGAAGAAATTGGTGCTCAGACTAGATTAGCAGATCTCTATAAAGGCATGGCTGATGAAGCAAATGCAAAAGCTGAAGAATTTAGTAATGCAGTTAAAGAACTTCAAGAATTATTAGAACATGCTACTGAACAGTATGGAACATTAGAGACAACACATAATCAATTTCAATTACAACATAAACAAGATTTAGACGAAAAAGAACAAAAAATAGAAGAGCTTTCAAACGAACTAAATCATGCAAATGAATTATTAAAAAATATTAAACAAGGTAAATAAATACTAAGTTTTTGTAATTTTTATAAGATTATTATTTATTTAATAATCATATGATTTCTTTTATAGAAAGATTAGATCAAGCTGTTGAACAACTTGCACCTACAGCAGCTATAGCTAGTAGAGTTCTTAGGAAAGGTTTAAGTCTTACTCAAATTTATACACAACTAGTTGATGTAACAAATGAGTTAACTTCAGAACGTGAAGAAAATGAACGTTTAAAATCGCAAATGGATGTTATTTTACGTGAATTAGAAGAAAAAGCTCCCGTTCTCCAACAACAACGTGAAGATTATGAAAATGCAATGACTAATATTAATACATTAACATCAAGATTAGATGAACTTATAGCAGAAAATCATAGATTAGAAGAAACAGCTGATGAAGCAAATCGCATTGCTAAACATCACACTAAAGAAAATCAAAGATTAAAAACTGAATTATCAGATTTAGCTAGACAGGTAAAAAATTAAAATTATATTTTTTATAATTTTATGTATATATATATTATATATTTGATACTTTTAGGTATGTTTTCTTTTGAAAGAAGTTCAAGAAAATAGAAGTGGTACAACTATTCAGACAAATGAATTTTCAAATTCAATGGATATGGATAATCTTGCTTCATCTGAAATTATTAGTAAAAAACTTGTCACTTTTAAAGATATTGAAGAATTACAAGAAAATAATCAAAAATTATTGTCAATAGTTCGTACATTATCATCAAGACAAGAAGAAATTGAAAGAGCAACTGATGAAATAAATTCTGGGGAAATGAAAGAAAAATTAGATAGGTTTGTATATGACATAATACATTATATACATAATACATATTGTTAATACATATATGAAAAATATATATAAAAATATATATAATATATAAAATATATATAAATATATATAATGTAGAATATTATATTTATTTTAATTTTTAATTATAATATTTATTTTAATTATAATAGATATTTAGAACAATTAGAAGACATGCAAGCTGCTCAAGACAGACAAGCAAAAATGTTAGAAGGTCTATTGCGACAACGAGATATGTATAAAAATATGTACCAACAATGTTTAAAACAAACACCAGAAAAGAAAGAATTTTCCATTCCTGAAGAAGAAAGAAAAGAAATTGATGTAATAAAAACTAAAGATGAAGTATCTATCATGCAAGATGATGTTAATCGAGAAAAAGAATTGCAAAGACAATTAGAAGAAAATGAAACTAAGTTAAAACAAGTTACAGATGAATATGACACATATAAAAAAGAAAGAGCAGCCCATGAACGAATGTTAGGAGACGAAGTAGAAAGACTTAGAAAAGAAGCAGAAGCTAATTCAGCTCGATGTTGTAGATTAAAAGCTCAATTAGATTCGGCTAATGATCGATTTAATCTTTTACAATCAAATGTTACTTCTTATAAATCTCAAATAAAAGTTCTTGAAGAAAAATGTTTTAATTACAATGTGACAATTGGTAACATTTATTATGTTTATTATATATTATATTATATATTATATTATACATTAAAATATTTATTATTTACAAATATTATATTAAAAATATGTATGATTTAATTATTTAAAAATTATTTTATAGGTAAACATGAGCAAAGCTTAATGATTTTGAAAGATGAAGCTTTAGCAGCTCAAACGCGATTATCCCGTGCTGAAGTACAATTAGAAAATTTACGTCAAGAAAGACAACTTTTACGTGATTCTGAAGGTCGTCTTTTGAAAGAACGTGAAGTATATCAGAGAGAACGTCAAACGCAAGCTTTATTACGAGCAGATGTTGAATCTATCAAAGCAAGTTTAGAGCGTGTTCAGGCTGAAGGTCAATTACGTGCTGAACAACGTTTAGATGATGCTACAAGAGAATGTGCTGCTTTAAGACGTCGATTACAGGAAGAACAAGATCGATTTAGAGAATTATCTTCACATTTAGAAAGGCAACTTGCTACAGCTCAAGAACGATTAACAGAGGAACGTAATATTACTGAACAAATTCGTGCAGAACTGGAACAAACTCGTCAATCTGATTTTCAAAATACGCAACGTATAGAAGAACTTAATACTAAATTAAGACAAGCTGTTACTCATTCAATATCAAAACCTTTCTCTGGTATGTATGAAACATAAAAGTAAATTTTTATTTGTTTAATTGGAAATGATTATAAATAAAATTCTGTACCTATTTAAATTTGCAGGTGATGAACATCTTGTAAAAAGATTAAAAGAACTTGAAATGCAATTTGCGACAACACAAGCAGAAGCAAAATCTTTATCAGAACAATTAAAAGCTTCACGGCAGCAAAGCCAACAATATTGTGATATAGCAGAAAGTGCAGAAGCTCAATTAAGAGAGTTAACAACGCAACATAACAAATATAAAGAAGAATTGGAAACTGCTTTAAAAGAAGCTCGTGTAAAAATAATATCTCTTCAAAAAAAAGTTCAAGAACTAATAGAAGAATTAGCAAAAGTTTCTAATGGACGACAAGAAACTGACTCAGAATTAAGAGAAAAATTAGCTGATGCAGAGAGAAAGCTTGAAGAATTAGATGAAGTTAAAGGAGAATTAGAAATTGTAAAAAGTGATTTACATAATGCTTCAATAACAGTTAAAGAAGCTGAAGAGAAGTATGCTAGAGAAATGGTATTACATTCAACAGATTTACAGGTAAATATTTTTTCATATATAATATAATATATAAAATATATATTATATAATATATAATATATATATATAATATATAATATATATATAAAATATAATAATAGATAAAAAAAGATGAATTAATTTTTATCATTGTACTATAGATGTTAGCGAAATTGAAAGAAGATGCGCAAACAGTAGAACAAAAGATAGCAAATTTAACTCAAGAAAGAAATGCAGCTGTAGAAGCTTTAGAACTTGAAAGATTAGCTTATCAAGAAAGAGAAAAAAAGTTACTTGAAGAAATTCAAGAAATGCAACAAAGAATAGCAGATTTAGATGCGCAAAATGCTATTTTGCACAATCAAATTCAAGAATTAAGCGATAAGACTGCCATCATGCATAGTCAACAATCAAAAATAAGTGAACAGGAAAATCTTGACACTAGTTTAGAAACCATGAACCGTAGTTTCAGTGGAGTTGAAGATGATTCTAAATCTGCTGAACAATTATTAAGAGTAATGAAATATTTAAGACGTGAAAAAGATTTAGCTGTAGCAAAATTTGATGTTTTAAGAGCAGAAAATCTTAGGTTGAAATCACAAGTAAAAGTTAGTATCAAATTAATATCAAATTATGTTATTAAAATTTTATTTTGTATTTTCATTTTTTATTTATATTTTCTTTTTTTATTTAGGTTATAGATAAAAGATTAAAAGAAACAGAAGCTATCCTTAATTCAGAAAGAGAAAAATCTGAAATTGATGTAGTCACGACATCTAAACATGCGGAGTTACTACGAAAAGTTGAGACATTGAATGCTATCACAGATTCTAATAGAATTTTAAGAGAAGAAAGAGATAGTTTAAGTGCAAAAGTTTCAGAGCTTACTGCAAAAGTTGCAACACTTTCTGAAGAAGTAGTACCACTTCGAGATACATCAAGAGACTTACAAGCAAAAACTGAAGCTTTATTACAAGAAAATTCAAGTCTTAAAGGGGAAGCGACTAGATGGAGGCAAAGAGCTAACGCATTAGTAGAAAGAGCTAATAAAACGAGTCCAGAAGATTGGCGTAGATTACAAACAGAACGAGAAAATCTAAGTAAATTGCTTACATCTGAGCGTGAAACACATGCAAAACGTGCAGAAGAATTAAATCAATTAAAAACAGAAAAAACTAAATTAGAAGAACAATTAGTATTGCTTCAAAAACAAGTACAAGTTCAAGGAGAAGAAGTTCAAAAAATGTCTGAAGAAGCCCGTAAATTAGGTCAAGATTTAAATGAAGCTCTTGCTGATTCTTCTTCTAAAGCTAAAGATTTAGTAACACTAAGGAAAGAGCTTGGTGATAAAGAAACAATTTTAAATGATATAAAAAATAAAGAAATTCAAATAAGAAAAATAGCGAAAAAATATAAGACTCAATTTGAAGAACTTGCGAAAACAGTAGAGGAAGAAAAAAATAGATCCGAAGAATCTCGAATGTCTACTGGTACTTCTGCAAATGAAGATAATGTTCATGTATCTCAAGAACGTGAAGATCAATTGCGAGAAGAAGGCAGACAAGAATTACGTCAAGCAAACTTAGAATTAACATCAAAAATTGATGAATTGTCTCGTCAAATGATAGCTGTACAAAATGAAGCAGAATCGTTAAAAAAAGAAATCGATACTATGAATAAAACAAGTGTTGAAAAAGAAGAACGTGCAAAACAAGTATTAAAAGGTGCAAGAACTAAAATCATGCAATTAACAGAATCTAAGAAAATTTGTGAAAAAGAATTACTTGACCTAAAAGCAAAATTTGAAGCTGGTGCTACTGAATCAGATACTGCTGAACATGACGCTAGACTTGCAGCACTTAAATCTCAAATGGAAAGTAGAATCTCTCGTCTGGAACATGAAAAATCAGAAATTCAGGCAGAAAAAGAAACTCTTGTACAGAGAGTTACTCAATTACAACGACAATTAGCTGGTGTTAGTGGAATCAGTGCTACTACAGAACCACCAACAGCTAATATAAAACCTATGTCTGCACGTGCTGAAACTCCATTAGCGAGTATTCGTCCTATGAGTGTAGTAGTACAGTCTAGAACAGCTGCAGTTTTACCTACAACTGCTACTGCGCCAGTAATGGTTGCACCTCATCAGCAGCAACAACCACAACAACAAGTAGTACATACTACTGAAACAAGTTCGCCAACTAGTAGTCTTCCAGATTTTCAACCAGCCAGTACTAGTAGCAGTTCATCACAGACAACGCCAAGTACTTTACGACAACTCGTTGTACAGCCACAATTAAGTGAATCTGCAGAATCAACACAAAGAGAAGATCCAGAAAGTGCAGAAACGCTTAGTGTACAACAACAACAATGTCAACAACAACAACAACAACAACAACAAACTGTTGCACTAGTTAGTCCAAGAGTAGAACAACAACAACAACAACAACAAGCTGTAGTTAGTGATCAACAGCAAACTGTGGCTAGTAGTTCTACACAATCAGTAAGCACATCACAAGCTTCAACAGGTCATAAACGTCCTAGAGCTCTTGATTCAACAGCATCAGGATCTGGAATTGTTGAAGGTGTAGATCATAATAGACAGGAACAAGTACTTAGTCCCAAAACTAAACGAAGTAGACAAGAAATGTCATCTACTGCTAGTGCTAGTGCTTCAGAGGTCGAGTACCAGGTGAATTTATATAATGAAAATAAAATATAAAATATTAAAAAATAATTATATATTTAAAGTATGATATATTTCTTTAATTTTTAGGTACCAACATCGAGCCAAAGAGATCAAGATGAGGAAATAGAAGAGGGATGTGTTGTTGTTGTAGATTGTGATGAAGGTGAAGGAGGAGGCAATCATCAAGCACAGGAAGAAGAAGAATTTGATAATGATCCATATGAAGAAATGGAAGAAGAAGAAGAAATGCCTTATGAAGTAGAAGTAGAAGTAGAAAGGGATAATAATGAAGTTGAAATTATAATGGGTGAAGATTCTACAAGTGTAGAAGTTCCTAGACAAACTCAAGTAACAGTACCTACAAACCAACAACAACAACAATCAGAAGCAATCAGTAGTGCTGGACCAACAGGAGAACCACCTACATCTTTTACAACTCGATCTTCACGTGGAATTGCACCAATGCCTAGGCAACAACAACAACAACATCTTCTTTTAGTAATCATTTTTATTTTTATAATAAAGTAAAAAGAAATGAAAAGATTTTAATAAAATGATTTTTAGCCACAACAAGGATATGAGGATGGTGGTGATGATAGCATAGTACCAAGTACTCCAACTTTATTTGTACCACGTCGAGGAGATGGATTTGGAGAAGCTGTAAGTTCACCTCAAGTTCCTCAAGGGCGCTTTACTTTTGGAGATTCATCTGCACCAACAACAGCATCATCAACTCCTTCGTTATCAACTCCTTCTGGATCAACAACTCGAACGATATTTGGATCATCTAGTTCTAATGTAGCACAAGTAATTCAAGAAAGCATGGATGATACACGAATAGATCTTGTTCAATTAGAAGATGGTGGTACTGGTCGTAGTGTACCTACTACTCCTTTACAAGTTTCACCAGCAGCTGATTTACCACCTTCGGTATAAAAATTATTAAATGTTTTTATATAATATTATACTTTCATCATTTAATTGAATGATTTATTTTTATTAGACAAGTAGTGGACCATCAGAAGAACAAGAAACCCCAGTTTCAGTAACACCAATATCAGTAACAGGTACTGTTGGTGATACCAGTGAAGAATCTACTATACCAAGTATTCATGTTCTTGGTGTTGATGATCAACAACATAATCAAACTGAAATAATTACAGAATCTATCAGTACTACTCCGACTGAAGGTAATTATAAACTATATTAATATATTATAATATTATATATATAATGTATAATATGTATAATAATAATAATTATATAAATAATATATATGTATGCGCGTGTGCGTGCGTGAGTGTCATGCGCGCACGCACGCATGTGTAATTATATAGGCATGAGTTCAGAAGGTGAAAAGCGCACAGAAGAAACTGGTCCTTTAATCTCTGGAGATGATGATGCAGTAGATACTGGTGAAGGAACTGAAGAGCCGGGAAGTGATATAGTGGAAGATGAAGTAGAAGAAAGTCGTGAAGCGGAAGCATCTCCATCAAGTAATACTCGTCAAAGAGCAATGGCAGCAGCAGCTAATGCTGCAATTGCAGCAAATGGTACTAGAGGTGCTACAGCAAGACGATCAGCAAGATCATCGTTTAGAACAACACGTGGTACTCGACCTACACCTATTGTATGGGAAAGTCAACCTGGTGGTAGAGGTAAATATAATTATAATAATAAATTATGAAATAATATATATTGTCTTTATATTCAAATCTTGTATAAATAATAAAAAAATAATTTTTTTCAAAGGACAAAGCGTAATACGTGGAGGACATGCAGCAAGAGGAACAAATAGCGAAACGGGAAGAGGACGCGGAACAAGAGGACGACGAATGCGATCTAAATATTCATATGCGCGATTTTAAGTTAAATAGTTTTGAAATCATGAGAAAAATTGCACATTATTGTCTTTGTACACGAATGGTGTAAGAAATGTTGACTATTAATATATCAACTTTCAAAACAAAAAATATTTTTATTTAGTGATAAACGATAATTTCGTTGTACAGATACATTTATCGATATGACATTTGTTATATCTAAACTTAAAAAAAAACTATAATATAAGTCTTATAATGGCAGTGTATATCTATCTTTTTACATGAAAAATTAATGAAATTAAAAACATAATTTCATTTCTTAAAATTTTTTAAATCAAAGTGACATTCCTCTAACAAAGATTTTTTCAAAGAAATTAAATTGAAATTAGCATTTAAGTTGTCTTATTTTATTTTTTGGATTGACTTTATATAATTATTTTTCGATGTCATTATATAGAGAGTATTGAAAATATGTTTATGTGAAATACTTTTCTACAAGATATATATTTTAACTAGATTTCATAATCTATTTAATGTTCGCCATGAAAATTTTATTAAAAATATTTGACAAAATGTATAAATATTTTATGTAAATGCATACTTCTTAATTTTATAGATTTAAATTAGAATTTTATCTTTTTCAATAATTATACAAATATGCATTTGGGAACATATGTATGTTTCAATTTTCAATTTTATTAATAAATAATATAAAATCCTTAAATTTTATAATATATAATTAAATACAATTTGATATTTATTACAAAATTTAATAGAATAAATAAAAAAATATATACATTTCGGATATATCCAAAAATATAACATGTTATATTTATATATCAGTCTTTTTAGTCTAGTTTAGTATTTTGATAGTATCATTAATTAATACTTTTTCAATACTCAAATAATATTTTAAAAAAATTTACAAATATATATATATGCGTGTGTGTATGCACCTGTATGGTGCGTGTGTATACATGCGCGTGCGCGCGTGTGTACATATACATATTATACGTACGTTAAAAATATATTTCTGAATGAGAATTTAAAAAAAAAGAAAATACATATAAATACTGAAGCTATTATAATTAATTAATAAATATTGATTTTATACATTTTTCAATGCAAGTTAAAATTTATCAATACCATAATTTTGATGTTATTACTATATAAATGACAATATCACAATGATAAATATTAAAACTGTACTTCTATATAAATCAGCGTAATTTCTAAAATAATAATACGCTTTGGTCCCTTTTATTTTTGTTTAATATTATTAGAAATATTTATGAAACAAAATAAGAAACATACTTAATTAATTATATAAATAATTTAATTTTTAAAATTGATATCATCTAAAACTTTTTAAATTTTTAATGAAATTATATTTTTTTAAAAAAATAATGATAATTTCTAGTTTTCTAGTTTTATATGATATCAATAAGAAATCTAAATTGTAGAAAATTTTATCTATTTGCTTTATCTATTTTTTTATCTATTTAATTATTGTAAAACGCAAATTTTCCTTGATTTTATTATAAATATAAACAAATTGTTAAATATTTTATTTTTTGAGAATTCATATAAATGCATAATGATTGCATATTCAAGAGATGATCATTTCATTAATGAACTTTATGCCAATTTTTTTTGTATGTAGCATTAGACAAATTTATATCAAATTAAACTAATATATTTAAAAAATCAAGCAAAACCAAAAAAAATAAAATATTTTTAATTATTTTAATTCATTAGCAGTCTTATGTTTCTTATAAATCAATACTGTCAATTACATTTATAATTTGTTATGCAAAAAACACTCAGTTTTTGTTTTGCTTTAGCTGCTCTAATCAGTTAATATCAAATTAGAGTTACATTAGGCTGTAAATGTTCAAGTTGAAAACGATCATTGATCGTGGTAATTTCACAGGAACATTTATCATGTTGTTCCACTCTAATCCATTGTCTTCTGTTATTATTAGTTTCCAAGCTCCAAACTTCGATTTCAATCTCTTCGTAATAGATCGCCGATTCTACAGGTGAACAGCTCATTAATGGACTCGCACAACATCCAGAATGTCCGTCACATCTCTTTAGAACTATGTAAACAGGTTGAATAGGACTTTCTCCAGGATTCTGATGAACATTTTGCATCAAATCTTTCAAACTATACGCCCGAAATTGTGGTTTTTTACAAATAAATGTCTTAGATGCTTTTACTGCATCTGATAAAGTAATTCTTCCGACTATTCTATGATGATTATCGCTATTTATTACCGCTGATTGGATCATGCTGTCCAAGATCAACGAGATGAATATCATTAACTTTAATGAAAAAAATTTATTTTTCATGCCTCGTTTCTATTAATTTATTTTGCAATTTTTATTTAATTTATCACTATAGTTATTTTTATGCACAACTCGTTTAAACTGAAAATTTAACTTACTAGAAATACGTTTATAAATTTAAATTCTATGGCGCGATATTTGATGAACATATTTGAAATATGTTCTTTTAGTCAAATTATATGAATCACTGACACGTAGTCGTATCAAGACGTTCAACTGAGACTTTCCTGTTGCCAGAAGTGTATTTATACATGGAAGAACTTGCACACACAGTCTACGCAAGATATATGCACATCGATAGAGATTCATGCGCACGTAAATCCAATATCCTAATCCCGATTTTGTGGTAACATTTATTCATGCAATTCCTTAATCACTTGAAATATCCTGATGTATAAGAATCATCATGGTTTCTACCTTATGAGTCATGGATTTCACTCTTAATTTTATTTCAAAACTTGATCTTGAAGTTATATTACATACCATTATAATTTAATATGTAATAAATTCATTCTATAAATATTATTCCATTTTATATATTTTTCAAATGTAAATTTACACAGTGAATTCTTGTAACTCGTCACGATCTTCAACATGTTTTTCAATACAATCGACTAACTTTTTGATAAGAAGATGTAAGTGCTTATATCAAAGTCGAACTTCGACTTTTCTTCTGCTGATACGTTTTTCGAATAATCTATCACTCATATATACGAAACTTTCAATATATATTTAATATTTTTATCGATATTAAGTAAACGTGTTATATGTAATTCAGTGAATTAATGATATAAATAAGATCGTATTAAATATGGAAATTTCATTGTTATTCATTGAAGTTATATATTTATAATTTTATTATGAATATTTATATTTTTTATCATAATATTAAATTTAATATTATTAAAAATTCTTGATATTTTTACCTGAGTGTGCTTCTGTTTCTCTGAAGTAATTGACTCATTAATATGATTCATTGAGAATTTAAATTCAATTTTAATTTTCAAAAAATTTTAATTTTAGAAACTTAATATTGTATTAAATAATTTGTTGCTTTACATAAAAATTTATATTTATATATATAATTTGTATATATATTAAAATTAATTGTAAACTGCGATTCTGAAATTTTAAGAAATTGATAATTCAAAATTTTTTGACAAAAAATACTTAATGTAAAAAAAAAATTGAAATGAAATTAATTTTTTATAATGATTTCTTTTTGAATTGTTGAATTACTTATAATATAGATTTAATTGAATAAATATTTGTTTTTTTTTTTAATTTTTTCATATTTTTAATATATATAAATATTTCAATTTCTGAACATACTTTTCTTTTCCAAATCTTTAATATATTTATACATTTATATATTTATATTGATTTTTATTTTTTATTTAAAGAAAAAATATATTTTATATTCAGTTTCTAATAAAATAAAACAGACTTACTTTTAATATTAAGTATATATTTATTTATTTTATTTTAATTATTTTTGAGCTATTGATTGATTTTGTTTTATATTTATTTCATCAATCTTATTTAAATATATTTCATTTGTAGAAATATAATTATGCTAATTAAAATTATAAAATAATGAGTTAGTTCTCATGCTTTTCCAAATGAGATTAAGTTTTCTCATGTTTTTCATATTATATATATATGATTTCTATTTAAAAAACAATCACTAGTTCTTATAAAATTAGGCAATTATTTTCTTATCCATTCATAATAAGAAACATTATTAATATAAACATTATTATTAAAAAATATATCAATATAATCGAATTTAATTCGATTATGCTCTTGCTTTTTACATATTTCTAATTATTAACAAGTTCATAACTGAAACATGTTTAATAACAGAAATGAATTTTATAATATAAGAATAAGATATATAATATAATAATAAGAAATAAAATAAAAAAGAAATCAAAAAAATTTGTATTATTATAATTTCAAAAATTTTTATGAAATATTTGAAATTTTTAATTTTTAAATATTAATATTATAAAACATAGTAATATAATAACTATAGAATATTTATATTATCAAAGATTTATATATTAATCGGAAATCATTAACTAAAAAAAAATTTCTATTTCAAATTTCCCATATATTTAATTTTGTTTTCTATTTTACATTTATTTTGTTTATAATATTTTTATTTTTTAAATCTTTTTTTAATTATATTTTTTCAAATATTTTATTCATCAATTTTTTGATTTAAAAAGAATAATTTTCTTCAAATATATGAATATATTTATTGCGGAATATATGAATATATTTATTATAATTTATATGTACGAAACATATAATTAATAATAAAAATGTGTATGTGACGATTACTTTAAGTAATTACCAATTAAAATGACGTAACAGGAATGTCCTTCATATCAGCACTTTGATTATGTTTATTTGAAATTCTATTTATTTCCAAAAGAAATTTATTAATGATATTATAAATAGAACATACTATTTAATTATTCGAACTATTTTATCATAATTATTATTTTTAATAAATATATTAATATATTAATTGATAACTAAATAAAAATCAGATATTAAATGAATGATATGTGTCAAAAGTCACATAATTTGATAATTTTTAAAATAAGATTAAAATGATTAATTAGAAAACTTTAATTAGATACAACAAAAATATAATCTTCTCCAGTATTGATAATCCATAATAATCAATTTTAAAATTATTAATTATATAAAATATGTATCTAGACATAAAATTTAATTTGCAATTCATGGATTCGTAATTCTTTGCATACTATTAAGTCAGTTCTATGAATAACTGTTAACGGATATTCGTGTAACATGAGTTTCAATTTAGGCAATCGATGTTCACTCTCACCTTTCATAATATTCGTCATAAACGAATATATTATATGTTTAAAAAAAAGTCATATAAACTTTCTTCTTTTTATTTATCATTCTGAAAAAAAAAAGAATATTAAATTTTATAATCAGATATTCTATCATATCAATCATATGCAATCTATCATATTATAGAATACTTCAAATCAGGAAAAGCTAAAATACTTCATACCACAATATTACATTAAACATTCCATGTAATTATTTTGATCTCTTTACAAATTTATAAATTAAAAAAAAAAATTTGTTATAATATTTTATAAATAGTCTATACAATTTTAAATAAAATAAATTAATACAAAATAAAAATAAAATTATTGATATCTTTATAAGAATTATTCATAAATAAAAAAATTCAAACAATACATTGATGCATGAAAAACAGTAGGATGCAATTGATATTCAAAAAAGAAAATGAAAAAGCGGTTGATGACTGATCGAAATTTCAGATTCAAAGAGCGAAGAGAAAGAAGAAATACGATGAAAGGAAACAATGAAAGAAAAAACCAATTGACGAGGAAAGGAGAACTAGTCACGCGACGTAACATGGTTTTAGTTCGAACAGGAGGCAGGACTCACTAGTTGTAATTATAGTTATCTTCGTGATGTTCTTGGAATGCTTTGCTTCAAATCCTTCTCGAGCTTACCAAGAAATAAGAGAGAGACAATACGAAACGCTATAGAATGAGACAAAACAATAAAATGAGAAGTAGATTAACGAAGAAAGAAGATGAGAAATCAGAAAAAGAGGGGGATGCAGAGGGCATCGGGCCGAGGATGAAAGTAACATATATATAGAGAGGAAGAAAGAATTCAGATCGCAGAAGAATAGTCGCAGTTCTTAGTTCCAAACAATTGTGAATAAGATCTAAGCAAACGTTCAGATTTACGTTTAATATAATATTTATTAACTTAATAGTTGTTTAATATTGAGAAAAATGAAAAAATATATTCTATTGTTATTTTCTATTCATTTCACTTTTGCTTCAATCGGCAAATATCATAGGTAAATTATATTACATAATACACACACACACACACACACACATATCACATATCACATAACTTTAACAGATTCTTGAAATAATCAATTCGATTTTCAGAGATAATGGATTTTTAAATCATGTGCAATTAGTACATGAATTTCGATGTTCCATGCCTCAACCAAGAGCTGTACCAGTTGCAGAACTTCTTACTGTTGGTCCTAATTCTGACGAAGTCTTTTATCCTGCTTCTACTGTTCTAAAACGTTGTGATGGAGCTGGATGTTGTTCGGATTATAAACAAATTTGTGCACCTATCGAAACTAGAAATGTTAGTCTTGTTTTTATGGTAAAACACATGATTGATCGACAACGTGACAGGCATCACGAAGTGATACATGCTTTAGAACATACAAAATGTGGATGTATCAACAAAAAATTATAAAATTTGATTAATTTTTTCTGAAATTTTTCTTAAAATAATGGTGAAAAATTTTTGTTATTAAAATATTATAAGTAGTTATTTAGTTTTTTGCTAAAGAAGTTTAAATATGCCAAAATAATGTTTATTACATTAAGTAGAATTAAATAGTACAATTAATTAATATTAATATAGAATGATGAGTTCCTCGATTAAATTTCTTTATAAGATTTTTGACTGTGATATTTTTAATAATAATAAACATTCCATGTTTTTTTATAACATATTAATAAATATTTTTTGATAACACAATTTCTTATTTTTAAACATTTTATTTTTACAATATTTTAATTTAAAAACTTATAAAAAACATTTCATTTTTCTTTTCAACTTTTTTAACTAGTCAAATAATTTAGTTCTACTTACTTTTTATAATTAGTCTTTTATATCGAAATATTGTTTTGCGACCAATACGTCACGTTTTATACTTTCATTATCCGGTGTTAATTTCAAAGCAGCTTCTAGTTCAGGAATACCATGCTGAGGAGCCGATAATTTACAAAGTGCTGCGCCTCGTCGAGCGTGACATCTGGCTCTTGATTCTTGATTGCTTTCACATTTTGGTTCCATTAATTCTAATGCCTGAAAAATAAAATGAAGATTAAAATATTATTATGTATAATTTATACTTAAGTTGAACAAATTATAATTTTCATGACTTACTTTAGAACAATCTTCTATACATCTACGATAATTGCCTAATGCATATTGCGCTGCTGATCTATTTACATAGAGAGATGCCATTTTATCACTAATCTTAATTCCATACGTATAAGCGCTTATAGCAGCTAAATAATTTCCAACTTTGAAAAATTCACTAAAAAAAAATATATATATAAATAATTTGTTAGTTATATAATTTGTATATAGTTATATAATTTACATGAAATTTTATCAAAGCATTAAACATACTCTCCTTTATCCTTTAACCATTGGGGATCTCGTTCTTCTGGTCGAAGATCTTTTGCATCAAAACCAATTTTACGCCTCGCTTCTGCCTGTTTCTGCAACCACTGTATAATAATAAAATCAATATTAATAGGATTTTTTTATTTTAATAATCAATAAACAAAAATAATACTTCTTGTTCTTCGACATGAGAACTTTCTCTAGCTGGTGTTGGAAATTTCCGTTCCGAAAATGTGATATTGATTATACCCATTTTTCTTGGTAACGGTATCGATTTTGAAGGTTCTTCAAATATATTATTTCTTTTTAAAATATTACCCCTTATTGCAGATTTTACAGTTTCTAATCCTGGCCTTTTTTGTTTTTTATTATATAATTTTTTTATATCATTTTTGTTCATTTCTTGTACTGAACTATGCGATGAAATTTCATAATCTGATTCAGATTCTTCAGAACAACTAATGTCATTTTTATTATCTTTTTCCTTTATTATCATTTCTGTTTCAGTATTACTTTCTTGATTTGTATTTATTGATTGAATTTTTGAAATCTGTTCATCATTCTTTATATTAGTTTCAAATTCTTTTATAATGGTTGTACTATTAAATATTTCTTTTTCGATAATTGATTGAGATTTTAATGTATTATCCTTATTTTTAAACCATTTTAGTGGTGGTCTTGTAAAAATAAAATTAGAAAATTACTATCGAAGTTAAAATTTATAAAAAATTGTAATATTTATTAATTCTAGTACTTATAAGCTTTTCTATTTTCTTGTGCTTGTCTGTCAATATTAGAAAGAAATGGTAATTCAGCTTTCGATCTCCAATCTTCAAATTCCTGCATAGCTTCTTTTCGATGTGTATCTCGTATTGCTTCTATTTTATTCAATGTGTCTGTATTAATATTAATTTGTTCTTTTACCGCTTCTTTTTGTAAATATTGACGCTTTTCTGAATTAAATTATAAACGATTATTTTAAAAAATCATTCTATTTATATTTATATATCAAATTTTACATACCATTTTTAAATTTTGTTCTTTCTTCAGCGTGTTTTTGAGCATGTTCTAAAGCTTGAATACGGCATTGTCGTTTAAAATCATTGTTAATATCTTGAATTTCCAATGTAGTCCATATCAAGTTAATATTCGTTTTACGCAAGGTAAGTATTGCTTCATTTTCCGTTAAAATGCATTTACTTTCTTTTTCAACAATATTAGCAAAAAGAAATAATTCTAATATAAATGGTGGAAAACTGATCTGTTATTAAATCAAACATTGTATGATATTTATTTCTTTATATTTAATTGATATAATATACTTTTGTTAGAAATTAGAATTTATACCTTTATATAATTGTCTATTACAAATAAGTCAATCTTTTTTGGATATCCTTTTAAAGGTACATTTAAAATAACAAATTCTGAAGTTTGACGCCAAGAATAATCTTTAATAATTATAACTGGCATTTTCTTGATCAACGTCTTTTTCAATTAAACGTACTATCGAAATACTATCGATCAAACATTTTGCGATATATTATTTTATGTGAATGTATATATGTGATAAAAAATACAACAAAAGATAAAATTCTATTGTTATATTTATGATTCATTTCATACATAAAAATTTTGAATATCTATAATCAATAAAATTTATTTAAATATATATACATATGTAATATATGTATATTACAAACGTCAAATATATTTTCAATATCTTATTTATTAGGTAAAAAAAAACAAACTACGAATATATAGTATGAATTATTTTTAATTAAAACGTTTAAGAGTATTTGTTGACAATACTTTTTATAGATATTATTAAAAAGCTGCCATTTATGCAACTGATTCTGCATTCTGTGTCTTTATCTATGGAACTATAATTTTTCTCTTGTGAGCAATACTTTAAAATCATTGAAAATGTATGAAAACATTTAAATATTATGCAACTCCATAAAGAAGTACAAGTTTTGGTTCTAAAATTATTTTTGAACAAATGGCATATCATATCATATTCAAGCCATTGCTTGAAAATCAACTATAAAAACTTATTGTAAATCAGTCGGTTTTTATCAAACATCTGCTCCTACGAAATCACAATAATTATTTAGAAACGAATTGCAGGACGTTCAAATTCTTAAAAATTTTAAATTCATTGAACACGCATATATTTCAAAAACATATTAATGATTACCCTGAGAAGCAAGAATGTTACATTATGTTGACACTTTTGATCAGTTCCCACAGTTCGTTGTACATAATAACAAAAGTAACAATAATTGCTTTCGAAATATTGTGATACATAATATTATTAAAAAATGGAGGACTTTTGATAAACGCTTAAAATAGGAAATTAAAAATTATCTTCTATAAAGATATTATGACACTATAGTTATGCCTCTTACACGCCTTACATAATCATTTTTTATAGATTACAGTAGTAGTAATCGTTCATTGTATAATATGTACAGTATATGTATCAATGATAAATACTTTGTTCAATTATTCTATGTAAAAGAAATTGTTTTTTAAAAAGAAAAATATATATTGTTCATTAAGAACAGTATAAAGATGGAACAAAGTACTTAACACTGTACAAAACTTAATATTATTATAAATAAGAATACGTACAATGCAGTACGTTTGTCTATGTTGTACCCAAGCAAGTCCCGTAATCATGTGAACAAATATTTAGAATGAACTTTTGTTAGGACATTGGTTTAATATTAACATGTATTATTTAATACGCAAGATATTCATACAACATTCACGCATACATAGATATCGCCCAAAGTATTAGAGCTGGTGATATTCTTTTATTTATATATATTAATAAAGATAAAATTAAGAACTATGGAATGTCTGAAGTATACAAAAAGAATTCATCACATAAATTAAAAATTATTAATACAATAAAATGGACTTTGTGCGGATTTCTAATGCTTAATTCACAGATTAATATAGTAATTTTACAAACACTGTTAAATAATTAAAAGAGAAAAATTTTAATACATATCATAATCATATAATAGAAATTCATTAATACTTTATTTGATTTTGATTTAAAAAAGCGATAATTTGCTAATTATATGAAATATAAACTGACAAATTTAGACAGAAAAAATATAAACAAATAAAATTATTTTATAATCCGATTAATCTATAAACTGAATTTGATACAGTATTAAATACTGTATTGATAATTACAAATTCGTTGATATTTCATGATATACATAGCAAAGAATAATCACTTTTCTTGACAATTGTTATGCACTAGGATGCACTTCTATTTTACTAATATTTATATTATTCATTATGAAAAATTGTTACATAGTTAATAGTAAAAATAAATACAGAAATGATACATTCTAACATAAAACTTATATCTCTATAAAAGTATACTTACAATTGTAAAAAAATGTTTACGATAATTGAAGTTTTATTACAATTTATCTAAATGGCTTGAATTTTATACATACGTATCACATGCATACATCTGAAATAGTAGGTATGCTTTTACATTCATACATGTTCTCTTCTTCGAATTGTATTTATTGTTATTTTATAAATAATAACTAAATACTATAAGAACAATATGAATGTAAAGCAATATGTATACAAATTATAAATAAATGCAAAAATTTGAAGATCAAAAACTTATAAATATAAATAATCAAATTTTAAAATTTCGGATAGAACAAATCCGAATTAGAAACATTTAGTAAATTGTGACTGGGTGTTTACATTTACTAGATAATTAAATAAAGGAAGAAGTGAAAATTACGAACATCACTGGAATATCATACACAAAATTTGAATATGTTATCAATTTTTTGTGCAAAGTTATTGCATTTTATAAAGGACATAAGTACATTAATATACGCACGAACTATTTTTTTCGTGCTGCTTTTTCTGCTTTTCGTCGCATCCGTTCTATTTCTTTTCTCTCTTTGCGTTCCCGGTCTGCCTGTGCTCTAAGTTCTTTCAATTTACGTTTCAAATGTGATTTTTCTTCTCCACAAATACCAAAAGCTTTGAGATCACGAGATTCAAGTCTTAAAAGGTTTCCACCATTAATTCCAGTTTCCAAAAAGCGTGATGCATAACGTTCCAAACCAATTCCTGATAGCCACTGACAAACCTAATAAAATTTTTCAAGTAATAATTGTTATTTTATAAATAATAAATATAAACAAAATAATATCTATAATATAGAATTTTGATAAAAATATATTCTTTAGTTATTTTAAATAAATATATATGTGTGTAAATATAACTTACTTGTTCTTTGGACCAATCAGTAATTGGTGCATTTTGCCAAAAGTGAGACTTTTTGTCACCTAAACCAAAGTCACTTGGATGAGGAGGCAACCAAACTTCACTCGTATCTAAATTAATATTTATGTGCATGGGAAAGATAAAAATATAATGAAAAATATATAAAATACATATATATAAAAAAAGAAAAAAAAAAGAAATAGATTGTGAATAATTGTTTGCATTGTATCATAAAAATCTAAAGTACCTGTTTTAGATGGACTAGGATCAACAGCAGGTGGGCTTACTGATCCACCAGAAGAAAGACTAGACGGTGAACTACCTGGATGATGCCAGGGTGTACTGCTACCAATTAAATTTGATGAAGGAATAGTGGCTTTTTTTACTGTACAAATAAAAAATTCACCGTAAAAAATTATTTTGAAAATAATTTTTAATAATTTATAAATTACATATTAAATATATCATAAAATTTATAAAAATACTATTATAAATATATATATAATATTATAAAATTTTACCTCTTTGATTGGCTTCATTTACAGCTTGTCGTATTTCTTCCACTAAATGATGAGTAACTAAAGTTGGATCACTAGAATGTGGATTATTTAAATCACTAAAGTCTCCAGAACTTTCTCTTGATGAAGATATGTCATTTCCACCAAGTCGTCTTTCTCTTTCTGCTAAAACTTGTTTTAATTGCTCTGCAAATGATGCTGGTGGTCCAGTTAAATCTATGAAGAATTGATAATAATTTTATATTTAAAGTTAGATATAAATTATATCCAAAAAAATAACAAAAATCCAAAAAAAGAAAAAAAATACTTTTTTGAGATTGTGGCCAACTTTGTTCTGTCATAGCTCTAACTTGTGAACTAATAGTACTATGTTGTCGAATTGTTGTCGGATGCGTAGGTTCCATATGTTTACTTTTCAATGAACTAATTGAAGAACTACTAGAATAGGAACTCAAATTTGATTGTTTTGATGTTAAATCGTTTGGTGATCTGCTACTTGTGTCCTGTGAAAGTAATTTAGAAGATGAATCCTCATCAGTATTGTCACCTGATTCATCCAAACCATAATCCTAAAATATTAAATGATTAAATAAATATATAATTTTTCCACTATACTAATAATTGTATTACATACAGAACTACTGTTACTAAGACCACCAGATCGTTTAGGAAGTTGTCGATTTGCAAGTCCTCCTCTACTGGCAAGTTCAGCTTTACTTTTTCCAGCTGAATTATCAAGTAATCGATGTGCAGGTACTGCTCGATCTAATTCTTCCTTAACAGGTAATGGAAGCGGTAATTTTCTTTCAACTGTTGCTGTTTTATCACCATCATCTGGACTACTAAGATCTGTTTCTGTATCTGAAAGTTGACAACTAGTTGATGAAGGAGGGGGAGGTAACTGTCGGCGTGACAACTGTGGTGTAACAATTCTAGCTGTAGTTCCATCATAAGGCAATCTTACTGGTAATCCAAATCTCCGTTGTGTTTCTGTTAATTCTACTTCCAATGTAATTACCTATAATTATTTATAATTTTTTTATTATATAAATTATTTTAATTTCCTTACTTTCTTAATGATAACATACCCTATCTTTTAAACTTTTAACAAGAGCATTATATTCTGTATCTTTCTCCTGTAATAATTGTTGATAAAATTCATCTCTAGCAGCGATATCTGTGCGTAATTCGCGAGCTGCTCTTCTGGCTCGAGCATATTTTTGTTGTAAAGCAGCATTTTGTGCTGTTGCTTGAGAAAGCATTTCTCGTGCCGTTACTAAATCTTGTCTAGCAGTGCCTAAAGCTCTTTCAGATTCGTGAAGTCGTAAACCAGATTCGCGCAATTTTGCTGCATATTCTTCGCTTCCAGCTCCACTGTTTTCTAAGTCTACAAGCTATAAAAAAAATTTTATTATAAATAATATACATAAATATATTAACGTAAGTATTACATATTAGTTTAATATTTTTCAATAAATCATTTTATATTTTTTAATATTATTTATAGATATTATTTATAATATTATTTATATATTAGAAACATAAAAACTATATAAAATGATAACAAATTCGACATACATACATTAAGCTGCACACAAATTCATAACTGTAAGTATATGATAGACAAGCATATTGCATTAACAAATAAATATGTAATAAATAACATAAAATTTTATATCTTATGCTATTACCTTAGCTTTGAGTTTTTCCACCTCTCCATCTGCTAATGCTAGTTTATACTGACTCTGCAAGCAGTGAACAACGAACACAGTGCATAAGCAACACCAAAATATATTCACACTTATAAACTTATGATAGAGTGCTTATAATATAGCGTTTATATAAAAATAGCAATATATATATATATACACACACACACATACACACACAAAATATTATAGTGCATATGTTCATATAACAATGCATTTTATGCAATAATAAAATACTGCAAAATATAAAATTATAATATTTCTAATTTAAAATATCTTTCTCAAATAATGAGACTATAATATACATTTTTCATTAACTACATTTATAAAAAAAAAAAAAAAAAAAAAATACTTCTAAATAAAAGCTACTATAACCAAATTATACATAAAATTATGCAAATTACATATATGCTTCATACTATATATCCATCTTATTAACAAAAAACATTTTACCTCTTGTAAAAGCAATCTTAAACTGTCAACATCACTTTGCGTTGTGGCAGATGTATGTGGTGGCATTGATGAACTGATAATAGGAGATCTACTGCGACCAGAAGGTAAATAATTTTCTATAGGACTTTGAGGAGGTTCTCCTTCCGAACACGATGACATAGCTGGAGAACCTGGTATTCCTCCTATACCTCCAACAGAAATATCTTCACTGCCTCGTTGGCTATCAGGTGAAGCATCCGAGAAATTAAGTTTTCTGAAAAAATATATTTATTTTAAAGCTTCTTAAATAATTTGATCAAGTTTTTTATTTATTAAAAATTAATTTCCTTCAGCCCTTCAAGAGGCTACGAGCCATCATTGAAGTGGCCATAAATTTTCGTCATAAACATTAGCGAGCAAGGATAAATCATCATAAAGAAATCATTTTTAAATAATATATGAATTTGTTGATTTTAAATCATACCTAGCAGAGTTAGCTTGTTCTCTTTCTTTATCTGCTTGAAGACTTTGTCGAATTAGCATAGCCACTTCTGAATTTGGATCACGTTCTCTACCAATTACAAAACGTACAAGTCCTGAAGTATTACGAAGAACACTAGCTGCATATGCTTGTGTGACTCCAACAAGAGATTTACCATCCACTTCAACAATTTGATCGTTTACTTGTATTCTGCCTTCTCGTGCAGCTGCTCCTTTTTCTGTGATTGTTTTAACAAATATACCTAATTTTTCTAATCCTGCATCTGCACCAACACCCATTCCAATAATACTTAAACCCAGACCTTCTGGACCTTTCATAAGCTCTACTGGAAATACCTAATAAATTTTTTATTACATATAATATATTATTATTAATATATTATGAAATATTAAGTATTATGAAGTATTAAGCGTGTGCATGTACATGTGTGCATGTTTGCGCGCATGCAGTAAAGTACACACTACATTTAATAATTTAATTTAAAAATTGATTTTACCTCCATTTTTTCAACTCGTTTCTCAAGTTCATATTCTGCACTAGCAGCAACAGGATCTACATCTTCATTTCGTCGATCGTATTCATTTACTGAATGTGTTGAATAAACCCTCATTGGTTTCGTATCAAATGAAACTTTAGACATTTTTTTAATGGGTACATTTGTTGGATAATCATCTTTCTCATCGTCTGATTCTGGTATTCCTGCAACTTCCATCCAAAAATGACCATCTTCAAAATAATGTACACCATTTTCAACCAATATCTAAAAAAATGTAAATTTAATTTGATTTTGTTCTTAAATTATATTTAATAAATATAAATTTTATCTATGATCTTACAACTTTGCCTGGTGTTGGAGGAACGTATTCGTCTTGATGTTCTGTTTCTGTATCATCGTTAATTTCGTAAGTATCATTCAAACTATTAACAGATCCAAGTAAACCACTTTCACTACCTGTTACAGAACCCACTTGACTCTCCGTTAACGAGTCTATCGTTAAATCGCTACGTGATCTATGGGACAAACTAAAAATCATATAAATTTAGTATTTTCCAATGAATACCCATTAAAATTTTATGCTAAATTATCACTACATATACAATTAATAAAAGTTAATAAAAATCAATATATAACATTAGCTGCAAAATAGTTTTATAAAACATAAAAAACATAAAAAACTAAACTGATTCACCTATAATCATTAGTGGTGCTATTAATAAGACTGGTATCAGGAGCAGACAAAACATCAGAAAGCCAATCTGGTGTGTTATCTTGATCATCCTTTTCCCTTTCTTTATCAATTTCTCTATTTTTATCAATAGATTCTTCACTTACAACTTCAGCATGTGTAGTGGGTGATAATAATCTTGCTATTTCTTGAGCTTCTTCGTCTGATAATAAAGCTGATCCTTGTCTAATTGATTATTCATGTGATTCACGATGCTTTTATAATTTAACATCATAATCAATGAACTAAGCATTAATGAGACAATAACAATTAACTTACCTTATTTTTTTCTCTAGGATGCTGTTTTGTCCCAATTTATTATGAGTTTGTTCGAAGTCACATTCAAATAAACATGAATAGAAGAAAATATTAGAATTTAAAATAAAAAAATAAAAATTATTAAGCTTTTTGCAAATTACTATAAAATAATTTGCTATAATTAGAATTATCAATATAAAATATAGAGATATATTTGAAAAAAATCTATATGAAAATTCTAATGCATTATACATATATAATATTATAATTTTAACTATAATATTACTATTTCATTCTTATAATATAATTTTTTCATTGTTTTTGTTAAGAATTCATTTTTATACATTTTTAAACTATTTGCTTAAATAACTTACCGTGAACTTAATAAATTTTCTGCTTCATCAGCTGTCATAGTGTCTGGTGTTACAGGAATTGTTTGATTTGTAATAGCTTTAGACAAATTTTCTGTAACAGTTTTAGAATTATTACATTCCATGGCATTTTTTGCATCCATTGCTGATATATATTCCAGATTTGTAATAGTTTTAGTATCACTAGAGTCACTATCATCATGAATACTACTTTCAGATATAATATGTTCGTTTAATTGTTTCTTTTCTGTATGATGCAAAGTTACAATAGCAGGTGATACATTTTGAGACATATTAACTTGTTGAACTGTATTTGTAAAAGTATTTTCCTGTAATCTCAATTTTGCCAGTTCAGCCTTCTGTTTTTCTTGCTCCCATGTTGTTTGTGGTTGATTTAATTCTTCTGTACTTTTATTTAAAATATTACTTATTGTTTGAGAATTGGATTTAGATGATGATACTGTATCACCTGCTAATGTTATTAATTCCTTTTTATTATTTGTTTTTGATATAAATTTAGATATATTTTCTGAGTGTAATGAAGTATCATTTAATTCTATTTCTTTGTCATTCAATTTTTCAGATAAATTCTCAGTATTATGAACACTTGAAACCACTGAACATTGACTTGTGTTTAAACTAATTTTTTCTGTTTGATCTACTTTATTATCTATTTCAGCAAAACTTGAACGTTTTCCAGAAACTTCTTCTTTATTTTTTGCTAGCTTTTCACGTACAGAGATTTTAATTTGATCATTTTTGGCATTGGATACTGTTTTTTGACATACAGTTTCAGAAAATGTATGTTTTTCATTGTTAATATTTGATTTTGATTTATCTAAAATTATATTTTGATTTTCTTCTGTAATCATTGAATTTATTCGTACATGATCTTGATTACTTTCTTGAGATACTTTATTATGGCAACTTTTTGCTGAATCAATTTTTATTAATGTATTTTCTTCTATATTTATTTTTACTTGTGGTTTAATTTCATTGTTTTGAGGAGAAATTTCTTGATTTTGTTGCATTTTCTTTACATATGGCGAAGGTATTGGTATATCCTTATGTTCTAAAGGTGGGTATTCTTGATCTGAGCTAACAACAGATGGTGGTCGTGGTCCCAGACCAGCAGCTTGAAGATCAACACGTACATGAGATCGTCGAATAATTGTTGTAGTATCTGATTCATTAAATTTTGAATTTTTTTCTAAACTATTCCTTTCAGCAATAGATTCCATATATGCTGCAGGTTTTTCTTGTTCTTCATGTTGTAAATCATAACTGTTACGACCTTAAAATATCGAAGTATTATATTATTATCTATAATGGAAAACCCATATGCTAAAACGTATATATCAATTTTTAAGAGAAGGTATAAAATACCTCGGCAATCAATGCAAAGAAGACGAAGACACATGGTATTTATATTTATATATATATATATATATATAAATATAAAATAATAAACAACTTATAAAATTAAAATGAAAAATCATATGCATAATAAAACATTTGGTTCAAGTTTATTCATTTTTTTTTAAATTAAAATTATAATTTCGAATTTTTTAAAACTTTAATATATAAAATCTTAGATAAAAAT
The DNA here is from genome assembly GCF_029169275.1 of Apis cerana. Taxonomy (NCBI): domain Eukaryota; kingdom Metazoa; phylum Arthropoda; class Insecta; order Hymenoptera; family Apidae; genus Apis; species Apis cerana. The sequence goes on from NC_083861.1 coordinate 7,819,090, forward strand.
GTATTGAATATAATAAATAAAATAACATATTTTATAAAAAAATTAGAAAATTATTTTTAAAAAATTAATTTTATAACAAAATTTAAATTATTTTAAATTTGTATTTAATTTTTCTAAAAACATAATGCAAAAGATTTAACATATTACACAAGATAATTTATCCATTTATACATATAATATATATATATATATATAAATTCAATTTCATAAAATAAATTATTATAAAATTAATATTAATTTTGAATAAATTTTTTTTATAAGCAACACTGGTAAACAAAATATTAATATGTATGAAATACTTTTCTGAAATAAATGGTGTGAAGTAGAACTAGACAGAAGCAGAACAGAATACACAGATTTCTATAAATAATACCGATGAACCAGTAGGAGGAATTAACATCAAGAAGAGGAGGAAAGGGGAAAGGAGGAAAGCTTCCTCTTATACTGTTACTTTTTAGTATTTTGGCATATAGCCATAATAAAATTCCAAAATTTAAATATATTGTGAAATAATTATTTTGTAGTAATTAATAAAATATAAAATATAATAATAAAATATAAAAATCAATTATTAAAAGATAAATTTAAATTAAATGTGTGTGTGTGTGTGTGTGTGTGCGTGTGTACACACACACATACACAAAATATATTTATTATTATACATTTCCATATAGATGTGAATTATATTATTGAAAATTGATCATATACTATACCAGTTTGAAACTTTTCTGATATTTCCTTATCTGCCTTCTCTTCTTTACTATCCTTAGAAGGGGAGCTAGGGGAGCTCATACTAGAAGATGCACTATCCGTACCTCCAGAAGGTGGTCTCAATTCCGGATCCGGAGATTTTGACGGTTCAACTTTCTTTTCTTCTGACAAACTATCTTTTTTTCTCACTGTATTTATACATGGTCTGGCCCAATCTGGTCGTGGATCAGATCTTATAACTTCGCTTTTAATTTCCATTTCTTCTCTGGCACATTTTAAATCTGTAGCTTTCTTTAAAATTTCATCATTTTTAGCTAACCATTCATTTCTCCACTCAGATGTTTTGGGTGGTGAACGTATAATGTTTGAAGGATAATTTAGATATTCAGGAGCATCAAGTAAATCACTATCTTTTTTTATTTTACTTTCTACAGTCATACTAATAATATTTTCTATAGACATACTTCGTGTTGGACTAGATATGTCAGAATTTTTTTCACAAGAGGAAATATGTGATTTTGTTTGTGAATAAATATCAATACTTGAACTTGCAAAAGTACTTTTAAAAGATAAACTATTTTCAGAACTGTTAATATTTTTTGAATGATGTGTTGAATTATTTTTTGATGTATCAACATTTCGTATTTTTGCTGTAGTATTTTTTTGCACTATTGCATATTCTGGCATGCACACATCTTGCGTCTTTTCTAGCATAGGACTAGAAACATTTTTTGAAGTTTCTCGTTCTTGATTTTTTTGGAAATTTTTATTTTGTATATTTGTACTTTTTTGTACAACTGCATATTCAGGTATTGTTGATGAAGTATCAAAATATTTATTTATAGTAGCGTATTCTGGACTGCTAGGAATATCTGGAGGAGATATTGCTGCTATACTAGCTGGTCTTTCCTTTTTTGTATTTGAAGTAGAAGAGTTTCTTGTTGGTGGTGGTGGTGGAGGTGGAGATATAACTGATGATCTAACAGAACAAAAACTTGCAGATCTTGTGGCTGGATTAGCAGAAATATCTGCTGATCTTTTTGTTTCATTATCAGTATTTGTAGCATTTTGTAAATGCCCTACAGAAGCAGCTTCAACATTTATTTTATTTGCACTCTGATTTAATGAACTTTGAACTAAAGATCTATTTGGATCTGAATTGTATCTACTTGGTCTTGTTTTTGAAAAATGACTAGTCCAATTCTTTTGCTTTTCAATTAATTCTTTTGAGTTCAATCTTCTTTCTGGTTTTTCTGGTTTCTCTGGTCGATCATCCAAACGATTTTCTTTGCCATAATTTTTGTCAAATTTCCCTAATCCTGTTCGTGATTTATGTTTATCTGGCACATTATCTAAACCATGATTGTGACCATTTTCAAAATGTCTTTCAGCATTTAAGGCTGGTACACTTGCACTCCAATTGCTCAAGTGATCTCTGGTTCCTGGAGGTGATGGTGATCTAGGACGTGGTGATCTAGCTGGAGATGTACAACCTGATCCAGAATTTGCAGAGCTAGAACGTGATCTTAAGCCATGTAAATTACTAGGCTTTGTAATCCTATCCACCCTATACAAAAGTATGTTTTTAGAAATAATTAAATATGTAATAAAATAATATGTATAAATTAAATAATAATAATTTTTTATGTATTTTTTTTATATTTATTTATTTATTTATTTTTATATACTTACGGTTTATTTGGTTTATTTTCTTCTCCAAGTTTTTCAAAAAGTGCACGTGCATTATTAAATCGAGCTACATGACTTTCAGTTCTCACAACTGTAACTTGTGTTGGAGATTCTTTTAAAGGCACAGCTGGTTCCTTGAAACCATCTGATAGAATATTATTTGTCCTATGACTTAGATTATCCAATTGTGGTTTTGATTGAAAGATATTTGCAATGGCTGAAACTTTTGAGCCACCAACTCGTTTCTTTTCTTCTACTGTTGCCATGACTTATTTCCTTTAACAAGAAATAATTTAAAATAATATAACATTTAAAAATTGTTTCAGTAATTTATAAATTGAATGTAACAATTTTTTTTATAAAAATAATTTAATTATTATTATTATTAAATGCCATTATTGTCTGTACCTCTCTTTTATAAAAATGATGAGAGTTTTACAATTTAATATATTTCAGCCCATTGTTATTCATATATTTTTTATATTTATCATGTTTTTATATATTATTTTTTTCATCTGAAAAAATATTACATTAATATACATAATATAAAAGTAATTGATTATGCATGAAATAAATCAAAATACATTATTACTATATGTGTTAGTTATTGTTAACACTAAAAATATTTATGTACAAAATTATTTTATATTTAAATATAAATTTAATGTTTATAGTCATAAAATTAGATCATTGATTTTTAAACACACAGAATATATTTTTGAAATATAGAGCATATTCAATAATAATATTAATATTTTATTGTGCTATATATTAGATATATTTACTGTGATTGTCTGAAATGATTTAAGACTTAAATAGAAAGCATAGCATAAAGAGGTGGGGTCTTGTCTGGGCTTCACCCTCCTCCTATTGCCATAGCACACCATGCTCTTGCAATCAATACTTGAATCCTTTCTCTGTAGTTGAAGTATGAAAAGTGGAATATTTTATTATTATATTATATACTATGCATATTACATGCTCATCTTTATAATAATAGGTTAAAGTTAAATGTAGCTTAAAATAAATAATATAGTTAATGTAGCAAACTTTCTTTCATTTATATAATCTTTTTGAAATATTTTAAAAGTATTATTTAAAGAATTATCTTTAATATTTATTATCAATTATAATCAATTATTAAATAAAAAATTATTTACTAATATATTTATGTTTGAATGTTATTATAATGTTATTAATTATTAGATAAAAAATTATTTAATAATTAAAAATAAAGAATAAAAATAAAACCAATTATTATATGATAAATATTATTTATTTTTGATTAGTATTTATTATTTTAATAATTTTCAATATATTAAAAAAATAATATAACATATTTTTATGATTAAAACTGTTTTTAAAAGTTATATTTTAATAATATTAATAATGTTTAATATGATTATAATATGATTTATATTTAAAATATAATAAGTATACTAAAAAATTTTATTATATAATAAATAATAATTATATTAAAAGATATAAATTTAATTTATTTTAATATATTGTAAAAATAAAAATAAATTTGCAAATTTTAAATTAAATATATATTTTTTTATTATATGAGTATATTAAATATTTTATATATTAAATATTTTAATATACTTATATTACATTTGCTTGAATTTTTAATTTTGCTTAATCATTTCTCATTTTTAAATAATTAATTATTTTTCAGATTTAAATAAAAAAATGAAATATCTGCACTATATTTTAAATTTTTCAATATAATTATCAATAGTTATCATGATAACACATTAATTTTAGATTTAAAGATAAATATTAATAGATAAATGAAATTTCAAATATTATTTAAAAAGTAAATTTATGTATTTAAATATAAATGTTTCATTATATGCAATAAAAAACTTTATATACTATGTATAAACATTAAAAATCATTGGCGGATGTTATAAAATGTCAATAATTCGCAATGAGTAATCTAATAATATTTACAAAAATTAAAGTAAACGTACGTTGTATTTCGCCATTGTAAGCTATCAGACTAATGAATTTGAGTCTTACAAAAAATTTATAAGTGTTTATTATTTAAAAATTTTTTATATAACATAATTTTATAATTAATTTTTAATTTAATTATAAAATAAGTATATACATAATCAAAATTACTTTTAAATAAAATATGACAAATTGTTTATAGAAAGCATAAACTAACCAGAGGTGTCACCATGTGCACGAAACCATTTTTCCTCATAAGATGTATTTTTAGTGTTTCGTATCTTCTTTTCTCTAGCAGCACAATTTTTCTATCACATACACGAATATAACTTTAAAAATAATTCTTTATAAAATTCTAGTTAAATATGATAAGATTTAACTGTCGACTTTGTCAAAATTGCTTATATTCGTGACAGACGCTTATTTCCACAATTTTTTTTATATTTTTATGTATAATAATACTTGCACAATAATCTTAAATGCATGTAGTATTGCTACGGTATTGCTTTTAATTCTAATTCCTAAATAATCACTATTTATTTCCGGCAGTTAATTATGATTAATTTTACATCACGAAACACTTTCACAACCGGCTGTGATCTACAACCCGTGTCAACAACCCGTGAAAAATGATTCCAAGATGGTCGTTATCTTTTTTTAAAGATGGCGACCATAAATACTAGGGATTTTAATTTTAAAAGATTTTATACAAAGAAAAATATTTTATCTTTTCTATGTTCTTTATATTTATAATTTAATATTTAAATATATTGTATCAATGCTAAACAATAATATATAAATACAAATTTCGATAGTAATAAATTTCAATAATAAACTAAAAATACTATATATCTAAAAAAATACATATGTATGTATATGTAAGAACTTGATATTATCGTTATACAAAATCTTATTAATTTATATACTAAGAAAAAATATTTTTATATCAGATATGTAAGTTAATATAAATACAATTTTGGAAATAAAAAATAATAAAAATAATATTTCTCAAAGTTAATTAAAACTCTATTTTAGTTTTCGACTAATTCTTTCTATTGATCATAACGTACACGTCATATAATGGTCGCCATGGTTTATTCATCCGTGAGGAGATAATTGGATATTGTGTTTTTAAGGAAAAAAAGCACAATCCCTTGTGGAAAGTCTGCTGTGTACATCGTGCAGAGAAATAACAGAAATAAATGTTAAATACATATAGTAATCTTTGAGCATTCTTGCGTGAGGTGCGAAGTGTGTTAAGTGAAGAACGAGTGTGCACGTAAGTGTGTACGAGCTGCGTAAAGGGTTTATAACATCAAAGACTTATGTTTGCAAAATATGAACTTCTTTAATAAAATCAATGGCGAAAATGATGGTTTTGAGTATGTTTTGTGGTGCTGATGTTGCTATTAATAAAATTTACAACGAACTTTTCTAGGCATAGCCTTCGCGTTTTAAAAGACTGCATAGAGACGTCAAACGAGCATGATGTGTTATTATTTGAAATACAGAAAACTCGAAGACTCCTCGCCTCTTTTATATTAAATAGGCTAAAAAAAAATACATTTTAGCAAGACTATTTACTTATAATAAACTTTTATATACAAAGTTTGAAAGAAATACTTGTGTTCTAATAGAGCAACAAGAATTGTGTTACTATATTCTTAAATTAAAGAAAAAAAAATTTCTACAACTTTAAATATAAAACATATTTATTTTTAACTTATATATGGACATATATGCTCGTGAATTGTTAAAAAGAGGAACTTTTTCTTTCATAAACATTGTTTCTAGCGAAACAAAAACTTAGGAGTATTAGGCATAATTTGTATCTATTTGAAGCAAGAAATATTTGAAGTCTTGCAGTGATAGTAGATATATATTGAAAACTTTTATGAAACTTATAAATGTTTTAATTAAACTGCATAAGGACAATTTTAATATCAAAGTTTTTGATAAATGGACTTTTTAATCTTTTATCACAGTGACTTTAAATCGGATATCATGTGCAATCTTCTGAACTTTTCTTCTCATATACTAAAAATGTTACTACATTATTTCCTACATAATTATCATAAAATCTACAAGATCCATTCAAATATGATATTGTTCTTGGACAAATATTATTGCATACTGGATATCCATCTAGTAAGAACTTTTTTATATTTGCGTTTCAGAAAAAGTTTAAAGGCACCAGAACTGCATTGGCTTCATACAAGAAAACCCGAAAAATCCAGAAGTACAAAGCCTGGATGACGGGACAAATGACAACATACATTTGAGCAATAGTGAAAGTGATCAAATAAAAAGTGAAAATATGGACAATAATACAGATGGGGACAACTTAAATCTGAGCTGCGGCGAAAATGATATAGTGGATGAATTAAAAATTGCTGCTGATGAAACTTATGATACACGTAGTGAAGTTTCATCTAGCAGTTCAAATTCTGATTCTAGTCAACCAAGTATAAGCTCTGTTTCCACAAAATCTTCACGTGGAGATAATAAACGCAATCGTAAAAACAGAGGAAAACGTGCTAGATCCAGAGATTCTAAGTCTTCTAGTCCTGAAACAAAACGTGCAAGATCTAAAGAAAGCAAAGGAATTACTAAGAGCTATGATTATGCTACAAAATTAAATTACTTATTTAGGGATGCAAGGTTGGCTACTTTTTAAAATACAATATATTTTTTTATATGTATTTTTTTTTTATTTCATATATATAAAATTAATTTGAATTAGCATTATTTTAAATTCCTCATATAAATGTTTAGATAAGTACAATAATATAAATACCAGGAACATGTCTTAAAGTTTTTTTTATCAGATTTTTCATCATCAAATCAAACAATGCTGAAAATGTTACATTATCAAAAGCTAAAGGAGTATGGAGTACATTACCACAAAATGAAGCCAATTTAAATCAAGCTTATAGAGAATCAAGGAATGTTCTGCTTATATTTTCTGTAAAAGAATCAGGAAAATTTGCTGGTTTTGCAAGATTAAGTACAGAATCTAGAAGAGATGGAGCACCAATTTCTTGGGTTTGTATATTTAATTAAATATATATTTTCCATTAAGGATATTTATTTTATATATTATTAGGAAAAAAGTATATATAAATTTTAGGTGTTACCACCTGGATTATCTGCAAAAGCATTGGGTGGTGTATTTAAAGTTGATTGGATATGTAGGAAAGAATTACCATTTACGGCTACATTACATTTATATAATCCATGGAATGATGGTAAACAAGTAAAAATCGGACGTGATGGCCAAGAAATTGAACCAAGAGTTGCAGAAGAATTATGTAGATTATTTCCAGAAGATGAAGGTAAATTAAAATATATGTATAGTTTTTCTTATAAATAAAAGAAAATATATTTTTTAACTTATGATAAATCTTTTAGGAATTGAAATGACACCAATTTTGAGAAAATCTAAGGAAGCAGCAAAACATATTACGAAATCTCGTTCATATCGTGATAATAGGCCTGTTAATAGTAGTCCTAGATTTTTACGTTCGAGAGGTGGTAGAGGTCGTAGACTTTTCTTAACTTCACGATCTCGTTTAGCTTCATTAGCTAGAGGATCTCATTTAGCTGGTAATGAACATAGAGGATCAAGAGACCACCATCATCATCGATATGCTACTTGGTTTAATAGAAGTGATTCTCCTTATTCTAAGTACGTATGTGTTTTGATATACAATTATCTTGAATTAAATATATTATTTTTAATAATTATACAATTTATAGAGGATATGGTAGTCCAGGATTAGGTGTGGCTGCAGCAGCTGAAGCATATGTTGCAGATTATATGCGTACTATGCAACATCAGTTGCCTCCTTTACCTCCTTATGCTGCACCACATCCATATGATTCTTTACCTCCACCACCACCACCACCCAGATATTATGATGGTTTACCACTACCACCTGACTATAGCGCAGCGGCTTCTGCTCTCGAAAAACGTAGCTATGAAAGAAGTGTAGATGAATTTTTGTGGAGAACAGCAAGTCGACATAGTCGTCATAGTGATCATCGATCCTCCCGTGATCACCATCATAGATATAGAGATCGTAGATAAAAAATTTAAAAATTTTCATTAATCTTAATATCTTCATTCACTTATTCTTTCACTTTTCATTCATGCACATATTGTACGGGCTTTCGAGGTATCGTTACATTTATAATTAATAATGTTTAACCGATTAATAATTCAAACAAAAATAATTTGAAATTTTAATTATATACATACATATATATTTAGATATAACATATAATTTTTAATAGAATTGAAAAAATAGTATCGTTTTTTATGAAATGATATATTAAGAAATGTCAAATGATTCGTATTAAAATTAATGAAATTGTAAAAATAATATAATTATTTTTCTGTTATTATATCTACTTGTAATTGTAAAACGAGATGATAAAATTGAAATTATAAAATTGATTCACAATTCATCAAAATCTATTATATGCATTTATTAATGAAAAATAACTTATAAAAAATACAATATTCTTTGATTAATATACTTCATTTATTTTCTAATTTTTTTTTATTATTTCTAATTTCAATTTAAGTATTATCTATATATTTTTATAATTTTTACATATATTGATATTTGAATATTTTGTAAATAAAAAATTTTGAATTGTGAATCAATCTAATTATATATCTGTTTTTGCATTAATAGAATGAATTTTCATAATCAAATTTCATATAATTATAACATTTTGAAAGATCACTGCCTAAATCGATAAAAATTTACTTTTATAATACTGCAAAATAATAGAAATAAATAATTTACTTAATGTCATTCACAATCTTTTCACATAAAAAAGTTTATAAAAATAATCATTAAAAAAATATTTTCACAATTAACAATATAAATCACTTAAATTAACGTAATTGTTAAAATATTATTAGTTACAGAAATAGCCTAACTGCGAATACAAGTCACTGATTTATATAATACATTTTTGGCGTTATTTCGTAGTAAAGATTTAAAAAAGTAAATTGATTTTGTTTCTCTTTTACCTTTTTTATAAATATAATATTCTATTTTCTTTTTCATCATTATAGGAAACTAGGAAATTATGAAACTAAAAGATAAAATTTATCTTTCATTCCGTTCATACAGACGGATGTTTAATCTCGATAATTGACTTAGAATATATATTTCAGTTTTAATCATGTCACTTAAAATTCAATTTGTAAAATGCACATTATGTGTTATTTTATACATTATAATTTACGTTATTTTATTAAGATTAAAACAGAATTCTTATTTAACACAATATTCAAGTTCATTGTTTTTTGCAAAGTATAATCAAACAAAGCAAGAATGTTCTTTAATTTCTCAATCTGTTATAAAACCAATTAATTTAGAGATAGAACTTTTAGAGTATGATGAAATGAAAGGAGAATCAATTAATTTGCAAGTAAGTAAATCATTATATTACATTATTTAAATATAAAAAATATATATATAATATAAATTATATGTAAACAATATCAATCTTCTCTTAAATAGGAAAGTGCAACAATGTTACAACAAATTTCAAATGTATGTATGAAATATAATTTAAAAACTCCTTTAATAAGAAAACACTTTTTATATAATTCTGAACATAAAACAATGTATTGTTGGATTCGAAAAGTAGCTTCAACAAGTTTCACAAAATTATTTGCAGATTTAAAAAATCGTCTACCCACACGAAATTATTATAGGTAATTATATCTTATTAATTTTTTAATATGATTATTATTATAATTTATAAATTATTCATAGACAAATTGACATTTTGGTACCACAAACATTAAAGGAATTAGAACTTATATCAAATAACACAAAAATATTCAAACTTCTCGTGGTACGACATCCTTTTCAAAGACTTGTATCATCATATAGGTATATTATTTTTCAATGTTTCAATATATATTTAAAATATTGAATGAAATGATTTTTTTCAACTTTTTTTTTAGAGATCGAATAGCAGATAATACAAAATATACTGCACAAGCTTGGATTTATACAGAAAAAATATTTCGTTTTACGAGACCTGAATTGTTTCATTCGAATACGACAACTGGTAATTTTCGAGAAAGAGTATTTACATCTGATAAAAGGTATAATGATTATGTACAATAATAAAAATGTTTTGTTTCGTTATTAATAGTTTTTTAATATTTAATTAATTTTAATATTTCATTTCTGTGAAGATTAAAGATAATACCAACTTTTAAAGAATTTTTGGAATGGCTTTTACAAAGTTCTGAAGAAGATGTTCATTGGATTCAATATTATAAACATTGCGCTATATGTAATATACGATATAATTTCATTTTAAAATTAGACGATTATACATATGGACAAATAAATTATATTTTCTCTAAATTTGGTTTGGATAAAAATAAAGTATATTTTCCCAAGTTAGAGCAAACACGAGGTGGATATACAAACTTCGATACTACATGTAAATATTTTGCAAATTTAACACAAGATATAATTTTGAAATTATATGAAAAATATAAAATTGATTTCGAAATGTATAATTATAATGTTAATCAATATATAAATTGTGCATATAAAAAATATAAAAAATTTTAATCAAATAAAATAATATAATATTTTATAGTAAGAAAAATGTATTTATTCGTTTTTGTATAAAAATGTATACCATAACTATAATATATAAAATGGCATACTATAAACATAATATCGTATTTTTATAAATATTTGTAAAAATAAAAATACGTTTTATTTAGATAAGATTAATATTATACATATGTTCTTAGTCAAGTACACTATGAACTTATTATGAACAAAAATGTTTTTATATATGAATAGTATTAATAAAATTATATGAAAATTTTAAACATAAAATGAAACTGCTTCTAGAATTGGTACATATGTATTTTTTTTGTACAAATATATATTTTTTATATAAATTTTATTGATCAGTATATTAATTTTAGAAAATTTAACTTTGAAACTTGATCAATTTATATTTAATTCATTTACTGCGAAGTTGCAGTTGTTTGCATATTATCATCATGCACAATTAAACAATCATCATCTTCTGAATTTTTATATATTTTAATGTTTGATTTTGTATTATCATTAGTTATATCATTTTCAATAATAGAAATATCATCATCTACATTATGAACTTCCACTTTTCTTTTTTTTGGAGACACAATTTCTTCAAGAGAATTAGTTTTACGTTTCTTTACTGTATCCAATGAAACGGTTTCAGTTTCAACAATCATTACATTTTCTTCAGATGATTCCACCTGAATAAAATTTTTAATTTGTATACATATTTAAATTCGTGAACATTAACACATTTATATGTTATTTTAATTACCTGGCCATTTGAAGTAGATGGTTTTATTAAATCATTGTCTTCTTTAGGTTTGAGATCTTTTTCATCAGCTAAGATGAGAAAATCAGGACTATCACCTTTTAAACTTGGACGTTCTCTATAAATTATGGTTATAGTCAATGAATAATTCTGTTGAAAATCATCAACCTTAAGAATGGTACCATCTTTAATTCCTAATTCCTCTAAGAGTTTATCATTATTTTCTTCAGTTTCTCCTTCCTCACTACTAATAACAACAGAACCAATACCATCTATCATAACATCTGGTGCAATCATGTTCAATCTACTTTTTAATACTATTTCAAGTAATTCTTTAATTGTTGTTTTAGATGTATCTATTGCTAGTATGACTTCGGGCATAGGTGCACATACATAACATTTTGGATTTGGTGGATTAACATTTTTCTCTGGTACTAATAACTGATTACGATGATTCATTTTCGAACGCAAATATACAGATCTACATGCTTTTAAATTATTTTCAAGAATGCGGAATGCATGAAGAACAACTAAGCCAGCAACTATTGCATTTGTAGTTGCGATTGCAGGAATTATATTTCCTGCCATTGCTATAAAATATAATTAAAGTTAAAAAACTTACAACTTTTTTGTTTTCAGAATATAATGATTATTTTCTTACATTTTATATCAAACTTTGTTTTTTGAGGTATACCAAAAATATAAGCTCTTATATTAGCACATGCAGCAACAAAATTCATTGAACTTGGATCATCTTTATCCCAAATCAAATGATTATTTGATGATTTTTCTTGTGAAACTTTTAAAGTATTGCTTAAATTTTTGATTGATTCAGCAAATATTTTTCCACATTTAGAAATACTCCATCGTTGCTGATCTTTTAAACCAGGTTCATTAATTTCTTTACTGCAACCTGGTACTGTATTATGAAAAACTTTAAGAAAATATAATTATTTTTAATAAAACATAAGTTTAAAAAAATTATTCTACAAACCTCCATCTGGTAATTCTTTCCAATTTAAAGGAATAGGTGGTCTTCTTTTCTTCCATAAATTATCCATACTTAATAAATATTTTATATCATCATGAAATAATTTTGTAAATAATTTTTCTGGATCATAATTACATGATTGTGCCCAAATTTTAGTTGATGTTCTATCAACATTTCCTTTTTCATTTGATTCTGAATTTAAAGCACTTTGACCTGCAGAATCTATAATACATCATTTTTATGTACATATATATTATGTACATATTATTTTAAATATTATCCTTACCTGCTGCTTCCGGATCAGCAGTATCTGGAGAAACATCTTGATCAGGATCTTCTTCACCAAATAATTGACTATAAATTTAAAAATTTAAACAATATTTTTATATATTATATTTATACATTTATGTATATTTTTTTTAAGAAAAAAATTAATTTATAAACTTACTTGAATAAATGTTTTGCCCATACTATGCAATGAATTGGTTCACTAGGTGTATTACGAATTGTACAACCTGGAAAAGTTTTTTGTGCAGCTTTTGGTGTGCATTCATAACATTGACTTAATCCTTTTTTTATAAGTTCTACTTGACCTTCATAACCAGCTGTACCAGATTCAATTAATGGTACATCTGCTGCTAAACACATTCTATTTACATGATTTCTAGCTGTTCTATTATCAAGAGCATTCATAACTAAAGTAAATTTTTTAAAAAATGATACTCCATAATCAGAACTGTAAATAAAGATTTATAATTTATTATAAAATGTTATTTTAAGACTACTTATTAATATATATATAAAAATACTTACGTTGTAATACTGTCATGGTAATGAACTATTTTTGCATCAGGATTAAATGTTAATGCTGTTTCTCTTGCAACATCCGCTTTTGATTTTCCCACATGTTTTTTTTGAAATAAAAATTGTCTATTTAAATTACTAACATCAATTGTATCTAAATCAATCTGAAAATCATAAATGAACAATCTTGTGACAAAAATAATTATTTAATCTTAAATGCTTTTTGTTATAAAACCATAATATTATATATTCTGTTAAATATAATTATAACAATATTAATACCGGTTTCAAAATTTGTATAACAATAAATACTATTAAAAAAGAGAAAAATATATAGGTTAGAAAATTATTAAGATTCTTTAATAAATGTTGATGTACATACTATTTCAATATTAGTAAATCCTGTCATAACAAGATTTTTTAATATCTCACATCCAATTCCACCAGCACCCACAATTAATACTTTACTTTGAAGTATTGCATTTTGTAAATTTTCAGTAAAAACTCCGTTAATATTGGCCGCCATTTTTTAGGTTAAACACGACAATACACACTAACACCGTTTACGGCTATAAACGTACTAATATAAACTTTTACTTAGCTTGTACCGTTTCCTTAGTGCTTTTATCCAATCAGTTCATAATTTTTCTTATTCACATACAAATATATATATATACATAATTATAATAAATTAGAATTATATTAAAATTATTCAATATTAATAAATAAAAATAAATGTATATTTTAATATTGCATTATATTTATAAAAAATTTCTTAATAAAATAGCAATGTAGGGAATTTATAAAAGTAAGAATACACATCCTTCTTAAATATTTTGGTTTTTGATCGGTTTGAATTTAAAAAAACTATAAAAAAACAGTTTTATTAAATCATCATTAAAGCAGTATTCATTATTGACAATATGAATAGTTTCAGTGATTTAAGTCAGATTTCAGGTATATAAATTGATTATAACTTTTGAGTTAAAAAAATATTTTAATAATTAAAATATAATGTAAATATAAATAAATAATTAAAATTTATTAAATTAATTAAAATTTTATTTATTTTTAGATATACAAAGTATTTCACGAATTTCTCGAACGAATTGTAGTCGAATATTTGGTAGAATAGATTCAATGCAAAACTTATTTGAACAACAATGTAGTTTATCTTATAATACAAGTAGGAATATGACAAATCAAGGATCTAACCATTTAGAAAAAACTATAAAATATCTTATTTCTTGCGAAGACAACATAGCAGAACATATAAAAAGCAAATTAATTTTAGAATGTATAAAAGAGACATTGTTAAATGTAAAAGGAATATTATCTGATAACCTTGTTGGTAAATTAAAAGGTTTACTTTTGATTCACGAGCTTAACAAATATATGCATTTACCATCTACCTCAAAAAATATGCAAGAAGAATTAAGCATTTTGGGAATTACTGATTTACCAAAATATGATCTTAGTTATGAAGAAATGTTAGATATTAAATGTTATGTGGAAACATTATTACGAGAAAAAATACATGAATTTATATTAAGGTAGTAATATTATAATAAATTTAAAATTTATTTCATTAAAAAAAAATTAAATAAAAAATATGAAATAATTTTATTATATTTTAGATATGAACAATTAGGAGGAAACATGAAGGAAATTCTAAGATCAACTGATATTAATATATATAAAAAAACATTTGAGCCACATGAAATACAAATATTTCAATGGAAAGATAAAATTGAAGAATTGTGTGCTCAATATGAAACTGATATTGTAAAATGCAAAACTTTAATGAATGAATGGAATGAATTGAAATATAAAAATGTAAGTCAAATTTATTTAGAAAAAGCAGAACATGTATTGTTGCAAGCACAAGTTGCAGAAGTACAAGCAAAGATACTTAAGTTGTCATGTCTTATAAAAATGTACAAGGAAACTCCAATAACAATTGATGCATATAAAGCACTAAACACATTTGTAGATAAAAAAATATTTACAATAATGAATGAAATTAAAGAAAAGGAAAATTTAAAAAAACAATATGAAGAATTAGAGAATACAGAATATGATGAAATTTTAAAAACTTACTTACATTTTTGCAAAGCTATTAAGAAACAAAAACAAATTAATTTACTGGTCCAGAAATAAACGATTTTTAAATATTTATATGGAAATTTATATTTAATATTATATTAGAATAAATATAATAAATCTTATACTAGAATAAATATTTTTATTTATTTATATATGAGTTCATATAAATATTTCTATTCATAAAAAATATTCTCTTCATTTTCATTTCTATTACATTATACAATAATATTATACAATAAATAATAAGTTATATTATTAAAATTAAATAAATTTTTTAGAAATAAATAAAAATTACTAATAATCTTAAAATTATATTAAAAATCAATAGGAAGGATATATTTAAAATTATTTAAAAACATATATTTATTTTATTTATTCACTATCTGATAATGTATGTTTTTCTTGTATAGTTATGACAGGTATACAATTTTTATCAGTAAGCATTCCATGTTCTATTAAAAAGTTTTCAACATCAGAGGCATAAAAATCTTCTCCTAAATAATCTGTTATGTGAACAAAATTACCTATTATTTGACCAGCTTTATAAACTAATAAAGCTGGAACTCCTTCTTTTTTAAAATGTTTACTGAGTCCAGCTACTGAACCTATAACAAAAATATTATATACAATTTAAATTTAAATGATATAAAAGAAAAAAAAAATTTTGAGAGCAAACCTAAAATTTTACAAAATTTTACATAAGGATAATTATCTGCAACAGATATTAGAGATCCATTCATAGCTTCACAGCCAGGAATATTATTTTCATAAATATGAACAATAATTGTTATTGATTTTTCTTCATTGTCAATTGCTTCTAAAAATTGATCTGCAGTTTCTAAATTAATTATTCTGCCAAAACGAAGTTTCTCAGTTTTTGCAAGCATTTCTTTCATTCTTTGTTTTTGATATTCTAAAAGAAATTCATCAGTTAATAATTCAGCAAGATCAGGATCAGTTTGCATAATTTTTTCTTTTTCTTCATCTAAAGAACTACGACACGTTAAACTCAATTTTTTTATTAATTTAATTCTTTCCTTGTCTTGTTCATCTCTTTTTTCAGCTTGCAACTGTTTGTATCGTTGCCAATCCTTGAGATAAAATTAAAATGTATTAAGTAAAATAGGTATTGATTAAAAATTTGTTTTGACTAAAAATATTAAATATTGTAATCTTAATTTTACTTTTATAACACCCTTTGGTCCTGTGTTGCTAGAAGTACCATCCCATTCTGAAAATGATGGTTCTATAGAATCTGTAATTATTTGTGGATATTTTTCATCCTCTATTTCTTTATCAGAATCTGCAGAATCATTTTCTTCATCTTCACTAGAACTACTACAATAATAATGTAATTTTTCGCCTAAAATCTTATTTTCCAATGTTGACATATTTAATTATATTATTTGAAAGTAGTTTGCACTATTTGTTTTATTGAATATGTATTTTGAATGTTTCTTATCCTTAGAATATTTATGACATAAAATCATTTATTGGACAATAAAAGTAAAAGCACTTTATGTAAATAATATTAAAATACTATCCAGAGAAATATTGTATGAAATTTACCTAACATTACGTACAAATTTCACACATATTATATAGATAATACGAAGTTATATTATTAAGATTTTATTAAGATATTATTTTATAAGAAGTTAAAATGTGCAACAACTAAATAGCTCAAAATATCAATAGTTTTAATCAACTTACGAACATACCGTAAATATATAAGAAGTTATAATTTACTGGCTTATACATTTTAATACAACAACAAACCGATAGATGGAACATGTATATCATCTGATGATTAGATTTATTTGTTTCATGTTAGATAACATCAGTAGTTATAGTTATTGGCACGTATACCATTTATTATAAAATACCAATAGATGGAGTTACTATATATATTATTTGACGATTAGTTTCATCTCTTTATTATTAAATAGTTTCAAGTTAGTTAGATATAGTTTAGTTAGATATATTCAGTATTCAGTTTTCACAAGATTGAAAAACGTAATATTTAAACTAAAAACTCTTACATAGGAGGAAAAAAATAAAATTTTCTAATTAATTAAATAAAAAGTTAAGTTGATATTTTTTGATTATTTTTATTAAGACATACAATAAAATAAATTAAATTGCTATTTTAAATTTTAAAAATTTTTATATTATGAAAGATCAAAAGAAAAAAAAACATGAAAATTGTAAATAGATACGATATCTTTTTTATTTTAAATGTAATTTTAAATGCAAATTTAAAGTAAATTTTTTATTTAATAAGTGATCAATAAGTGATAGTGAATTAATTTAAAATTAAGAATTAAAAAATATGTTTCTTTTCTTGAAAATAGCACTTTAGTGATTAAATTAAAATTTCCGATCTCTTTAAATGAAATTATATTATTTTATACAATATAAAGTCGTTTGTGTTAATAGTGGTACAATCTAATGAATGCCAATTATTTAAACAATTCGCATAATATTGACAGAAGATTATATTTTTTAATTCTCACTAGTGATAATTTATTGGAGGTCAATGATAAATCAGAACCCCAGCAGATCATTTTTAATCAATCGTGAGGGTCGGGGAATTTCGTAATACGATACTTATATTTATCTTTAAACGCGATTAAAGCAATAATACATAAATATTGCATCGAGAATTAACTTTAGTAGTCATTAATTGCTGAAAAAAATGGAAATTTTTTTTTTCGTTAAATTTTTCTAATCTTTCGTTTTACATTTTTGTGTGATAGCTATATATAAATTATTTATGTATTAATAAATAATGTATAGATTAATTATTTATATACTAATATATAGCTATATATTATATAAAAATTATTTTAAGAAGATATTTCTAATGAAAAATAATTTTATTTCTTTCGTATGTACTTGACTTGTTCAAAAATAGTATATCAGCACGAAATTATTATATAAAGTGTCTGAAAAATGTGAAAATATGAATTAA
This sequence comes from Apis cerana, assembly GCF_029169275.1. Lineage (NCBI taxonomy): Eukaryota > Metazoa > Arthropoda > Insecta > Hymenoptera > Apidae > Apis > Apis cerana. The sequence continues at coordinate 7,837,704 of NC_083861.1, forward strand.
TTGGACATTTCTAAGATAATTTTAAATAGTATTTTTCTTTTAATTTTTTTGAAAAATTTTCATTACAATTAATAAATTATTAACAGAAAACACTGACCAATCAGGAAACGTGTAGCTTAATCGAACTGCGATAGTAGTGTTGGCTATATGTTGCCAACCTTGCACAAATAATATATGTCGAAGAAAATGTATTGAATATATATCTTGCGAGTTGATTAAGCTGACATAATTGGTCAGTGTTTTTTTTGTTAATAATTCATTAACAAAATTGTAATGAAAGTTTCTGCAAATTTTGAAATTACTTCAAGAATCAATTAACGAATGTTTCATTTTTGGAACATTGTATAATTTGAATACTTTCTGTATAGTATAATAAATACAATTAAATAATTAATTATTTTATTTCCTGCTATTAATTTATATGTTAATTTATATTTATATATATTATAGTAAATTATATATATATTAATAACAGAAACACACATACACCCACATACACACGATATTTTACAATAATGATAGTTTACAAATAATGATCCTGAATGCTTGCACAATAGTGAGTACATAAGAAGTATTCGCGCTTATTTGAATTATAATGAAGTTTCGTCAGTCATATAACGATAACAAATATGCGTATTTGTTGCGTCTTGTGTAAGTTTATTATATGTACATCATTATTCGATATATATATTTCTGGAATGTTCTCGATTAAATTTTTAAATTTCACATAATATGTGAAAAAACTAGAAAAATAAAAAGAAGATAAATATTTTAATGATACATAGAAAAATTCAAAATATTGATAAAATTTTAAAAGAAGATTCGAAATTTATAGTAAAAAATATAGTATTTGATTAAAAAATAAACCAATTTTGAATAGATTGATATTTTGATTTTTTACAATGTTACTTCATGATATAAAAAATATTAATTTATTCTGAACATTATTTTTTTAATGATAATAAGAAAACAAAAATTTTGCATAAACAAATTAGGTTTTTCCCTAAATATTCTCTTATTAAATGACTCTTAATTTTCTAATCGAATTAAGTATTATCGATCGAATTAGTCAGAATTTGCAATGAAAGGAAATGTGAAAAGAAGAGATTTATGAATTCAGTCATTGTGACCTGAATCACAATTTATCAACTATTATTTTTTATCGATGTATAATTAAAGTTCTTATAATTAAAATTGATTTATAATAGACATTTATCGAAAATGGAAATGATTTTGCAACATTTAAGAATACTATTTAAGAACACTATTTATTAAGATTAATAAGCACTTATGTATTGAATTGATTCGTTAACTGTTACGCGTTGAACGACAATCAACTAGCAAACATGATCCATATCCACGCTGAACGCGTTAATTACATGATTCTGTCTAGTTTATATAACATCGATCCAATTCGATTATAATATCGCGTGTAAACAAATTAAAATTTGACATGTTACTCTATTCGATGTTTGTTTTATGCGCACATACATTGTTCGAATTTGAATTTCAATGAACCAAATATCTTTTTTTTGATCTTTGTTCATTCTTTCTCCTTTCTTTTCTTTCTCTATTTTTATCTCAACCACAATTAAAAAACTTTGACGACACTGAAAATCTGTCCCTGACGCGACAAAAATTTGTTTTAGGGCAAAAGGCAGACGTTCTTTGTGGGCGATCAGCGAAATTATGCATCACTCGTTGCATCGCAAAGTAGCTTCCGGACTCACGAGGGAGAAGACCGGTGAAAACTGAATTTACAGTCTATTCGAAGCCGCGTTGTTCACGTGTATTTTGACCCCCGTTTCACCCTCTATGTCAGCTACCGTAATTTGCAAGTTGCGGCTCGATTTACACCTTTTCGATTCGCTCGCGTTGCTGCATTTTTTATTTTGTAAATTATGATGTTTCGATTTGATATATCGTTGAATAGAACAAATTAAGTAACAGAAAAGAGCAAATGAGCGAAAGAATTTCAATCATTTTCAACATTCTTAATTGTTTCTAAAATTTATAAAATCATCAATATATCTCTTTTGTATTCATAAATCTTTAAAATAAGTCGGCAAAATATATTTTTTGTCGAATAATAATATGTCTCGAGGATGTAGCAAGAATAGACATTATGTCAATTCATATTGTGCAAGAATAACTTTGTTATTGATATGAAACTACTGTTTCCATTGATTTAGAAATAACTTATAATCATAAACACTTTATCAATTCCATTCTTGAATTTCTCGTAAATTACTGTTTTCATCGCTCATATTGAATTATTTTCATAAAATTATACGATACAACAATTACCGAAGAGATTAATCGATTTTATAATAATGATAACAAAAGATTTTCAAAATTTTCTCTTATTTATTTCAAGAGAACATTCTTTTAAAAATTTCTCGAAAAATACAAATACAACAAATGTTTCGACTTTCTTTCCTGTTAATAAATCTCCATTTTTTTTTGTTATTTATCGTATTAAGAATTAGATTAAAAAGAAAATAATTGCGTAATTAACACGATAAAATTGAGAGAGAACTGGAAAATAAATAAATAATTATAAAAAACATTTGAATATTATCGCATTAAGAATTAGATTAGAAAAATAATCTTTATGCAATTAACAGGATGATAGTTGTTTTGAAGAACAATCATTAAAAAGTGTAAGATTATGTTATAGAAGTGAAGAAATATATTAACGAAGATCTAGTTCACGCGATTGTTCACTTTCATTTTACTTGTTTGCAATTGTCGACAATCAATGGCGATAAGATTGTTATTTTAGAATGATTGTTTTTCACGATATTGATTCGCGAAATATCGTCATCTTTCATTGACACTATGTTCCTTCTTATATCCGAAGAAAATTCTTATATCGTATTTTGCAAATAATCATCTTTCACTTCGATCACGAATCAAGATCAATACGTTTTTCGTTTCGAAACTTAACATAATTGTATATTCCGCGTGGAAAGTTCCAAAGTGATGGTTCAAGTCGTGACGGAGTTAGAATTATTCCTTCTTTTTCTTTTTTTTTTCTTTTGCGATAGAACGATTGAATCATCAATTGATCGAGTCACAATTTTGCGCGTACTATATATTAATATAGAGATTTTCAAAAATAGCAGGGCACGTACATAACTCGAGAAGGATCGAGAATTAAATTTTGGATCGTGTACGAGGCCTGTTAATCGGCCATAATTGGCTCATTACACGGAGCACTAGGAGTTGGCCAAAATTCGTATCCTCGCAAATTGGCACACGTGTCATCGGCCGGACGCATGTAAATCTGTCATGGGATTCCTCGATACGATGCGGTCAAGTGGGAAACATCAACTGGATCGTAATTAATATTCGGATAAATTCGAGGTGCGCGCCAGCAACAGTTTGGTTGTGCGCTTCCATCCACGATTGCTTCGGATCGTTTCGTTTGTTCCTGTTTAGATAGGATTTATTTTTATCTCCAATCGAGACATATGTTTAGATCCGATTTATCAATTTTTTTTCCTGTTAAGAGGGATAATCGTTAAGAAGAAAGATAAGAATCGTTGAAACGTACAATTACATATGATTATCGTTACAGGTTCAACGAAGATTTGATTATCCGATATCGAGTCGAGCAGGAACGATCTTCAGATCTTCATAGAGATAGCGGTTGATTCGAATTGAAAGAAATAAGAAGATAAACACTTCACAATTATACTCAACGATGTTGTACGACTCAATGATTGAAATTCAGGACGCTCGATGGAAAATGTTCATATACGGAAATAAGTATGTTGAACGAGGCTTGTGCTTCTAAATTACAAGCGATTTAAACATCTTGTACGACCATTTTCTTCTTCGCAGAAAACGAAAAGAATTTATGGAAAGAAAATTGACTGACCATCGTTCATCAAACGTTACAATCGAAGAAGAAATTATCTTCACCGTCCTTAATTTGTCGATCATCGAAATCACTGTGACTTCTTAGGCATCGTCAAACTTTGTTTTCTGTGGAGAGGCAAACTTTCCTCAGATAAACGTTATGTTATGCTCTCATATAGGGAACGATAGGTTTTATCAACAGCATGTGGCATTCGTCAGCATGCGTACTCTTTTAGAAGACTAGCTGTACTGTCATTCTTGGTATTGTCACACGAAACAAATAACAGAGTGCACGAGTGGCGGTGGAAATTAGACTATTTAGTTGTAATGGGTTATCGTCGCATGCCCCTACCTCCCAGTGACTTTTTGATCAATCTTCACGAGGAATGGAGGGAGCGCGAGTAAACGTTCGAAACGATTGGCCGGTTCATTGTCGTCACTGTTTTTTTCAACGGTATCGAGTATCTGTATAAAACAGCAAGAAGCCGAGTCATCGCGGACACAAGTCAGATCTTTCTTAAACGGCGTGCACGTATTTCGTTTGTTCTTTCACTCACAGTTTCCTTATTTCGATTTTCTCGTTTCGTTGTTCGATCGACTCGTTCGGTTTTTATCGGGTTTTTATCGTCTAGCGTAAAATATCAAATTCGAACTCGAGGAAGGGATTGAGAAAACAGGATGCCTTTCGCGGATACCGAAACTATTAATGGGTACAATCATCATCCGCAATTGAAACAATCTAAAAATAACCAATTGTTGCAAACGGTTGAAGAATCATCACACAGCACGTAAGTCATTTATCGAAGCTGATGAATGAAATAATAGAATTAAGTTAAATATCCATATATGTTAATTATGATCGATTACTCGCGAATAACAAAAAAAAAAAAATAGAAATAATTTATTCGTATTCTGTAATTTTTATAAAAAATTATTATTTTAAATTAATTATTTTCGTAGAGCGTATGTTAAAGATGGCTTTTTTCTTGAAAGATTAAAAATTTTTTCACAATTTTTCCACTTGTTGAATTTCAGATAAAATCGTTAATGTTGATTACGTTGGCTGCGTCAAGTCTTTACGAGAACTAAGTCAGTTACACACAATTCGTGGAAACATATCAGAACCTCCACTTACGGGGAATTGCTTTTCAGAGGATTCATTAACGTTGAAAATGTTGTTAATTGTAAATGGGTTAAATGGGTCAAACAATTGTTACAGAAATTTCGATTAATCAACATACTAATAGAATATATATATATATATATATATATAATATTGAAATTATATATTTTCTTTATTATTCTTTATTATTCTTTTTGCTATCATATTTTGTGATTCAGAAATTTAAAAATATTTTTACATGTTTCATTTGACGTTATAAACAAATTTGAATTAACTTGAATTACAGAAATTTAATAGTATACTCGAATTATTCATCAAATGTTTCAATAATATTTATGATTTTTTCAGAATAAATAATTATAATAAATAATTTATTGTCGTAATCAATAAACGAACACAATTATTGTATAAACTATATAATAATACAACAGTGACACGTTTTTGCTTGTAATTTTGATAACAATTTAAATATTTTGTTTACCAAGACTTGATTACACGCTCTTATATTAATATATTATGATAACAGGATATATTATATTTTGTTCGAATAAATTTTACCTAATTTTTGGATTTCTAAATCACTATGCCAATGACATCAACATATCGAAGTACATCATTTAATACCGAAAGTTTAACTTTAACAAGTTATCTCGAGTACGACGACAATAATTTAACGCATAATCGCTGTATAAATAAAAATTTTCTCAGAGAACGACACACGCGACCGTGAACTTTTGACTTAACGTGCCGTGCATTAATATTCTTTCAATATTTCGTGATGGAGAGAATGGAACATCGTTAAAAAAAAATCGGAGAAGCTCGAGAAGAAAGTCGAGGCGTTGAAAATTTGAGTCGATGCATCGTTAATATAATAGTTTGCTCGAAGCAAAAGCCGGATTAAGCAAAGAGCGGTTCGTTACTTATGGATTTCTTTTTTTTTTTCGAAATCCCATTTTCCCTTTTCCATTCCCCCTCTCCCCTTTGTTTTTTACATTTTTTCCTCTCCTTATCTCCATTCCCCTCGCTTGTTATTCCCGTTAGAAAGGGAAACGATATTCATCCCATCTTGGACGAGTGTTAGTTAGTTAGAGAAATTTGTCAGCGGTCTATTCGTACTTCGTTCAAGAGCACGTCAGAGATATGTAGGCGAACGTCCACGTGCAAGTTCGGTGTGTTTTGAAACATCCAATTAGAAGTTGCGAGTGTTCATACTTTGATTTTATTTATTCAATCGAGCAAACGAAGGGAGCTGGCGCGAAACTCGAAAGCTGCGCTTGGGACAAACGCAAACAGGAATTAAACGTAAATGGCGTGATGACGTTGACATTTCGGTAAACAGCGTTGGGAAAGCTGTGTGGCGGAGGGAAAAGAGAGGGAAACAGAGGTCGATTCGACAGCTTCAATCGCCGCCACTTTATCGGCGCAATTTCTTTGTCTTCGTAATCGTTTCGTAATCCGTTGCATCATTATCATCGGGTAAAATATGACCCAGTCGTGTGCATCTATTAGGATTTATTACGATCGTTTGTTATCGGAATATTTCTTCTTCTGCTCCGCAATTGATTCGAAGGCTGTTTCAATTGAACGAAAGATCGGAGATTGGCGATGATCGATCAATCGATACTGTCCTGTTTCATCGATCGACGTATCGCGGCAGCTTTCCGATAATCGGGGAAGCAGCGTAAAAATCGAATTTCTTTTTCCATCCTCGATTCTTTTCCCCGCGTGCTCGTCAATTTACATTTGATATTTAACCGGATCTGTTCCATCCGGTTTTATTTCTTTCTCTTCAGAGCTGCTTGAGAGCCGCTTCTCGCGAAGCGGACCCCCGATTTGAGAATATTCCCGAAAATGTGACATTTATCGCGACAGGTATCCGACGCGGTGATGTCAAGTAAGCGGGGATCTTAAATATTTTCTGCAAAAATCAGTGTCTCGAAGAATAAAGGAGTAAGGGAAGCCGGGATAAATGGAGAGAAGAAAAATGCCTTAAGCCGATTTCCGAGCATGGTGTGCATCTATAATCGAGATTAGAGCGACTGATATTGTAGGCAGAATCGCGGAGGCATCATTGAATCCTTGCCATGGCCCGGAGCGATGCGCATTCACGTCGTTATAATAATCGTCGACCTTACATTTGCCATTCATAACGGGCCACCGTACAATCCCGTTTTACGATGGAGCATCCGCGAATGCGGTTGGTCTAATGACGTTTGCCATACCCGCGGCTATATCGAAGCTTTTCCACGGGTACCCGGCGAAACTGCGAAGCAATTCTCAGATCCGCGGTTGAATACCGACTGTATTGGCAACGGAGATGCAATTCAACGCGTATTCAACGTGTATTCAATCGCATCATAATTTCATGTCCCTTATGACACGTGCGCGCCGCGATTACGCCCGTCAACCGTACGCGTCTCGTCTTATCGCCGCCTCTTTCTTTCCGCTCACTAAATTTCCGCTTACGAAACGCGGAGAAAACGCAATCGAGAATCGTGGAGGGCTCGCGATAATCCGAGGTACGAAAAAATGGATAGCGATTACAGCTCTATCCTCGTTTCACGTTCGAGATTTCTGGAGGCAATGTGAAACGAGATTCTTTTCGGCTTTTGCGGGTGTTATTTGACGCGAATTATAAAAAAAAAAGTAAGAAAGAGAAAGAAAAGAAAGGGGAGGGAAGGAACGCACCGACATTAAAATTCACAGTGGAGTCGTAAGTAATTTTCGATCGCGTCGCGTGTTATGTTGGAGGCGTGCTTATTCGAATGCCATTGAATTCTGTGTGTGTGTATGTGTGTGCATCTGTGCGTGGAGCCTGTTCACGAGCGCACGCGTGAACGCATACACGAGGCCTAGATGAGTTGTGCACGGGATGCGCATACACACTCGTAAACACGTTACGCGGCCGCCCGCGTATTTCGATGCATGATTTGTAATACCCTCGAAGCCTACATTCAGCTTAAATCCGGCGCTATTCGAGCCTGTTAGCAGTTTAACAGGTAACTGCACCGTTTTGTGATAGTTTCCACAGTGAAATTATGTTGGCCGGTTACGAATCATTCCACCTGCTCTCCCGTTCACCTAACTCACATCGATTATTCCCAAATACTCCGATTATTTTCATACTATTCGTGGCGTTGATCTTGTGTGAATCGATGAAAATAATTTTCTTCTATATGAAAATATTTACTTATATAATTTTTACGTAATTATGATTTATGTAATTATGTTATTCGATCAAACACATATTGCATAAATATATCAATATCATTTTTTATTTATTTACAACGGATTCGAAGTATCGATAGTAAATTGGTTAATATTTCTCGATATCGCGTAATAAATAATAATTTATGAAAAGAAAAAAAAAATCTTAACGTAAATATTAAACTGTGCTTCGTAAAAGTTGATTTTCACTCACATTTCATATTAAATATACCAACTGTTTGAATAAAATTGTTTTATCTTGTTTTTACGTGTATATTATTATAAAATTTAGTGATTTATTATATTTCTTCGACGAATTAATATAAAAGATTCGATTTATCGTTAATAAGATTTTCGATATTATATTTTCCTTTCTATTATTCCACGTATTCGACGTAATTATAAACTTTTTGAATATGAAAAAATTCGTCGTGTTCTCCACAAATTTTCAATAGATTAACATCAAGGGAACACGTAGATCGATCTAATACCAAAAAGATGTTACTTATTTTTCACGGTAAATTATATGAGTCGATTTATGAACATTGATTATATTCACGCGTTATCGCGTATCGTGAATTGAATTAAATTTTCGTAAATTATTCGTAATGTAACGAATTTGTTTCCTTACGATTACAATGCCAACATAAAGAAGATATTAAAGATTGGTATCGCGAATCTATGAAACATATGAAAGTTGACCTAATATTTATATTAAACGTTATATTATACGTTTTGTATTAAACGTTCTTTTTTTACACAAATTATTGTTTATGTACTACACATTAGTAAAGAAAGAATATTTTATAAAGAATATTACAATTTCCTGTCAAAAGCATAGATTATTGAAAATATGGAGCGTATTTCCCCAACGCACTGTACTGATATATACAGACACACATATTTTCAGATATACGTTCGAGGATCTGCAAGAAGCGGCACAATATTTGCTGGACCGGATCAAATTGAAGCCAAAACTTGGAATCATATGCGGTTCTGGAATGAGTTAGTATGAATTTTGAAATGGCTTGGCATTTCTGGTGGTGGGACAAGTCAACGTTATTCTATTCCCAAACAGGATCAAATGAGCAAAACGAGTTGTGTCCAGGTTCCCTGGCCGATTGTCTCGAGAATAAGCAGTACATCCCCTATCAAGAAATCCCGCATTTTCCTGTCTCCACCGTGAAGGGTCACCGAGGCCAGATGGTTTTCGGTTATTTGAATTCTGTACCAATTATGTGCATGCAAGGCAGATTTCACTATTACGAGGGTTATCCACTTTGGAAGGTAACACGTATTCGCAATCTCTACGAATTTATATTAAATGCATTTTCGCCACCCTTTGAAAATAAAATTTTAACCCATCATTGTCCATCGATTTTATTTTTCTCTTTTTTTCGTTTAATTTAATCACTCGGATTATTTATATAAATATACTTATATACTTGTATTTCTTTTTCCCTTTTCGAAACGCAGTGCGCCATGCCAGTAAGAGTTATGAAGCTCGTAGGTGTGACTCATCTGATCGCGACGAACGCGGCGGGAGGTCTAAATCCCACATACAAGGTTGGCGACATTATGATAGTGAAGGATCACCTGAACATGATGGGTTTTGCGGGGAATAACCCTCTTCAAGGGCCAAACGACGACAGGTACTTTCCCTCGTTCCTCTTATCCTCAACGCGCCGTACCGTGAAACGCGTCGCATTACTCCATTTTGTATTGCTCCCGTATATATATATATATATATACACACACTCTCTTATATTCTCTTATGGAGTTTTATTTTATTTTTTATTTTTTTTGCGATTCTTACATTAGCTTAAAGTCCTCCGTACATGGGGAATCAGCGTTAATTAGTTTCTTCGATTTTATGGAGAAAAAGCGAGAGAGGAGAAGTGGGTGAAAGAGAGATAAAACTGGGAGGGATGATGGATGAAAGAAAAAAATAGCGGTTGAAAGGCGGGCTAGTGAGATTCACGGTGTGAACGGCAATGAATTCGAATCCGCTTCGAGTCGACAAAGGCTTTCGGGCTCGTTTCCGGAAGGAAAATCGTCGACGACGCTCGCAGATTGCGAACTGCTCGACGAACTCGATTCTTCGAGTTCTCGCCCCCTAAGGGCAAAAGGGTGGGAGGCGGATAGCCGTGCGAGATCGTTGAGGTCGTCGAAGGAATAAAATTAATCTATTTCATCGGAACAACCCGTTGAATCGGATTGATGAACTATTTACCCGACGACACAAAGAATCTGATTGACGTATTTACTTAAAGATATTCCTCGATTTTTCTGTCTTCACCATCTTTCTTTTTCCCCCTCTTCTCTGTCCTCTTCTCGTTCACACTCGGTTGAGTTTTAACCTTTCGTCCCTTGAAACTTGAGATACTTTCATTCTAACTTTTCTTCCTCTTCCTTTCTTATTATATCAATATTCCTGGAACTCATCGAATATGCTTGCCAGTTTCTCGCGCTTCCTTCCATTTCTTCCAACGATTACCGTCTCCTCGCAGGATGAATCACGATCGCGTTGCTCTTCGCGTTTCTCAGATTTGGACCGAGGTTTCCGCCAATGAATAAAGCTTACAACGCCGAACTCTTAAAGATCGGTCAACAGGTAGCGAAAGAGATGGGCATAAGCGACATCGTGCACAAAGGTGTATACGCGTGTATCGGAGGGCCGAATTTCGAGACCGTGGCTGAACTGAGGATGTTAAAAATGATCGGCGTCGATGCTGTAGGTTAGTGTAATTATCGGAATAGAATATTTCTCGAACGGTTATGCCCGTGAAAATTCCATAATGCCTTGTGTATTTCCTTTCAGGAATGTCTACGGTACACGAAGTGATCACCGCCAGACACTGTGATTTGATCGTGTTCGCCTTCAGCCTGATCACGAATCAATGTACCATGGATTACGATAAGTGCGAGCAAGCGTCTCACGAAGAGGTGATAGCGGTAGGAAAAGGAAAGCAAACGTTGCTTCAAGAATATGTGTCCAATATCGTGATACGTCTGCGAGACAAATTGAACTTATAGACGAAAAGAAAAAGAATGATTTCTATAATTTATATATTTATTAGAATATTTTTTAGAATGTTTTTAACGAGTCTCTCTTATTCGTATTCGTCTTATTCTAAGAGAATAAGAAAAGAACGAGGAAAAAGAACGTTTTTGATATGCGTGATATTTATCAGACAAATGCTCGAACGATTTCTCAAACAATTGTAAAAATCCGTTCACGGGAAGTAAAGGTTTTCATTAGGGATTTTTAGTTTAATCAAGTTAGATATTACACGTGCAAGTTTTATCGCGATTTTTTATCGTTAATTACCCACTTGCCTCGAAGAGGAGATATTTTCTAAACGAAATCGAACGCTTTCATCGAGATGCACGATATCTTGATAAGCTTGTGAACGTAATATGATAATTTCGTATACGAGCATTGTATCGAGATTTTTTTTAGATAATTTACGTTTAAAATATCGGTTACTGCCCTTATTTTATTCTTTGTCGTAACACTACGAATAATCGCTGATTAAGCAAGAGAGATAATTAAATCAGTATTCGACAGTATTCGACACCGAAACGAAAAAAGAATTGGTTTATCCACGAGGAAATCAGCTTGTTATCAGCATATTATTCGAACGTGTTTCAATGTTTGATCTCAACAAGCAGAGAATAAAAAGATATACGTATTTTTTGACATGCGTAATTCAAAATTCGCTTAAATTATCCACGACGAGATCCATAAATCGATCGTCCCTCGATCTCGATTGATTCGTAACACAAGTCTTGAGAGAGAGACCTTCTTTAAAAAGGGGGAACTGTTTAAGAGTTGGAGGGGTTGGTAGATGCCGCCTCCACCCCTTCTCCAGCACCCTCGTCGATTTTCCTCCCTCGCTTCGTTACCTTCATCTCGTTTCCGTGCTCTTCCATCGCTAATGCATCGGTGTTCGGCTTCGATAAATCTCGAGCGGCAAAGACCATACTGCCGCGGCCCTTCTTCTCCCCCCTTCGTTTTCCGCCATAGTTGCTCCTTTCGTATTACCTTCCACGATGAAATTATGACATGACGTCGCGGTGAAAAAGTCACGGTCGAAGATTCAATGTCGTCTCGATCGTCTCCGGAATTGGAAAGTATTTGGCTTTTCGAGGAGACGAGAGAATACGTTCTAGTCGGGTTCTTCTCTCTCTCTCTCTTTCTCTCCTTTCTTCTTAAGAAAAGGAAACGAAAGATGAAATTATTCTTCAGAATGCCGGTAGAATGTCGCGCCATACCACCTTGGCGAAATGAAATTACTATTGCCGATTTAATGAAAAAAAGGAAACGACAGAAATTGTTTATTTCGTCGTTTATTTCGCGATTTCGTAAAAGCTTGTTTAACAGCGGCGTGATCGAGATGGGGCACGGTCTGATATACATTTAGCGAAATTAATACGTGTATGAAACGTGTACGAAATTGAATAATTTTATAGACCGTTCTCCTTCAATTTCCATCAATGATTTTCCGGTACACGAGAGATATCGCCGCGGCGTGTTACATATTTTGTGAGAGGAGATGGGAAATTATAATTGTGCATGTCTAGGAAGCTTGGCGCGAAACGAGAGGAGAAGTAATCAAAGATATCGATGGAAATCTTCTTTCTCGCTTTCTATTTCCTCTTGTAATTCGTAACTTTCACAAATACTCGCAAGGTGTTATGAGCGAGCCCGTCTAATTGAACTTTCCTCTTTTGCACGATCGAAAATTCGATTTCGCGAAGTCGTTTACACGAATCGCTTCTCCCATTTCTTCTCGTCGTGGTTTTACGGCGTGCGAAACGCGATAGAACGGAAAGAAAGTATTCGTTCGAGTATCGTGCTCGAATATTCGCGGTTCGATTCATTTGGAAATCATAATTTAGCTCTTCTCGTTCGGCCTCGATTTCGTTTCTCGAGTATCATCTCGACTCACTTCACTCAACGACGATCTTCGCTCGAATGGAAGAACGAGGGCGACGGTAACTAAAAATTTATACAAACGGATCGGCACGGTCGGAACAGCAACCTTGAATTGAATTTTAAACGGTAAATCCACGCTTGTGACGGCACGTGCCATCTTTCGGAATAGAATACTTTCCGACCGTCTGCACGAGACTGTTGCATCCTCTCCGATTTGAAAGGGATACATTCGAGCATGTTCCGTATGGTATTCAAGGATAGGGGAACGAAGGGCGGAATAGCTTCGTCTGGTCGTATATTTCCACGGTTGTGGAATAGAAACTGTACGAGGGATCAGTTATTGATATTTCTGAAACGGCAGATAAAACTTTTCCCTCTGTCTAGGAAGCTCTCTCGTATATCTTTCGTTTACCGATCTGCCTTTCGAAGAACAGCAATATCATAATTGAGATAGGGGATGATGTATTTCGGGTTTAACTTTCGCGTTATTCCGCTGCGATAATGCTGAAAAAAAAAGGAAGTTAACAAATGGGTAAGGTAAGGTATGGGTGTTTGCGCGGGCAACGCTTAGAGGGATAACGTGAAATGAAATTCAGAAGAGAAGAAACGTCTTGATTATTTCAGAGAGTAAGATTGATAAGGTAATCCCGTTTTGTATCTTTATATAAGTTATCCTCTTTTTTCTCCCCCCCCTCTCCCATCACTTTGCTCTTTTTTTTTGTTGCCTGATTCTTCTATGAAACGTAATGTAATTTTACCGTAATATCACGAGAGAGAACAAAAACCTCGTACTTTCTATGAATTAAAATGTAGAGAAAGAGAATGAACAAATGATACGCTTACGCTACGTTAACGATGCGTCCGTATTTCTTTTTATCAGTTCGTTTCATTAGATGAAAAGTAGAATTATAGAATATCGCGGTACAATAATGCGTTCCAAATCTCTTTTTTTTTCTTTCTTTTTCGTTCTTCTTTTTGCGCAATATTAATTTGTTTTCGAGGAAATTGAAGTGAACGAATGAAAACTGGAATCGTCGAATGTTTATTAAAAATATTTAAGTGTACTCTAATCCCCGTTATATATAGCGAGATAAATTAAAGTATTCAATTAATTGATCGATGCAATAGCATGATATTGTTTAAAGCATTCTCTTTTCTTTAATATATATGGAATATATAATAGAAAATAAATCAAGACTCGAATATAGCTTATCTATTCTTAATTGTTCTCTTTTTCATAATTTTGTGTCAATTTTCTTGTCAAAAATAATTCTTGTCAAATCTAAATTTTGATATTTGATGAATTTAGTTTGATAGTTACTGTGATTGATTTGTCATTTTATCACAATGGTCTCTATGCAAATGAAATAATATAAGCATATATTACGCATACGGATCGAAGAATATGTGAAATTAATTAGGATCGTACATTGTGTGCGTTGTATACATTGTATACAGATATTTTAACAATAAAGAAAAATAATAATACAAGAATGCAAGAAACAAATTATAAATGCAAAAAATAAAAATATAATGCAAAAAACTCAAAAGATATATAAAAAAAGAATATGAATACAAATAGAGAAAAAAATTCATGGAATCCTAATTTGGTTAATGGGTTTCGGAATCATTAATTTTTTAAATTTTAAACGTGTGAAATATATATAATTTTTAAAATATAACAATCTCGTAAAAAAGATATCATACTTGTTTCACATTGAAATATTAGAATCAATTGTTTCATATGTAAATTTGCAAGAAGAAAACTGATTTTTTTGGACATCTTTAAATGTAAATCGATATTCTATTAACCAATATAAATACAAATAAATTATTTATAAAATAATTATTCACTTGTATCACATCTATTCTTAATAAAATTCATTTTAAATGTTCATTTTATATCTATATATATATATATAAACGGACATTTAATTAAATTATGCAAAGTGTAATTTAAGTGCGTCGATAAAGATGAACGCTATAAGCGTTCGTCGTTTCAAAATTTTCCCGCCAGTCGCGCTGGAGTCGCTCTCATGAGTATTCACCCCTCCTGCGCCACCTATAGGTTCGCCGGGCTGAACGAACCGCTAGTCGAGTTAGTACGACTCGTGACGTCGCGGAAGTTGGTTGTTTGTTTTGTGGTGTTCGTTGTACCGTTTCGTCGGCGATGTGATCGGTTTTAAAAGTGACGTGCGTTTTTTCGTACACATTATTTCGCGTTTTATAACGGTTTGTCGGTTTATCAGTATATCGATAATCTATTAAATGTAAACGCGGGGAACGCGGAATACGTCTATTTCCAAATTTTGGCGTTAGTCGGTGTCCATCACGTTCTCTCGTTACAATTCGATCATTTATCTAGTTGATCGGCTAAATTTTTGGAAAAGAATCGTCCAAAATACATCGAAATTCGTCTATAGCGTCTAATCGAAGTTCGATATCTATCGATGTCGTTACAAGGTCTTAAGTCGAATTGCAATAGTAACGTTCCTCGATTCTTACTTCCGCGTTCAGAGTGTGGGAACAGTATAATAAAACGACACTTGAACACGTTTGGTCATCTCAATTATTCGTGCTTCTAGTCGGATGGTCAGTGTTTAACGGCGTGTCAAGCGGCTGGCTAATTAATTGCGTGTTGTACGATCGGAACGACTAACATTCGTCCCGAATATTTAGACAGGAGGCGTTACTATTACTTAGGCTTCGAAAAACGGTATTACGATCTGAAATTGACGCATTTGCAATCGTGCGCGCGCGCGTGATCAGTTATTCGAGTGTAAAAGAATTTACGTCGTTACAAACGCGATTCCTACGGCGAAAGTGAGCGACGGTAGTGTAGTAAGAGAGGAGAGTGGATCGCAAATAGAGAACAAAAACACGGAGGCGAGTTTTTTCACGAGAGTCTTGGAATCGGAGTGTTTCCAATCGAGGACGAAAGAAAGAAGGCCGGTAAAACATGTCGAGGCTGTTGAAAGGCGAACCGACGGGCGGTTATATCATTGACTCTATCGCAGATCATCGAATGTATTAACCCGGCCGCAAATGACGCGTATCGTGGCGTAAGCGAAGAAAAAAACGGTGGCGGAGGACGAGCACTGGACACACATTGGGAGAACAGTTTTTTGATCTAACCAAAGAAAGAAAAGCAGGCCAGGCATCGTGCCTCCCACTGCCTACCGGAAGTCATATGCCCATACACGCGCGGAAAACGGTAAATCATCGTAGAAGCCATCGGCTATAACGAGCGTACACGTTTATTTTGCATTGGACCGAAGCACGCCTGCCCCTTCACCTCTGTTCGTTTTGTTTTCCTTGGTTCGCCTACCGTCATTGTTTCGTCTTTTTTTTCAGGTATGTCGACAAAACAAATATATTTTGCCGATAATAGTATAAAGCATACATATATATATATATATACATATTGCGTATTTAATATATATGATTTCTTTCTATTTTTGGCATTGTGTTAATATGTGATAATGATGTTAATTCTTCTCTAAACTGACAAGAGTAAATAGTTTGCCTTTCCTATTATATTTTTGGCGATAATATAATGATATAAATAAGACGTCATTTCTTCTCTTTTTTTTTACATTCACATATTCTACCAAAATATGTATATAATAATTTCGTTAAAAATTTTTATTTTGTATGCATTATACTTGTTATAAATCACTGCTTTTTATTTATTATACTATAAGTTAAAAATTAATGTAAATGGAAAGATCAAAGAAAAAAAATTTCGTTTGCCCAATGACGACATTTCATTCGTATTCTCATTCTGACAAATTTCAAATATTAAACATAAAAGAAGTTTAATATATAAAGTCTTTAAATCCATGATATAAATATTGCAATTTCAATTTCTCTGGTCTTACAATTTGCTTCTTGATAGATTTTATTCTATTATAGTCGAAATTCTTATAATTCCAATTTCAAGTATAGTCTCGACGATGTTTTTCTGATTCGTTAGAAATTTGCCTTAATCGCGTACAGTGTCCCCCTCTTTCATCATCTCATTTTCCCGCTATTTTATGGGGTCACGTGATCGTGAAAACAGGGTATTAGATGGCGTTAATTTTTCGCAGCATTTCGACGCCATATTGTTCGAAGTTTCTTTTAATTTACGGTCGTGTCATTTTCGCGAAATTTCGTATGTACGTGCTTTCGAATTCATGTTTATTAACGAAAAAATGATTGTGCAAGTGAGCGAGTAAGTGAGTGATTATACAATTATTGGATTCACGTCGTCACGATTAAAAATTATTGGACAAAAGATACAGGAACGATGGTAGAATATCGACATGTTACTGCAGGTACGAAATGATCTGGAACTCGGAACGATGTATGTTTCCTCCCCTCGTTTCTCGTGTGCAGCGGCTGTTTTCTTTTTCCTGTCTCCCTCCTTTCACCTTACTCTCTGTCCTCCTTTTATCCGTCCTTTTTTCCCATCCTACCTCTTGTTCCTTCTTTCAACCCATAAACAACCGGTGCCCGACGTTTGCCGAGGTTATTGGTTTTTGCGAGGGGCACGACAGTGCCGTATACACGCGTCCGGCAGACCCGATTTTTACAGTTGCGTTTTCTCTTTCTTACATTCTTTCTTTATTCTTGCTTCTCAATGTTTCCGATCATCTTCTTTTTCCGTCTATCTTTGTCTATCTTCGAACGTGAACACGGTCATGCACACAAAAGAGAGACATATACGACGTATGCTTCACATGAATAGCGGTAGAATTCACATGAGACTAATTCTCAGAGACGAACACTTTAATTATAACATTGCCACGCGCGTATACCTACGTGTCGCACGATCGAGATATCGACGCTTTTATTAAACACAAGCAAGTTCAACGATGCTAACGCTATTATCCGATTACCGACAGAGCGTGCCGTGCGTACGTTTAAATTTGATATAACGAAGCACGACTTGTTGTATTTTCTGAATAGACCATTCTTTGATAAGTATTTCCTCTGATAAGTACAATTTTTTTCATAGTTATTTAATTAGTATAAACATTTATAATTGTTACGATTAATAATTAATAAAGCTTTCATTTTTGTAAATAATATATTGGATTATCGGTTAATCAAACAACACGTTAAGTTGTTAATTAAAGATAAAATGTAATATCGTTTAAAATCGAAATATAAATCTGATGGAAATTTGTTTCCTTAAAAAGATATTAATAAAGATCTCGCGATAATAGATATGAACATCCAAATTATGATATCGAATCGTTAAATTATATTTATAAGCACGACGTATTCGGAATTAATGGAAGCGTATTTTGGCTTATTCGCTGTCATCCATATTGTCAGCACGAAATTTGTAAAAAGGTATATTTATCATGCGTTAATACATAGCCTTCGGATACTATGCCAAGAGTATTGCGTATTGTACATCTAGTAGTATCCTGACCGAGATTAATATACATATAAGTACGCACAGTTATACGTAGTCTATTGAGAGCTTGTAGACGTATTTGGTTACAATGTTCTCCGATGAACGTAATCGCAAATGTAAGATTGTATTTCTGAGATCACTGTAATTCAGATACCGT
Organism: Apis cerana; assembly: GCF_029169275.1. Classification (NCBI taxonomy): domain Eukaryota; kingdom Metazoa; phylum Arthropoda; class Insecta; order Hymenoptera; family Apidae; genus Apis; species Apis cerana. The sequence continues at coordinate 7,856,410 of NC_083861.1, forward strand.
GTTGAATCAACAAGTATCGTGTTGTCGATAGGTAATGCGAATCGTTGATGGTCACAGAGATGGGAGATTTAAGTCGATCGGAGGAAATTCCACGCGATGATGGAATGGAATTAAGAATTGCGGATATTTCGTGCGGATATATCGTGATATCATGCTCACCGGGAAAAATATCGCGTTAAACATTGCACGCGAAAACCGATTTTATACACGTAACAAAAGACGATATACGGTAAATGATGGCGAACAATGAAGCGAGAAATCTAAAATATTAATCGACGATCCTCTAATGGTTAATTTAATTACATTGGCCACCGCGAACGTCGACCTCATACTTTTTCCCCCGTCTCCCCATTTTCCTTTGTCTCGATGCTGCGTGTCAATTTTTTTTCCGTAACATCCACCCTATACATCTATCGAGTACACGACAGGGGATGCACGTGTACCATGCCAAAGCCGAAAAAACATTGGCTGCACTTTCTGCATCGTCGTCCCGTTGATCCGTACGCGTCACGTAGGTACCCGGAATACGTATACACATCCTGATACCGAGTTTCGGGAATAATGGCGGTACCGCGTCCTGCCGTCGATTCATTTTTACCCAATTTCACGCACCGGTACACCGCGACCCAACCACTAGTCGCGTACACCCCCCCGCAACATTCGCGCGCTCCGCCAAAACTTCCCTTCGAAATCGTCTCTACTCTCTATTCTTCTTTATAGCGAATTCCACCCTTTTTTTCTCTCCTCGCCCCTTCTCTTTCTCCTCGTTTCTTTTTTTATCCCATGCACGCTCCCCTCTCGGTCGAAAACCGCGTTGTCACTCTTAATTTTCGTCGTGTGAGAACGCACCCTGTTTTTGGCGTCGCGCTCCATTTTCGCGGTTCATTTTCGCCCCGTCGTGTACGTGTAATGCGTTTTTCAATTGCACATCCCGCAATCTCATCTCGCGATCTCGATAGAAATTTACTCGCCGATGCTTTTGCACGCATGCATGCATTCTTCATACCCTTTCCGTTCCGTTAAAACGGATGTAACTTTAATATACTTTACTAAGTAAATTCGTTTCATCGAGAAATATCTTTCTCGCTACGTTCGTCTTATTCGTGATTATTTTTGCCAGTGTCTTGAGATTATTCGTATCAAAGGTATTGTAGATTTTCGAGCCATTGGTTTTTTATGAATTTATTGAAATTCTAAATTGACGATACGAGTGATTGACACGTTTAAAGAGAATTTATTAGAAATCTGACACTGACAGATTTAGGCAAAGAACAAAATCGATATGAAAATGTGATACAATGTACATTAATCATGTGCAGTCAGTAGTGTATATATTAATATATATAGACTTCCATGTCGTGCTCAAATCTTTTCCTCTCTTTCCCCCCCGTTCTTCTGTTTCTCTGTATATACGATCTTCGGGCGCCTAATACACATTCATGTTCAAATCTATTTTTAGGGGCCCCTATTTTATTCGAGAAAATTTTTAATTTCCATATCTCTCGTCTCGTGTAGCAATCATCGTGACGAACCGATCGTTGACGATATTCGAAAGCGGATAGAATTTAGATAAATTTCATAGTCTCATTATCATGGTGGCTTTGTATGGCGATTTACTCGATTCTAGCCCCGTCAACATGTCGTAATGAGATTTAGTTGCCACGGTCGCGATATCCCTTGCTCGATGTAATTGTAGCAGCTAACGTTGCGTAAAGCGCGCCTGAGGTAATTAATAATTTTACATTAATTATGCAACGGTATGGTTTAACGTTCTAATTAACGTCGCACACCACGGACAAATACACTCGTATATTTTTCTATAAAATTTTCTCCCCGCCTCTTAATAAACGTGATACAGAATGGCCGCCCGATTTCGTTTGCTCCATTTCGAGATTTTCCTCCGCGGATATATTTTTGTTACCTCTATATCCAGTGGTTTCCGGTCGATTTTTTCCGCTAATTTCGTGAATTCCGGCTTAACGCAGCTGATAAATTATCCAATTTGCACGGTTCCACGGTTCCCAGCCGAGGAAATTATTTATGTCGCAGCCAGAGCTGACGAAAAATCTCGTACGGGGCGACATGCCGGTTAAATATGACGCGATACGTTCCGCAATTCCCTGCCCCCAGGAATTCGCGTGATAACGCGGACACTAAAATACTACCCCAAGGGGTGGATACTTTTTGGTTACTTTTTCTTCTTTTTTTTTTTTTATCTTTTTTTGGGGGAGAGACACCTTGTTGTTGTTGTTGTTGTTGTTGTTGGTGGTGGTGGTGTTTGCCTTCATAAACCTGCACGAAACGTGTGTACTGAAACTTTCTCTTTTCTCTTGAAACCGGGATTCAAGCGGGATTATATGTATGAATGGTGGACCACTCGAAAATAAAAGCACGCGTGGCCGAGTGAGTCGCATAAGTTCATTGCTGAACGAAAAAAAAAAAAAAAAGAAAAAGAAAAAGAAAAAAAGGGAAAAAAGAAAAAAAGAAGAAACGGAAAAAAAGAAGAGGGGAAGAGAGGAGAAACAAAGGAAAAGGGAAAAAGAGAGGGAAAGAGGAAAAATTTATATTTTAAATAGTGAACGAAATAGGGATATTTCTGTATTCCTTGATGACAAAGCTCTACGACGGGACTTTTAATTAATTAAAAGTGAGCAGCAGTTGCCGTAAGCGTGCGAGGCCGTTCCCAATTTTCACGCAATTATACCCGTTGTCCCCAGTTTTGTAGGACATTTTCCGTGACTAACGGGTAAACGCCATTGTTGCCCAGTGAAAATGGATTGATGGAAACAATAGAAGAGGTAGAGAAAAAGAGGGGCATAGCCGGAAGAGGGATGTGGATAGAGAAAGGGGTAAAGAGAGCTCGGTCGTGTCACCAGCGGCCAGTATCAATTATTTTCAAATTACGAATTTCACCGTAGCATAGTACAATTGATTTATCCACGTCGTCGAGTACAGACGACGCAATTGATCCCTGTCGCTCTTTCCATGGATCGTTGAGCGTCATTTTTTCTTTTTTTTCCCCCCCAACCCCCCTCGATATCTTTCCAGCCTAACCGATTACCGACGAATTTTTCAAAGTTTTCGATTATCCGTGGCGTATTCCACAACTCGATCGAATACTTGAAAAAGACACGTCTCGTATGTGTGTGTGTTTTCTTTGGAGAAAGATAAAGATGAAGATTCTTTCTCCAGAATTGTAGAACATCGCAAGAATTGATAGAATCTAATGCCGGTGAAATATTCCACGCTTATAACGTATGCATTCGAGTACCGCGGAGAACGCTTTCATTTCCAGGAAATCGTGCGCAGAGAGATCGGATCTATGGAGCCAGTCAATAAACATAAATGTATATGCGGGTAGAATATTTTATACCAATGTAATGTTAATACAACGAATTCGATTCGAAACTGAATCGTAATGGAATGACGATATAGAAAGTCATTATCGATCGGGAAACGTTAAAATTCCGATAAGACTGTCTTGGATAGATGCAATCTATGCAACGATCCCGACCAAAATATTAATTTACTGTTACAGCTCTAAATCTCTAAGTACGTTTAAGTAGTTATCGAACCCTTGCTTTCGATTTATATCTCGGGTTCGTCGTGTGCTTTGTAGTCGTAATCACTCTCATCGATCAGTTTGAATCACGTGGAAAAGTGAGCGGGGCGGGATATTTTAAAGGAATTTTCGTTTCGATTGCAGCGCGCAGTGTTGGAGGAAATCGAAATGGTCGAGCTGTGCGGAAGCGGGCAACCGACTTCAGCGATGGGAGTGATGGGGATCGGTTCGGTTGTGTCCGCGGCTACGTCGTCCTCGTCCTCGTCTACGACCACCACGGCAGCCTCGTCCTCGGCGTCTGGACGCGCCGGGGTCTTAGAGACGCAAGTTCGCGGCCAGTGGTATCGCGTGTTCGTCTCGTTGGAGGACGATTATCTGAGCATCTCGTTGGACGAGAGCTGCGAGACGGGCAACAACGCCTTGAACAACGGTAACATAAATAACAACAACGTGGATAGCCTGAACGATCCGGACGTGCCGGACTCGGTTGCCAATCAGAAACGTATCGTGCGCGTGGTGAAAAGCGACAACAACGGTCTCGGGATCTCGATCAAGGGTGGAAAAGAGAACAAAATGCCGATCTTGATCTCGAAGATTTTCAAGGGGATGGCGGCGGACGCGACCGAGCAGCTGTACGTGGGCGACGCTATATTGGCAGTAAACGGGGAGGATCTACGCGAGGCGACCCACGACGAGGCGGTGAAGGCGCTCAAGAGGGCCGGCAAGGTCGTCGAGCTTGAAGGTGAGTGAATTATCAAAACGTATTCCTCCTTCATTTGCATGCCTTTTCTGCGCGCGATCGAAACGACTGTGACCGAGACAGTGGTTTGACCGGTATCCGTTTATCCGAACAGGTTTCTTATATATAAAATATCGATATTGCTCGTTCTTGGAAGGTGAAAAAGCGAAGGCAGTAAGGTCATCGGTTAGTCGACGACGAGAAGAGAAGAAGAGGATTGGACACGATCGGGATAGGTTGAGTAGATAGGAGAGAGAAGATGGTAGATTTCTAAATGTCACGTAACGGATTTCTCCTGTTTAGAGAACGGTGTAATCTTCCGCAAGGTATTTCTTATTCCTTTGAAAGGCTTTGATACGTCCTTATGCACAGATGTGTTTAACGTTGCCTTCGTTTCCGTAAATAGCGGGGCTGCTGCGTTCTCTTAACCGAATTCGATAAACGAATTAATCCGGGAGCATCGACGGTTCCTGTGTTTCCCTTTGAGCGTTAATTCGCGGATAATTAATAGCCGTCGCGGGAATCAGGATGCCCGACGCTCTCGACTCGGAAGGAATCCTGGAAAGGGGAGTGTAAACGCAAACGCAGATTCATTTAGTCGTGCGTCGTCACTCGAAGCATCGAAACGTTCGGCCGGAAGTGGAAGTAGCTAGGCTAGGCTGGGAAGCTCGCCGTCAGACGAAGGGTGGCGGGTTAGGAGGGGCATTAACGAGGTTTTCGCTCCAATTAGCCCCGAGTACACGGCACATTAAGTTTCGACGTAGAGATTCCTGCCAGTTTCTGCAGCTCGTTTTAATATCGAATTCCCTGTCTTTGAACTCGTGCCATTTCGTACTCGCGTTGCTCGCGTGAGAACGAGCGAGTAGCCGCTACATCGCGAGGAAAGGGGATGCGACAAAGGGGGAGGCAGACGGACAATGATCGTGCGTCGAGAGGAACCTTTTAGTCTAATTAATGCACTATATAATTCCTGGGGCTGTTCATCGGGATGTTTTTTTCGAGAGATATGCTAGAATGGAAGAAAAATCTCGACGATTCTTTCCCTGGTTTCCGGTTTGAACGCGAATGAGGATGGAAATAGGTGTGATTTCCGCGCGAATTCTCGCGCTATCGTACGCCGTCTCGTATACCTCCGGTATTATCAAAAAGTGTGAGGCTAAAGGAAACAGCGCGGGGTGAAAGGTCGGCGAGAAAACCGTGTACCGTGCTGCCTAGAGCGTTAAATGGCGCCTTCTTTCCCTTCCTCCTCTCTCTCTCTCTCTTTTCTTGTTTTTCTCTTTTTTTTTCTACCGCCCTTTCTTTCCACGCTTTTATTTTACTTCCTTTGTGACTGGCTATCGTTTGTTTCTCTTGTACGAATCTGCTACGAGCGACACAAGCATGCCCAGTGAAGCGCAACGCGCGCTCTTTCTCGTGTTGCACATGCTCGTGTGTCCGCCTGCACTTTGCATTTAACGTTTTCCGGCCGATGCGCGACACGTGTACACGTGTGTGCACGTACATTCGACTCCCATACATGTATATAGATATATATATATATATATAGATATTCTATGTACGAGTCGGTGCGCGTTGCTGCGGGGCTTTCAGCGCTGCCAGCTCGCGATTGTATGCGCGCGAATGCACCTGCACACCGTTATTTCCCCCTCCGTGTCTGAAAAGCTCGCGCGACCAAAAATTCGGCCGGAGAATTCGTTATCGAGCCATTTTCGGCCACGTCCGTTTACCCGAAATCCGTTCCCCATCCGATGAAACTCGCCGGCTTTCGACTCGTCGTCGTCGCGGTTTTCGGGGGAAATTACGCGCAGCTCGATCAGAAGCCTGCAAAAGAATTTGAAGATCAAGGGAACGTAAAAAGGGGCGATCGAGGCGGTTTTTACTCGAGCGCGTGCCTCGATTTCGCAGAAGGAAATCCTGGCGTTTTGGAGAGGGCGACGTGTCCCGACCGCGTTCCTTTCGGTGTTACATCGCGACATCTCGTTGCCCGACAGCTTTTCTTTTATTCACGCGATTTCTCGTTGCACGTAGTAGACGAGCGATACCCTCTTCCCTGGCTCTTCGTGCTTTCCTTCGTGCCTCCCTCTCCTCCCTGGCCTCTCGACTGCCACTTTCGCGCGGGTGAGATGCGAGGAATGCGATACTCCTCGCTTTACGACGCGGACGCGAGAGATGCGAAGACGCGGAGGAGGAGTGCGGCCGCGTGGGCGGCCTAGAAGGAGAGGAATACTGGAAAAGGGAGATGTGCAACGTCTGGAAGATAGAGAGAGAGAGTGGAGAGAGATTACTGGTTGACCCGGCATCGACTGTATGGAGAAGGAGGAGGGGGAAAGGTTTGGAATACATTAGCCGAGGATTTTCATCGAGAGCCGTGTCGCGGATGGACCTCTCTGATTCCCCGCGTCTCGTTTAAGTCGAGATTTCGTGGAAAACTTCCGGTTTTACGGGATAAAATTGCGCGATCCTTCTCCCTCCCGCCCAGCCAGTCTGACAAAGTTTCCAAAAAGGCTCGCCGGCGAGGAATCGAATAGAAGTTACTCCGCTCCTGATAAACGAAGTCGAATTTATTGCTCCACCGCTTTCCAGATTTATCCTGATTTATTGTATAGACCCCTTACTTTTTTCCTCGTCTTCTTATCCCCTCCTGCTGCTCAACTGTATGAACGATCTTACGCTTCCGCGAGAAGGAACGATTGTTTCCGGTAAAGATTGATTCGATCCTGATTTCCGTACAGGATCGTTGGAGCTTCGAGAGATAGGAAGAGGAAAAATTTTTCCTCGATCCATAATTAATCGTTCTCCTCCTCCTCCTCTAGATTCTTTCCACTCTTCTCGCGAAGAGAGGAAACGGCGATCGATTAGCGAAGCGTTTGAAAAATTCGCGGCACGTACAAGTTGGCCGGCTCGAGCCGTTAGGATCTCCTTACGACTTCGCGTGACTTTTCTTCACGGTTATCTATTCACCGGCAATCTGAACGTCGGGATCTACGGAATTCCTTCCACGTGAAATATCGCGTGGCCTTGATTATGGATCGCCGCGAGTAGCCGAGATTTTATTCTCCTTTTATCATCCTTTCGCTCACGACGTTACGTTATTCGCCCGTCCACGCGAGCAATCGCGTTGAGCAATAATTTCATCGCTCGCGCGTACGCTCATATTACCGGATTGGGTTGCTCCGGTTGGCTTGATCGTTGCCCGCCCACGGTTTACGTAAGAGCGCTTGTTAATAACGAGGGGCCGGCAGGTGATGCAGGTGTTGCGCGATGGCGATTAGCCATCGACCTTCGAACGATTGCTGGTTGTGCAACGCGTTCGATTGCATTCATCACTGGCCGAAGGGCATACGAGCGTCGAAGGAATCGTAATTATTTTTATATATCCCTATCTTTCCGCGCGATTCTAGTGATTTTAATCGATAATCGCAAGGTAGTTTCGATTTCTCGCAAGATTTATCCACGGGTTTTAACCGAAAATTGGACGAAAGTTGAGGCGGAGATTCGGTTGATCAAGAAAGACCGAGGGAGCAACGCGTTACTCGAGCGAAACGAACGAAATTGTCTGCGGTTCCCGTACGCGTATCCATTTGTAATTGGAACGCGTAATTTTAGTCGGAGTGCATTGTTCCGCCGCGCGAGCTTCATGACGGATAACGTGCGACATCGTCAGGGAAATTGCGTCTTAAATCCTGGAAGGTCGGAATTCCTTTCACTGGGAACGTCAGACGACTCCGTCCTTCCTTTTCCTCCTCCTCCTCCTCCTCCTCCTTCTGCTCCTCCTCTTTTCCTCTTTCCGTCACCCTCATCTTCCTTTCCATTATCTTAATCGCCTCGGTTTATGAGCTCGCTCGCTTTCGTTGAAAAAGACTTTCACCCTTGATAATCTCCACCGCGTAAAAGTGTCTTTTCGCTGAATCGCAATCGAATTAGAGAGCGTGGAGATTGGCGTGATCCGTTTGTTAAATTAAATTTCACGGTGGTTACCATTGAAAAGGTACTTCTCGTTAATCGTCTTGATCGTTTTGTGCACGTTTTACAACGGTAAATAATTCGAGGCCGGATCGACGCACGGTTGGTTGCATGGATTTATATACACACACGTATACGCTCTCCCCCGCGCGCGAGTCTGTTTTTCGACGAGATACTGAAGTACGATGGGAGGGGGGGAGGTAACGATAATAAGCCAAAGGGAGACGGAGAATGACGGCCGTATACGGGGCGTTGATTAGCGAAATTCAAATAATTACGCGATGCTAGAGGTCAATTAACAGGTGACGGAAATTATCCGGCCTCGTTTTATAGCTCATCATGATAATTAGTTCGACTCTTTGCCGTCTCGCTGCATAATCGTTTTCCACGTAGTGCATACACGCGCGTTAACGTGTGCGCGTGTCTCGATTATAAAAGGAAGCATTTTACAATGGTTCGTAGAAGCAATCGGGGATCTTCGATATCCCGTTTTCGGATATTTTTGTATTTGTTAGACGCGTTTGATTCCGAGAATCGTTCGAATTGGAATGGCGATAGGATTTATCAGCGTAACGAACGTTTCTGTCGTTAAATTCTCTGGAATTATGTTGGCGTTTTGCGCTAAACGCGGTATAAAAGGCACACTGTTTTCCCTTTATCGTCCGAATTAATTACGCGATTCACGCTCGCGTCTCCTCTTCAAATTTCCTCTCTTCTATTTGCACGCGTGGAATCGCGCATTTTTCTTTATTTATTTTATCTTTTTTTCCTTTTTTTTCCCCCCTACTTTGTTTTATTTCATTTTATTTTTTTCTCTCCGCTCCGATGTATAAACTCCGTCAATGGCGGAGTAGCTTTGTTTATTTTCCCTCGATTTCCCCCTCGCTCCCTTTGAGCAACGCTCTTTGTACTCATCGGTATTCCTTTTACTCTGGCTGGATCAACCTACCATCAATCTTTTCTTATTGCCCCTTTTCACCAAATAATCTTTTTTCCTTTTTTTCTTTTCTTCCCTCTTTCTCTCTCTTCCCTCTCTCTCTCCTTTTTTATTCCCGCGATAAAAGTCGTTCCCTTTCCCGTTCGATCAAATTTCGAATTTACATAAAATTCATATCTCTCACACACTTTACCTCTTTTTGCCGTTGGAATTTTATTAAAGCCGGCTAACTCGAATCTAGTTAGCGATTCAGCTGGCACACAATCCACGGTAGGAATATATACGGGAGGAAGGCTCAAAGGCCGCGAGTTGGCCAATTAATAGTTTCTCCGCCATAATTTGCGGTCATTGCTTTATCCTTGCGAATTCGCGGGCAAAACCGTTCTCGGTTTTGTTATCATCGGCCTCGATATAAGCCTCGTATATAATAGCACGGGCAAGAAAAATGGTAACGAGATTTCTTCCTCTCTCTCTCTCTCTCTTCCCTCCCCTCCTCCCTTCGTTAATCATTGCGGCGCAAGTTGGATCTTCTTCCGTATTTCTATCTTTCCGCATCTGTTCCATCCGCGGACGGAGGGATTATAAGCGACGTTTCTCTCCCGCGGGACACGGGCAGAAAACCTTTGATCTGTCGTTTCAGAGAGGAGGAGAGGGACGGGGAAGCGAAGCTCGGTAAGCTCGTTTCGCCGCGAACGGTAATAATTTCGAGGTGGGCTAAACTTATTTCTAGCGCCAGCTGATCCAACCCCCTCGCCCACCCTCGCGAAATTACAGTATTTCCGGTGAATAAAAAGTAGTCGAGATTAAAGGGAACGGACAAACTGTGAATCGAGCGGCGGGCTAGGTTATTTTCACTGTCGGAAATGTCTTCGGTGGTAACGCCTCTCTGGATTTGGAACCGGAGCGACGCCAAAGATTTACCCTTAAATTTCACCGTGATTAAACCGGTTTTGAACGCCTTTCCCCCCCCTTAATCGTTCCGCAATTCCCATTTCGTTTCACCCCCTTCTTTCACCCCTTATTTTTAAACTTTCCGCTTCCGAAGGAAACTCATCTCGGGTCCAAGACGAGAAATTTTCTAAAAATCGAGAATGCACTGTCCCACGTGTTCGCCACGGGTAATTTCGCAAATTATTCGAATCGCGCGACCCAATTCCAATCCTTTCTTCAAACGTAATAATAATAATAATAATAATGATAATCCACACGGACGCATATCCGTGGACAAAGGAAGGGTCGTGAAACAATAAATCCCCCGGCATAAGCTGGCGGTGTTTCGACCGCGAGCTGGATGATTAGCTCGGGACACAGATTTCGGATATGCGAAATACTAAGTAAGAATACGAGTAACATCTCGTCTGTAAATGCATTTACATAGAGAGCGGCACGGACTCCACGGATATTACAGTTACGCTCTGAGAGGGGGGTGTGTACCTCGACTCGAATATAAGGCACTCGAGCCGGCCAACTTCTCTTCGTCGTCGAGCGTTATATATCTTCTCGCCCCCTGTGTTTCGCGTGCCTCTCATTTCATCCTTTACTTCGTCATGATTTACGGTGCATCCGCATGAAGAGCGACGCTGTCGCATTCCTCCCTTGCTTCCCCGTTCCACCCCGTCCTGGCGCTCGTCACCCTCTTGCGTGCTCTCTTCCCTTTCCGTTTGTTTGTAATTTTCTCGTTGCCGGCTTGCCAACCGGGCGAAACAGGGAGGCGAGAAGGTTGGGCCAGGTCACGGCCCAATGCCTGATCGAAACACGTCGAGCGCAGACGCTTCCAAAGAGTTATTGTCCGCCCGAAAATTGCGCGTCCATCTGAATGTTTAATTCGCGCTCGATTAATTCGGTCTCGAGGAGTCGCGACGTCGTTCGTTCTTCCTTCGCGTCTACCATCTTAAGATCTCTCTTCGTTGGAAATTACTTCGTCGGTCTCTTTTTCCTCTTTCTTCTCTCGCCGTGTTGTTCGGAAAATTGTTATAATTAACCGCTCTATCGGGCGTCCTTCTTTTAAGACGAGGATCGCGACGCTAATTCAATTCGAACCTTTAAGCGGTGGGATAAAAATTGCCTTAAATCGCTCTTTAATTCGAGGTTTTTAACTTTTTTAACCGTGCCCGTTGATGAAGTTTCATCCGAGTTGAATTTAGCAACTTTATTAAGGGCCGGTCTTGATCGTGGACGCGAAATTTTTACGGTATGCAGCTAGTTCCCGCTTTGTACTTCAAATTGATGTACTTTTTTCTTTTTTTTTTTTTTTACCGACATTTCCCTGTCCACGCCACAACACTCGTCGGACAACGTTTTTCTCACGGATCGATCGATCCTCGTTTCGTTACACGTGCCAAGAAAAATGCTATTTCGGGGAATCGACTCGTGAAACCGGCTTTGAGAAACATTCAGAAGAAGCAATCTGTGCCACGTTGCTTATAACGAGATAAGTTTCTTCGCGCATCATTTCTCGCTATTCTTGTGCCTTTCTCCATTTTTGAAGAAAAAAAAAAAGAAAAAGTAAAAAGAACCAACACTTAGGGCATTTTATACAATTCGTGACATCCGAAGTTCGTTCAAACTCGTTATTTTCCTTTTCCTTCGTTCAGTTCCCCGGGAATATTTTTCTTCTGGCCGCGGTCCGTTTTATTTGACGTTGCTGTCGTACTCTTCTATTTTTTTCCCCTCTTCAGTCGGGTCGATTTTCGAGCTCTCGCAACGCGGTCGTGACCATAAAATTTCGAAAACCCGCGCTGCTTGTTCGGGCGTCCACCTTTGCAGGAGCCGCGTTTCCTCTCCTCTCCTCTGGAGAGCTTCCTTTTTGCTAATCCCCCGGGAAGGGGTGGTAAACCTCGCGGGATTTAATAAACGACACGTAGCAGACCAATGAAAATAGCGGGCAAAAGAAGAGGGCGAGCGGGGTGGGCAAAGTATTTCCCCCCACGTAGCGGTGTGTAGCGGTGCGCGACAATTTGTCTCGTAGACCACCAAGTTTAAAGTGCCACGTGCACGATGCGCGTAAATAAAACGGGCGAGAGCTGCATCGTTGGATAAACGGGCTACATTTCCTCTACTTTATTCGTCTATTAACGGGCCTGTATTCTATTCGCTCGGTCGACCGAATTTGCGTCCAACTTTTTTACATGCGCGCAAAAAGTACAATCGTGTTTCTTCTTTTACAACTCGTTTCAAGATTTCCATTTCGGGAGGCTCCGCTCGAAGATTCGACGCGTACGATAGAACGTGATATGATAGGAAGAGGAAAATATAAAATATTACGAGATGGAATTTATTACACTCTCGCTACGATTGATCGATAACAATTTGTTGGTTAACGATCAGAATTGAATTCAGATGGAATATCTTGCTCTCAGAATAGACGGAACAAATCGTCATCCACCTAAGATCCTCCTCTTTCTTCTCCTCTTTCTTCTCCTTCTCGCTCGCCCCACTTGACTCGATAACGCTTATCGCGGATGGCGGACAAAGGGAGGACACGGTTGGAAACCGACAACAAAAAAAGACTTGCACTCCTACGCGTAATTACTGTTATCCGACCGGTGCGCAAGAGTAATACGTCGCAATTGCCGGCCGTTTTTGCAATTAGCGACCTGCGATAGCCGCGGCCCGCGGCGTGCATAAACGTCGAGAGGACGAGCCGGTTCGTGCTGCGCGTTTCGTTTCCTCCTCCGTTCCCCTCCATCGTGAGCGGCCCCTTGTCACGATACGTGATACATAGCCGGAGATCCTCTATCTCCCCGCATTGTAATACACGCGCCGCGCCTCTTCCAGCTCTCTTCCGGTCAAACCCTCGTTCCACGGAGCTTACGTACTCGTAAAACTTGCGAAATTCACTCGGCGTGTATAATAAGGAGAGCGTGATGATACTCGAGCGAAGAAGAAGAAGGCCTCGGGATCATTATCTCTCTGTCCGCCTCTCCGCCTCCGGTGAATATTTTCGATTGAATTTAAACGGGTGGAATATCCGCGATTTATCGTGGCTCGGTGATTTCTCAGCGGTACACGCGAGATAAAAACGGTGGAGATGCGATCGAGGGGATGAAAGTTCGCGATTTTTTTATTCTTTTCGTTTTGCCCGATAGGAGGTGGTTGGGACGGGAGGTGAAAACGAGTTTGTCGGTCGGAGTTATTACGGTTGGGATGAAAAATGAGATGAATCTCAACGAGGAACAAGGCGTTGCACATCCGCGGCGTAGGATATATTCTGAATCCTGATTAATTACGCACTTCTCTGCATTTCGCTATGCATTAATCACAGGATCAATAGGCCGTAACGACGCGGATGATCACGTTGATGCCCGCGTCTCGATTGCCAATATAATTATCATGTCTCTTTATGATACTGATTAATGGACCGTGACGCCACATCGTTTATGAATTCGAGTCCCGAGATTTCGAGTGTGTTCTGTTATTTTGCGACGGTATTTTACACACGGGGGAGGGAAGAGGGAAGAGTAATCGATCGGGCTGCCTCGACCCTGATTTCCCGCGCGTCTTCAACAAGGCCCCGTTATATTCTGCAACAACAATTATTGCCAGGAATTTCGTAAAGTGTCGATAAATCATCGGGCGGCGGATATTAATAATAGTTTGCCCCAAAAAATCGGGAATATATCCACGCTGTAAAATTTCGTCCCCCCATTGAAAGCATTTCCTGAAATCCGCGTATAAATTCATCTCCCTCCCCTCCCCTCTAGAAATATATTACTAGTAGCCAATTGGAATAACGTTTTCGCGTGAAACTCTTTTTCGAAAATCGCGTTATTTCGCCTTATCGCGAAATAATTTCATGCCGTTGTCGCCATTTCAAATTGTCGTAGATAAAATATACGATACGGAAGGGTAGAGGAGGGGAGAGGGGAGGGGAGGAAGAGAGAAGGGAAGATTCAAATTGGAATTTTGCGATTTCCGTGTATCTACATCGGGTTAACGGTGAGAGGTGGCGGGTATCGTGCGCGCGATTAAGGCGATTAATGGATTCGCGTGTCCACGTGGACAATTGCGGCCGTCTCGTCGCAATGAAATATAGGTGTTTTTTTTAACTTTATACACGATGACACTTGCTGCCTAGGCCTAGCAAGTTTCCCTCCCCTTAATAGACACGCGGAAATATGTTATCGGGGCCGGGTTCAACGCTTAACACGATACACGGCCGCGATATTTAAAAACGGTGATCGGAATCCGCCGAGTCCGAGGCGATCGCGATTTCTGCATAATGGTACGTGGATTACTTGTGGAGAGTAAGTGGTATTTAATCGTTGGTACGTTGTCAGAGTTTGGCACAAGTTTGGATCATCCGAATGGAATTGGTGTTTACGAAGTAGACCCAAGAGAAACAGCCCTGAAACTCGCCGAGTTTTCCATATAGAATCGCGGTATAGAACGCAGTTCCGTCGTGTAATTTTAATCCCTTCCAGCCAGGAGGTTTGTTAGCGTATGTACAGTACGTTCTTCTCCCCGAGCAGGGAAAGTTTTATCAAAATCGACACCGAACACTTGTTAGGTGTTTCCTCCGTTAGACCTAGCCTAAATATCATCGTCACGGTTAACCCCTCGGTCAAAGCGCTAACTTTCAATCCCTTCCCTCCCCCGTGTACGTACGTTACACGTACGTAGGCGCCTGTTCATCGCGATCGATGTGATATATATATATATACGGTGGCGCGATTCGATCAATCATCTCTCGGAGAGATTTCTGGTGCCCTGAGAATTTATATTATTCGAATAAAGCAGATCGAGTGTAAATTCACTACCCATTACACCCGATCATCATTCACCGGCCGAATCGAGAGAGGAAACGAGAAGGGGGTGGAGAGACAGAGAGATCGCGCTCGACGCGATGCTACCTATTACCCTTTTCCGTTGACTTGAATCGATCGGATGATTATCGACAATTTCGACTCGATATATATAGTACATACGTATCCCACAGCATTCAATGGATTTTTACCGTATTAATTCGTTATTTTATCCGTTGATACTTGAACGGGCCATCCGATCATCGATGTCTCGTTACCATCCATGCCCACGTCCGATTCTGGCCTCCCTGGTTGTAATTCGAACGAAGGGTATCGGAGGAAGGAGGCTCTATCGAGGGTGGAGGGTCGGGTCTCTGTTTGCCTCCTAGTTCGGCGAGGTTTCAGTCGTGGCGCACTCGCATGGAAGAATCAGCCGGGTGAGCGTTGATTTCTCCGGTGGCGGCCGATGTATTTTCGATATTTTATCTCGTGGCTCGCAGGATGGTAGCAAAGGAGGGAGGGAGGAGGAAGGGAGAGAGGGAAAGGGTGACATTGTCGACCGAGACTGCCTCCGGGGAATAAATTGGAACCGTCTTCGGTGTCGCGTCATGCCATTTATTGTCATTTGTTCGATACCAACAACCCCTGTTTGCCTTGCCGCGTCGCTCGATGCCATCCATTGTCGATTGCTTTCGAATCTCCACGCGGAATACGCCGATCGTTCCGTTTAATGGTCCCTCCCTCCCTCGCACTGGTTCCGTCTCGCCGCGGAACGGTCTCGCTTTTTCTTCTTTTTATTCTTCTCCCTCTCTCTCTCCCCCTCTTTCTCCCTGCCCCCTCGTGCAAACGATCGGACGCTTTTTAATGAACTTTTTTCCTTTATTTTATTTCACTTTTTCCTCCTCCTCCTCCTCCTCCTCTTTGGAGTATCCGCGAACTTGTACTCCTCCCTCCTTTTTTCCTTTTTTTTCCTCCCCCTTCTCTCTCTCTCTCTCTTCGAGAACGTCGATTAAATCGGTTCGCATTGGCCGAGGCCTCTTTGAAGTGGGCGCGACGACCATAGACGACCATCCCCTCGCCCCTCGATAGAAACGGCACAAAGAAACGATGATAACGATCTAGCTTTTGTTGGCAAGTTTTGCGGAGTAAAAGAAACATGTGCCATCCCCCTCCCTTTCCCTCCCTTGCTTCATAGTCGCTATACACCGCCGACCGCTCGTATCGCTTTAATGAAAAAGAAGAACGAGCCCGTTCTTTCTCGAATTGACGCATCGTGCCTTCGTGCCTCGTGCTGGTGGAACAAGTAGTAGAAATAGAGAGGGGAGAAAAAGAAGGAAGAGGAGAGAGAGACGAAGATAAGGCGAGAGAGAGAGAGAGAGGGAATGAGAAATCGTGTCTCGCAGACAATGAAAAGGGAAGAAGATCGCGAAGCAAGAAACGTCTTTCACGGTCGTTTAATGGACGGTTGCTCGCAAAAAAGGCGCGCGCCCTTATTTCTCCCTGCTCGATTTCCTTGCTGGTGGAACGGCCAAACTCTTCCCCTTCTAATCGCGAAAAACCGGGTCGCCATCTATCGAGGAAGAGTGTATGAATATTAGACCGGCGTTTCGATGAATATCGAGCATTCGCGCGTCGCATAAACACGCGAAACGATCGCCGCGCGAAAAAGCCCCGCCAACTTTTCCGTCTGTGCACCGTCTCTTCACCCATTCGATTCCCCCCTTTACCACACTTTTTCTCCCCGTCTTTCGATACTTTGAACGATCGAACGCCCTTCGATAATCGTGAAAGACACTTCCACTCGTCGTTCCTCCCTTCTTTCCGCCATTTTTCGCGTAAAATTTAAAATAGGGTTCTATCCGATACGATATTCGTTGAACAATTTAGGATATCTTTTACAGGAGTATATTTATCTTTGAGTTATTTAGGTTGGAATGGGAATTTTACGACGAAATTCGTCTCGTCTGATGTCGTGTCGTCTCGTCTCGTCTCGTGTTGAATCGGGGAAAAATTAAGGCATCCCCGAAAATGGAGACGGAATGGGAGATTCCCATGGAGGGAAGGCAGTTGCGAGGCAAAAATGAGAAGTGTGTCTGGTTCTCATCGACGGACAAAGCGCGTCTCATTTCACGGCATGGATTGTTATTCCCAACCGCGATTGCTTGGCTCCCTTCATGTATCCTCTCTTCAGATTCTTTCATCCCTTTTCTTCCTTCCCTCCTTCCTTCCTTTCTCTGTGCGAGGAATGCTGCGACGCTTTCCGCGTCTTTATCCCAGTTTCGCACTTTCGTCCTCTCCAGAATTCTCAGAATCTTCTCCATCCGTGTGTTTCTTGGATCTCCCGAACTCTATACATTTCCGTGAACGAGATCTCTGTGCGTGTTTTTATTCCCAATTAAATTCTCCCTAAATACGTACCACGATTATATTTCGTGAAATATTTTGCTCCTTTTTCTTCACGCGGCAGATCCATCTGAATATTTCTCTTTCTTGCGATATCCGAGTTCCCTTTCTTCTTCGTGTCTTTAATATTTGACCTTTTTCCCTTCGCACTTTGCTCGATACGATGTTAAACGTTAAATTGTGATTTCCACTGTGAACTTCGCCCACTTCTCTAAAGTATAATTCTTGCAGCGACGTAACAAAACGTGTTCGAGATCCATTTTAGAAAGTCGGAGCGATGTCTCGTTTTATTTACCGAGTTTGTATTCCCCGTGAACTTTTCCTCCTCCAGCGTAGTCAGCATCAAGATATGCAAAGCGGAGGAAAAATCGCGAAAAACTCGATACTCGTCAAAGATTTTTCTCGCCTCCTCGTTTTCTAATTTCTTCCCTGTAAACCGTGCTAACCTGCCGGCAAGATTCATTCGATTCGAAAATATTCATGGCCTTCCAACGTATGCGCATACTTTATATCGTACGCTCGGCGAACTCGCGCCTTTATTCGACTCTCGAAACTCGTGCTCGTCGCATCGATCGTCCCTTTGTTTCGAGAACGGCCGAGTGGAAACGGAATCGCGAAAATATTTATCATGTTTGTACGCGTTCTTCTTCTCTGTGCAGACAATTTCTAGAATCGGGACAGGTCGACAGCCTAAGGGTTAAGTTGCTTACACGTCGACAGATATATATATATATACGACAATTGCACTCTGTTGCTTCTCCTCTGTGATGAGAAGGAGACAGATGCGGTGGGTGAGACCGAGGTCCGGTTAAACCATTGTTTCTGGGCCGCAGTTAATTTCCGTTTCCGTTACACTATGACTTCCGCGCATTGCACGCTCTACCCTTCAGCCTATCCTTCACCACCTTCGATTGTTATTGATGTCGCTCCTCGACAAGGGATCAAAGAGATGTTTGATGCGTTGCTCGATAGGATCGATGAGTTTGGATAGCTCGTTGTTGCCCACTTTGAACGAAGTGCTCCATTTCCCCCTTTGTGCATAAATATATATGCGTATATATATATGCGTACGCGTTTCGTTTCACGCGATATTTCGTCCTTATCGATGATGATATTATGATTTATTGAAATACAGTCTCTCCTCGATAAGCGAAGCAAGACGGGTAAAATTAAAGTTAGAGTATACAGTTTTATAATTCTGAAACAAATATTTCACGCAATTCTATTTTAAACGACGCTAATCGAGGATTACGAGAACGTATTAAAATATTGTCCTTCCCCGATGCTGTTACGCACGGCACGCCTGCCACCCCCTCCCCCCATTAAATCGACAGAAATTATTACTCGTTCATGCCGCATTTATGAACCACTTAGCGAAGCTGGTTGATTCGAGCAATCCGCTTTACCAGTCCCGCCGTTCATCATCGACCGAGTCTTCATATATTTTTCATTTACCCGTTTGATTCTCTTTTCTCTCCCTCGGATGGAATACGCTCGCGATCCGTCCTTTCCAAGTGGTAAATCGTCGATTAATTTATTAATCGGAGCGGAACGGGAGGATCTCGCGGCTCGCTACGTTTCTGAACCGAGCGCTTCAACCGAGAGATTACCAAGTATGATTCCTCGATGCCGGTGTGATTCGCCGTGAAATATTTACGAAAGCACGGACCATTAAATGGGCGAAACGGGTTGACGCGCGCCTTTTTCTTCCTCTCTTCTATTTTTTACTATTTCACATGCTCTCTCCCGCCCGTTTGAGTTATCGTTCGAAGCGAATCACGACCACGTCCACGATTAAGCCTTCCTTTTACACGCGCTAAAGCCCGGATTAAGGAGACGATACCGGAATTGCCGAGCCTCTTCATCACGCTCTATTCTCTCCCGGTATTCTGGCCCACCTCTTTCGTGTATCCTAGAACAGCACCGGTGTTGTTTCTCCGTCATTATATGTGGGTGCCTCGAATGATAACTTTCTAATGGATGGGGGGTAGTGCGTTCAAGATGTTTAAGAAAATGGAAGGGAAATCCGATCGAGCGGGAAAAAACGAAGGAATATTTTTCTCTTTTAGAATGGATGGTTTTACTCGAACGATAGCGGGAAGAAATTGCAATAGGTCCCTTTAGGCATTGTCGATGCAAAAGATCGCATCGTTGGATGCGAGTCTCCTTGGGCGGTCTGACCCTCGTTTATTCGTCAGAGAGATCGAGAAACGGTCCTCTGATTTGTGCAAACGAATGCAAGTAGCATCAGCAGCAGCGGTAGCAGCAGCCCGCCGTGGACCAGCTGTGACGGAGAGTGAAAATTGCTGTCCCGGGGGCGGCAGTCGTCTCGCGTCCTTTTTCCCTCTTGCCCTTTGATGTCTTTGTCCCACGGTCTCCCTTCTAACCGTTCCACTCCTCTCTCTCTTCGTTTCGCTTTACTCCTCGACGAGCATCCTCTTTTCGCAAGTTACGGGACATCGAGGAAGAGGCGAAACGGAAGAAGCCCGATGATGTTTATGAATGAGCGGTCCTGCGACTGTGCACCGTCCAATTGACTGCCGAAAGTGGTCCACGGATTCGAAGGCTAGTTCCTCTCTACGCTCTCTCTTTCCAATCTCGTCGAAAATAGCGTTCGACTGGATTTCCCAGTCCAGGGGGATACCCTGGTTTGTTTGCTTTTTCTGGATGAAATATCCCGAACCGTTTAACCGTCGAGGAAATCGTTGAAACGTCGTGTTCCGATCGTAT
Source organism: Apis cerana (assembly GCF_029169275.1). NCBI lineage: Eukaryota > Metazoa > Arthropoda > Insecta > Hymenoptera > Apidae > Apis > Apis cerana. The sequence goes on from NC_083861.1 coordinate 7,876,488, forward strand.
ACGAATTCTCGCTGTACTATCTTATTTCTTCGGCGATATTCGCAGGAAACGGGAGGAGAGCATTACTTCTCACAATTACTTCTCGTGTCCACGTTTATCGTTTTCGTGCGCGATTCGAAGGTGGGATTAATTGGAAAACGGATTTCCAGAAACTGCGGTGGAGTCTATTATCGAGCTCGCGTTTTGCCAGGAATTACTCTCGTCGCCGAGGACTCCTCGCCGCGTACAACAATTAATAATGCACGTAAACAGTGTCGATAGACGTCCGACATTTCTCTTTCTTTCTCTCTCCCTCTCTCTCTCTCTGTGCACCCGCTGTCTCTGGAATATTATGCAGCCGCCAACGCACCACGGGATGATAGATATACATCCGAGTGTTGCGCAGGAACACGGGGGCGCTGGCTGGTATACTTATAGACGCGCGAGCCTATACATATATAGACGCGTGCGGTCCCTGTTCCCTGCAGAATCTGTACAACGAGCACAATGGTATTGTGTACGGACCACTATGAGTTATTACCCCTCCGCTCTCTCTCTCTCTCTCTCCCTCCCCCACGTCCTTTCTCGTCCGAGCTCCCTTCGCAGACATAATTCAACACTCTGTACAACGCGGCCCTTCACCTTTTTACCCTCGCCGTCCGATAGTGTTTCATTACATCCCCTTTTATCTGCTACCGTTCCTGCTGCCGGGCTACTCGCGTGTCGCACCCCCTCTCGGTGCGAAACTTCGCCAATTTCTGGAGAGAGAGAGAGAGAGAGAGAGAGATTGAAAGAGTCGCGAAATTTCAGAGATACCTTTGAGCAACTTGAGGGGTATATTAATTTTCGTTGGGATCCTTCTCGATGGACGAGGGGAGCACAGTTGAACGAAGTTTAAGAAAGAAGGAAAGGAGGGGGAAGATTGTAGTTAATCCGTAAACTGTACCGTTTTCGAGACTTGGCATTGTTCGATTGAAATTCACAGAGGCGGAGAATTCTGTCCTGTCTTCGTTCCGTGTCTAATTTCTATTTGCTCGACGAAACGGTTATCGTGGAACCTTTCCCCGTCGTTTATAAATTACTCCAACGATCGCCGGAACGGTACGTTGTAGTAGCTGCAAACTCGAGCTCGCGTCTTTTCTGATTTATATCCTCCTCCTCCTCCTGGTTCTAGGAGAAAGCAAACAATCAACGAGCTACTTGACGAGCTCATCGCGCTCCACGACGAAATCGGACGTAAGTATCGACGTCGCTTCGCGAGTTTGCTCTTTCCGCACGGAGCTCCGTAAATATTGTTCGACATTTTCGCTTCGAGGGACCGTTTCGCGTGCCAAACCGACCAAAAAGTGGCCTGGTTTCCATAATAGCCGAGCTCCTCCTCCTTTCTTCCTTCCTTCCTTCCTTCCTCCCTGTTGCTTTCTCTCCCGTCCCAATTTTTCACTCTCTAATCGTTCGCCAAGCCAGGACCACGACGCATTCAATTCATTATTATTTTTAATCTCCCCGTTTCCTCCTCCCCTTCGAGAATCTCGGCGACAGAGAGTCTTCGTAGTGGCGTTGGAGAGGAGAGAATTTCGTAAAATTTCAATTTTGTTCGTCAGATATCGCAATCCGTGCGTCCACATTTTCACTCGGAACGCCGCGTGGAATACGATAAGCCCGTGAATCCCCCCCTAATTACAACCACCGATAGGCCAACCCCTATTCAGTCAACAAAACAATGCGCATCGTACGTATTTTGTGCGCGATCACGCAATCCCAATTACAAAGGTGATCCGGATTAACAACCGATACCTCGGTCGCGGGTATATACGTGTGGGGGAGGTGGGGGAGGGATGCGTCGAAAATCGATCGGTGTCTTTCCCCTACTGGTGCACCTACTTTCGTTTTAATAGGGTACGTGGAGCGAGGTTGGAGTAGGTGGTTCGCGGTGGTCGCTTTCAAAGGATCTCGATGTTTTCGCGTAACCGTCTCGAATATCTCTTTTTCAGCTCGAACTCTTGCGCGGCGCATGCCTTATTGGGCCTATGCATAAAGGCAAAAGCTTTTACCGGTCATTTTTCAACCAAATACTCGGACCCATATGCGAAAAGGATTTATCGAGTTTCCCGGTAAATTTTTAAGACACGTACGCATAACGCGTATTATTTAAAAGTTGAATTTTAAAGCGATCTTAAGTCTTTCCTCTCAGCTCGTAATCACGAGCTGTTCGTGCTAATTCGTTTGCAAAAAAATGAAAATAAAAAGCGAGCACAGCATGTCTCGTGTCGAATAACATCACGGCAAGTACTCGATGAATATCTTTTTAGAAAAATCGTCGAGGGAAAATGGAGTTACCTTTGAAATCCAATAATAATAAATGATCTTGGATTTCGAGTAGATTAAAATTGCTCGCAAAATCTGTCAAAACTGGATTTATTCGACAATAGAGGTTAATCTTTTGACAACCGTGCAAACGGCATTTGTGCTTGATCCGAGGTCGGATAGATTCCAGATTTGGCGAAAAATATGGTACACACGTTTGGAAAATATGCGGAGCTCTCTATTAATATTCAATCAAGAGGATTATAATAATAAATTCTACTCTTCGACGCTTGTTTATTTACTTGTTTATTGTTTATTATTTATTTCACGCGTAGGAAGCAGAGTTGTACCAGTTGTTCCTATTTTTTTCGTCGCGTAATTTCTGGTGAAATACGGAGATGAACCGGGGGGGCCAGACACCCATTGCGCCGTTCCACACGTGTGTCGCGTTTCCTCCTCCTGTTACCTCACCGGCGGCGATCGATCGAGTTATGCCGTCCAGTTATGCCGCGCGCAAAACGTTGGCGCGAGATTGATCGGCCCGGCAAAATTGCACGTTTTAGAGTATTCTGGCTTTTCCATCCTGGCGTTTCCTGTGTTTAGCGAGCTTCCTGCGATTCCGTTCGGATGCTGCGCGCTCGTTTCGAATCACGCAAATCGTCCCGATTAATCGTGCACGCTCCATTGTCCCAACTGCGCTTTGCGCTCTCCCCCTTTTCGGACGTAAACGAACGTTAAACGTGATTCCCGTCGATCTCGATCAAATCACCTTTCCACAATTTCCACGTGGACGTCGAATCGAAGATCTTGGAAGTGGAAAATTTACCGAGCAAAACTTTTGAAACTTAACCGACGTACCAAGGAGTATAGTTTCGAAATCGTCGTTAATTTTCCCCGCTTTTTAATATTTCCCGTTTGGGGATAGAAGAGGAAAATTGCATCTTGGAATATCTTTATAGTCACGCTCCTCTCTCACGAATCGTTGTTATTGCGGCGCGAATGGAGGATCGCGCACCTCGTCCCATTTCACCCCCTTTACGACCGATACGGAATTAACGAGGAGCCTTTGGTGCACGCCGAGCTTCGTTTACGAGGCCGTAAGAGCTCGTATCTGGCCAAATTTTGGCCGTATTTATTATATGGAGAATTCATTCTCGCGGGGAGAAGAACAACGTGGAGAGCCGAGCGTGTTGCCTCGTTCGATCGATCGCCGAGCTTTTGTTATGCAACCGCGCTCTGTGAAACGCGTGGCGAAACGATAACGCGAGATACGCGAGGTGTTTTATGTGTACAGAAGAAGAATTTTTATTCGGAAACGCAAGTTTAAACATTCGACTCTTTTCAATTAGAAATTGATAACTCTTCGCGATTTCCAAAGGAGATACTGCTCGATACTTTTTCGATTTCGCGTAATTTTCAAATTATTCCTAAGCTCCCAGGATGAGAATCGTAGGAGATAAGAAAATTGGGTAAAAGGAATTCTTATCTGGAATATGGAAGAACGATGGAGAAGGAGACCAATCGCGGCGAAAAGTTTGGGAGGGATTAAAGGGGTGGAACGTTAAACTCCTTCGACGTAAATAAACGGGGAGAAGAGGGCGTTGGAAGCGGATTACACCTGGTGAATGGACACGAAATGGGACGTTAAATTTTCCCGACGTGTCCAGATATACGTTTAATTTGGCGAAACAATGGCCGTGGCTCAAGATTATGAATTCAGTGGTCCGCGCATGGGGGTTGGGGAAAAGAATATTTTGTGTGTCAGGGCCTGGGGCGATTGTAAAGCGATACGCCACGCTCCGTTTGTAGTGGCTTTCCATTGTTGCTCGTGTTCCGGTATTGTTCAGATGGATAGCGGCGGAGTACGGGCACGGAGAATGAAACAGGAAGAGATTGGGTGGAAGAGAAGAGGAGAAGAAAAGAAGCACAGAGCTCAGCATCGAATACTACTTTAAGGCAACTTTGCGTTATTCCTTCTCCCCTCCCCTCCCCTTCGCCGGGTTATATATCGATTTTTATCGTCGCAACAGGAATATTGCTGCTCTAATTAAACGAGATCCCCCTCCCCTCCTCCCCGTCTGTTGATAGATTCTTCGTTATTCCCTTTGTTCTCGTCGTATAACCTTGTTTCTGAATTGTTGCACCGAAAGAGAAATTTATCCTTTATTTGCAAGCGCGATACAAAAGTTTTATGGATTAAAAATGCTGGAGTTTTTACTAAACATTCGAAATTAAATGTTCCGCTCGATTTTCAATCGTTATCTTATACTCGATGGCGTGGAGGAGGATAAGAAATGATGAATCGCATCAAATATTGGAATTTATTTCGGATAATTAGTGGCGAGGCTTGTTTCCACGCGATGATCGTCATTAATTATACGACCTTACCGTTCCCTACGATTTCCTCTTTGTAACCACGCGAAGACGAGCAGAATTACGCGCAAGTACCGCGCGAGATCACGCGAGAAGAAATGGAAACAGTGATGTTCTCTTGGACCGCGTTACGACATCCGCGCCATCGCTCTCCTCCATTTGAACTTTACGATTGCTTCTCGTACTCCGGATGAATTTTAATGACCGGCGACCACTCTAATTCCAACGGGCTTCGTACGATGGGTCACGAGTCGTCGAGCGGAATGGCAACTTGACCTCCGACCCGTTAAAAGTGAAAAAGAGGAGAAATATTTCTTCGTCTGTATTCCTTCTTATCTCGGCCAATGAATCGAGCGTGGATAATTTTATAGCCGTGGATGCAGACAGGCGATGACGCGTAGGAGGCTGTAAATTTTCCAAGCCTCCAATTTTCACGTCTCGCGTCCAATTTATGTGTACAAATATCCACTATCGAATCTTCTTAATTATTCCAACAATTACGAATCCATGTATCGAGATATTTTATAGGAAAATAATCTCCGCTATTATTTACCAAGCATCGAGCAGAAATTCGCAAGAATATATCGTTAAGCAAAACTAACGAAAATCGTTGCTGATAATTCCACTTGCCAAATGTTGTAACTCTTTTGCCCGAATTATATACAATTATACACATTTGAACGAGCAGACAGCTAACCGGAAGCCCAGTCGCGGAGTGTCAGCTGCAATCGTTGAAACGTTCTCCGAGGCAGAAGCTCGTTGCTTTCGCCCAACCCAGTTTCCAAGAAACGCTGCGACGAAGCGCGCGTGTTGCGCCTCTCCCGTTTACACGCGTGCGTATCAGCGTATCTTATCAGCGCCGATACTTTTTCCGTTCCGTTAGGATGTCCTCCTAAGTGTCTCCCGCGAGGGTTATCTCGAACGTATTGTATCCCTTCCCTGCTCCTCTTTTCCGCCTCGAAAGGGGCGAGGGATGGAAAAGAGATACGAAGATACGATATGTGACATCTTGAATGGAGGGATAAAAAGTTCGTACGCGGTTGATCGACTCGGTCTGTGCGAGACAACGGCGAGCGGAGGGAGGAGGGGGTGGCGTTCGAACGAACGAACGAGGGTGGTTAAGCCTCGAGGAGGAAGCAGCGCGGGGCTGACCGTACGTTAAAACTCCCTGGAGTTCAGTCGAGACCGCCACCCTCGCCATTTCCAACCCTCCCTGTACCGGATCCTCCTTCACCCGATTCGAAAGTCGAGGCATCGCCGTGGCAAAAGTTACACCATTACGTGATAGGGCGAAGGTAAAGCGCGAAGGAAGGGGGAAGAAGCGAGAGAAAGACGGGGTTAGAAAAGCGGAAAGACCTCCCCAACTCTCTTTTCCCGGCATCCCAATTCTTTAGGGGTAACTCTCTCTTTCTCCTCTTGCCCCGACATTCTTACCCCGAACTTGCCTGGCATTTCCCCCCGACCGACAGTCGGTGGCGTTTCGTTGATTTTTCGAATTCCCAGCCACGTCTGTCCGACCAACGATCGTTGTTGGATCGTTGTTCCGCAACATGGAGGAGATATAGCGGGGTTAGGGGTAGGTGTCATAATCGTTTTCTACCTTATCTTCCCCCCGTACCTCTCACACCCTTTACACCCTCGATGGCGAACGATAAAACGATACTTATTCGATTCCTCCGGTTATTCTTCCGCCGAACGAGGAATCTCGTTCCGGTTCGAGAACATCGTATCCCCCTACCCTCCCGTGCGAGGTATCTTGGCGAAGATATGATGAAAGTCGTAAAATAAAAAATTCATTTCGAGGTGGCAATGCGTAACGTCGGCCATCCGTCTCTCTTTATTTTTACGTATGGAGAAATTTCGCCGTCTTCTTATTCCTCGGTCCGTTCGCGGCCTCCGGATAAAGGATAAAGCCTCCACTCCGCAGGAATTTATCGCGTTCCATTTTTCCAATTTTTAAATCCCTTAGGGGACGAACGCCTTTCTTTTTCCCTTTCCTTTCCCCCTCCCCGCGAAATTAACACCCCATCCGCGGTTCTTATTTGTTTGAACGCTTCTCAATTTCTCCCAACGTTATCCCCGTTTTAATTTTAATCGTTGGATAAAGATATCAGGGATATATTATTTAATAAGAGCGAAGCGAGATAACGGGACAATGAGGGAGCGCGTTAGTCGGAGGATCCATTGGATGGGAGAAACTATTTCCGAATAGGGAGTCGATGAGACCGATCCCTTAACGCCAACTTATGGATATCTAATACAAGTTCTTACGAGTTTGGAAAGCAGTTGTACACGCCCGTCGGTGTGCGCCCGTGTGTGTGTATGGGCGCCAAAGGGCGGCAGGATGCTGGGTAGGAAGGCACAATGAAGCATGGAACGGTGCCGCTTTAATGGCGAGAAGTCGTCGAATTCCGTGGTAGACCGGCACCGAGACTCTTCTCTTGGAAGCATTTCGAGGACAGCGAGGGAGTTGGCCACCCCTCACCCTTTCCCTCCCTCGAGGAGAAGGTTGAAAGTCCGCGAAAGGATCTCTTTGTCGAATATTCGTCCGGGTTGGAGGACGATAGTCCTCCTGGCAAATTGGTTTCCCTAACCTGATACCGCCGTCCGAGTATATAGAGTATATTTTACGGCCACCGAAATGTAACTATTCTCAGGACGCGGCCCCTCTTTCCTTACGCTTTTCGCGCGAAGATTTACGTGGGGAGACCGGCCGTTTCGACCGTCCATTTAAATTTCTTCCCCTGCGCGCGACACGTACACTCTTCCGTTAATATTTGAAAAACAGTGGCGGTGATGTATCGATAAATTGGAAAAAGGGAGGGAAAGGGGGGAGGCGGAAAGAGAGAGAGAGGGAAAAAAGCAAGATATTTGCATGTTATTATCCACGCCGGATTTTGCTTCGATGCTCCGGATGATGAAACTCATAATGAAATTCCAACGACGTGCAGGTTTTCTGGATATTTTTAAAAGATCCGTCAGCAATAATCGAAGAAAGATATTTCCAAGAAATGTTTTCATCGGCTGTTATCCAAATCGTTTTGAAGAAAATTAACGCAATTAACGTATACACTATTCTCATCCACGATCTAAATAAGATATCTTTGCGATACAAGGAATATATTTGTCAGAAGAAAGGAACTCGATCAATTTGTAATTGGCGAAAATGCAAATTCATCGGATCTACTATTGAATCTACTATTGATTCGTGCGATCGTGAAGAGGAGAGACGCTATATATATATATATATATATATAGAATCTCGAGCGTCCACGCTGCGCCTCGAAGAAAATCCCTCCCCCTTCCCACCCCTCCTTCCCAGGCTGTGCGATACTTCTTCGTAAGTCGGCTGTGGATCCCGAAAAAAGGCGAATGGAGCGAAGTTGCACGGATTCGAGGGCGGCCTCGATAAAGAAAATATTTCCGAAGGATTTGAATCGACTTTAATGCAGAATCGTGGTAATCTTACGCCAAGCCCCACAGGCTTGTACTCGTCGTCCTCTCTTCGACTCGATGCCAGCCGAGCTGCGAATGTGAGAGAGAGAGAGAGAAGAGGAAGAAGAAGGATGAGATGCCTCCCTCAGCATCCTCCCTTCTGGCCTTTTTTCACCAAATGGATGGAGAAGTTGGTGCCAAGAAAGCACGGGTTGGCGTGTAAAGGAACAGGGCCGAGTAACGAAAGGGAGAAGAATGCGTTTGGTGGCGGGAAGGGATCGGGGTCGAGCATTGTGTGTCCGCGACCCATTCGGCAATTAGCGGACCCATTCAGACCTCTTCCCTCTCCTCCCTTGATTTCGAGCGTCTGTTGGCCGAGGAGCTAATGGCTCGAAGAACGAAAGGGGAGCTGGTTGGCGAAATTTAAAACACGCGTGTCGAATATACCCGCCAAGGATGGCAACTCGATCCTTTTACTCCGCATATAGCACAATGGACGAGATAATTGGAGGAGAAAATCCGAATAAAATGATTTTCGGCTCGAGAAGAAGGAATCGAGAAGGGGGCTCGATCGGCATCCGCGGCGATTCTTTCTTTCAATCACACTTAATTTATCGGCACGCTCCCTCGAATCTTCTTCTTTCACAAAATGCGGAGAGGAAAGGAAAACGTTGTCTCCTCCCCCGCGATGAATTCCTCTTCTCGGCAGGCATTAAACATTTTAACGCGTGAAAAGGGATTTCTCTTTGATCGGACATGCGTGGAAGGATATCGACGAAGCGTGTGGATATCGATGTTGTGGAGTGAATGGTACTCGAATTCTACATGACACCGAATATTTTTCGAATCGATCACTCTTCGTGCCAATCGTTCCATACACCTTCAACCTCCCTCCCCTCCCCTCTACCTCTGTATATCCGCGCAAACGTATCCGCCCGTTTTATCTTTCTTTCTCGTTACACGTTTTATTTTCTTTCTTTTTTTCTTTTTTTGCCCGATATACCTCTTTGTTACTGGCAGGGTTGAATGGTTTGGAAATAGGGAGAGAGGGAGAGAGAGAGAGAGAGAAAGGTGAACACAACGAGCGGAACGTGTTTCAACGCCAGGGAAGAATGATAGACCGTTGAAAGGGGTCCAAGTTATTCTCCGGGTAACCGTTTAGTATCGATGAACGGGCGGGCCGACAAGTTGCAATAGGAAACTGAACGTGAAACACCCGGCGGTAACCAACAGGCGGGAAAAACGAAATTCCAACTGTTGGGCAAAGTACTACAATTAGTCAGTGTTGACGTGGCCCGTAATGGCTACCGATGTCGAGGTTGTTCATACTCGTATTTCATAACCCCCTCCAGCCAAGCCTTAGACGTCGTCTGTGCGAGGGCTGTGCGCGTCCTCGTCGACGGGGTTGCCGATGGTTCGAGGGTGGTTGAGTTCGTTTCATGGCTGAGCACAGCGTGTCTCGTTAGGAACTTGAGATCCCCACCCCTCCGCGCTACAACCTATTCTCCACCGAGGCCCTCGTGCCTCGTCTAAGGGTCTTCTCCCAGAGTTTACCGAGGATTGGGGTAACTTTCGGCTATGACAGCTCCCTCCTCGGCCTCTCTTTCTCTCTCTCTCTCTCGTATTTTCTCGCCAATTCCTCCTCTTCGTTCGCCAACCTTCCATCTCCTCTTCCCCGATTAAATAAATGTAATTATCGCGCAGACTGACCTCGAAACTTGATCTTTGGTCTTCGTCTTTACCTCTCTCTCTCTTCGTTTCCATTCTTTCGTTCCTTTTCCCGAATTCTACCTCTGCCCGCCATTTGCATACGAATCGACAACCTCTCGCGAAATCTCATCGAGAGAAACGGGATTAATCGCGCGAGTAATAAGAGAATTCTTCTCTTATTTTTCTTCGAATTATTCCTTCGAATCATCCAAGCAAAATTTCCTCCCCCGCGATAAAAACACGAATCTTGTTGATACATGAAGCAGCGGTCTCGTTGGGGAAATTTCCGATAGGCCTCCGGCGGTGGCAAGGCGAGGTGAAAATCGGACGGACAGCAACGCTCTCCTCCCGATGGCTTTGGATCGTGGAGTAGCGGCTGACAAACGCGGAACCCCGGTGTCTGACCTCGACGAGCAGGCAAACCATGGTTACCACCCCTAACAGAGCTGACGGATACTGGAATACCCGGCGTAATTGATGATAGTTGACGGCAACTGTTGCAGAGCCGACTCGTGTCTCGAGAGATCAGGACAGAGCCGGTGAAGCTTACCGTCAAAGCGGTATCCCAACGTCGTATGCCTTCTCTCGAATTCGGTGTCTTCTCCACCGAACCTACAACGCGTCTCGATCCGCAATGGCAAATTTATAAATCCGTCAATTTATAAATCATCCATCTCGAAATTAATTTATTACGTCGAGAGCGATATATATATATATAAATAATCGTTCAAGGGAAGAAAAAAAAACATGAGAAATAAAACCAGAGAGAGCAAACTCGCTCGAAAACGTAATCCCGAGAGATTCGGCGAGACAGCCAACCCGTCGTTTCGAGAGGTTGTTGCTTAAATTCGTACGAATTGTAAACGTCTTCATCCATCATCATCCGTTTCACACAAGAATACATCCGTGCGCGTCTCTTTGCCGCACTTTCTACATCCGAATCCAGGAACGGGGGGAGGAGAATTATCACCGCGACATGGCCGATATTAATTCCATTACGGGAACGAAGACAGATACCCGCGATCAACGCTCTGTGGAACGAATTTTCCATTGATAGGAAGATTCGAGAGAAGGAAACGCGTGTAAAGGAAAGGAGAGGAAAGAGAAACGTGGTAGCAATTAATACCGAAGGAGCGCGTGTGCCGTGTATTCGTTCGAAACTTAGGGAATCTAATTTGCCTTGGGTGCGGAGAAGTTGCGCAACGGTGTATCTGATTTTGGCACAAGATTGCTTACCGGACTCTTCGAACGAATTCGTACCAACTCCCCGAGCGAGTCGTTAATCTAAGTTTCTCATTAACAAATCGAGCTCGCGGCCTCTCGTCGTTTCTTCCTTCCTTCCTTCCTTCCTTCCTTCCTTTCTTCCTGGAACGAGGGAGGAAGGGAGGGAGAGAGAGATAGGCGGTTGAACAAACGGACGTTTTATCAGAAAAAACGGCTGGAAACGAGCAGTTCGATGAAGTAACGAGGGTTGAAACAGGCTGGACTCGTCTCTGAGAAAGTTTCGTTGGCCCGTTTCCAGTCACTTTTTCGAGGCCGCGTTGCTTCCTCCTCCCCTCCAGCGTGTAACGGCCGCCAATATTTTTCGTTTCCACGGGAACAACTAATCCGTTCTGTTCTTCATTAATGGGGAAAATCCTTCACGTGCTTCCTCCAGACGGTTCATCCTTTCATTGGCCGGCCTCCAACGCGTTTCCGCCACTTACCACCGTCTTACTCCGTTATTTTTTCTTCCCTCCCTTTTCTACGGAATCTTATCCTTTTATCTTCCGATAGGAAATGAATTTTTAGAAATTGCTCTTCACAGACTTTCACATTTTTTTTTTCTCCACCTCTTCTCTCCCTCTTTCGAGAGGATCGAGAAGAATTTTGCTTATCCTCCTGTTTCGGGAATGAATTTTTACAAATTATTTTCACGAATTTTCTTTCATTTCCTCTCCGCGAGTTTTTCCATCGAACGAACTTTTAGAAATTATTTTAGAAATGCGCAAAGGGAAAGCATAATCGTGACAAATATTCCTCTTTCTCCCTTTCTCGCATTGGAGAACCGGCGGAGAATAAAAAAAAAAAAAATAACTTCACAGCGGCTTCTCGCAGCGCGACAGCTCGTCACAGTTTCCCATTACACGATTCGTGAATCTTTCATTAGAAAGGAAAAGTTGGTCGCGCTTCGAAGCTTTTACCCTTTTATTCGCTTCGAGCCTCCGGGAGGACGATACTACTCGGTTTCGCCGAGGTATTTTAAATTTACTCCCATAGGTATGCGCCTCTCTCTGTGCAACTCTTTCTCTCCCTCTCCCTCCCCCCTCTCTTTCTCTCTCTCTGTGTCGCAGCATCGATAGAAGCACGCCGCATCTCTCTGGAACAGCGTTGGTTGTTCGCAATAGTTGCCACGATGCACGGTGATATTGGATTCAGTGAGAAAGAGAGGCCGTTTCGAGGTTGAGCTTTATGAGAGTTACGGCCCATTGATAGCGATGCGCCGTTGTCGTCCCCTCCGTTGAACGAATCCCGCCAAGTTCGCCTAACTTTGGCCACCAGACCGCGATGACGTCTATTTTGTCCGGGGGGAGGGGGAACGGAACGGTGATTGGCCGAATGTTAAACAGGAAAACAGAGGAGATTCCTGCCGGTTTCCGGTCGGTGAAAGTGGAGGTGACGAAAAGGGACGAAAAGGTTCTCTCTCTCTCTTTCTGTTTCCTTTCAATTCTTTATTCCTCTCTTTTTCACCCACCCTGTTTTTTCTGCTTCCTTTCTTCCTTTCTTTTTTTTTACTCTACTTTTTCCCATTCATTCCCGTTCCTTCGGTGTCGTTTTTTCGTATTTCTCTCGCCTGTTTCCTTGGATGCGCGAGGGTCGGCGAATTAAAACTTTTTACCAGCAAGAACAAACGGACGAGTGGATAGGGCTGCGCGTAATTCCTCGTGGAGGGTATAGCGGCAATAAAAGGGTAGGGGAGGAGAGAAAGGTCGAAGGGATCTTAGGAAGGAGAAAGGAAGGAGGATGTTGCCTCGCCAGGCAAATTCCCCGATAGCTTTAACACCTACCCTTCATCGTTCTCTGCAACTTGTAAGTAACTTGTTACGCGCCTGGCCTTTGCCTGGACCCGACTACTTTTACTCCGTTCGCATTTTTACTACCACTCGCGAAGAATTCGAGGATTAACAATGGCTCGAAACAGGCCCTCGTTCAGCCGCGTGAGAAATCGAACGGAACGTTTTTTTAAATTTTCCCCGTCTTTCTTTTTTCCTTATTTTATTTTATTTTCCCTCGCACGAACGTCGCGCGTGTTCACTCGACGCGAAATACCCAAAGAGCGTAATAGCACGTAACAAACTAACACGCAGCGATTCACCATCCCTCCGATTTATTATTTCGAAATTTCGTACATCGTGCGTATAATATTTCGTAGCAGAACGATCAAAGAACGGGGCAATGTATTCTACTTGGCCGACGTACAGTTGTGTGGCTCCGCGTCCCGTAGTTTCGCTCCCTGGAATAATTATGATATCGTGGAAGAGATATTGCAGGGTGTAGCCATGGTATTCGTAGCGGAGCACAGGAAGGGGCGTAGCGGACGAGAAGTAGATAAACCAACTTATTCGGAGCCAGACGTTATAATGTGGCCGCTTTAAGACACGCGGGAACGTTCTCTCTTTAAATTTTTCAACCAAATTTTTGCCGCGATTTTAATGCCGATTCGAGTTTACGTGCGCGCGAGAAGTTTTTTTTTTTAATTCTTTTCTTTTTTTCCAAAGATCCGACGTAGCAGAGAGCAGGAAAATTTTCAATCAACGAGAGGAGGGCAGTAAAGTTCCGTTGATCCTTCTCTCTCTCTCTCTCTCTCTCTCTCTCTCTTTCTCTCTCTTTCTCTCTGTTCGTAGCTTCTTTGGTGTGTTGAATGATAAATTGGCCTGGTCAGTCCCTTGATGTTAGCTGAATTAGTAATACAATTTGTGACACTCGGGTTACCGCGCGGTCGCCGAGGTTTCCTTAAGTCCTATTCACATCGCAACTACGAAAGTGGTATCCCGAATCCCTGGTGAAATTTTCAGACTCAGAATTTGCGTGGCAAATCCTTCCTCGTCGAACGTCTATTAATATAGCCAATTTAATTTCCTTTATTAAATGAAAATTCTCGTGACGGATGGATTCATGCTTTGGAATTTCATTTTCGAACTAATCTCGATAACCTTTGGCCGGTTAATCGGACGATTTTATCCGCAGACGAGGATAAAGTGGATTAAATCTATTTTCACCATCGAACGTGTGTCTCTCTTTTCGTCCCTTTCCGAATTCTTGTCGTTCATTTCTGATCCAAATCGTAAAGAGAATCAAATTCAATCAAATTTCGATTTCGTTCGCGGTAAAGAATTTTAATCCCAATATCGAACGAGTTGCATCCCGAATTTTCCAATTTCTTCCCCGGCCAAAAAGCAAGAAGTTAGTCCGCGAGCGTGACGCGATAACGTAGGATGGCGTAGGACTGTAGTTAAAACGCGTTGGAGGAACGCGTGTCTGGAAATCCAAACGATCCCGTAACGCCTCCTCTCTCCTAAATGTGAACTCGGCTTAAGCCGTTGCGTGAGACTGAATCCTGCCACGAACTTCGCCACGTTAATTGTCTCGGAAGCCGAGGATATCGTAACTTCATGATTCTCTTGGTCGTTCCTTCGCGCTTCCGGTTGTTCAGTTATTCACGCGTCCCTGCTCTACTCCTCCCCTCCCCCTCCCCCTACTTTCATTCTCCGTTTTCCCAATTAGCCAACCTCGTAAGAGAAATCGTAAGAGAAATCGAGCTTCCTCTTCTTCTTCTTCTTCCTCCTCCTTTCCGTGACTCGGAAGTCAGCTCGATAGACTTGGTCACGAGGATTAGTTCTTTCTCTCTCTTTCTCTCTTTAGCAGCGACTGGACGTTTTCCCCCCCTCGTTCCGGCTCATTCGTCCGATCAAGGTGAGGGGGGAGGGGAGCTATATCGATCGATTTAATTGTATTAGAAGAAGAAACTGCAGCAGGTAGACGAGCGAGCCGAGGTACACGATTCGAAACCGAAGCTCGGAGCAATGGATCCTATCGAGTCTCATCTTTCTCCCATTATTCGATTATTTCCACGATTCTCGCCGATCCCTTCCTTTTTCCCGTCCCGTCGTTTAATAGTTTCCTTACTTTTCCAATTAACCGTAATGATCGTACCGTTTCGTTATCGTAATTCGAATTTGCGCGGAAGATGGGAGGACGATCGGTATCGATGATGATGGAGAATAAAGGGGGAAAAAAAGGAGAGAGAGAGAGAGAGAAAAAAGACATCGATCGAAACAATATTCCCGCGGCAACTCTCGAATATTATAATCTCTGTCGAGCCGAATTTAAATCTCGAGGCGAGTATCTCTCGCTCGATGAGGCAAATCGAATCGGTCTTTATCGAGCGAAATTTCCCGAGCGCCGCCACGGACTCGAAACAATTCCTTCTCTTCCGAAAGGGAGGTTCGAATGTTTTCGGAAGTTGGACGGCGGAAGAAGGGGGCCTGCTGGTTTCGAGTGGCTTCGACAGACAGACTCGCGAGTATTACGACGACATTATCTTCACGATAAATTCCCCTCGCGTACGCGCAACGAGTTTTTTCCTTTTATCTTCTTCCTTTCTATCCATTCTCTCCCTCGCTTTTCATTCTTCCATTCCGATTACGTATCGCCACTGTCTTATTCCTCTTGATCCCCTTTCGGTTGCGATTTTTCCTTTTTTTTTCGAAGAGGAGGAACCGAAACTTTCATTCGGAATATCCAACGGGAGGGAAATAATTAATGGTGATTTTAAATTTAAACTCGAGAGATCCGAGAGCTCGATGCGTGTCTCTCAACGTAACGGACGCGAAATGAAATTACATCAATCAAGCGTCCTCCCTCCCCCTCGAAGTTTCGCGGTTTCGGCGGATCGCGGCGCGAAAATTTCCACCATCTACACACGCGGGCTCGCGATTATTATTTATCCGCGGGGAAACTTAGGGGTTGAAAGTTAACCGGCGGCGGCCTCGCACATGGCCGGTCGAAAAGCAAGAGTCGAGGGGCGGCGAGTCGCGATATGATAAACGATATTGCGCCGACTTCTCTCGTACGAGTGACTTTGCCAATGTATCTGCCACGCCCCTGGCATTAATCCTTATTAACCGAATGCGTTGTGCCAGCTATTCCTGAAATTTCGAGAGTTTCTTGGAAAATAGCGGCGTGATAATCCTCCCCCTTTTTTCCCGAAATTTCTTTCCTTAACAACTCCTCTCGATAATCGATGATTATACTGCGTCCTTTAACAGTGACGACAAGATTGGATACACGCAAGATTATATTATACTCGATAGAAGATAGAGTTATTTTGATCGGCGCGGAGGCGCGCGGACTCTTTTTCACTTATTATAAACGGAGGTTAGTTTATCGTGGCGACTTATCTCAACGAGCGGCGTTTCCACGGTCGATAAACGGGGTCGACAGACTACCGTCATTTGCAAGTTAATAAAGGTATTTAAATGTCGTGCCGACTCGATATATCGCGCGAGAAATGCGCTCTATTACGACTACTGTTGTACTACTCGGTACTCGAGATACGATACGCAAGCTCGTTAAACAATTTCGTGCACGTTGCGAACGATCGATGTTTTCCGAAGGAAAAAAAAATCAAAAACACAAGATTCGTGGCTCGCCTCGATTCTTCCTATCTCACCAGCAGTGGTATGCATAGTCGGTGTGTACGATAATAGCGTGGGCGCGATAGTTGGTCGTGGATGGTGGCTCTACGGAGGAGCAGTTAAATCTGATTAGCCGAGAAAAGCGTTGGAGGAACTCTTGTTAAGACGAGCTACCGTGACGTCACGTCCTGAATTATCCGTTTCCAGATTCCAGGTCTTCGTCTCGCCTCCTCCTCCTCCTCCTCCTCCTTGCTTTCGCTGCAAATGAAACGTCTCGTACAATCCTCGCTGACGAGCTGTTCGTCAACCTGCACCCCCAACGCCTACCATCTCCTCTATCTTGGCTAGTAATCCCTCTTCCCCGGTCAGCCGTCTCCTCGCCTCTCTAATTGATGATCCGAACGATGAAGCCGGAGTACATTGATAATTATTCATGTGGCTTGTTCGGGTGAAAAAGCTGAGCAGCCGATGGGATTCTTCTGCGAGAGTGGTCGAGGCTCGTTCGTGGGATCATTTTTTAAGAGATTGGTTGTCATCCGGATCGACGGTCGGTTATCGATTATTAAGCCGTGGAAAGCGGTTAACTTTTCACGACGCACACGTACGCGCGTTGATGGATCGAGTGTCGAGTTGTTGATAACTCGGCTCAAGCTTTGAAGCTAACGTTTGAATTAACTCGGAATTGCGATATTAAGGCGAGTGAATTGATCCCCTCGATCGGAACCGTTTCTGCCTAGAAACTTTTTCGGGAATTACGTCTCGCGTTGCATCGAAGTACGAGCAACTCGAGTACACAAGTTCTGTCTCACTTATGCGAGTGAATAAAATTTAAATGGCCACTCGAGAATGGTTGTCGATGGAACGAATCCGCGCAATTTCCCTCCCCCTTTCTGAAGGGGAAGATTCTCTCGAGGGTGTCGCTTTAGGGGCGACGAATATTAACGAAAAAGGAGGGGCAGGAATAGAAGAACCGATTCGATAATAACCGAACGACGAGTTGATAAATCAGTGGGGCGAAATCGCGTGTGGTATTAAGTCGCTGATAATGCGGATTTGATTTGCTCGATCGACGACACGCTATTGTATATACCTCGTACATACGTGAAATACGCGACCGATTTCTATCGCGTGCGATAAAATACGGCCGTGGTCGAAAATCGTTTCTGTTGAACGGAACGTAGCAGCGGTAGATAGGAGATCGGTATCGATGAATTTCGCGCAGTCGTCGCTCGAACGATCGTTTTATTTAGTCGAACGGAACGGATTATGCGAGCCGTTGACGAAATCACGATGGAAGGGTGAGGGCATTCGCTACGAATCCTGTTAGTTGATCGACCTGGCGTGGGACAGATTTCCGCTCGTCGATCTTTTCGCAAGGAAACGATGGTCGAGGATAATGGTTGAATCGATATCGAGCGAGTAAGTGGATCTTCGGAAACGCGAAATCTGCTCTCCCTTTTCACGGAGGCAACGTTTTCATTCGGGTTCCGTGATACGCATAATTGCGGAATCTTGTCTCTGGAAACTAGACACACCTCTCCACAGGATCCTTTCTTCCTGTAGCCTGCTGAATCCCACTAATGAGGAAATTACAGCGTCCGCGTGTAATCGATAACGAAGTGTCGAATGGGAAGGGTTGAATGGGAGGGCAGTCGCCAACTTTCAACTTCGATTATTCGTCCGACCATTCGAGCAAGATGATATTCGTACCAGCGTTCCTTATTTCCGCAATTTGTCGAACGATTATACGCATACGAGTGAATTTTGACGAGCGATATCATTTTCGGAGGACGATCGATCCTGACTTTTCGCGGGATTTGGATCCTAAATTTTTGTAACACGCGTAGAACTCGTTTCTAAATCCTATCTACGGCGATCGATGCGTAAGAGAGATCTGTTCCCATTCGAAGATTGAAATGTAGAATTGTTTTACGATCTTTCCATCGGTAAGCTTTCAAAATTATCCGAGAAAAATCTATTTTCCTCGGAACTTCCCGAGACTTTAAAATTGATCATCGAGTATACGAAGAGGTTTTTCAACGAGTTGTAAAATTAGCGAATCGAGAGATTATAAACGATCGGCGTACATCGAGGAGGTGGCCGATTGAGAAGAGAAGGCGATTGTTTGTCATTCTCAGTCTGGATCTCGATCGATACGAGAATCGCGCGTAATATTTTCACGAGATTGCTGCAACTTAGCAGCCAAGAGGAGTCTCCCTCCGTCGTCGGCTATTTGTTTCCCAAACAAAACTCGGCCGGCCGCGAGGAGTCGCGAGTTGAACGCCGCTACTCCATCCGGGGCATTAATTCACCCTAATTGCTCTTCAAAATTTAATTTCGCATTCAGAGACTGAAAACAATCTCCGCCCGATTATTTCCTCGGCTACGAGGAATGGAACCGACCGGGTGCCGACCTATTTGAAGAGGAACGGCCCGTTCTCTAAATCATCGTTTTCCGGGTCAATTGTTTGCACGGTTGAGCAAATATCTTTTAATACGTTATCGTTGTAACATTGTTCCTCTCTCTCTCTCTCTCTCTCGTTCGTCGAAGAAATTCGCTGTTAATTCATGTTACGTTTCGTTGCTGCAATTATCTCGACGAACCCCCAGTTCGTTCCAGTTATGCGTTCCTGTTTGCGGACATAATCTAGGTCAGAGATTCTTCTTCCCTAAACGAACCATTCCGATTCAAAAATCGTATCGTCACCAACTCATCGTCTAAATTCGAGCCATCTTTTTCAGTCAGAAAGGCAATTTTCGACGAAGAAGAACTTTTCTCTTTCTAAGTAGATCGATAAATCAGGGATGGAAAAACACAGGAATCGAAAACCCCCTTCTATTTAATTCCTCCCCTCTCCCTTCTTAATTATTCCACTTTTCGCCGACTAATATTTTATTATCGCTCGCTTTATCGCGTCGCCACGACGAATTCCTCCCCCTGGCGAATATGGGATCGCACATTTCTCCGTGTGTATCGTGTCCGTTTGCCCCGCGGATTAGTAGACCACACTTGACCACCCCCTATCGGGGCTGTTGGTATTACAACGCCTCCGATTCTCGGAGGATTCCGCAATGTAAACGTGCATCCCACTTCCCAGGCATTAGGAGGTGCGAGAGGGACCCCGCATCCCCCTTCAAATTTCCCCCGTCAGTATTCGCACGTTCCAGAACCTTTCGGAACACTCGAGAAAAATCCACTCGCGGCGAACGAGTTGCATATAAAATTACACGTGAAAACGTGCAAGTATTTCCTTACGCGATGGCGAGGCCTCTAATATTTCTTTTAATCAGGCAACGACGCGCAAACCTCCCTTCGTTTTTTTTTCGTCTCTTTCTTTTCTCCTTCCTTGTTCCTCTCTCGAAACGGCATCATCACGACGACGTTGATGTTGACCGATAGAGAGGGCAGAATTTCGTCGCGAGGGAGCTTTAAATGGTTTCGAAACGGAGCGGGGGACAGTTCTCTCGGGAAATACTTGCACTTCCTTTTAGGGAATATTTTTCAAACGATACGACTCTCGTTTGAACGATGAGCCCGCGACGAGGACGATTACTCTTCTCTCGTGGCTGAGAAGACGAGAGAAAGAGAGGAAGGAGAAGAAGGGGGAAGATGTACTGGGAAAAATTAGAAAGGGTGATAATTCGAGGGTGCGCGAACGAAAGCGCGAAGCGAGGATTAATAAACACCGCGAAGGATGCGTTGGAGGGCGCGTTTCATTTTCGTTATTGCAATATGGAGGGGGCGATACACACCGATTGTTTCCCGAATCCGTCACGCATTATCGTGCCCCTTCCCCTGTTTTTGTTCCGCGCCTCGTAACGGAACCCCTTTCGAAAACTTCTCGGCGCGTAAGAGGCGTCCTCTTTATTCCCGTCATCAGAGAGATGCAGCTCTCAAGCGTTCGTTCTCGTAGCGGCTGACGTGGTGTGTGCCGCGCTCGTCCCCCTCAGGGATCCTTTCATTTGATCTCTACCCGAGCTCTTCCCTCTCCTCCCCTGCCCTCTCCCCCAGGGCTCGCTGTTTGTTTGTCCGAGACGTTTTTCGTCTCGTTAGACGTCTCGTTCCTCCCCCGTGTCTTTGAGCCGCTCTCCCGGACAGTTGCGCGACTTTTACAAGATCGTGGAAATATAAACTCCCCCTCCCTTTGAAAAATAAATTTCAAACAGGCAAACGAGATTATCGGGTAATCTAACGTTTTAAAGGAGAACGTTCGCGCTGCAAAGTGTTACGAGTAAATCGAACGGGTAGAAGAAGAAGGAAGGAAAAAAATATTACAAAGAGAGAGACGAATAATTAGAAATATGGTCGTAGAAGAAACGTAGAAGAAGAGGAGAAACTTTCAGTGGGAAACATCGCGTTAATCGGTCAAAGAGAAGAGAGGAAGAGAGTTGGAATCCCGCAAGGAGGATCTTTATCCTTGTCAACTTTGCATCGATGGAGAAACGGTTGGATCGGTTCCGTCTTAGTCAGCAGAGACAAAAAATACTTGGTTAATTCACGGGAATGGGCGATCCGGTGGACTAATCGAGAGCATTTTGGGGCCAATCGACAGGTCGATTATCGCGCGGTCCAAGTCGTGATCGCGGCGACACGTACTAAGTGCACCTCGGGGTGTTGGAAGGCGATCCGGCCGATTATTGGTCCGTTAGGAGGCGCACAAGCGTCGATCGGCTTAATGGACTCGCAGGAGGGACGATCCATCCCCTCGTATCTCGTTTATAAAAGCCACGACATCGTTCGCCGCTCCTCGATCTCCTAATCCTCGCCCTTTTTCTCTCTCCTCCCCCTTTTTCCTCTTCCCTTCCGTCCCGCATTCCACCCACTTTCCTTTTCGATAAACTGAAAGATACTTTGTTCCTTGGAACGAAAACGAAAGAGGATAAAACTGAACGATATTTGTGATATTTTCTTCATTTTCTTTCGTGATCATCATTTTCTTGATTGTTATAACGAATTGAAATTTATTTCAGACGATGATTGGTGGATAATGGAGCCATCGCTGAGAAAAATTTCTCGATTTAAGATTTAAGAGAGAAGTATCGCTCCTCAACTTTTGACAAATTAAAAAATACAACGAACGTCGTTGAAATTACCCGAAATCCTAATTGGACGGATTTACCAAAATTCTGCGGAAGGAACCGCGCTGCAAAAAGCTGGAGCTTCGTTAGGTTGGACACCCAGCGCGAAACAGATAATTAGGGGATGAGAGAGTCGGGCACGAATTTGAATCCGAGATTAGAAGTAGTAGCTGTCGACGATGCGTTCCTTGGGTGCAGGCCGATGGGATTCGAGGTCGCGCCAGAACCTCGTGCCGACCTATGAGCATGCGTTTATTAAATTGCTATCCTCCTGTGGGCTTGCCGACGCCCCCTGGTTACCCGCGACGTTGCCACGTTTAAATCTGAATTAACTGCTCGGGCGTGGTTCTCTCGGCTGTGTAACCCTCTTTCCTCCTCGCGCCTTCGTCCAGGGATGAAGAGGATCCTCGAGGAGGAAGCTGAGAATCGCATGATTCGTGTACACACCTACGCTCTCGCGAGGATCCCCCTCCTGGAGATATTATTATCATTATATCGATGGGATTTCGCGCAAAGATGCGATCTTTTTACTTTAATTTTCTCTATGAATTTTCGTTCGGGAGGATTTTCGTAGAAATTCTTTTTTAAAGATTTTTTTCACGTCGAGTCGGTCGTATATAAATATATTATAAATTTTCATAAACGCGAGGAAATTTTATCAAGATCGGACGAGATAGAATGGAATGGAAGAGGTTGGATCGATGGAGAATTATAATATAATCGCGTACGTGTAGAAGTAGAATTTGAGGTGGAAAGGTGATTCGAGAAGCTGTTTGCAGGGGGTAGGCTAATTTCGATGTGTACATATTTGTAGAAGCGGAGCGGTTCGGGACGGAGTGGTACTCGACACCTCGCATCGCGTCTCCTCGAATATTCCTAGCAAAGTGCGGCGTTGTTCGCCGATTTGTACATTTCAATGGGTCAGATTTCTCGAGAAGAGACTTCGATCCGAGTTTTCTTTCCAGAAAGAGAGAGAGAGAGATTTTCATCCCCCCAAACGTTTCAATTCATGATCTCTTTCATAAATCCGATTTTATTTCCACGGTTTAAGCACTCGTCCAACGGAATCACCGAAAGTAAACGTAATTTCTCTTCGAAACGAAAAATGTTTTAATTACCAAGCGGATGCAACATTTATTCTCGAAGATTCGCGACTTTCTTTCACAAATTTTCCCATTTTATAATTTTCGCCCTGTGAAATGCAAGGCTTGTAAGATTTTTCATCGTGAAAGGGCCGACCACTCCATTTTCCCGCCCCTTCCCCATCCGTTTGGTAACCGCAGTTCCCCCCCTCCTCCTGGTCGGAAACTTAATTAGGCCCTCGAAATAGCACTCGGTCAGCACCCCGCTGTAATCGCGGCAGCTGACCTTTTTCCATCCTCGTGCTCGCCATTCCCTTCACGATCCAAGAAGAAATGCGAATCGGGGAGAAAATACAAAATTCACGGCGAATCGTGGCCGGCTGGCAACCGTGGCTACTATATTAAGGGCTCGAAATTTACGGCTACGTTCAACAACCTTCGTGTTTTCGTTCAATCCACGCGTGCCTCCACTCCTTTGTACAGGGATCCCGATCGCTCGGCCAGCCTTCTCGTTTTAATGAACACCGGTCGATTCCCGTGGAAAATACGACACTTATAGAAAACAGGTGCCGCCCTTTATTGCGGGTTGACATATTGCTTCGCTCCAACTGTTAGCTCAGGTGGTTAAGGGTGGTTGTTGCTTGCCCGCCACTTTTCCCAACGAGTTCGTGGACCTCGGATTAATCGAATTTTGGCGGCGAAAATTAACCCCCTCTCCGCTCGATCGGAAGATTTCATTATTGAGGGGATGGGGAGAGAAGAAGAGAGAGCTGATCAATCGATTTTTACCTTCCGTGGAAACTTTTATAAATCTCGATCGAGCCATCTTTCGTTCTCCCCTCCCATCTTCCTTTTTGCTTACGATTTTAAGACAGATCTCACGTAGATGGCACTTTTTCTTTCTATCGATTTGAATTTCTCGCTTCTATTTTACCTCTCTTTTCTATCCCTTGTTCACAAATCCGAAACCTCTCGGAACCTCTCGTCCCTTGGATGAAAAATCAGAGGAGAAAAGGAGACGCGAGTTACGCCCCGTCCGAGTTTCCCCGATTATTCGTCCAAGCGAAAGAGAGTCCCGGCTATGATGACTTTTTCATCATTCGAAAGTGCGGTTTAGCGCGCGGTAAATATTTCAACACGGCACAATATAGCCGTTGCAAGACAACTCTCCCTCTCTCTCTCTCTCTCCTCCCTTTTCCCTTCCCCCCCATTTCTTTTCAAAAGATAGCGGGGAAACTTTTCTCATTCGAAAGGCGAAGTTGAATTGCGATTGCGTGTTTACCTTTTTCCTAGGGTCGAAGTTTAATTAAGTGGCCGGTTCTCATGATTTATCGTTTGTAGCCGTTCGAGGGGCTTCCGGCTCCAGGCAGATTTACCGGCTCGTTATTTTCGCAAGATACCACGTAAGGTTTCGCAGCCGAGCCGTGCAGATCTTGGATGGAATCAATCTGCTTAGGCTGGCCATCACCCCTTTCCGTTCCAATCCTCTTTATCCCGATGCTTCGCTCCGACAAAACAAATTTTTATCGAACGGCCAGGTCGTTTATTCTTTTCTCTCTCCTCCTAACTTTATGAACGGGGCTCAAAAACAACCCGTTTATCTCGACGCGTCGTTTATCGCGAATATAAATTAGAGTTTCGGTGTTGGAATAATATCTTCTGCAGTCGAACGCGAGCGCACGGTTGAAAGATCTCGATGCGATGGTTTCCGCGCGGCTGAGAAATCTGGCCGCGTTTAAACCGGAATAATACGACGCGCCGGTGTCGTATCGTTCCGTTTAAAACTTTTACGATGTTTGCTTTATGCCACCTTCCTCTCCGGCCACCTCTTCGCCTCCCATTTTTATCGCGACGCGTTTTTTATGCCGGCAGAGGAGAGATCAAAGTTGTTCGTTCCCGGGGACGAAATTTTGTAGTAGTACTCTAGTCAACGCGGATGACAGAAAGGGCTTTGAACGCGAGCGTTTTTACCGGTCGCCTCAGAGGATCTCTCAGTGTTTTACTTTCTGCACTTTTCATCCTTGACTGTTTTACCTCCTCCTCCCCACCCTTTTTTCAACCCCTTCCACGTGATGTTTACTACAGGAGCGTCTATTCGCGGGGGGGAAAGGGATGTATGCTTAATAAAATTCGCGAATGAAAACGTTTTCGTTTCGCTGCCGTCCTGTCCAGCCTGTCGTTGCTCCATTGCTTCTTCTTTTCGATATTGTACAAACAACTCGAGGCTCTAATTTTTAGGAAAATTCTTCTTAGGCGTGTGTTTCATCCTCGTTCGATTTCTTCGAAGGAAGTTAACGAAACAACTTATTGAACTGTCCACATCATTCTTTTTATTCTCGTCAACATCGATATTTTTTTTATCGAGAGAAAAGAAGAGATTCCTGTCTAGTTAGATATTAATTATTCTTATTCGTCGAAGCTTTGAATATTTGATTTTCAACCTTGTTTTCTCCGAGAACAACAAAAGAGAGGAGGTTAGTTCGGTTAATTCCAGCGATCGAAGTTGGACGGTCGATAAGAAAGAGCGTTACAGCCGCATTACGACTTATCTTATCCCGTCTTCCCTTGATTTTATCGCGCGGTCGGTCGCTCCTGGATCGCTTTCGGTTTCCCGAAACGCAGGCATAAAAGTAGTCGGAAGAGGTCCCGGGAGATCGTCTGTCGGGTTCGGTTGGCAACCTAACGACACAAGGGTGGCTCTTACTTTTTCGTTTGCTTCGGAGCTTCCTGCCATATTGCCACTCAAAAAGGCATCGTCGTCGTCGTCGTCTTCTTCTTCTTCTTTCTCCCGGAACCATGGGCGTCGCCCTTTGGATTCGCTCGATTCCTTAATGCGATCTCTCCCCATCTCTTCCTCCTCTCCTTTCTCCTTCGCCTCTCTTTCGTACGTTTCAGGGTCGAAGGATCGAGAGAATCGACGGATAGGATAGGATTGGACTGGAGAAAGACGGGACAACGTTTTGGAAGACGCCGATCTACATTCGAGACCCATCTCTCTCTTTCTCTTCCTTCCTTCTTTCCTTCCTTCGAGAATATTAGTCGATAAATTTTCGACGAGGAGCAGCGTCCACCATAATTTAAAAAAAAAAGAAACGATCGAACAGCTTCATCCAACCCTACGAGAGGAACGAGATCGACGGCAAACATCGGGCGTCCCTCGTTCTTCTCATCTATACTCCTCGATGGCCGAACTTGGTTCGTGTTTCCCGACGACCCGCATTTTTCTCGAGGAGGAGGAGGAGGAGGAGAAGGAGTAGTTTATCGAGGAGGAGAGGTTTCGTCGATAAATCGACAAATTTGTCGGACGAATTTCGTCGCCGATCGTTCCAACGACTCGTAACTCGCGAACGAAATTAAAATCAAACGAGGCGAGGGAAGGCTCGATTCTTTCTGTTTTTTTAATCCATCGGAATCTTCTTTTTCTTTTTATTTTTTTCGTATTGGAGCGATCGGTTGGAGGGATTTATCTTTCAGCGGAGGGATTATCGTGGAAGGGAAAGCCACTTCGGGGGTCCGGGCAAATTCTGTAAGAAGTTAATCCACCATCTTCGTTTAATAATAAGCGCACTTCCGGGGCACTGAATTCGCAAAGCATTCGAAGCAGAGCTCGAGAGTTTCTCCAGAAACGGCGGAGGAGCGGAGGAAGAAAGGAGGAGACAAAGAGAGGTGGAAAAAGAGATGGGAAGGAGAGGGGAGGAGAGAGGAGGCTCGTATAAATTGTAGCTACCTCCCCCTCCCCCTCCGACGCCGTTATCGAATCTGCAATTAAAAAGTTCCGCAACTAATTTCAATTTAATCGTACGCCGTTCGCGCCGGCCATTCTACACCCTCTTCCTCCGCTTCCGCCCCTCCGCCCGTCTCGCCTCTCCCCCTCTCTCGTCTCTGTTCGCTCGAAAAAGGCGTAGTCAGCCCAGTTTAGAAATTTGTCCCGTTTAGTTTCCGAAACTGTTTCCCCCACCGCTCGCTTTTGTTTTGTTTCTCGCTCGCTCGTTCGCTCGACTTTCGCCCGTTTATTTTTGTTTTGCCTCAGTCCTATACTTGTTCTCCCGTTGAACGGATCGTGCTCGCGCGTCGATGCGTATAATTACGTCGGTGAAATACGTCGCAATTAATCGGATTTATCGCATCCGCCGCATCATCGCGCCATTATTTTTACTTTAAAAAAAAGTGGAAACGAAAGACGGCGATTCTTCCCCTCCCCCGACGAAAAGAAGGATATCAACCGAACGACTTGTTGCAATTGCGTCGTTCGCCACGCCCTTCCTATCTTCTTATCGAGACCAAGTTTCGAAATGGTCGATCGAATAATCATCGATTTCGAATATTCAACGTGAGAATGAATTTCGTCGTTAAGTGTATGCAACGATTAATTGAAGAAAAATCACGCGCTTCACGCGCGACAAGCCATTGTGTTGATCGAAATAAATAATTGATGAACGAGTCCGATTCGTTTTGGACGTAACAGGAAAAAAGGGTATCGACAAAGTGGGCCCGAAGGTTAGAAAGAGACGGGATCGGAGTACATCTTGGACATCCGTATGCGGTGGATTTGCGTGTATTCCGTCCCCCCGAAGGGAAAGTGGTGGCCACGCGGGCATCGACGCTTCGTGAACGCATTTCACAGCTTAAGAGAAGATTAGCCAACCCTCTCGTAACGATAGGATTTGACCATTGAGGGGAGATTACCGACGCTGGCCGAGCCATTCGGCGCGG
The DNA here is from genome assembly GCF_029169275.1 of Apis cerana. Lineage (NCBI taxonomy): Eukaryota > Metazoa > Arthropoda > Insecta > Hymenoptera > Apidae > Apis > Apis cerana. The sequence continues at coordinate 7,903,840 of NC_083861.1, forward strand.
ATCCAGCTTTAAGCGTGTTACACAATTACGTTCTGGGAGTGTCTGGAACCGCACGGTCGAGTTAGTAAAGGCCCAGATATCTGGCTCAACGTATTACCGTTAATAAGAGAGAGGGAGAAAGGGAGCGCCCCCTCTTTCTCTCTCTGCCTCCTTCCCCGCCCGTCTCGAGCCTCGTAAATAATCCGATGGATCTAATTGCGATTCCTTGGGGAGATGTCCCGGGAGAGCCGTGGAGAAGACGCGATATTTATGTAGTATTAATTATTTGATTAGCGCCACTTACCGGCGCGCTCGAGGTACGGTAATACCACAGGTGTTCCTTGATTACTTTGCTAATGGCGAGATCCGGTTCGAAAAAGCGAAACGCGAAGCGAGTCGGAATTGAAATTAATTTTCATATTGTTATTGTCGTCGCGGCGCAGGTATTTCGAATTGTTAAATCGCGTTAAAAATTTCTCGATTACGTTTCTTTGTTATTCGAATGGCGAGGATAAGAGGCGTAAAAAAGGCAAATTATCGAAATCGTAGAGAGGAGTTTCGAATTGTCGAATAGTGATAAGCGCGAAAGTCATTCGAATAATGAAGGGAGATTGAAAAATAAATTGCAACAGAGTTTCGAAAATGTGGTTAAAAAAATAATGGAGATATCGTGTCGAATTCGAAATGAATTTTGATTCGAATTGTTTGTTTGATTAGCGTTAAAATTTCTCGATTATGTTTCTTTGTTATTCGAATGGCGAGGATAATCGTAAGGAATGAACGAAGGTAAAAAGTGGTGTGGAAATGTAGTTGAAAAAAGTGATATATCTAGTCTAGAAAATGAATTTTCGGATTATAGAGAAGTTTGAATCGTTTGATTAGTAAAATTGATTAGTTACAATTTCTCGATTACGTTTCTTTGTTATTCGAATGCCCAGAATAATTCTAAAGTGAACGAAGATAAAAAAGTAAATTATCGTGTGAAACTTTTTGGAGAATTTTAAAAATGGTGAAATAGTCGGAATTAAATTTTAAAATCGTAAAGGAGGGCTTTCGAATTATTTATAGTTTATCATGATAAAAGTGAAGATCATTCGAATAATGAAGGAAGATTAAAAAACAAATTGCAACAGAGTTAAAAAATAGTGAGATATCGAGTCGAATTTGAAGTGAATTTTGATTTGAATTGTTTGATTCGTGTTAAAATTTCTCGATTACTTTTCTTTATTATTCGAATAATTCTAAGGTGAAAGAAAATAAAAAAGGCAAATTATCGTGAAACTTTTTTGGAGAATTTTAAAAAGACGGTAAAGTAATCCAAATTAATTTTGAAATAAAGGAAGAGTTTCGAATTATTTATATGAATAAATTATTTATCATGATAAACGCGAAGGTCATTCGAATAATGGAGGATTAAAAAAGGAATTATAACGGAATGTCGAAAATCTGGTTAAAAAATACTGAGATATCGAATCGAATTCGAAGTGAATTTTGATTTGAATTGTTCGATTCGTGTTAAAATTTCTCGATTACTTTGTTATTCGAATAATCTTAAAGAGCGAACAATGGTAAAAAAGATAAATTATCTCTAAGATTTTTTTTAGGAGGAATTTGCTTAAAAAAACGACGAAATAATCGGAATTAAATTAATTCGTTAGAGTTTCGAATTATTGAATCGTGATAAGCGCGAAAATCATTCGAATAATGAAGGGAGAGTGAAAAACAAATTGCAAAAGAGTTTGCAAGAGAAAATCTGGTTAAAAAACAGATATCGAATTCGAGACGAATTTTCGAATTATATAGGAGTTTGATTAAGTGTTAAAATTTCCGAATTACGTTCCTTTGTTATTGAGATGACGGGGATGAACGGGAGGATGGAGGAAGGCAGAAAGACGAGTTACCGGGTGGAAGTTTTCGAGAATCTCTATGAAACGGAGGACGCAAAAAGTGAAGGGAGAATGGAAAGGAAAGAAGAACATAGTTTCGGTGAATCGCGGGGCCGAGTTATATATTCGGGAGAGGTCCCACTTAGCTATTTGTCAGGCTGATGCGAATCTTGCCGGAACTTCTGCGAAAGCTCGGTGAAAATTTTCGGTGAAAAAGTTGTCTCTTATACATAGATAACGAACTAGAAACTCTCGTCTGTAATTTCTCTCGATAAATTTGCGCGGTATCGTCCTTAAAATATTTCACCGACGGATCGATTGCTTTATTTCTCTCCTGTCCTAACACAAATCCAATCGCGTGAAGCGCAATTATCGCAATCTTACGAAATTATGCCGCACGATTGGAGAATGCTTGAAATGTACTCTTATTTTTTCGCAACGCGGTCTATTTTACCGTGAAAGCGAGAACATTCCCCGCGGCGTGTTTTTCTTGTGAATTTGATTAGGAGAAAGGGGAGTTTGCGCGAAGAAGAAAAATGTGAACGAGAAATGCAGGAGCGAACGAATAAACCCGAATAATCGTATCGTAAAACGAATTGAAACTGTAATACATTTGCCGATTTCTTTTTTACCACGTGTTTTAACGTGTTGATCAAGAATAGGGTGGTAAAAAAAAAGGAAAAAGAAAAAAAAACAAAGCATCCAATTATAGTTTCGACTAATCCGAACTACGGAACGGAGACTCGCGTAGATTTGCATTATTTTCGTGTTAACTGATCGTAAAGCAAGCCGTCTCGAAGGCCATCCATCATGATCGGAGGCGAGGAGGCACGATGGTGGCTCGTTCGTTCGACGTTAAAAAGATAAGGCGACGGGCGAGCCGACGCAGCCACGTATAATCCCGGGCGGAGGAATCAATCGGCCGATAGCAGCACGTACACGGTAAATCGCGTGCCACCGAATGATTAGGTTAGATCAAGTTGGATCGACGGGCGCGGTGGATAGAAAGAGGGTGGGAAGGAGGAGACAGACGGGTCTCGAAATTGGCGAACCGACCGACAGCTTATCCACTTTATCCGCCTGGTATTACGAAGCCAACGTGCGATCCAATGTACCACCAGAGAGAGAGAGATAGAGGGAAAGAGAGAGAGAGAATCTGCCGATCCATTTCTACCGCTCGCTTTCGATCAGCAAGTTCCGCCACCTTTCCCCCCTCCTTATTTATCCAACACTCAGCATCGCGAAACATCTTCCAACTTTGTCTTCGCCGCCATTCTCCCGTTCGATATGTGCTCCCTCGGGGTGAAGGGAGGAGGCTGCCCTCGTTTCGTGTTCCATTTTCCTCATTTGGCTCGATTGATTAATTTCACTCGCACTCGGGTATTAATTATGACATGTGCGCACACGCGATCGACCCGCCACGATCAACTCGAATCTTTGAACGAATTCTTGCGACCACGAATCAATCGGACGAGTCAATGGTGTTTTCCTTTTCTTTTTTTCTCCTTCTTTTCTCTTCGAAGATGGTATCGTTGTTCCTTTCAGACGATCGGAAAATAGGAAGAATGTTTGTTTTTTTCGAGCTCCATTCCATTCCGTGTGATTGATCGTTGAGAGGGAGGGTAGGTTTAACGGGGGAGGGGTGCGAAAGTAGCGCAAACAAGGGAAAATCGTATTCCCGCGAGCGGGCGAGCACGCCGCCGTTTAAAGTTACTGCGTTTTCGAGTGGAAATTCAGCGTGTTGCAAAAAGTTGACTGCAGACTTGGCGCTCCAGCACGTGAGCACGACAAGCTGTGCGGAGGGAGGGGGAGGTGTGCGCACGGAAAAGGAAGAGAAAGAAGGAGGGGAGGGAAAGAAGAAGGGCGGCCAACTACTAAGTTTGCAAGATCAACTAAAGTACCCTGACGGTTGGCTCGAAAGTCGGGGCCGGGAATACGAAGCGTCGCAACAAAAAATAAAATAAACGGGGCTTATCCCGAACTCAGGCGGGTGTAAATTACAGGAAGACCGACCCCGCGCCGTGCCTTGGGAAAAATGCGGCCACTCTGCGACCCGTCTATTTTCGCGCGTGTACGTCGCATTATGGCCCGGTGATATCCGGTTGAATTACAAGACTCGACGGAGTTTAGAGTCGCACAACAACGCGTTTACACCTTACTTTTCTTTCTTTAAGTTCTTGGCCGACCATCCGTTCTCGTTCGCGCGACGAACCTCGAGTATCTTACCTCCCCTCCTCTTCTTTCACCCCTCTTTAACGAGACACCGTTCCAAATCTCATTCTCGGCCATGCTTCGATCCCTAACGTCGCGTGCCTCTTCTCGCACTTCCTCTACGTACTTCACGAAAAAATCCTATAGAACGATTCTCTCTCGCTCGTTTCTCTTCGAGAATAATTTCCTAAATCAGGTCGTGCAACTCGTCGAATCGACTAATCTCTGCCAGATCGATACACACCGCGATAAAGTCGATGATATTTCACGCTCTATGAAAAATTCTCTCTCGCTCCTCGAGAAGGAAAATAATTTCTAAAGTCAGGCCGTGCAACTCGTCGAATCGATTAATCTTCGACACAGATCGATCTTCGAAAAAGTCAATAATATTTGGCGCTTTATAAAAAATATACGTAGAACGATTCTCTTTCGCTCGTTTCCTCCTCGAGAATGCTCGAATAATTTCTAAAATCAGATCGTGCAACTCGTCGAATCGATTAATCTTCGACACAGATCGATCTTCGACCGCGATAAAGTCAATAATCATAGATCGATTCTCTCTCGCTCGTTTCCTCCTCGAGAAGGAGGAATGCTCGAAAACTAAAAACTAAGCCCCGAGTTTCTAAAAAACAATCCTCGTTCAACTCGTCGAATCGACTAACATTCGACAGATCGATACGCAGCCACCGCGATAAAATTGGCAATATTCCGCGCGGAGCGCACGACGCAATTTCCAAATGCAGTCCGCAGATCCAATTTCCGAGGTGGCTGCTAAAATCGCGTCGAATCGCGCGCGTACAAGGCCCGTGTGTATATCGCGCAAAAACTATCGAGATATCCACCATCTCCCCTTCCTTCCTCCTCCCTCTCCCTCTCCTCGTCTATCGACTCGAAACTTTCTCGTGCACCCACTGATTTCGCAAACGGGGGGAGGGGAGAAGGCTGAAAAGTGGATCGAACTCGCGAGAGATACGGAGACGCGCGGTGACCGGGATATCGGATAGGATATTGGATCCGGATTACATATTAGCCGGAGTCGTTTCGAGGAGCAAGAATTTTTCTCTCGGAAAACTTTTCGTGAATTTCGCGGATACAATTTTCGAGAGCACACACACACTTTTTCCCTCCCTCTGCGTGGATATTTCAATCTCGAAAACACGAAACTGTCCAGAAGAGGTTCGTTGGCCAACCTAAGACGAGAATCGAGACATGGATGAACGACGACGTAATTTTTATCCCCCGTCGTCGGTTAATTCGAGCGATCGGAGCATTTCGACCCTCCTCCGCGCGTTAAGGTTTCTTATCACGGTGGTGATATCGCGAGTGGGTCGTCAAGCTCGATTATTATTAGGGGGTGGTTCTTAATTAAGAGGCTCGCTTGACCGGCGATGGACGAGAGGCCATTTATCAGAGCTAGGGGATCAGAGGGGGGAGGGGAGAAGCGAGGGATGCTGTTATTTTTCGTATCGTCGTGGACGAGTGTTTCCTCGTGGTTCCTCGAGGGTGAGACGCTTCTGATGATGAGGTATCTTACTCGAGGGTGGAACCGTGACGAGGGTGGAAACGTTAACGAACCACCTGTAAGAAACGTGCCTCGTGTTCAAGGTCTATTAACGCCGTGTCGAGACGTTCGTGTGGCCGATTTCTTTTTCTTTATCCGGAATATGAATTACAACCTCCCCCGTTACAATTAATCTTATTATTCATTATTCTACTTCTCAGCAATAATACACTCCCTATACCAATTCCGCTTTTTATGTCGTACAAGGCCACCCTCTGATACGATCGCGGCCTCTCGCCAAATCCATCGATGTATTGCAGAAAAATAAAGGAAGAGTGAAAAAGAGAGAGAGAAAAGAAGAGAAGAGCCACAAAGGGCAGAATCTCTCCTAAATCCATCTCGAAATACTTTCAATCGATCTTCCTGGCATCCAAGCGGATTATCAAAAAATTTGTTGAACCCCTCTTCGGATAATATCACAGAAGGGGAGGAATAAATCGACGCCGACTTTATGCGAAGAAAGAAACAGAGAGAGAGAGAGAGAGAGAGAGAATAATTCGTGGCCACGAAAGCGTTCTCACGGATGGCGAGCGCCGTTAGAGGATAGGATAGGGGGATGAAAGCCTTATCTCGAGGCGGATATGAGGCGCATAGGGTCGCGCGACGGACAAAAGCGCGATCGTGTATTGTGGAAAGTTGGAGCGAAGGGCCCGTTGCGAGAATTTTGCGTGTAGAACATCAAATATCGAGGTGCTGCCAATCTCTCGACACGATGCTGGTACACGGATTTACGGTGGTTGTTTGCCCCGTCATAAGGGCGCGTATCTCGCCGGTGATTCGAGCAACGAAATTTCCACTCCGCCATTTATCCTCGATAAGAGTTCGCCAATTTGGAATTCCAAATTATTCGCACGACGAATTCCGGATAGAATTGGACGTCTCTCGCGCGCGTAAAACGAAGCTTAATTACTAAATCGCGTTTAGAAGATCATCTATAGATTTTTGCCTAGAATTTAGAAGAAAGATTTTACGTAGAAGATTGTCGATGTAATTTACGATTGTTGTTCGAAGCGAGGATGCTGTGGAGGAAGAGGTGTGGACGGATTCGAGGGAGGGTTGTACAGGAAATTGCGACTGTCCTCGGACTTATGTATCGCGTGACGAATGACTTTGGGGAGAACGTAGTTTTCTTAACGGATAAACGTTACGAGATACGTTCAATTTACGAATCGCAAACGGAATCGTTAATCATTTCGAAACGATTCGAGTTGTAAAACGACTCGTGATCACGGGCGGAAGCTGATACGGGCAAATGGAAATTCGAAAGGAATCCCCTCTCCGCCCCCTTCTCGAAAGACGCTCGATTATCTCGCGCGGGAGACAAGTGGAGAGGGGAATTTCTCCTGACGTTTTTTTCCGCCACGAAACGTTTCCTCCGTTCGAAGGACTCGGAAGCGTTCACGTACGCGCGGCTACACGATGGAGGGAACGATGGAAATCCGAGAACACCGAAGTCAGCAGAATTTCTTTGGGAGCTCGGTCTGTTCGCCGATTCCATTGTCTCTCCCGTGACGCTCGGTTTTTCCTCCGGTTTGAATCCAGACGTGCTTATCCGTTCCCTCTAATTATCGTCGATCAACCAACGGATCCCCCGTTTTCCACCCGTGGTGAAATTAAATCTTCGTGGAAATCGTCGTGGACGGATTAAGATTCAATCGGGCCGCGCGTGTATATATTTCTCTCTCTTCTCCCTTCTCCCTCCCAGAGGAAGGAAAGAGAGAGAGAGAGAGAAGCGAAGGAAGACAGGTGGGAAAGAGGCACGTGTCGAGCAGGAAGAAGAAGAAGAAGACGAAGGCGAGCGATGCATTTTCCGCGGCGCGTTGCTGCGGTTTTAAATAATAGATTCGAAGGTCGTGCTTAACCACCCGCGCGTTTCCCACGCGGCCTGTATTATCGCGGAATTAGCCCGCAGGGCGCCGTTGAAACTGATAGCGTTTCGCGTATATTTCCTCCAAGGACCTCTCGCCTCTCTATCTCCACCCTCACGCGACTGATCTCCTTTCCTTCCAACTCCTCGCTCTCAAATTTTCGTGGATTAAAACGCGCGTAATCCAGAGTTGAACCGCGCAACAAACCGATTAAGGATCTCTGGAAAATTAGAATCTCGTGGTTGTCTTGAAACTCGCGAGAAGAAACTCTTCCTTGCCGGCGAACGAGAGTAGGAGGAGATCCACTTTTCCCTCCCCATTCGCTAATTCCGTATTTATTTTAATTGGGGGGAGGGAGGAGGGTTTTCGAAACGATCGTTAACCGTTTGAGAAGCGAGGATTTCACTCGCGTAAACGACTCGTGCGCAACTTTCCTTCCCATCCGAGAGCTGTTTAAGCGGAAACGATTCGCGCGAATGATAATTCGCTCTATCGCCACTTCCCCTTAAGCCCTCGGTGTAATTATCGTTTACCCTGCCGCGATTACCGTTTATTGTCGTTATTAATAACGGCCTTATCCCCGTTACGACCGGTCATCTCCTCAAGACGGAGGAAACTTGCCTCCTTTTCGAAACGTGGAAACTTTCTCTCCCTCCTTCCTTACTGAATCGAACTTCCCTGTCGAAATCCTTCCCTGCAAATCGATTCAGGATATCCTCGATCGGCGGCCTCGACCGTTAATATTTTAACTCCGCGCGAGGGAGAAATAACGTAATTATCGCGCGATAAAGTTCGTCCAGGATTATTTCGAGGCAAGAAAAAGATGTTTACGAGTTTCGTTTCGAGGAGACGGCTCAACTATTTTTAACGATTTAGGGATTAGGGTGAAATTAGGGAAGAAAGGCGGAGCAATTTCGAAAAACGATGAGTTGGCACATCTTTTGGTCGGTTAAAAACTTGACGACGACGACGACGACGTGTTGCCTCTCGAGGAGGATGGAGCTTCGAGGGGCCATATCGGTCATGAGTCGCTTGAAATTCCGAGAACGTAGCCAGGGGAGGGAGCGAAAGTAGATTCGCGGATGGGGGGATGAATTGATCCAGCCGGATGGAGAAGTTTTTGAGAGGGAGGGAGGGAGGGTGTGGATGGCTCGAGAAGGTCGATCACGAGGGTAGTACACGTGCGATTGATTCGGTGGCTTGATATCGGGAATCGATAATTCAATTTTGGGCCCCCGCGTAATTAGTCGAGGCTCGCGGCACGTCGAAACTGTGCCGCCGCTCTAATTGCTCCACGATGGTGCCGCTTCGTCGATTCGTCGAATCGTCCCTCTTATTGTTTGCCTTTTCATCTCTCCGTATCTCTCTCGATAAACGTGTACCCGTCGAGTCGTCCGTCTTTTTAACGTGATCGGATTTTACGATATTTCACGGCTCTCGATCGCGTCGTTGATTTTTATCCAAACATCGGAAGCAGCTGTTGTGCACGGTCAAAAATTCCAAGAATTGGATTACATTTTCAAGTGCAGCTTTTTTTTTCTTCTGAGAAATAGGATATTTCAGATGATACGTGAAATTTTCTTCGTAGCTCGATCTCTCGAGGATCACGAGATTTTCTCCAGTTTCGAAACTTGGCATCCGATGTCATTACAAATTACTCCCCCCTTTCTTTTTGGAAATGAGAGAGATTACGATACGTTTTCAACTATCGAAAATTCCGAATCATATTCGGAAATGATTTCCTCGAAAATAATCGATCCCTTTACGCGAAGTCGTCTATTTGATTACTCGTACAATCTTCATTTAACATTCGCTTTCAATTTGTACGAAAAGAAGACGACGAAAGATAGAAGAGTAAATTTTCCGATTATTTCCGATCGAATTTTGATCGAATCGGAAGCCAGCTTCGCTTCCTCGACGCACCGTTATCATTATTAAATTCCTTCTCTTCTCTGCGCGCTTCCTCCACTCGAACAACGTGGATGCGGGGGAGGACATGTACACACTTTGGGCTTGTTTGGCCAAGTCATTACACGGAAAGTTTGTTTGCCGCCCGGCTGAAAGTAGCCGAGGTTTCACGCGGCCGAGAATTTGTCCGCGCGTGTAATTGGAGACGCGTTCCGTGTCGGGCCCCGATTTATTTCCTGTCAGCGGCTCTTGAAGAAAGGGAAAAAAAAGGAAAGAAAAGAGAGAAGCCTTAATTTCTCAGACTCGAGAATTTTCGCGGGACGATTTTTAAAACGCGTAACAATTCCTCGGGTAATTCATCGTGCACACGATTTTATTTTCCGCTCGAATCCGCGCGTGGCTTCGGTTTTATTCGGTTTTAAGAGCGTTTGACGGGGAGAGAAATGGAAATTTCCTCGGGATCGAACAATGAATTCGAAGAACGGTCTTTGAAACGGATAAAAAAGTTGCACAATAGACCGTCGGACCGAATTGTTAGAATTTCTCGATACAGCTCCAATATCGCTTTACGTACGAACGCAGCCAGTTACACAAGTTTTTCTACGTATATGTATATATATATATATATATAGAAGTTCGATTAATAAATTGCGATATCAAAGTCAACAACAACTCTGTCCCACACAGAAGAGAGAGACTGGAGATAAAAGCCCGTAATGGAGAGATAATTTTAATCCTTGAAAATATCGTGAACGTATGGAGTTAAACTTTGAAATAGAAATTTAAAATCAGATTTGTTCCAAGATAGATTTCGTGACAATTCGATTATTCCTTAAGATTCTCCACGCTGCGACGACTAATTTCGACCCGTCGTGGACGAGAGGACGAGGGAAAGAATTTTTCGGATCGCTTTCGAAAACGATGGTCGAATCGGCCGCCGCTTTCGAGCGTCAGCGAAACCCCGAGTCCTGACTGTTCACGAATTCGTATCGATCCCCGCACCCCCCGGGAGGACCCGCTTCCGACGGAAATTACGCGCGCGTTACGCGCCGACAATCGCATTATTGCGGCACAAGCGATATTTTTATTGGGGGGCGACGAATCGCGACGCGTTGATTCCGCGATCGCCGATATTTCATCTGCCCCGGAAATATTCTTTCTTTTCCGACGCGCATTCGTGAAAAAAAAAACAGGGAGAGGATGGACGAGATCGTTCCAACAAATCTGCGAACGATTTCGAAAGCGGAGCTTTTCTTTCGATATGTAGCGAGTCTTTAATAGCGAGTTGACGCGTTGTAAATTTCCTCGAGGAGAGGCAGAGGTGATTTCAAGTCGGCGATATTCCTTCTATAAATTGTAATTTCATAAATTTCTTCCCGAATCGATTCAGAATTTTAACCGATTTTGTTTTGCAGATTACCTTTTTCTTCACCTTTTTTTCTTATCTGCCTTACTCCTCAATATCACGGAGAATAATTGTACTTTGCTATTCTCTATGTAAAAATCTTTGCAAACTATGCGGATGTTCATTACATGTCGATTAAAAGTATCCGTGTCAACGAAAGAAGGAAACATAATCTCGAAACACGGGTTTCGAGATTAACTCGCAACGAATTAATCGCGGCGATTAATTATCGCGGAGGGAGGAGGGGAGGGAAAGAGCCGCGTTATATTTCGACGACACTCGTTTCGATTGCACTTACGCGCGCGAGAGTTGTTATTATGCAAATGCAGTACGCGATATATAACAGGTCGAAACGATGACGTTTCGCGGATAATTAGCGCTACGTAGGCGCGAAAAATCGCGCGTAATTGATCCCGTTTCCGGATACATCTTCCGTCGCTTCCATCGAATCGATTTTTCATTCGACTCGAGTCGAAAATTTGGATCGTTCGATTCTTATCTTATCTCGTTATCGATCGATTCGTCGGAAAGAATTCTTAATCTGGATTCTCCATTCGAGTATATATATATATATTGATTCTGATTTTTCGAGTCCATCGAAGTTAATTTAGTTTCGATTTCGTTTCACTTCGGAGAATGATTTTTAGAAAAATTTGACGAAAAAAAAAAAGAGAAGGAGAACGTTGAATTTGAATTGAAACTTTTGCACAATTGTAATATTTTAATATCGTTTTTCGCAGTCGTGGTCACACGCGGACAAAGAGGTTACGTTCTCTGGTCTCTGGGGGCCAGTAAAGGAATTATTTCACGTTTTCCCTCGAATCGTGGTAATTAACACAAAGCATATAAACGTATATATACGAGAAAGGAACGTTTGGTGGCCAGAGAACAAAGTAGATAAAAGTGGAACGAAATATGATTCCGCCTGTAGTTATCCCCCGTACGTATCTGCCGTAATGCAAAGATATCGAATAACTTACGATCAATCTCGCCCAAACTCCCGACAGGGGAGTATCGAAACGGAAAGGAATTCGAAAAACTTGGTGGCGGAACATCGATCGCGACTCGAGCACTCGCGGATCGTGTGTCGCGTGGAATCTCGCGGATTGAAAAAATAAAAGAGGAAGAGAAGGGAAGGAAGAGACAGAGAGAAAAAGAGGAGGAGGAAAAGAAAAATAGAGGAAGGAAGAGTGGAAGACTGCGGAAGATCGCGTCGTTCACAGCTCCCAGCCACGTTCCCTTTGATCGTTCTTCTCTTTCGAGAAGATTTTTTTACAGGCGAATCTATTTCCGATGGTATCAGTCGCGAGAGAAAATACCCGCCGGTATCTCGTCTCTTTCTCCCCCTCCCTCGATGAAATCGGCTTCCGTTGGCCCCCCAACGTTTTCCGCTATTCCTTCTTGATCGGCTCACTCCGTTCCACCCTCGACCTTCCTCCTCCTCCTCCTATCGCGTTACATTTTTTCGAAAACGTCTTTAGTCATCTCTCCTTTCTTTCTTTTTTTTTTTTAAGCGTCCTCGTTTTCGAGCAAAAGAGGAGGTGGCAGGTGCGCCGCCACTTTTCTACAGATCGTCCTCCCCTCCTCCTCTTCCCTTTCTCTCTCTTTCTCTCGTCATTTCACTCATCGTCTCCACGAGGTTGTACTCCGGTTTTCCGGAGGCGCGAGGTGAATAAGGGGGAGGCGAGAGAAGGAGGGGCGGAGGAGAGGATGGCGCGTCCTCCCAGAGTGACGGTCTTTAAAAACTTTCAGCGCGCAACTTAGTTGAAAAGCCTCGGCCACCTTCGCCCCCTCTCTCTCCCTCTTTCCCCCTCGTGTCACCCCTCCCTCTCATCCTTTCTCGACGCGTTGCTTCTTTCACTAAGGCGCGAGAAAGAGAGAGAGAGAGAGAGAGTGAGGCCTCGGCCACGAGGAGCAGCGTCCCTTCTCATTCTTGGCGCAACGATGGAGAAGAAGGGTTGGCGACAATGGATCGCTTTAAATTAGAGCGAGGCGTCGCGACGTCGCGTCGTCGAGGTTCGCGAAACACGCGCCCTCCTCTCCCCCTCACTCCCCCTACTTCCCAGAAACGGAGAACAAACGGGAAGGTTGATGGGCAAAAGGGATGCAGGAAATTACTTGCTCCGTTGGAACGGACGGTGGACGGAGTTTCGCCGATCAGAAGTCACGGTGTACGTTTTAACTTGAGAGGGAGGGCTAAAAACACCCAAGAGAGTTGTTGGAACGTCGTGGTACGACCCGATGCGAACGAACGTTTTAATCGCGGAATTCGCGGCTCCCATTGTCGAAAAGTTGCGACAATGCGGGCTGAGGGGGAGATTGTTCTCTATGTACGGTCGACAAATGGTCGAATTTCGTTCGAAAGGGAACCAGAACCGCTTTCTCGCTCGAGCTACGAGGAATTCTCGATATTCGAACGGAAATACGGCTCTGCTTCGGTAAAACCGCTTCGATAACGTGTGCGGGCGCCACGCGTTCCCCATCCTTTTTTCGTCGTTGCGAGGCCTTCCCCCCCTCGAATGACAAAGCGCGAATAGCTTTTCCATGCATAGGTTAGCAGCGTTGATACCTCGGAAGGATTGGTGGGGGCCAAGAGAGGGTTGTTCCATCGAGAAAGATACACCTGCCTCTCACATGCGCGCGTTCTAACTACACGGACAAATTGGGGGAGGGAGGAAGTGGAAGAAGAAGGGTGAAGAAGATAAAAGGGCCGGATGGAGCTTACACGTATAGTAAGCTATATTCCGTATGCGTCCTGTTGGGAAAAAAGAAGCTCGCCCCGACTCCATCGACCCTCACCCTCGCCACCATCGCCACCACCCCCTGTGTCTCGCTAACTTTTGCAATATTCTTCGGTCTTTCCACTCTTTGCAAAATTACCTCCTCCCTCCCTCCCTTCTTGACTCTGTTGAACGAGCGTGCGTCGGTAATGCTTTCAACTACCGCCCCTTGTAGGCCAGCCGCGAAAACGGTTTATGTGCCGGCCGCGCATACACAGGCAGCGATCGTGGAAAAAGAAGAAGAAGAAAAAGAGGAGGAAGAAAAATAGCGGGGAGAAGAAAAAAAGGGGAGGAGGGGAGGGAGAAGCGTGTACTTGTTCTCTCGTACTTGATCCACCACCACCACCACCGCGTCCTCGCACCACTTTTCACTACGGGAACTAAACGTTCGCAGGCTTTTATGGGGATCCGGATGCGGCCCATGAAAAATTTGTGGAGAAACTTTTCGAAACTGCTTGCCGTCGTCACCGTACGATCCATATCCCTCCCATCCTCCGCTCTTTCGACAGCGTCTCTTTTTCTCGCACCTTCTCCTATCAGGGCCCTTGTATAAAGGAGATGAGCTGCTGCTGGCTTTTGTTCGCGTTACTGTTCTTCGTTGGATGAGTTTCCTCTTTCTTCTTTTTTTTCCTCCCTCTTTTCGGGAGGGAGGCTGGTAGTTTGAAACTGGGATAGATATTGAGATATATATATATAAGGTGAAGGGATGTAGCGGAGGATATTAGGAATTCGTGCAAGGGAGACATCGAGACAGAAAAGATTTCTATTGGAAAGAATTATGGACGTGGATGAGTGTAATTTTAAAATAAAGCTCGATAAGCAACTCGTTTTAATTCGAGGGAGGAAAACATTTTTCCTTTCTCTAAGTAATTAAGGAAATTCATAAATTACTTTATCTTTGCCGGTGGAACTCGCGCGTTAATGCGAATGATAACTGCGTGTTCGCGTGGAAAGCACGTTTTCCTTTAAAACGTAGAGACGATCGTTAGTTCGCGTTAGTCGAAGATTGAAACAGCTCGCTGTACGCTGTATAATTTCTAATTACCGTCTAAAAAATTATTATTATTATTATTATTAAATTACTTACTCGTTCGGTTCCCCCGGTTCTATCGGAAAAGTTGGAGCGACAAAGGAGCCCGAACTTTTCATTTTGCCTGTAACGTAGTTACGTAGTTCGGAAATATCTCAAGGACGGAATTATCCCCTTGACACCGACTTGCGACCTCCTCCTTTTTTCGCTCTTATTTTCTCCCCTGTTCGCTCCCAACCTTCGATCTTCCATCTTAAACTTCCTTCCCTTGTCAGAATCTTTTTCTCTCTCTCTCTCTCTCTCTCTCTGTAGGCATCGTCGAAAATTGCCCCGAATACAATCGATACAGTTCAAATCGATTTCTCTAATTCGAGGATCTTTCTTCTTTTTTTTCTCTCCCTTCGATCCAAAATATTTTTATATCCCCATAATTTTTCATATCGAGGAGGTCGTCCCCAAAAGGACAGTCGTTTAAAGTAGCCATTTGGGAAGGAGACAAAGATAATCCGTGTGCGAATCCCATTCCCTAAAGTAGAAAACAATTTCATTCCCCCTCCTCCCGGCTAATAGAAGCAATGCAGCGGCAGTAGCCAGGAAACGGACGAAGATAATGACGTTCCATCCGGTGGATGCGCGAACTAATTCATCACCGAGTTGTTCATCGGGCAGAGCTTAAAGGGGGATGGGTCGAACGGGAGCAACGAAACCGGAGGACGCAACAAAAAGACGGGGAGGCGCTCGGTAATTGAGCGCGGGTGGGGGGGAGGAGAAGGGGGAGGTGGGGAAAAGAAGGCTCGGGCGGAAAACGATCGTCGCGATCCCTTCTAATATTGTTTACTCGGCTTCTCCGCCGGCTAAGTAATGGCCGGGGCCCATTCTCGACACCGTTGCCCGCTACGTAGAGAGGATCCATTAATCATAATCGCATTCCAATCGGGGCGGGTCGTTTTCCACCCCGGGGAGGACAACGGGTGGAAAAAGTGGAAAAGTAAAAGGGAGAGGAGGAGGAGGGTTGGGTGGGAAAAGGGGGGAGAAGAGGGAAAGGAGAAGAAGTCGATGTTGCTCGGATCTGGCGGAGGAAATTCAAACTGGAATCGTGAGAGGGATTTGTCATCCGCACGTGACGTGTCGCGGGGAACCGTCCTCTTTCGTCGAACAAAAGGTACACCGATATCGAGGAATTTGTATTTCGACCGAAATGCGAAAGTATGTAGGAGCTGTAGGGGCAGAAACTTTGTTTCCGTGGCTGTTTCCGTGTCGGAAATCGTTGCGGGAGGAGGAGGAGGAGGAGAAGGAGTTGAATATATTTTTTCTGATTCACAGAAATTCTCTTTTAATTCCAATCCGTGCTATTTTTTCGGTCGATTGACTTGGTTGACCCGTCGAAAAATGTTCACGGTTTGTTTATTACGATTGTTTGTTGGCGGAGGAAGGGCGACTTACGGGAGGGAGAGGGGGAGAGATTGGCTCGTGTCACGAGATACACGGAGAGGCGCGATAGACAAAACAAGGGGACACTCGAGGGGGTGTTCGTGAGGAGATGGGGAAATGGAAGCCGGTGAAGCGGCGAGGGACATGAGTTGTCCTCCACCGTGATATACAAGGACCGCAAATATTTGTTGGAAGAAACCACCGCGTGTACAAGCCCATGGGAGGGCACGAAACGACTAGGACTAGCTGTCGTTAATAATTCGACGCTCGCCGGTTAAATTGCTTTTATCCTTATCCTTACATCACCTTAAACCCCCTGCTTTATACGTCTCGCGTCGATGCGCCGGTAACGGTTATAAAAATTTCAGTTTTCTATTTCGAGCCTCTGTCGTAGCTACCTTAGTCCCGGCGAAACAGAAACGATGAGCGGGATTTCAACCCTATCGAGGCCGTACGAATCGATAACCCATCTGGAACAATCCTTTTCTTCTTCCCCTTGTTCCTCGAGAACCTTATTTATATATTTCTCCTCTAATTCCGTTTTCAACGCGGAATCCCGCGCGAATTGTCCACGTATTCTCGCACATTTGGTCCCTTCTCGAACGAAAATTCACGGAATTCGCGCCACCACACGTCCGTCTTCTTCCAATCCTTGATCAAGTTCCGCTTTCTCTTTCCCCTTTCAGGAATCAGCGGTTACCAAGCTTCCCTTCGATCATGTCTTTTCTTTTACCTCGACGGTGTATATATACACACCCCGATACCCGTGGCGCCCGAGGGAATTTATGCTGTGGCCTCCAGTTCGGTTGCCGAGTTTCCAACCTTGTTTTACTTACCGACCTACGCCAATTTGTTCGGACGACCGAGGTAAGCCGAAGGGCCGGCTATTTTTAACCGACTTATCGATTCTTTTTTCGACGTTTGGCGCAAACGATCGAACGAATCTGGATATATATATATATATATCTCGGAAGAGAAGAGAAAAATCGCATTTCCGCTCGTCCCAATTCCGCGGCGGTGAGCCGACAGTTGCAGACACGCGGCGCCACTTGCTCTCTCTCTCTCTCTTTATCTCTCTTTGCGAAAGAAATTGCTGGCCTGCTTTCTCGAATAGCTCGCTGTAGGGTAGAATTTCGATCGAGGGATATTGATTTTCCGTTTTACGTTTCGCGAACAAGTTCATCGGTTCATTATTTTTCGATTCGTCGAGTTAAGTTTGGTTAATTCTTCTTTCGACGGGAACAGGTATCGAAGAAGAATTCCCCTAAATCCGATAAATCGGATATCGAATTTCTCTTGCTCGTGTAAAGGATAATCGTAGAAAGTGGTATTCGGAATGAAAAATTCTCGGATACTCGGGGAATATTCATTAATGCGTGATACGGTCGTATTGAACGTGTACCGTGGTACACGAGAATTCTTCGATTTCTTGGAGAATTTTTCGAGAAATGTGGGTCAATATGGATTTTCTCCTTTCAGAATAACCTTGGAGAGCAACTATCCTTGGAGAGTTTTCACGTTTCTCGACGAAACGTATTCACGCCCTTACATTGTTCGAACACAATACCGGTTGACCGGTGTCCAGGAATACGATATTTCGCCCCTCGGTTGAATTTTTATCTTCTCGATTGCACGAGGACCTGCCTCTTCCCGCACAACAATCACGTACGCTCGATCCAAAGAATAAAAAGGGGTGAGGGTGAGGGCGCGCGAGAGGGCTCTAAAATCATTTTTGAAATGGATGGTATCTCTGCCCTGGCACGGCCGTGGTCCCCTCCTCCCACCCCTTCCCTATCGCGGCCGCAATCGATGGAAGTCCAAATGGGCGGAAACGACGTGGCACTTTTTACATTTTTCCATACACGCGCGACGACGAGACGGGAATCCGGTCTCTGGCCCGCTCTGAATCGCCGCAGGGGGGATGGAAGGCCGCTTTTCTTCCCTCCCGTTCTCATTTACCCCGTCCGTCCCGCTTTTCGTCACGGATCCAAAGAAATTTTTGGATCCTTATTTCACCCAAAGTTCTTCTTTTCCTCAAAGTTTATCTTTATTCAACTGGGACAGGGGGAGGAAACTGGGGCGCCCGTATCCCTCGAAACGTGTCCTCGAAACGCGAGGCATTAAAAAGTTTCGTTGCACGTTTGATCAAGGGATTCGTTGTGCGACCGATTGTAAATCAGTTTAAATCGGAAGAACAAGAAATTGCTCCTTCGAAAAAGAGGGAAAAGCGACGAGATGATCCATAAGTGGATTCGAGTAATCGCGCAAATCTATCCAGATTTTCTACGAATTCTCCAAGAAATAGAGATATTCATCCGTTCACGGGGCTGCTATCAAATCACCGTTACGTTAAAAAAACAAGAACGCATCCTCTCTCTCTCTCTCTCCCCGTCAATTATGCCCGTCAAACTTTCCTCTTCCATATATCATCCCCGATTCGACAAACCTCCCCCTCCTAAAACTTGCTCCTCAAACATCGCTCTTTCCCCGTGTCATTGCTCGTAAATCCGCGGCGAAAGGGAATTCGGGGAGGCGTGAGGATTGCATCGGGGCAATTGGATAAATAGAATCGAAGAAGAGCGACGAAGAAGTTGTCGAAGAAGAGGAACAGAAGCGAGTGCGGCCGTTTGTCGGCGTTAAGCCCCTTAAGTTCCAACCCCTTCTTCCACCCTCGATTCTCTTTCGATTCGTATTCGCGCCGTTCTCATCCTCGCCCTCGCCAATTTATATCGCCCCACGTTGTTCGTGCTCGCCTTAAGCTCGACCGCCCTTGAACTGTCCGCTTTAACCCTCCTCCATCCCTCGGCCGCTTCGTTCACCTCCCACGGAGGGAGAGAGGAGGGGGAGGGATCCACGCTCCATTACTCTTGGTGTCCGCGGTGGGATAAATATTATGAAGACAAAAGATTCCGGGCAGCGGAGTGAAATATGGCCGGTTGCAGAGAGAGGGAGGGAGCGAGAGGGAGGACGAATGATAAATTCGCACGCCGGCCGAGAATCTCGCTTTCCAGTAGCTCGTGATAATGTCCTTTCTTAATTATTTACGGCGTCCTCCTGGCCTAGACGCCGTCATCCGGCAAAATGAGCCCTATCCTGGGCTTCTGAACTCGGATTCTCGTGCCTTCTCCTCTCTCTCTCTCTCTCTCGAGTATTCTTTTATGCAAAGGGTGTTCTCATCAGAGAGATGGTGGAAAGAAATTCGAGAATTTCGAAATTGGACGATAATTTGTTAATTTTCCTCTCCTTTCAACGGACCGTTTACCTGAAATCGTTTAATTTTTCTCTTCGCTTCTTTTCTTTATTTTTCTTCCTACGTTTCTAAACGTTGAAGTTCGATTAACGAAAAAATAGTGGTCGATCGAGGAACAGTTTTTTAAATACAAACTACTTCAACGCCAAGTATCGAGTTATGGAGGATATAGCGTTTAAAATTTACCAAAGTTCGAAGAGTATTCGCGTCTACGATCTAATCAAAATGTCTAGATTCTTTGGCGACCAGCTCCGTGGGGTTTATTGGAAGCTCTCTGGTTTCCCGCTAACTCTTGCCGAACCAGGAATTACCAACTTTCACCCCCTTTTTTCACCCCGTCTCCTTTGTTCCTTTTATTTCCTCCGTTCCTCGCCAAGGAACTCGGGCGCAGAGAGTCGAAAAGCAAAGAGAGCATTGCTCTCTCGATCGACTACAATCTCGGTTTAACCCGGAATCGGGAAGCGTTAGATGCCTCGATTCCAGCAAAATTCGTTGGAGAAATTATCCTATTTCATATTCGAGGTTCGGAAATATCGAAAGCGCGTCGTAATGGAGGATTTTTCGAGAAATGGCCACTTCTGAATTTCGTACTTTTGGCGATTAACCAATTATTATTCACTCTCGCGTTACACTCCGCTGGATCATAGATCGCGAAACTTTCCCTCGACTCGGATGAAACTC
Source organism: Apis cerana (assembly GCF_029169275.1). NCBI lineage: Eukaryota > Metazoa > Arthropoda > Insecta > Hymenoptera > Apidae > Apis > Apis cerana. Next base: position 7,923,830 of record NC_083861.1, read on the forward strand.
TGATCAGAAGGTGTAAGGAGAGATATATTTGATATCTCGTCGATATCGATGTTTGTTGAGTTAGATATATCCGAAAGAACTGGAACAGGAGATACATTTTGGGGGAATTGCAACGAGTACAGATTTATTACTCTTCTTCTGGTTAAAAAAAATATATATACATTCATATACATTCTAGATAATTTTGAGGATCAAAGGTAATTATTACGAAGTTTATCGAAGGGTTTAAACGAGAAGATCGTGGATAGATCCATCCTTCTCGCCGTTTCATCGAACTTCCGCTCGTGCGGAAGCTGAACGTGGCTCGGTGAGCCAGTTATAAGAGGCCCGGCCTAGCTCCATTTTTCTCCCTGGAACGCTCGAAAAACAGCTCCATCGTCGCGAGCGAGCTGTTCACCGAGCATCTAGGATGACGGATGACGGATAATGGATGAAAGATGGAGATCAGAACCGGAGAAGCCATCGTGCCACCGCTCGAGGCTCGATTTGCATCGAGGGACGTTCAACTTGACGATCACGTCTCACTCTCTCCGTCATCCTACCCCTATTCGTCAATGATCCGAAAATAGTTTCTTCCCCTATTTAGCGCGGACAAAGATTTTTCCTTCCCTTTAATACATTTAAGAAAAGGAAAAAAAAAAAAGAAGAGAGGCGAAGAGAGCGTATATAAATCGTGGAAGTCATCCCCGAGAATCCAACTTAGGTAGAGAATAAGGTAAATTCCATCAGAGGCAACGAGACGGTTCCCGGGGACAAATGAGAATTTACTACCCTCGCGGAGTGTCAGTTTTTCCGGGGTTGGCTGGGAGTAGCCGCGGCCAACTTGCGCCATTTTCCCTCCCAGGCAAAATCCTGTCAGACTTCGCCCTCTCTCCCTTCTTCTTCTTTCCTTCCTTCCTTCCTTCCTTCCGCCGAAACGAAGATCAACGTCCATATCCACCAAACTTGCTATTTTCTCCACCGCCTTGTTGCCTTTTAGCGGCCGAGAATTAACAGCCATAAAGCATCCGACGACGTTTCCCACTCGCGTCAACGCGCGTCTCGACCCGAATTCCTTGCCGCATACTCTTTCCTTATGAATCGCCAGCCAGCTGGAATCTCGTTGGTATCTTTAATAAACGTGGCTGTCGGCGATGTTTTGCGCGCGTTTCGAGGACGAGCCGCCCCTATACCATACTTACAACGCGATACAACGAAACGATGCTGCCCTCGAAACGGGAGACGAGACGAGACGAGACGAGACGAGACGACGAGGCTGGGGAGGCTGATGGAGCTTTTTCCGCTCGTTTCGCTCTTTTTTTTCGCGCCACCAGGGACCCTGTCCCTTCCCATCTCTCTCTTGCTCCTCTTCCTCCTCTTCTCCCTCCTTTTTTGCCTCCGCTCGAGGGTAATAGCTTTCGATCCTAACGCACATGGTTAAAGTTAAACGTTACGAGGGAGAGAATTCGGATTCCACCCGTGAAGGAAGATACATCCAAGGGTAATGGCTCGAGAGGCGCTCGCTACGAGTACTCACTTTCGGACAACGTGACTTGGGTTCAGCCTCCTTGTTTTTTTGGGGGGAGGGGGAAGGTCTGATGGCTGCTCGTTTCCAGTGTACCTCGAGTATTGTTGTTGTGAGTAGCTCGATAATGAGCATCGATGAGATTTTTTTTCTTTCCCCCTTAAGGGAAGGGGAATTCGTTCTTTCGAGACAAAAAAGAAATTGGTCGGTGTCTCTACGTAGAACTAATGTACGAAATAAGGAAGATAGTCTTCTTTTTTTTTTTTAAGAGAGAGAGAGAGATTAAAGCGATAAAGTTGATGAATCTTTCCTGTTCGGAGAACGCGATTGGATAAATTTTTTCAGTAAGATTCGATTGAAGGAAAGGAAGATGGGGCGTGTTTTCGGAGGGAATTCGAGGAGAGTTTCAAAGCTCGTTGATTCGATGAGAAAAATTGTATCTTGTTGTCTCTGTCCAATCTGTTGCTCGAAATATGTTTAATGTTGCGAGATATTCTATCGCTCTTTTGTACATTCACATATACGTATTTTTTTAATTGTTGTAATTTCAAACGATAGCGATAGAGAGCGGGAACAGTTAGATCGAGTTATCTTGGAGAGGGAGGAGGACAAACTCGAGTTCTTGCGTCCCCGTTTCGCGTGGATTCGCATTTAGACGTCAACGCGAGAGACGAATTTCGCCATCCAGGCAATACGAAGCTATGCCGGCAAGTCTGTTCCGTCCTCGAACGCAATATTCGTGAGAATGTTGTCTTAATAATGTCTTCCATCGGTGCGAGCAAACTGAAATTACACGTGTCTACTACCTTTCTCGAAACGAGAACTACGACAACTTTGCGACAACTTTCCTCACATTTATCCCAAATCTCTCCTCTACGTTCTATACATATATTTTCCTCCTCTGTTTCAGGTGAGTCGAGACGCCATCTCTGGTTTCGTCTCTTCCTCCTCGTAGAAAGAGAAAGAGAGAGAGAGAGAATGTAAGTAAGTTCCATCTTTATCTTTGCGATGACGCAAAAAAACACGAAAAAAGAGAACGATATCCTTTCACGGTTAAAAATCGCGAAGGGGAAACGAATCAGAAACCGCTGATAAGATTCATTAATCGAAACATGGAGTGTACGAGATGGGGGGAGGGGAAGAGAAATATCGGGGTTAAGCGAGGGATGAGGGAGGGTGAGAAGGTAATCGACCGGCATCTTGGACGGATATCGAGGTGGCGTTGATTCACTGGTGGCGAGGAAATAAGAGAAAAATGAAAAGAATTGAAATAACGGGGAGGATTGGGGTCGAAGGGGGGAGATAGGGGATGAGGCGGTGTCTCGAGAAGGTGGCGATTGAACAAACGGTAGAAGGCTAGGTAGATGAGGACGGGGCACGATCGATGAGAGCACGATTTCGTGAAGATTTTCGAATCCTTTTTCCTTCCTCGTGTGTCTTCTTACTTTCCATTAAGTGGCAATTCTCTGAGTGAGATCTTTCTCCCCCCCCTCTCTCTCTTTCTCTTACTCTATATATATATGAAGGGAAAAAAGTTTGCAAAGGGATATAAAGATTGTGATGGAACGTAGCTAGAAGGTATTAAAAGTATGGCTCTTTGTTTACTCTTCGAATTTTCCCGATATCGATGAAATTTCGCAAATATTTTCGGTAAATAAGTAAAGGCTCGTGGAGGGGGGAGGAGGAACGTCTGGGAATTTCGAGATGACAGTCGACAGGGGAGAGGGGGATTGGTTGTTCTCGAGAGGAAGGAAGAGAGAGAGAGAGAGAGAAAGTCACGAAGTTTTATAGCCGATGGCGAGGAGTCTCGATTATCCGGAATAGAAGTGGATCAAGAGCAGCGCAAACGTTCCTTATCGGTTTCCAAACAGTGAATTCGGAGCGTGGACGAGCGTAATGGACGAGCAGATTCTTCTTTCCTTTCCATTCCACGGTTGACCATGTGTTAACAGATAAACGACTTCACTTCAGAGGGAGAAGAGAAAATAGGAGGATCCACGATCTCCTCCTCGCTGTATCTGCGATCTTAATTGTCCTTGGAACGCAATCCCCCAGCTGTCCGCGTGCGTGGAATCTTTTATCTTAGAATGTTGGGGAATGTTGCGGGGCTGATATTTCCTCGAGTTCCCTTTATCGGTGGTTAATGCAGACCTTCTTGAAACTGTGCTCCCACAAGACGAACTTATCTCGGGGAAATCTGCGATTCAGTGGCCTGTCGCCACTGAATTCTCCAGGAAAGTGTAAGAGGGTTTCTTACGAATTGACGAAATTTCATCCGTGCGCGAGAAGGAAACGATTGAAAATCTTTTTGAATACGCGAAAGGATCGCTCGAATTAAGATGCAACCCGATGCGAAGGAAAGAAAGTTTATTTGATACGTTACATGGTAGCTAAACTAAAAATAAGAAAAATGGCATAAATAGAGGATGATTCCCCTCTCCCCACGGTAAACTTCGAAAGCCTATCACCTTTCCAAAGCTATCACTTTCTCCGAAACCAATCGCCATCCGACCTCGCCTCCTCCGAAAAAATAAAATGTCCCTGTTGCTGGAGAATTTGATCGATTGCTTCCACTTCCCCCGCGCTTCCCCTCGTAATCCCCCCGACGTTTCGAAGCGCGATCCGAGACAGAGCTCGACAGGTGACAGGACTCGAGAGTGGTGGAGGAGTGTGTTTGGAGGAGGAGGGCGTCGTCGTTTGTCACGCGCCTTGTGGCGTCGCGACGCGCGAACTCGCATCTCCCCAGAACTCGGTGTCTCACGCTCCCCTCGCCCTCCCCCCGAGGGTGGCGAATTGGTGGATTTCGAAAGATTTCGTCAGAGGCGGATCCCCGACTCTCCAACGTTTCTCCTCTGCTTCCTGTCTCGTTTTCTCGGCACAAAAACGAGAGAAGTCGATGATCTTTGATCGTTTCCCGGGCCAAAGAGGGGGTCGTCTTATCCCGGGGGCGCGGGCGGGCTCAGCCGTTGCGGCGGCATGAATTATATAGAGAGACGTTGGCGGAAAAGTTTTCAGGCAGCCACTCGAGAGAGAACTCGAGTCGAGGCTGCTCGTTTGAAGTTGCGCCCACTGATAGACGGAGGATGATGGAGAATAAGTGGAAGTTTTTTCAAGGTATTTATATCGGCCCGGCCCGTCTCACTTTTCCCTCTTTATTCCACCCAGCGAGGAAATTTGTTTCCTCGTGAAAGTTGCAGCCGAATCGAGAAACCACCACCCCGTTTCGAAACGATGCAATTAAACGAACCTGCCTTTTCTTTCTCTTTTTCTCTTTTTTTTTTTTTGGAGATCCTTTCGCGAGTGGGATTCTCTCGAGTTCGAAATCTCATGAACCGATAGCAATAATGTCAAATTTAGGAATGTTACGAGAGTTTTTTTTCAATTCTGTGGTTTCTCGATGCTCGATACTTATGGGCAGAAAAATATTCACACTTTTTAAGGTTACTTAACGAAGCGAAGGAGAAAACATAGAGGGCCCCCTTTCCTCCCCCCAAATGTTGGATCGTAGGACTAATAATCTATTCTCGATGAAGGCAAGTTGAAGCGCGACTTTATCAATATTTATGAGAGCAGGAGAGTTTTCGAGGGGGAGAGGGTCTCGAGATATGAATAACCAAGCGTAATTCGCGTTAACGGTTTATGCATAAAGCATCCGATCTCGGAGGCAATATATATAAAAGTAGGAGCGGATCGAAATTCCTTAAATTTCGAGCCCGGCTCCTTCGATCGTCATTTCTTCCCAGCCGAAGGAAGAATTCGGTTTTTACGAGCGGCGGGGAATCGAGCCGTTTTCGACGAACCATTATGCAGCGGGCGCCATTTACGAGCCACGTAACGACATCGTTAAAACGTCTGTTCCCATCGCGTATATCCAACCATTATTCGAACAGTTGGTCACAACATTGTAACGGCGCGATATTACATTACCTTCGCCTCCAATTGATCTCGCGTGGTCCAGATTATCACTCGATCCCTTCCAATTTTGCCACAATTACGACACGTTCGAAGGAACCATCCCCTGCAACCAACCAAATTATCCGTTAAACGAGGCTCGAACTCGTGCTATAGAAAACGGGAAACGTTTCCAGTCGAAAGTCACTCCGAAACAATTATTCCCGTCGGCGTGCCCGTTTAACGGCGGTTATTCTCTTTTTTCCCCCTTTCTCTCCTCTCTCTCTCTCTCTCTTTCTTTTTTCGTGCCAGGCCCGTATTAATTCTGGAACAATACTTCCACCCTGTTTCACCACCGACAGATATTCCCCCTCTCTCTCTACCCCCTCCCAGCTTTTCCCCCACAGCGATTCGGCACATACCGCGTGCATCACGCGCACGCTACACGCGGATGCTTGCCAAAAAGCCCTCGGCGTCCTTTTTTTCTCGTTATCCGGCCCGCTAGATAGATCCGGGAGAGCGTTCCGCGAAAATGGCATTCCAGCCACTCGACCGTGTCCCCTTCAACCATCCAGAGGTTCAACCCTCATCTACCCACGTCCAACCTCCGCTTCTACCTTCCCTCCATCCCCCTTCCTTCCTCCCCCCGCCAGTTATCTCACGCGGACAGAGGTAGTACCCCTGGCGGGGACATTAATTTTTATTACGAGCTTTTTCTCTCTCTCTTTCTCTCCTTTCATTCGAGTTGTACCATTCGGCCGCCGTGCACAGGACAACAATAATTACTCCCCCGCGCAATTATAATGATATCTAATGAAACGGCCCCGACGTAGTTTGGGGGATGCAGTGTCCTCTTCAACGTCCGGCCGCGACGACACAGCCACGCTTTTAGGCCGAACACGGAGTGAAAACAGAGGGAGGAGCGGAGGGATGGGTTTGGAAGGGGGAGAGAGGAGGAGAGCCGTCGACAGGAAGCTGGAAATTGATAATGCGGCGTGATGATATCTTTTGACACCGTTGCGTCGGGATGTATATATTGTGATTCGCGATTCACGAGCGTATTGCGCTGCAGATATCGAGTAAAATGGGATATTTTTAATCGAGGATATTGCCACGCTGATATCGAGACGCCGGTTTCTCGATTGCGCGTGTTTATTAATAGATGGCAACGGACTGGATGCCAGGTAATTTTTAATCGGGCCGTCTATGATTATTTTATACGGTTAAATTTTTGAATTCCGATTACCGTCGACGGTGCATTAATCTCGAATTGTGTTAACCAGAGATTATTCAGTATGATGACCGGCTCGGTCGAAGATCGAGAATTATTCAACTTCGTCCAAATAAGTTTCTCTATTATCAATTGAATAATGAATATTACATTAATTCGCTAACTAAGCCCGTATCGAGTCAATCCCTTCACGAAGATATATATATATATTAGAGATACAGAAGATTTCACAACTTCGTGCAAATAACTCTTCGCTATTATCAATTCGAATAACGAAAACACGATGAATATTTCATCGTTTGCTAATATCCGCATCGAGTCGATTTCTCTACGCCAACGGATACAACAACTTCGCTTAAATAAACTTTATCATCATCGATTCGATAACGAAGATGCGACAAAAAATTAAATTATTTCGCGTCGACAATCTAAATACATATATATACATATAAGAAAATGAGAATTTTATCGGGAAATTTCGATTCGTTTCAACTCGATCGGTTCTTCGATCGGCGCAGCAGCGCCGAGTGAATTCTTATTTAGCAAACAGTGGCTGGTATCGCGAGGAAATGGATCACGAGAAGAGCATCGCACCTACTCTACTCTACCGAGCCTCTGTTTGTAGTTTCATCGTATCGAGGCTCAATTAACGCCGGCCCTCGGATCGATCCGGCCCGATTTCGATTCAGACGTCTCTTCGTTCAGTCTCTTCGTTCTACCACCCATCCCGAATGGATTCACCGCGTTGGTCCTATCCCGTTAATCGCCCCCCTCGCGAATCGATCCGTCGGATTCTGCCGCTGAACAGCCGGACGTATTGCCGGTGATTTATGAAGATTTACGTCGCGTATGAATGAGCCGGGGACGAAAAAGATCGAGCGCGCGCGATCCCCATTTCGATGATTGCGCTTTGAGCGGTGACAGAGCTTGCTTCCAAATCCTCGGTTGTATTCCGTGATTATATATTCGGAGATGTCTTTTTTTAGAAAGAGTAAATACGTGCAACGTCCTCTAAGTGGCGTCGTTCAAAACAGGAATGCGCGTATCGATTTTGAAACATCGTCTTCGACCGAGAATCTTTATTAAAACGGAAGAATCGTTCTGAACGAATCACTTTACTTTTCTAAATTAATTTTTTCTCGGTCTTGGATAAAGAAGGGTAAAGGCTGTCGCGAGATCGAGCGTCGTATTAGTTTCGAAGTCCGCGATTAAGATAACGAGACCGATTGATTTTAGCGACTGATCCGTCAATTATCAGCCGTAATTTTGGCCACGCGTCGAGTTTAATCAAGTGCGAACGATGGACGCGAAACGTGTACGGGATGATCGGACAAAGAGAGCTTTTTCCTGCTTTGTTTATCGTTGCCCGGAGCGGCGATTACTCCGGAATCTGTGAAACGCTCGCTCGTCCACGATTCACCTCGACGATTTCATTTAATGTTCCCCGCTTTGGGGAACGTTTGTGTCAAACGTAAGTGTTGTGCGGCGCAAAAAGTTTTTGGGGGAGGAGAGGACTAGGATTGTTCAAAAGTGCGGAATAATGGATTATTGAAACAACGAGTTTCCCAAGGAGGAGGGGATTCTAGTAGTTGAGCTTCGAAAAACCTTCTCTTTGGCTCGATTTTCGTGTTTTGTTTTTTAACTCCTCCGATAACAAAAGTTATTCGTTCCCGCAAAAATCGGAGAGACCGGTAAAGAGAACTCGACAGATCTGTTGAGGGACAAAAGAACTTATCCTCGAATTAATTAGTCGTTCGTTTTAAAATTTTGTTTTAATTTTTAACGCCATTCCCAATGGTGACGTTTCGAAGCGAAATACATCCACCATTTTCCTGTTAATTTCCCTTGAAAATATTTACCCTAGCTACACATTCCAACCATTCCATTACCTTCTCCTCCCTTCCATTCTTCACTCGTCTCCTCTTCTCCACCTTTCCCTCTTTTTTATATACTTTTACCCATCCTTCTACTCCTCCATCCCCCTCCCTCCCTTCATTTTCCTTCCCACCTTTCTTTATTTACCCGCCCATTCGCAATTCTTTCTCTTGCTCGTTCGGTTGGTCACTTGCACGCCTATTGCACGCTCGATCACTAACTCCAACTCTCACTCTCCCCCCATTTCCCGTTTTCAACCGCCCCTGAGCGGCCCTCCAACTCATTTGCCGGCTCCCTCTCGCCGTTTGTTCCCCGATCGACCGTCGGCTCGCGCGGACTCGTTCCGTTCGAAACGGCGTACGTTTCCCGGTAAACACAGACGCCCCTCCCCGCCGTGCATTATTCCGCGATCGTTGCACTCGCGTCAAACGATCCCTGTTTGTACTCGAGGTGCTGGAGGCTCCGTGTGCCGCGAACCGGACGTGGACGGCCGGATATAAACGCGACGCACCGCGTTTCGGCCTCCTTTCGAAAGACGGTGGACTCGACGACGCACCTGCGAATCGACCCTATAAATCGTCGATCTCGGCCACGTTTCTCAACGAATACGCTCACCTCTTATGGATGACTCGTTCGTTCGGGACGAAGTCGATCGTCTGAGGGATTATTCCGTGACGGCGGAACGGTATGTGGAACGATATAGACATCCGCGGTTGGATAAGTGGAACGTTGTACAATCTTGGATCGTACAAGTGATAAGACGATTCTTGATTAAACGAGTGGAACAGCGGGAGTGGCAGATGAAAGAGAGAGAGACGAGTGAAATAAGTACGATGGGATCAAACAAGTGATATTATAAAGAGGGAGAGGGAAGTCCAAGTTCTATTAAATTTTCATTCAACGAAAAGATAACTGTAGAAGTAAGAATAAGAAATTTATTATAATCGAAGGAACAAGTTCATCCATGAGATGGAAATTATTGGATATTTATAGGACTAATCGAGTCCACGATGATCGAAACTCGGGAAAAGTAACTCGAGGATAAGAGGGGATTTCTTGCGGGTTATTTTTACGCCATCTTGCCGCGAGTACTACACGCGTGTAGTCCCCAGAGTTTTTTAATTTACCCAAGTCTGCCCCGCGAGTGGGGCAGAAAGAGTTTATTTTCGTATACCGCGGGATTTCAGGGGGATAAAGGGGGCGGTTAGAAATTTGTAAACGGCGAAACGAGGAGGGGACGGCGGAAGTTCTCTCTCTCTCTCTCTCTCTTCCCCCTCCCCCCTTGCCTCGTCACGAAGTGGAACCGCGAACACCGCCCGTAATTGAATATCGATTTTTTGGAAATCGTCCCGCTTCGAACGCTGGGCGGCTTCGTCTCGCTTCGGTGTTCGCGCCTCGAATTTCGGAAACCGGATAATATTGGCGGAAATTGTACTATCTCGAAACAATGGATCGACCATTAGATAATTCCAATGGAATTTTCATCGATTCCCTATCGGGGGATGAATCGATTTTTCGATCGCGTGAAGATGGAAATTCAAGATAGGATATTTGGAAAAATATTATTTATCGATATCATTTATTTATTTATTTTTATACGATCATCGAAGCAAGAGAGATAAAACGATAACGATTGAACGATACTTCAACATACACAATTATCAAACCGAGTGAAATCGATCTTTGGAAAGAATTAATATTAGCTTTCTATCAATTACATTACAATTATCCATCGATATTTCATCCTCTACGTAAAATCTCTACGAAAATTTTATCCTCTTCCAAGAACGGTTTCCTTCTCCACGATTTCGGCTTTATTCCATTCCATTTCCACGCGATTCTTTTCGAAAAAATCGGCGTCTGCGTTTAAACGAACGATGGAGCTCCGATACCGATTTCCCGTTCGCTCGAGTTTTGCGAGCAATCAGCGCGATGATGCCTTCTTTCCGGGAGCACAATGGCCGCGCTTCCGCCAGCCTCTCAGCTAATTCCGCCAAGGATTACCGACCACCCCGTACTTTCGCCCCTATAATGCGCCTCTATTTGCCGGAGGGAGGGTGGGGGAGGCCGAATGTTTGTTTTTCATTACACGGTCACGTAGAGGCGTGCGTGCCTCTGATTGCACACCCGTGGCCCATTCATTTTGTAATGCTCGTTCCACGCTCGCGGCAAAGGGAAAGTAAACTCGTGCCGCATCACAATGGATGCCTGCCCCCTCCCCCAACCTCCAGGAGGAACGATCATTCGGGGATCGATCGATCTGTCTGCGGCCGGACCGCGAGCTGCGCTTTTGCCGCGAGACGCCAATAACCAATTCCCTACCTTTCGCCATTTTCCAATCGGAGAAATCATCGCTGCGCTCCTCTCTCTCTCTCTCTCTGCGAAAGTTTGCGTATTCTCGATATAGTTCGTCGAATATTTCCACGAATACTTCATTGTCGCGAGTGAAAAATGGAGAAGAATCGGGCGACGAGTCGAGAGAAGGAGACGAGAGGCACTTAGGGGGAAACTGGCAGGCGGTTCCATTTCCTTTCCATTTGTATTTACGAGCGGGGGCCGCGTAAAGTTGAAAATTGTCGGCGTTGCACGCGCGATATTTCGATATTTTGCAGGGGAGACACCGCCTCGATCGAGAAACGGAAGTGGTGGATCTCGGGCGAGGCGAAATTTTTTGGCTTCTCGAAAAGAGAAAAGAGAAAAGGAGGGGAAGAAAGGGAAAATCGTGTCTGTGGTGGAGGAAAGAAGGAGGGAGGGACGGATCCCCTCCTTTGTTAAGGACAGTTTAACACGCTCGCTCCTCGCTTCCGGAATTATTTCACGTGGCGCGGGTTTACGAATCTCGGACAACGGCGGCCTCGATTACGCCACGACCCTTTTTCCTCCTTTCTTCCCTCGCCTTTCTCCTCTTTTATTTTTTCCTTCTCCTTTTCCCCTCTCCCTCTTTCTCTCTCTCTCTGTTTTATCATTGTCCCGGAATTTCCCCCTCAGACCGCTCCTTTTGTGTCCCGCTTGAAATCGGACGACATTTGGCCGACGGTGATTTCCGAGTCGCGAGCGATTCGCGGATCCCCCAGAAATTTGTACCTCTCCCGTCCGAAAAGTGATTGAACGAACAAGGGATACGATTCATCGTCGATGTCGTTTCGTTTCGTTTTTTTATCCGCTGCGTGAAAATTGGCCAAGCGTTTCCTCCCCGCGATATACATCGCTCCCCTACTTAATCTCCGTTTAATTTAATATCGATCGTTCCCATATTATTACCCGAGCAATAATACGAAATTGAATACTTTATACGTGGCCGATTTACGCCGATACTCTTTACTAATCGTTGTGGATCCGAGAAACGGTCTCGGGTCAGGCGAGCTTCTCCCCGAGACCTGAAAATTCAATTTCTCGGATTCGCGCAATTAAAATAAACCGGATTAAGGGTAAACTTGGGAGGGGAGGGAGGAAGTCGAGAATTTCTCGCGAGCTTACGCGGGGAATATCGTTCCTCGGGAGGAGGAGGAGGAATTATGGAAAGAAAAAGGGACGATTCCACGGGTCAGATCAAGTGGAAACAGGACGACAGCGGGCGTGGAGGAAGGGTGTCGCGTAATTCGCTTAAACTCGGAGCGGGGTCGCTTTATTTAAGCGAAACGTGGAGCAAGCGACGGATAATAATCGGAGGAACGCCGCGCGAAACGTTATCGTCTAATTTCGCGGGGGACGAGATTCCGCGACGTTAACTCGATTGGCTCGGGTCTCCGTTGTCCGGCAAAATGTTGTTCAATTATATGGAGGATCTCTGCTCGGTTGAAATCCAATCTCTGAGGGGAGTGGGATCAGGAAGCCGTGGGGATTCCGTAGAAAACAGTCGTCTCTCGCCTCTCGTGAAACGGAGATTAATCCAACGCGTGTGTCTCGCAGATTCTCTTTTCGGCTTGTGTTTTCGCTCCTTTTAAATTCGAGATTCGATCGGTGATCAAAGTGCTTCCCTTTTCGTGATTAAATTTAAGGTTAATCGGCTTTTTTCGAAAAAAAACGACATCGATGAAACTTCGCTTCCCTCGTTCGTTCGTTTTTGTTGTTGGCGAGGGTAAGAAAATTTTCACGTCGCCCTTAAATTGTAATTTTCCCCGCGTTTGAAAAAGACTCTCGTCAACTACGGCAGGGGAAATTTTGTACGAAATTTGAATTATCGCCAATCGTTGCCAATGCGTGTTTTGTGCGCGTCCAGTGTGTCTGATCGTTAACGATGGAAATGAAATGGACGCGTTGTATTCGTGTTATGTTTCTTGTTTTTGTTCTTGTTTCTTGCATTCAGGTCGCGACGATTATTAAATTAAGGATTTTATCGGACATCCATTGTTGATCGAATTTTTTTTCCCCCCTGTAAAAGTTACTTTGATCTTAAGACAGAATTTTCTTACGCATCGATCTAAGATTAAAAAAAAAAAAAGAAAGAAAAAAACTTTTCAATCTAGACTTCCATCGAAGTAAAAGCTTCATATAAAATTATATCCCGAGGATGGATTCAAAGTTCACAGGATGGAATAGTCGGCGAATCTATAGCGCGAAATCTCTTAAATCCGCTGTTACAGGGGAAATTCGATTCTAAAATTTTTCACAATTATTCCTTTTTCTTTTCCTTTTCTTTTTTTCATCCTAATTACGGCCACGCTTCGATGCTCGAGCCGCGAACGAGGGTGAAAATCGATCCAAAAATGGAACGAAGAATTTTCGATAAAAATGGAAGTTGAAAAGACAGATCTGTTTCGATCGAGTCGCAGGTATCTCGTTGAGGTCAATCGATTTTTCCTCCCCCGAGGACGCGTAGAAACTTTAATTCCTGATGCAATTTCGTTAAGACCCGACCGGAAACGTTCCTTTCCACGTTAGAAATTAATGAGGACATCGGGAAACGAAGCTGGCCTCCAGCTTGGATAAATATACCGGTACATTACCGCTCGAGAGATTTCGCGTTTCGGCCGCAAATCCTACTTTTTCGTTGGATTTTTTTCTTTCTCGGGGATTTTTTTTACTTCTAAACGCTAAAAAGATTAAATTACTTGGAGCTGCTACCGCTAGAAATTCCGGACTCGCGTAAATTTTAAGTATTTAAATTTTCGTACCGGTCGCAGACCCGATCCATCCTTCTCGAGCGTATCTTCGACAGAAAATGTCGAAGAAGAATAGAAGATCGTATAATATATTCTATAAACCAAAGGAAAAACAATAATTTACACATTTAAAATTCTCCATTCTCCCGCACACCGATTGCAAATCCAAAACGCGCCTCTCTTTCGTCGCGCAGCTTCGTCGTCCGCTTGAATTTACGACCAAAGTCGACGATGTGTAACCAAGAAGGGCGAGAAGCGTGAACCGACGCTCGCATTAGCGCGCGACTGAATGAAAAGCACATGGTTACAAATGAAGGAGATGAAATTATACCCTCTCGGGAAGTTTTAAAGTCTGGTTTCGCCAATTTTTTATTTGCTCCCTCCCTTTTGTCCCCTTTCGTTCGTCAGCGCCGCGCGGACGTCTCCGTGGCGAAGAGCGAAGACAGCGCAGGCCGGCGAAGAATCAATGGGGTTAATGAGACGAAAATTTCGGCCGGATTATCAGGCTCTTCTGTTCTATCGAGCGAAGAGTTTCACGACTCGACTAGATGAATCGGGCCAACTCGGGCGGAAAAGCGAGAGTCGGTATATCGCGGGATATCCGGGATCATCGCGGTGTTGAATGGGATGATCATCGTCGCTTAAAGATCGCTAGAGAGAGACTACCTCCCCCGAATTCGAACCTCTCCCCTTCCAGCTGAGTCACTTAATTCTTCCATACAAGCTCTTTCCTCGTCCATTCAAGACTCCGTTATTATCACAATTCGTTACAAACTCGCCCCTCATTTTTTCCTGGCTCAACGACTTCGAGTCCTTCCTTCGTTCACCCCCTCCCTGTGATTGAAATTTCCGAAAGATCCAGATCCATGGCGCGAGAGGAGCGGAGACTTAACCCGGATGGCCGTTTAATTATTGCATCCGTTTTAAGGGGTGAAATTTCTGACGCTCCCTTCCAAGTTTCGCGATAATTGCGAGCGTCACGCGAGCCATGGGAAAAGCAAAGGAAAACCGTTGTTCCGTTTCGAGGGAAGGAAGAGGGTTAAGTTGTCGGGAGGAACTGTAATTGGCGCGGTCAGCGCACCGATACGCGCGCGTATCCATTGATCTCTGGTATCGGTTCCCTCCATCGCGTGATGGATACGCGAGGATGGAATCCCGTGTCGAGTTGTCGTGGATGACTTTATATACACCAGCGTCGTGTTCTCACAAGTGCATGAATGAAGCATCGGGGGGCAAGTTGGCGGCAAGGGTTAAAGAAGAACTCGAAACTTTGCGCAAGTGTGAGATTTTGCTAGACCAGGTTTATCGTTGTATGTACGCGTACAGGTAAACTTGGAATACGGGGAGGTGTTAATATTCGTGGAACACCTTTAGGGGAGGGGGGTCACTTCTCGAGGCCGAAACAAGTTGTAAGTGTACGTAAGTGTTGTTTAAGGATTACTTGTTAAGTTGTAGTAAGGAGTTTAAGTTGAATATGTGGAGTGAGACTCCTTTCTGTTCTCTTACGTAGACTATGGATATACGTGTACTTCAGATAATATAAAATAAAGGAATGAGTTGAGAAATGATTGTCAACGAGCAGAAGACTTGTGAAACGAAGAAACCTCGTTTCTTTCTTTCGATCTTCAGAGTTTTTTAAAAATCTGTTACCACGTCAAAAACTAAATCTAAATCCCGAACACAGTCGAATTGCCAAGGTCGTGAATCTCGATGTACTCTCGAGTAATTCCTCCCAAAGTTTGGAAACTTAAAGTTTCTGAAAGTTCTCAAAAGAAATTCCCTCCGCACGGAAAGCCTACTTTTCATAAATTTCCCCTCTCAGAATCTCTGGTCCGGTCCCCGGTTAACCACACACATCCTTTCACGAAAATTTAAATCCTCCACGGAATATAGAATAATCGCGGTGGAGGGTGGCGCGCGCATTCATCTTTGGAGGGGGTGGAGCCGCAGCAGTGCCGGCTGGGTGGTCAAAAGCGGCTTGTATCGCGACACTCCTTCATTGTACACTTGTCCCCGCCGGCCTATTGTCTTATTGTTTCCTCGGCTCTCCTCGCGCCCCATCCGGCTCCCGACGGTGCAACTTCCACCATCCGGAACATCCTCCCCTCCCCCCAAGTCAAGTTTCGCCTCTCCAACCAGCCAACTTGGTCCTCGCCGCGTTTACCTCGCCGTCACCCTTTCCTCCCTAATTCCACGCTATCGCGGTGACTATCAACCCCCCTCCCCTCCGTTCTCTCTGCCGGTGACTGGCGTTTGATCGATCACGATCAAGGATTCATCATCCCGCCCGAATTCCGGGGAGGGACGGTTCTCAGGAGCGGTTTAAACTTGGTCTAAAATAGGGGAGAGATTCTGATCCAACGTTTCTCGATCCGACCTTTTGCACGAACAAAAGCCGCTCTCGAAATAATTGCGGGGTAGGTAGATAGGGTTGGTGGGTTGGTATCGAGCGAATGGAAGTTTCAATATTTAATTTTCAATATCACCGGTGGCCGGTGGATTCTTCGGCTTGATAACGAAGAAACGAATTAAAACCCGCACGCCATTAAGATGTAGGATATCTATCCTCTAGCCTGGTGGAGATATTAACCTCTGTACGTTATACCGGATCAGTGGGGGGTTGGAAAGTGGAGGAACGGTGGCCATGATTCCGCGGGCACGGTCGTTTCGCTCGATTAACCGTCGAATTATCTCGACGAATTCGACGGTCTCTCGAACTTCAGCAAGGAGGGAAGGAAGGAAGAGAGAAGGGAAAAGGGACGAGCGGTGAGAAACGATCCCTTCGATTTCAGGAACGTTAATACACGACGATTGGGCGAGAGCCAACCGGTCCAATCCGAGTGTCTCCCCGAAAACCCTATTTATCTATTTATCAGACCCCAACCCATTTCCTTCCCTCTTCTATTTTTCTCCTCTTCCCGTCTCTCGTTTTCTTCTCTCCTCGTTTCCCGGAAATCTCTATAGAGGGCAAGATAGAGGGATTTCGGGTCCAAAGCGAGCCCCGATTTCATTAATCGCCGTTCTACCGGAGGAGAATCGTGTATCGCCAAAATCTGACGAGTCCATCTCCATTAGCTGGCTCGCCAACCGACCGAAGGGACGATTCGTCATCGAAAAGAAAAGATTATCACGTGAATCACGATAAGTGGCGCGTTGCAAAGATTGATCGTTGATTCAGAATCTCTCCACGTTTCTGCCGCGACGGATCTTGAAACGGGTTGGGTTTTCGGATCGAATCGATTTCGGAAAATTAAAATTAGGCAAATTGTTAGGAATAAATGGCGGGATGATAATGATGGAGGGGTGAGGTCGAAACGATCGATTAACTTGTTCCTCGGATGTGAATAAATTAACGCTTTAATGGATCGCGAAACGGCCGCGCTATTTTTCCTCGTCGCATCGACAATCCCTCCTGGGATTAATTGAAAATCGCGGAAACTGTTGCGTGAAATCGATTTCCGTTACCGTGTAACGTAGACGATAGATTTAACCGGGAAATGTCAGGGATACGTGATAAATTGAAATTCTATTTGAGCCTGTTAATTCTTAACTCTTTTAGCCACGTGTGCCGCGTACGCGCCACGCTTCGTGTCCTTGATCCCAAACATCGGTTATAAATTTTTCCGTGAAATTTTACCGACCCCGCACGAACGAGAATGATTGTGCGTTATTACGAGAGGTTAATATCCCGTACATACGTAATCGTTCGATTCTTAGAATTGAATCGATCAGCATCGAATTACGAGCGCGAAATATACGTTATGAAGATAAATACGGAAATTTGACGCAAGTTTATTCCTTAAATTTAACGTGAACGATTTAATTTGAAGCTTAACACTCGTACACCATTTTTTCCTTTCGATTCGTAAACCTCGCGTTAATTCAAAAACTCGTAATCAATTCCCCTTCTCCGGTCATCTCGAGAGGATCGAGGAAAAATTCTGTTCGCGTCAACGATTAAACATTCAAACTGTCATGATGCATAAATTTTCTTCCCTCCCTCCTCTCCCCGTTTAAATACCAACATTTTCTGTTTCGCGTTCCGTTTTCTAACCGGTGCTCCTCCCGGAAAAAGCTGGTCCTCCCCGTGCAAGTTGCATAAAGGTGGACTCGTGGTGGAGATAAAATAACGAGCTGGCAAACGTAAATCGTGGCGGCGGGGTCGTCCGCGGCACGATTTTTCAACGGGCGTATCTATCCAACCGCGGGATAATTAATTATCTGCCGGGTTGTTTCGCGGTCGAAACGTAAGTCACGGTATCACGCGCTTCTCCTAGCGCCTATTACACGCTTTCGACGATTTATGCCCGCCTCCCTTCTCCCCCTCCCCCTTCGGGGATAGGCGCCCAGATATCGTCCGCGTCGTATTTTTACCCTTCCAACTCGATCGACCGAGCCGACGAAGGAGGAGGAGGAGGAGGATCCGTTTATGCATTTCGCTTTTCTCCCCGCTGTATTTCTCACGTGCCTTCTTCATTCTTGATTGTTCCCTCTTCTGTTTCAGGTATGTTTTCACGTGGAATAACGCGTTGTCGGGACTAAAGGGGAGGGGGTAAGTTGAAGTTTTGATAATCAGATTTATGATGAGTGGAATTACGCTGAGTCTTTCCATAATTACTTTGCGTGATTTGGATTAATATAACACGATTCGTTTCGTGTATTATGTATTTTCGATTGTTCATCACCGATGAAGTATTAAATATTACATTGTTTCCTCGAGTGAAATTATGTATACGTGTTTCCAAAAAAAAAAGAAAAAAGAAAAATGATAGAGAAATTCGAGGCGAGCGATACGTAAATATATTTTGAATAAGGATTAACGAAGTGGTTTGTTAAAATTAAAAACGTATTCACTAGGTTTTCCGCGATTGTTTAACAGGGTAAAGAGCGACGAAGCTGTTGTGTGACGCGTCGCGATTTTAATCGGGTACACTGCTAATTGCACAACAACAATACGGCGAATCAGCGACGGGCAGAGTAAATAACGCCGATAACGCGATAGCATTTTAAACCGATTTATCGACAGATTTATTACCCCTTATCGATCGGCACAATGAAAGCCCTAAAGCCCTTCCGCGTCCCCATAATCCGACCGTAAAACAATTCCATCAGCCTCTTCCACCATTCAATTTGTCCCCCATTGTCCCTTCGCTTCCACGCTCTCGAAAATCATCCCAAGATTTCTCCGCACGCATCACGGAGAAGTAGAAAAGGGGAAAAAAAATTGGAGTAGCCATCGTTGTCTCGCGAGGCGCGAAACCCTCTCTTTCAGAAGCGGGACGAGAAAAAGAGAGAAAGGGAAAGAAGAGAAAAGGAGCACGCGGGGCGAAGAATAGAGCGGTCGGTTCAAAGCGTTTCGCCGGATTTCAATGGCGACCCTTCGAAAGATTCCCGGTTATATTCCCGTACGTTCGAACGTGGCTTTGGTTGGTGGTCACTTCCGCTCCTGAAAAGCTACCTCTTTCGAAAAGGAAAGAAAAGGAAAAAAAAGAGAGACCAGCCAGATGGAGAGGAGGAAGAAGGTTGAGGGAAGGGGTTGAAATTGGCGTGCGAACCGCTGTATGGAGATTGACAAATTGAACGCGCGGATAGATTCGCGCGGAATCTCGGTTATCGCGCTATAAAAAAAAAAAAAAAAACGCGTGTCGAGAATAAAACTGTCCCGGATTTAAAACCTCGAATCGTTTCGTTATGGTTTATTCATTCGGTTTACGACAACGTTGTACGAGTTCTCGTCCACTTTTGACACACTCGTGCGCCAAACGGAGGAGCGAGAGAAGTGATCTCGAGCTTTCTTAAGGAGGAAATTTGTCGTTTACGACGTGGAGGAGGATGAGGAGATAGATTTTATCGAAGTAAAATTCCTCGCTCGTAAAAAATAGTTCTACTATTTTTACGAATAAATTTCGTCTCGTAGAGAGAGAGAGAAGGAGAGGGATCGGAAGAATTTTACCTTCGGACGATCTTGTAGACGGCAGCGTAATTAAGTTGTCGAAGCGAAATTCTTTGTGTTATCTTTAGTAATAAATCATAGAAAACTCCGAGAAGAAACTTCTCCTTTCCTTCCCGGAGAAACAGTGGAGGACAACCCCTCTCCTCGCGTTGATCCCGAGGAAGAACGGGAGACGGGTGGAGTTAGGCCACATCTCGGTTACTTCTTATTAGCCCGGAACAAGTCCCGAGACAATCCGTGACTCGAGGATTCCCGAGGAGAAGTCTCTTTGAAACTACTCGTCCAAACTATCGAAAAACTCGTCATCCTTGGAGGGAAAGGATCCTTTGGTCAATTAGCGAGGTGATTCGTCGTCGTCAATTAGGATCGAATCCACGGCAAGAAATTCCGGTGGATTTCCATTCCATATCCATATCCATCTCGGCGACGAATAAAAATTCGAATATTCATCGCGAGAACTCTCTCTCTCTCTCTCTCTCTACATCCCTTCTTCGAAGGATCGAAGAAAGAATTCGTAATTGATGATTTCCAATTAGAACGAATCGAAGAGAAGTTAGGATAGAATTTTTAGAGGCAAATTGGCTTGTTCTTCGAGTGAATTTTCCGAAAGAAGAGGAGGAAAAAGCGGAGGAGACTGCGACTTAGGAGATTTAAACGGAGGAAAAAGGGGTCGATCGCGTAAGAGGGAAGGTGACGGGTCGGATATGGCCCGTTGGGTCAATTGGATTGCCGCAACTTTGTTTCCCGGCATAGAGACGAGTTAAGGGGGACAGGGTGGATGGGGCAGGCCTTCCCGTAACCGTACTGCTGCCTCCGGCTCGCGAAAACGTCGAATTAACGACATTATACCTCCTAACCCCCGGTAATGGGTGTAAGAAGGTTAGCTCGGCTTTTTGTCTCTCGTGCATCCCTCCTCTCGGGTATCGAGAAATCCGGCTCTTCTCTTCTCTTCTCCTCGCTCGTCTCTTCTTTCCTCCTCCTCCTCCTTTTCCTTCCTTTCTCCCGAGGAATTCTCTTCCCTCTTCCCTCTTTCTCTTCCGTTTCTTTTTCTTGTCCGGCAGAAGAGGAGGAGGAACACGAGGTCGTTCCTCCCCTCCTTTTTTTTTCATCCCTCTCGAACCGTTAAAGGCGAAGTTTCAGAGGTTTCAGAAGGAGGCATCCGAACTCCACGCACTCTCCGACTTCGACACCTTCCATCTCCCCTCCCCTCTCCCCTTGCCTGCAAAGGGAAGGACGGCAGGATCCCTATCGGTAGCCTCGAGTAATTAACTTTGGAGGGTACAAAAGTTAAGAGATAGGAGAAGCTGGTGGCCCCCGCGGCTAGTTTCGCCTCTCTCCCGTCTTGCCTTTCTTTTTTTTATCCTTACCATCGGGGAAGTAATTATTTCTTGTATCTTTTTTTCCTTCCCGCTTCTCTCTCTCTTTCTCTCCTCTCTCTTTTTCCTCCTTCTTTCTCGTGGCTCCCTTCATCTTTCGGGATCGCGGAAAGGCGAGATAGAGGGTACGATTGGTGAATTGTTGCCAGATTCTTCCTTCTTTTTCTTCTTTTTTTCTCTCAAACTATTCTTTCTTCTGTTACTCTTACGTCTGGATTTAACTCGTTTTGCCCGAAAGCCGGTTACAGGGTATGCTTAAGTCGAGCAGTGACTTGGTCGGATCTGTTATTTCAGAATATTCCACTGGAACTCCACTTAATAACTCGTTCGGTTTTTCTCCTAGTTTTCCTCTCCCCTCCCCTTTTTGCTTTTACACGTTGCTTCGAATTTGGATATTATTTTAATAAGATTGAAAATTTCGAATTCCGACAACGAAGGTAACGAAGAATCTTCGAGTTTTTGTGAGAAACGAGGAATTCGGAGGTTCGCGAAACCGAGCTCATAATATAATCGCGGCTGATGGAATCCATGGATCGATTCGCAGAAACCGCGAAGATTCGCGGCACAAAGGGATCAAATCTCGTCTCTGGAACAATAATTTCAGTTGCGCGAATACACACGAATACGCGAATATCGTTATTAAAATACGCCGCACTCTCCGCATGCCCGCCGCGAAAATACGCCGCAACGATGCTGAAATATTCGATCGGCCGTCTTCCGCGAGCAATATCTGCATAGGCGTTGCAGATCGCGGTTAAACCAGTGGAAGAAAGAATTTCCCCTGTTGTTTAACCATTTTCGAAAAATTGGAAATTCTCTCAAGCTAATCGAGATGAGGCGAACGATTCGATCGATATAATACTCTTCTCTTCTCTGTTGCTACTGGATCATTCGGATTTATATTTTATATATTACTTGGATTCAGAATAATTGATCACTGATCATACTCGTATTCTCGATTCGTGGATCAACGAGCTCAGCGTCTGCATCTAAGAGATGTGTTTTTCGGAAATGAAGCTGTCCAACGTTTCCGTTTAAATTTTTTATATTATCTCAAAATCTTGCCGTTCTCTCGGACAAGCGATCTCCGTTAGCAATTAGGAATCCGCGAAGAATCGGATGAAAAGATGTACAGAGACGGGAGTAGGCAGAGTCGTTCGAGTAACCGACAAAGAGGCGTCCGTTGCAATTACCAGGGGAGGAGGAAAGGGGGATGGTCGAAGGCAACAACCAAGATATTTAAATCTTCCGCAAGGCGGGCCGTCTGTAGGGCGAAGGATAAGCAGAGATAACCTTAAGACGGGGACACGAGAAAGTGAGAAGGCAGAAGCCTCGAAAGCTCGAGCTCAACTCTCTCGGTCAAACTTTTAAAAGGATTTCGTCGACTCGATACCGAGATCTCACTCTCTGTCTCTCTCTCCCCCTCTCTTTCTCTTCAGATCTACCCTCTGCTCCCTACCCTCTGTTTGATTTACGAAACTTCTCGACGACGTTTTCGCAATTTTATGCAGACAAACCGGTGGAGGGTCGAACGCGTCAGCGTTTCTCAAAACGCTGGATCCTGGACGACTATCCAGGGAGTCGAGGGAGGACGGCCTCTCAAGGTTAGGGTGGATGATTCGTTGTTTCGACCCTTTCGAATAACAGGATATAACGATAGGTATTCGATCGATGCTCGTCGAAGATAAATTTTAAGAATATTTATTACTTTCTACTCCTTTCTTTTTTCGTATTCACTTTTATATATATATAAAGATCCGTGGAAGTGTTTAGTGGATCGAAACTGATCCAAATCCGAAGGCCAAATGCGTCTTGGGGCAAGTTGAGATTGATTCAGCGCAAATGTATGCACCATTCGAAGGAGCTGACCGCCGAATTTCCATCCCTTTCCCAAAGCTTTCGTGACCGATCATCCATTAACGCCCGGACCGGGTAGACTATCCAACGTCGAAACTTAACCTCCACGACGACCGTCCTTCGAAGCTTCTTCCACCCCCTTTCCTAAATACAGCCAGCCGAGATTATCGATCTTGCGAGCCGCCGCTGCAATTTAATCCTTGGAAGATCGATCCTGGATATTATATCGTTGGATCGCTTATGCGTCTAATAGCGCTTGAAGCGTTCTCTCAAATTTTGATAGATGACGAGGCGGATTGGAGATTTCTTATCCAAACTTTTTGATATCCAACCGCCGAGAAATAATAAGCCGATTTTAATTATTATAAGGGATCCCTGAATGATTCATTCGGATCTCTCCACAAAGGCGGGGTTAATTAATTTGCAAGATCTTAATAAACGCAGATCGTCCACTCATCGACAAGGATAATTACCTCGGCAATCCAGAATCTTGGAAAGTTTCGAGATTCCTCGTTCGAGCTCTCCTCGGATAAAAAGTGACGCAAAGTTGCTCGTCAACGGATACTTTGCGTGTCCTTTGGAGTTTTCTCTGTTGGGACGAGCAACGGCGTATGCGGCACCGTCCATTATCGACCTCTTCTAATCGGATAAGTTCGATCGGTTTGTTGAATACAGTTGCCGTATTGTAATAAGCTTACAGCCGGGAACAGTTTCTCAACTTGCGGACCGATCCCCGTCCCGGCTATTCGATTACACGACAACCGTGTACACGTTTCGAGCTACTCAGCGGTCAAAGGGAAGGCGAAGCTTGGATTTTTCTGACATAGACGACGGATCCTCCTCCCTCGAGGTTTCCGTTATTCCGGTTAAATACCGATCCGAAGCTTTCTCCAAAAGCGTTCTCCCTCCTCCTTTTTATCTTTGCCTCTTTCGCCTCGTTCGTTCGAGGTAATTGCAGATAGCCGCGAAAAGTTGATAAAAAGGAAAAAGTTGGGGAAAGAAGAGGGGCAATATTTGGAAAGAAAGGCACGTGTTCCTTTTTCATTCCCGAAAAGAGAATTTCTCAAAAACTGCCTCCAAAAATTAGCCGGATCGGATGTCCAAGAATTTCGAGGAGAGCCCAATTAAATTTCCGTCAATTACTCGTAGCGCAAACTACTTGGCGACCCGCGTTACACAGTCGTACTTTTCCTCACAAAGAGGGAACGGGACTTGAGAAACGCTGGCAGCGGGTTTCTCAAAGGGTGTGTTCCGAGGAATCGGGACAACGTAACCGCTGGTCTCTCTAAGGAGCAAAATATCAAAGGTTCGGCGATGGTTGCACGATTTCTCTGTCTCTGTCCCTGTCTCTGTCTCGGGTTTCTCGAGCTGGAGAATTCTGCCGCTTCTTACGTAACGTGGAACGACGTATCGAAGGAAGAAAGTGAAGGAGAGCGAGTCGTAAGAGGTCGAGCTCATTGGCGGCGTTTAATTAGCGAAGGCGCGAATTCAGTGTGGCCAGGGCCGTTGGATCGACAAATTCCAACTAATTTTCACAGTCGGGTTCCTTTAATTAGAAAGCCGGCCCTGAGATTTGCCACGTGAGATTGGCTTTCCTCCCCCCGCTGTGTTATGGAATCACCGGCGATCGCTGGCCGAGAGAATATAGATCTGCTTACATCACTCGCGCTCGTTTAAAGGGAAACCTTTAAATCGGAAGACTCATGATTATTCTCAGAGCGACGTTTCATCGTGATATTTGTACGTGGAATTGAACCGTTGATTGAGAGATTGGTGTAAAGATCGGTTGTAAGAGTAAATTTTCAAATTTTCCGATTGTTTAAAGCTACGTTTTCTTGGTAGAACGTTTTCTTTTGAACGAACTTACTTTTTCTTTAATTTGTCATACTATCTGGTTTTGTTAGAGGCAATAATGTATTCGATGAGAAGGAGAATCTCGAAAGAATCAATCAAGAGGATTGTTATGGAACGAAGAATAGAAGAATAAAACGAGAATTTACTAGTCCAATAGTTGATAAATTTGTTGGATCGTCTCGAATATCATTCTTATCGTTCCAAAACTCGTTCATTCGCAAAATACCTCCCTTCGCTACTTCTCCTTCCCCTTTATTGGAATGATTCAATCTCCCCTCTTTACCTCAGTCATCCTATATTTCCTGACAATTAAACAGTCGGAAAATCGGCTTATGCAAGGTCGCTTGAAAATAACCTGCTCGCGGTCTTGCCTTTTCTTATTTCATCACTTCTATATTTAAGCTTTTTCCTGTTTGCTCATTGCTCATTCCTCGAACCTCGAACCAGACATTTTCTTGAAACGAAATAAATCATGAACGGATGAGCGAATAAATATTTATCGAATCTCGAATATCATTTTTTTCTTTTCTTTTTTTTTCCCCCTCCCCAATTAAACGGTTTTTTCTCTATTATTTCCCTCGTTGCAAATTCGTTGGGGAGGGAAATTCGTATTGGAAGAAATGTTATTGCGAAAATTAATTCCCTCCCCCTATTAAAATCATTCGGTTTTAACGTTTTCGTTGATATTTTAATTGGCGAGATTACATTACGTTCCGTTACGTTATCATACAATAACGACAATTTCAATTGGAAAAAGCCACCGAATTAATTTCCACTCTTCCCCTCCCCTAATATCTCGCACGTAACCCCCGAATCCAATCCAGCAGAGAACAGAGCTCTCGAAACGTTGATCCTATTTCAAGGCGGCGCTCATCTCGCCGATTCAATCTCCACCGATTTCCACACACTCTCGCTCTCTCCTTGCGGCGTGAGGCTCGTCGTGTGCCACCCTGGATCGCGAGAAGGAATCAGGAACCGTGTATCGCACACTTGCCGGTCAAGCTTTCGTCCCAACGCGCGATCGAAAATCGGGAACGGGAAAGAAGGATCCGTTCGATATTCGATTGGCTCGCCCAATTTATTCCCCCAACAATTCTCCAATGAGAAAATGGAATATGAAAAAGAGAAATTCTCGATCGTTCCCCTCGATTACAGAGATTTTTTTTTTTGGTCGTCGATTCTATCGGGGAATAAAAGGGGGTTAATATCGAGGCAAAAATCCTTTTCTTTCGTGTATCTCGTCGCTTCCACCCCCTCCTTCCTTTTTTTTACACCGGCAATAATTCACTTCCCACAGCCACTTGACGACGTGTATCTTTCGGTTCTTTCCCCTTTTTTTCCACTCTCTCTCCCTCGATCGTCGAGAATTTAACGCGTATCCCACATTGTAAAGTCTAATGAATCTCGACTTACTCTTGGAACGGTCGATGAATATTTTTTCAAATGTCTTTCGATTCTTTTTTTTTTTTTCGAATTAGGAAATTTGCGTGATGTTTCGAAGAAATGGGAATACGAGCACTTTAATTAACCCGAATATGGCATATGGGAACGGGAGGGAAGACATTGGTCGGAGGAATCGATCGTACCGTGTGCCGTTAATCATGGCCAATGTTCGTTGAGCAGGGGCACTGTCAAACGTGAGCCAGAAGCCGAGAAAATTGTCGGCGTGGTAACTGTCCGTGCAATTGAAAGGAGCTCGCGTTTCGTCGAGTCAATATCTTGGATCTTAACTTGATTAAACTTCCGGTCTGCTTTACGAATCCATCGAAAATGATGGAAATGAAGGGATAGGTTGTACAAGCGATTCCTAGCTTCTCCATGATCCTTCGATAGTTCACGCGCGCGAATCTATCTTCCCGATCTTTTCGATCGTTTTTCCTTTTATTCATCGATTTCTCCAAAGTTGGATGTCTCAAATTTTCAAGCGTGAAATACTCGGGAAAACGAAGCTTTTACCGATTATCTGAGTGAATGTAATCAACGTGGCGCAGTGAAACAATGTTATTTACTCGCCACGGAAGGAAATTATGGATGCAGATTTCACGAAGAGTTTTAAGGATTAACGAATTCCTCGAACCGAAAGGAACCGGCAGTGACGAGTCTATGAATTTCACGGAAACCGTTTCTCGAATAGTTTCATCAAGTTCCGAGGAGGGCCAACAGTCGGGCGATGCTTCTGAAAGTTTTTCTAAAATTGGAGAGAACGGTTTTCTTGGCCCGGCGCGGGAAAGTTGGGAATTCCGGGGCGAAATTCTGCAACGGTTCGAGGCGTTGGCAAGTTTGTACCTGCGAATCGGTTGAGATATCGTTGAAAAGGGTTGGTTTTAAAACGAGGTGAGGGAAGTTTCATCTGCAACGCGTTTCCAGTCGCGCGAGCCACTGAACGACTTGAATACTTATTGTTTCTGCCCCGCTCGCAACTTGCGAGAGTTCATCTCGAAAGTACAATCGGCTTTCGTTTAACAAATACTTCGCCTATAAATCTACTACTGGACAAAGGAGCCGAGTGCCTATCGAGACGCGTTTTACCGATCATCGACCAACCGATTAATCAATAGCTTAATTTTCCCATTACGATGAATCATCTTGGATCATGAATTACGAGGGTGTTGGATGATTTACGCGAGCGAGAACCCGCGCCACCGAGCTTTTTATCGATTCTCGAGGAACAATTACGAGGCGAATATAATAATCGATCTAAAAACATATCGCGAACCAGCTGTTCTATCTCTCGATTTATAAACCCTTTGGATATTTATTTGTGAGAATATACGTATATATATATAGCTGGAACATTTTGGACGCGAATATCGATGAAAATCGATTACAAAACTGGAAACACGAAAGTTCGGCCGGTCTTTGCCTTCGTCGACGCTGTAACAACGCCAGTTGAAAAATTATTTCTTACCCTTTGCTTAGAGGGATGGTAGTACGTGTCGGAACGAGGGTTAGCAGCGCTATCTAGTCTACGTGCCGACGTGGCCGGAACGAACTTCTCGATTAAACTCGGCCCCGCTCTTAAGACGAGGCCGGCGCAGCCGCCGCTCTTGCAACTTAATTAAAACGTCGATTAAATGGTCAATCATGGTTAACGAACCGTCGGTCACGGCACGCCTTTAAATTCCCGCGGATTCTCGAGGACGAGTTCGAAACGTTCTCGTTTTAACACCCATCCCTCCTCCAATCCGGGATACGCGCAACAGAAAATTGTATTTATTTTTCGGAGAGACGATTGATTTTTCCAGGTGAAAGTTGGAAGAAATTTTCGGGACAAATGTTGGTTTTCGAGGGTTAACAGACTTGCTCGATCGAATGCTCTTATTAATTAACGTCCGTCCCTCGTAAATATCCGTAAATAAACTGGCGCTGTTTACCTCAAGATCGTGATAAAGGATGGCGGAAGACACGAGTCGGAGTTGAATCGCTTCGCTTCGTTTCGTTTCGTCGCGTGGAGGGATCGCGACAAGAGGAGGAAGGCCGCGAAAAATAAAAGTGGTGGATACGCGTGATCAATCCATTGCTATCCTCCTCCTTTCCCTTGGTTCGGAGACGATTAATGTCGCGTCGAGAGCCGACGAAGCCCCGTCAAAGTTGCGTTTTATCGGCGTAATCCGGGGATTTGCGATCCTTCGGAAGAGCGACGTGGCTCGCCTCTGATCTGATGAAAATTTGACGGGGATCGGATCAAAAGTTTCGAGAGAGAGATTAAAAGAGTCGGCATTCGAATAATTGGTTTAATCGTCCAACCATTCCTTGGTATTATTAGATCCCTCGACCCCTGATCCCGGCTATCGAAGATGTCGCTCCAATCGAAGCTTCTCCTTCAAAGGCGCTCCCCTTTTGCCGAAAATAAACAGATTTCTTCCGCGCAATTTATCGAGACTGAAGATGCGGTTCTTGGATCGACCGAATTTCTTGGTTCGAACCGATCGCCATACGCGGACACGCCGTATTTCGAACGGCTATCTTCGAACTAGGCGCAAACTGGATGTGCCTCAATGCAGATTAACCCTTCCACCTTTCTCCTCTTTCCCTTCGTCGACCTCCTCTTCCTCCTCGAACCACGACACAGCGTCCCTCTCGACGTTGGCTCTCGCTTCCTCTCCCTCCTCTTCCTTCCTTCCTTCCTTCCTTCCTTTGCACGCTCCAACGATCAACGCTTTGATACCCGACCGCTGTCGCACGCACGCAGTGACATCATGGCGCGACGGAGGTTAACGAGTTGTGGAGGCGAGGGTTGAACGCTGGCGGGAATTTCAGGAATTCGCCGGAGTTCACCGCGCCGATACTCGCAGTTTCCGATCCTCGATCGGATGAACCCCGGATGCCTTCACCGATTTTTACCTTCACCGGCTTCTTCGTCTGGAACCCGGCAGGAGGATCCGATGTAAGAATATTCGAAGGAAGAGGAAGGGGAAAGGCTTTGTTTCGGAGATATTAAAGATTCGCGGATTAGAAAGTTTAGCTCGCGGAATAATATAGCGTTATTGGAATTTCTCGTGGGTTTTCCGGGTCTCCATTCTCGGAAGGAGAATTGGACGGCTGAAGGACAGCGGAATTATGAGGGATGTACCTTTATCTCTCTCGGCCTGTTACACGTCCGAGTTTTCGCGGGGCGGGGAGGGGATTTTATTCAATTACGGGATAAGGATGGTAGCGGAGGATCGGATAAAGATTGAGGTTTAAAGTAATACGAAGAGGAGGGATAGGTGACGGTAAATGAGAACGGTGAATCGGGGAATTTTCGCGATCGAAAAAGCGGGAGAAAATGGTAAGACGGTGGGAATGTCTTTCGATCAGATTATTCTGTTTTCGACGATTGCAATGGTGTCGTTCTCGATTAGATCGATCCCCATCTTGCGGACAGCGCTCGCTCGCCTGGCCCTCGGTTAACCGCAGCCTTTGGGGGAGGTCAGGATACCCGCACGATACCCGACCCTTCCACCCTCCTCCGCTTTCACCCTTTATCGATGACGCGCTATGATAAACTTCTCGAGAGTCTCGTCGTAGTTTTTAGGAATTTTTAGCAAATTTCTCCTTTTTTTTTTCTTTCTTTTTTCGGCTTCGACGGAAGTAAAATAATTTTTGACCCCGTTGGAAGGGGATCGTAAAATCACGGAGTGACGCAAAATCGATGACGGTCGCGCGGGGCAAGGCGGGGAGATCTCGATTTTAATCGAGATTATTCGTTAGCAAAGAATAAATTTCTCGCTATATCGGGGGCGTTTATTCGCGGAAAGAAATATTATCAGGGAATCTCCAGCTTCTCCGGATCGATTATTGGCCAGGATCGTGCACCACCCCTGTATAAATCGAATTACCGGAGGTACCATCCATTTGCATAATTTTCATAAATAACCGATATCTTTCGATTACGCCCTGTTTGTCCGACCAAACTATATTCGTCGAGCGTGAACGTTCCCCTCTTTTGTTTTACACGTTCCCGGATTGCTCGTTTAGTTCCCTCTTTCTCCCTTTTGGAATTCTCCTCTCTCTCTCTCGCTCTCTCTTCCTTTCTTCCCCTCCTTTCTTTTTATTTTTTTATTTTTATTTTATTTCGGGTCGAGCTCGAAACGATGAATATTCGAAGGAAGAACGAATTTATGCGCCGCGAAAAGCATTCGCTCGTTTTATATTCCGTAATCGCGTTTCGTATGCATCGATTTGTTGACTCATTGATTCGCCGGCCATTCGATTTTAATTCAATCTCGACCCGCGCGTGGCGTGTTTGCCTTGCTTTTGGCAATCGTCCGTGTACAAATTTGATCGACTTTGGGGCAAGGTGCGCGCGAAAAAAAAGGAAGAAGAAGAATAATCGTCGATTTCGAATAATAACCGTTCTTTTCGCTCTTTCGATGGATATAAATAATAATCGAGGCCGACGAAATCGAGAAAATTGTTATAAGATATAATAAATCGATGATAGAGTATAATCGATCCTCCAATTTTCTCTTCCCGAGAGAAGATATATCGTGCTTCTTCCGCTTCTTCGGCGTCTCTTGCGCCGTTCTTCTTCAACGATTCATCTTCAGCATCTCTTGAATAATAATAAATAAAGGAACGTTTAGCAGAGTCATGGGAGTGATGTCTCATGGCGGAAAGCATCGAGAATTCCTCTTCGAATTTTAAAGTCCTATTCCTCTCTCTCTCTCTTTCTCTCTCGATCCTTGTGATTTGACTCCAGCGCAGTAAAGTAATGAGAGTTCATGGTGTTTTCAAGCCTGGAACGTCCCGCGAGACGTTCACCGGTTGAAATTTTTATCAAGCCATTGGGAACCATGAATTTCTACTCGTAAACTCGTTTCGTGGAAGACGAGGAATCGGTTATTCGCGAGAAATCCAGCCAGGAATCCGTCGAAAGGAAAAGATCGGCAAAATAATACTTAAAACTTTCCTCGCCGTGTCGAAGCATATCTCCTTTCAATTCATCATTATCGAAATGCGAATTCAATCCTCGCACAATCTCTCGATTCCGTCTTTGTCTCAATTCTAAAAGTCAACAAATTTACTCGAGATCCTTACGAATCCAATTTAAAAACTAAATCATAGATCGGGCGAATCTAGTTCAGCCATTGTTTCTACGTTCTACACAGAGAGAGTTGAGAATTACAAATTTCTACAATAATAGACACAATGATTCAATTTCCAGAATGGCAGGAACAAGTTACCTATTTTTATTCGATTCCTACAGGATAAAAACACACCTTAATTCCCTTACTTCCTTTCCACGATAAGGATAACCAGCGTGTATCGCGCGGCTTTGCAAACGCTTTACCGTCTTTGCAGATACGATCAGTAAACCCCTCTACCCTCCCCTCCCTCCTGTTACCTCTTCTCGTACCTCAAAGCGTTTTTTTCCCGGACAGCGCTCGTAAAATGAACCCGTTGATCGAACTCGTTTAACCCTCGCGACTTTCGTTAACCACGAACGCGTGCCATTTTCGGAGGAGCTTGGAGGCTGGCTCGCGTTTATTCCTCGATAAGGGGGATGAAAGAGGAGAGGGAGAGAAGTGGGAATTGGCCGAGACGAGCAGCACACACGCGTCGATCGATTTTTCTGCGGCCGCACGATGCTTTCTTGCTGTTCGATTTAATCGCGTTTCGGCCGTTTCCTCCGCGGCCGAAGAATTTCCAGATTGAAAGCATTGTCGTGTCGACGTTGCTGCGTGCGGAAATGCACGGAGCGCGCAGGGAAACGTGTTATCGTGGGATTATTTTTAAGCGGTTTCCAGTCGGGGCTCGAAGTTGAAACTCGATGGTGTATAATAATATTTTTAAGAGTGTTGAGAATCGAGCGTACGGGATTTTGTTTTTTACTTTCTTTCTTTTTTTTGTGTGTGTGTATACGCGTGTTCTACGCGTTCGATGATTAATTTTTATCCACGGCATCGATGGTTTGGGATTGAATTTTTGTGACGAGAGGGAGTAATATGTTTTTGGGATTAGAGACGGGGAGGAATTTCGAATCTTTCCGGCTTTTTTGTCACAGATTGTCGATAATTAACATTTATTTAGGTATCGGCGAGGTTGGAATTGGATTTTCACGAATTTTCTTTTGTGTGATTAGAGCATATAGAAATTTCAAATTTCTTTCTTCCCTATTCTAATTTTTTATTTCCCCGCATCGGTGTTTCCACGAGTCGAATGAAATTGGAAACTGGATTTTTCGCCGGGCTGAGAAAGTAATAACAATTTTTTTTGGAATTAGAAATCGAGCGTAGAGAAATTTTTCTATATACCTACCCGTGTTCCATGATGAATTTTTATCTAGCCAACCAATATTTTCACGAATATTAATTTTCTCTACGTTTCAATTTCTCTCCTCCTCCCCCGATCCCTCGCGATCCCACTTGCGAATTCGTAATTCGAACCTTGTGTATATCCCCGCAATACCTTTTTATACGATTACATCGCTTCTATTTATGATACGCACGCACACACGCGCAAGCGTAAAGTATACAAATTTGCCGCGGAAAGTTTACAGAAGTCAATCTCGAAACTGGTAACGGTTTCGAAAGCCGTTTCAATAAATATTCCGCTCGTGGACTTGTTGTGGGGGAAGGGGAAAAAAGCAAAAAACAAAAAAAAGGAAAAAAGCAGGGTAACCTCATCGTTTTTCAACAGGGAAACCGGAGTAATAGAGGCTGATTTAATTTCGATTGCTGAAACGAGGAGGAGGAGGAGGGGAGG
The DNA here is from genome assembly GCF_029169275.1 of Apis cerana. Classification (NCBI taxonomy): domain Eukaryota; kingdom Metazoa; phylum Arthropoda; class Insecta; order Hymenoptera; family Apidae; genus Apis; species Apis cerana. The sequence continues at coordinate 7,956,663 of NC_083861.1, forward strand.
GGGATGCGGGACGAATCGCGAGAATCGAAAGTTTGTGAAAACCGTCCGAGTTTTCGAGTAACTTCGTTGAAAAATCGTCGACGAGCCCATCCGCGACAGAGTTTCCCCCAGGTGCAAAAAATAATATCCCCGCTAATTGGGTTATCGCTGATCGAGAATGATGGCGGGGATTCTCGCGGCTTGGTTCGTGAAAATCGTGAAACGTTGTCCGATCTCGGAGGGTTGGAGAGGCGGTAAGAGGTTGGACCGATGGAAATTGCTTCATTTACCAGATTTGACGCTCGTTATCCAGACTACTCCACCTCCTCCGTTCTCCTCCGCATTCTCCCCATTTTTCCCCCCCTCTTTTCTTTTCTCGCCTTCCTTCTCAATGCCTCGTACTATATATATATATATATTATATATACGATGATTTAGTATACGATGATAGTATAAATGCATTCGATTGGAAATTCGAACGATATTTATCGATTATTGGTAATCGACTATTGGAAAATTTCTTTAACGAGACACGCGTGTGCTCTCGTCCAGCAAATGATTTGTATGATTTTTCGTATCGAAGCGATGGTCGATGGATGGGAGGGAGGGATTACGAGATTCGGAATTATTTCGAGGCCGATCGTAATAAAAATGGCCGGATAAAATTAGTCGCTGGTTGTAGCCGTGCGTGTTGTTGTTGCTGCGTCGAGAGGAAAATGGGGACGCGGTGGTGGGAACGAATTAATTTTCACGAGATAAAACGCGATTCATTGGCCATCACGATCGGTGTACGGGGGCGCGAAAAGAGCGTGAAAAACTGTTTGCGCCATATGTTACGAGATTATTAGGATTATTCCAATTATCGAGAGCGCGTTTATTGCAGGGCGGGGATGGGGGAAAAAAAGGAGGAAAGAAAGAAACGAGGAGAATAATATAAAATAAAATAAAAAGAGGATAAAAGCGAATAAACGTATTTTTAAAGCGTTCTCGACGTTTTTTCCTCGTAATTTCTATCCATATGTGTTTGGTAATAGCGTCTGTGTATTTTTTCGACGCTCAGCTTGCCGTCTCTATCTTCAAAATTTGTTTTCGAGATACTCCACAGCGGAGGAAACAACGCCGTATATGTAAATTTCCCCGAGCCAATAATCGTTATTTCCTTCTTTCTCTCTCCCTCTCTCTTTTTTTTCGAATTCGTGAAACTTGTAATGCGACGGTCGTGTTCCTCATCGATCATCTATTTCCCTTCCAATATTTCTCGTTTTTTCTCTCTCCCTCTTTCTCTCTCCCTGTTTCGTCTCCACGTTTTCCGTCCACCTTGCGCACGGGTGATGCGATCTCGATTTAATAATTATAAATAACGACGCGCGATTTTCATAAATGATAGGTCGCATCGATTGCACGGAGGTGGGCTGCGTCGCATCGATTTAAATCAACTAGCCGCGATAATCTGTCGTTCGTTCGCCCTCTCTGTCAAGTGTCATCGATTCGAGCGTTCGCACAACGATGAAAGTAATACGTGGACAATGTGGGTGGGGAGGGGAGGAGATTGATAGGGCTGATGTCGCTTTTTACGTCGCGGATCAATTTTTAATGAGAGCCGTCGTCATATATCGAGGCGATAATTGTTAATGAAGTCACGTTCGTCGTTTTTTCGATTTTGAACCAGGATTTTTTCTTCGAAAAAAATGTTGGAATATCTGTTTTCCTTTTTTTTTATCTCTGAGAGTTTTTCCAAAGTGTCGTACGTTCTATACGCAAGAAAAATGTAGACGACGAGGAAAAGGACGAGGAGTTTGAAACTGCAACGATGCTTTCGGAACGAGCAGTTTAGAGTTGACGCTAGAATTTCATGCGTCACAGGGAATCAAGTGTCGGAGTTTAGAGTTTAAGCGTGCGTAACTCATCGATTGCAATTAAATAAAGCGTAACTGTATGATTTATATACGCGATCGAACTTGGATAATTCTTCGAATCGACGAAATTCCCGACACAGAAAATGCGGCGAAAAAAAACACAGATATTCGAGACAAATTTCAATCATGGAAAAATTATCGTCGCTATCGTCGACGTATCGTCGGATTATCGAATTTGCATTCTTCGAATAGAATCGACGGAATTTAGATTTTCAAACGCGATACGGTAGGACGGTTTTCGGATAGATTTGCAAGAATTTCCCGAATTTTCTATACGATGGATCGGGATGGAAAATCGCGAGAATTGGAATGGAGATGAGAAAAAAAAGAAAGAAAGAAAGAAGAAGGGCGGAGAGGAAGGAGGAGGACACTTGCTCGTGCAAGTGTCTCTCGTATCGTGGAAAACGAATATAAAAAAAAGAGAAGAGAAAGGCGAAAAAGAAAAACGCGAAACGTCACGGCGAAAATTCAATTCCTGGGATATTTCGACTCGTTGTAAAAGTGATAAATTTGGTGGATTATGCCGGGTATCGGCAACGATTGTTAACATTGGCTGGGTATACGGACGGATAAACGATAAAATTATTTATAGACATGTGGCGCGTGTTAAACAATGGCCGTAGAGGATCCCGTATTAAAAATCGCTCGCATCCGTGAATAATGGCGCTCGTAAACCGCGTGTTTACGGGCTTGCTTATGCGTCCTTAAATTATTATTACCATTTTTGCACGAAAGTCGTCGGGCGTGGCACGGCTATCGCGGCACGAGGCACATCGAGGCGGTCCCCGATCGTAAAATCGTTTCGATTCGATGCCTCGCCTCGTCCATACCCTCGCGCGGACCAAGATTCAACCAACTTTTTCCTTTTTTTCCTTTCTCTTCTTCTTCTACCATTCGTTATTTCCTTCGTTTTACGAGAGGAGAGCGGGGGCGCGTTTTAAAATCGCGAAAGAAAGGAAGGAGGGGGAGGGATTTCGCGAAATATATAAATTTGAAAGATGGAATGGAAGGGAAGTATGAACATTAATCCATCACCGAGTGTTCGTAATTTCCAATCGGTAATTTTCTCGAAGATTGATTAGAATCGAAAAGATTCGTCTTCGAAATTAATTCGAATTAGCTATCCGACGATTATTCCGTCATAGATCGGATAATAACGAGAGGATAACAGGAAGGAGGAAAGGAAGAAGGAAAGAGGGGAGAATTTCGTGGACGAAAAAAGTGGAAAGACGTCGAATAAAAGATACGTAGAATCAACGTATCCTTTTTTTCGCCTGTCTTGTTTCACAATCTTTCCCCCCTTTTTTCTTCCATTTCTCCGGCTTATGTAAAACCGGTCTTTTTTCCAGCCAAAATATCGTCGATCCGCGGAGAGTGGCGCAGAAGGACAGTCGTCGGGGTGGAGGGGGATGGACGTGGGGAGACGGAATCGGGTGAAAAAGTGCGATGGGAACGAGAGGAAAAACGTTGCAAAGAGAGCAAACAGAGGAGGAGAGAAAAAAGAGGGGAAAGAGCAAAAAGGGGATAAGAGGAGGGAGAAGAGAGAGAAAGAGAGAGAGAGAGAGAAAATTCTCTCCGAGTGGAGTTTCCTCTCTGCTCTTTGATCTGCCAACCCATGCCTTTTGTTTTCCAACCGCGGACGTCGCGCTGGAAATAAAAGACCTTAAACACACTCCACGAGAAGGGAAGGTGAGGGGAGGAGGGATCGTTTCTTCTCCCGTCTTCCCGTCACGGTTCTTCTCTCCCTTTTATCGTCCCTGTCTACGTCGCTCCCAAATCGCCCGTGAAAAACCGCGGTCCTACACCTTCGTTTAGCTTTAGTACGCGAGACTGGTCTTTGGATTCGAATCCCCCCCTCCCCACCTCGGGCAGTTTAAACGGTACGAGCCTCCTTTTCGATCCTCTACTCTTCTACATTACTCTTTATCATTACATTACATTGGAGCTACACCATCGTACGAATCGAAAGAATCCTTACTAGAAACTAGAAGAACTGTTTTTCCTCTTTTCCCCCCGTTATATCACCGTGAATTGTTAGAAATAATACGGATCGAAACTCCCTCCCTCCCTCCCCCCGTTTTTAACCATTGCTCAAAAAATCCATTCTCCAAAAGCGCAAACGAGAATCTATTCTCCTAAAACCCGGCTGGAGAATTAACAATTCCACCTCCCCCTCCCCCAAGCGGGGATCGAAAGCCCGTTTAAACGGGGCCGCGTAATGCATGGGCCGATGGACGAGGATAGGCGAGGAGCGGTTCGCTATCGATTAACGCGATACATCGAACGTGTCGGATTAATGTTAATAACGAGAGCCATATCCGTCGACGGGAGGAGAGAGAGAGAGAGAGGGGGGGGAGGGGGGAAGTGGCACCTTGCCGCCCTCGAATTTATTTAGCCGCGTGGGCTGTTACGCCCGTGACACATATATTGCCCCCGGACGACAATGTAGGCTGATTGATATTGCGCGTCGCGGCTTTAATACTTAATCTTTAATCAATAGGGGCGACAAGCGGCGCCGCGCCCACCCTCGCTTTATTGGATTTCCCCGGATCTCGACTCGCTGGATCGCTTTCAATGGAGACGGACAATCGAGGCGAGCCATCCCCCCGCCCCGCCTCGGTTCCTCGTACAGGGGGTACAAGCCTATTCGTTCGGACCGTTTTATTTAAACGGTCCGCGTGGACAAAACGTGCCCCTTCCACGCCGATTAAATCGCGGTCGCGTACGCTCTTTTTTTTCCTTCTCTCTTTTTCTCTCTATCGAAGCTTTATGCGATAAAGATGTCGAGAGATGTTTGTTTCCGTGTGGGAGGAGGGTGGTTTTAATGGAACGTGGTCCTGTTTTGTTCGAAGGAAATGTGCGAGGGAGGAATGGGAGAGAGGAGACTTTTAGGAAGCGATTCGGTTGCTCTATCGTTTAGAAATTATCGTTGCGAAGGACAATCTGGCTGTTTAGGTGAAAAAGAGTTATGATCGACGGAAATGGATTAATTATCGGAGAATTCAATTTGGAACGAAGCTGTAGAGAAGAGAGATAATCCGATTACCTCTAATCGCGTATCTATTACGCGAAATCGATTTTACGAATTAACTCGTTCCTCGTTGCCCGTTCGATCTTTACGCGTTGGATCGAGAAATGAAATTTTATGCGCGCAAGGAGGAAGAGGAGGGGGAGCCTCGTGTGCAGATACAGGAGGGGGGATGTGTTCGAAAACCGCGCGACGACGTCGATGGACGACGCGTTAATTATACACCTCGCTATTAGCGAGCGTTCATTATACTCGCCGTGATAGCCGCAACATTGTAGCGACATTCCCTCAAACGGTTCATCTAATTTCGCGACACGAAACCGAACTATTTAACCCGCGAAATCATTATCGCGACGACAACGTCTCGTTATCGCCCCGGATAGAGGATCGTTTGTTACACGAGCGTTCATAAAAGAGTATCTACGTCTTAATCCGTAATTAATCTTAATCCGCTGGTGTCTTGGTGTTAATAATAGGTCCGGATTATTTCGCGCGTAAATATTGACACGCAATCGTCGTGTGCGATTGAGAACGAGATGCTCGAACCGTCGTTACGTTAAACAAGAAGGCGTGGAATTTCTCGTAACGAAACGAAAAGATTGGAATTCGTTCGTAACTCGATATTGGATTGACCCGATTTTCAACGACTCTCGTTATTCGATAAGGAAAATTTATAAGGAAGGAGGAGCAGATGAGTACGGTTTTCACTTTCTTTTTCGACAGAGATCAGAGAGAGAGAGACAAAATTTTCGATCGATTCGCTCGCCATTTTTCACAAATGTATCATTCATCGATAACTTTCGCTCTCGAAGAGTTTTACTTTTAAATCCGTAAGCGTTGAATGAAGCGAAGTACATGAATAGCGTACAAAATGGCGGTTTAATTTCGAGCGATATCCGCTTGACGAGCGACAAGCGCGATTCAACAAAAGGGTTGTCGACGCCTGGGTAATCGAGGCGCGCTGGTATCCATGGACTACCGGAGGGCATCGACAAAGAGCCACGGTGCTTATAGGCTCGGTTTATCGCGTGTTTCGGTCGCGGGGCTCGATTAAAAACTAGCGCTCGCCTCTAACCGCAAGCGCCGGCCTATTATTTATGGAACAGCGCCGGCTGAAACTGGAGCGGCGTGAATACTTCATGTTCTAGACCCCCGAGTCGCGGGCCTAGCAGTCATCTTTCACCAGGGAGTTAGTCGGAGATCGCGGCCAATTTCGAGCGAGGATACCTGCGCCATTCACGCGTTATTGAATCATGCATCGGCCAATCAATCGGCCAACGGCTCGCCCTTTAACCCCCATCGATGTTCGACTTATTTATTTATTCCTTCGGGATATTGTCGAAATTCGAGGATGATTTCGACAATCGAAGATTAATTACGCGTAGAAAGGAATATATCGGGGGAGGGGCGCAGAGCGAGTGAAACGTTCGAATGACAGGAGTCTGAAAAAAGCGAAGGTTGACACCGATATCAATATCATCCAGAGATTAGTGAAATCCATGCTGTTCTCTTGTCTCTGCGTGATGTCCACGATCCTCGGCGGAAAAAGAAGAAAAAAAACATTTCGATCGACGCGAGACTTCGTCCGATTTAGCTGGAAACAAACACGCTGCTGTGTTTCCATTCTGTCTTCCGCGTTGACGAAAAACAACAGATGCTCGACAACCGTGGAAACGTGTCAAAGATCGAGAGAGAGAGAGAGAGAGAGAGAGAGAGAGAGAGAGAGAGAGAGAGAGAGAGAGGTAATGACAGACAGGTGCGATATGCGCGCGTGCCCTGCCAGAACGAATCCAGTGATCACAAGGCTGACTGATTTTTCACGACGTCTCCTTGTAAAGGAGACACCTGTTCTCGAGTTGCAAAATTGCCGGTTCCCGCCGAGGATGGGAAGATTGGCCTCGTAGTTTGCCCGGGGAGTTCTCTAATTAGAACGTTTCGCGCACGTTTGGACAATTTAAAAGGTAACGCTTCAAAGGGTAACGCCGTGATTCCGCAACACCTTTCGATCGCGATCGGGACGTTCTTGGATTTCGCTGCGATTTTTTTTTCTTCCCCCTGGTTTTCCTTTGATCGCGCGGATGGGCGCGCATTAAAAAAAAAAAAGAATGGAAGGAGGCAGAGGGGAAGGGGATGGAACAAATATGGGCGGCCTGAACTGGAGAGGTGTTGGAACTCTGATTCGATGGTTTGATTCGATGGCGTACTCGAAAATATCGAACTTCAAAATACCCACTAGAATTTTTTCCTCCCCCGTCCTTTCCTCTCCCAATTTTTCCTTTTTTTTCCCCTTTTTTTCTCTCTCTCTCTCTGGCTACCGACACATTGTATTTTGTACACCCACGGCTCCCTCCCCATTCCCTTTTTTCATTCGTGCAAATTTCACGGAATTATCGAGTTTTCCGTGGCAAATAAATGAAGGGCGCGTCAAATATTCGTCAAGAGGGGCGAATAAAAAAATATATAAATAAATAAATATCGTTTTCCAGCGTCGAAGTTTCCAACGATGGTTGGAAAGTGGATGGTTACAACAAATATGGATTTCCAAACCCCTTTGAAGCGCGCACGCATAGGGAGAACGATTTCGTTTTCGAGACGAAAGTAGTTGTGGCCGTAATGCACGTTTATTTTTTTTCTTTTTTTTCCCCCTTTTCGTTCCCCTCCTCCTCCCGAAGCGGGCATTTTCATGGAAATTTACAGGATATTCGAGCCACGCGACCTCGTATAATTAACGTATGAAAATGCACGGAATGAACAGTGGCGAGGGGAGGGGGTCCGCTCCGCGGGACCTTGCCGCCACAGCCGCGTTATTTGAATTTTATTATTCTTGACGGTGTACGGGCACGCTAGCGGAATTTTCCTGGTCATTATATCGCCGCCGCCGCCGATTATTAACCGCATCGTGCTTTATTGTTTCCCATCGATCACCGGGCCCCGACTGCTTTAAACTCGACTCGACTTTCGCGGCTCCGTCGCGAAATATTCGTGTCGTCCCCGCGGCTCGTCGCAATTTCGCCCCCCCCATTCTGGCAAATATAGACTTTTTTGAAACGAATCTTTGAAAATTCAGAGAAATAAATAATCGCGAAGTGATTCGATGAATTCGAAAGTTAACGGGGAGAAAAATAAATATATTATTCGCGATGAAGTTAGAAATAGGAAGAAATTGAGTTACGATGCCTTTGTTCCTTTGAACTCACGTATAAAAAAATCATATTGACATAAAAATCGTTACATTTGTGAATTTCCAACATTTGCGAAGTAATTACGTAATATTAATTTATTACAAAAAGAAAAGGGGGAAAATAAAATGAAAAACTTTACGATAATTTATAACGATTTAAATTAAAAATAGATGTTTTGGGATGACCGATCGGTTATCGATTAGTTCCCTTTATACGCGTAATCTAATAATAAAATTTAATGTATTATACGTTATTGTACATTGCATCGAAACAATTATTTTTTTTATAAATTTGAAAATGAATTTTATCCATATATTTTAATACATTTCGTTCGAACCATCGTGCATGATGGTTGAAAGAAACAGCGATCGCGACGCATCTTTTTACATACTCGGTGCAAACTCGACAAGAGGGGAGACTTTTTTTAAAATTGGCGCCAGTTTGAAAGAGGAATAAAAATGCCTCGTACTAACATTCTCCCTTTTTTTTCTTGTTCCAGGTAAGTCTGGTCAAGCATGGGACGATACAGTTGAATTGGATTAAACGAGAGAGACGAGGGGAGGAAGAGTCGGTGGCAACCGCTTATCCGAACTACTTAATGATCGTTAAAGTGGCGGGTGTCGCGCGAAACGTTTGGAGGGAAATGCGTTCGCGTTTGGGATCCGGCCACCATCTGCGCCGTAATTAGCAGGTAAACGTTGCTATAAATTTCTCGCCGCCTCGTCCGCCGGACTAATAACAAAAAAGCTGGGGAAACGAGAGAAAAGTTTGGGGTTCGTTACCTAGCGGCCCTAATCGCGGGAAAACGGTGTTCTATCCCACACTCCATTCTGGCCACCTACCATCTATAAATACACCGCCGTGGAATTATCAAGGGAAAACTTTCGTATATCCGTGTCTGGGGCGGAATTGATCGATCGACCGGTGGAAAATAGCGGTGTTGCTCGTCTATGAAACGAGAAATTCGTACACGTATTTCCTGCGAAATGAAACAACACAACGTTCCAAAAAAACGTTTTTGCGCAAGAAGAATTAAATTCATATCACTCGAAGCACTCGAATTCCGAAGCACGACTCTCCGTTCGTTCGAGAACGAAAACGCTTTAATCGGGCGAAAGATGATCGTGCAACGCGAAAAAAGAAGAAAATCAAATCAAAGCACATCTCTGAACCCTGTTCTACCTCCTCCAATCTCCTTCTCGCATCGTCAAAAGCTCATCCCGCGGACAGATTAACACCGTAGATAAATTTCACCACGACGTTACCGTCTCTCTCCCTCTCCCTCTCCCTCTCCCTCCCTCAAACTCGCTCACGTATGTGCGCGGTATCGCGAGCCGATCTTAATTCAAAGCATGGCCGCGTCCACGTCCTTTCTCCTGCTTCTTACAGGGTGAGGAGGGGGCCGTGACAAATAGCTTTTAATTTCTCGCCACTGTTTACCCAAGCTACTCCCGAATTAATTGCCCGTTACCCGGCTTCCGGACGTTATCTTATCGTCGCCCGCTTAAACAACCATCCTTGCTCTCCCTCCCTCCCTCCCCTCCTGCTCCTCCTTGCCGTCCACCTCACCGATTCGAGCCTCGAGCTTCTCGAGCGAGTCCATCCCTCGGCCATCCCTTGGTGGAGGGAGGATCCGTTCACGGAGGGATGAACACCAGCGTCAGATCTAAACCGATGATTATGAATGCGGCAGACCGCTGTGTAAGCCTCTTCGGGGAAACGGAAGGAAGGAAGGAAGGAAGAGGAGGGAGGGGGAGGAACTCTGTTTGCTGGAACTCGAGGGATGGGATATCTCGGGCGGGTATCTAAACTCGGGGCCGAGATGCGTCCACCGCTGTTTGCGCCCCGGCATCCCGTATCGGATCGAGGGGATCTAGAGTCAACAAAATGCGTTTGAACCAGACTGGGCCGTTTTTGGAAGATTAAAACTCGGCCAGGGGGAAAATTGGCCCGCGCTCCCGTTAACTGGCTTACTTAGAGGGACGGATCGCCGTCGATTCCCGTTGTCCGTTCCCGTCATTTGAACCAGGCCTTCCAGAGATTTCGAGAGGAGTTGAGTGACTATTGACGAGATGTCGAATTTCGATGAATTGGATGAATTTTGGAGTTTGTTATCTTCGTCTTTTTTTTTTCTTTCGTCTCTTCGCATCTAGGCAATTTTTGAAGTTTCATTCATTTTACACGTAGAAATTAACTTTAGTCGCCATTGGGACGAGTAATATCCATTGGAGGGAAACACCGATTGAAATTTATTCAAAATGTGTTAGTTTATTCGCGAGGAATGGATATTATTGGAATTATGGGTGTTTATTTTTGGATCTGGGAATATTTGTTATCGCGGTATCGACCGGTTTTCGTATAATTAACTTTCGGAATCTGTGAAACCGACTCTTTCATCATGAAAAATGAATTTATTAATTCGTTGCCTTGGATCTGTTCACAGAATTTCGTCGTAATTTCATCCGAAAGATATCGGGCACGCGATTCGAATTCTACAAATTTAGCCAAACGCTTCTTGGGCAATTGTCAAGCGGCCAAGTATTCGCCAGCATTAGCAAATTCACCGGTTTTCAACCAGGAATGCATTTCGCGGAATTTCGTCGCTGGACGCTTCCAATTCTACGGGCTTTATTACGAGATATCTCGGGCACGAAACGTATACCCGCAACGCACAATACCCTCCCACCTTACTTTAATTGTTATCAAACGATTACTTGGAAAAATTTCTTCTCGTCGAACTAGACGTAATATTTTATCGAGGAGGAAATTGATATTTTTTCTTCTTCGAGTGGAAATCTTTTCCCCACTGATTCATCGCGCTTTCACTTTTTCAACTCGAACAAGAAATAAAAGGTGGAATAATGGAACAATGGCAACGCATAAAACAGGCTCAAGAGTACGTGATCGTAATATCGAAACGTCTTATGAAAGTTAACTTCGTTGTTTTGGATCCGAATTAAAACGGCTTCTCGTTGCGATTTACTTATTATATTGGATCTTTTTAATCGAATCCTTGAAATGTCGGAAACGAATGACGGTTTTCTTCGTCGACGCATCGATTACTTTTTTTGATTCTACGGAATTTATTGATTTTGATCGTGTTCTTCGCCGCCACCAATGCATCGCAACGAAATTTCCTAACTCTTTCCTTTTCGAATTCTTCTTGTACGAAAGGAGAAAGAGGAAATGAGTTTCGTGTTAAAAAAATTGAACTATCGTCAGAAGCAATTCCAGAGATGCGTGGAAAACTTTTTTTAGCGATACTTTTAATGTTTCTTCAAACACTCGCCGTATCCTATTCGATAGAATCAACGGACGCGAAATATATATTTCCTCGCGGATTAATAAAATTCCATAGAAAGCGGAGGAAACAATGGAGTTCTCGGCCGCAAACTGGAAAATCCTCGCGATGGTGTGACGCTATAATTTACCGGGCCAGAATCGGTCCAAAGACGTTCGAATAATAGGAGACATCGAAGTAGCTAATACGAGGAATTAAGCGGCCTTTCGCGTTCAACCGCGGGGATTAAGCCGGTACGCCGTTGTAAACCAACTCCAGGTCCATGCTCTCTTTGTCACGAATCGGTAAACTTCGCCTCGCGTAAGCCCTACGAATTATCCGCAATTTTCTCTCGCCGACCGAGGGCGGGAGAAGGGGACAAGGGTCGAAACGACTTTAATAGTTGTAACACTGACCGTGGCTAACCCCGTCGCAGCTTGTACGAGGCCATCGTCGAAACGATGAAAACTCCTCTCGAGCAGATAGAAAAATCGTCCGGCCGATTCCGATCTCCACTTTTTGAGCGACGTTCGATCTTCCATCCGGGGAGGGAAAGCGTTGACAAGGATCACGGACACGTGTCACAGCGGCGCGTGACACGATAAGACGCGATAAATAAAGTTGCAGGCGTTTTTTTCTTCCGATTTTCCAAATCATCGCGTTACGTTTAGTAAATCCGTTCGTCGTGGATTTTCATCGGATCTAATAGTTGGAAGTTTTCGTTGACGAGATTGATTTTAGTAAGAGGAGCCTTCTCTTCTCGAGAATTGTTTTTTGTTTATTTATCGCGTCTTGCGTCTCGTGTATCTCTCCCGTGATTGACTGAAATCAGAGATTGAAACTGGTTCGTTTGCGAACAACGGTAACCTCCGCCCTTTTACAATCTCCCCACCGTGCAGTTCCATCGTTTTCCCAAACACATTTGAGACCCGGGAGCGTGTACCCCCGTGTGTTTGCGCTCACTGTTTTTAAAACAAACAATAGACAGAGCAAACCTCGTGCGAAAACACGAGGGGGATAAAACGATGAAATGGCTGAAAACTTGATAGTAAACCTTCCGTTTCTCTCGCCTCGATCGATCTTACGTTCGGGTTTTACGGGATCCTTACGTTTCTCGCCGCCTTACGTTCGTCTGCCGACCGCCACCAATCGATTTTTCAAATTTGGGCATCCACCATACGAAAAAATCTATCTATCCACTGCCGCTACTTGCCAGCCAGAGAGAAGCGGACACGATTAACACGATGTTATATATACAGGGCAGGGATTAATATTCAAATTGCTGTTCTGACATCAAAGAGGGTCCGATCGGGGGGAGGGGGACCCGTCGAAGCGGAGCCCGATTTTTGCCGCGACCGTTTCCGATTAATCCCGCATCTTTTCCCTTTGTTTGATATATGCAAGTGGTTATTAAACAAGTGTTTCACCGTGCGCGTTAACGCGATATGAAATTCGTTACACGCAGCCGGCTACGTCGGCGATGTGACTTTAAAGAGATGTCGACCGACCGCCCGCCCAGGTCTCGGTGATATTAAATTAGCATAATATTAATAATGCGCGGGACCGCGGCCGCGTGTCTCCTCTCTCTTTTCCCCTCTTGCAATTATATTTTCCAGTGTACGAAACGTGCGGCTTGCTACGTGTGCTCTTGCCAGGCTCTCCACGTCGAGATCGTTCCAAAAAACCGGGGCTGTTTAGCATTTTAATGCCAAGGGGGCCCCTTCCTTAAGTTGCTTCTCTCTCTTTCTCTCTATTTCTCCCTCCCTTATCCCGCGGAGGGCTTCACTCCACCCACGCGCGCAACGGCCTCCGTCCTTTTTCTACCCGATTTGCGGAATCCTCTCCGCTAGTTTTCTTTTAATTCGCGGCCGAGAAATTAAAATGTAGATACGCCGCGATAAGATTTTGCCCACCGAGTCTGAGGAAATGAAAATTGAAATTCCCTGGCCGTGGAGGGTTCCCGAAAGAATTTTCTTCCGTTTCTTTCTTTATTCGTTCGCGTATCTTTATTTTTTCCTCCTTTTTCTTTTTTTCGAAATAATTGCTCGTTTCGATTAGAAAAATTCGATAGAATTTCCTCTCTCTCTTTTCAATGTGTTTAGAGAGAGGTCGATTCCAAAGTTGGAAAAGGAGTAGAAAAGAAAAATTAATCTCGAAAAGCGTGTCGAAGAATTCTTTATTGACACGGCTGATCGATTTCTCATTCTCGTCGGATCAAAATATTTATCTGACAAAAATTTCGATTGTTTGTACGACAAGAGCCTCAACCTACGAACCTGTTACATCGTGCGTAACCCCTATATGTCAAATGCAAAGAATCCGTTAGTAAAGTTTCGTCATTAATCGAGGAGAATTACGAGAGATATCTCGTTCGTTGAGGTTCGATTTTGTCGCGACCGTGAATTTGAGAGCGGAGCGTGCCGCGTAACGCCAATTAAATCCGGTTGGCTGAGGGTCGAGGGGGTTTTATTAAGCCGGCTGATAATTATCGGACGAAGTAGGTCGAGAGGGTCCATCTCGAAACTGGTGGGGCTCTCGCGATACGAACAAAAGGGGTAACGATCGATCGATTGACGGGCATCACCCGGCTGCCTGGCTATTCGTTATCGGGACGAGCACCGATTAACTTCTTAACCGGTCCATCTTTCTTTTCTCCCCCCCTCCGTGTATTCTTTCTCTCTCTCTCTTTTTCATCCTTCGTTTTTTTCCCTCGTGGCTTCGACCGTGGCTCGGAGCTTTTCCGACGAGGAGAGAACCAAGAGATTCCTTCCGCGCGAGCTACGAAATTATTCATGGCCGATGTCGTGGCTAATAAGTCGCGCAGAGATGGATAGAAAGAGAGGAGGAGGAAAGGAGGAGGAAGAAAGGTTGTTCTCGTTCGTGAATTGGCCGATGATCGCAAGCCTCTTTACCTTTCGCCGTTATCCATCCGTTTAATCTCTAGCTTCGTTAGAGACTGTTTGTGGGAGAGATTATGGTCGTGCATGGTTGTTCTTTTTAACTGGAATGAATTTTGTTCTTTTCTCTTCCTTTTTTTCTTTTTTGGAATGTTCTCGAATTCTTATGCGAAAGGATCGAACGTTAGTTGGAAAAGTTATGGTTAAACCAATCCCTTCCCTTCCCGATAATTAAATATTGATATATTCGGGATTTTAATTATCTCGGGTGTTTAAATATTCCACCGAGATCGAGATCGAATTATTTTCGTAACGATACCTTTTCTTTACTCGATTTTACACTCGTGTAAATAACGCAGGGATTATTCTTCCTTCCCGATGAGCAGCAATCAGATTCGTTAGCCGGGAACGCTTTTATACGCTCGTCGGGGATGCAATGTCCCGGATACGGGACATTATTATGTCGCAATTTATTTACGGCGATTATATGTAATGGAATTTTAGATGCGTCCTCGTCCGTTGAACGGGAGCCAATTCTTCGAAACGAGCTCGTTAGACCCCGTCGTATTATCGAGTACGCAATTGTTTCTCAAAATTCTTCTTTCCTCCCCTTTCCTCTCGAATTAATCAAACGATGGTTTGTACGCATCGAGAGCTCTCGTGATGGAAACGTAACGCTTGTTAACGCTTCAACTCCTTGCTCCATCCTCCATATAGTCTACGATTTTCCAATATCACTGAAAAACTAACTTTCTTAAGGCTTAACAACACTGGCTTGAATCAGATGATTAATTCCGACTCGAAAAAGAAAAAAAACACTATCTCGACTCCTTGCTTATCGAAACCATATATATATATATATATACATATTATTTCGCTTATACATGTTGTTACGTTCGCATAAACGAGATTCCAGCGTGCACAGCGTTATAAACGGAGGGAATGCGCTTGCTCCCTGGCTACAAATCGCGGCTTATATTGCGCGTCGTTCCTTACGGCCAACATCGATTCATCGACACGTAAATAAACACGCGGGTGCACCTAAGCGAAAATTGGTATAGCCGTTGTCCCGATACGTCACCCGGGTGACAAAGGTATCGAGCGAGCCAGCCACGAAACAGGTCGTCGACGCTTGAATATTCACCGAAATTCCGCCGCTTACCGCCGCCCTCGCTCGCGGACCCCTTTAATTAGCGGGGCTTTACCCGCAAGATCGAGAATAACGATTCAACGATCGTGGGAATGATTATAACTCCCCCTCCCCAGCATATTCCTACCAAAACGTGGCGATTTACGGCCGTGTAATGCATTCGATGCCGCCCCTCTCTTCGTTCCTTCGAGAAAGAAAGATGAACGACTCGGGGGAGAAGCCGTCCACGCAAATCGACCGTTTCTTTCTTTGTTTCGGGGTCGCGAATTTGACTCGAGGTATGCATAAGGGGGATGCATAAAGAATCAACATAAAGAATATATATAATAATCGGAAGTTTCTTTACACACAAAGCAAAGTGGGACGTATCTCCCCCCTCTTTTAATCTTTCTTTAATCATCCAGTCCATAACCGTAAGAGCGGAAAGTGGATCGATTTTATATAGCAGTCTTGCCGAGTTGGAACGTAACTCGACGAGCTTCTTTACCTTCGACGAGCACGAGCGAGTCTCTATTTAGCCAAGACACATCTCGTCGCGGGAATTCAGTTAATAACAAAGCTTTTCCGAATTGCGGGTAATGGGAGGGGGAGGAGTATACGATATAGAAGTTCTGGTTTTCGGCGAGGAGAGGGTGTAGAGGGGTGGGTGTGCACGATCGTTGAGAACGAGTGTCGGGCGACAAGGAATTTCCAGTTGGGGTTGAAAGGTCTCGTGAGAGATTCCCTCGCTTCCGCGTTTACTGCGACACCGTTAAATTCGCTGGTAACGGTGCATTAGAGACACTTGCCAGCTCCCTTTTACGAGCCGACATATTCGGATAGCTGGGACCGGTGGAAGGTGGAAGGACAATGGCGTCGGGGAATTAACGCCTCCTCTTCTCCCAATCTTATCCTACTCATCGATCGCGTTAAATTTACGATAAATATCCAAGTAGCCAGGCTATTTCGTATCTCCTTCACGTCTCGCCTTTTTCTTTCTTTCTTTCTTTCTTTCTTTTTTACGATCTATCTCGCCCTTCGTGAGACGAGCGCTCGTGAAAAAAAGGGAAACGGACGATCGAGATAGAGATATCTCGACAGGGATGTAATGCGATTCGTTTATTCGTCCTTTTATTTCGTATCCCTTTCTTTCGCGTCGTGGTATTGAAGAGGAAGGAGAGAAGGAGGAAATAATCGGTAAGATTCGATACGAAATGACTGAACAAAGTTGGAGGAACCGAGCAACTAATCTCCTGGATAATAGTCTACGATTAAGAAGACTTGAGAGATCCGTCTTAAGGGATGGGCGAAATTTTGAAGTTAAGAATAATAAAGCTAGCTCGAATAATTTATTGCCCAGAGTATCCGAATAAATGCGGTTAAACGCCGAATGCGAAAAGTTCAAGGATTACAATTGTAGTAAAATGATGAACGCCGTTCCAATATTTTCCAATGATAAAACTGACGATAGTTGAAGGCGTATATAAAAAAAAAGAAATAGCAATCACGAAGAATAAACATACGAAAAAGCTAATATTTGTACGATATTCGCAATTGCTTATAATCCGTAAAGAAGATTGATTGATTGTAAAAAAAAAAAAAAATAAAAAAGTATCCCCTCCCCCTAGAATTACTCCATCCCAAAAATTCACTCTTTTCATCTTAATTAAAAGACCTCTATCGCTAAGATCCCCTCGTTCCAATTCCTCGACAATAACCCGGGCCGAAGAGCCTCGCGCCATCCTGACTATGCAAAAGAAGAACAGCCGACCGAGAGAAAGAAGGTCGAGACGAAAAGTGGCGCGGGTGCGAGGGAGAGGGGTATATATGGGATAATCTAGGAAATATGAAATCGCTCGAAAATTGTCAGATCGTATGCAATAACGCGGCATTAGCGACGGGTCCGCAACCGGGGTCTATAGTTTCCCCGCGGGGGATGCGAGGCGCCTCGCGTCGAGAGGCGTGGATCGAGCGAGCCGGCCGGGAAAATTTCGTCCAGGTGGGCCACTGCAAATATTGCGACAGCAGGAATCGGCAGTCGGCTGTTTATTTTGGCTTGTTACTTTTACTCCGTGCCTCTCCGCCTGCCGCGCCGCCACTTTGCGATTCGGGTGTTCGAAGCGAGAAAGGACGGACACCTACGCGACTCCTCTCCCCATCCAATTTATCTTCGGGTTTCTTTTCGCGAAACAAGCGTCGTTGTCTCGTCGAAACTGTCTCTCTTTCTTCCCTCCGTTTTTCCCTCTGTCGTTAATTATTATCGAGAGAAGGAATCGAGGATCTTTTTTAGATTTCTCTGATGAACGAACCTTGGCGTCGATTTGTACAACGTTTGAATTCCCTTGCGAAAATTTGTATTCTCGAATTCGAACGAGATGAGCAGATCAAAAATCCTATCTTTCTACTTTCCAAAATTCCCCCAAATCTCTGTCACGGATAATCCCCAATTGGGCACAATCCAAAACTCGATCGCGATAATTGCCGATTGATTCTCGATTGGGACACGAAGATAGAGAGAGAGAGGAGGGTGGCCTCAAAGTGTAGGATCGTCATACGAGCTAATTATGCGCGGATACAAAGGCGGGCCGATCGTAATACGATGGTTGGAAAATTAACAACATTATCGGGTGGAAATGGCTCGAATTATCCGCGTTGCATTAATTTGTCAGGGCGAATCCGCGTTGGGGGCGTCGCGGTCGATCGATTCGCCTCGCGGTGAAATTCCCTCTGTGCCCCCGACTTCCGGATCCGAGGCGGATGATCCAAAAGGTAAGCGCGGCTCGGCGACACGCGCGGCGAGGAGAAGTGGGGAAGGGGGTCGCGAATATTACGCTCTTCCGGATCGCGTAATAATGTCTGTTCCGTGGGATGATGTCGGCTGAAGTCCCATAAGTAGCGGGCAAAGATTTCGTGGCATTGAAAAGCTTCTGTCTACCAAGGGGCCAACTTTTAACGAGATTCCTCAGACTCTGGCGAATCTCGGAATATCCCCTCACCCTCTCTTCGAGCGTATAGTTAAATTCTTGGTTAATTCGTTAGCGAAACCGGCTCTTCCGGGATCTTTCTTCGAAACGACGACGCGTTCTTCGACTCATGCACAGATTGAGTGTACACAGATTCACGAGAATGCGTGGATGGCGAACACGTTGAGAGATGAAAGTAGCATCGCTACAACCAAACTTCTTTCACCTTCTTTTTACGAAAACTTTCTCGTCCTTCCGAGAACCGAGACTCGCCAGGCTTGGAATCTCGCCTTTCGTTCCGCCCTTCGGCATCGAGAAGCGTTCGGACGTTTTCCCAGGGGAGAAAATTATGGAGAAAACGGGGCGACGATTTTTCACCCGCGCACAAAAGAAAGGGAGAGCGCGAAATAAGTTTTCATTGTGTCGCGGCGGCCATTCGTTTTCAATCTCCCGGAAGAAATTAGCCGTCGAAGCGTGGCCACGCGTCGTGTCGTTTCGCGGCCGTGGTCGGTGTAGGGCGAGTAACGATTGTGTTCCACGCTCGGTATTTCGTGGTCGGAACACGGGCGGATTTCCAGCGCCGTGTCCGGTTTAAAAAGCGTCTCGCCATCCTTTATCGCGAGAGGATACGCGCGCGCGCGCGTCGCACGCGCCCTCCTCTCCCCCTTCTCCCCCGCCCCTATGAATATACATGAACGCGTGCAGAACGTGTAACGAGAAATATGAATAAATATGACTTCTTTGCGAACGACTATGAATGTTTGGCGCGCGCAAAAGCAACAGGAAGCGTGCCGGTGATTTTTCATTTCGCCCCTCCGCGTATATATAATAAATACCTGGCGCGCGCGTCGCTGTGAAATTGAAATCTTCCAAAATAGGGGGGAGGGGAGGGAGTGGTTAAATTAGAAGTTTCATCGTTTCCCCGCTCTGAAATATCCGAAACATCTTTTCCCGAGAGAGCGAGAAAGTGTTGTCTAAGAGGGAAACAATGCGAATCTGCGAGGACTCCTCGATCCATTCGAAATCGGAGGGATAACGTTTCTCAACGTTTCTCCGTATATTTGCTACACCCGAGTCGAGTCGAGTCGAACGAAGATATTTGATTCGAGATTTTCATCGACGATTGACGACATCGAGATATCGATTTAACTTGTTCGGTTTCAGGGTTCAACGGCCGATGTTTAACGGATGGAAAAAAAAATTGGCGCGCGCCAATCGTCCCAATTTATCTCTTTTAGCTCGACGTTTCGTATCTCTCCCCGCGATTCCTCCTCCTCCACTTGGGATGGGATATCGAAAATATCGAAAATAACGCGCACAGGTCCAACCCTCCTCGGTCGAGGTTTCCCTCGCCGGCGGAATTCGCGGGAAGATGGATCGATAGAGAGATCCAGAAATAGACGCGGATTCATGCATAATGCATCGATCCTTTTTTCCGTCCGGTTCCGCGACACGCCACGATCAATTATATCCCGAGTGAATAGCACCGAGCCCGATAATGGGGACAAACGAGTGTCCGTCCCTATGATTCACGGCGCTCGGTCGGTGTCCCGCCGCCACTCGTTTCAAAAAAATTCTTTTGCGTTGGTCGTCGCGTCGAGCCGGACCCATTACACCGATGAACCCATTAACTTCCGCCCGTAAGGAAAATCGTCGCCGATAATTCAGTCTGGACTTACCTTTCCACATTTCCACCCCCTTCTCATCGAGCACAATTCCCGAGAAATAATTCGTACTCCGCGGCGGGATCGCCCCTCCAATTTCCCTTTAAAAACATCCCTCCCCCTCCGACAAACGTGTATTTAACGTTATACGAATTTCCACCGGAATTCTTTTACTCAGATAGACTTAGATTTCCGATCTCTTTGACTTTCCCAATCCCTTCTCTCCGTTAATTCTCTCCCAATTGTTTCTTCCCACCGATCTCCCTCCGTCGAAACGATTTTCCCAATCTCCTTTTTCGCCTATCTCTTCCCTCGCGGCGTGTGGCATCCTCGAGTGGCGTGAGTTACAGCGCTACCGCACCTCGTCCAACTGGCCACCGGCCAGAGAGGTCGCCGTTGTTTCATTACCGCGAGAGATTCGGTAGTCACGCCACAGTCCTCCTCCCTCCTCCCTGAATTCCTTTTTCTCGATCGCGTCCCCCAACGCGCCAATCCCCGACGATTAAACGTCCATTTCTTCGGCCGTCAATTCCTCGCTTTTTTCCCCCAGCCGCGACCGACCGGACTTTACTTTTCCAGGTGGCAATAACAGACGGCCACGTGAAAATCCTGCCGATCCTTGGACAAAGGGGACGTGCGCTATTCGGATGGAATTCGGGAAAAGTTTTTCCCGCGACGGATATGGCGACGGGCCGGTGCGGTATTTCTGTCGATGAAATTTCATTAGGTGATTGGTCGGTAGATTCGAGCATCGTGAGTGATTAATCGAGTATTGGATTGATAATGTTCGTGTCTATTTGCCATCCAGAATCGATTAAACCGCCATGGAAACGCGCCACCCTTAGCAACAATTTTGTATAATTAAATCAACCGGCTCGCGAAACTGATCGAAACTCATTATTATATATGCGTGTTCGATTCGCTCGTGCATCTTTGAACGATCCGTGCTCGAAGCCGAAAGTTGTACGATTGAATTGTTTATTCGTATCATAAAGAATCGAGATGGCGTATCCGAATTCAAATTCTTGTTCTTTGGAGCAACGAACGAGTGTGGAATAATAAATACGCAAATCTCGCAAGATCGCGCAATTATCTCTCTCCTTACTCCATGTCAGCGTGTTCGATCGAGATCCTTTCGTTCGGGCCGATATTTTTCAGCTTACTTTGCTATCCGCGAATCGTCTTCTTTCAATAGTCGACTATTACTACCACTAGTTGGCGAGCCACATCGGCACAAAGAGCAGGCGAAGAAGGAAGGGAGAGCAGGCAATCGATTTCGCGGGCGTTCTCCCGTGAACCGTTTAATCGAGCAGTCGTGGCGCGAGGGAACATGCCCCCCGTCGAATTTAGCCACGAAGAAGACGGCCACGATTCCGTATGCTCGCATGCTCTGCTCGAGATAACGTAATGCCGACGTTCGAACGATCTGGAAGGTGTTTGGAAGGGGCCACGATCGAATTATTTCCCGCCGACAGATTGAGCAGAACCAAAATGTAATTTTCCTAAAGCCATCCGCTCCACCCTCCTCTCAAGGGCGGATTCGTGTAGGATTCGATGCTTTCGAATCGACTCGAAGCCAGGACTTAGCCAGATATCGGTCTCGAATAAACGATCGATTTGTCGTTAAACCGGTTCAGATATTACTTTTGCTCGAAGGGAGCTCGAAGGGGGTTCGTTCTTTCTTGTCCCTCGGGAAAAAGATAATCGCAATCATTTCCTCCGTTTTCCAGGATTTAGAGGTTTTCTTTCGCGCGGAATTTATTCCGATTTCCGAGTTGAAACACGAACTCGGCCATCGGTGTTGGAGTTGGACTAATGGAAACTTGGGCCAGCATCGAGAGTCTCGATGGTCGAGAATTCTGTTTATCGAGTATCTTCGAGCATTGCTGGTTTCGCTGTCGAAGCTCTCGACCCACGAGAGTTTGGCCATCGGGACGTTTGACGAGGAAAAAGAAGAAGAAGAAGACTCGTGGCGTCGTGTGCATACGTACGCGGTTCGAGTTGTTATGTTAAGTTTCAAGCGGAAAGTTTATCGATATTTCGCGGGATATCGCGTATTAGAAGCACGGGTGAAAAATGCATAAGCAGGAGAGGGAGCAGCTGACCCGTGATAAGGGTGGGGTCGATAAAATTCCTTCGCATTACATCACACCCGACATGCGCGTCGGTTCGATCTCATAACGCTAATGTATCGTGGCCGCCTCGAGGCTCGACGTTTCACAATTCGTTCCACTTTTACGAATCGAAGAAGATCCACCCTATTTACCGGGAACAACAAACGCGAAATCTTCTCTTCCCTCGAGTTTCGTCCCAAACTCGATGTAGACAATTATACACGATCGAATAATATGCTAATTTTTTAAAAGACCAGATAAAATATCCGCCGCCACGGATATTTTATGGCTATGCAACGACCATTCGATTAAAAGAATTTATATTATACGATTTTAAAACTCGATCTCTATTTCCCAAGCTGGCCGTCACTCCTCTTCCGAAACTTTAAATCCAAACTCGATATCGACGATTATGTACGATCGAAAATTATACTAATTTTTTGAAAGAAGAGACAAATATTTTACGGTGGACGATCGATGCAACGATTATTCCATCGTATCAAAGCAATTCGATTTCTATTCCCCAAACTGGCTATCATTCTCTCATTTTCCAAACTTTAAATCTCGATATCGACGATTATATCGAAAATTGCAGTAATTTTTTGAAAGAAGAGACAAATATTTTATGGTGGACAACGATTATTCCATCGTATTAAAACAATTCAGAGGATATCTATTCCCCAAACTGGCCATCACCCATCCTCTCGTGTTCCAAACTTCAAATCCGAACTCGATATCGAGGATTATGTCGAAAATTACACTAATTTTTTGAAAGAAGAGACAAATATTTTATGGTGAACAACGATTATTTCATCGTATTAAAACAATTGAGACGATTTCTATTCCCCAAATTCTATTCTCCGCTCCTCTCGTGTGACGAAAGGATCGCGGCAGCGACCCTATCACAAGCCCATAATTAACACCGCCTCGACTCGTATCGCCCCGAAATAATCGGCGTTGCGTACACATAGCCGTAAACCGGGTGGTGCCGGTTACCTCGTAAAGCGCGTTACGACCGCGTTAAAATGTAACCCGTGACAACGTCAAAGAAGAGGGTGGAGACGACGGAAGCGAGAAAAAAGGGGATGAAGAAGGATATAACGGCACACACGGTGGATAATTAGTCGTCATTGCGATGCTCGTCGTCTACCTGGCCAGTTGCCATTACCTTAATTAATATTGACTCTTTGTCGCGGACGACGATGCCTCGCCCCTTTCGACGTCTTCCTGGCCGAGGAACAGGGGCCGAGGCAGGATGCCCCTCGTTTTACGCGAGCCACCCTCGTAAAACACACCCTGCTCGCGGGGACCGACCCTCCTTCCTTCCTTCCTTCCTCCCTTCCTTCTCCTTCGAGTCCAAGTGGGAGTGTTTCTCGAGGTTTCTAGGTGTTGCGTGCCGGCCGTTCCTCTCACGTGGCACGTGGGCGCGAGAAACGTCGAGAGTGCGTGTCGGCTCGCGAGTAAATCGACCTCGAGGGTTGGTGGAACGAGGCGTACGTGTTCCTTCCGCCTGTGCGGTTTTTAATGGTCGCCCGAACGTTTCACGGTTCTTTGAGACTGGGGTGCATAAGTTCCGCTTTTAATTACCCGATTCGTGGACTCGGTGGTTGAATAATGCAGATATACGTTGGTGCGCGTGTTTCGCGAGAAATCGAGATCACGAGTTTGTGGAAATGTTGGAGAGAAAGAAAAATTCGTCATTGACGAAGATTGTTTCTTTCCTCTTAGCCTCGTTTTAAGGGGCTCGATGAGGGAGGGAGGAGATTCATTCCGTGTGACAGGATTTTTTTTTTCTTTTTTGACTTTTCGAAAGGTAACCCGGATTAAACGAATATTTAATCATATCTCGATTCAATCCTCGTAGAGATGGTACGCGTTCGTATAATTGGAGTGACACTTGACACTAATTCGAAGAAACTCGGCTAGAGTTGTAGAGTTGGAATTCTATTCTGTTCCGTTCTCGAAAATATTCCCGCGGTGGAAACTTCGTTCTTATCATTCTTCTCGCTGCTCTTTCCGCTCGTGCACGCACGAGAAACTTTTCCTTTAGCCGTGCGCGTCTCTCAGCCGGGGAAGAACGTATCGTTTTATCAGGGAATAGGCGGGCGGAGGGCGGCTGGCTCTAGGGGGATGGCTGTATGCAAAGTACACTCGACGGTCCGCCAGGCACGCGAAACTAACGTCCATTTTTATACATCCGGTGTTATACATCGTTCGACGCGAGGAAAGATCGATCCGTGGTGATCCAGCACAGCTGGAGAATCGATCTCGCCACGCAACGTTCATCAACTCCCTCCAAGGACTCGTTGGAGGTTTCGAGTCGATTTCGTTTCCGGTTAGACGAGGGGTCGAGGCTGCCCCTAATGACTGGGAAAATGGGTGGCGTCAGCGTCAGGCTTGTTTATTGAAATTTCGCGAGAGAAATGAGCACGTTGTTTCAGCTTATTTCTAAGGGTGGCGTTAGCCTCGGGGAAACGGGGAGGTTTGATCGAGAGTTCGGGGCAATGGAAACGATTTATCGGGAGATATATCGGGGAAATGATGCGATTATCGGTCGCGTAAATATAATTCAATAGAATCCGTTTAATCGCGATAATTGGGATATAAGTTTTCTCTTAATCGAGAGTCGAGGACGTAGAAAAGCGTACTAACGTACTAGCGTAACAGTGGTAGAACGATGTGTTCTCGTTCGAGAAACTGTCCAAAAACTTCTCTTCTGCTCTCGATGGAAACGAAACAAGACTCGATCGATTCGCGTTAAACCGGATAAAATCTGTCCAACGGCGAATGGGAGGGGAGAAGAAGGGGATAGGGAGAAAGGAGGGAAATTTTAATTAGAGGCACGAACGAATGCCTTTTCGTAACAGCCACGTCCTGCGCGGGAAACGGTGGAGGGAACGGAGGTGGGCATGTGGACGATGACAGGTGTAGCGAGGAATGGAAGGGATGAAAATAGAGGAAAAAGGAAAGAAAGGAGAGAGAATAGAAAAGAGAGAAATCGGGGGGGAGGGGGTTACACGCCCATCGTGGATCGGTTAAAAGCGTGTAATCCGTAGGCGCTCGATACCTTTGCCTCTTATCGGCTAAATACCATGCAAACATGCCCCAATCTAGGCAGGGAAGTCGGCCCGTATCACCGCCCCATCTGCGTCCTTCTCGAGCGATTCACGCGGCTCTATGCCTCGTTTAAATTAACTTCGTCGAACGATCGTTCGCCCCGTCCCGCCCCGATAAGCCTCAAAGATTTCAACCAACTCGCCTCGTAACTCGCCCTCTCAAACATCCTCGCTCTCCTTTTCCATCCAAACCGATCTCGTCCGATCGGTTCCCAACTCTTCGACTTCGATTCGTTGCGTTACGCGAGGATAGCTCTCGAAAGTGGAAGAAGAATTTACCAAGAAGATGCTACTCTCGCAACGAATTTCACCGCATTTAACCGCGAATCACCGCGGAAATTGAATAACACGGAAATTCCTTTCCCAGCCAAGATTTCTCGCCGTATTCTCTCTTTTCTACCCCAATTTTTTCCCTTCCTTTCGACCAACCAACTCGGCTCTCGTCGGGGAGTCGTGTGTCCGGGGGTCGTTAACGCGGGCCGGAGTTAGCTGGAAGCGGTTGTACATTCAAATTGCATGATATCGCGTGTGAAACAGCAGTTACGGGGGTCAGATCTGCATAACTCCGCTGCGAACACCCCCCGAGGGCGCCTTACCTTCGCTGCGTCGAAACTCGGCCTTCCCTCCGCCAATCCTCGCCCCCACCGTCTAACCAGCCGCTTTGCACCGCCACGAAACGGCCCCGGCTCTCCTGTTTCCGCCCGCGTTAAAAGTGATTCCACGCAGACTTCCGCCCCACGATTTGTCCCTCCGCTATCATCCCACCCCTCCCCCCTCGAATGGCGCGAACGACGCTGTTGAAGGGTGGCAAGTGTCGCCTCCTGGGAGGAGAATTAATCAGTCTCCACCCTCTCCCCCCCCCTCGAATTTCTTCCACGTTTCCACGAAATCGTTTCGAATCCGTTTGTTCTGTTCCACTGTTCACTGCTCGTCGTTTCGTTGTCCATCTGCGGAAGAAGGGCGAAATTACGGCAATTATCGCCGACATTAACAGCCGGCCCATTCCCTCCATTCTTCGATATTATATTATATATATATAACGTGTGCGCCACTCGCGTTAATTTGATTTCGCGCGATTCGCCGCAGTTTGCCCGGCACACAGCTTCTAATTTCGCCTGGGATTCGTCACCGGGGGTCGCTCCTTATTTTCTCAGCAAACGTCCCTGCGCCCTCCCCATTATGACGTCTCCTGGTTGGGTCCTCCTGAAAATATTGACCCTCGATCCCCCAGATACGACACGACCCCTCCTCTCTCTCTCTTTCTCTCTCGCGACGCCGCGCCGCGGAAAGAATCGATTTTCTCGCTAGCTTCGCGGTGGGTAAACATTCCACCACCGCGATGAATTAGACGGTTTACGACCGGGTGTAAAAGTCTCGATAGCGAGTCATGGATCAAAGGACGGAGAGCGTAAAATTAATAGAAAAAGCTTGATCGAAAATAGCCTGGCAGATCAATGCCTGCGTTTTACAACGTTCGGTTGGAATTTCAGATAGATATATCGATCGCGTAAATTCGTGATAGAATCGTGAATTTGTTCTTTCTTTCTTTCTTTCTCTCTGTCTTTCTCTCAATATCGTTTACATATTTATCGGAACACGTGGTGGAAAAACTTGAACTCCGTGAAAAGAATGGCGCGCCCGATTTATCAATGGCCGCGATATGGATACCCGCGGAGTGTTTAAAATGGGGGACCGAGTTGATGCATCCAACCGTGCATTTCGCGTATTTTATCGCAGTGAGGGGATATCGTGACGAGAGATCGTGAATTTACGAATTTATTTACGCCCCGCGTTTCCGCCATCGAACGCCCGTAAATTCGCGCGGATTCTTTCTAATCGTTTCCGCTTGTTTATGCCGCGTTGCTCGTTCCGTTTCAACGATCCCGCTCTTTTCTCTCTCTCCCTCTCTCTCTCTTTCTTTCTTTTTCGAACCGATAAACGGGATCGCAAAGCTCTATCTCGACGTCGTTATTCAACCGCGTTTCTCGAAAAAAAAAATAGTCACGCGTTGTGAAACGGGTGACGGGGTATTGGAAATAAGATGACGAGAAAACGATGAAATTCTCGCCGTCGAACGTTTACCGCAAAGTTATCGCGATAGAGAGAGGGGGGGAGATACGCGAAGGCATGCACGGAAAGGTGAAAACGGATTTGTCGGTTAGGTGTTTCGCGTTTCTCGAAAAACGAGGCGTGGTTATAAAAAGAGGCTCACGTGTTAAACAGCTTGTATTATATACGAGATCGCGAGAAAAAGGAAATTTCGCGGGAACGAGAAAGTTGCACGAGATTTATGTAAAGGAGTTGTGGGAGGGGGACGGATTTATCGGTTAGATTCGAGAAAAAAAAGAAATAAATAAATAAATAAAAAAAGGGAAGGGGAAATGGGGATGAAAATGTGTACAACCCCGTACAATCGCAACGGTTTCGACGGTTCTTTCATTTAGGGGATGGTAGCGATTCGTGCACCACCGACAAGTCGCAAAAAAATCCGTGGCAACCTCGATTTATCCGACGTCCCGTCGCCGCCCCCCTCCCCCTGCACCTCGTGTACACGGCCAGGTCCAATCCACGCTTAACGATAAATCTTGTTACGTCCCTTCTCGGCTCTTCTCGCCGCGTTGCGAGAACGTCTCTCCTGGGCTGCCATCCAGGCGTTTATCACTCTGTTAAACCTGAAATTGATAATAACAAGTGTCTCGTTAAATTATGGCGTCGAATGGTAAACAGGGGTCGGATACGAAGCCGGATACGTGGCGTTTTCCACGGGAATAATGGGGGAAACGAGGCGGGAAATCGCGTGAAAACGAAAACGCGAGCAAGCGGGAAAGAGAGGAATAATGGATAAAAATTATTCGAGCTCTTTTTTTTTTCTTTATTTATCGAATATATATAATTTCCCGCGTTTCTACCGTTCTCCTTACCGGCCATTACCTAATATTTATCGTGATTCTTGATTCTCAACCTTCGAACCTCGAAGTTGAGACAACTTTCCGCCCCCTCGTTCCCGTTATTTTTCTCTTCAGAAGTTTCAGCTCGGTTCTTCGTCAACTTGACGAACCCTCTTTCTTTGTGCCTTATTCGCTGGTTAATCCATCTCTCCAAATGCGATACGGATGGAGGGGGAGAGCGTGAGAGAAGAATCGGGGGAGGAAGAGGGGAAAGATAAAAATGAAGCGCCGATTCGATCGCGATTTAATTAACGAATCGGACGACGGGTCACGCGGACGTTAATAACTTTATCAATTTGTGGTTGAATCTCTACACTCTGCTCGCCTCTTTTTTCCCCCTTCTCCTGGACATTCCTCCCCCTTTGGACGCGACCAGCCGTGAAAATGACTGTTGGAAAAGGGGTTGATCGTAATCGAAAACGCTGTTTTCCTCGCCGACCGACCGCAACGCGCCAGGCCGATCATTTTTCTGATTGTGATGGATCGCTTCTCGAGGATCACTGCACCTCGATCTCGGAGTATATTTGCCAATCGATATTAGCCGCTCGGTGATTAATCGTCGCTCGGATTCGAGGGAGGTGGACACTCGCGTTCCCCGGGGTGTCTTTCCGTTATGCCTCCCTTTAAGTGATTTCCTTCCTTTCTCCCCTTTCCCTTTCTTTTTCTTCTCTCAACCTATTCCCACAGCGTGGCTCGAACGATCGAGAATATGGTGATAGAAAAATACGTTACTCCTCTCGAATCACTTTCGATTTTATTTCTTCCTTTTTCGAACGTATAAAATTGGATCGGATGGACAATAGATGGAGGACAGATGTCTGCAGGTAGACGAGGGATAGCAGGGGGCCTTAACAAACGATCGTTAAACGAGTTACGCACTCGAGAATTCGGCTGAGAAGCGAGTTCCGCTCCTTGTGGAAAACGCCACTCGAAGGCGTCAGCCTGATTAGGGGAGGGAGGTGGTTGGCGCGTTTTCGAGGGTGCGTGAAAGAATGGTAACGATTGTCGCACCCCGTCCAATATTTTCGCCGAGTGGAGAATCGAGGCAAAATTTAAGCTCGAACGAGCGAAAAAGGTTTCCTCGAGAAAGGTTGTTGGTCGTAACGCGTATCGCGACGTTACGCCTCGTTGGAATCGCGCCAAACGCGGTCCTCATCACGAACACAGGAAATCGAACGTTGTAATTTTTGTTTCGTAACTTGGAGTCCACTCGTCGAGTTGCTTTTTCCCCAAATAGGTGATGCCTCGTAGAAAAGATTCTCTCTCGAAAGATCGACGAAAATGCTTGTGAAAATCGATTTATATTCTTTCCATTTTATATAATTATATCTATTATTACTCTCGTTGAAAATCTGATCTCCATCGAGGGTAGACACGATTATCGACAAAATAACGATAATATAATAACAGCTTCGAAATAACGCTTTCTTCAACGCTTCCCAAAATTAAATTCACTGTACGCCAGGATATACATTACGCGCATACGAATAAGATCACGTAACACGACGAGGCAGGATAGCGGTACTTTCCCGCCGAACGCAAACACAGAGGGATACTTTTCTCAAACATGTCTCTCGCGCTCATCCCCCTTTGTCTCAACAGCGATGGATCACGAACCTGATGGAACAACGAACGTCTCAGGATCGAGACGATATTTTTCCTCCCTTATCCATTCACCGCAGGCGTACCGTCCGCCACGCCTGTTATCTTCATCTCGGCTGCCTCTCGACGTTCCGCTCGCCCCCTCCCCCAACTCGATTTCGCCGCCAGATTTAGGGACGTCCACGGCCGCGCGCCAAGTATTCCTTATCCATCGTAACGAGTCTCTCGATTTTCTTCCGAATCGCAGCTAAAAGGCGCTTGTATTTCGCGATCCTGGAGAGAGAGAGATATATATATAGAGACAGAGATAGAGAGAGGGAGAGGGAGGATTCTTTGTGCGATCGCGGAAAGGAATCGTCTGGCGGGTTGTTGGGATGGTTTCTGGTTAAGTTTTCGGGCTACGAGCGAGTGGTAGAGTGAATTTACTTCGTTAACCGGCGAGATACGTAGGAGAGATACGTAAATTGGATTCGTTCGTAACGTTTCGTTGATTAAAGTTTCGGACGGAGGTCGGTATCGGGTGGAAATGAGGGCGAGCTTCTTATCGGAACGAATCCGTGCGCGCGGGCCGTTAATAATATTAATAATTCGTTGGTTCGTTTTGATCGAGTTCGTTTCGGTTAACGTAAAATCGTGTGCGGATGGAGGAAGGAAGTTTAATAACGCGAAAATTCTTCCTTCCACACGATGATCCGCACGCGTGTCCCGGCAGGGCTGTCTGATTACGTTTCCGTTGGATGAGGGTAGCCCTTTCAAATTGAGATAAACGCGCGTCCTGAGCTAACGCGTTTCCTTTGTCCCGTGTCCCTCAAACGGAATCCGGAAACGGCTCGCGTGAGCTCCTCATTCTCCATCCAAAACCGATAACGAAGTCGTTAACCAACGACGAACTTGTTAACCAACGATTCTCCTAAATCCAATTTCCAGCCCGGATCCATTTCCGAATCGATAAGTTTTCCACCAATTACGCCCCCTTGGCGGTCTAACCCCTCCTCTTGAGAACTCGCGAGAAATTGGTCGATTTGGTAACTTTTTACGAGATAAAATAGAGAAGAATTCCTACCCAATTAATTTCGCGTCGTGTAACTAAGCTCTCGAGCTAGGGGAGATCTCTCCAACTTCGTCCGCATTACCATAATGTTGGAACTTGCATTAGTAGTGTCTTATTTCTCGCGAGCGGCTCGTACACTTTTACTTAACCGAGCGCGTGCATTGAGCAGAGAAAGGGATGACGGAGAAAATTATGATTTGCGAAAAACGGTGTCCCTTTGCGCGTGAACGTTATTCGTTTTTCTCGTTTCGTGGCCGAAGAAAGGGATCGAGGACGAGTTACGCGAGCTCTTACGTCTTATACGTCGTAAAACGTCGATCGAAACGAAGGTTCTCCGTCACGCGCGTACGACGCGTGAAGGGCGCGCGATCCAGCTTTTATATCAGCGACGCCCGGTGTCGATCGTTAAAACGGCTATCCCGTTAATCCGTAAATGCCTGGAGGGTAATTTGGCCCCGGCAAAGCGCTTTCTTCGTCGGCCAGCCGATCGTTACGAGATCCCCGGGAGCGACCGCAACCAAACGGAACCTTCTAATTTCACCACGGCCTCTTTTGCTCAAGGCTGCGTGTAATCGACCATGCAACGCGCCACGAGCACCTTCTTCTCCTTCTTCTCCTTCTCCTTCTTCTCTCTCTTTCCACGAATCTTTTATCGATGGAATTTCGACTCTATCGATCGGCCGTTTTAACCTTCGAGGAAGATGGCACGACGGAGAAAAATTCACTTTATATTACTCCTAATTTCGATATATCCCTCGTCGATTCGCCCTTTTATTCTCATCGGATGCTCTTCGCCCTTACTACTAACCGCTTGTTATTCTTTTCCAACTTCTTTCACCTCTCAGATTCGTACGTTTCGAATTCAACCGCGCGAGAATGAAATATCGGAAACGATCGGAAATAACCAAGCCTATGTTCATTCCGATGTTCCTCGAACAACGGGCCGATTTATCTCGCGATGACCCCCGCCGATCGCTGTCGACGGTGCTCCGATAAAAGTAATTATATTTAATTAACGAGGGGAACGCGTGGCGCCAGGCAAAGATTACCGGTCGTACAGCTATCGCGTTTCATCGCTCCCCTGTTCTACACACGCCAACACCCGTCGCGATTCAATCCGTTGAAGAACAATCTTCGTGCAACAACATTTCACTTATCCCTCGTTATCGTTTTTCCTTTTTTCTTCTTTCCTTCGTTTCTCGTCGTCCCCGATCAAATTATTCGACGAACGATTATCGAGAGTCAAATCAAACGCGTGGCCGAGTTTCGGTTTCGGAAGGGTGTTTTTGCCGAGGGAAAGTGAACGAAGAAAGAGTTTCGTTGAGAGGAGGAGTGCACTAGAGTTTATCGAGCGTGAACGAGAAATTCGATTGGATATATCCTTCTCGATTATGTCGATGGAACGGAGGGAGAATTACATAGAGAGGGAGAAAGAGAGATTAAAAACAATCGTTTCTCTAATTTACTCGGGCAACGACGAAAAAAAAACGCGAAACGAATTTACCCTGAATCTTCCACACTTGATTCTACGCGGATTTCCAAAGCGTTCTCTTTTCAAGAGAGCCAAGGTTTTCTTTTTCGAAGCAAAAGGGAAGAATCTCAAAGGACATCCTGAAAGAAAGTCGGAGGAAAGTGGGAAGAGAGAGAGAAAAAAATCGGTGACTTATGTTCCGGGTATCTTTCGAGGGGTGGCTTCCCCTCATCCCCGAAACCCAAAAGGACCGGTAGCCGCTCTTCGGTCTCGTTGCGGCGCAAAAGGCGTAATTCGCGCCAATTAACAGGCAGCGAGCGCAGGTTTCTCCGAGTTTCGCTGCGTCAACCCCTTTTCATTTCCTGTCGACGCCTACGCCAACCTCGCGTTTCGTCCCCTTTCCCTCGCCCCTCGAGCTGGCTGACCCATCTTTCCACCCTTTCTCACTCTCTCCCGTCTCTCAACCGTCCATCTCTCATTTCTTCTCCTCCTTTTTTTCTTTCCCCTCCTTTCTTCCAGCGCGTGATCGTGATTCCTCGCTGGTTTCTCGATTACGCGAACTCGATGAACACCGCGTGTGTTATGAAGATACAAGGGAAAGGGAGGGAAGGGGAGGGAAGTGTTGGGGTGTAGGTCGAGGAGGGAGGGGGTCGAAGGTGGTTAAAAGAAAGAAAAAGTGGGCGTTAACGGTGAGGGGGAGGGTGAAATATGGGGCGGGGCATAGGGTGGATGCTAATAACAATAATAAAGGCGAAATAGGGTGAAATGGGGCTCCGGAGAAATTCACGGTCCCGTAATAAATTCAGGGCGAAACAGCCGTTCCATTTGCGGTCGACGAATGGCGGGGAGGACGAGAGGCCGTGGATAAGGGAAAATGAGGGGGAGGGGTGGGTTGCTGGTGACTTGATTCGTGGCCGTGCGTTGCCTGACCACGGAATGAAGTTTCCTTGGCACGAACAATTGGCCGCTCGAAGATTTAAAACTTTTCTTATCGAGACTCGATTCGCTCTTTCTTCGTTTCGTGAAAAAAAAAAAGAAAAGGGGGAAAAAAAGAGAAAAGGAAAAATCTACACTGAAAAATTGCGAAAAGTTCCACGACGGTATATATTATTATTATTATTATTCCATTCGATAAATTGCGAGCTTATCGCGATTTTCCTTCGAGAATGGCGTGGTAATCGGATTATTAATCGAAGAATCCACGGAAAGAAGGAGAAAAGCGGGCGGGGCGAACCGTTGGCGAACGAGGGAAGTGGTGGGGCGCGCGTGAAAGAATTTCGATCGTAAATTTCGGAATGGAAATTTGGTAGAGCGAATGGACAAAGGGTGGCCAAGAAGAGGTTTGAACGAAGGAGCAGGTCGCGCGGTGGTGGTGTGCAACGTGCAGGGTAAATTTTATCGGATTTACATGCGGTCCCCGAGGAGGTATACGGTGGAAAAATTCGCTCGAGCGGTTTCCCACGATGGATTCCCTTTCTGCGTGGTTACACCAAGGGAAAGATGTACGAAGTACGTTTTTATCCCTTGAGAAAATCGGGAGAATCCGCGCCTTCACAATAGTCCCCTGCGAAACGCCCGGTTGCTACGTTTCGTTGACTTTCGTTGAAAATACACGATATCTCGCACGATATTTCGCGCAAAATTCACCGAGATGAATTTCCACCGATTTTCGGAACACTTCTCCCCGATGCCCTCTTTGGTTATCTAATCTCGTCCACGCTTCTTTCGAGCGTGACGCAGATTTCGCCTCTCGAGCGAGTGAAAAACTTTCCTTCTCCCTGCGACGCGGTGAGAATCTCCCTTCCCTCCGTTAAAGGTAAACGAGAGTTACGCGACGAGTCGAGGCGACGTCGCGATACAAAGAGGAAAGAAGAGGAAGAAGAAGACGAAGACGAAGAAGAAGAAGAAGAAGAAGAAGAAGAGAAAGAAGAAGAAGAAGAAGCGTCGAGAGGAAATGGTCTCGCGGCTACGTAGCGTTATCATTTATTCAACACCCTATTCTCTCGACGCGATTGATGTACCGCCACCATTTCGCCCAAGAAACACTACTAATCACGAGAGACGACCCTTCTCCTCCATCCTCCTCTTTCCTCCAATCTATTCTTTAACCCCCCCGCCCCCTTCTCAACCATCCTTCAATTCCTTATCCGCACGCCGTGGCGTAATTTTAGATTACGCCCACGAAGGGGTAACGATGATTTTTGTTTAGGGACGCCTCGTTTATTCGGAGGAAAACTCCATAAAAAGGATTTTGCAAGCGGCGGAAGTGGCGTGTCGCGTCGTCGAAATGCCTTTCGTCCTCGTTTCCTCACACGGCCACGCTTTTTGTTCTCCCCGTTCTCTTTCCCTCGTCCCAGCGAAATGTTTGGGTTGTAAAATTCCCTTTTAGTGCCTTAGGGGGGTTTTGTGCGGAGGCGCGAGCGCCGTGGGACGAGGAAACGGGAGCGCCGAGATAGGAGAAGGATGAGGAGGAGGAAGAGAAGGGAGAAGAGGGACAACGGACGTCTGAAATATTTAATATCGCAGGGTCCGGCAGGTTGAAAATCTGGCTGGAGCCGTTCCTCCCCCTCCTTCCTTTTGTTCTCCCCGTCTAACCACCCTGCGTCCTCCTTTTCCCCCTCTTCCTTCTCGCCACTCTCGTAGTTTTAAACGTCGTCTGATTTATTTCGGGAAAAACTGATGCTGTTCCGCCGCTTCGTTCCGCGATGTCGCCTCGATTTCTTCGTTCCTTTTTTTTCTTTTTTTCTCTCTCTCTCTCCCTCTCGTTCTCCTCGAGGCTTTCCTCCCCCTTCTTGTTTCTTCAGACAATGTTATATAATTTTCCGCTCGGGGGAAGCCTTACGGTCGACGACGATTGCGTAAACCTCGAGGAAAACGCCACGCCGTGAACGAAGAAATTCTAGTCTAGGAGAAACGAAATCGTCCCTGGCGTCTTCTTTCGAAGCGCAGTCGAGTCTTTCGAGGATCTCTTGGAAATTAATTTTTGATCGATCGTGGTCGAGCCGCGATCTCTCGAGACGTTCCAAAACGCCTCGTCGCCTCTTGTTTCCTTCGAGCGCGAGTCGCTCGTCTCGCATCTCGTCGATTGGAATTTAATGGAGAGGCGACGATGCGATGGACAAGGGCGAAATTCTGATTGTATCGTATCCACGATCCAATATGTTCGCCATAACAGATTCGTAGATTGCAACCAACCAACGGAAGCGTGCTTCCAACGTATCTCGCAGCACCCACTCGATCCCCGAACGACATTTCGCCAGATCACGCCAATCCCCTTGATTGAATACATCAGCATTCATCAGCGTCGGGTTTCACAGCCGTGTGTTACCTTCGTTCGATACACCGGGGAAAACCAGAAGCAGTATTTTTCTCCTAATCGCCCCTCCGCCGCGCCGGAAAGGGAGTAACTTTTATATCGACGTTGGAGATCGTTGGAACGCCTCGTTGTTCCCAAGCCTCGACGACGAAACTTCGCCGCGACCCCCGTCCAACTTTCCACGGACCACGTTCCCCCCACCGATAGCGCGATGGAGGTATTTTATCGGGAATAAAGAGGCAGGTGGAAGAGTTACGTCCTCTTCCGTTTCTCTTCGATGGTATCTCGATCGAGGAAACACGATATCGACTCGTTGGAATCGTTCCTACACCCGCCGCCAGCTTCCACCGATCTAAACATCCTCTTACCTGGAAAATTCGAGAGATCCAACCATCGCCGGGTTAATCTTGCGAGAGGGGCGGTGGAGTAAAGTTGGCGGAATCCATGGAGGAAAAATTCGTTCGATGACGTTGCTGGCCGCAGTATCGTCGCCCCACGTACGTTGTGCAACGCCGTTCCTATTGAATTTATTTCGGAGTTGCACGTTGCTGATTGCAGCCATGCCAAAGGGGTTGGCCGGCGAGTTCGGCCCCTCGTATCCAAGCTCTCGTTTTGCTCGCCGGTCACGTATTCCTGCATCATTTGCTATGGGTTTCATACCGGCCATAACTCCACGGATATATCCTCCGCCCGTGTCAAACCTCATCCTCCCTCCCTTCATGCAACTCCACAGTCATCGTTTCCATTGCGCGTGCGGGGGAAGGAGTATCTTGCTGACTCTTAATCTAAGGCCCATTCATCGAAACGAATCCAAATGGAGAGAGAGAGAGAGAGGGGGGCACAAATTAATCAATCCTTTAGGCCAGACTCCGCGTCAATCCCGATGTCGTCGTCGCGTCGAGCTTTTTGATTCTCATTCACCGGCCTCGTTCCCCCGTGTTATTAATCCGCGAGGGTTTCGCGACGATGACGCGTTGAATCTCCGCGTCTGTCGATCTTTTTTCCTTGCTTCTTCGATACGCGTGTATCCCCAGAATTGTGCTTCCCATTAATTTACATTCCTCGTGTTTCGTCTCCCCCTCGAATCGTTTCGCATGTTATCGGCAAGTTAATTAGAATTTAAGAATTTTTATGGATTATCGTCTAAAATTCCATAAAATAGCAGCATAAAATAGGAATATAAAATCGAGATTTTGTAATGATGCTGGAGGAGATGAATTTCTGAGTTTGTCTAATTTTGGAGAGATATTTTAGTTACATTGTCGTGAAATAGAATGTAGAATGTAATATTACGAAATGGAAGGATATAGAAGATTCGTGGTATTATCTGATATTTTATTTTAATTCTCTTTTTTTGTTATTTCAACAATAATAAAAAGTTTCGTAATAATAATTAATTATTTGAAAAAAATATCGATTAAAAATTACACATGGCACGATAAAAATTATTAGGGAGCATCGAAGAATTAATTTGCAAATTATTTGTAATAAAAAATCGTAGGCTAAATTATCGAAATCAACGAAAGTTGTCGATTTAACGATATTTATATTTGGTGCATTTATCATTTTCATTTCTAATATCGCGCCACTCGAGAATACGTGACTCGAAGTCACGTGACCTCCTGAATTGGCGCCAGTGTCACCGTACCGTAAAAGAAGGCAGATCGTTGTGCGTCATACGTCCGTAAAATTTTCGTTTTTTTACGCGTTATTAGCTGGAATTTCGATACAATTTTTCGCTATCTAAACTCATTGTGCGACCAGTGATAGTGATAGTTAATCAGATTCGACCAATAATCTCAATATCGCGTAATTAACGATGTGAAAGTCGATTACGGTTATGTAACGTATACACGAAACGCCGCGTCGCGCCGTCTCCTCGAACGTAAACAAGGTTAACGTCCTTTCCTCGTTTATTTTCGTCGTAATTCGACCTCGTCGGTTGAAATATTTAGTCATTCGTGTTTCGTACGTATCGTAGTAATGTCGCGTGCCTCGAGTGAAACGAATAATCGCGTAGTTTAACTTTTTCGTAATAATTTGAATTGGTGTTCGTGCATCTTGTTACTTGGACGTTAGCTGGGTGCATCAAGATTCGTTTATTGCATTCGTTGGACGACGATGGAAGTTCTGTAGGCACATGTAAGTAATTTATTGAGCCAATATTTGCGTTAACCGTTCGAATGTCGGGACACGACGAAATGCAGTTTGCATTTGACACACGAGAGGCGCGAAGTAGCTTGCATTTAAGTTATAGACGTATATATTTTTGTCAAAATTCGTGAACTATTGATATTTCGTATAATGTAAATGCAATATATCGATCGCTATTTCATTTCTTAATCTATTTCGAATTGGAGATTCCATTCGTGCGTTTACCATACGTATTATGGCGTCGTATTTAAATGAACGGGAATAATATTTAGTTTCGAAGCAATTAGAGATAGAATAATTTTTATCTCTAATAATTTCATATTCGATAAATATATACGTTTACTGGCCAATATATCTACATATTAATCGCCCGATAAATGAATATATTTATCTGGAATGATAAAAATTTTTAAATACGACATTACGTATACGATATTTATTTTTTTACAATTTCATCGTAACATATACATATACGTTTTTATTTCCATTTTTATTATGCATGTTTTATATTCTCGTTACGTTGCGTATCTTTTTTCATTTTTTAAAAAATTCCATACTTTTATCACAAAAATATACATAAACACGCGAAAAGAATTCTAAATTCACCAATTCAAAATTTCATTCGTACGTACATTTTTGTTTCAATTACACTTAAGATCGATTATCCAACGTATCCAATATTTCGCGTTCAATTTTCAATCGTAACGGAATAAAATATTTCAACGTTTCAATCCTCCCACTTTAATATTCATCCCGGTATCGATCTGGAAACCGATCCACTCTCGATATACATATATACGGAACAACATCTCGAATCAATCGAGCGTGATCATTCCTTCCCTGGATTTCTTTCTTTCCCTTCCTCTCGATCCTCGTGTTTTTCACTTTACCCCTGTCGATCGCATCTCTCCCCGGCCGGGCAGCACCGGGTTCGGAAAAAGCGTTCTCGATCGAGAGAAACGACGCGTCCGTCGAATATCAATGTCTCTGCGAACGGAGGAGCCTCGAACGGGATGCGCCCGTACCAAGAGGGATGGTTACGTCGTCGTTCGGTACAGCGGGGGTGCGGGAGGAGTTAATAAGCCGGAAGGAAGGCACCGGATAAATCGAGCGTGCCTTAAATCCTCAGTCAAATTTCGACGTTTCCGTCCCCCCTTCCCCCTCGATTTTTAGCATTCCTCGCGCGCGCGTTGATCCTACGGTTTAACGGAATGCAAAGTTCAACGTGGAACGAATGGCGCGCGATACCACGGATGGAGCGCGGCCACCAGAAAGAGAAAGGGTGTGTGCAGCGGAACGAGATATAGGATTCCGTGAAAAGGGTGGACGTTCCTTTTTCCGAACGTTTCATTCTCGCCGGCGTTTTTTC
This sequence comes from Apis cerana, assembly GCF_029169275.1. NCBI lineage: Eukaryota > Metazoa > Arthropoda > Insecta > Hymenoptera > Apidae > Apis > Apis cerana. Next base: position 7,995,842 of record NC_083861.1, read on the forward strand.
GTATTCATGAGCGCGTGCTCCCCGTAACCGTGATAGGATTTAAAGGATGGTTTATTAAAACGGGGTCGGGTTATTACGATCGTCGCGGATGCAGGGAGCGTGCGGTTCGGCTCGAAATTTTTCGCCGATGTAACGCCGCGTTATGGCAGATTCCCCGTTTCCGTGTAACGATACGAACACTTGGTAAATCCTTTCGCGGGCTAGTACGTGCTCGTCGAGGGAAACAACTGCAATAACGCGTGATATCGTAAACATCAAATTATTGCGGTTACCGCGCGAGATCTCGGCTGTCGTCGCCGTCTATATCTCTGTAAACTCGCAAGCTCGAAGCCCTCGCTTCTTTCTCTCTCTCCCTCTTTCCCCTTCCTTCGACGATCCTTTATGCATTCGGATCATCGACGCCGCCTTTAATCGAAGTATCGCGAGCGTTATCGCGCGCTACGATCTGGCACGAAGATTTCGCTTCTCGCAACGATTTCTATTCGACTCCTTTTAACCCTCCTTCACCACGAGGCGCAACCTTATTTACAGCGCGCACGCGATCCATGGATCATCATCGACGAAACACGTACACATGCCTCCTTCGTTCCTATCCTCCCTTCTTTCTTTATCAACGGCCACGCGACATCACGGGTTCACCCTCTCTCTATTCCGAATGTGAAGGGCGATAAATATTAATGAGGCGGGGTGGTCGTTGCAACGGAATAAGGGGAGGAATGCGCGTCTGTACGTGTGTTTGCCGAGCGTGCGGGACGATACGGAGGGAGCAGACGCACGCGTGTATAGCCTCGGATGTGTACACAAGATTTACCGTCTTGAAACGCAATCTCGATTAGATGGTTAGCTGGCAGTGGAGATGGTACACGGTGCGATCGCGCTGTCTAAATAATTACAGTTTCGTGAACGTTCGCTCAGACTCGATTTCAACTTCGATCTCGACCGCTTTTTACGTTTCCTTCTCCGAGCAAGCGGAGAACGGTGGGATCCATTTTCAAAGTCAACTCGCTGACCCTTTTCGGGATCCGTCTTTCAAAGATTTATATATATATATATATATGTACACACACACACACACGCACACGCCACGTGTATTTATCGCGTTTTCCACGCTACGCTTCGGTTTTCCATCTTTGATCTTATCCGAGATTGAGACTCCTCGTTCCTTCGCAGCTTCGCTTTCCTCTCTTTGAGAAAAGCGATCGAACCGATGGAAATATCAGTCGGTTAATGAACCGACCGGGGGCCGAGTCTCGGTTTCTCGTTTAAAAACCAAGTTTTCTTTCTCGAACGCGAGCCAATCTCTTATTGCACGTGCCATTCTCCTTTTACTTTATCAATTTCCGGCGAATTTTTATTTGAAGCCCGTCCCCCGTCCAACTGCGTATCGAAACGTGATCAGCATTCGTCCCGGGCTCGATCGTTAATGTATTTCCAATGAAGCTCGCCGATGATTCTCACCAGCCAATAAGACTAAGTCGAGAAACAATGCGATTAAGAAATATTCTTTTCTTTTTCCAAAAATCCACCAACCTCTCTCCCTTCCTCCCCCTCCAATTTCCTAGTCAACGAGGCTCCTCTTCCCTTCGATGTTAAATTATTATTACGCCGAGGAAACGTTCATTCGTCCCCTTCGTTACGCATCTCTCCGTTCCTCTGACAAAATATTTAATAACCCTTAGTTACCCTCGTACAATATTAATACATCCCCGGAAACGCGGCCCGATCCGAGGAGAGAGATGAAAAATTCCGACCAGAAACCATTATTTCTCGAAACGTCGGATCCCTCTCCCTCTCTCTGCCACTTTTATATCGCCCAACAGCGGTTACCCGCGCGAGATAATTCCACCGCCGTCGTTCTAGCGGTACACGCCGCGACGTGTAACGCGTAACGACGAAAAAGCGAGACACACGATCGTCGCCTAGCCGTCGTAGGTCAGTGAAATCGTTATTCCGCCGCCGCCGCCGTTCAACAATTTCCTCTGCTCGGCTGGTGGCGGGTTCGCGAAAGGAAATATTACGCTCGTCCGTAGCTTCCGTTGAAAGTGGCGACGTTGCCTCGTGCATACGATACGAGGCCACGGTTGTTTCACGCGCTCGCTTCGACCTTTTCCATTTCGTTCGCTCGCGCATCCCGCCAAGTGTCGAACGAAGCAGGGCAAAAAGGGGAGGGAATTGCGACGAATTAAGGGTGACTTCTTTGTCTACGCGCGTGTGTCGGGTCACGTATCGATGGTTACACACGCGCGTCTATCCCCCCGCGCCGAATGCAAATAACATTTTATTCGTATGCTCGAACGAGCGTGCTCTCCACCTCGCGCCTAGATTCGATTTCCTAGAAGCTTTTAAGCGCGCCGCCTACACCGCGCAACAAATTTCCCGATCGGATTAATCGAGGGCCCGGGGAATATAATTGTTCGATTGTGCGCTCGCCTCGAATAACTTAAACAAATATAAATATTACATTGAATAAGTACATAGTTATATAATAGTTAAGTAATAATTATTAAGTAATATATATATAGTATTAAGTAATAGTTTTTAAATAGAATTAAATAAAACTAAAATTAAAATATAAAATAATATTTTTTTTCGAAAAAGAGGGGGAAAAAGAGCGCAAGCGAGGGGGTACGCGTATGTAAAATTGCGCGGTCGAAAAGTGGTTGGAATAGATGTAAAAAGACGGGTAGGAAGGGAGAGAGAGAGTAGTTGTAAAGGCGCGACTGGGTTACACACTGGGTTTTTTTCGAACGCTTTCCTAACCTATTAAACCCTCCATCGAGCTATTACCTACAGCGTGGCAAATTCTTCTTCCTTTTTCCCCTCTCCCTTTTCTTCTTTTTTTATTTCCAGCACGAAAAACTCTTGCTATTGTTAGAGGCTCACTTTTTTTCTGGCCATTCGAACGCACCCTCCTATCGCGCACGTGTCGCGATAACTTTTGAAAAATCCTTTTTTTCCCCTTCTCCTTCTCCCTTTCCCTCTGTCCCCTTTATATTGTTCTTCCGCTTTGCGGAAATCCAACAGCGATACTCCGCAGTTTTATTCATACGAATAACTCTAGCCCCCTTTCCTTCTACGCCGCGTATAGGTTATGCAAATAGGCGCGCGTACACAGGATGCGCGTATATAGAAGAAGATATTTCGGTTGCGGCTCGTGGTTTCGTAACGACGGGGGAACCGGAAAACGCGATAAAGATTTCAGGTGTCTCGAGCGAGGATGTAATTCGCTGGAATTTTCGGTCGGGATTAAAAGTCGAGATGGGACAATCTGTTTGAACTGTATTCGAGAAAAGAGAAAAAGTAGCCACGAGTATCTGGCTTTCGGTATACCGTGTCCCGTCATACGGCAGCGAGTTGCGATTTCGGTGGTCGAACACCCTCTCTCCCTCCCCCGTGCGAGGGATCGTTTAGATAAAAGGGAAGGAAAAGCACGATATTGCCACTCGGTATCTCGTCCTGGGACCAATACCCGTTTCGAACATTTTCCTGCGATTCGCAACGAGATCGAACCCTTGCGAGAGAGGCGAGAATTCGTTTCTCTCTTTCGCGCGCTCGCCTTTTTTTCTATGTGTATTCTTTCTCGTCTCTCTCTCTCTATCGATGAAGCGGTCGTAAAGCCTGGCGCTCGTCGAACAACGACATCCTCAAAGGATCCTCGCGCGCGTGCACCCACCACGAGATTCCAGATCTCTCGGCAAATCCTTCGAGCGCGCCTTCCCCGAAGCGAATCGTGAAACCTCGTTGCGGGAATTCGATGCTCCTCTCGACCAGTCATCGCGATTGTTCTTCCTCCCCTTTTTATTCCACGATAAGAATTTACGAAACCCTTGGAAATGGCACGGCCCTTCGCGGTGTTCTTCCTTCTCCTCTCGATCCCTTTGCTTGGGGAATTTTTTTAAAATTCGAATCGTGAAAGGATCGTTCGAAGCTGGAATTTCTGATAGATTCGATAAATTCTGATCGTTGGCTAACATCGTTTACTGATGGGAAGAGATATTTTTTTTCTTTGTTTAGTTTAATCATGTTTTTAATGTATTAACGATATTTTAAATATACGAGAAATTTAATGAAACATCGTTAATTATTTACAGGTAATCAGGTTAAAGTAATTTTGAGTAAAAAAGAATTCGAGCAATTACTTTCACCCTTTATCGATATTATCGATACATATAATGATAGATGTAGGTAAATTTTGCCGATATTTGATAATGACATGCAAATTCCCTGTTGGTAGATTACACTAGTTTTCCACTATATTAAAAAGAAAGTAGTAATAATAAAAAGGTACGGGAAATAAATGTAATTGATGTGTATCTTTCAAGCAAGTTTATTTTATCTACAATACAGATTTCGTGAAAATTGATGAATAATATCTCCGTCACTAGAACTAGAAACGAAAGAATTGAATTTATGAATTTTAATAAAATTATTAAAGAATTTAAAAATTCTCGAAAATCTCTCGCGATCTGGAAAGAAAAAAAAAAGGCCACGAATTCTCCTTGAACCGATATCTTTTCTCAAAAATCTCGACTCTGGAAAAAAACGAGTTAACCGAGAAAAAAAGGGAACGTTGGCGCTAATTTAACCAAGATTGAGAAAACACCGTTTGATGAAAGACGAAATCTTTGCGATGCAAATGACAGAACGTGGTGGCGGAAACTTTAACCCCGCCTTCTCTTCTTTTTCCCCTGCGTGGCGGCGGCGGCCCCTTTGAACCCGAAACAATGGTCGCGATTTAATGGAAACGGAATTGCGAGGGTGGGAGGGGGAGGCAGAATTGCCAGTCGAGTTTCGGTTAAACGGATAGATTCATCGCGCTTCAACGAAGAAATTGTTGGACTCGACAAGGTGGGGCCCTCGGGATCAAGGAAACTAGCTTTTGTCTTTTCCTATACTTTTACCGTCCCCCCGTCTCCAATTTCCCTGAAATTTTCACCAATTCGGGCTGGTCGTGAATAAACGAAAATTTCGCTCGCACGTTGCACAAACGGCGACGCTCAAACCTGCCCAACTCTGCATTAACTCTTTACCAAAAGGTTGAGAGTACTTCAACTTTTCAACTCCTAATTTTCAACCGTTCTTCGCTTCGTAATTATCAAACGGTGTGTGCTTCATTGGAGACCGAGTTTCCTTCTTTTTAGATATATTTCCATTTCCGAGCTTCCATATTTGTGCACCTTTCAAACTCTATTGTATTCGAAATGATCTAATCGTTGCCGGAATCATTGGTATCGCTTTGCAGAAGCTTTCAATCAGGCTTCGAATGTTTTCTCCTATTATTTTTTCCAAATTCTCAAAAATTCCTTCGAATTTTTAAATATATTTTCATTTCGATCTTTCAAATTCAATTCGAAACGACCTATCATCCCAATCATTTTCAGTATCACTGGCATCGCTTTGCAGAAGCTTCCAGCCAAAGTTCGTTTCTGTATCTGTTTTCCAAATTCTTAACTTCCTACAATTTGCGAAAACATTTCTTCTTTCAATATCGGGTATAACGTGAGCGCACCATGAAATCCGCACCAATTTTGAGTTTTGGAAGATGGTGGAAAAGCGAGGAAACCTTGGCATCGTAAATCTCGGAGGTATCGCATCGAATTTCCAAAACTCTTGCGCGACGAAAATGGCAAAGTTGTCGTACGCAATTAGGGACTCTAGCAGATGCATCGGATGCCACCAGGTGTGATCCTCAATTCAAAATCATGGCGGAATCGCGGGAAAAAGCGAGTCTCTTTCATAGAAAAATTAATTGGCGTCCAAGTTGTGGCGAAAAATTATCGGCAGACCAATGCGACCCGACTGATGATCGCTTTCCGAGCAACGAAGAGAAAAATGGGGGAGATGAAAAATCGTGGTTGCTTTTTGGTATCGAATCAAAGTTTTCTTTATCTCTCGTAGAAATTTAATCTTCTTCTGCCGGCAACAAAGAGATAAGGTCTCAAGAAGGCCGGAAGATAACAGTATCTCGACGTATTCGAAACATTCGAACACCGTGAAAGTCTCGAAACGAAGGAATCCGGCAAAGAACTCGAAACACGCTCGGGAATATTCTTCAAATTTGAAGAATTTCACGGATCGAAGGTGTGTCCCAAGATCTTCCATCAATTCTCGATCATCCTCTCAAACAGATAACCCGTGTTTAAACCCGTATTCGACATTGGCAACGATCACGGCCAATCACGGAATAATTTATGAAACATACGTATCGAAATATGAGTCGTTACACGGATAAATTGGATAAATAATACCAATTGTTCACCGAATATCACCCCTTCGATTATCACCCCCGATGCATAATCCGCTCAAGCCGTTCTCGAACGTGTTAATGAGAAAGAAGCTCGTGAATTTCATCGGCGTATGCGGCTGGCTTGTTGCGCGAAATTCATTAGAAAATACGCTTTTTCATCAACGTCCGACTACCCTTTTAATTGCTACTTTCCATGGTTTCTCGATGCGCCCGCCAACTTTTCCAATATGATGTGCTTCCGCATGCCGCACTCAGTGGCACGCTTCATCCCCCGCATACACAGACTTTTGATTTCCCCTTCCCCTTTGCTTTCTTCCCTTCTGGAATCGTTATTCGAAATTGCGCGTTAAAAATCGCGAAACAAAGACGATCGAACATCCGTACAATTCACCGGGGAGGGGTTTCAAATTATTCGTGACAAGTTTAACATTTCTTCCCAAACATTCGTCGTCTAACCAAGCGGTCGAAGTGCTTCAATAAGCACGTAAGAGAGATAGAACGAACGATTTCCGCTTCGTTACGGCGTCTAGGATAAGAAAATAGATATACGAAGAAAGTTTCGATCAGAGGGTTGAAGTTATGTTCTGGAATGCGCTGTTCACGACCCGTTCGTATATTTGATACACGGTGTATTCGTAGCCAGCGAGCCGTTCTCTTACAACTCTCAACCCCTACGTATAACGATAATTCTTTTGGACGTCCCTTGGTGTATAATTAAAAAAAAAAAATTCCACGACAATCCCTCACAAATCCTCTCCCCCCAAAGCGTCGATGCGACATCCTCGCGTTTGCGTTTCCTTCGCATCCTCTCCATTTTCAATTCTACGAAACGCATCCCACCCATCGATCAAACACACGGCGCCTTTTTCCGCTCGGAATCCCGATCGAAGCGAAACATCGACACCCTAGGCTCGTTTGTCCACGAGGCGGAGAGGGTCCCCCCTGCCCTGCCCTCGTGAATCACTCGTCCGTGCCATATTCCTCCAAACCGAACCCGTCGATCCACGATTTATATCTCGTGGAGAAAAAAGTCGGGAGGGGGAAAAATTCAGGCGTTCCAAATAGATGTGCCACAATTTGGCGCCCCCACGCTTGTCGTTCGCGCCAGGAACCGGAGAAAAAGCACCCGTTTATGACCCGTTTCGTCGCCCTCTTTTATCCCCCTCGAAGATTGGTCGAGACGAGTCAGTCTCTCTCTCTCTGTCTCTCGATTCCTGAAATTTATAGTTTCCACGAGGATGATACGCGGACGATCGAATCCGCTCGTGCGGACGAGGTTTCATTATGCAAAGTCGAAGGAGAATTATAAACGTTCCGGGTATAATTGAACGGCATACGGACGGCGCATGAAAAAAAGGCTCAATTTAAGATAACAACGTTATCGCGAGCTTTTCTTCTCTCTCTCTTCTTCTTCCTCGTTCCGGGCGACACTCGCTCTTGTTTACGATCAATGAAACGATACCGGGCGAATTTACATTTTAATACCCGTCCGCGAAACGAGGCTGCTTGCTCGTAAAGCCAAGCCTCGAAGAATTCTTGGCGAGCGTGTAACAACGCGGCTCTCTCTCTCTCTTCATTTATCGGTTCTCCGCGAACCGTTTATCGGTGTCTCGCATACAAATTAGATCGCGTCCGTTTTTTCGCCGCTTCGATCTTTACTTTCGATCGAATTCCGTACGGATGCTCGATTCGTCCCCGTGTTTAAATTATTATCGAGGCCGGCCGACCTCGATCGAGATTCGATTCGAGATTCGGCGGCAGGATCGAAAGAATCGAAAAGAACAGACGTCAACTTGATGAATAATTGATGAGAGCCGTTAGAATTTCCGCGAAACCTTGGACGCTTTCGTGGCGGGGATGCGAAATCTGGGGGATTTATCCCCCAGAGATATGTGTCGAGGTATGAAGCTCTGGATCCGATCGATATATTCGTTGTATATTTACGCTCGTAAGTCGCTCGATGATTAATATACGTTCTTGTTTCTTCGCCATTTAAAGCGGTCGATCGAAGCGTTATTTTTAAGTCACGTTTGATAATCGAAGTCGAAGATGCGTCTTCTTATGCGATTCCGAGATTCGAAAAGATCCCAAATTCCTTCCTTGGGATATCTCGAGCGCGTTCTCCTCGATTTCCTTTTTTATTTTACGATTTTGTTAGGTTGCCAAGGATACGTGCGAGGATCCATGAGTTTCATCGCTCGAATATCTAAATTTTATTCGGGACGTCGTGCTTGGATCGAACAAAACTTTACCATTTTTTCGCGATCAAAGAAACTCGGATAGTTCTTTGCATCTGATAGGACGAGGAAAAGATGAAACGATATCAAATCGAAAGATACAAGTTTCGTAATTATTCTATAGCAATCGCTCGAATTAGCTAACACCTTTCCACCCCTCGATCTTGTTCGATTTTAATCCCAATTTCTTCATCGTGAACATCGCCTCATGATCTTGTTCCAATGCGAAATAGTTATTTGATCGTGAGACTATGAAATATGGAAGGGTGCGAAGGAGGAAATAAAAAGTTTAAAGACGATGGAAAAGTAAGAGAGGGGCGTTCATTTTCATCTCTCCTTATTTCCTTGCCCATCGTGGACGTTCTCGTGATTCGTTCGATTAAATATATATATATATATATACCCTCCTCGAAGGAAACGACCGCCACCCCCCGTTCGGATTTTTATTCTCGCTCGAACAGAGAGTCTGGCGATCCGGGTAAAATTCGAGCGACCAACCCCTCTCCACCCCCTCTTTCTCTTTAATTGCGCGATTTCCGCTCCTAGATTGCTCTTTGTCCGGGTAGCCAAGACGCTCCAAGGTTTCTCAGATTTCTAAAATGGCCGCCACTCGTGACCTCGTGTTAGCCCTTTTCGAGGTTCTTGATTAAATTTCTCGATTAATTAGGACGTTACGTGAAACGTTTTCTCTGTTTGTCTTTGATTGGTTAAAGAACGAACTCCTTCGATGCGTTACGTTATATTTTTCCTTGGATGAATATCTGAGAAAAAAGAGACGAGTAGAAAAGACGTGGATCGAAAGGTGGAATATAATTTGAAAACATGGATGGATTTGATAAAATGATAAATAAATTGCGCAATACATACTTTTGTAAATTCTTTTAGGAAGATAATACGATCTTAATTAACGTGACGATTGTTCGATGACCTATTCCATTTTTAAATAATTTTTTAAATAATTTGACAAGGGTTTGGAGGAATAGAGATATATCTCAGGATTTTACGTTTCCATCTTTTGTGATAAGCTCGAATCTTATTATCCAACGGATCCAACGGAAATCTGGAATAAATTTCGACGAGGAATAGGCCGTATTGCTCGCGGAGGAAATTTGAATGTAAATCATACGATTACGCGAGAGTTGCGAAAAAGGGGTAGATTCACGGACCGTGGATCTCGTCTGGTGGCAGGCATCCGTCCTTGGCCGGGGAATAAAAATCTCGAGGGATCGCGTTCCCGAGACGGGCTGGCCGTTTAATCTAACGAAATTTATCCCGAGAATAAGGTTCAGCAATCTAGAAGGGATAACGCTATCTTATTTACCGAATCTTATATTACACTCGGGGAAAGATATCTTTGGTCTCGATTCTCTAATTCGATAATTGGATCTTTCGTTTCATCCGCGAAATGCAGAGAGAAATTTTTTCCCAAATTACGGAACCTCGCGTTCACCATCTCTACGTTATCCCTGATAATTTTCTATCTTCTCTCATTCTAAAGGAAAAAAAAGAAGAACGGAAAATTATCACGCGATTTTCAACGGCACATTCAACGAAAGGACAGAATTAATTATAATAAATCGAAGATAAATTTAACTTTCTTCAAATAAATACTTTCACTTGGAACAATATTTTTCAATTCAACGATGTCGATGATCTTCTACAACGTTGATATCGAAAAAGAGAAAAAAAAAAACTTAAAATTCACGCACATTCGACACGCTTGTTCTCGCGTTTCGCATATCGTTCAATATTCATACGAGCTCGTTCATGGGAACAAGATCATCTGTACATTTTTACCCGATAAATGGAATAAATCGGTGATGCGCGCGGTATGCATAAGAAAGAGGGTGGATGGAGAGGAGAGGGGGTCACATACTCGTAAACAGAGAAGGGAAAGGATTCTCGCGCTTGTAACGTTTTCTGTGTTCTCGCGCAAAGTGGCGTTTACCACCTGTCGATCAAAAGATCGGACAGCACAGGTGGGTGTGCGAACCTCTCGAAAGCGTGTTCGAACGACTTCGTTTCGACGTCGATCGCGCGTTGATTCGAGTGAATCGATTCATCCGATTGTGCGCCCGAATAATGGGCACACGCCAGTTACACGCGGATTTCCGCTTTTGGCGGTTGTGCAACCCTTTTGAAGGTTACTCACTGTATCGAGGATTATTCTAGTAACTGCTCTGAACGGATTCGAGTTCTCGATTTCATTTTTAACGTCTTGAGCGACGGACGCTTTCGCGATTCTTTGATCGTTCGCAAAGAAAAGAAGATTCGATCGAATTTTTATTGGGCGAAATTTATCGAATCGTGCGAAAATCGTGTTTTGGAGGAAGCATATCGAAAAAAAAATCGAAAATTCGGGCAAGACGAAAAATTATAGCCTTTGATCGGGATCGATTGTCCGCTTTCATGAATTCGAAACGATCCATTTTTCATAGGAATTCGTACTTTGAAGAGGGGGAGTACATGGATGCATGCGGGTTACGATCTCGGATAAATTTCCGTGCAATTTCAATACGAGATGATTCCTCTTATAGAGGCAAGTCTCCCTTTTCTCCTTTCCCCCTCCTCCTCTTCCTCGATATATAGTGCGGGGACTGCTGTGGGATAAGACGAGCGGATATTAAAAATATCTTCCGTCGAAGAACGGACAGCGATCGACTTCCGGTTTATCCGTTTTTACTCCATTCCCAAGCCGTCCCCGTAGCTCGATTGGCCGCTTTTCGTCCCCGATTCCTCTATTTTTCCACGATTTTCTTCGCTCCTCCCCTCCTCTTCCCCCTTTGCAACGTTTCTCCCGCAAATCTTAACGGGCGCAGCAGTGATGGGCCGATCCAACCATTTCAAAAACGATTCGTATCGGAGAGATAGAGAGAGTAAGTCGTTTGGGAAAGATTCTAAACGTCTAATTAATCCTGGAAATTGATTCGATTCCCGGAGGAAAACTAATGTTGTTCTATCCTCCGAGTTCTTGTTCTTGGATAGTTGCTAAAGTAGATTAGAGGCGGCGTGGTTATTCCGGGAACCTGCTCATTTTGCTGTAAACGCGGTCCCGTTTCCGAGTATCCCTAATTTCGATGCTAGTACTCCCGACGGTTTTCGTTTTGCATGTACGGCACGATATAATAGAAATTATTCTCAACGGCCACCTAACGACCAGAGGTGGTTATCGTTCCAATTCTCTTCGAGCACCAAACCTTTCCGAACCGCGATCGTAATAAAACAAGTAGAATTGTACCGCAAAAATTGATCAACATCCTCGCTCCACGCTCGCTTAATTAATTTATCGTTATTCAGTCGTCCACAACAAGCGCGTAGCTCCAATCCAGCTTTTTCATCCCGCTTCAACTAATAGTAGAGCAGTTTCAGAATTTTTAAAAAAATATATATATATATATCCATCCCCCTTATCCGAGGGTAGCTTCAGGCCGGGTATACGCATTTTCCCGGGCGAATCCTCTTAATTACTTTAATGGACCGTCGAAAAGTAACGTCAACGTTGGACGTCATCCTTTGACCATCGTGTGCCAGCTTCTCTTCCCAGATATAGAGAAAGCATATTTCATTTTCTAAACATCCTGCTGTAGATTCTCTCTGACCTCTTGTTCGAGAAAAAACGCTTTCTCAGACTCGTGGCTGTTTACCCTCGCCGGCGGATTCGCCGAGCTTCGTTCCTTCGTTTCCTCGCGAGTCTCGAGAAACGAAATACGGGATTCCCTTCGCGGAAAATTGTCGCGAATTTCGTTAACGGCCGCATATTCGATCGAGGGAAATTACTGGCTGGAAGAATGGATTCACGATCGAGGCTTCGAATACTGCGCGTACGAAAATTATGGGCAATCATCGTCCACTCGCGAATTGCCAACTATTCCGCTCGAATATTTTCTCGAACGATTCTGTGCTTATTCAGCAAGCCTCTGAAGAATCTCGAAGAAAGAGATAATCGTGAATTCTGAGACGATTGGAAAATGGAATATTTTCAAAAAAAAGTTAATCTAAGAACACGTCGAATCGAGAGCAAATTCATTGGAACAATAGGAATTGCGCGGTGACGCGAGCGTATAATCCAATCGGATGGAAATCGGGGACAAACAGTTGGAACGCGTTCTAATTATTAATAACGCGACGAGTCAGTGATCAGATGGATGGCTGTTTGCACCAACCGGAATTGGTTACTCGCATTACGGCGCTTATCAATGGGCATCGTTGAAATTGCGGCGATGCGCTCGCCCCCAACGAGCCGCGGTGGTAAAGAAAAGTCGGCCGATGGTGATTAGCGTTGCCGATCAATGGAAGGTTTATCAATGCTCGTTGGGACGAATTTCATCCCCATGTATCCCCGAATATACGAAGAACCGGCGCGTTCTTGGCGCCGGTCCACCTCCGCTCTTGAAAGCAAAACCCGTAAACCCGTCGTTTCCTCGGCGCGGATCGGTAATTTCGGTTAACTGGAATCCGAGCAGAGGAGGTTTGGATCGATCGATCCGATATTAAGCTCGGAGCAGAAGAAGTAGCCCGACTTTACGAGCCGGATTTTTACGATTTCCCTGCGAGTTCGTGCGAGGGGTGTAACCTGCACGTATTTCGGTTAGGTGTCCGGACTGCACCTACGTGTTTCTCCCTCCCTTCCAGCCTCTCGCGCTTCCTTCGAACTTTAACGAGTTTGTCCCGATGTGTAATCGCATCCGTGGCTGCAGCGACGTCGAAACATCAACGACAAATTGGATTTTGAAACAGTCTGTACGTGACCGCGCACGTACCGTACCTCGCAGACGCCTCGACGCCGGAACGGAGATGATCCGCGGCTTCGATTTACGAGGGGAGATAGGCCCTGGCTTCGAACGGCAAAATTCTGCGTAAAGAAATCGTCCATCTTCCGGATAATCTTATCCGCTAGCTTTAATTACGCGCCAAAGCTTCCTTTCCGTAAAGAAAATGCGTGAAAAATTTCCCTTTCCCCTCTTTCGTTTCGCGCTCTTGAAGGCAAAAATCTGATTTACTGGTTATTTTTTTTTCCAGTGAAGTATCTGAGGGAGGTGACACCGTATTTCAGGAAGGCGTCGATCATCCAGGAGGTGGGATGGGAGTTGCAGCGCGGCTTTCTCAGCGCGACACCACCGCCCCCGAAATCACCACCGCGAGCGGATACGCGTTATCTGCCGCTCCAACTCTGCAGACTAACCAGGGCTCATCCTTCCTCGGATCCCGGTAAGTTGGCTCCGTCGTCTCTATCGCTATCCGTTTAATACGTGGCGCGAGGGGGCGGCCGAACGTCGCCAGGGTAACGCGACGAAATTTCCGAACAGGGGCGTGAAACCGGAAAACGCATCGACCCAACGACTAACGCGAGAGCGTTAATTAACGCTGGCCCCGTCGAACGGATTCTCGCCTCCTCGCGGCTGCCTTTCGCTGCCGCGTATTTCGTTGGCCGACCTTATTCCGAGGACAACGTTGCTTCGTCGGTTCAGGAGATGGATCACTGTCGCGGGTTATTATCACTGTGATAATATAGTGAGGCATCCTCTCGTGAAAATATTAGTATTCTTTGTTGTCGGATATGTTTTGCACATTTTTTGTGAAAAATCTCTGTTGGATCGATCGATCGGAGGATTTCTTCGAAAGCGTCGAATCGAATCGGGGGAAAAAATATTCCTTCCGAGAGAAGTAACTTGGATCATTGGAAAATTTCGAAATCTTTTTTGCTTTCGCGACACGATTTCCGAGATGTATAAAAAGAAGGATTAATTTTTAATCGTCTCCTCTATATCTCGTCTCACTGGTCTATTACAAATTGCAGACGGAGCGTAGTAGTAGCATTTCCAGCGCTGAAAAAAAAAGAGATGTAGGTTAATGGACCGATGAATCCATTTATAATCTTTGCTACAAAAATACATTTAATTTAGTTATAAATAACTCACCGTATAATTAACATTTAGTAATTACATTTATAATTAATTGCATTTATAAAGATACGATTAATAATATGTAATTACCTTTCCGTTTTAATAGGAATTAAAATTAATATCGCGTCGTAAAAGTATGGCGTGTGGATTTTCCCGAGTGTTTTGCTAATTACAGGATCGAGTGAGGCAATTCTAGGAATTTCTCTTCGTGTCTGTTCCTGTATATATATATACATTTATCCGTGAAATTCCACGAGAGGGAGTCCAAGAAGTTGAAAAATTAATCGATTGCAAATCGAATGAACGAGATCCCCTCTTGTCTCTCGTTGAACGTTTAGAACTAAATGTTCCAACGAAACGTAACCGGGATTACGTGCACAAGCCGCGTCTCGTGGATGGCGCTCCTCTCGAGAGCTGCATGCTCAGCGACCGAGATAATGACAGCCATAACGCAATTAACCCGTTTCTGGCATTACAGTCGAACGAGGCTGCGCGGCGCCGGCGTGCCACGAGTTTGACAGTCAATTATCGTCTAATAGAATGACGACTAAACGCCGTCGGAGAAAAGCATCGTCGCGGTTACACACGTCGCCCGTTTCAATCCTCCGCGTATTCGTCTCTCTTTCTCCCCTCCCCGACCTTCGTCGTTATAAAAATACAAATCGAAATCCCTTTCGACGGGCAACTGTTTAAATCCCGTTCGAATCTCTCTCGCGTTTTTTAGCGATCGCCGTTTAAACTCGAGCCGAGCGCGTCGCTTTCGCGAGGAACACACACACACACCCTCTTGTTCTCCTTTGGGAGGAGACAATAGGGAAGGGGGCGACTCGTTTGCGTGTACACCAGATGGTGGTAAGTGGCTTCGCGGTGGTTGAATGGATCCAGTTTTCATCGAGACGCTGCTTCCCTCTGTCTGCTCGTTGCGAGGGACACGGCCACAAAGAAGGGGTTAGAAACGAGTATCCGTCCACCCCTCCGCGGATCCAACGACGTCGAGTTAATGAAAGGCTAATGGGCTCTTAATTCTATAGAGCTCCTTCCTCCCCTCGAATCCTCAACCCTTGTCCCCCTCCCCTCGATAACTGTCTCCACTCGTCCGGAGTAGGTCCCTAGGCCCTAGGTTGTCGTTCGCCAAGAGGAGCAGCGTCACCCGAAGGAAACTAAGCTTTCCAAGTTATCCTCTCCCATTCTCTCGCTGCATTTCGCTCTCCACAGGATTCGTAAATAAACCTCTCTCTCTCTCTCTCCATTTTTCCCGCCGTTATCTCCGCTTCTTCTTTTACGTCCCTCGGCGGGATTTCGTTCTCGCCCCCTTATTCCGCGCTGACTTCGTCTCCCTGCGACTGAAAATCGTGCGCCCTCGCGGGGAGGGGGGAGAATAGGCGTCGATAGGTGAGTGGAGTGGAGGGGGAAAGCGAGAACGAGAAGCGTGGCTCGGTATTCTTGTTATCTGGACACGGGTTACAGTATCGTCCAGCCACCTCGCTGTTTTTCAATGGTATTTTCCAAGACAACAGCCTGGCTCGACATGCGGAACTCCGCCTCCCATTATTCTGTGTATTACCAGCGGGTGGATAGTTGACGGGATCTAAAAATTGGCAGGGACGCGGTGGGCAAACACCGGGCGCGGGAAAAGGTCGTTAAATTCATCCGGAGTTTGCTCGTCAAATATTCAACGTTCTCGCTCTTCCGTGCTCCGCTGTTTGTCGTCCTCGTGGCGACCGTTTATCTTCGAACCCGGCGAACATCCATCGTCGGAAATTAAAGAAACCGGTCCGCGGGAGTAAAGCAATAACAAACAGGTACAGCTTGTTTCCGAGAGGGGAAGGAGAAGGAGAGAAGGAAGGTGGCCCGTGTGTAAACATTCCCCTTCTCCTCCCCCTTCGCTCGTACACCAAGAGCCTGTTTCCAACTTTTCCTCGAATCAATATCCTCGAAGGAGTTCAACTTTCACGGTGGCGCTTTTTAGCCGAGTTGTTTGGTACGTAGCGAGCGTGTTATCGACGGCTCTTTTTTTTTTTTTCTTCCTCCAACTGGAGAAATCGTGCGTTAAGGGTGTAGAAAGTGGAAAGAAGAAAGAAGGTAGGTATTTCAACAGCCTCCTTCTTTCTTTCGTTCTTCCAACGGGGACCAACGTGCATTCGCGGCGGATGCGCATTCGAATAAGAATGCGTCTTCTTAACTGTTCGATTAAAATTTAAAACGCGACGAATCGCGAAGGGGGAAAAGAAGAGAAATTTGCATCGATTCCAAAAATCCGTCACGTTCGACCGGAGGAATATCCCTTTCGGGGATTTAATCAGATATCGATAGACGGATCTTCTCGATGGTAGAAGAGATATTTACAATTTATTACGACACGTGCGTCACTGATGCATAATTCTCCATCCTTGGTGAAAATGTGATTTTTATTTATGTGATGTATATGTATATATATGTACGTTTTTTCGTGCGAGAATCACTGTGAGAATCAGCTAGAGTACATTTTACTCGTGGATATCCTGGCGGATAACAGTTTGATATTTTCTCTTTGTTGGCGCGCTCTACTTTTTCCCCCTCCCCTTCCATTCTTTCGTAATATATAATGTATAAAGATCGATTATTCCCAGTTTTCTTGGGTCTCTGCCTTTCCCATCCATTATTCCTTGCATATCTTTCCTTCGCATATCGCCGTTCTTTTTCCCTCCCCCTCCCTGACTAGATGAATAGAATTTTTCCGCATTTACATTTACTTATTTCCCGTTTGTCTACCAAAAACACACAAGAAAAAAGGAAAAAGGAAAAGAATAAAAATTGGAAAATTCAACCCTGAATTGTAAACGTGGTATTATGCTCTCATTTTGCTCGACTCTCGAATAACGCGCCGACAGATGGAATACGGCGCGGCCGTAATACAGTAAGTTCGTGGAACGAAGAGGCTCGTAGTTGACCGAGAGCAAACACGAAATGGACGTACTCAGACATTAGAAGGAGAGCGTAAAAAAAAAAAAAAAAGGAAAAAGGAAAAAAGGATCGAACAATGGACGATGGAAAAGGATATCGTTCATGGATTCTATCTACGAATTAAAACAGACCGGTAGACGCGTGAACGGTACAATGAAAATTGACTAATTGAATTAGCAGACAGCTGAGAACGACCTGAATAGGTAGAGGCTTCCATAACGCGAGCCGTCAGGTTTTAGGATGGGTTCCATTAAAAGGAAGAGTGCACCGGTGAAAGAACGGGATCCGAATTATCCAATTAAAATCACCTGTTAATTGTATATAGGAATCACATTGAATATAGGAATCACAATAGCTCCGTGACGCGTTCTGACTAAACTCTATCGTTCTTGTTTAAAAAGTAGATACTCTTATTTGCTTAATTATTTTTCCGTTAAAATGATCGAATACTTGAAAGAAATTCGTCCGACAATCTTTTTCCCATCGAAGAGGAAGGAAAAAGGGAAGCTAATCCGAAATATACATTTACCAATACGCACGGTATGACGATGGGAATAAAATTAATTGCAAACGACGAGAAGGGAGAATTCTTAAAAACGATAAAGAAGAAAAATGGACGTACGGATGAAAATTAAGGAAGGAGGGGGGGAGTATCAAAGGAACACGAGGACAACCGCACGAAGAATTACGAGAAGCCACGATATCGTATCATTCGTATCGTATATGCGCCATTCAATTTCGCTCGATATTCCGGAATCGACCTTTATCAAGGAATCGAGCAAAGTGAGACGTCCCTTTCGATTACACCTCGCGAGCCCTTTAATTAATGCCAGTGGATGGCCACTCGAAACAAGATAGCTCGCAATCGGGCTGCTGCATCCGCAGCTGCGGATCGAGCGCTTTGACCGGATCCATGACACGCTTTCCATTCCTTTCCCCTTTCGAAACGAAACGAAACGAAACACACCTATACACGCGATATGTTTAGCTTCGATTCGTTTCCGGGTTTCGATTCATTCGGATAGACACAACGCCGAGCCCCAGGATGCGGAATACTGCACGCGAGATGAGCGCGGAGGGGGTTGGAGATCGGCGAGGGTCGATGGCGGAGGCTCGAGGTTCGACTGTGCGCCGCCATTGGTCGGCGGGGAGAGGATGCGAGAGTTAAATTAGTTTCCGGAGCAAAAGCTGGCGGCTGGTTTTCAGGGCTAACCCCCGTGTATAATTCCAGAACAGCTCCATCAGGCTGGAACCCACCAAGAACCTTCCATCCGGAGGCCATCCACCATCCGCTGCTGCTGACGCCACCAACACCGCGCGAGACCCTTACCCGCTATCAACCATCCCCCTCCCCTCCCTCCTTGCCTTGCCAGACTTGCAGGCGGGGGCAGTTTGCGAAGTTAATTACCGTCGGATAATTGCGCCCTATATGCCGGCCGAGCTGATTAATGAGCCCGAATCAACCTGGAAGTCGGTTGTCCTGTCTTTTGTTTCCTCGTCCGGAACAGGACGATTGTCTGCCCGTTGATTACGGTTCAGAAGGAGAGGTCTTTTGGCTCGGCTGTCCGATTTTGGGACGAGTCTCCGCGTAGGTTTTTTAATTCCCAATTGAAAATCACTCCTCCCCTCGGTGGATAATGGACGGATAATTAGAGTTTCGTTATAACATTTCGGATACCAATTCACGTGTCGTATCCCTTTGTTTTCAATCTGCGGATTGCATGGATCAAGGGGCTCTTCATTTAACGTGACGCGAAATTATATCGAAGATACATTTATGTAGCTACGTACTCGTTCGAACAAAAGAATTCAAGACATTTCCATTTCCTCGAATGGAGGATTAAAGTTATCGTCGAAATTTCGTACGCGTGGAGAGAAGGATCGATTGCTTTGAACAGCTATTACTTATTCGTCGAACAAAAGAACTTAAGACATTCCGATGAAGGATCAAAGTCATTGTCGAAATTTCTCACGCGTGGAGAGAAGAGAAGCTTGGTCAAGAACAAATTATCCCTATTGTCCTATTGGAATTGGTGGATAATTACACGCCAGAGTCGTAGCTTCTTTCAATCTATACTCCCGTGGATTGCGAATAAGAATGGATCGTGAATAAGATTCTCGTTTTAATTATAGCTACTAAATTTATTTATGTATACATTAAAGTCAAAATTTCTCACGCGTGGAGAAGAAGAGTCGATAATTACACGCCAGTTTTCGAATATCAACTCTCATTCACGAATCGTAGCTTTTTCAATCTGTGGATTGCATCGATCGTGGATAAGATTCTCCAAAACTGTATCGAAGATATAGCTACATATTACTTATTTCTCCAACAAAAAGATATAAGACATTTCATTTCCAAAGATGATTATTGTCGAGATTCCTCACGCGTAAAGATCGGTGAGGAACAAAAGGGGAAAAGTATCGAAGGGTTGAAGAAAAGGGCGAGACGAAAAATGGCGCGTGCACGAGCGGCGACTCAGGGCGCTCAGGGCGGCTATTATCAGACCGTGTAGACGAAATCCACGTCGTCTCCGTCGTCGTGTGGAGCAAGCTTCCATTATCCTCTAATATCGTTACACCAGGTCACTCTGCTACGGTTTGTCGAACCGACGGCCACGATAATGCCCGTTACGTTAACGACAGGGATATCGTTGTGACCGTGACGCATCCATCTCGACCTCTCCCTCGATCGTTATCTAATAAAGAAGAGTATGGAAGTATTTCGTCGTTTTGTAACGGGCGATTTAACATCTTTTTCGAGAATTTTTCTCTTCGTACGTTTATGTTTTCATTCGATCCCCGCGATCTTTATTTAACAAGAAGGAATCCTCGAAGCTTTTCTCCCTAGTTCGAGTCGGTGGAAATAAAAAGGTAGAATCTGTTAGGAATTTTTGCTTTGTTTGTTTGTCTATATTGGATTTGTTTATTTACATTTTGGGTTTGTTGCTTTTCGTTTCCAGACTTGTTTTCTTTGTTTACGCGTTCTGGTTTCGTTGTTTGAAAACTTGTTTTGCCTTTTTTATATATATTTACCTTTCCGCTTATTCATACATTACAAAGCACGGTGATTTAGAATATTTTTAGGATACATTTCTATTAATCTTGTCACGAAGAATCTTGGCTTCCTAAAAAATTATTCATTAAAATAACTCGTGGAACATGCCTCTCGTGCCTCACGGCAGAAAATTTAATGGAAACTCGTTTATTTGTAAAAAAACGGATGCACTTTATATAAGCTGTGCAGGCAAGCTCTCGACAAGCCAACGATTTATGGGAATCGGTAATGCGTGCGGATGTAGGCGAAGGAATCATACACGCATGGACGTAAAATTTATCGCGCTAGGACTATAAAATTTAGCGCATAACCGCTGTCCACGCGATCGTTACCTGTGACCGATGCGTCGGTCAGGTAAACGCCACTCCTCTACAATCTGTTACCACCGTTCGGGACGTAAAGTTTGCATCGATGAAACGTAATTTCGCCGCCCAGTTCCGGCTGTCAGCCATCCCTGATGATCGATACAGCCTCTGTCGGCCGATCGCAGAACCGCAACCTTCTCTCCCTTCGATATCCGCCGATCGATATTCCCAAAGTTTTCCAACCCCTTTGTTCTCGATCCCCTGGAATTCCAGCCCCGCATCCTTTTAATCACATCGTTTTCCGGCGTTTTCCTCTCACCAAGCTTCCCCTCATCGTTTAGAATTACTTTTTATTTTCGATCGTGAGAAAGGATTAAGAAGAGAAAATGGACAAATCTTACATTCTCCATATTTTGGAACCTGATTTGATGGATATACTAAAAAAGATCGGTGAACGGTCTCGAACACTCTGAAGTTTATGATGCGATATTACTGAGTTGATCGTATTAATTATTGAATAGAGGGAAAAATTTCGTGAAATTTTACGATATAACTTACGATAACGCTTGCGATTCGAGGAATTCCGCCGTAATTCCGTCAAATTTTTATTCCACGACCGAAGAATCTCCCTTCCGACTTCAACTTCGATATTAATTTTCATCGATCGGAGGAAAGAAAGTTTGGCAGATAAAACGGTTGATGGTCGAAACGGCGATTCGGGAAAATGGGCGCAATCACGCAATTTCGCCGGTCGTGTATCATTTTATGGAAAAACGTTCAGTGACACTCGTCGCACGCGCGCGGCCGGTCGTCAATTTCGTCGGTCAACGGGCACGGCTTACTGCGAAAGTTATGAATTGCGAAACGGCAACTGCGCGCCCGCCTTTCGTAAATTACCAGATGAAAATATACAGTGGCCGGCCCGTTGTTCGATCGCCACTGATAATCGAATAAAACGACGGAAATGTGGCCCGTGGGAGAGATATTTACCGCCCACGAGTTACGAGATTAACGGTTCTCTCGGAAAAAAAAGAACAAAAAATAAAAGAAGAAAGAGAAACGAGCGGAAACGCGCGTAACGTTTGATAAACTCCGCCTTTTCATCGAACCGCCGATGGAATATCGCCATTTTATTTCGTTCGAGTTCATTTCTCGACACGTGATTCTTTGTATTCTATTCCATTGGCGTCAAATTAATTTTCAATTCAAGGGACGCAATGCGTGCACCATAAAAATTTCCTATTCCACGGAAATGTGAAAGATATAGATAGAATTTTCTATAACGATTTTTCTTTTACACAGCCATTTCGAATTTTGTTACATTTTAATCATTATCGAAAACCGATATTCGCCATCTTCTATTTTCGTCTGATTTCTAATTGTGTTTCATCGAAATTCGGTCAAGATAATGAGTATTCAAGACCGTCTCCGTTATGCCCTTAATACGTCGTACCTTTGGAAACGAAATAGAGGTCTTGCATCGTAGAAATATCTATATTACGCAGGTAAATTGGAACACGAATTGGTTACTTTGAACGTTCTGGAAACAGTGCATTTGAAACGCACACAGGAATCATCGTATGCAATCATCGTGCATATCTTCATTTATTGGTCGGCAACTGCAAGGTTTACGATAATTTGACCATAGATAATAAATCATTATTATTTTCATAATGTTTTCAAAAGAGAAAATGCACTGTTCGAAATAGCTTTTCTATCTTCCTTTCTCTTTTACATCTTCCTTCATAGCAGGAAAATTTCGACGATACGACACTCCTAACGGATTAAATTCGATCAGAAAGTTTATATCGAGCCTCGTTTTAGTTCGCAGCTACGTTTTATTTGCTCGAGCCGAGGAATGGTATAATATTAGCTTGGCAAATCATCGTCCAGAAATATAAAACTCGGCTTTGTTCGAGAAATATATATATATATATATACACATCACGGGAATTGCACGAATATTAAAAGATCCATCCAGGGAATGGCTAATATATCCGCGGTGCTTGTTTATCGAAATGCAGCGAAATAAGAACCGAAAATCGATCCACAGCTGTCTCGCGTAGTTCTCAATTTTTCTTTTTTTTTTTTTTTTTATAATATTTTATTCGAGAAATATTACTCGGGAATATCGGAGGAAATGTTCGCGAATTCACTCGTTCATTCTTATAGCCCATCGACGACTCGGATGTTTAATTAGCAACAGTCGATATTTAGGAAAGATTCTCTTTTTATCATACCTCTCGACGGATTGATTAATCTTAGATTTCCCTCTCGATATTTTCAATACCCATCAGATATCAGGCATAAGATCATAAGAACTTCATCCTTTGAATTAAAATCCCGAAAGATATCTTCTATAAAATCCAAAACATGGAACGTGTTTTTTCAAATATTCTCCACACTCGAATATCGAAGTCTGTCAACGTTTATCCACGAATAAAACCATCTCGCAATGATTAAATATTCAACGTCGAATTCTGAAACGAACGAAGAAGCTCGATAACAAAGATTCAACGCATTCTTTGAACGCATTTTCACGAACGTTGAAGCGACATTGACGGCACACTATATCACTGAATAAATCATCTCGGTTAACTTTGATCTCTTGTCTCGTTCATCGTCTCGAGCAAATCGTCTCGACGTGACACCGGCGGTCCTTTCCCCCATGTGTATCGATGCCAGCTGACATTTCGCTCGACTACACCCCGAGATCCAACGTCTTAACCCCGTCGAAACGAGGACAGCTTTCATCCCCGCGACTGCACAAGCTTGTTCCCCGCTGCGTAAATTGTGGTTGCCGCGTTACGTATCTTGCCAGAATCCCTCGAAGGGGATCGTTCTCGCATCCGCAGTCGAGAGCCAAGCGACGCGGCAATACCTTGATTGCACGGATATTAATTAATCGGGATCGCAACCATCCCTCCTCCCCTCGAAATCGGAACGCTTTTGCCCGAATGACGAATCGCGCCAACGTCATCGTTTCCCTCCTCGCGTTGGAACCGCTCTTGATTCTCTTTCTGAAAGCTAGAAAACTTTTCTTTTCGAATCTCTCTCTCTCTTTCTCTTTCCTGCTCTGTTTCGAATATTCTTTCTCCAGACACTCGTGAAATTGGTTTTCTTTTTTTTCTATTTTTCTTTTGCGTGCTATTTAATAGAGATTGGGGGTAAATTTAAATTTTGGAGCCAAAACAAGTTGGCCATTACAGAGGAGGAGATTAATGGAGCGATTTGTTTCGTTGTTACGGAATCAAATAGACAATTGTGTTTTGCACGCTCGTGTAAATTTTCCGATATTTTTGAAAAATTTTCATCTGTTTTGTTCTTCAGGAGGGTGAAAGTTTTCGAAGGAAGCTTTTTTGAATCATATCTGAAACTTTCGAATTTTTATCCTATTAATTAGGAATTAAAGAACGTTTCTGACGTTTGCCTATCCCTATTCCGAGGTCTTCCATAAGCTTTTCAATCGCGAAACATTACGAAGGGGGCGAAACTTTTCAATAAATCAGCTCGAACGTTTCGTACTAACCCCGAGAATATTCTTCGACCGAACACGGTTCGATCAATTAACGCATTTCTAGATAGAACGTAACGCCACGGGGATTTCCAACTGATGCGAATTTTTCGAAGGAAACAGAAGGAATTCTGACGGAATTCTCGAGAGACGGACGGAAATACCGAGGTTTTCATCTCGTCTCGCGGATTTCCTCGCGTTAACGGAACTCCTCGCCCGCCTTGAGGGGCGTTCGACGAAAATACTTAATCGGTTGGATCTTAAATCCCTTTAAAAAAAGTGTAAAAGCGGGAGAGGAAAATTATTTCGAGGAGAGGGGGCCGCGTGAAAAAGGATGATCTTGCCTTTGGAAGTAGAGGGTGGCCGGAAATTTTTTCCAACGAAATTTCCAAGCCCGCTTCCAAGCACGTTTTCGCAATCGTTCCGCTCGAGAAAGGATATCCCCTCCACAAAGGGTCCATTGTGCGTCGCGGCGGGGGGAGGAATCTCTCGCGTCCGGGAAAGCTGGTTAAAATTCAATAATCCCTCGGGGCTGAAACCAGACAGAGGGCGAGGGTTTCTTTATTAATTAGCCGACGATTTGCAGCCGGACATGTTCTCCCCGCGCAACGAGGGAGGCGCGGAGGAGATGGATGCCGGGTCCAAGATGTGGACTGGCAATAAGTCAGTCGGCCGCTCGCGCGCGGCTAATTAAACGACCCGTATCGGCCGGTGGCTTTGCTCGACTTAATTTGAATTAGCGGTAAGTCGGTGCACGCTCGCTTAAGTTGCCGCGTTAATGAAACTGCGAAACCACTCTGCCGAGTTTATGCACCCCGCACAAAGCCATCTCGGCGCCACCTCGGAGTTGTACGGGTGAACGAGAGCGGGAGGGAGAAAGTCACCCTCCCTCGACAACCGCGGTGTATAACGCGATGTTACTCTCGAATTTTCGTGCCACGCCACTTGTCGCCAAGTCTCTCTCCCTCTGTCTTAGCTTTCCTCTCGGCTTCGAGCTCGTTTTCTTACGGCAAATTCGCCTCGAAACTCGAGCGAATTTGTTTACCCACGACTTAAAAATGCTTGTTCCTTGGATTTCGCGTTGTTTAGATCCTGTTTAGATTCGAGAATTGTATAATTCAGAATTTTAATTAATTTTTTTTTTTTAATTTCCTTGCTATCGGTTCTAATAATCAATGTTAAATCAATATTATTCGGATGGAATGATAATGACGCGATATCGCGAAATTGGGAGAAAATTGGATTGCGTGGAATTGGAAATCGAGGCGTCGGAGATCGCAATTTCGTGGACGTTTGATCGTTGGGTTGCTCTTCAGGTTCCGTAGCGGCAACAGTTTCGACAGCCGGTTGTTGGAGCAGCCGTGGCTCCGATATGTTTAGCGGACGTGGTCAGCAAGCGGGAGGATATATATCTCGCGTAGTCGGATCACGCGTGGATCCCGACAATTAGGAGCAGAAGGAAGATGATGCGGTCTGGCGACGAGGAGATACGCTCGAATGGGAGGGCGGGTGAATCCGGGCTCCCGTGGATTGCGGGGGAAAAGGGACGTTGTACACGAGCCGTGTACACGAATTTATCGACCGGGCTGGTGTTGCTTTATTTCGATTTAATGGAGTGGAGACGTGTCGGCGGAGACGAGAATTCCTCTATGAATTGCGTACGAATCGCGGAGAGGGGAAGCCTCGGAGATGTTGGAAAAGAAAGGAGCGATTGTGGATCGAGAGGTATGAAACGGTCGTCCGCGTGAAAAATTGAAGATTTTCAGGGGGGAAGGGAGAGGGGAGCCGTCGAGGAGGAAACGGCATATCGGGGGAATGCGGCTCGAGTAACCGGAATAGGAGTTAGGTTTAGGTGTCCGGAGACGGTGGCCTCTAATGTCGTCCCATTGTCCCGCACTCTGTCGCGGACTCGAAACCTTGTTAACTTCCCGGAAACAGTTAACAGCGGCACGTTCGACTGCCAGTGTGGACCCACCACCACCACCGACAACCTCCACTATCTGGTATCTGCTTCGACCTGAATCACGGACCCCTCGGTCGAGCGGATGTTACTTTCTACAAATGGAACGGCCTCGACCGTACATACAAACGAGACCTCGCCCCTATCGCCTCGTGGTCACTCGTGGCTGACACGATTTTTTCTCCTTCTTTTTCTCTCTCTCTCTCTCTCTTTCTCCTTTCCGTTCGTTCCACGGAAACAGAAACGTGACGAGATTTAATTATTCGCAGCTCGACGACGCCTTTCTCTTCACCGGTTAATTTTTCCTTCCCTTTCTCTTTCTCTCGTTTATTTAAAAATTTTTCACACGGAAAGAATCGAAAACGGGAGGCGTGGAAAAGGAAGATGTATTGAAAGAGGAAGAGGAAGAGGAGCGGATCGAAATATGTTAGGTTTTTGATCGCGAGGTTTGTTTAAAAGGGGTCGGTAGAACGTTGCGTGGAGTATTTCCCCGGCGAATAGTTGAAAATGTTTTTTCTGTTTATGTTAAAATTCAACGGGGTTGAAATACGTGTCGGTATTAGTGTCTACGTTTGTCCAACGCTTTGAACCGAACCGTACGTACAGCTATTTCTACACGCGGCGTTTAAATCGCCCCGACCGTGATAAATTTTTGTTCGCCCCGCCGGCACGGCAGAGATATTTAAATAGCGGCGGCCTCGAAAACGTTAAAAACGTTGTTGCGAAAACCGTAAACCGTCCGCTCGACGTACTCGATCCCAACTTTTCTTCCGCTTCTTCTTCTTCTTCTTCTTCTTCTTCTTTTTAACTAATATTTTCCATTTCCATTTCGTTACACAAAATATTTCCTTTCCCCATTATTATTTTTACGTTCTCCTCCCACTCCCAGAAGCTCTATCTTCTTCTTTTCCATTCTCGAAACTAATAAATATCGCTCGAAATATAATTCCACCCTTTTTTTTTTATTCTTATTCGAACCCACGATTTATATATATACACACACTATATTTCTTCCGAAACGAAACGAACGAAACACTGTCCCGTATCCCTCCGCTTATTTCCCCCTCCCCTCCCCTCCTCCCTCTTTGGCGCAGCAGGATCGAACGAGTGGAAAAAGTCGGGGCTCGATGCTGAAATTGACCGAAACGAGGGTTTGCGCCGCGATAAAGGCCAGGAGGGCAGAGGGTTGAGAGGGGTTGGTCGCGTAATACGCTTAAAATACACGGGACGGGCGAAGGTTAGGCCGGGTTAAGCTAGGTCGCGGCCCACGCGCGAGCGCGCGCAGATTGAAATCTAGTCACAGTCCGCGTTTACCGCCCGCACGCCCCCCCCTCTCTCTCTTTCTATCCTCATCCACTCGATAGCCGGTATACAGGATGTACATCGTGTATACACTCGGTACGATATTACGATTGGATGGAATCGGCGATTGGCCCGGTGGGAAATCGGCATTCAATTGTCCGCCCACGACCGATATGAAGCTAGGCGCGGCCGTGGTCGCGTTCCAACGACTGGAACAACCTTGTCGCTTTCGGGACCCGCGCGAGTTTGGCATTTCAACCCTTCCCTCCCCCCTCGGTCGATGATGTTGTCCGATTCAGCGAGGGAATCCCGTTCTCCGCTCGCCGAGTTGTTCTTCGCGCTTGTACGCTTGTTGTTCCAGTTCGCGTCTGTTCGGATGCGAGAGTGATTTTAACGGTGACTACATCGTCCACGACTTTTTTGGTTTTTCGTACGTGAAGGTTTGCGTGACAGTTTGTAGTTTCTTGAGTTTCTTCGTTTTTCGCGTTCTCGGTAGAGAAGGTTGTTGTAAAAATGATTTCTCGGCTAACTTTGAAGTGTACACGCGACCAATCGGATCGTGCTATTATATATATTTGATTTGACGAGCGAAGGGAATACGAAAATCGATAATTTTCTAACGCGAGAGGAATTTTTTTTTTCACGGAATCGTCCAAATTCCTTTACTAAGAAGGAAACGTCGATCGAAAAAAAGGATAAATCCTATGCTCGTTTCTTCGAGAAACAAACTATCGAATCGTCGTCTCAAAAATCTTTTCATCCAAAATTCCTCGCGATAAACCGTTGAATGGAGACGGTCTCCGTCGTTCGGTTAAGTAGCATATCCCCCGATGAAACGATAGAAACATTTTCGCAACATTCTTCTCGCCCTGTTTACATTGTATCTCGCCGCGCGAGGGTTATTAACGCGGTGGAACGTGGCGTCAAAGCGCGAGAATTAAAAGCAGGTTCCAGCTTTAAACGAGGGGCGGGAGGGAGGAGGGGGCGAGGGGTTTCAGCCTCGGCAAACGTTCACAGGTAACCGCGTTACCTGACCCCTCGCCTGGCCGGGGATACCTGGGTGAAAAGAGCGCGTTCTCGAGTTTCGTCTCGGCCATCGACGTCGACCGGGGAATAACATTCGAGCGTGTTCCGCTCGTCGTGGAAAATGCTCGTTACTGAATTCATATTCGGTACGCGCGCGTGCGCGCGCACACACATACACGGTGGTTAAATGCCGCTTATAAACGAGAAATTACGCTCTCCTCCGCCCGCGAACCCTGCCATCCTTGCGTTCCAACGCTGTTTCTAATTTTCTAAATAGTTTAATAAGTATGCGGCAAATGCGGATAATATGAAAGAAAAAAAAGAGAGAAAGGAGGAAAAATGAACGGCGAAGATGTTCAGGGATTACGAGGAATTAATTAATTTAACGTACGGTTAATTGTTTCTTTATCTTATTTGCGCAGTGTTGAAATTCGTTATAATTCGTGTAAGTTTGTACATCGCAAGGATGATTAACGGTGGAATTATCGGTGTAATGCGTATAACTGATTGTGTAATTGAACCGATATCGGAAAGTAATTAGGTATCTTACTATCAATAAATTATTAGAATATTAATTTTGCCAAAAATATTTCCAATTAAACGATTAATAAATCGTTCTCGATATTATCCGTCATTGTTAGCATTGAAGTAATTGAAATTATAATAAGAGCCCTTTCTAATAATGCCAATTTTTAATAATAGTAACAAAAATAAAAGTCTGGAATTACTTGGTGTAACATTAATTCCAATAGTTAAGCACTATTTTTCGTATATTGAACACACTACGGTCGATCTCCAGCGGCAAGATCTTTCAATCGACACTTTGTTCGTCGCATCGAGCGCAAACCCGAGTCAAATCGCCGAATTTATTTCGGATTGGACGAAACGACCCAAGGGGTACGTTAATTAATAAAAGTTTCCACGCTCATCTAATTACAACGCGGGCGAACGCGAAAAATTCTCTTTTATTTCGCCGGGATCGAAGCGGGGCTTGCAACATTAAACCGAGTCGAACATACATCGCGTTAATTGGACCGGCAACATCGAATCGAGCAAATTTTCCGGCAAAATAAATAAATAGATAAAAAAAAAAAAAAAAGAAAAAGCAAAAGTTGCTGCTGGAAACGAGGAGGCTCGAAATTTTGGACGAAATTTCAAGGGATCGTCCCTTGAAAAGCGGCGGCCTCCAAAATTGAACGGGACGGCGCGGCCGACCGCGCGAGACGGTAAATCGAGCAAAAAGGTAACCAGGCAAATCGTTTAAGCCGGCGAAATGGTTAATTGACCGCATCGATATACCAGGCTCGAAACATTAGCGGATTTAGCCGACCAGCTCTGAACCGGTTAAGCGGTTTAAACAGTCAGCGGCGTCGCGGCGACGGAAATGATGTCGACTGGTTGCCGATGGAAACACCTCGTTTCGGGATCCGTACGAAACGATGCGATCATCCCCTGTTTGCTTTTGTTACGAACGAAACGTGCGATTTAGACGAGAGACGTAGCATTCGAGAAAATTTCGAAGCTCGTTGATGACGATTGCGAAGATGGAATTGGACGGATCGATTCGATTGGGTAAAGAAGAATGGATTAAAATCGAGTATATCGTTGCTGGAAAGATTTTATACCATCGGATGTTATTACATTTCTTATTAATCTCTTTCGAGCGAAAATATAATTTTTGAACAATTTAATACTATATAGTTCGTGATCGAGGCACTTGTGTATTTTTGAAATAGAATAGAACAGAAGGGGAAATTAATCGATTTGATAATATAATTCTCGCTTAACGACGTATACGAAAATTAGAATTAAATATAAGAGTGTCGTAAAAGGGCGCGGGATTTAAACGTTCCGCAGCGCGCTAATTCGCTTTGACAATCGGGACGACTCGCCGCGCCAGCTGCACCCGGTCTGGAAACTAGTTAGCAGTTGGACAAACAATCTGGAATTACATGCGGCGCGTCCCTCTGCTTGTAACAGATAGAGAAAGAGACTCGCCAATCCGGGCAAGAGTCGCGATCCTGGAAACAAGAGCGAGACGAGTAGATATTTCGCGGAAGAGATAAAATTGTACGTCGAAATTACGCTTTAAAGTGGCCACGTCCCCTCTTCGATTTCTTCTAATGACTGATTCAAAGTTGGCGCCAACATGAATCGATACCACGTTTTTTCTTTTTTATTATTAACGCAGCTCGCTCGATCATCGCAAGGGGTGCACCTTCAACGATTCTCTCGAAGCGAAATTGAAAACGGTGGTGGATTAGATAGATCTCGTGTTTCGAGAAATGTAAATGGAGCTTGTGTTAACCATAGCGTACGGTGGGAATTTTTCTTGTTCGTTTTATGGAGATGATCGATCTTTATCGCGCCACCTGGTGGGTGGGATAATTACGGTTATTAAGAATCTCTCCCTCCTTCTCGAATCCACTTTGTGGCGGATCATCTGTTTCCATTGCACGGTATACACAAATTATTCCCCGCGTATATCTAAATCGTCCGTGTATTACTCGAGAAGGGAACGCGCAATTTTTTTTTCCCTTGGCCTAACCAACAGGCAGGAAGCCGGAGAGAAATTAACGAGCGACCACTGTAAGGGTTTCTCTTCTGAGGAACCACGCTTGAGAGAAAGAAAGAGAGAGAGAGAGAGAGGAGGGGTAAGAGCGTGGAGAGCGCCGAGTCGCGTGAAAATTTCACCCCAACGAGTTTTTCCGTCCACCCCATTAATGTCACGCGGCCGTGCACTCGCGCACGAAAAAAAGCCCAATCGTGGCTTTATTTCGTTCGCTGTCCCTCTCCTCCCCCGTATGGTCGAGCGAAGGGGAGGGATGGAGGGGAGAGTGGCCGGACGAATGGTCGAGGGGATGCTTGAGAGAGATATAACGGGGGGAAGGACGATGGAGCAATTATTTGAAGGAGAAGGGTGGACCGGAGGGAAAAGCAGCGGTCGGTCGTTCTTCTTTGTATTGTGTTTCGTGAGTGGATGTCGAGTTCATATTGTTCGATTAAGGGGCAGTTTGGATGGGACTATTATTTCTACGATACTGCGGATAGATTCTTAGCAGTTTATTAGTTTGCCGGTCGGTGAAACAGGGGAAATTTGTAAACGGTTCGAGGAGAGAGGAAATATATTTTATTTGACGAGGAAATAATACATTGTGCTTGGTAAATTAAAACGAATTAAAATTAAAATTGATCTTTAAGGAATTTAAATATACGGCGGAATTAGTTGGGATCGAAAGTTGGGAGATAGAAATTTTTAATTAAAAACCTTACGTTCAGTTTGTGTACAGTTTGCTCTCGATAATGGAAGAAGGAAAGTTAAAATTAAATTAAATTGCCCGTTGATTAAAACGAAAAAAAGCATAAATAAAATATCCATCGTCAACGCGCATCTGTACAAATTAAAACTCGTTGTAATCATCCTCGAAATCAATCCTCGGGAACAGATGCGTTTGAATGTGTAATTAGAACCTCGACTTACGTCTTAAATCCCCGTGGCGATTATCTCACCCCCTCTCTCGTGCGACAACAGATTCGATTGATACGCGGCCGATTCGAGAGATCCTCTTCTGGGTTAATTAAACGAGAGAGGTGGACGTGCGCAACTAAAAAAAAGAAAAGAAAAGAAAATGTATAAAGGGATAATGAAAGGAAGTGGAAGTCGCAGGGGAAATAAAAGCGAAGAAGCCAACATATATATATATATATATATATATGGAACGAGTCGCGGAGCAATCCGGGGAGGAACAAGTGGAAGAGGTCCGACATTGGTACGGCGAAGTTGGTGCGAATTCAAGGATCCCCGTTTGCAACGCGTGGAAAAGTTGGAGCGGCCGTAACAAACCGGAATGGATCGTGGAAATGAGAGGGGAGCCAAGAAGGGGGCCAGAGACACGAGGAGAATCACGGCCCACACCCTTTAACCGCAAAAAGTTGGTACACGGCGCAATTTCGGTCGTGCTATTCCACCTTTCAAGGCGGAGAACACCGCAAACTAGTCTCGTTTTCCAGACACTCGTGCATGTATGCGTGTGTGTGTGAGTGGAATCGAAACAACACGCGATTCATTATGCCTCTATCGGAGGGATTATGGGGGCGGCAATTGGTCGCCGGAGGGTCGAACCACTTTCCTCAACTCGGTCGTTTCGATGGAGTTTTTTGCGTGGGGGGAAAAGTTTCGATACGTGGACGTGAATTTTCGATCTTATTTCGCCCGATTTGACGGCGATCTTATTCCACGATCCGGTAACGAGCCAATCGGAGAATAAATTGGGCTGACTTCGTGGAAGGAAATTTGTGCGTTTCATTCTTTTTTTTTTTTTTTTTTTTTTAAGGATTCGAGCAAACTTGAGTATCATTTGAAACTCGAATTCATAACATGATTTGATTTTCATTTTACTTTTACGGTGTATCTTACGTTGAATTTAAATTATTATTTTTTTTTCTCCTTTTTCTTGTAAATTTCTATCGAGGCGTTCGATCCTCGACGAAGAAGTTTCAAAGAACTTGTGTACATTCGGAAGATAAACATCGTTTATTCGAGGCTCGGGAACGAGTGTTGAACTTGTGATTAAATGAAATAACGAGGAGTTGTGATTAAAGCAAATATCGGAAACTTTCGAAATCAAATGATCCAATTCATCCATCCAGCTTCTGCATAGTGAACTTTCAACTTGCTCAAGAAGATTTGTATTTAGAGTGAATCGAAGGGTTTGAATGGGGAGCGTTGGTGGGATATCTTTCCTTTCCGGATCAAAGCTCGTCCGCCTCGCGAATCGAACGAAACGAACGTATGCAAATAGCTGTTTCGTGTGGCGTTTCCTTCGTCGGCGTGTATCCACGGCGTAACTCGCATAACAATGGGGCGTGTCTTACAGCGTGCCTCGAACTTTAACGATTATTAAACGCGCCGTCAAGGCTTTGAGGTAAAACGGCTTCTCAACTATTCACCGTGGCTAAGACTCGCCTTCGTTCGTTCGCCTTCGTTGCCAATAATTACCTACAACCTACCTGTACAGTGGATGGAAAACTAATCCACTGTTTCGCCCTCATATTCATTTCAATAATATTTCATCTTCTTATCTTCTCGTCTATTTCCACGATTCCACCGAAATTATTGAAATCGCATTTAACATCCTTTCGCGGATAGAGATTATAAATTATAAGAGCATGAATAAAGCTTAATCTGATTGAATTTAACTTTAAATGCAACGATGTTCTCGAAGGATCAAACATCAGGATCAAATTGCATTACAAACTTTATCCATATCCTCCTCTCGCCGATAATAAAATCGAAACAGAAGGAACTTTTCGAAAACGGATTAGGAAAGAACGATAAGCCGTAAATTTCTTCGAAAAACTTGCGACAACGAACGCGAGCAAATATTCCAGATCCCTTTAAAATCTTTAAACATCCTTGCCCTTGTTTTCCAATCGGTCTCAAAATTCCGGTTTCAAAATGAACCGAATTCGTACGAGTCGAAGCCACTCTTTTTTTTTTCTTCTTTGTCCCCATGAAAAGCGTAACGGAAAACATGGCCGTGGCAAGTTTTCTTGGCGAAATTGTCGTCCCCATTGTCCCAATGAGACGGCGCGCGCGGAAATTCGCGAACAGCTGAACGTGAATTTCCCTCGCCAACCCTCTCGAGACACACGGCGGGGTAATAAGAAGCGGGACTGGTGCGCAAGAGATGGCTTCGGATGGACCATTTACCGAACCATCCTCTCTTTCCCTCTCTCTTTCTCTCTCTCTCCTGAAAACGAACGGAAGGAGCGAGCAACGGTGGAAAAGGAGGGCTTAAAGACTCGCTCCAATCGACAGCTTTTACACGACGAATGAATGGGGAACGGCCGCTCCATGGATCGACTCGGTAATTGTGTTTTCCTGCCTGCAATTCTCCTAGAAACAAGCCTCGAGTTTCCCTTACCGTATACGAGATTGTTCATAAAATGTGTCCTCCCCTCTTCGGCTCGAGTATTTCCTTTGGAATTGCGCGGGAAAATTGTGGATTAATTAAAATTGAATCGAATTAACCGGCGCACAGAGGGATTTCTCATATTCGAATATTTCATTTCTTTTTTTTTTTTTCTTAATACTTATCCAATAATCGACTTAATCGACGAACAATCCCGGCGCGAAACTTTTATTATCATCTTGCGTAGCTTTGTTCGTGTAAAAATCGTGTTTAAACGCGGTGGACTCGTCTTTCGATCTCGGGAGCCGTCCAAATTGCCGCAGTAAAACCACGCCGAGCGGGTGATGGAGGGTTTCGCGAGGAGAATTGTCGGGGAGCAAAGTGAACGGGGAGGGCGAGTTTGGCTTGCTGCTTTTAGGATCGGTCCTAAGTCGTTTCGTTATTGTTTCAGCTGACCACGGTGCACGCGTTGCTCGAAATAATATGTCGGGACGGAGGATTCTCCTGGCTATTTCGTAGACCGGCCGGGATTACCGGATCCGACCCTCGTAAAATCCGTACCGAAAGAATCGAGCATTTCTCCTCCCCTTTCTTTCCCCTTCTACCTCCGAGCTCGAAACGGAATATACGGATCCCGTTTTTCTCGAGGGCGAGGCCCTTCGTTCCTCTGTAAAATTGTTTTCGTTTAGCAGGGCCATTGCCGCGTGTCCAAGGAATCGTCCGAGTGATTTTGGGAAGAATCGATTCCCGAAATCGCGAACGAAATCGGCCGTTCCAGAAACAAACGCGCAACGTTTTCTTTTTTCTTCTCTCTTCTTTCTCCCTTTCTTTCTTCGACGAAACTTGTCAAACTTGTTGTACGTATCTCGAAGCGATCGAAAGATAGACGATGCCCGATTTATAGCAAGGAGGAGCGGCCTTGGATGGAAAAGTTATTCGGGGGCCCGGCTCGATTTCACTCGAGTTCCACGAGTAACGCGCGGCTGATTCCCGGAGCTCGATGCTCGCACCGCCAGTCATCCGCGGGCTTCGAAATGCTCGAAATGTTTTCCATGAATACCGAATGCGGGCTGTGAATTCGATCTTCCCTCCGGCTGGTGACGTGTGCATCGAATGTCGCCGCGATTCAACCTCCCACTTATCAATCGCTGCTCCCTCCGTTCCCTAGGCGGGGCGACGACACGCGCGAAACGTTGCGCCGAAAATGAAAGGTGTTGGCGTCGCGGGGAGGGGGGAAGGGGAGGGGAATAACAAAACGGGGGCTCGTTCGAGTTCGACGTCGCTTTCTCGCGCGCCCGAGGGCTCCCATTCTTTCTCCCAACCTCTCTTTTATTTCCCCGTCTTTTTCATCTCCTCCCCTCTCCCTTGTTTCTCCCTTTTTTATCCTCCTCCTACGTTACTCCAACGCCTCGTTTTTCGAACTTTCAACGTCGTTCAATTTTTCCTCTCTTTTCTTTTAGAAATCGTTCTCTCTAAGACGATCGTGACGATACGTGCAAATTGTTGCCAAATTATAGACGTGGGAAAAAATGGAGAGGAGAGGAGGCTCGCGTCGTTCTTTGCTCGATGGGACGCAACGTTGGCGGGACAGTTTGAGAAACAAACAGAGGGTAACGCATAAATCATCCCACCGGACCGGTTTACTCCCATCGTTCATCAAAACGGCCGCGTTTACTTTTCATCCTAACGCCTTTCCCCAACGCCCAGCGCCGTCTCCAGACTCCTCCCGTTCCGTCCAGACGGAAGTTTATCGCGTTGCCGTGGCGGAGGCGGACGAACAAGTCGGCGTTTTCTCTAACTCTATTTTTCGACTCTCCATAGTTTTCAAAGCTATCGCTTTAAAACCGATACCGGTATTATCGGTCCGGTGTCCGCGGATCGATAGAGAGGATTAACATAGAAATGGATGGCCCGCATCCTGGCCCATTAACCTAATCGAGAAACGCTTTTCTTTCGCTTCGTTTCCCTTCCCCTCCCGCCTTATATAAACCCTCGAGACGCCTCGTCCTCGCGTACGCGAACGCAGAGCAAGAAGCGTTATTTGAATAACAAATTAATTTCTTCTCGACATCGTGACGACAGAGTTTATATCGTCGGGGGCCGATAACGAAACTCGAAGAAGGAGAGGAAGGGGGAGGGGAAGGATGGCGGCCGCCTTTGTTCCATCGGTATGGGGTAATCGGTCTTCCGCCTCGATCTAATGAGCCGGGGCATTGCATATACATCGCCATTTAAATATTTATACACGGCTTAATATCCCCTGTAATTGATCGGACGGATGAAGGATCGGATGAAGAAAACACGCTCGTCTCCTCTTCTTCTTCTTTCTCTCTGTTCTTTTTTCCTCCTTTTTCTTCTGCTTCTTCTTCTTCTTTTTTTTTTTTTTAATTTATTTTTAGCGACCGCTTCAAAAGCGAGTCGCCTCGTTGCGACTGGCCGGTCGAGCGGAGAAATCGATACGCAAGTTTGCCTTTGGCGATCGCGGTTAATTTTCATCGACGACGCCGTCCGGCCAACCGCGATCCTATTCTACTCGGCCGGACTGCCACGCGCCCGCTCTACTTATCGAGAACCGCTCGATTCCGTTCCGTTTCGATTTTAACCTCGATTTGAGCGCTCGAGTTTTTCAATCGGCCGAGATGTTTCTTTTTTTTTTTTTTTTTGCGCGCGCGTTACGCGATGCGAGTGTGTCACTCGGATGAGTCCGAGTGAAATGATTTTAAACGCTTCGCGTGATAAAGAAGGTGTAAAGGAATCTGTTCACGAATCAATACCTCGGCTCTTGTTACTTCGAGATAACGAAATCTAACGAATAAATCACTCGCGATCGGAGAGCGCAAAGGGTTAAATTATTTTTCCGCCACGATTCAGTGGTTAATCATTGTTTAATCTTCACAATTATCGAGGATGTCGATATCTTCTTCGCCCTTTTTCCTCGATTTATTTTCCTCGATTTCGAAGAGAAATTGAAGATTGGCAATAAATATCGTATATCGTGGAGA
Source organism: Apis cerana (assembly GCF_029169275.1). Taxonomy (NCBI): domain Eukaryota; kingdom Metazoa; phylum Arthropoda; class Insecta; order Hymenoptera; family Apidae; genus Apis; species Apis cerana. The sequence continues at coordinate 8,033,254 of NC_083861.1, forward strand.
TAAAAATCTGAATTCAATTCAATTATTCGCCGTGATATCGAGAGTAAAAACCTGGTAATTGGAAGAAACAGGGATAAAGCGAGTGGAAGGAGGGATATTCTTGGGATATTAAATTCGTATTGAAATACTGAATTGAATTGCTTATTGTCGGTAATTAATTAGATGATCAGATCAGCCGGAAGGACGGGTATCTTCGATCTTTACGACCGAGTTGCATCATGCATGAAAGTTTACCGTTTTATCGGGGTCGGGAGTGAACGTGAGGGGGAAATCGATAGGTACCCCGTTTGCCTTCGTCGATCGTGGTTAATTTTCATTGACGTCAACGGAAACCGGGGGAGGGCCATTAGTCGTGATTCGCGCGGGCTGCGTGAGAATAACAAAGACGTTTACTCGTTCCACGAATTCGTTTATCACCCTCTTCACGTTCCTTCGAGATCGTTGATGAAATATAATTGACAGTTTCGATTCGTTCGTAATGGAAATACCTTTTTCTTCTTTTTTTCTTTCGGGGGAACAATTTTTCCTTCCAAATGAAACGAAGAATAGTAGAGATTGTATTCAGAAGATCGTTGATTTTTGATTTTCGATATCGATTTTTTATTTTATGTTTATGGATAAGATTTTGCTGGCATTAATCACTCGCGTGTAAACTGATAAAAATCGTAATTTCTCTGTTTTTATCGCGAGCAAAGAAGGATGATTACGGAAGGATGAAGCGATCATATTTATATACGATTAAGATGCATGGAATAGCGACGATAGATCATCCGGTTTAAAGTAGTAGAATAGTTTTCGCGATAACGTCTCTCTCTCTTTTTTTTCTTTTTTTTTCACCTAATTGCCGCAATTTGATTTCTCCTCTAAGAGATTACTCGTCCCTGATGCACTTTTTCAAGCGAGCTCGACGAGGCTGTTCGTGGCTGTTGTTTGTCTTCGCCTGATAAAATCGCTCGGAGAGAGCGTTTTAAGGGTTGCTCTATAAAGGTCGGTGGAAAATTGCCGTACAAAATCGATACCTCTCGCTTCGAGAAATTCTCTCTCTTAGTTTTCTCGCCACCTTGTCGTATCGAATATAATTATCGCAACGGGTATACTCTGTATTTTCGTCGAGTGTCGAAAGGGGTGGGGATAATTATCGGAAGAAAAATTAAGAACGCGTCGCTGAAGCGGAAGAACGGTTGTAATACAATTGTAAAAGAATAATTCTTAATGAGGCGAGGGGAAATAACGAATAAAATTGCGTTTTCACGTTGGGGGGGTGGAAAAAACACGAGAGAAAGAAATTTGTATCTCGCGGACTAATAAAATAAAAACTTTGGATAAAGTGATTTAATCAATTCTCCTTTTAAAGGCCGTTTTTTAAAGGCCTTATATTGTTGCATCGGGGATAAGAAATCGGATAGATATGAACGATGCATCTTACTTAAAAATCGTATCATTTTCATCGATCAACGATGAGTTGATCAAGTTGAAAATGATTACAAAATTACGCATTAATCGAGATCGCACGAAATGGCGATCCTAATAACACGGCCCGTTTGTTTGAATAAATATTCATTATTCAAATTTGTTGATGAACCGACACTTGGAACTCGCGAATTCGATTGTTTGAAAATAAACCATTCACCCCTCCTCTCTCTCTCCCCATCCTCCGCCTACTCTCCATTCAGTTTATTCATCCATCATTGTTGTTTCCAAAGTTTCTCCATTTGTTCGTTATTTCTCAAGCTTCGAATATCCTCTTTGCCACGTCTTGGTCCATTTGCATGGAAACTGGAATATCCATTTAAGGATTTTTAAATCCTTACTCGGTCGTATTACGAGGTAAGGCAAAGAAGAAAGGAAGGAAGGAAGGAAGGAAGGAAGGAAGGAAGGAAGGAAGGAGTATTCCATCCTTCTGATGAAACGAAGTTCGCTTATTAAGGCGCCTCTGATTTCACTTCTCCTTTTGAATAAAGTCGTCCGTCGTCGTCGTCCCGAGTTGGAACGAGTCAATGTTTACTCGTTTGTCCCGAGATTTCGAGCTAGAATTATCGCGGAAAAATGGTTATTAAATACCAAGCAAGTAAGGGAGGAGTCGAACAATCATCTTTATTTTACCATATATACCAAGATAGAGAGAAAGATTTCTCTTCAAAGGATAAATTGAAGCATCGAGCCAGGGAGAGGCAATTATCTTTCTCTGAAAAATCGATGACAAACAAAAAGGAGGAAACCGATGTTAGGAAAAAAATTAAGAGAGAGAATAGACGAAGAAGCTTTCGTAGCAAGTTTAATTTTCCGCTTAACGCACTTCTCCCTCTCTCTCTCTCTCTCTGCAAACTTTCCCCGCGCAACGAACTAATCATCGCTCGTCCCCGTGCTCGTTAAAGCCTTTTCAACCGGGTGGCAAAGCCGGCCGCCGGAAGTGCCTTCTGTTTTCCGCCAGTTTCGCCCGATTGTCTTCCCTCCCCCTCCCACCCCAAGCTCTCGAGCTCGAGGAAAAATACAGGGGAGGAGTTGGGCGGCGTGTCTCAGAGTCGCTGATGTCGTATTTTGTCAACAATTCGCGAGAAAGCCGCCTTTCCGTGCCGCTTGGCGCAACTCTTCCGCAAGAAGGGGGGGAGGTGAACCGGAAGCCAGGGTAATAGGATGAGAAAGGCGTTCGTAGACTTGGCGTCTTCGTTAAAATTTTGTTGCCGCGTAAACTTTCGTATCCGTGCCCCCCCACCTTCCCCCCTCCTGTTCCGCTACCTTCCGTTTGCCCCGCAGTGGCAAATACGAGGATATAGAGGAGGCTCTCTGTCGATGGGCGTAAGGAGTATAAGTATCCTCGTATCGTCGTGTATTTTTCTCATAGAGAGATTTTTTTCTCTCTCTCTCTCTCTCGACAACGTTCGATTCGTTCGAGATGTTTTTTCTTTTTTATTTCTCTTTTTTTTTTTGCTGGAATTTCATCGACTTCAAAAAGGGAGAGGAATGTGCTTGTGATCCGCGCATAGGGAGCGGTACCTTAATTAGAGTGGTTTAATGGGAAAGAGCATCGCGGTAGGACGAGTCTGAAACTTGTCGAACGAGGCCAAACTCGAAACGAGACACGGAGAAAGGAGAAAGAGAGAGAGAGAGAGTAAAGTGGATCGAGTTGCAAACCCGTTTCTCGATTTGTCAAACACCGTTGTCCCTCTCGAACGTATACGAAGATAAAATAACGAAGATGGAACGCGGCTCGTCATCCATCTTGTCGCCGATTCTTCTCGATTGTTTTGTTTGTTAGTTGGAGTTAGGAAACGGGACGGATGGATGGATGGATAGAAAATCTCGATGGATAGAATTTTGGATGGAATTTTCGCCATTTTCGACGAGGCATATGTGATTGGTCCAATATTGGAGAATAAAGGGTAGGTGGAGTAAGACGGGTAGGTGGAGAGGGTGAAAAAAAACAAGAAGCACGATGAACTTTGTCCTCTTTTCCTTCGATTCTCGCACCCTTTGCACCGTGGACGGCTGGAAACGGCCGCGTGACGCCGGTTAATTGGTGCACGAGCTTTATTGTCCGACGGAAGTTCATTCGAAACGCGCGAAAGTGGTGATACCGTATTGATGCCACCCGCCATTGTGACGCGGAGTGCGGGAAATCCGGGGGTTTGATTAACTTTTTATTGGAATATCACGAACAATGGGGCCCAGCTAGAAGGAGCTGTAACGAATTCGTCGCGCGGAATGATTCGCCGCGCTGCAAACGACGAATTTCCTCCTTCCTCTTCGTCGCTATTTTCCATTTCTTTTTTTTTTTCTTATTCCTTTCTTATTTTTCTTCTCTCTCTCTCCTCTCTCTTTCTTTTTTATCGTTCAAACGTCCAAACGACGCGGCTCAATGCGCGTAACGAATACGCATTTCCATCCCGAATTATCCGGAATTTCACGCGCGAAAAAGTATCCCTCTCTCGAAAATTTCGATGCCGACAATAAAGGCAGAGGGAAAACGCAGTGTGAATAGGGCCCTGCCAAATTAATTATCGCCCCGCGTTTCGCGGTTATTCGCCACGGTTATTGTCGTCGCGCGGCAAATAACAATCGGGCGGATAATTATCGGCCCGCGATGATTGGTTGCGCGCCGGCTTTAATAATCCATCCGCCGTGAAAGAAGCGTATCAAAATCCGGATCGTTGTCGAAGCGGCGTGAAATCTCCTAAAATTGCAACGAGTTGGAGGGAGGGGAATTATCGCCCCCGAATCGGAACCAATCCATCGCGGATGGAAACGGATCGTCATCCTCTGTTTCGCTTCTGTTCTGCAACTACCACTTTGTTGAAAAACACGTATCGAATTCTTTCTCGGAGAGGAGAAGGATCGTTCGATCTCCTGATCGAATCTTTTCGCGATCGAATCGAATCTGGAAACTTTTTCCTTTCCTTTTTTTGAACCGCCATTATCCAAGGATCGCAACCTTCTCGTTTTTCTCGTTCCATCCCTGGAAATATAAATCGGAGAGAAGAGGGGGGGAAAGCTGGTTGGCAAAGCAAACGAAATAACCGATTCGTTGGCTTTGGCTCGCTCCAGCTCGCTCCAAAGGGGGAGACAGATACGAAATTAATCCGAAATTCGTCACTTAAATATTTGACGATCGAATCGCGAGCGGGACACGTAGCGACAAAGGGATAGGCGAAAGGGGTTGGACGAGCAATCGCGGCTTGGATGATGGCGTGTCGCGTGCACGCGTTTAAGCCTCTCGCTAATCTCCCACTGCGTTCACCCCGAAATCTCTTCCGGCAAGAAATAATTTATAATTCCGCGCATAAATCTCGGGTTTACGAGCGGCGGCGGCGGCGGCGGCACGCGAGAGAAGCGCGACGGAAAGGCGCGCGCTCGCTCGAGGGCGCAATACCGGTATAAACAAAACGAGAACTCGCGGAGGAGAAGGCTGCCTCGTGTTCCGCGGATGCAATTAAACCCGTCACTTTTTTCCTCCCCTCCCCTCCGGTATCGTTGATTTTTTTTCCCTCCTCTTCTTCCGTTCACCTCTTTTTCGTTCTCGCCCCCTCCCCTTTCTCTCTTTATTTGTTCTTTTTTCTTTCTCTACCTTTTTTTCTTGCCATGTTTTGTTCACCAGGTTTGGAAATTGGTCGGCATTCGGTGGAACGAGATTTCGAGACGCCTAATGAGGCCGACAATGGAAATCGCGATTACAATTCCGAATTTTTCGGATCCAGGAATGATCGATCGCTTCAGATCACTACTTGGAACAATCTTAAATTCCTACGCGCCTCGTCCAACTCAGAAATCATAATGGCGATACTGTGTTCGACTTTACCTAAGCTCTCCTCCAAAGGTAACCAATCGTCCTACCAGATACGAATCTATTCTACTCGTCTCCGTCCTCTCCCGTTCCAACTGGTTTCTCTCCAAAAAAATTAATTCTCCAAAGAGCAGAATCCTCCCTCCTTCTCCTCTGTCTCTCTCCCCAAGCACGAAATAACATCGGACTCAGCAGGAATTAGAATCTTCTCTCCCTGCCCTCGTTTCGAATCGATCGCGAAGCATTGTGCCGCCCGGTTGATTCGTCTCCGTTCGCTCGCAACGATTATCCCTGTCCTCCACGATCGATCGATAATCCCCCGTTTTCATTCGCCTCCTTGTCTACGTACGGGTAGCAAAGAGTCGGCCGCGAACGGCTCGATTCGTGGTAACACACGGATTCGGATTAACAGGCATTCTAATAAATGCTCGGCCATTCGAGCCGCGCCACAAAGTGTGCCGCAAACGGGAATCTGGCAGCGACGGCGGTCGTTTTCGACACACCGAAATCGCTTACCCCCGCCTCGACCACCCCTCCTTTGTCTACGCCGCACACCTCCGTCCTTTATTCCATTCGTTTCTCTTGCATCGGCCAAACCTCCAATGTCCCGGTGTTACACTGGTGTTTACGAGGAAAGTTGAAATTTGAAGGGAATCTTTTTTCCGTTTTATTTTTTTGGACCATCTTTGGACTGTTTTATTGCGACTAAAAATTGTTCGTTCTCGTAAGAGAATTCGAAGGGAGTAATTTTTTTCCCAAGAGGAAGGAAAAAGTTTAAACTGATTCTGATTCTTCGACGACACATTTTTGACGAATCAACGCGTGGAAATAATTGCACGATATTCGCACAATAGAAGATTACACGCGGAATTCATTTTGGACGAGTGAACGGATTAGAAATCTACATTCGCAATCCAGTGGAAATAATATTGTTCGCTCTCGAAAATAATTATTCCAAGTAACGGAAACAAATTCTTCGTCATCCATTCCTCCTTCTCCTAAAGACAAAGACAGGAACGAATTCGACGTTCATTTTCCATTCGTTATCAAGAATAAATCCGGATAAATATTTGAAAATAAAAAGATCGTCCGTGTAATTTGACGTTTTACACGCGTATCACGCCTTTCCTTCTCTAATAATTCTAATAACTCTCCCCTTCGGCGCGGAATTTCACTTGGTCGGATGGAACGTAGCAGTATCCAACGTAGCGTCGAGAACTCGGCTCGATTCGGTTCGGGCCACCGCGAGCGAACCGCACAACACAAGGGCGGCGCGGAAAAGCGTAGCGATTCGCACGGGAATGCGAGCAGGCCGCAGATGTTGGCGCTTGCACAAGCCAGAGAGAGCGTCGCTCCTCGGCCGGCCATCACCGGCGGAGTCAATTCGATCAATTGACCCGTGTGCACCCTATTTGCATTTGAACGCCGCCACTGCGAACAGACCGGCCGGAAATTAACGCGTTAGATTTTGCCAATTGCTAATTAAAATACATGCTGGGCCGACACTTTTCTCGAAACGCTTTTGGAACCGGATCGCGTTCGCTCGAAGCGAATAAATTCGAGCGTCGTTTCGCTGTTATCTTCCCTCTTTTTCCTCCTCCCTTTGTTTTATCGCGTTTAATTTATGGGGGTGATTTCGAATGGACTGAGGGGAACGTAACCATTTCCGATTGGATATATAAAAAATGTGGTGGAACGACAGGTCATCAATCAAATTGAAAGTTTGCGGAAATGTTGTTATCGTTGAAAAATGGCGTGTACATACTTTTATTATAAGTAGAACAAACGTTTCATTCGTCAATGAATAACAAGGCGATTATAGTCGGACATGCAAGTCTTGTATCACTGCCGAGAAAGTAGAATAAGTCAGTCGTAATCGAACATGCGAGGCATAGCGGGGAAAGTGGAGTGACCTAATCATTGTCGGACAGTAGAATCGAAAGTGTATAGATAATGGAAGGATCGTGACGAAGGAGAACGAAAAATAAGCGATCGAGACTTGTTGTTGATAAATAATTCTTACGATATATGGAGAATAGAATATTTCCATCGTGATATTCGTATCGCGATCACGCGGCCTCTACGGGTATAATACGATCTGAATTCTAATCATCGGAGAAAGGAGAAGATAATTTACATGGCGGGATCATCAAAGTACGATCAGCCCTTTAATTTCCACTGCCACGCGGTGGAATTCGTGCGTCAAACGTATTCGCATAATGAGGATTAACTAGCTACATAAACTGTTCCACCTTTGTTAGATTCCATCGAAGGATATCAAAATCCTGATTCGGATTCCTTTGATTCCGGATATAATACCGATCCCTTTGACTCCCAGAGAATCCCGTGTCTCCTATTCCCTAAAATGTCGCGTGACAAGAATTGATGATTTCGTGACTGGCAGGCAGCATCTTCTTATCCATTTTTGCCATTTTTAAACGAAGTAAATTTGTGCGATCTTCAAAAAAAAAAAATTCATTTAATTTAATTTCTCGAGGCACTCAAAAATTCTTACTGCTCGACTACCTTTGATCTTCGACCTACTCCTCTAATTTGAGTTTAATGCGGTTTTTAAACGAATTCGAATTTCTCGATCGACTCGTTATCGAACAGGAGGGACGGGAGAAAAAGTCACCTTCCCCTTTTTCACTGTCCAATTAGAGACACGCGTGTCCACGAAAAGTTGCCGGTCAATTAGCCCCGCCAAGGCTCGGCCGTCCCGTTTCTTCTAAGAAGCTTTCTTCTAACCGACAACTTTCCCAACTTCCCCCCTTCCCTCCTCCTCTCTTTTTCCCGGCAATAAGCTCGACTCCGTCCACTCGTCCAAAGTAGAGAGATATCACGGCGAAGATCGACTCCCTTCCGGCCACAGGAGGATCATTGTTTTCTTAGAAACTGTCCGTAACAGTTTCAAATCCGATTACCCGGCTCACCGCACAAGTGCTCGTTATCGAAGAATTTCCACCGTGTCGAGTCGAACACCCCCCTCCCCTCACATTTTCCACGAATTTTACGTCCGCGTGACCACTCCCGCAGAATCCAACTCTTTTCGTCTCCACCCGTGGAGAACCTTCGTTATTCTCCAACATAACGAGTCGGTCCGAAAATACGTTTCAGTAGTTTTGGGGGCAGGAACACGGTACTCGAGATACGATGATCGCGATAGTCGCTTCTCGAGATGGGTAGCGAGTAACTTATTTTTCGCTCTGCATATAGTTTCCTCTCCAGTCTGGAGCCAGTCTGGTTTTCTTCAAGTTTTCTTCGATGGTTGACGATTGTCGAGGGATGGATGATGGCGTTGGTGGAATCCTCGTGTCGTGGAATCTTTTTTTTCTTTTTTTTCCCCTCTTCGTATTCTAAATAGGATAAAGGAATACTTTGAACGACTATTCGAGGCGAATGGTTCTTGATATATATATATATAACTCGCGAAGAGGTTTTGAATACGGTATTTCTCGTTTTAGCGAAGTTCTGTTAGGAAAGTTCTTTCGACGTCCGATGAATGCGAAGAACGTAGACGTGTCCGCGTTTTATACACACCTCACTAGAGAGAAATGGCTCGTGGTGACGGTAGTAGTAGTAGTAGTAATAGTAGTAGTTCTCGAGGCGCTAGTTTACCCTTTTAAAGGCGTTAGGTCGTTTTCGAACTTGTTCGAGGAGAGGAATTGGCATCTCCTCTTTCTCTCTCTATAGTCTTTGTCACGTGGCAAAGGTGATAAAAGCTGGATCGTAATTGCATTGATGGGGTAGTTTCTTCGAGTTGATTTGGTTTTTAGAATGTTCCTTCAGGAATGGCCGGTCAGTTAAAAGCGAAGAATCTCGGATTGCCACCGCGTTGCAACTCGTTCCGCGAACTCTGGAAAAAGAGTAATTCCCCCGGCCAAGTTTCTCGGCCAAGGGGAATATAAGGACCGCTGTGTAAGACCACTGGTTTATGGGGGTGTGGAGCGGGAAAAGAGACGTTTATCCCCGCCGATAAAGTAAAAATCCTGCACCACGGTTCCCTCCTTCGGTTTACGACTCGAATTCTAGCCGATCGTCTCGAATCTTCCCCTCTTCGATTCCGTGTAATTACAATTCTTCTTACGAAAAGAGAAATCTCTCTCTCTCTCTCTTTCTTGATCGAGATTAATTCGACGATCCGCCGAGCGAAAAAGATTCGAAACGTCGAAGATTCTATCTTCACCGGGGAGTAGAACCATTTTCGAGTAAAATTAAATCCATTCCTAGTTCGCGAGTTCCCTCGTAATGAAACTCATTCCGCGAAACAAAGAGGTTCGCGCAAATATTCCGGTAAATAAACCGGAAGGGAGGGCGAGCTGCGTCATTGACGTCAACGTTCAATTCGTTTTTAATTCGTCCGCTTCCTTTTTTTTTTTTTTAAAGACTCGTTCTGAAAGACGCTCGTAAAGAAGATTCTTTTACGCCTCGTCGAGAGAAATATCTTTTGTCTCGTGTCAACTTTCTCTCCCTTCCCTCTGTTTCCATTCCTCTTTCCCCCGCGCCACTATTTTCCATTCTAGCGTGGAAATGGATTGAAGTCATCGGGCCGTGACGCGTGCGAGCACGCACGCACGCACGCACGCATGCACAAAGGTGGAAATATGAGTCGCGACGCGGCCGAGAAAATTGCTCTCGTTCGTTTCCATTGCTTCTTCGTTTCCTTTTTGCTGCTCCGCCTACCCTCTCCTCCCTTTCCCTCCGCTCTCATCCACGATGGTTTAATCGAATTTCGAAAAGCGATTGGAAAATTTTCGCTACAATAGCGCCCTCTCTACGGTTTCTATCATCCCTCTCGAATTGTTCGATAATAGATATAGCAACGAGTAATAATTCATACATGTATATATATATATATATTACAACTAAGAATCTCTCACGTTACTTTAATCCAGGAAAATTTCACGATCAATGGGGAATCGAACATTTAAAGATGTAAATTGGACGTCCAAGAGTTGCCGAATTCCTCGAATTAAAAATATAATTGCGCGAGAATAACGGGATAGAATTTATCGAAGAATCCCTCAAAATGGCAAAACGTTAAAGTTAATAATTCGCATGATGGTGGAAGAGGAATTTACCGAAAACCTTTCGAATTTTTCATCGATTGAAAAGGAGGGAGGGGGATGTTTCTCCGGTATTTCATCGAGAGGATCCAGTATTTTATCAGCCGTCCCGGCTCGCGCAAACAATACCAAAATACCTTTCTTCCCCCCCTTTCTTTCCGAATCGGTTTGTTTTTCCCCGCGCTCCGCACACCCGATTGTTTCGCTCGAGCGACTCGCCACGGAGAAATGATCGGTGTATCCATCTCTCTTTCTCTCTCATCTCGTCTCGTCGTGATAAATCCTACCCTCCTGCACACGAACGGACAATCGACGACGGGAAGAACGAGAAGAAATCGGAGGGCGAGATGTTCGATTCGCCGCGCTAATGGAAAGAACAGAGAGAGAGAGAGAGAGATAGGTGGATGATAAAGTTAACACGTCCTAAAGAGAAAGAGCGTTTCCGCGAAAGGGTGAAGTCGAGGAGCATTTTTCTTTCGCCGCGCGCACTCCTCCCTCGCCTCGTTTCAGAGGTGTCGACTTTTTGATCGATCGATCGTCTCGGCTGGCCGCCTCTTGATCGAGCGCATTAATTGCCGGGAATCCGGCAACTGAACCTGGTAACCCCGGCCTTCGACCCTGAGATAAACTTTCGGAAGGGAAAAATCGAAGGTCGATTCCACTTGGTCGAAACGGAACAAAGCACGAGGGATGAAAATATATCTCGTTTCGCTAATTCTTACCACGTGTAATTTTCAAAGAATAACTCTAGTCCCCAAGTTCCCGATCTTTCGAACGTATTAACAGCCGAAGTTGATGGATGTGATCGAGATTAAAGCGACCTGCTCCTCCTTCGCTTCGTTGATAGATAGATAGGATAGACGGAGAGTTTATTTTCGAGATCGATCAGAGAATGTTTAGCATTCATTTCGCTAGCTAATCTTGGAAGCGTGAACGAAGAGTAATGAAAAAAGAGACAAATTCGAAGAATTCCAAGGGGGGAAAAAAAAGAAAGAAACCGCTACTGGCGGAAGTTATGTCACGAGCGATTCGTCGATCGTTAGGAAAGTTGGAAGTTAGCTGCGATTAAGCTTGGAGGCAATCGGCCGCGAATCGAGGCGAATCGGGCGAAGGAGGGGGAGGGAAAAACTTGCCCCCTCTCTCTCTCTTATCCATAGAGGGAAAAGAGGATTCCACGGGCGTTCCCGCTCGATCGCGCTCCCGTACACGCTCCGCCCCTTGTTACAGAACTTTTAAGCCGGTCGCATGATCGTTACGTGCGCTCGCTTACCCCCATCGAGCAAAAGTAAAACACGATTCCGCAACCTCTCTTCTCGCCCCCTGTGTCGCCAACTTGCTCCACCGATTCCGTGTTCTCGAAACTCTATATATATATCTCCTTCTATTCGACAACGTCCATTACATCCCTGTTCTTCCCTCGTTAACGGATACTTTCCTCCCCGGCCTCTCTTTATTAAGGCGAGAAAGGAGAGATCCGTAGGAGAGGAGATAGTTAAACGAGTCACGATCGAGGACGATCCATCATTCGCACGGAGGAGGAAGAGGAGGAGGAGCAGGTGTTCAGGTGTGGATGGACACGGTTCAACAGTGGCGGCACGTGTCCGGCAAGCGGAAACGGACATCGCCGCCCAGACCTCTCCTGCCGAATGCCTACTTCCGGAAACCCGATTATGGGATTTCCCCGATGGAATCCGCTCTTTTCGGGGTATCGACGCGACGATCGAACGAGTGTTTGACGTTGGGACGAGGGTGACGTACGATTCGCTCGTTAATCTTCTTCTTTTTCGAGAGAGAGAGAGAGGCTATACCCCTCCCGATCTTGTTCTTCCTCCTTCGAGTCACTCGGCTGGTCGACAGGTGTTGAAGCATGTGCGACACGATCGCGGACGGAGAGGACGGAGAAGAAGGATTGTTTCTACTTGCTCGACATTTTTTTTCTCACCGCTCTTTCTTCTTCTTTTTCTAATCTTTGAAACGATTCCGTGTAATTTCGTTTAATTCGAAGGAGAATGCTGCACACACGCGACGCGCGATACCTTTTGTTCGTTAATCGGTTATATGGAGAAAAGCGAAGTATAAAGAGAAATTAATCAAGAGCTTTGTCTTGTACAATTTTACACAAGCTCTTACACAATCCAAACTGAGTGAATTTTCAAAGTGTTGGCGAGATTTTTGCTAAGCGACTCGCGAGAGAATTTCGCAACGGGGAGGGGGGTAGCGATTCCGGGACAAGAAACGCGGAGTGAAGAAAGATTACGGCGATGGAGTTGGGGAGGTGCACAGGTGCCGCGGCGCAATTAATTCCGAATGGAAAACTTTATAATCCAATCCCGGCGATATTGCGGCCCGCGCGGCTAAGCAATTAACTGACGATTGGATCCGCCACGTTCCAACTTCCGCCTCCAAAATCCGCGCATCCGCCGATCTTCCCCGGTGATAAAGTCTCGAGAATGCCTCGAGAACGTCTCGATCATGTTATTTGCTAAACATGTTTCGGGAATAAGTTGGTTCCAGAATAATTAGACCATATTGCGTCGATGTCTCGCGAGCATAGAAAACAAGATGAAGTAAAAAAAAAAAAAACTTATAGATAAACATATAAAATAGATTCTATTTTTTTCAGTAATGAAAATATGAATATACTGATTGAGAATAAGTGGATAAGTAAGTCCAGTCGATAGAAAATTGGAATTGTTATTAACGTTTGATTCTATTTCAAATTGGCTGGTATAAGTTATTTCAAAGATCAAAACCAATCCGAATATCGAAATATAAAAAAACACGCGAGAAACTCTTTCCTTTATACATGAACGTCTCTAAAGTAATTTCTAATTATTAACGAGAGATGAAGAGCGCGAATCAAAATCACGAAATTCTCGCCATATTATACTTTTCTTGGAGAAAACTAGGAATCGTCCCATCGAAGGGTTCCGCCCTCCTCCGTTCCTCCTTCTACTTAACATCCATTTCCTCTCGAATCGAACTTGAGCGGTTCGAAATTAAAGAAATCGATGGATTTGTCTAGGAGGGGGGAGTAAACCTTGCCATTCGATTCCGACAGAATGGAATTGATATCAATTCGTTGTCAGTCGAAACGCACGGCGGCCCCCTCCCCCTTGGCAGCCGACTATTAAGCCCCGACCGGACCGCATAAACTATTTACACTTGGCATAAATTTAAACGGGGCGAGGCGCTTCCGTTCACAATCCCGCTCGAATTTCCCGGGATGGAAAATTCGAAAATTCGACGGAGGCCACGTCGGGGGTTCGTTGAACCGGTATTCGGCCGAATTGGGAGGAGCCGGTTCGCCGAACCGCCGCCGCCATTGCGCCGCAAATCGCCGCTGCTTTTCACGTCAATTCGCCCGGTTTCACCCCCCTCCTCCCACCCCATTCTCCATAAAGGCTTTCGAACGATAAATTATTCCAACGTAAAATCCCCCTCCCAGTTGTGCAACCATGGTCGAAATTGTTCGCCGGAATTGTATCGGTTTTGTTCCGAAACCGATTTTTACCTGCCAGCGTAATGGAGGAATATCGGTGGATTTCGACTCCATTTCGTCGTTCGGTTCCATCCGAAACCATGATGAAAGAGCGAAAAGGGGACGGGAGGAGGGGAGAGTGATTTCGGGTCCGTGTTGATGCACCGCGACGATTCGAAAGTTGAAAACTCGAAAAACGTGTTTCGCTGGACACGGCGTGGCATTTTGCGCATAGAATCCGGAGAATCCGGCAAAGTGTAACTCGAAACGGAGTTATTCCAAACTTTTGTCAGGGCTCGAATCGTAACGATCATTTTGCTCTACTATATGTGCGTGTATATATATATACGAATCCATGGTATTGAAATTCGTGGAAAATTCTAAAGTATCCGTCTACCATACATCGCTATCCGATGAAGAAAATATATATACGCCTCGGCTGACCGTAAATTCGGGTTACTTAATATAATCCGGCGAACGAGTGTTCCCCGGTCGATCCTCGGCATCGTTGGAGCAGGTGTGGGGGGCGGAAGAGCGGCAGATAAGGGGGATTCGAATCGAGGGGATTGGCCTGGGTAGTAGGTGGGCTCCCATTGGAAGATAATTAGGTGCACGAGGTAATAAAGGGTGCACGGGCAGCTCTCGCGCGGCGAAAACAATACTGGTGTCACCGTGTTTATGGAAATCCGTGTTAGGTTGGATCGCGCGCGTTAGGGCCGCGATAACGCTTGCAAATCGCATTACATCGGGCTACACCACGGGCCACTGCCACGACCAACCTATCCCGGCCACCCGCGCCATCCTCCCCTAACTAACCTCTGTAACACGCTCCTACAGGGTTGTAGCACGCGTGAGGAATGAGGGGTCCTCACGACGCTTGTTTACGACCAAATATCCCGCGGATATAACGCTGCACACGTTGCACGCCAGATCTTGGAAAATTGTCGATCCTTCCTCCCTGATACGATCCAGCGACGAAAGTCTAGTTGTTAAAAACCTTTTCTTCCGTCTCATCGCACACCGACTTATTCCACTTAATTGGAACGATTGAATCGATCCTGGAACGACTTACGCAAGCATTCGTTTCTAACTCTCTCGTATTTTTTTGAAAATTCGTTTTACGTCTTCTTAACAATTGGATGTAAAAGAAAAAGATAGGAAGTGGAGATAAATTACGTTAGGAAAATAAATAATCTACGTTCGTCCAGAGCAACGTTTATGCAACGACGTATCGTTCCGTTCCCATCGATGGAAGTTTTAGAAGCGGATGGCACGCGCGAGGATTCGATCTCTCTATCGGCGAATGCAGTAATCCCAAGAATGTGGTAAACGCGGCGCGGTACAAAGGGCGCGGCCGGGTCCATTTCCGTCATTGTTTGCCCGGGGAAATTGTGCTCCGGGGTTATAATAGATAGCGTTTATCGTTGCGTCTGGTGCGGGATCGTGTTCGAGGGTAATGGTTCGTTATAATCCCTCCCACCGGCGCCGCTGAAAAGATGCTTTAGTAGCGCGGGCTGAAAGTAATACGAGCCATTGTTGCCGAGCCGCGAGAAACGGCGGCCTGCCTGACGGGAGGGGGAGGGGAGGGCTTAGTGGCTGGTATCGGGATCGCCTTATGGGGAAGGTCCCCCCGCTTCTTCTTAACCTTCCTACCCTCGATTTTGCCCTGCTACTCCCCCGCCATCTTTCGCCGTTTCCTTTTGGATAATTCGTGACCACGCTTTGTACCGCCACCCACGCTTGTAACATCCTCGTGTATCCATTCGTTGGGAAGGATCCTCCGGGATCGTTCCCCCGCCATTCTACCCCGCCCTTCTTCCCCCATGATTTTGGACTTTGTGGACGTGGGACGGACAAATGCGAGCTCTCCGTGGAATTCGTGTTAACAGGGACGCGGAGCTTGTCTACTACCCTGTCTACCTTTCCGTCGTTACCTTAGCGACGCGAAATTTGCGCGAAAGAGAGCGTTCGACGTTGGAATATTGTGGAATATTCGAAAACTTGTCGTTAAAAATTGCGAGGCTCGTTTCCTCCGATACGAGACTAGAGAGCACGCGTCTCACGGGAGGGGAGGGAACACGACACGATACCGATGATTAACCGCGGCAAAGATGTTGCGGCAAACATGGCGTCGTTCACTATTCATGCGATCCTATTAACCAACGTCGTTCGACTTCCCACCGGAAGCTGTAACTAATCTATAACGCGTAATCGATAGCGTAACACGCGTCTACGAGCACCCATCCTCCTTCGCATCGAGTCACTTCTCCTGCGCTTCTCCTTTCTCCGAAGCTTCTCTTCCTTTCGGCTTCAGCTTTCTCTCTCTCTCCCTCTCACTCACTCTCCCCACCTCATCCCTCGCTCGAGTTCGCCTCCATCCAGGTCTCGAGAGATCGATCGTCTTTTAGCCGCATGTCGATTTAGCCCCGTTGAACCTTGTTAAAAGTTACCGGACGTCTTTCCATCACGGGGCCGGCCCCTGGATACGGGCGAAATCACCGACCGACCGAGTTTGCCCGGTAAACAAAACGTCGACGTCGACACGGCGCGTCATTAGTGGTCGCGCGCAAACGGTCGGCCGCCCTTTCCGCACCGCTTTCCACGCCGCTACTTTGTTGCGAGTTCTCTCTTCTTATTGAGCCGTGCGCTACAGCCAACCGGTTTGACATGCAGATCGACAGGGTGGAGTTGCCGCCACTCGGTGTCTGGTTCCCCTGGTTGAATATGAGCCGAGGGTAATTCGGGTGAATTGCGCTTCGGTTTTCCAAACATTTCCATCCACTGTGCTCTTTTTTTTTGTTCTTTTTTACAACAAAGTGGAATACGAATCGATCGATAGAGATCGAAATTCTTCGAACGTGGAAAAAAGAAAAGAAGAATTACGAATTCTTAGTTAGTTACTTGCGTTTCGATTCGATCGTCCCGAAGAATATCCGCAAGATATTCGATTTTCGAAATTTTTTTTCTACGAACTAAAACTATTTAACCGGAACGATCCTTACAAGAGGAATCCTTTCTTTCTTACCCGAAGCCACGCGCATTTTCGTGGCAAAGAGGTCGGTCCTACGAGAGGGTTTCCTGGTGCGACAAAGGATGGACGTCTCCTCCACGGTAGACACACGAATCCGTGATATTTACCCTGGAAACGAGAGCCGCTCGGGCTTTTTTTTTTTTTTTTTTTTTTTTCCTCTCGATACGCTCGCGAATCCAAATATTTTGTGAACACACTCGTTACGCGGCCGCTGTATTACGCTTCAAAACACCGGACATGCGTTTCAACGTGGGGTTTAATCGTGCGCCAAGTGCCACTATCAGAATTCTAGAAGCTTGTTTACCCGGCCAAACCGGTCACCGCCGACCTAAACTCTGCACGCTTCCACGTTTCAAAGCCTTGCGCCGATCCCTCCTCCCCCTCCCCGCAGATTATGAATTGAAAATATTTGCGTGGGAACCGGGCTGATTTTAATTCGAACTTACGCCGCGTCAGGAAGGCGTATGTTTGCGTTCCCGGTTGAAAAGGGAAATTATTACGGTCGACATTTTGTCGAGATATGTCGGAGGGGGAGAGAGAGAGAGAGAGGGTCGCGGATTTACCGGGGATCGTTGTTGATCCGAATTTGCCTTCGTGTTTCTACGGTACACGTGTGACGCGGAGTTTTATTTGCACGCATGAAAAATAAATCGCGATTAATAACAGTTTGTTGCTTTAATGCGAAAAAAACAGGAATTGAAAATAAATCGTTTGGTGTATAAATGAAATATATATATATATATATATATATATATATATATAGGAGAAGGGTGGTGGATCTCTGAGAATTTGTTTTTTTTCGTTGTATTTTGTTTCCCTCCTCTCTCTTTTCGAAAATTAGCGCGATTTAAATTCGATTTTAATCCGAAATCCTCGCGCTCGCCTTCTCTTTTATATCTAAGAGAAGTTTGAAATTGATGGAGAAAAAAGGGAGGGGGGAGGAATTTAATCGAGAAATTAATTATCTTTGTTTGAATGAGCGAACACTTTTCCTAAGCAAATTTGGAATCGAAATTTTCCGATCGAAAAACTTTCTCGATTTTACTGGAAACTTTTAATCATTATAAATAACTTTTAAAAATTTCTCTCTTTCCCTTATTATACGTTTCTCCCTTCTACATATCGCATATTTTTATAAAATCAGGGGAGACGGGGCAGCCTTCCAATTTACCAGGCCAAGATTTTGCCAAGATTTTTCTTTTCTTTTTTTTTTTTTCTTACTCTGCGATTATAATTCCGCGAATTTAAAAAGATGCGACGGAAATGAAGATGGCGGTGGAATTTTTCCTATAAAAAAAGAAGAAAGAAAAAAAGAAAACTGGAAGGAAGTTAAATCTCTCGCTCCGGGGAAAATCGAGGCTCGCATTATGCCACCTTGTTCGACGGTATTGCAGCGAAAATGCACTTAGCGGCCGCTCGCAACCGCCATCGCGGCCGATTACCGACGAAAGAGAAATCTTATTAAAATCCCTGGGGCGGCTGTCGCACCATCAAGATGGCCCCGCGCCCGTTTTAATCAAATTATAATAAGTGGAATGGTAGGTAGAGCATCGCGCGTTCACGTGCGCGCTAATGGAGAGACGTGGAGGTGACCAGAGATGACCCTCGTATTTTAACCCGTTGCTTGCGCCAACGGCGACGAGGGATTCCTTCTGGACCCGCTTCTGCCTCGTCGGGCGCGCCCCCGCCAAGAGATTGCATTCTATTTAACTTCCACCAATCCGTTAACCATCTTCTCCACCCTTCTTCTTCCACCCGCTAATCGAACGAATCAAATAACGATATCCAGGGAATTTGGAAATTAATCGTAAAAATTGTGTGGGGCATATCGATTAACTTTCGATCGAGAACTGTGGATGGCGGTCGCGTTGCGAATGAAAAGGCGGGAGGGGAAAAAATGACACGAGGGAGAGAAATGGCGCACAGAGGTTGGAGATGGAGGTGTGAGCGAAAATTGCATTGATCGGCGGGAAACGAGGGAAAACCAAAGATTAGATTTACTTCTGTATTATGTTGCAAACCCGGGGAAAAAGCGCAACTGCAGCGGAGAAAAAATAGAGAATCGGTGCAGCGGGGTGGAATAAATGTCCGGGCCGTGAAAATTCCATCGAACGGCGGTGAACGTTGGACGACGGCCCGTTGGTGATGGTGGTGGTTGGTGGTGGTGGTGGAAAGAGGGAACGTATCGTTTCCAGCTTTGGATATCGTGTCCGCGGGCCTCTGTCAGTTCCATGTTTCAAGAGCTTTCAACGAATTTCGAAACAACTCGAAAATTGACTTTCGGCCGGCCGTAAATTGATTCCATAGCCGGTGCTCTCCGCTTTTGGTTAGATATTTTCGTTCAGACTCCGCGGACCGGTAGAGTGGACCGTGCGAGGGAGGGGCGAGGAGGAGAGGGGATCGCGAAACGAGGAGGAAGGGAAACGAATTCATCCGAAGTGCATCATAACGAATTCCCGACGAGCGAGACAACCGCACGGCTTTTTTTCCCTCCCCTCCTCCTCTCCGTCCCCAGGATATTTCTCAGTTTGCCAACTGTCAAGTTTCGAGGATCCAAACTGGGCGACGGGTTCGTTTATCAGATCGGAAAAAAAGAACGGTCAGCCAGAGAGAGAGAGAGCTTCCTTTCGATCGAATCAGTTTCTAGGCGGGAAACTTTCGAACGTTCGAACGATAAACGTCGTTTCTCGAGTTTTTCTCATCCCTTTAATCGGACCCAACTTTTCAAACATCGATGGATGGAAATTTGATAAAGTTTCGACGAATTAATATCGGATGACAAACAGGAGGATGATGGAAAAATTCCATCCGTGGATCGAAGGGCAAAGGAAGCATCCTTCTTGGAGTAGGAAACGGGGTATCAAAGGGATTGCGCGGTACGCGTCCGAGAAAAACCTCAAAAGAGTAGCGGCCAAATGCCTCGGCTATCAACGTAACCGCTTCAAAAAAAAAGAGAGAGAGAAAAGAAAAAAAAGGAAGAGAGAGGAGAAGAAAATAAAAGATCGGCGAGGAAAAGAACAGCGGTGGAGAGAAGTAGAAAAAAAGAGACAAAAATAGAAGAGGCACGAGCGCGTAGGAAAATGGAAGAAGTGGAAAAGGAAAGAGAAAAAGAGAGAGAACGACGATACGTTCGCCTCTGTGTGCCGACGGAAGAGAAGGAGGAGGAGAAAGGAGAAAAGGACGAAAACGCGATAGACAGATATGCGAATGGACGTGTGTGTTCGCACGGAGCCGGCCATTCCGCACATCGGTTTGTCATACCATATTCACCTCCGTGCACGGTGTTCCGATATGTTCGTTCCGATATCCGTTCGTGCGAAAATTCAAACGATCCGCCAACAGAACGCGGCCGATAACGCTCGAAAGCAGATATCAGCGCGCGCGGTGGATCATTGACTCGGCTCGAGCAGCAGGCCGATCGATGCGAGATGATATCGTTTCTATAGTATCGAGCGTGCCCACGTCGCTGACCTATTGGGATCCCTCTTCCCCTTCCTATCTCAGTCTATATCTCCTCTTTCTCTTTCAATCTCTCCCTTCTCTCTTTCTATATATACATATATATATACATATACGTTCACGTTTTCCTCTTTGTCCCTCGTATGAGATCGTGTTGTAATCTTGCATCTATTATTCCTGTATAAATGGTAAATCGAACGGAAAATTTCTACGAGACCGACCAATCGAATTCTGCCTTTTCACCTTCGTTGCGTGAATGATTTTTTATTCATTTTTTTTATTTTTCTTGTTTTTTTTTGTTTTTTCCGCTTTTTTTTGTTTTTTTTTGTTTTTTTTTTTTTGGTCTCTCTACGATTGTTGTGCTTCGCCACGGAATAAAAATGATTTTTATGCGTCGATGGTCGGTTGTGTTCGATAATTTTATAATAGATTTTTCGAAGCTTTATATAATCGACGGTGTTGAAAAGGGTTGTGAATGCCGGTTGAAAGTGTATCGATGGTGGTCGTCCCGAGTCATTGCGAGTTTTTGGTTTAAAATAAAAGCTATTGGATTTTTTTTCCTTTCGTTTAAATAATTTCTCGTTCTTTTTTTTTTTTTTTCCTTTTTATTTATCATTCGTCGATCTATCACTTTCCGTCTTTTATGGGACGTTCAATACACGCGGCATCGAATGACGTTCTCCGTCACGGAGAAAAGAGGAACATCGAGGAATATTTTTACAGGCCGCACATTTTCCGCGAGACAAAATACCAACGTACCGTTGGAAAACAGTCTTGAAAGCAGACCGCATTCTCCACCCAGACAAACGTCGATACCCTGTGTCTGTCGAACCGTGCCCGATCAGGCTGTTTTCGAGCCGATACGTCTCCCGGCTGAGAAAACTCCCGTGGTTTTCCCGTCGAGGGAAAAGAAAAAAAGAGGAAAAAAAAATCTCTTTGGATCTTCCCTTTCTCTCGCTTTTTCTTCCTTCGGGCCGTGGAAAAATGTTTCACCCTCGAAGAGATTTTTTCCCTTTCGGGGAAAATAGATTTTCTCTCTCTTTCTCTCTCTCTCCACCTCCATAGATTCGTTTCAATTCTTCAAACCATGGCACAATTATCCCTTCCCCCTCTCCCCCGATTTTTGCGACTCTGATTTTATTTTTCTGAATTATCCTCGCGAAAGAATTTTTAATCGATGTCCGCTCAACCGTTTACCTTTATTACTTGCTCGCCGAAGAGAACGGGAAAAAGAGAGAGATGGAGGAAAAGAATGAAGTTTTCATAGTTTTATAACCGAACTAACGAGCAGTAAAAGGAAACGCGGTTGCATCGTTGCACTCGAGAGAAAGTCACGTTATAGAAACCTAGTTTTTGTCGAGTCATTCAAGCCTGCACCTTTTGTGTTCCAACTCGAAGCCAAGCTATGCTTGCTTCGGCCTCAAAATTGTGCTGCTCCCTTTTATTTCGGGGAGAAGTTTCGCCGCCTGTTTGTACAAACAGATATTAAGTAGCGCAGGTAAATGATATCCCGGCCAACCACCGAGCCGTTCTAACCGTTTACACACGCTACTTAATGGCACGATTTATAGAGCGAGTTATGTACACCCACCACCTCGATTCTTTTCTAGTTCCCTTTCTCGCGAAAATCGCATTATATATTTCTTTCTTTTTTTTTTTTTTTTTTCACCCTCGCAGACGAAGGTTCCACTACTGTGTTTTCACAGTAGTAGCAGTAAACGCTAGATGCGCAGTATATCACGCTATTCCAGTGCTTTCCATTCTTTTGTTCGGTCCTGCAGTTATTTATCCAGCAGTTGCGTGAAACGGGGGGAGGAGGGAAGGAGGAGACAGTGTCCACTTCCGGCTCCACGTTTCGAATCCCTCGTTCTTCCCCGCCCCTCTTTTTCTTCCGCGTCCTCAGTGTAAACAGGGAAAAGACACGAGACCTTTTTCTCTCTCAATCTCCAGATCGCGATTTTTCTTCCACCCCTTTTTTTTCCTTCTCCTCGTTTCAAGTTTTTCCTCTCTTTTCACACGCCCTAGCCAACCTCGTTTTTTTCCTTTTTCCTTTTTTTTCTTTCTTTCTTTCTTTTTTTTTTTTTTCGTAGCAACCTCGACGAACCTCCGGCGTATTCTCGTATCTGCATTTCTAGCCGTGTTTCCGTTCCCATCCCTTCCCCACCATCGCCACCACCACCACCATCATCACCCCACCATCTGACCGTCTGCATTTGCATCCGTGTCCGTATTCCTCCACCCCTTTCTCTCGCGCGTTTCTCGCGTAATTATTTCTATCCGCGATTGTGATGCAAATTTTTGCTGTTTTCCATCCCACCCTGTTCGCTCCTGTTCTCCACTCCATCCCCTCCCCCTTTGTCTCCGTCCTGTTTCTCCACCATGCGCACCATGCCTCCCCGTTCAGCTTTGCTCGTACCCTCTCGATTGTCCTTCCCCTTTCATACCCTAATTCCAGCTATCGCATCAGCCCCTCCCCTCCTCGCCGTAATTCCGTCCCAACCCTCTCTTCAAAGCCTGTAGCTTTTCGACCATCCACCTATTTGTCCGTCCTCTCGTTTGTCGTTTGCTTATTTCTATTTTCTCTCCCCCTTCCTCCCTTTCTTTTTCCTCTTTCTCGTCACGCATCTCGTCCATTCGCCTTCGCCCTCCTATTTTCTCCTTTATTTTCATCTCCCTTTCATCTACGAGCCCCTACTACAAA
The DNA here is from genome assembly GCF_029169275.1 of Apis cerana. Lineage (NCBI taxonomy): Eukaryota > Metazoa > Arthropoda > Insecta > Hymenoptera > Apidae > Apis > Apis cerana. Next base: position 8,056,270 of record NC_083861.1, read on the forward strand.
CAAACAACAGTCGCGGTAACACGCTGCGCAGTTCTCAGTTCACCCACTATTTACTCGCGTTTTATCGAATTCCAGAGAACGAGTTGGCCCTTTTCTTCGCTTATTTACGCTCTTTCGCCTTCTTCCACTTTCCTCCCCTCCCCTTCCAGACTCCATCCACGTCGAAGAAAAGACGGATTATTTATTTATGACGGGGACGATCGGGGACGAGAGAAATATGGACGACCTCGTAAAGGTTTCAATCGGTGATTTCGTATTCCGATCAGTGCTATCCTCGCTCTTATTCGCGTCCTTACCTATTTTTGATCCATTTTATTTATTTTCAAACTGTCCTATTCTCATCTCAAACGTTAATAATTTTAATAATCCGATATGCGTTTCCAAAATATTTCTCTTTGTTTCAAAACAAATAAAATTATCCATCGCCACGCTTTCTCTCTCTCCCCAAACACTCTCCTTAAGTCATTAATGATCCGATGTGTACTTCCAAAATATTTCTCTTTTACATTACACAAAAAAAAAAACAAATAAAATTCTCCATCGCCACGCTTCACGAGTATATTCCATCCCCATCTGGAGGAATCGTCATCGATCCGATGAATATCTTCGAAACATCTTTCCTTCCATTCTTCTCTCTCTTTCTCTCTCTCTCGAAACGCGACCCCAAAAATTCCCCATCGCCATCAAGTAATTCCGAGTCATGGAATAATTCCATTCGACGCGTCAGATCCACGTTGCCGATATCCACGTCGCAGAACGGTGGAAAATATAGGGGCGATCTTGGCGAAGAGCAAACAGAACAGGCGGAACAGAATTTATGCGAGCAATTCCGACCAACGATCGCGCGCGCCTTTCTAGGGCGGCGATAACGGAACGCCGCGGTTCCGCCGACAGTTTCAATACAGGGGACGCGTTCTAACAGCGATCTAATCGCCACCGTTGTCCAAACACACGCCCCCACCCACGTGTAATCCTTTATTCTCGTATCTGCATTTCTAGCCGTGTTTCCGTTCCCATCCCTTCCCCACCATCGCCACCACCACCACCATCATCACCCCACCATCTGACCGTCTGCATTTGCATCCGTGTCCGTATTCCTCCACCCCTTTCTCTCGCGCGTTTCTCGCGTAATTATTTCTATCCGCGATTGTGATGCAAATTTTTGCTGTTTTCCATCCCACCCTGTTCGCTCCTGTTCTCCACTCCATCCCCTCCCCCTTTGTCTCCGTCCTGTTTCTCCACCATGCGCACCATGCCTCCCGTTCAGCTTTGCTCGTACCCTCTCGATTGTCCTTCCCCTTTCATACCCTAATTCCAACTATCGCATCAGCCCCTCCTCCTCGCCGTAATTCCGTCCCAACCCTCTCTTCAAAGCCTGTAGCTTTTCGACCATCCACCTATTTGTCCGTCCTCTCGTTTGTCGTTTGCTTATTTCTATTTTCTCTCCGCCTTCCTCCCTTTCTTTTTCCTCTTTCTCGTCACGCATCTCGTCCATTCGCCTTCGCCCTCCTATTTTCTCCTTTATTTTCATCTCCCTTTCATCTACGAGCCCCTACTACAAACAAACAACAGTCGCGGTAACACGCTGCGCAGTTCTCAGTTCACCCACTATTTACTCGCGTTTTATCGAATTCCAGAGAACGAGTTGGCCCTTTTCTTCGCTTATTTACGCTCTTTCGCCTTCTTCCACTTTCCTCCCCTCCCCTTCCAGACTCCATCCACGTCGAAGAAAAGACGGATTATTTATTTATGACGGGGACGATCGGGGACGAGAGAAATATGGACGACCTCGTAAAGGTTTCAATCGGTGATTTCGTATTCCGATCAGTGCTATCCTCGCTCTTATTCGCGTCCTTACCTATTTTTGATCCATTTTATTTATTTTCAAACTGTCCTATTCTCATCTCAAACGTTAATAATTTTAATAATCCGATATGCGTTTCCAAAATATTTCTCTTTGTTTCAAAACAAATAAAATTATCCATCGCCACGCTTTCTCTCTCTCCCCAAACACTCTCCTTAAGTCATTAATGATCCGATGTGTACTTCCAAAATATTTCTCTCTTACATTTCGAACAAAACAAATAAAATTCTCCATCGCCACGCTTCACGAGTATAATTCCATTTCCATCCGTGGAATCATCATCGATTCGATGAATATCTTCGAAACATCTTTCCTCCCCTTCCATTCTTCTCTCTCTTTCTCTCTCTCTCGAAACGCGACCCCAAAAATTCCCCATCGCCATCAAGTAATTCCGAGTCATGGAATAATTCCATTCGACGCGTCAGATCCACGTTGCCGATATCCACGTCGCAGAACGGTGGAAAATATAGGGGCGATCTTGGCGAAGAGCAAACAGAACAGGCGGAACAGAATTTATGCGAGCAATTCCGACCAACGATCGCGCGCGCCTTTCTAGGGCGGCGATAACGGAACGCCGCGGTTCCGCCGACAGTTTCAATACAGGGGACGCGTTCTAACAGCGATCTAATCGCCACCGTTGTCCAAACACACGCCCCCACGTGTAGGATCACGTAATCCTTTCCCGGAAACGCAATTTCTATATTTTTTTTTTTTATTTCTTCACCGCGAAACGATCGATCTTGAACTAGAAAGCTATTACTCTTTCGATGGAACGAAAGAGTAATCCCATCTTTTATTAATTCTAGTAATAGAATATTTGCAACGAGAAGTTCGTCCAGTTTTTAAAACGGAATTTTTAATGATTCTTTTCTTCTTTCATTGGATCGGTATTGAAACAAATTAAGTAACTGCGTAAAAAAGTATTCGTAGATTGTCCATGTATTAATTTAATTGAATATTTTAATGTAGTACAATGTGTATATCTAGAGATTGTCCATATTATTTTATATCTGCTGATAAAAGGAGAAAGAATTCGTAAAAAGTAGATAGGGATAAATCGGATTGACCCGATTTGCCAATGTTTTAATTAAAAAAAATGTCGCTAAAATCGCAACTCTCGAACTCGTCAAACCTCTTCACCTAGAACACAAAGCAATCTCTCGATATACGATCAAAGTTGTTAACAAGTCACGATTTTAAATTTCGACAAAGTTCCATCATCTCTGTTCTTTCCCTCTACGACTCGATATCGGTAATCAAGCGCCAAGTAATCATCGAAAGATCACCTCTCTCGACAAAATTCGAGCCGCGAGTCTTCCAATTAATCGGATTTAATGAGACAATAAAGAGTTTATCGACGTTTTCGAGGCGGATCGACGTTGAAATCTCGAAAATCTTTCCTACCAAGAAAGGGAGGAAACGAGGAAGTAATTAATTTTACGCTATTGCCCGAACAACGCCGTCCATATTAACTAAACGAGGTTTGCGAAGACGATGATCGTTCGAAATCAGACTCTCGAAGAGTTCGCGAGGATGGTTTTTGTGAGGAGAAAGGATTGGAATGGAATGTAGAATCGTTTAATGTAATATAATTTTCTTAAACGATAACACTTTGTAATCGAATCCGGAAAACTTCTCGACGATATTAATTCCGTTTCCGCTTCCGATCTCCACGTTCGTTTCAAACCTCTTGCCCTTCGGTCAGCATTGAATCAATGCAGTAATTGACCGATGGAAATTACACGCCTTCTTTCTTTCCCTCGAGTAGATTCGCTTCACTCTCGGTCGATGAATTTTCTTTAAAGAAGATGGATTTACTTCTGGCAAACTTTAAACCTCTCCCCTCCCCCGTAATGGTTTTTTTCTTCCCTCTTTTTTTATTTCTTTTTAATCATCCTGGATTTGATTAAGATTTAAATTTGATCGAGTTTTGACTCTAAACGTTTGATTTTTTTTTTTTTTAATCCATTTCCAAGGAAATTAAATTCGTGAGATCATTTAATCACTTTCGCTCGTCCGTCCAATTTTGAATTTATCGTTCTGAGAATAATTTCAAAGTAAGAAAGAAAGAAATAATAAAATGATCGAATTATTCACCGTCTCCAAGCCATCCAATAATGGTTCAAAAACCACAATATCGGAATTTAAAAAAAAAAAAAACTCGTCGAAATAACGAGGGTAAAGTTCGACCGTGAAAGAGATAAGGGATCCTCCACTCCCTATTTATCCCAGTCAATGGAATCCCAGAAAAATGTCCAATAACTCTCCGATAGTTTTATGAGGGTTCCATAGCTTCCTTCCTTCGGATATGCAGGAGAAAATGGCGAAGGAGTTTCATTCTACTCCAAGTTGTGTACCAAGAATTCCATCCAACCTTTTAAACTTTCGAATTGTGCATTATCTTCCTCCTCCTCCTCCTCCTCCTCCTTCTCCCCTTCTTTCAAAAAAACGAAGAAAAGAAAAAAAATATTCCCATTTCATTCTCCTTTTCAAAAACGCGTACACCCCCTTTCTCCTTTTTCATTTCCTTTCGACGATCATCGAGTCGGAAGCAAACCAGAAACAGCTGTTTCCCTTCCACGGAAACGGCTCGGCTTTTAGTCGAATACGCGAAATACACGTCGATTATTCGACTCTCTCTCTCTCTCTCTTCTTTACCAGCACGCACGCACGCCCTCAATTTCCGTAACGTCACGTCGTGCTTGTCGCAATCTAACTTCTGTCGTTTCGCTCGATTGTTTTTCAAACGGCCCTCCCTCCAACCCCTTGCTCTCGGAAACGGCGGTATCGTCTTCGACGCGCCACGACGGCGAGCGCATCGTCTATCCAATCCTCGTTCGTTCAATTACGAGCACGCGTCGCGGCTTCTCAACTCGCGAGAAAGTAGAATAAGGAGAAGCAGATGTCAACGAGAACCATCGAATCTGTCACTTGTTAGACGAGATCTCGCCTTTGTTGCGAGTAGATAAGAGAATCCGGAGAATCTTTGGGAGAAATTGAAGTTTGGGTATGATTCACTCTCGCGTTTAAGATCTCCTGTTTTATCTCTAAGAAAGGAAAGAGATATTTTTTATTTCGTAGAAATTAGTCAGGCTTCTAGAGAAGATATTTTTTTTTTAGTTTGGAATGTTAATTGTTAGATCTGTGAGAAAATTTCTGTAATTTTAATGGAAAATGGATATTCTTTGTTGTTTATAGAAATTAGTGGCTCCAAGAGGAGACGATATTTTTTTTAGGAAATTTGGCACGGTAATATTATTAATTGTAAGAAAGTATTTGTAATTTTAATTTGGGAACGGAAGAATATTTTTTTTTTAAATGAAACACGCGATGAAATAAAGTAGCAATAAAAATAATCGCACGGTAATATTTCGAGTAATTTAATTTTACGATCTCAATTTATTCGAGTCTCAATTTACAATTGACGTGTTCTCGCGTGTGGAACTCTTTTTATATACACAAGGAACGGAAGTTCGTGGATATATTTAACGAGGCAGAACATCGTCAGGCTAATCTTATCTCTCGATTCGATTAGACCGCGTTTCTTTCGCTCGATTTAAACTTCTCTTAGCACTCTACCGGTAATCGTTGTTTCTTTCTTTCTTTCTTTTTCCTCTCCACAATTTCGTCGTCAACTTCTAAACTCAGTCAAGTTCTAGCTTCTCTATACGCGGCGCATAATAAAGCAGCACGAAGAAGAAACAGGGAAATTAATTGCTCGAGTGATAATCGAATAACGAGCGACTTAAAAGAAGCAAGCAACTTGTCTCGAAATTTTTAAATCCCATTAGGGGCATCGTTCTATTAGGAGTTGCAAAAATTCTTCTCTCTTTCTCTCCCCCCCTCCCCCCCTTTACTCTCTCGACGCGGAAGTTCGTGGCTATCCCCTCTTAAATTCTGAGAATAACCCGTGGAATAATCCGTGGAAACTTTCCTATTCCCCGGAAGCAACGAAAACTTTTTCCGCGGCGTTTATAAACCGTAAAGAAATTTAAGGATCCCGCCATACTCCACCGTGTCCCTCCCTCCCCTCCTCCCCTTTCCTCGCGTGCATCTTGTCGAGAGTTACAAGTTGAACGGTGTTTTATAAGAGAATAACGCTTGTATAAATCTCGAGAACCTGATATCCCTCCTATATATACTTTTCCCGTGCAACTTATCCGAATTCTTCGTTGTACAATTTCGATGTAACAATCACGTATTTGCACGATCATCGAACGCCATTATTGGCCGTGAAAAACGTGTCCGAATCGTTCGATCGTTTTAAGAGAGAAATCACTCGACAGTTGTCTACTAACTGGCCGACTAAACGTAGGCAAGCTCCACTTGCCGAATCTTGATCGCGAAGATAACGAAAGAAGAAGATTCGTTTTATAATTTCCAGTTGCACGATTCGTTCGCGAAGCGTTCTTTGTTCGACAAAGTACGAACTTATTCCACTCGAGTGGAATATATGCGTATTTCGCCCGACGCGAATGTAAGATCCTACGTATTTTTCCCTTTGCTATTTCCTCCTGTCTGAATAGAGTCTGGATTTTTCTATTTACGTTTTCGAGACACGTGTTTCATATTTCCTATTTACAATGATCAAAAGTCAAACGTCAAAGGGTGGGATAATTCTTGTCCCGTCCCGTACGTACATACGCACGGCTCTTCCACTCGTAAGAACGTCTCGTTTTACGTTCCCTTCTCGGACAAACAGACGGTTTTAATAAGAGGAGCATGCATGGGTATCTAAATTTCACGAGATCGGGAAAATAATGCTTGGAGGGAAAATACGTAAAGTCGTCGGATTACGAGGCAGAAAGAAAGAAAGAAAGGAAGGAAGGAAGGAAGGAAGGAAGGAAAGAAGTAATGCTGTATCTTCTTACACTTGGTTCTCGCTGAGAAGATTTTATAGAAGTAATATTCTCGCGTGCATTCACGATTTTCTCGTCCAGAAACAGAGCCGTTTAAGGTTGCAGAGGTTTATTTCCACGATGGTGCATTTACCTACGTAATCCGTGGATATTTGTTACGTGACCTGTCAAATCGAGAGAAAATGTACCACGAGGAAACGTTCGTTTCTGTACAACGCTTTAAAGACATATTCCGCATAAATTTTAAACATTTCCGAAAAATTGACAAATATCTCGATAAAAAGAGAAATAATATTTATTCCGATACATTTGATATAATATCACAATTATATTGATCTTAAAACTATGTAATGATCGGGGAAGAATAGATAAAGAATAGATCGCAACACTGATCTCGTATTCCACGTACGAGATAAAGTTTGAACGTTGTACAGTTTCTGTCCCCATACACTCGATATTTAAGTTCATACGTGCCTCTTCGATATTAGAACGTTATATCTTGAAACTTTAGTATCGAGTAATCAATTATCGTTTAAAAGCTTAGTAAATTTCTTAATAACGAGTCACTTAAAAGTAGACGCTTGCACGTAAACAATTATGCAAATTAAAGGTTAAAAAAAAAAAAATAAAGTAACACACCTAATTAGGTATAAAAAATTTTATTTCAAAAACATTTGAATACATTTGTAATTCTTTATTATTAAAATTACAGTGCTTCGTACATACAACAGTCCAATTAAAAATTATAATTACAATTACATTATAATTAAAATTTGTGTTACAATATTACATAATAAAATCGATGTATAAACTCTGGTTGTGTACACAATGATATACAAGGGGTAAGTATTGATTTCTTTTGTTTTCTTCCTTACACCTTTGTTTCACCTATTTTAAGTTTGAAACGTGTTTTCAGTCGACGAAATCGGGAAAAAAAGGGAATGCCGCCGAGTCGAGTCTGGCGCGGATTCAAAAGAATCTCGCGAAACTGGCCCGTATCTCAACAATCGCGTTGTCCGTCGAGAGGGTGACGCAGAAATTCGCGGCAGCGTATCGCGATCGTGAAGAGGAATTTGAAAAAGTTCCTCCCGCTGTAAGCGAACCGGCGGCATTCTTCCCCGGGCACAAAGGGCTTCACGCTCGAGAAATGCATCTCGCGTCCATTCCCATCCGATGTCAAGTTATGCGACCGGGATCTCGTCCCTCTTTTGTCGTAAACAACGAGAGAACAAATAAAAATCGACGATTTTGTTTATCAATTTTTATTTATTCTTCCATGTTCCCCATCTGCTTGGGACACTACAACCTAGCATCTACGTCCGCCAGTACTACTTCTCTCCTTTTGGATTTTATGGAAATTTTATACATATAAAATACTTTTTTATGTATTATTATGTATTAATAATGTATATATTTATATAAAATAAATTTTTATATTTATATATGTGATTTCTATTTTTTATATTCCTATACATTACACATTCCTGTATTCCTATATTCCTATATACTTGTCAATTTTTTCTCTCCTTTTATTTCTACTACATATATTCCACAATTCCTATATATTCCTATATATTATCATAAATTCCTATATTCCTTCTTTTTTACATTCATCAATCCTATACATTTCCATATTCCTATAATATACGTTTTTCAATTTATACCTTTAAAGAATTCTATACTCCTATTCTCCATTCATATACTCTTATCCTACATTATCCTATCCTTATATTCCTATTATCTATACTCCTTAACCCTTTAGTATTAAGAAAACTGTTGAAAAACTTACATAACTACAATATTAAAATAACAACTCAATCTGGTAAGTATTTGGAAAGGTAAGTATCTCAAAGGTAAGTATAGGTAAGTATTTAAAATAAAATAAAAATTATCATTTCTAAATAAATTTCGCGTGTTACTACTTTTTAAATTATATTCTCTTGTTACGAAGTCAAAAATTCGAAACATAAATAAAAATTTATAAATTTATACGAAACTCTTAAAGTTGTTCGAAAATTCTTAGAAATGATATAAAATTTTCAGAAAAATTCCGCGAAATACCTCCTACCAACTTATGTTCTCCTAATACAAAGTCGAATTTTCGGCCAAAATTTCGCTCGGATGCTCCGTTTAAAAATTCCGCGAAATACCTCCTGCCAACTTATATTCTCCTAATACAAAGTCGAATTTTCGGCCAAAATTTCGATCCGATGCTCCGTTTAAAAATTCCGCGAAATACCTCCTAGCAACTTATATTCTCCTAATACAAAGTCGAATTTTCGGCCAAAATTTCGATCGGATGCTCCGTTTAAAAATTCCGCGAAATACCTCCTAGCAACTTATATTCTCCTAATACAAAGTCGAATTTTCGGCCAAAATTTCGATCGGATGCTCCGTTTAAAAATTCCGCGAAATACCTCCTGCCAACTTATATTCTCCTAATACAAAGTCGAATTTTCGGCCAAAATTTCGATCGCATGCTCCGTTTAAAAATTCCGCGAAATACTTCCTAGAAACTTATATTCTCCTAATACAAAGTCGAATTTTCGGCCAAAATTTCGATCGCATGCTCCGTTTAAAAATTCCGCGAAATACCTCCTAGCAACTTATATTCTCCTAATACAAAGTCGAATTTTCGGCCAAAATTTCGATCGGATGCTCCGTTTAAAAATTCCGCGAAATACCTCCTAGCAACTTATATTCTCCTAATACAAAGTCGAATTTTCGGCCAAAATTTCGATCGGATGCTCCGTTTAAAAATTCCGCGAAATACCTCCTAGCAACTTATATTCTCCTAATACAAAGTCGAATTTTCGGCCAAAATTTCGATCGCATGCTCCGTTTAAAAATTCCGCGAAATACCTCCTAGCAACTTATATTCTCCTAATACAAAGTCGAATTTTCGGCCAAAATTTCGATCGCATGCTCCGTTTAAAAATTCCGCGAAATACCTCCTAGCAACTTATATTCTCCTAATACAAAGTCGAATTTTCGGCCAAAATTTCGATCGCATGCTCCGTTTAAAAATTCCGCGAAATACCTCCTAGCAACTTATATTCTCCTAATACAAAGTCGAATTTTCGGCCAAAATTTCGATCGCATGCTCCGTTTAAAAATTCCGCGAAATACCTCCTAGCAACTTATATTCTCCTAATACAAAGTCGAATTTTCGGCCAAAATTTCGATCGCATGCTCCGTTTAAAAATTCCGCGAAATACCTCCTAGCAACTTATATTCTCCTAATACAAAGTCGAATTTTCGGCCAAAATTTCGATCGCATGCTCCGTTTAAAAATTCCGCGAAATACCTCCTAGCAACTTATATTCTCCTAATACAAAGTCGAATTTTCGGCCAAAATTTCGATCGGATGCTCCGTTTAAAAATTCCGCGAAATACCTCCTGCCACCTTATATTCTCCTAATACAAAGTCGAATTTTCGGCCAAAATTTCGATCGGATGCTCCGTTTAAAAATTCCGCGAAATACCTCCTAGCAACTTATATTCTCCTAATACAAAGTCGAATTTTCGGCCAAAATTTCGATCGCATGCTCCGTTTAAAAATTCCGCGAAATACCTCCTAGCAACTTATATTCTCCTAATACAAAGTCGAATTTTCGGCCAAAATTTCGATCGGATGCTCCGTTTAAAAATTCCGCGAAATACCTCCTGCAACCTTATATTCTCCTAATACAAAGTCGAATTTTCGGCCAAAATTTCGATCGGATGCTCCGTTTAAAAATTCTGCGAAATACCTCCTAGCAACTTATATTCTCCTAATACAAAGTCGAATTTTCGGCCAAAATTTCGATCCGATGCTCCGTTTAAAAATTCCGCGAAATACCTCCTGCAACCTTATATTCTCCTAATACAAAGTCGAATTTTCGGCCAAAATTTCGATCGGATGCTCCGTTTAAAAATTCCGCGAAATACCTCCTAGCAACTTATATTCTCCTAATACAAAGTCGAATTTTCGGCCAAAATTTCGATCGCATGCTCCGTTTAAAAATTCCGCGAAATACCTCCTAGCAACTTATATTCTCCTAATACAAAGTCGAATTTTCGGCCAAAATTTCGATCGGATGCTCCGTTTAAAAATTCCGCGAAATACCTCCTGCCAACTTATGTTCTCCTAATACAAAGTCGAATTTTCGGCCAAAATTTCGATCGGATGCTCCGTTTAAAAATTCCGCGAAATACCTCCTAGCAACTTATATTCTCCTAATACAAAGTCGAATTTTCGGCCAAAATTTCGATCGCATGCTCCGTTTAAAAATTCCGCGAAATACCTCCTGCCAACTTATATTCTCCTAATACAAAGTCGAATTTTCGGCCAAAATTTCGATCGCATGCTCCGTTCAAAAATTCCGCGAAATACCTCCTAGCAACTTATATTCTCCTAATACAAAGTCGAATTTTCGGCCAAAATTTCGATCGGATGCTCCGTTTAAAAATTCCGCGAAATACCTCCTAGCAACTTATATTCTCCTAATACAAAGTCGAATTTTCGGCCAAAATTTCGATCGGATGCTCCGTTTAAAAATTCCGCGAAATACCTCCTAGCAACTTATATTCTCCTAATACAAAGTCGAATTTTCGGCCAAAATTTCGATCGGATGCTCCGTTTAAAAATTCCGCGAAATACCTCCTAGCAACTTATATTCTCCTAATACAAAGTCGAATTTTCGGCCAAAATTTCGATCGGATGCTCCGTTTAAAAATTCCGCGAAATACCTCCTAGCAACTTATATTCTCCTAATACAAAGTCGAATTTTCGGCCAAAATTTCGATCGGATGCTCCGTTTAAAAATTCCGCGAAATACCTCCTAGCAACTTATATTCTCCTAATACAAAGTCGAATTTTCGGCCAAAATTTCGATCGGATGCTCCGTTTAAAAATTCCGCGAAATACCTCCTAGCAACTTATATTCTCCTAATACAAAGTCGAATTTTCGGCCAAAATTTCGATCGATGCTCCGTTTAAAAATTCCGCGAAATACCTCCTAGCAACTTATATTCTCCTAATACAAAGTCGAATTTTCGGCCAAAATTTCGATCCGATGCTCCGTTTAAAACAACTTATATTCTCCTAATACAAAGTCGAATTTTCGGCCAAAATTTCGATCGCATGCTCCGTTTAAAAATTCCGCGAAATACCTCCTAGCAACTTATATTCTCCTAATACAAAGTCGAATTTTCGGCCAAAATTTCGATCGGATGCTCCGTTTAAAAATTCCGCGAAATACCTCCTAGCAACTTATATTCTCCTAATACAAAGTCGAATTTTCGGCCAAAATTTCGATCGGATGCTCCGTTTAAAAATTCCGCGAAATACCTCCTAGCAACTTATATTCTCCTAATACAAAGTCGAATTTTCGGCCAAAATTTCGATCGGATGCTCCGTTTAAAAATTCCGCGAAATACCTCCTAGCAACTTATATTCTCCTAATACAAAGTCGAATTTTCGGCCAAAATTTCGATCGGATGCTCCGTTTAAAAATTCCGCGAAATACCTCCTAGCAACTTATATTCTCCTAATACAAAGTCGAATTTTCGGCCAAAATTTCGATCGGATGCTCCGTTTAAAAATTCCGCGAAATACCTCCTAGCAACTTATATTCTCCTAATACAAAGTCGAATTTTCGGCCAAAATTTCGATCGATGCTCCGTTTAAAAATTCCGCGAAATACCTCCTAGCAACTTATATTCTCCTAATACAAAGTCGAATTTTCGGCCAAAATTTCGATCGGATGCTCCGTTTAAAAATTCCGCGAAATACCTCCTAGCAACTTATATTCTCCTAATACAAAGTCGAATTTTCGGCCAAAATTTCGATCGCATGCTCCGTTTAAAAATTCCGCGAAATACTTCCTAGAAACTTATATTCTCCTAATACAAAGTCGAATTTTCGGCCAAAATTTCGATCGCATGCTCCGTTTAAAAATTCCGCGAAATACCTCCTAGCAACTTATATTCTCCTAATACAAAGTCGAATTTTCGGCCAAAATTTCGATCGGATGCTCCGTTTAAAAATTCCGCGAAATACCTCCTAGCAACTTATATTCTCCTAATACAAAGTCGAATTTTCGGCCAAAATTTCGATCGGATGCTCCGTTTAAAAATTCCGCGAAATACCTCCTAGCAACTTATATTCTCCTAATACAAAGTCGAATTTTCGGCCAAAATTTCGATCGGATGCTCCGTTTAAAAATTCCGCGAAATACCTCCTAGCAACTTATATTCTCCTAATACAAAGTCGAATTTTCGGCCAAAATTTCGATCGGATGCTCCGTTTAAAAATTCCGCGAAATACCTCCTAGCAACTTATATTCTCCTAATACAAAGTCGAATTTTCGGCCAAAATTTCGATCGGATGCTCCGTTTAAAAATTCCGCGAAATACCTCCTAGCAACTTATATTCTCCTAATACAAAGTCGAATTTTCGGCCAAAATTTCGATCGGATGCTCCGTTTAAAAATTCCGCGAAATACCTCCTAGCAACTTATATTCTCCTAATACAAAGTCGAATTTTCGGCCAAAATTTCGATCCGATGCTCCGTTTAAAAATTCCGCGAAATACCTCCTAGCAACTTATATTCTCCTAATACAAAGTCGAATTTTCGGCCAAAATTTCGATCGCATGCTCCGTTTAAAAATTCCGCGAAATACCTCCTAGCAACTTATATTCTCCTAATACAAAGTCGAATTTTCGGCCAAAATTTCGATCCGATGCTCCGTTTAAAAATTCCGCGAAATACCTCCTAGCAACTTATATTCTCCTAATACAAAGTCGAATTTTCGGCCAAAATTTCGATCGGATGCTCCGTTTAAAAATTCCGCGAAATACCTCCTAGCAACTTATATTCTCCTAATACAAAGTCGAATTTTCGGCCAAAATTTCGATCGCATGCTCCGTTTAAAAATTCCGCGAAATACCTCCTAGCAACTTATATTCTCCTAATACAAAGTCGAATTTTCGGCCAAAATTTCGATCGCATGCTCCGTTTAAAAATTCCGCGAAATACCTCCTAGCAACTTATATTCTCCTAATACAAAGTCGAATTTTCGGCCAAAATTTCGATCGGATGCTCCGTTTAAAAATTCCGCGAAATACCTCCTAGCAACTTATATTCTCCTAATACAAAGTCGAATTTTCGGCCAAAATTTCGATCGGATGCTCCGTTTAAAAATTCCGCGAAATACCTCCTAGCAACTTATATTCTCCTAATACAAAGTCGAATTTTCGGCCAAAATTTCGATCGGATGCTCCGTTTAAAAATTCCGCGAAATACCTCCTAGCAACTTATATTCTCCTAATACAAAGTCGAATTTTCGGCCAAAATTTCGATCGCATGCTCCGTTTAAAAATTCCGCGAAATACCTCCTAGCAACTTATATTCTCCTAATACAAAGTCGAATTTTCGGCCAAAATTTCGATCGCATGCTCCGTTTAAAAATTCCGCGAAATACCTCCTAGCAACTTATATTCTCCTAATACAAAGTCGAATTTTCGGCCAAAATTTCGATCGGATGCTCCGTTTAAAAATTCCGCGAAATACCTCCTAGCAACTTATATTCTCCTAATACAAAGTCGAATTTTCGGCCAAAATTTCGATCGCATGCTCCGTTTAAAAATTCCGCGAAATACCTCCTAGCAACTTATATTCTCCTAATACAAAGTCGAATTTTCGGCCAAAATTTCGATCGCATGCTCCGTTTAAAAATTCCGCGAAATACCTCCTAGCAACTTATATTCTCCTAATACAAAGTCGAATTTTCGGCCAAAATTTCGATCGGATGCTCCGTTTAAAAATTCCGCGAAATACCTCCTAGCAACTTATATTCTCCTAATACAAAGTCGAATTTTCGGCCAAAATTTCGATCGGATGCTCCGTTTAAAAATTCCGCGAAATACCTCCTAGCAACTTATATTCTCCTAATACAAAGTCGAATTTTCGGCCAAAATTTCGATCGCATGCTCCGTTTAAAAATTCCGCGAAATACCTCCTAGAAACTTATATTCTCCTAATACAAAGTCGAATTTTCGGCCAAAATTTCGATCGCATGCTCCGTTTAAAAATTCCGCGAAATACCTCCTAGCAACTTATATTCTCCTAATACAAAGTCGAATTTTCGGCCAAAATTTCGATCGGATGCTCCGTTTAAAAATTCCGCGAAATACCTCCTAGCAACTTATATTCTCCTAATACAAAGTCGAATTTTCGGCCAAAATTTCGATCGCATGCTCCGTTTAAAAATTCCGCGAAATACCTCCTAGCAACTTATATTCTCCTAATACAAAGTCGAATTTTCGGCCAAAATTTCGATCGATGCTCCGTTTAAAAATTCCGCGAAATACCTCCTAGCAACTTATATTCTCCTAATACAAAGTCGAATTTTCGGCCAAAATTTCGATCGCATGCTCCGTTTAAAAATTCCGCGAAATACCTCCTAGCAACTTATATTCTCCTAATACAAAGTCGAATTTTCGGCCAAAATTTCGATCGGATGCTCCGTTTAAAAATTCCGCGAAATACCTCCTAGCAACTTATATTCTCCTAATACAAAGTCGAATTTTCGGCCAAAATTTCGATCGGATGCTCCGTTTAAAATTCCGCGAAATACCTCCTAGCAACTTATATTCTCCTAATACAAAGTCGAATTTTCGGCCAAAATTTCGATCGGATGCTCCGTTTAAAAATTCCGCGAAATACCTCCTAGCAACTTATATTCTCCTAATACAAAGTCGAATTTTCGGCCAAAATTTCGATCGGATGCTCCGTTTAAAAATTCCGCGAAATACCTCCTAGCAACTTATATTCTCCTAATACAAAGTCGAATTTTCGGCCAAAATTTCGATCGGATGCTCCGTTTAAAAATTCCGCGAAATACCTCCTAGCAACTTATATTCTCCTAATACAAAGTCGAATTTTCGGCCAAAATTTCGATCGGATGCTCCGTTTAAAAATTCCGCGAAATACCTCCTAGCAACTTATATTCTCCTAATACAAAGTCGAATTTTCGGCCAAAATTTCGATCGGATGCTCCGTTTAAAAATTCCGCGAAATACCTCCTAGCAACTTATATTCTCCTAATACAAAGTCGAATTTTCGGCCAAAATTTCGATCGCATGCTCCGTTTAAAAATTCCGCGAAATACCTCCTAGCAACTTATATTCTCCTAATACAAAGTCGAATTTTCGGCCAAAATTTCGATCGGATGCTCCGTTTAAAAATTCCGCGAAATACCTCCTAGCAACTTATATTCTCCTAATACAAAGTCGAATTTTCGGCCAAAATTTCGATCGGATGCTCCGTTTAAAAATTCCGCGAAATACCTCCTAGCAACTTATATTCTCCTAATACAAAGTCGAATTTTCGGCCAAAATTTCGATCGGATGCTCCGTTTAAAAATTCCGCGAAATACCTCCTAGCAACTTATATTCTCCTAATACAAAGTCGAATTTTCGGCCAAAATTTCGATCGGATGCTCCGTTTAAAAATTCCGCGAAATACCTCCTAGCAACTTATATTCTCCTAATACAAAGTCGAATTTTCGGCCAAAATTTCGATCGATGCTCCGTTTAAAAATTCCGCGAAATACCTCCTAGCAACTTATATTCTCCTAATACAAAGTCGAATTTTCGGCCAAAATTTCGATCGGATGCTCCGTTTAAAAATTCCGCGAAATACCTCCTAGCAACTTATATTCTCCTAATACAAAGTCGAATTTTCGGCCAAAATTTCGATCGGATGCTCCGTTTAAAAATTCCGCGAAATACCTCCTAGCAACTTATATTCTCCTAATACAAAGTCGAATTTTCGGCCAAAATTTCGATCGGATGCTCCGTTTAAAAATTCCGCGAAATACCTCCTAGCAACTTATATTCTCCTAATACAAAGTCGAATTTTCGGCCAAAATTTCGATCGGATGCTCCGTTTAAAAATTCCGCGAAATACCTCCTAGCAACTTATATTCTCCTAATACAAAGTCGAATTTTCGGCCAAAATTTCGATCGGATGCTCCGTTTAAAAATTCCGCGAAATACCTCCTAGCAACTTATATTCTCCTAATACAAAGTCGAATTTTCGGCCAAAATTTCGATCGCATGCTCCGTTTAAAAATTCCGCGAAATACCTCCTAGCAACTTATATTCTCCTAATACAAAGTCGAATTTTCGGCCAAAATTTCGATCGGATGCTCCGTTTAAAAATTCCGCGAAATACCTCCTAGCAACTTATATTCTCCTAATACAAAGTCGAATTTTCGGCCAAAATTTCGATCGGATGCTCCGTTTAAAAATTCCGCGAAATACCTCCTAGCAACTTATATTCTCCTAATACAAAGTCGAATTTTCGGCCAAAATTTCGATCGGATGCTCCGTTTAAAAATTCCGCGAAATACCTCCTAGCAACTTATATTCTCCTAATACAAAGTCGAATTTTCGGCCAAAATTTCGATCGGATGCTCCGTTTAAAAATTCCGCGAAATACCTCCTAGCAACTTATATTCTCCTAATACAAAGTCGAATTTTCGGCCAAAATTTCGATCGGATGCTCCGTTTAAAAATTCCGCGAAATACCTCCTAGCAACTTATATTCTCCTAATACAAAGTCGAATTTTCGGCCAAAATTTCGATCGGATGCTCCGTTTAAAAATTCCGCGAAATACCTCCTAGCAACTTATATTCTCCTAATACAAAGTCGAATTTTCGGCCAAAATTTCGATCGGATGCTCCGTTTAAAAATTCCGCGAAATACCTCCTAGCAACTTATATTCTCCTAATACAAAGTCGAATTTTCGGCCAAAATTTCGATCGGATGCTCCGTTTAAAAATTCCGCGAAATACCTCCTAGCAACTTATATTCTCCTAATACAAAGTCGAATTTTCGGCCAAAATTTCGATCGGATGCTCCGTTTAAAAATTCCGCGAAATACCTCCTAGCAACTTATATTCTCCTAATACAAAGTCGAATTTTCGGCCAAAATTTCGATCGGATGCTCCGTTTAAAAATTCCGCGAAATACCTCCTAGCAACTTATATTCTCCTAATACAAAGTCGAATTTTCGGCCAAAATTTCGATCGGATGCTCCGTTTAAAAATTCCGCGAAATACCTCCTAGCAACTTATATTCTCCTAATACAAAGTCGAATTTTCGGCCAAAATTTCGATCGGATGCTCCGTTTAAAAATTCCGCGAAATACCTCCTAGCAACTTATATTCTCCTAATACAAAGTCGAATTTTCGGCCAAAATTTCGATCGGATGCTCCGTTTAAAAATTCCGCGAAATACCTCCTAGCAACTTATATTCTCCTAATACAAAGTCGAATTTTCGGCCAAAATTTCGATCGGATGCTCCGTTTAAAAATTCCGCGAAATACCTCCTAGCAACTTATATTCTCCTAATACAAAGTCGAATTTTCGGCCAAAATTTCGATCGGATGCTCCGTTTAAAAATTCCGCGAAATACCTCCTAGCAACTTATATTCTCCTAATACAAAGTCGAATTTTCGGCCAAAATTTCGATCGGATGCTCCGTTTAAAAATTCCGCGAAATACCTCCTAGCAACTTATATTCTCCTAATACAAAGTCGAATTTTCGGCCAAAATTTCGATCGGATGCTCCGTTTAAAAATTCCGCGAAATACCTCCTAGCAACTTATATTCTCCTAATACAAAGTCGAATTTTCGGCCAAAATTTCGATTGGATGCTCCGTTTAAAAATTCCGCGAAATACCTCCTAGCAACTTATATTCTCCTAATACAAAGTCGAATTTTCGGCCAAAATTTCGATTGGATGCTCCGTTTAAAAATTCCGCGAAAGACCTCCTAGCAACTTATATTCTCCTAATACAAAGTGGAATTTTCGGCCAAAATTTCGATCGGATGCTCCGTTTAAAAGTTCCGCGAAATACCTCCTACAAACTTATATTCTCCTAATACAAAGTGGAATTTTCGGCCAAAATTTCGATCGGATGCTCCGTTTAAAAATTCCGCGAAATACCTCCTACCAACTTATGTTCTCCTAATACAAAGTCGAATTTTCGGCCAAAAATTTTTAATGTTCGAAATTTCGGATTCATTTTAAAAAGGTTGCTCGAGAAATAATTCCAAGAATTCTTTTTTAAATTTTTAAGTTTCTAGTGAGAATTCTTATCAAAATTTAGAAGGAGGTGTAAAATTTTTCTATACTTACCTTTATACTTACCTTTATACTTACCTTTATACTTACCTTTTTAATCTGCCAGTTTTTTCTGGAAATTTGCGTTTTTTCAACATTTTACTTAAATCTAGTTATTAGTTATAGATATACTTACCTGTTTTACTTACCTTGTTAAGTTGTCTATCTAGGAACTCGCGGAATTCGCATATATATCTAAAAAATGAAAAATATATAAAAATTAACATATGAAATTTATATATGACATATAAATTTATAGAAATATTTAAAAAATATATGTAAAATATACATACCTACTAAAATTTTCCTCCACATAGAAGTTTTTAAGATCGAAATGCTTGAAAAATGAGAAAATGTAAAGAAAATATATATAATATTTATTTTTAAAGATAAAAAAAGATATAAATATATCTATAAAATGTACATACCTTAAAATTTTTCTCCAAGTAGAAATTTTGTTGAGGAACGCTCAAGTAACTGCTAATTACAATATAGATTCTCTAAAGAACGAAGATATTCGTGTAATCGTACTCACCGTGTTCACTTTTTCCATTTCTAAGACGAGGGTACATTGGAGGCGATGGTACGGCGAACAGTTAAGAGAAGTAGTTATTGAAAAGTTGACAATTTATGGTCCAAGTTCAAGGAGGTGTTTTCAAGCGCGTGTGCCGATAAATCGGTTCTATATCGGCCTGTGAATAATTCGATGGGAAGCGTGCCTGCTCGATAAATCGTCGATTATCGTTTTCCGTTTACATTCTTCCTCGATATATGTAAAAACCTTTCCTATACAGATCTAATTTCCACGAGAATTAATCGAATTCTGATCTAACGAAATGGAGGGACCGAGGGTGTGGACCGAGTAATCTCGAGTTTAATCTTAATTGCGTGTGAATAATTTGAAAATGATAACGATTTCTTCCACGTTTGACCAGCAAGTAATTATTCCACTCGAACTCAGAAACTCTAACAATTTCTCTCGTTGCAAATCGTTATCTTTCTCAAAATATTATTTTCTTCTCGTACAATACAAAGTAATTCAAAATTTCAAACAAAAAATACGAATACAAATGATTTTATCTTTTCTATCATTTACAATAGATTTATCCCATCTATGACAAATAAAATTAATCGAAATGATAGCCAATACAAATCAATAGTAGATTCAAATTCACCGCAATTGATCTTTAACTTTAATTTCACCAAAGATAACGAGAGGAAAGAACTTGGAATATCGCTTTTGAAAGACAGCAATCATACAAAATCTTGCTACAAGTCGAATAAAATAGGGAATATTACGAGATAACATAAAAACCGTTCAACCCAGAGTTTTTTTCATAATGGAATGCATACAAAAGTGATTCACCCTACGTCAAAGGGAAGACTTTCTCATTCTATAAATTCAATGAATAATTCAACAATTTAACCACCCTCCCTCTTTTTTAAACTTGGCCTCGTCCTCGACACACTGACACGCGAAGCGTAAAATTCCATTTGGCGTCGTGTCTTTGACCATAGACAAAAGACTGGCTCGAAAAGTACGAAACGAAATCCACGAAGGCCTCGCTTCTAGCCTTTTCACCCGCGCGAGAACTCCTCGACGCGACGCGGCGCGCGCGGCCGAGGCTCGGGTAAATGTTTGCCAACCGACCGGCGGCCTGTCCGTTTGCGACACAATGGACTCCAGCTGCCTGGGCAAACAGCCTTTCGCTCTTATTCCGCTTCAATTCCGTTTGAAGGCCTTGCAAACACGCCTCGGGCGGAGTGGATACAAATAGAAATACGAAGAACCGGCTACGGGATGGGGTGGTATCAAAACTAGCTAGGATCAACGTCTCGACACGCTTCTCCATGTCCAGAAATTTTTGCTAGAGGGAGGGATAAGATATTTTTTCCTCCTCGAGATTTAAATATCCAG
Source organism: Apis cerana (assembly GCF_029169275.1). NCBI lineage: Eukaryota > Metazoa > Arthropoda > Insecta > Hymenoptera > Apidae > Apis > Apis cerana. The sequence goes on from NC_083861.1 coordinate 8,077,091, forward strand.
GCTAAAAACTTTGACTTGGAACGTAATAATAGATTTACGGTCACGTGAATGTGATAATATAGACTTGAATGGCACAGGAAACTTCGTTAAAGGATTCCTTGTTCTCTAAAATGATTGGTTAAGAAGAAAGCTTATGGAGAGACTTTAAATATTTGGGTTAGAAAATTTGTTGTCGAATAGATTCGTAATAACATTAGATACAAAGTATAAAAATTTATGATAAGCGAAATTTAAATTCGATTCAAGTATAGAAATCTTCTTTTGATGTGGCCAATTGTGGATAATATACACTCGACTCGAATGGCACAGAAAACTTGGAAATCTTAGTCAGAGAATTCCTTGTTCTCTAAAATGATTAAGAAGAGCTTGAGTTAGGATAGTTTTATATTAATAAATACGCGATGCAGATCCTATATAAGCTTAGAAATCTTCATTATGGAAGGACTATAAATATTTAGAAATTTCTTTGTCGAATAGATTCGTAATAATATAGATACAGATACAAAGTATAAAAATTTATGATAGTAAGCAAAATTTAAATTCGATTCAAGTATAGAAATCTTCTTTCGATGGGATACGCGGCCAATTGTGACTCGATTCGAATAGAAAACTTGGAAATCTTCGTTAGAGGATTTCTTTCCAAAAATCTTTGACTAAGAAAAAAGTTTTAATTAGGATCTTAGAAATCTTATCATTATAAAAGATTCTTCGACAGCTTCAAGTATTTTACAGTTAAAAAATTCATTAGTTAAAATTTATAATAGTAGACGAAACTTAGATTCGATTCAAGCTTTGAAAATTCTTCTCTCTCTTTTTTTTTCTCAAGCTGTAAAAGCTTGCAGCAGAGAAAATTTCGATAGATTTTCGAACGATATATCACGCGATAGTGCCGGATAGTGGTCGGATACAGATAGATTCGTATAATGGGGTATAGGGAAAGTTTAGCGCAAATTGAAGGTAATTTAACCGACTATTATACTCGCGACATTTCGAGCGCGAGGCAGATGCAATCTAGCACGGACCACCGAGCAACGATAAATAAACTCGCGGCAGACATTAAAGTGGGGGAAGGCAGGAGGGTGGAGGAGCGAGATACAAATGGTTCCGGGATACATCGAAAATTGAAAATTATATCAAAGGGGAGACCTGTAATGTAGGAACAAATTGATATTTTCAAACATAGCTACGCTACCAACTCCAACGGCATAGAGAGGAGGGGATATACCGCCGAGTAACCGGGGGATGTCAGAGAGAGAGGGGGGAGGAAGAGAGAGAGAGAGAGAGTTCAAATATCGGACCGACCAATTTCGACGCGACGTAATTAAGTGAAATCCGATCGACTGGAAAATACCGACATACGAAACAAATGCAAAATGGGATTCGCGAATGGAAAATGATGGAATAGAAGATCATTAAAAAGAGAGAGAGAGAGAGAGAGAGAAGAATATAAACTATCCTTCGAAAATTCGTGGAGATATATTATATTTTACGAAATACCTGTTGCCGTGTGGCCGAGTGTCGTGGAACCGGGTCGAAAAGCTTGTAAAATTCACGGGTCCGTCGCCATTCAACCGTGGGCGAAAAGCAAGCCGCTTCCCCGGATAACCGGATAATTGAAACGGGTGAAACGCAGAATTTCCACGCCGGAATCCGCTTGTTCCCGCCGCTTTGCTTCCCGCTTAACGCTGTAATAAAAAGCTCGGTGAACTAAACTCCAATTGATCGGCGGTGGCCTCCCGTTTCCTGCTGCTTCGAGACCCCCTCCCCTCTCCCTCCGCCTCGTAACGATTATTGCCGGCCGAAATTGCTCGTCCGGATGGCCCTCGATTAACCGAAACCAATTATTTCCGGCGTCTCTTCGTTTTCGGTTGCTCCAAGAACGATTTTCCTAATTTTTCCCCTTTGTCCAACATCGTCCCCGGAAAATAAGGGTGATGTATTATAATAATTTCGAAAATAGAATTTTCTCTCTTGAATTTTTCCTCAAATTATATATATATATATAGGACTCGATTATTGGAAAAATTCATTCGAAGGAATTATATTTCATTGGCATTTTCTTCTTGTACATTCTTTTTCCGTTCTTGTTTTTCTCGATAAATCAATAGCGAACGAATTAAATTTTTATACGACGTATTACGGCGACGAATCGTCATTTTATGGATAATAAATCAAACGAAAAATCGGGCATAATCGATGACTCGTCGGGCGAGTTTTATTCCGAGTTGGAACGGCAGCCATATACGCAACTACTCCACTTTCCCTCGCGCTACGCTGGATTCTTTGTGTCTGACCTAAATGTCCTCGTCCCACTTCGCACTTTCCGCGCTCCGCGGAAGTCGAAACGGCTATTCTTGGCTAAACAGTGACGAGAGAAAAGGAAAAAGCAGCCGGGCTTTTATCTCGCCCTCCATTTCGAAAAAAATTTTCGCCAAACAGAGCCGCGCCTCACCTGTCACGAAGTCTCGCAAGCTTGTTCGTCTTTGTCGAAGAAAAAAAAAAATAAAGTTCTCGAAAACGAATATTTTTTACCAAGATGGAAGGAGAATTTCCAAGAAGAGAGGACTCGTAATGAAATTTTGCGCGTTGGACAAGAAGAAAAGAAAAAATCGGAATCTCTCCAACTTCCTTCTTCCATTCTTTCTCTTCGATCTCATCCTCGATTTCCCTTCTTCAATGTAATTTCCCAAGCATCCGACCCGGCCGGATTTCGCTTTCCTTTCTTGTTTCGCGCACTCGCCCCGTTTCTCGTTTCCCCGTCACTTGCCGTCACAGCGCCGATCTATCGAAAATCTATCCCTCGACCAATGTTCCCTTTCGTTTTTCTATTTGTCCCGTTCAAAGAACGAGAATCCTTCTACGGGGGAACACGGATGACGAAAACAGAGCATCTCCAAGAAGAAACTCTCTCTCTTTCTTTCTTTCTTTCTCTCTGAAGAAAAACGATCTTTCCACGATCGAATTCCAGTTGAACTCTTTTTAAAAGTTTTGACAGTCATTCTATTTACCTGTCACGACGCGATATCTAACGATACTTGTCGATGTAGTATCGATTCTTATTTGACAAAGAACCATGATTCCCCAGTTGGCGAAAGAGATCGAACCATAAACTTATCTCAACGTTTCGAATCTTTGCGAAATGTACATTCGAAAAGAAAGCAATTGATAATTTGAGATTTAACCGTAGGAAAAAGATACACGTAAAATTTAAAAAGGAAACAAGCAGATAACGTTTTTTCCACTTTTTTTGGAAAATAATTAATTCATGCAACAATATTAGATGCAAAAATTGTTGTTCTTCACATTGGCAACGACAGATAAGAATAACAATTCCTCTAATGATCTAAATACTTAGAGTTTCGACATAATCAATTCCAAATTCCCTCGCCACCAATTTTCGAATCCGACTACGAAATTGTTTCGTGAAAAAGACTATGTACAAAAATACGTATAAAATATCACGGCTATCGATATCGACGACGTCAATCGACGGCGCGCCACGCTTTTTCAAATTTCACGGATAAATCGGCCCCAAACAACCTCGAGGGGGTTTGTATAATTGATAAAAAAAAAAAGAAAAAAAAAATAGGAGGCGATATAATCGAGGAACGAATCGATTCGAATTATTAATTTCGATCACCGCCGAAATCTCACTGCCGCGAGAGATTGGGGATCGATGATTGGGGGGGCGTGATGAAAAGTTGGGATTAGGTAAACCATCGGAAAATCTCGCGATCGTGGTTCGAAGCTCGTTTAGGGAGAGTTGTAACCGAAATTTGCGGCCTCCGCGATTAACCGGATCCCGATAGAAACCTGTTGAATAATTTTGCGTTATTGATGTCGGCGGAATACCGAATCACCAGTCATACACATTTAAGTTCACCGCCTCAGCTGCAGAGTCGCGTACCGCTTCTCCAACTTCCCAACGGATTACACTTCTAATTTCGTGCAACTGCCGAGCGATACGCTGATGGAATATAATAACTGGAGAGAAAGAGAGATAGAGAGAGAGAGAGAAGGAGGGAGGGAGAAAGTTTCATCCACCGAGTTGGGGAGCGTCGCGATTCTCCCCCCTTTAAACGATCTTTCTAACTAACGTCGAAAGTGGAATTAATTCTTTAAGATATTTTAATGCGATATCGTACTTGGTGTCTTCTTTTTCTAGCTCTATTGTCGATCGAAGCTGAATGAAATTGTACGATTGTCTTATCGAAGAAGACGACTTGAGAAGTAGTAATAATCTTTGTGATTAGCGAGAAAATTTAAGAAAAAAGTAGGCGACGATTTCACTTTGAGTGTGATTCGAAAACAAAAGTTTTTCAATAACTGCGCTCTTCTCAATGTGAGAAAGGAAGTTGTTCTTTGAGAAGGATGATAAAGAGATTTTAGAAAAGTATTTCGGACGAATTGTATCGGATCCTTGGAAGACATGGTGTTTACCATTGAAGCATGTGCGTGTCGATATCAGTGAGTTGATTTTTAAAACGATTTGATTAAAATAAAGAATATAGAGTAAGAGTAAGAATATATTTAATAAAGGAAATAGGGGTTATAACTATGTTATATAGACGTGGATCGATGCTTTTGTTTTACTACTGATCTCATCAAAGTTGGGGCATTAACTCGTTGAAAAAGTAATTAATTAAAAATTTCGAATAAAGTTACTTTAAGTAATTAATTATTAAAATGCTTAAATATTAATAATTCGCAGATATTATAGCCGATCTACTTTTCATAATAATCTCGGTCGTTTGATATTACAATTATTTGCAATTATTATTTTGAACAATAAATTATTGAAATAATTTATTCGTAGCTTTATTCGTTAACTTCAACTATTTTACTATTTCACTGGAGCTCACTATGTCGCTCTTCAAAACAGAATCGATTCAGTGATACTCGATTCACACACAAATATACAAAGATACGATTCGCATCTTTCTACGTATATAAACTCGACAATCGAAAGAGTGTGTTCTTCGTCCAATTATATCGAAAAAGCCGAAATATAACCGTGTCGATATCAATTCTTTTAAACATAAACTTTCCAAACAATCGTTCCATACAAGTTTCGATATTTCGATAAATTCCAAATCGCTATAAATTTATCATCGACCACCAATCGTGTCCAAACCAATCGTCGATTTTATATACATAAAGCCAATAATCGAAAAAGTATTATATATTCTTCGTGTAATTATATCGAAAAAGCCAAACTATTTTCATATATTAAAATTACGATCAAATAATAATATTGTAATTGCTCCAGCTAACACTGGAAGTGATATAATTAATAAAATAGCTGTAATAAATACTGATCAGGGGAATAGAGAAATTTGATCATAATTTAATGAAAAATTTTTTATTATTATAATTGTAACTATTAAATTTAATGATCCTATAATTGATGAAATTCCAGATATATGTAATGAAAAAATTGCAAAATCAACTGAAGGTGATGAATGGTATAAGTATGCGGATAATGGTGGATATACTGTCCATCCTGTTCCTGGTCTTGGATAAAATAAATTTCTTAATAATAATATAAATAATGAGGGAGGAAGCAATCAAAATCTAATATTATTTATTCGAGGGAATGCTATATCTGGAGATCCTAATATTAATGGAATTAATCAATTTCCAAAACCTCCAATTAGAAATGGTATAACTATAAAAAAAATTATTAGAAATGCATGTCTTGTTAACAATCCTTATAATAATTCTCTCATAAATCATCATTTTCCAACTATCGTTCCAAAGATTCGATATCTGTCCTATAAATCTATCTCGTCCATCGACCACTACTGCAAATCGAACTAGATCGTTTTGCCAATTGTCATTATACATATAAAATCAATAATCGAAAAAGTATTACATATTTTTCCTGCAATTACATCTTAGAAAAAGCCAAACTATTCGTGTCGATATTAAACCTTGCAATAATTCTCTAAACTTTCCAACTATCGTTCGAAAGATTCGATATCAATCTCGTCCGTCTACGATCATTACTGCATCGAGTCAAACTGTGGATCCCATCTTTTCGCCAATTGCCGCCGATTATATAATCAATAATCGAAAAAGTATTACATATTCTTCGCGTTATACCTTGAAAAAAGCCAAACTATTCGACATCAATCCTCGTAAACATAAACTCTGCTGCATAATGATAATTCTCTCATAAACTTCCCAACAATCGTCCCAGATATTCGATATATCTCTGCTGAGCATCGAGCCGGGAATATTTCGATAAATTCGGTGGCGATCGTTGAGAAGTCGCTATAAACCTATCTCGTCCATCGACGAGAGCAAACCACGTCCAAACCAAACTAGATCCCATCGCCAATTTCGCCAATTGTCGTCGATCGTCGCGTTTGATAATCGCGAAACGGTTATTATTGTTGCGAAACTCGTCACACCGCAATTACGGAGGATCAATGGGGACACGCGAAATATCCGTTTCCCCGAGCGAATCGAGGGGGGATCGGCAAGGATTATTATGCATCCTCCCTTATCTCGATGGCGGATCTCTAACCAGCTCCGGAAACCGTAGTCAAGTTGGCCCACGAAACGGCCAAAAGATCAATACGCGAAACGATCGTATCACGATCGTACGATATTAGGATAGGACGTGAGAGGGAGAGAGAGGGGGGGTGGTTACATTTCCACGTTTCACATTCGCGGAACATTATATCCTGGCCTGGATATAAGGGGGTCGTCTTCGATATTACAATTAGAGTTTCGACGGATTGTTTGCGCGGTCCCCTCGTTAAAGAGGCCCCTCCAACCCCTCGACGAAGAGCGTTCACCGTGGAAATTGCACGTCCGTCCACGGTAATTAATATTTTTCGAAAGGGGGAGGAGCTCCCTTTGATGGAAAGGGAGTACCACTTTGCTTAATCCCGTTCCTCGACTTAGGAATGGCGATTCCGTTTTTGAACGGAACGGTTCGATGTTTAGAGAACTAACCCGTTTCTCGTCCAACCGTTTCTAATTAATGGCTCCTCTCTCCTTTTGCCACGGTTTACTCGCGGTTTATTTAAGAGCGTTCGAATGGTTTGGAATCCATCCGGTTGCTTTCTCCTCCTCCCGGTATTTATATACAACCGTTTAATCCTTGATTTTAAATTTTAAGCATCCTTTGTTATCCCATTTCATCCCTGTACGTGTTTCGTGCGAGGAGAATGGAGATAAAGAACGGTTTAATTTGCGGGGTGAATTCGATTCGTGGAAATTCGTGTTTCTCTGATTGGTAAACAGTTAGGAGAAGGGGAAAAAGAAGCTCCTCCATTGATTACAATTTGTTACAGCAGCGAGAAAGCGCGTGTGTAAATGTGGAAGCTTGGGGAGGGAAAAAATAATAATTGTTTCAAATAATTATTCACCATTCTCCTTTCCTGCACACCGCGAAGAAAAGAAAGAAAGAATGAAAGAAAGAGGAAATCTCGTGGCACGGGGCGGTGAACCCTTTAAATCGCGAGCGATACAAATGGAATCCGTGTCGTTGAACATTTCTCACCGTCGACGTCTTCACCAAAGTGGATACGTCGTTTTATTCACCGGTTCGAGGCAGGGAGCCGCGTTTCCCACAATTTTTCCACGCTTCTCGCTTCCCTTTTTCCAAGGCTCGAGCAATAATCAACACAATCAGGCGCGCGTGGCCCAGTATCCATTCAACGGCAGAATCGTCAAAACACGTTAATTACAATCGCGAGCGTTAAAAACATTCGAGAGAATTCAAGGCTTACTTCGTAATTTATCGTTCATAAACGATATCGCGACATTTCTGCGTCGACCCGAATACTCTAATGCTCGTTAAAACGAACGCTCCAGACAATATTTCTGCTCTCTCTCTCTCTCTCCCTCTCTTCGAGATTTCGAGAATAGAGAGCGGATCGAACGACTCGATTTAAAAAAGTTTGTGTACGATCTCGAGCACTGTGGGAATATCGTCGAAAAATTATCGTTGACACACTTTCTCTCCATTGTACATTCGAGTTTCGTAATGAAGGAGCAAGTACGAAGCTCTCGAGTCGTTCGATATTCTGATCGAGATTCCGAGGAGAAAGAGAGAGAAAGAGAGAAAGAGGAGAAGAATCGAGGTCGCGAAGGTACATCGCATAGTAATTTATAAAGTATCTGGAGGAACGCCAATCCATTGATTGACTTGTTCCACTTGTTCGAGTATTCGAGACATCGGCTAATTCCTGCCACGATAAACGGGATTCAATTGGCTCGATTAGACTTATTCCATTGTTCGTTCTGGGTGTTTCAACATCGAACCACCTATCCATCTTTCGCATCGAAAGAAAATTTTCTCATTCGATCGACCAGATTTATGATGGCGTACCTTGAAACTTTTTCTCAAAACTGAAGAACAACGCATGGAGAGGATTCGAAGGAATGATCCATCGATCCTTCTGAGGGCATCAATTTCGGAAGGAATATTAATTAACTAATTATCTCAATCGATATACATCGTAATGACACGTTGAATTCCGTCAATTTGCATCGAAATAAATTACGCCTCTATTTATAACTCGCGTCCGTTTTCTTAATTAACCCTCTCGAGGAGTAAGACACGCTTGTTCGAGCCGATTTTGTTTCTTTTTTTCCCTCCTTAATCGCCGGTTTCGATAATACGCGTGCACGCGAAAAAAAGTCCAACGATCGGCACGTTGGCACGCGCTCAAGAGGAGGAAACTAGCGCGGGGGAAAGGGGAAAGGGAACGACTAGACGAGTGGGTGTTCAAAGAACGACAACCCCAACACGTGTCTGTCGAATACGCCTCGCCGGTGATTTACACGCGACGCGTGAGCTCCTCCACGGGTTTCCATCCAATGCTTGTCAACGAGACGATCCGTATTTTTCGTGACCTTTCATTCTCACAAACGGGAACAAGATCGTGGCGATACCGTTATTCCATTACTCACATTCACTCGTTTATAAATACGTAGTTTGTGAATAATAGGGAAGATGAAACTTTTTTTCGTTCCTTTTTCCTTTTATCCCTTCATTTCCTCTCCCATCATTTATTTTGAGACGTTTGTTTCATCTTGGCTCAAATAGAATTCGATCAACATCAAGGATAGGAAACGAAGATCTAAAAATATTTAAAATGCACGCAATTGAGAGAATAATTAAATATCAATTTCCTTTTTTATTACCTTTTACCGACCGATTTAAAAGAAAACTCTCGAGCACCAAAAACTCTTAAAGCGCCTTCCCTCCTCCTCCCTCTCCTGGAGAGGAAGATCCACAAATCGAAAGATCTCGAAGTTAGGTGGAGAAAAATGCTGGCGAAAAAAACACTCGGACGGGGAGAATAATGGAGGGACACCGGTGGCTGTCGGTGACGTCGGCGTATAACTCAAATCCGTGGTGGGCGCCGAGGTATATCCCTTCCTCTCGAACGATTTCACTTCCGGCAAAAACCGTTTCTCGCCCTCCTTTCCGTCCTCGGACCCAAGAATCCTCTTCCTGGGGCGCACAGCCCAAAGACGTTCGATTTCTCACGCCTCCTCCCCAACCCCTTGCGAGACTGCTAAGTTTGATGGCTCGTCGCGCCAACAGAAACGACTACAATAACGACCACACGTATCTCGTTTCGCCTTTCCCTTCTTCCTCTTTCGGCTCGATGCATTCTCCACACCTTGAGAAGAATATCACGTTGAGAGGAGAGGAAGAGAGAGTGGTAATAAACCGGTGTGAGCTCGCTTCCAAAAGGATGCATCTACGTTTTTCGAAGAAGAAGAAGAAGAGGAGGAGGAGGAAAGGGTGGCGTTCGAAAGGAAAGCAGCCGCAAGGGGATTTTCAAGGGGACAAGATATTAACAGGCAGACGCTATTGTCGAGCCACACCCACGCCCCTCCTAATCAGAGCTGCTCTCCATTTTCTGCCTGCCACGTGCTCGCACAACTTCCGTTGATATTCCGTCGTCGTTACGCCGACCTAAAGCGAATTGTTAAAGTTGGCGAGATTTGGTTAGTTGGAAATCGAGAATAATATCGGTATAACTCGATTTCTTGGGATTAATAAATTTTAGAGATTTCGACGAGAGGAGGAGTTTCGAGATCACGCAGCGAAATTATCATGTCAGAAATGAAATTTTCGCGCGAAACGTGTTATTGAGTTTTTATATCTTCAATTTTAAAATTCTTCGAAGAAGCTTTTTTTCTTTTAACGTAAGTCTCAATGCTGTTAAGAGCTTTCGTAACTCTCGCAGATTCAATTTTAACCCTAAACTTTATACCCTAAACACTTTATACCGGAATAAAACTGTCAACAAAATATAACGATCGATTCACGATCCCTCTCAAATTTTACCTTGAGAAGCGTCCAATGCGATTTATATCGCGGCATCTCAAGGCACTCTCAACGAGGAGATCCATTCCAGGCTAATTTCCCTTCCAAATCCGAGAGCCATCGCAGCTCCAAGAGATCGAATCGACCGCAAGTATCGGAATACTCGTAGCCCGTTTCGTTGAGAAGAAAAATTATTTCCAAGATCCATCCAAGATCCAATTGTCTTGAAAACGCGGGGGAAAGGAAAAGGGAAAATTTCGCGAGAGACGACTCGCGTGGGCCTTGGTTTGAATGGCAAGGCTGTCGAGAAGATAGATTACAAGGAGAAATTGGCGTGGTCCATCAGATTACGCGTTGTCCCCGAACCGCGTGCAAATCTTATTTGAATTGGAGATGGCAAGTTTACCCCTTAGCTGGTACCTGTATGCTCCCTCTAAGTCAGCTTAGAGGGATGGCGGTAAGTAGCTTAGGACGGCGATGCCACCACCTCTTCGTTCATCCCCGTAGATCTTGCCGCGGATCGGAGAACACCGGTCTGTTATTTATGCGGACAGAGGCCACGGTATTTTAGAGGTGGAGAATCGTGGTCGTCCACGATTCCGGAATAATTCTTTCCGCGCGAGGTGTTTCCAAGATTCGAAATTTTAAAAAAGAATCATTAATGGAGTTTTAGTTGAGATGATTGGTTATTAGGAAGAATAATTTTTACAAACTGTCTACTATTCTCGACTTCGTTATTTCGTTCAAACAAATTGTTCATCGTTTTTTCCAATAATTTTCGAATAATCATTTTCGATGGCACGAAAAGCCACACACGTTCGCGCATCTTCTCAATTAATAATTAGATCGTACCGACTTCTCGAAGGGAAAAGGAAAAAAGAGGAGAACGAGCTGTCTATAAAATTACACCCCTCATATACGATTCAGAGATATAAAATCAGATTGTAACCCCGGCAAAATGTAAATATCAAAGAATTTAATAACTCGATTCCCGGGGCTGATCCTGGGTGAAAAAAAGGAAAAAAAAAAGAAATACCAGATATTCAACACCAGAGTCGGGATATTAAATTCTTAAAGCACGCCGCGCTCACCCACACGTGCGTCCACGCGCACACGCATCTCTCGTCTGGCGTTATTTTCCCGTGGCCGAACCGTGGCGCCGAGGATGAAATTGTTTGAACGCGAGAGAGAGAGAGAGGCCGACTCGGTAAAGAGACGATTAACACGTTTCCACGAGGCAACGAAACAACGTGACAATGGTCACCGAGAATTGGTGGGGAGGAACCGGGCCGGTTTCAACAATTCATTTTGCGGGGCTAAATTGGCTGCGATATTTCGAAAGCGGACGGGCGTTGCACACGGTTGAATACGGCCGCGACCCGACACCACGACCCGAAATCCTCCACCGACAACACCGCGTTCGAAACGAGCCTCGCATTCCCGTAGTAGAATCTGATGGCGCACCTGCGCGTGCAACACCTGCCTTTGGCACGGATTGTCAGATTATCTTCGCCGAGTGGCTCGTGAAACCTCCCTCCTCCCTCTCTCTTCGCTCGACGACGTCTGCCTTCCTTTCGAAATAGGCCGAATAGCGATATACGGTGCGAGTCGACGGTGATTTGCGGAAAATGGTCGCCGATTTGAAAAGGAACATTTTCCAAGCCTGTGTGGACTGAATTGTTTCTCATCGATTCTTCTCTCTTTCTGATTTTTCCGACGATTCGTGGTAATTGAATCGTGCGATATCCGTGGACTGATGGATGTTCACTCGTTGCCAAGATTTCGGTATTCATATCAGTGTTACACGATTGAGTTGTACTACTTGTTTATATAGAAGTAGTCTATTTAGTCGTTGGCGATATGAATTCAATCGCAATACGTTTGAATATTCCTGAAAAAGATTATCCTTCTTTTCTTTTCGATCAATTGATTCACTTGATGCGAAATTTTTGTAGAAATTATCGCGAAATAAGGTAAAGCACATTCGGATAAATTTCGCTTTAGAACAATGATGGGAGAAAAGTGAGTATAAAAATAATGATTACGATCCGAATAACGTTTCCCAATTTGTTCCTCGATCTCGCAACGAAACGAATTAGACGTACGGTTGAATAATCTCCGATTACCAACCGACACAGGTCGGAGAATCCTTAGAAATGAGGGAGCCAGGATTGCACATTTGAGGTATCAGGGAGTCCACAATTTGCCTCGGACCGAAACGAATTACGAGGGGCGAGAGACGCCGCCAGCCAAACCTCTTCTATTTTTCATCTCGAAAGAGAATGTAACGATACCGTTGGGAACGCGGAATAAAATAACTCGGTGGCCCAGCATTTCCACCAATTGTGAAACGAATTAATAGAACGGGCATCCAATCTTTTATCTCGAACCACCCATTTTCTATCCCCTATGCGAGCATTGAAAGATCGTTGAAAGAGATCAATGATCGATCGATCGATCGATATTCCTGTATTTTAACAGAATTGCATCCATTTAACGAATCGTGAAACAGCATTTGTTTGCACGATCTGATGACGATCTTTTGCTTAGATATTATTAGATAAATAAATAAATAGACGTTGTTGTTACGTACGTTTTAAAGATGAGAATTCACAAAACTCTCGACCCAAACTACGCATTCGAAATGAGAATTTTACTTTCGAACGAGCGACTCGCAACAAAATTCGTTTCATCCAAAAATTGATCGAACGGATGATCTCAATCCTTTTGATATAGCTTAACGGACTCTATTTAAAAAACCTCGAACTCGATCTTCCTCAACAACCCAGATAAGGGATAAAACCCGGGGAATGGTCGTGAAAGCCAAAAGAATTAGCATTTTACGCGATTCGAAGGCGACACAGTCTCCGGAGTTAGCCTGAAACGGAAGTGCTGTAACGCGTCACGAGGAATCGTTCTCGTTTCCACGGCTCTACGCTGATCCTTTTAAAAGATTAAAAAAAAAAAAAAGAAAAAAAAAGAAGATGACGATGGGAGTAAGAGGAAAACGTGGCCAGGATTTACCACGTTGGAAAGGTTTATCTTTTTTCCTCCTCCCATTCGACGTAGGCCAGTCGCGTTTCTCGTTAAGAAAGAGAGTTTCGAAAGAGAGAGATCTCCAAACACCGATTTTTTTATTATTTCGAGGAGAGGATAACGACTCGCCAATTGTTACGAAGGCAGCCTCGATCGCCTTCGCTAATGTTGGCGACAATTGGCTGGAGCAAAGACAGACATCGATCGAAGGTCCGCAACCACCGCTCTGTGCTTCCTTGTTTGTCGATACATCCGCCATTTCCTCTCCGCGTGAAATTCGTTCTGCCGCGTCGAAGTCTGATCACGATGAGGAGGATCGATCGTTTGAATGGATAGTTTTGAATTTTGGTTTTGTTAACCAAGAAGAATCTTGGTTGGGAATGCGGGAATATTTGAACTTTTATAATTTTCAAAGATCCTTTGGATCAATTTTTTTTTCCTTTCTTTCGTAAAGAGACGGAGCAAAGTTTCCTCGTAATTTATTCTGTTCCGTGTTATTGCCTCGAACCTGGATCGATCCTCTCTCTTCGTTTGATCGGATTTGGTGTGGAGGAAATGAAAATATTTGCAATTTATTATATTTCCAAGGTGCCAATCCGATATTAATTTCATACATTCTTTCGGATAATCTTCTTCCTATTTAAAAGAATTTCGAATTTAGAAATTTGTTAATGGAGTTCCCTCGTTTGTCGATACATCCTCTCGCTCGAAAATTGGAATCGATCTCACGTTTATTGGATTAAATTTTGCACGAGACGGAAACACTTGGATTTTCTTCATTTTCGAAACTGTCACTCTTAATATCCTTCGAGAGAAAATAAAAAACTCTTTCCTTTTTCTACAACTTACAATTCATCCATGTTTCGAAAATTAATAGACCCTTCCGATTGTCCATCGTTGTTAAGAATCCAGGAAAATTATTATCCGCGAGAAATTGGTCGAGATTGCTCGAAGAAGGGAAAAGTTTCGGATTTAGGACCTTCGACGATGATTCCTGATCCCGAAAATTTTTCCCCGTGGTTTAAAACTGGTTCCAAAGTTGGTGAAACGGTCGATCCATCGGAATCCATAGGAGAAACGCTAAATTTCGAACGGAAGTTTTAACGGAAATTCGATACAATTCGATATCGTTGATCGCGTATTAAAAACTTCTCCTCTCGCGAAAGAATTCGAGCGGTGCACGATTTTTGTCGGCGTTGCGCCCATCCTTCCCGACCCCGAAAATTCGAAAAATTGTTTTATTAGAAACGATTTTGCCAAGGAAATAATAATATTTTTCACCCAATTTCACGTTGTAAATTGATTCGTTCCTTGGTTAATTACTCGCAATCGGGGAACAGAGATTACGATCGAATGCATATTTATCCGAAAGAATGGCTCCGAAGGATTGCATCCTTAAACTTGTTTTGAGCATAAAACGCAATTGAATCAATCGCCGTTATTAAATGTAAAACGTGTAGTAATAATTACGATGATTACCATCGATTTATAATCGATCGAGTAGAGAACGTGTCGATCATTGTACAGCCGAGTGTAACGTTATTATTCTCATCTTTTTTTATCATGTGGGTGAACAATGGGTTTCGGCAATAATAATTATTACGATCAATTTGTAATGAGACGAGTAGTGCATACCAATCATTGATCAAACGAGTATATATACACACATACATATTATTTCCTCCTCTTTATTACACGCACCACACTGGTGTTTCTATAATAATAATTACGGTCACGATCAATTTATGATCAAACAAGTGTCAACACGTGTCATTTATTAATCAGACGAGTGGAACAGAATAGTCAACAGGATGGACAAGCAATACGTATTATTATTTCCCTCACTTTTCGTTAACTTAATAAATTACGAAATTATTAACGAACGATTAAAATTAAAAAAAAAAAAGTTCATCGATTCGAATAATTTTTCTCAAAACACGACCCCCTTAAACGGCTCCTCTCTCTCTCTCTCTCTCTCTCTCTCGTCCTTCCATTCTTGCCAATTTTCCGTCGTCTCCCTCTCTCCCCTTTCATAAGTTTTAATCCGAAACTCCATCTGGAAACTGCGCACAACAGGATGCCCCTTGTGAAACCGAATGCACGTTTCGAAAGATACAAAGGAGAGGGGAAAAGCGCAGTGTCTGTTTCTCAAGCTTATCGTCTGACTTTCGCGAGGCGCCCCACAAAGGTGCCCGATTACGGTGGCTTTTCCCGCCAAGTAGTCGATCCGGGCAGGGAACGGCCGGGGAAAGGGATACATTACTCGTTCGGAAACGTGAAACCGAAAGCTGGAATCCGCCGAATGCGCGGATAAAGAGAAAGCGAGGACGCGGAGTCACGTTTAACGACTCCATCGTGTAACGACGCTGTGGTTGACGACCGTTCAGGAATGAAATAAGGTATATAAAGAATAAACGACGAATACAAAAGACGACGAAAGAGGGAGGAAAGGATAGAAAGACGAAAAGTTTTTAAGACAAGAGAGGAAATGTGAAAGAAGAAAGAGGAACATGGGACAAAGAACTCTTTCTTTTCCCTTTCGGGGAGAAGGATTAAAGAGCAAAGATTTTACAAAATAGAAATAGAGAGGGAGCGTTTTTTCCTTTTTCAAATGTCATTCGCTTTCGATAACGATTTCGAAAAATCACTCGCACATCTCGTGATAACTATCTCCCATTCCACGAGGAAGCGAAATCGGCGATAACAAAAAAGAGGGAGGGAAACAGAAGCGCGAAAGACGAACCCTTTATCCCCTTCCAGAATAAAGAAGAAAGGAAGGGAGTGGAAGAGGAAATCCCGCAACAGGAAATTTGAATTAAAGCCGGTGGACGGAAGAGAAGGGGAAGAGGGGTCGCCATAAATCTTTTTACCGTCTTCAAACGGGAAGAAAAATCCCTCGGGGCCGCGCTCCGTCCTGGAAACCTCCCTTCTTCTCCCCAGAGGAAGAGAGGGCGACAAAAGTGAAAGAAGAAGAAGAAAAAGAAGAAAAAGAAGAAGAAGAAGAAGAAGAAAAGGAAGTCGACGTCGTGTCCGCGCGACGAATCCTCTTTTCTCGGCCTTTTTTACTACCCCCTGCCCCCTGTCTCTAATTTACTAACCTTATCGGTCTGTTTTCGAGCGACGCCGCCAGAAACAAAGGCGGCTTCGCGGCGTTGGTTGGCTCGGTTTTGCGCCCCGCACGGCTCGTTGGTCAAAGGCGCGCAAATTACGCGCGGATACACAACACCGGAAGCGAGATTACCAGGTCACGTTCCGTGGGATCGTGGAGAGGGGCGAAATTGAAAGAGAAACGCCGGGGTTGGCGAGGAACGATGGAAAATTTGACGAATGCACGGGGATGTGGGAGATAGGAGGGGGGAGGGGGAGAGAGAGGGTGGGCTGTTTCGTTAATTAAGCGAAGCTGGCGCGTATCTGTCGCGAGCAATTAACCAGGACGATCTGACGAACCGTGGCTGAACGTTCCGGCTTCGAAGACGCTTTTCGTTCGCGTATTGTTGTCTTGCTGCTTGAGAATCACGATATCGAGGATGGGTGGAGGGGAACAACAGCTTCTTTGGCTATTCGGAAGAGTGTGGCGATGGAGTCTACTGTCTTTTGTCGTGGAGAGAATGAGCAAGTGGTAGTGAAAGGTGCGATTAATAAGGGGAACGTAATATATATATAAGCTTCTTTGGGAAAACGTGCGGGGTTTATGAAATGGAAATTGTTAGGTTGGATAGATTGGAATAAAAGGAATTGCTTTATACGTGGATAGATTAAAACGAAAGGTGAAAGATGTATCAGATGTGTTATATAACGTAAGTAAGTGAGTTGTTTTCAAATTGTTAAAAATGCAAACCATAACTAAGAATAGAGAATAAAGAAATTAAAAGAAGTAGTAAGTAATATTCCAATTGTATTTGAAAGAAGGATATATTAAAGTGAATATTCGATAAACGAAAAATTTATCAAGAAATTCTATCTTTTCTTCTTATTTAAAAATTGAGCTATACGAATAATAAGAGAGGCGTTAAGAAATATTTGAGAAATGATTGGGAAAAACATTTTATCCGAAGAAAAACGCGTGTGATTCATCTTCGGGAGTGAAATTACGCGTAAAAAAAAAAAAAGGATCCAATATTTACCCCAAGTTGATTTTCTATACCCAAACAAATCACCCTTCCTGAAATACCTGAAGCGATTAGGTCCATTTGGAAGGACGCTTCTCTCACGCTTCCCTCCTGTAACTGTAAGAAATACGCGGAGGGTTGACCTACCTTCCCCTTTCAATCTCGTCCCACCCTTCTGGCTCGCGGCAGTAACGCCCCCCTCCCCTCCTCCTCCCCCCCTGGGGGCTGGTAACGTTCGTTATCGCTTAAAAGTGTGGAAGAAAAACGAAGGTGGAAGTGGATACTTTGTATAAGAGACGGCGGACGTTTGTTACGGCGCTGCTTTCGTTGGGTCTCGCGCGCCAACCCCCTTCAACCAAGGGGGTAACCGGATACAGAAGGTGGTGTTCAGAGCGTTGGTCACGAGGTGTTTAGCGATACCGATACCGTTTACTCCTCGGTTTTAAACCGAAATATCCATCTCGAATCCCTTTTGTGGTATTTATAATAAAAAAAGAGAGAGAGAGAGAGAAAGTCTTTCACGTTCTCTCGAAAACGCTCGTTTTCCAACTTCTTCTCGAAACTAAATTTTAACTCCGGGAAATCGATACGGAATTTCTCTCGTGCGGCAACTTTCTACTCGGAAAAGTTTCGCGTGCGAGGTATCAAAAATGTTAAACGTGGGAACGTAGTGAGAGAAATTTGAATAGGAAGTTTTTTCGTTTCACCTCGAGCCTTTCGACGCACGCGTGCGCACGCTCTTAGCAGCTTCGAATTAGTCTGTAAAGATCTTAACGCACGCGGGCAACAACGCCAAGCTCAACTTGAAATTGAGTTGTCATCCGCTCGCCAAGTTATATGACGCCTTTACGACGTTGGCCCGTGATGCGAAAACTATTAAGTCCGAAACCTGATAGCCTCCTTGCTGTCCGGATCGAGGGGCGATATCAGGGGCAAAGGGAAGGGAGAAACAACCTTACCGCGCCTCTCGCAGGGAGCTTTTGTCCCCGGGATGGAACATCTGTCGATGGATGTCGATACCCGTGCCTTCTCTGCAAGATTAGGCCGCTCCGATAAAACTGGAATAATAAATAAAAAAGGAACGGCTGTTGTTAACTTTCGATTCAAGCACAGCTCGACTCGAGAGACCCGTCGTTATTTGAAAAAAGAGGAAAGGAAAGAGAGAGAGAAAAGAATCGTGAAATTTATTTCCTCGTAATATATCCGAAGCGGAAGCGTTTTCCCGGGATAAATTGTGTCAGAGGCGCGTTGATAAATGAAATAAAAGAAATATTTCACGGGAGAGGGAACGATTTTTTAACGCCACGGCTGTTCCATTTTCAGAGGGTCGAATCCTGGAACTTCATTCCCCGGATGGAGTGCACGAGTGCTGGTTGAGAGCCGCGGATAACGCCGAGGCGAACGTGTGGTTCAACGCTCTGCACTCGGCTCTAGCAGCTCTCACGCTCAAGGCGCTGCGACTGGCGTCCGCGCTTCCGGATCCGCCGCAGCTTCAGCACATTGGCTGGCTCGCGAGGAGACACTGTCTTCAGGTGAGTGATCTCGCTCGTTTCGTGCATGCATCCCTCGAAAATCGAGAGAGGAAGCACGAAAAGATGGATATATTATATTCCTTCACTCGAGCGGAGATAATCGAACGCGAAATTTGTCGCTTGGGCATTTATTATCCACGTATATATAATTACACGTCCGTCGCAAAATTCTTTCTTCAGTCCTTTAGCGCGGGATAAATTTAAAATTTAATCGGGCAAAGACATCGATTTCGAAAGAGCGAGCGAAATGGGGAAGGAAGGGACGAGGCACGGAGACGAGTTACAAAGTGTGGAATAATTAAAAGAAAAGGGATGAAAAGGAGGGATTAAATTGGCCGGGGAAGTAGTAAGAATTCATAGGGATGAAATGCAGCGGAATTAATGGTAGAGTCCCTCAATGGTGGACGGATAAACAGAGGATAGAAACAGAAATTTCTACAAAGGGGTGGAAAGATGAAAAGTGGGATGGTTAATAAAAAGGACGAGGAGATGTAAGGGAAACACGACGGGATCGACGACTGGAATGGTTTGACTGATAAAACGACGTAGCTAGGGAGTTGCCAGCGCTGATTGAACCGGAGGAAATGGAAAAAGAGCTGCTAAAATATAGGTAAGGATCGAGTCAAGAAGAAAGAAAGTGGGAGGGAAGAACAAGAGAAGGGGAATTTTACTCCTCTTTCTTCTTCTTCTTCTTCTTCTTCTTTTTCTTCTTCTTCTTGAAAAACGAAAAAGAGAAGAATGGGAAAAAATGTCCGTGATAAAAGATGGCAGGAAAAGTAATTTTTAAGAAAGGGACAGAGAAATATTGAAAAGAGGCGAGTTTAAGCAAGAGCAATGGAATGGTTGAGACAGTGGAGGAGGGGTTGAAGCTCGAAAGAGGAAGCGGAGAAATAGAGGCGAGCGTCTGGCTCTCGACGCGTTTTCTCCAGGAATAGGCTGAGACTGCTCTTTCGCGAGCAGTTTCGCTCTGATGGAGGGTGACGCGGTGGTCCTCTCGCCGCAGAGCCAACCCGCATGAGCATACCGGCAATTTGCCACGATCCCCAAAAGCATCCCCGACAAGCTTCAACGGTGAAACATTCGTGATCGTCGTCGACGATGAACTGAACGAGGGGGAGGAATGGGGAGACGGACGATTTCCTTAAGTTCTTAAGGGTTTTTGACGAGACGAAAGACTGGCGGATCTTCGGCCAGTTTCTTTGAATGCATCCCTTTCAATCGGCCGACAGAAAGAGAAATAATTAATCCTTTCGTATTACACTTTACAAATGCTCGAAAATATTAAGAAATTCGATATTCTTTCCGTTCCCCGAAACACAATTATACAATTATAATAATACTCTTTCCTTTCAAACAGACAGGATTGGATTATTTATTAAGCAGCGATCAGTTTTTCGTTAATAAACTCGTTACAACGCTTCGTTAAACCGTCGTCTAATTATCCACCGTGTCCGAATCTGTCGCCACGATCTCTCTATCGATCGAGACCTTCCCTCGACCCGCCCAATCAATTCGCCGCCCCGTGATTACTCAACCCGCGACCGAATCGTCGCTCCTCGCTTTTATAAATTCGTTTCTCTCTCGTTTCCCTCCATTTCCACGCTCCTCCTCCTCCTCTGTCCACGTTTAATTATCTCGAACGGGCGACGAGATCGCTACGGTCACTGCCACGCTCCACCGCATAATTAGATATCGAGATTCTTTCCACGCTGGTGGTGGTAGTGGTGGTGGTGGAACTTGGTTACAACGAATATTTTCCGCGGGCGGCGCCACAAATCTCGCGGAAACAATCGTGGATAATTAGGTGGCGCGATTCGCGGTGTTAAGGATCTGCGAGGAGAGAAAGGAGAAACGTGGCACTCCTCCCCCTTTCTTTCGCTGAATAGGGTTGTGGTTGTTGGCGGATGTTGTGGATGTCACCGTTCCCACGCGTGAATTCGAAAAACTTGCCCTCCCCTCCAATCTCGTTTTAATCGCCCCGCGCTTCTACCCCTTTTTTTATTATTGTTGTTGTTGTTATTATTATTATTATTATTTTCAACCTCGCGTTACAACGTCGTTTAATTCGAGTTTGTTCGTGGCAAAGCGGTCGAATGGATGAAATTCGTAGGAATCAACCTCCGCTTGTTCTCCAAGTGATGGGAATGAATAAAAAGGTAAAGTTACGAAGTACGACTTTTACGAAGGGTGTTACGCAACGCGGCAATTAAGGTGTAAGGTTTCTCGAAATGTTTTAACAAAGTAGAGAAATAATCTCTCTTTCTCTCACGAAATTGTGAAATAATAATAATAATGCTTAAAATTTAGCATACAAACCAATTTTCCTCGTCCGTCCAAATCTTTCTCGTCGAAGTTGAGAATCAGAATATTTTTGTTAACATTTAAATCGCGTTAGAATAAACTACATTTTTAACAATTACACTTTATCACACGCTCTCCTCTTCCATTCGAATCGATGTTTTATTTTCAAAAGAAATTCCGTTGCGCAAACTTGTTTCAATCGGGAGATCAATTACAGGATCCTTCAACGCTGCACGGCTATAAAGCTACGGCGAATGCGCGGTTTTCTCGACCGACGACTCGGGATTCTTTCGCGAGAATCGATTGATAAATGGTAATTGGCGATGGAAAGTCTACGACTAATTGTCGTAGTTTAATTATCCGGAACGATTGGGCGATCGTTAATTACAGACTTTTATCGCGAGAGGGGTGCAAACCTCGCTTATTTGTACCCCTCTCGACTCCTTCTTCGAAGACGGAGGAGGCGGCTCACTCACGGCTCTCCTTCCTCTTCGCTCACTCGACGGCTACTTTCTTCGTTTCCAATTTGCACGCTCGATACGATGGACACGGAAATTGTTGTCGAAGGGAAACGTTTTCGAAACCTTTGATGTCGGTCTTTTTTTTTAATTATAACGATCGTGGAATAATTTCCATACGAGATAAACTCGTAATGAAATAAAAAATTATTCCGTGTTAATTCGTGGTTGCGGGGCACGTATTATATGTAGTGGATTACAGTTACACGCGAGGAGCCAGTTTAGCGATAAGGAGATTGATCGCCGTGTTTTCCCTCGGGCCGGAATTAACAAGAGGAGGGTTCTTTCGGTGGTCAAGTGGAACTGGAACGTTTAAATTGATAGGCAGCGCGGCAACCCTGTGATGTAGTTGTTCGAGATTGATCAACCGCGGAACCGTGTAATTGTCCTAAGCACCACTTTTCCGCTCCAGTAAAATTATCAAATGATTTAATCCCGTTGAAGTGTTAATAGGCAATTGTCGGTAATCCAAACCGTGGTTGCACTTACTGAAAGAGTTAGGAAAGTTGTTGGGGCGTTAATAAGAAACGTGAGATCCCCATTTGTTACGATTAAATACCTTAGAAGATAAAGTAGAGATCTTGGCGGCTTCGAGGACTAGATTCTTAGATTCCGTAGTTTCTCGGATTCATTCTGAAAAAGATTTTCTTCGAAATTATTTTTCTTAATTGCGCGTAGTAATGGTATTTTAAAATAAAGAATTTCTAATTCTCTCTTCTCAAATAAAAAACAAGATGGAGAAAATCTTCTCGGTTGTTAAAGAATATATTCCCTAAAATTCCTCTTCATTTCTCTATTCTTCTTCGAAAATTTTCAAATATTGGGTAATTTAATTTCAGAAAAACCTCTCTTTTCTCTTCCCCCTCCCCCTTCATTCTTCGAGGAAAACTTTCCAAAATCGAAATGAAAATCCAATCAATTATCCCAGAAATTACTCGAAAATTTGCACAAGAAATTGGATAGGAATTCGATTCTTTCTTCTCCCTATTCATATTTGGGAAAAAGATCTAGATGTTGGAAATATCGAGTATACAAGCAAATCAAAACCAAGATTGACCGAATTTGATGCAAACAATATCCGTATCAATCCCTCCTGGTCTTAATTACCGATCAGGGCAATGTTCGCAGTTGGGGGGCATCCTCGAAACTAGCCTAGCGAGAATATATCGACTCGTTCCGATGGATCGATAACTAATATATACGACGTACGCGAGCATGATATCGATGAAGACCAACCAACAGGCCAAACGAAGGTGCTGGAGGGAAGGGGGGAGAAGGGTACACGTGGTACCCAGTACATAATTGATTGGCATTAACGTACCTGATTGCCAGTGCCCTGTCTCTCTCTCTCCCTCTCCCTCTCCTCCTCCTGCAACTCTGTCCCCACAGGATGCTTGAATATCTCTGGGACGACCGATGATGTTTGAAGATCAGAGCAATAATCAAACCAATACTGCGTTGTAGGAGGACACACGTTGAGGGGAGACAAATATGTGAAAAAGGAAACGGGGGGAAGAAAGATAAACGCCGATATTGGCAAGTGTTGAAAACGCTATGATAAAAGACTGCCGATCGATACGCAACATGTTGGCAGGTTGTAGGAATACGTAAAACGCGACACGTATGAATCAACAAGATTATAATTACTTAGAGAAGAGCGAGAGAGGGAGGAAACAGATTTCGAGATCGTTTAGGATGGTTAATGATCCAGGACAAGAATTCTGGTAAATCACAGGTGACACAGGCTTCGAGCCTGTCAGAGCGGTTAATCACGCAGGATTACACGAGTTTATCGTGGCTGTTTGCCGACGAGTGATTACTCGCGTGAAGCGGATCGCTTTTGCGGCAGGCTCGAGATTAATTTTCACCGTAATGCCATTCCCGAACGAGAGCGAAAGAGAACCGGCCCGATATAATCCCCCCACCATACGGAACCGCGCCGTTCCAACAATTATTATCTCCGGTCTGGCGGCCCGTCTGCCACGATTCCATCGACAAATTTATCCGTAATTACCTCGTGGCCAATCTCCATTTCCGCGTGTGTGCGCAAGGCACGCACTCCCCCCTCCGATCGACCGCGAAAATTTCCCACCCGCGAGCGACCCCGCCAGAAGAATGACGCCCGTTTAAGTCGCACGTTGAAGCGGCCGAGCATCATCGCGCCGATTAATCGCGCCGATTTTCTCCCGTTGATCGAAAGGTTGGCCAGATTTGCGAAGATCGGTGGCGGAAGGCAACGCGAATAACAAGTTGATATCGATCGAAACCTCTCCTCCCCCTCTCTAAACGAGCGGCAATCGACGAAACGATCCGACGACTTTGGTTCGTGGAAATCCGATTTGGAATAACGGGCCGTAGGCGACAATACGATATTTCGCCCTCTTTTCGACCAATCGATAAATGGAACGATTAATCGCGAGAGATAAATTCGTTCAGACTGCGTGGTAGTAGGGTGAAAACGATCGTTTCAACTTTTAAACTGAAAACGAGAGAGGGAGAATGGCAAAGATAGTAATGGATATTTCGAATCTTCGATCCTTTGGAAATTGTTGCAAGTCTTGATTCCAATTTCCAAGACTTTTTCAGCTTCGAATTATATTCCAAGCGATTTTATTCGAAATTTTATCGCGAAGGAAACAAAGAGAAGAGGGGGGGGATTGGAATTTTACAAAATCTTCTCCGCACGTTTGGAATCGAAACGTTTGGATTGTTTCAGGAATTCGAAGATATCGTCGTTGAAACGTTGGTGAATGGTCGATCGGTGTGGAATTAATGGACGCGGTGCGATCTGTAACTGATCTGAATCCCACTGTCCCACTCAATGGGCCATTCATTCGCACACTGTGCCCTACACCTAATCTATTTTAGACTATATTCTATAGCCGATCGATCTAAATCACACCGTGTCCTCTGCGGCTGACTGATGTGAATTCAACTGTACGACCGACCGATCGATCGATCAAACGAGTCTCACCGTAGTCCATTCAACGTTAATCTTCGATGATCTCTGAGTCGTTTCGACCAATCCGTCGCCTCGTTGTTCCGCGCTCCTATAATCGAATCTTTTTCTTCCCCCTTTTTTCCTTTTTATTGCACCCTGGCAAATCGAATTTGCGTACTTGGCGCGAGACGAGTGCAGATCGAGAAACGATTATTCCTCTTCTTTCTCGTATTTTCTATTGCAATTGGTTGTGATTCGTGAAAGGTGGACAGGCACGCATGCACACGATTCGACCGAATGGAAGAAATATTTCGTCAATATTGGTTCAAAGAACACGAACGATGAGATCGGCGAGTACAATGTTACTCGAATCGGTATTTTTTTCAACAAACAATTGAACACAGAATTTCAATGAAACAATGATCCATAATACATTATGATACATATGGATTCATTAAAAAAAAATACTGAGAATTTTCCGACAATGCGAATACGGGATCAGGTTATTAACCAATTAAACTTAACGTTTTTATCGCATTTCGTTTCATTTAAACCCGTGTTTTTTAACACATTGACCGCCCATGGACATAAAATTCCTATCCAAAAAATCCAATATTTAAACCACTTTATTTTATAGATATTGGCCAATATTCAATATTTTAAACGTTTTCAAATTTATAACTTTTGTTTTTTTTTTTCCTTTTTTTACAAAAAAATTCAATCAAATCGTGCCCCAGTTACAATTTTCGAACTAAAAAATTCTCTACAAATTTTATATATATATATCATTCGCTTCGCGCCATCTTGAACCACCTACAACCCCCCCGGATCCGTCCAAATCCATTCCTCGAAAAAAGATTCTTCCAAACAGCCTCTGTTCTCTGAACTTTACCCACCCTAATTCAACCGATAACGATATTTTCTTTTTTTCCATACCGCGTGAGGGATCGATCGGAATCGTTAAGACGGCGAATCTTCTCTCCCCTCTCCCTCGACATCTCGTCTCAGGATTATCCCCGCACAGGAATGAAACGAAAAGTTCAAATATAATAATAAAAAGCGGGCCGCCAACCAGGGCTCGAGGTTCGATTTCACGATAATCGGCGCGAGTCTCGCCCTCCCCTCCCCCTTGGTAACGATACAATTTATTCGGGTAATCATGCCGGTGGCAGCCGGCAACAACACAACACGTTCGCCGTTGGAAAATCCATAAACCACCCCTCCACGTTTTGCCCTCGGTGTGCACTTCTCCTCTCCGAGGATTATCCCTCTTTCTCCCTCCAACCCCCTTCCCCGGGACCGGAAGTGGTCCGAACATCCGAGCGGATCGTTTATTAAATAATACGGGAACCGAGTTGCCGCGATCAACGACCGGGTAAATCACACGGGCAAACAAGGCGCCTCCGGACTAATTAACACCGCCGTGTATAGCTGCTAGCTATAGGGCCGACTCGAACGCGAGAGCTATTCGTAAATTGGATTTCTGTAATGAATTTCAAGGGGGAGGGGGAGAGAATGGACAATTTTCCTGCGAGGATTCCTCCCTTCCTCTCCTCCTCTTTTCTTTTTCTTCTTCTCCGTGTAGGGAGAAGCTCCATCTACGTCGCGTTCGTTCCATGTATAGACTGGAAGAGGGAGGAAGTTGGTGGACAGAGTCTTGGCTTTGACTCTTTCCATTCTGCTTACTGTATATGTTTATTTAGAATTTAAAGCTCGTTGAAATTTTATTTATGCGGTTTTATTATTCAATGTTGCCAGCAATATCATTACTTCGTAATTGGTATCTGTTTGTTCTCCTTCGTATTTCGAACGTTTTGTAAACAGATACGCGCAATTAGTACAATCAAATATATTCGTTCGGTTAAAGCCGTACTACGTTTTTTTACTTATTGTTTTCGCTGCCCAGTCAACAGCTCTGTGTGTGAAGGGAAGGAAGGATGTCGGATAGACGAAGATTTTTGAAGAGAATTTTCTTCCTTTCTGAAAGAGATATTTTCGGATCGGTTACTCCCGCGTTCGTGTATTTCCACGAACGTATGAATATTTCACACGCGCGCGCGCGCAGCGTGGAATGATAGGCGAAGTAATATCGGGTGGTATCGTTTTATCAATACGTCCTATTTAATCGATAATAGCGGCCGTTTTGCATTATTTATGGCCAGTCTTTAACGGCAATTCCGCAATTCACGGTTTCATAACAGTTCAATCTAGCATTAACGCATGCGCTTCGTTCGATATTAACCACCATTGTGTGTAATTTCTATTTTAACGAAATAGCATAGAAAACAATAACGTAACGTAACACGGGAAATTGATCCAACGGGGGATTCATCCGATCCGTTCGTCCGAGAGCTCGAAATTTTCGATAACGTTCGAAGAAAGTGCCAGCGATCGCTACAAAAATACGATAAAAAGGTGTGACGAATTTTTACGCAATTGGAACGAGTTCGAATGTTTAAGCATTATATAAAAATAACGTCGTGTTGTTCGAAATGTCGTTTATCCGAAAAATTGAAATAGAAATCGTTTCAACAAAGCATAGAGAGAGAACCACCCAACTTTTCCATGTCCTTTCGATGTCCTATCATTTTCATTCGGAAAAACATATGTAAATATATGGGGGGAAAAAAAAGAAAAAAGAAAAAATATTCGCGTACAAATGCGTAGTCCTGGCAACGTGAAAATAAAAATCGTCCAATTCTGGAAACTCCAAAAAAAAAGTACAAAACCTGTAACAAAAATAAAAGCTATAAAAATCCATCGATATTTAAAAATTCCAAAAATCGAAAAATCTCTCGTGGTAGAAAAAAAAAAAACCTACCGTCCAACGAGAAGTCCAAATATATCCTGGAATCTCAACTTCCTCCTAGGAATAAGAAAGCACGAAATAAAGAGGGATGAAAGAGGGATCGAGGAGGAAGCCGAGAAACCCTTAAATTCGTTGCGGAATAAAATTCCACGAGTTCGAACCGGAAGCGGAGGGGTGAGCACCGCGTTATCGTCCATCTTCCGGCTGGATTACCATTCAGGGGACCGTGTTCCCCGTGTCAACGCGGCAGGAAGGCGTGCACGGGCTGTCCTTTCTCGCGACACCAAAGCTTTATTGCCGCCCGTATATACGAGATTAGAGGGGACGTGAAATTCCGTGTGGAGGATTCAATACGTGAACTCGATAAATTTATCGCGGCCTTAACCCCTTCCTCTCTTCTTCTTCTTCTTTTTCTTGTTCCCGTTCTGTGTACCCGAGAGGAAAAGAAGCTTTTTCGGCGTTTTCGTTCCAGGAAGATTGAACATTTTTAAAGAATCGTGAGTAGATTTATAGATTATCGAAAAGAGATAAGACACATTGGATGGCAGGAAGATGGAAATTTATTATTAAATTCTAATTAAGAGATAAAATTGATTGAATATAGTACGAATATTTCGTGCGTTGTAAAATAAATTAACTTTCGATAAAAACGTGGAAATAATATAAAACTATCTATATATATATATATATATATATTTCCATTCGCGTGAAAACGAGAAAAACAGATTCCATGAAGGAAGGAGGATTTCGAGATCGAACGGTCCTCGCAATCGGATAAAATCGTTTATCCTTTCCACCGTTAAATCCGAGTCCACGTGCTCGCCGAAATATCTGTTAAATTACCGCCACGAAATTAACGATACTCCCGTTTAAGAGTATTTTAATTAATCCGAGCGGTAATAAAGCGAGGTAACCTCCGCATATTTTTCGGCCGGGACCAGTAGCTCTTGGTTCCGTTGCCCTTTGGGAGTGAAGGCGGTGTGCGTTTAATTAGCCCAACGGTGCAATAAAGCGGGGTGTAACGGCCCGTTCCATCGGCCGGTAATCGGCCGCGAAACGTTGCGGATTATCCATCGAGCGCAAACGTTAACTGGGATTTTAGCGGCTCCCTGTTACGACCGAGATGGAAGACGAGACGTAACGACTCGCGCTCCGCTTCCGCCCGTTTGTGAGAGGTCAAAGACGACGCTTGATCCTTTGGCAATTTTCCTTTTGGGATTCGGAGAGATCGGAAATGGAAATTACGAGGCGAGCTTTGAGAGGGGTAAAAGAGGGTTTATTTGGACGAGTTAGCTTCGATTGCGTAATTATTGTGCGACGATGAGGAGAAATATTTCTTCTTCGAAATTGCTGCGAAACGAGTGGAATTCGAATTCGGCCGAGTTGGGGATGTAAAAATTAAAAATGGAAAGTGGAAATTGATTAACTTACGTGCTCGACAATTATGCGAGAAAATTGTTTCTCCGAGATTTTATTATATTGAAGATTGTAAAAGTAACGTGACGAAACTGCGACGAATAAAATTGAAAATCTTGAAATCTTGTTACAATATGTATATATATATGTGTGTGTGAAACGTGATTTACGATCCTGGAAATGTCTACGTAATTTCAATTCTCAAACGAATTCTTGAATCCATTGCGTGAAAAATGTCCGTACCATTTTATATACACTCGTCCCTAGTTTAATTAACGTCGTAACTCACTTAACGCGAAATGAACATTATATATTTCAATATTATTTTAACACGCGTCTATTTTATCCTTAAAATTTACCCTTTTGCTTTTGCTGTTCCAAAAGAACGAATAACGAACTCGAGCTTTCCTTTCTCTCGAAACTCGAAATACTCATGGATCGTCGGAGGATTCGAACTCTCGTTATTTTTTCCTTTTTCTAGACACGATCCTTGTTCCGTGTCACGATTAATCACACGGTATATTACGTTTGCAGAGAACTCTTTTCGAAAATCGACGAAAAAGAATCAAAAATATATATATATATATATAATTAACCCGTTCGTTCTATCATCTCTTTCAATTTCTTCCTTCCGACACAAGACACGGCGAAACGATGTTATTAGTTCCTTCGAACCGTTTCTTCTCGAGGAGCGAGGATCGCTTTTCGATAAATCGAGCAGACGTTGCCGTTCTTAATAAATCACCGAAACACGACGTACCCCTCTGTATCTTCCCCCTCCTCCTTTCCGTTGTTTTCGTGTCGATAACGCGTGCACCACCATCATCGGCATCGATCATAAATTATCTCGCAACCGATCGCACGGACCGCGGCGATTCCCCTCCGACAATCTGCAACGATAATCCTTCCTTTGACGATCCTCCCGTACAATCATGTAAATAACGCGCACCTCTTCCTTCGCTCTTTCGACGATAAATCGATTAGAATTAAAACTGGCATGTTCTTTCGCTCCGTCCCGTGCAAAAACTGTCGTTTCTCCATTGCGCGACCATTTCCAAATTTAATTATAATCTTCTTTTATTTCTTTCAAATTTCCATATTTCCATATATGTGTATATATATATTTTTGTATCCTTCGAGTTTCGAGTTTCCACGCGATCCTCCATGCCCGATATTTTTGTATATATATAAAAAAAAATGAATAAAAGAACGGTAACTTTGTTTTCCACGCTTTTCCGATATTTTTTAAATCTCGATAATAGGATTTCGAGAGAGAGAGAGCGAGAGAGAAAAGAAGGAAGAAAATATCGTTCGAATTCGATGCGTTTCTGGTTTCTCCGCAATTTTCGAAAAAGAGAGAGAACTACGGCTCAATTTCGCTCGATTCACAGAGGGGAGACGGTTTGCCCCGTTCGGTTTAAATTTCCGCGCGTGGAACGGGGACAAGAATTAGCGAGAGAGGGAAATTTTAGGTCATCGAGAGAAACGGAGGCGTTGCGAACTGCATCTCGGAAAAGGGGAGCACGTAGTTTCGCGCAAGGGGAGGAAAGAAAGGGGGAATCGTAGCGAGTTCTGTAGAAAGAGTTTCAAAGAGAAACAAAAAAAAGAAGAGAAAAAGGTAGAAGCGGAGAGAGGCGCGGAGGGGTGGGTTAAAGGGTGCAGCGGAGCCAAAAAGCGCCAAGTCATAAAGCGCGAAGAGAGTGGAGTGTATCGTCTGGTGTGTCGTGACGGATGTGAAAGGTGGGATCGAGGATCGAAATGAAAACGGGGTCCCCGCCGTTTTAACACTTGTTCGAGGAAAAAAAAAAAATACGGAAGGAAATATTTGTCGCGTGTCACGTTCGATTCGAATGTTTTACCATTCGTTCTAATTAATCGATCCGTTCCAAAAATAAATCCTGATTCTCCCCGTGGCTGTTGCCTGTGCGCGATTATTCAAAACTGTGGATAGGACGGAATGGCGGATAGTAATAAACCAATTTGATTAAATTGAAACCGAATGAAAAGCCATTTTGCTGCTTCGATCCTCGAAATCTCGGGGATATAAAATTCGACAATTCCACCAATCACGGGCCAACAAGGAGGGAGGGAGGGGGAGTGGGATCATACACACACTCCATGCAGACCAACTATAAACAATAGCTCATCGATCGTCGTCACACGGGTTCAAACACAGATCATATTCTGGCAAATAAATTACAAATACGTCGGATCTCCCCCTGGTTATTCGGTCGTTGGTATTATATATTTATTCGTTAAATATACACCCCGCTTCATCATTCCATCCGAATAAACGTAACTTGCCCCCTCGAATCTCCCTTCCCTTGTTGCGAAAGGGAGGTCACACAGGGAGGGTGTTGAAAAAAAAATTAAAAAAAAAAAAATCCTTTAATTCCCCGCGACACAAAATTCCCAATTTTTGAAATTAATCAAAACGAATCGAATTAATCAATCCTGCCTTCGTTACCTCGTTTCTCGTATGCGCGTTTCATTTCACGCGGGTTCGGGTCGAGCGACCGTTCGAGGGAGAAGAGTTGAGAAGAGAGGGAAGAGAAGGAGAAAGGAGGGAGAAGGTGGGGAACGAAGATACGAGGGTCGAAATTGTTCGCGCGATAGGTGAAAAAAAAAAAAGTAAACCCTCGTACGTCACTCGTTATCGTTAGTTTTTAGGAGGCCATGCAAAATCGAGAGGGTCGCCAAGAAAGCTGGCTCGTTTGCGCTCCTCTCCTCCTACCCTCCTAAAACACATTCGTCCGCGTGCAATTACTCGCTCACTGTAGAGAGATGATACACGAATATGGAAGTATTTTCTATGATAATCGGGGGCTCGAGATAGTTGGCCTCATCGAAGAGGAGCCTCTTTTCGAACGGAATTCTGTTCGAAATTGTTCCTATTCGTACGTCGCAGGAATGAAATATTTATACCGAAACTTTGATCGATATCGGGGGAGGGGACGCGATGCTCCGTTGTACGGAAAAATAGATTGGTCGTGTATGCTCGAAGCATCGTAGGAGGAGGAGGAGGAGGAGGGTTGATTTCTCTCCACAAGTTTTGACAAAATCGATATTTAACACGGTGGCGTATAACTCGAAACGACTTGTACAACGAAGGAATATAGGAGAGAGGAGGGGAGATACATATATATATGTATAGGAGGTGCATAGGAAATGGGAAAAGTCCACGTGTTCCAGGAGGAACTGGGTTATCGAGGGATTTCGGCAAGAATTTCTGACGCCGTTTCCCTGCCCTCCCGATAATCTTCGATCCACTTTACATTTATATTATCGTGGATCGCGGCGGGGCGATAAATCCGTGGATCGAAAGTATCGCGAAAATTCATCCGAGTTGAATCGATTCGTCGGGCGAAAGAAAGAGAAAAAGGGGGTGGGGATGGATATATCTTTTCCCGAACTTCGTCAATGCAGGCTGAATACTTTATTTTACCGTAAGTTATGCGATATTCATACGTTCCTTATCGATACGAACTTTTCGAATCTTCCATTTTTATTTTTTACGAGGCACGATATTTCTTGGACGGAGTTCCCTTTTTCTCTTTTCTCTTTCAATTCTAATTAAAATCGAACATTTATCTCGACGAAATCCTCGAAATTCGATTGTTTCGCGAATTCCACGTCCCAAAATAATAATTCTTCAAAGCACGTCCAATAATTCCAACCACCGTTCAGCTCGATATCTCAACAAAATCCCCAAACGACTGCATTCCAGCTTCTCTTTCCCAAAATGAACGTTCCAAGTAGAAAATCCAAAGTCGAGATCCCAACGAAATTCTCCAACGATCGTTTCCCTTTCCCAAAATAATAACTCTTCAAAATACATCCGATAACTCCAACCACTCGGCTCGATATCTCGCGTAAAATCCCCAAACGACTAATTTCATTGCATTCCAGCTCCTCTTCCCCAAAATGAGCGTTCGAATCAAAGAGAGATCTCGAACGAGATTTCGTCACGTTCCAATTTTCCCGAAATCAGCGTTCGAACTAGAAGAATCCAAACGAATCCGAAGTCGAGATCTCAACGAAAAATCCCCGATCCCTCCTCCTCTTCCCTCCTTGCGAGGAATCCAATTCGAATACTGCAACAAAAACTGGATTTACCCCTCTCCCTGATTAATAATCAGGCCGTAGGTATGCGGGAACACGCTCGTAGCCACGGATTCGAACGTGTAACCCGGCCCTTAACCCGAGAGAGACCCGAGGGATACGAGTTACCGTTCGCCGTAATCCCGCAGGCGATACATCACAGGAGCCGAGCGCTTAGACTTGGGTCTCGCGCGCGCTTCCTCTCGCGGATGCGCGGACACGCGCGAATATCGAGGCGGCGTTAACCTGCCGTTTCTCGCTTTCCTCCTCCTCCTCCTCCTCCTCCTCCTCCTCCTCCGGCAACGTGGATCTTCTGCTCGTGTTATTAATTCTCCCATCCCCTCCTCCCGTAGAACGACCCAGTTGTCCGGAATTGTTATTTTACGGCAGGCATAAAGATTAGGTGAAATTAGCCCGGATGATTTACCACCGCCATCTTTTCCAAGCGAGGGGGGTGGATTAGAGGCGGTCGTGTATCGGTAATGGCCGAGGGGGGTGAATCGTTAACTCGGTTCCCTTCTTTCGATTCTCGCGGGAAGCTGTGACGGAATGTTGCTGACTTAGAGGAATATTTCGAAAGGATACGGTGGGGGGAGGAGGAGATGGTTGGTCGAAGGGGGATGGTTTCATGGTTTGGCATGAGACGTTTCGCCGGATGTGGAAGCAAGGGTTGGGTTTCGAAGGAAAGGTGCTCGTTTGGTCGAGGGGATGGAGTAAAATTTTTACGGTCGGTTGAAAAGGTTAAAGTTGGTTATTGAATAATTTATTACCGAATATCGAATAACCGTGTTGATATTAACGGGATTATTACGCGAAAAATGTTAAAGTATGGTGGTTACGAATAATTGTTATTCAATTTTAGATAAGTTACCTGAACAGGTCGAGGATAATTGGAGAGAATACACGCACCTTTGTCGATGAGAATTTTATCTTTCGATAAATGGTATGCATCGTAAGATATTGTTAATCAAGAATCTTAACTTCTTATCCTCTGTCTACAAAGAAAAAAATAAAATCCGATAAAAAAAACGATACACTATCACTTTCCCTATCAAAACGCACCATCCCTATAGAGCGCAAAGAAACGAAATACAAAAGGCAGATAACTCGAAACAAATTATACCGCTATCTGGACCAACCATCGTGAATCCCCCGCCTCGTCGACGAGTCGATCGCGATAAACTTCCATTTCGATGGACGTCGGTCATTTTAACGAGCCACAGGGGGGATGATCGAGCCAGCCAGCCACCCACCCACCAGCCACCAGGATTTCGAACCAACGGAATAAACGGCCACGATCATCCTTCGTGAATCTGGAACACCGACTCGATACGACCTCTCTCTCCCCCTCCCCCATAGATCCCCCACAAAGCTCAACCAACGGACACTTTAATAATATCAACATTCTTGGCGCACCCCGTTGATGGCCAGTTACGCTCTCGACGATTGCTTCCAATACCAATACAGCTGAACACTGATCCGTGGATAGTCAAAGTGGGCGTCGAGATTTCTCGATGATGGGCTAGGTGGAGGATGTGCAAACTAGTTGTGGCTTCGGGCCGAGGCTGCATGCAAAATAGTCGCGATGGGAGCCGGCAAGTGGTCGCAGTTTAAACAGTCCCTCCGCGAAGTAGTTACAGTCCGTATGCTATCAGACGTGGCGTAATATCGAGAGACGAGAGAATTGGACCCGGAGACTCGAGTGTAACGGGACATATTGGATCTCCCTCGGTTGTTATAGAAACCGAGAATCGGGGGAGG
Organism: Apis cerana; assembly: GCF_029169275.1. NCBI lineage: Eukaryota > Metazoa > Arthropoda > Insecta > Hymenoptera > Apidae > Apis > Apis cerana. The sequence goes on from NC_083861.1 coordinate 8,111,918, forward strand.
ACGCGATGAGTTGAAATGCAGTTTGGAATAAGAAGTGTGCGAATATTTTGACGTGCGGAGAAGGAGAGACAGAGGGGGGGATGTTGAGACTTTGACTCGAGACTTGGGACTAGCGGAATAATTTTCGAAATTTCGTGATAAGATTTGAGAGTTAAAGTGCAGTTGAAATAAAAATGGATTATAAATATTTTGATGTACGAGGGACCTATATTGAGACTTCGAGACTCGATTTTGGACTACAAAATTTGGTGATAAGATGAGTTTAAGTGCAGTTTCTGCTTGAAATAAGAAATATACGGATATTTTATAGAAAGATCTTGGCTTGGAATTGTAGAATAATTTTCGAAATTTCGTGATCGAAGAACGAGTTAAAGTTTCTGCTTGAAATAGAAATGGAATATTGTGAATATTTTAATGGGGAATTTTTTTTTAGACTTCGATTCGACTTGGGACTGCAAAATTTTCGAGATTTGGCGATAAGATGAGCGAAAGTGCGATTTCTGCTTGGAATAAATCCAACTTGGTCCGATAAAAGAATGGTCCGTCGAGGAAAAATTATCCCCGACATTCAACATATTCAATTATCCATCACACCACGCATGAAACATGTGAGGAAAAGTTTCGTCGCAGTGTATGCTCGTTAAACCTTAACGAACTTCCGGTAATAGGCCTCGCGACGAAAGTTGAACGAGCGGACAGATGCGTGCTCGAAATCTCCAGGGCTCCACCCTTCTGCCTCATTTTAAGTCGATTTCACGGGAAGGAATCGCGACGTTTACGACCGACAATCTCTTTCCCTCCTCCTCCTCCTCCTCCGTCGCAATTCGAGTTTGAACTCGCTTTATTTCACGATGTTGAAAAGGATTTTCTTCGATTGTTTCCGCGAACAACTTGGAAGGAGTTTCTTTCGAGTGTTTTCGAGAGGGGGGCTGCAACGAGTTCGAGAAGTTGCTCGTTATCGGCCAAGTTTACATGATTTTAGTTATTCATTTACCGCGAGGAACGGGATTCTTATCGGAATAACTAGGAGGAGGCACTAGATTTCTCGATGCGGTGAAAGGAAATAAACTCGAAGAATTGTTTGGGTAAGATTGTTTGTTCGCGATTTTCTTACGATCGAATAGATAGATTCGAAGGGAAGAGATCAATTTCGATGACTGCTTACGATTTTCTCTACAGTTTATCGATCAAGTATAATCCTCTTCCAGAGGGATCGATCCAAGAAATCGATTATTCGACTTTCCCTATCGTAATATCAAAAATTCACCGAGAAATAAATTTTGATCGTTATCACTGAATAATTACAGAAAACCTCCAACTATTCCAAACAAGAAAATCATTGACAAATAGATCTTGTCATTGATGGGCAAAATCTTCAAACAGTTGAACAAGTTACGAATAAAGTTACTTCGATAAATAATAATAATAATCGCAAATAATTGTAATTGCCGAGATTACATATAATATCCAAATTCAACGTTATTCGACCAAATATAATTTTAACAAATAATCACTTGAACCAACTTTGTTCGAAACCTTCGACTAATTACATTTTTCAACGCGAGTCAATTTACAATTTTCCTCCGATTGGACAGGTCCCTCTCCTCTGACATCAATCAGAGAAAATCGATCCAAGGACGATCGATTTAAAATTTCTTCGCGATCCACGAGGGAGGAGAGGGTTGATGCGTTTTCGTTCGGGGAGAGGTACGTGGATAATCCGGCCTAGAATCCAATGAATGGGGACGGAGGGAGCGTAATTAGCATCGGCCGCCATCGGAACAATCTGGATCGTGAGGCGATCGGGATCGCTCGAGTGGCAGGGCTTCTTGAATAATCGAAACGCTATTCCAGTCGCGGAACTATCACGATAAACGCGGCGACCGTCTTCCTAAATTGCCTTAGGCATCTTATTGCCGCCCTCGAATAATTCATTAGATCGACGTAACCGGGATGGCAATGCCAAGACATCTTTGACTCGGTATGAATGACGTATCGGGGACGAAGACCGACTTCCTTCCACTGGTCCTTGTATGCATGCCACTGTTTTAGATATAACGCTCGATCGAATCGGAATGGTGCAATTAATATACTGCGCCTCCTCGCGGTTGAAATACTTTCGAAATGGTGATCGTCGACAGTTATTAACCCTTTCGTTACGAGCGCCCACTTATATTGATTCTATTCGATTATTTTTATACTAAAAGTATTATATGTTTCTTCTCTCTTTTTTTCTATTCGACTTTTTGTTTCTTCTAGTCGAGTATTTGTACGGTACAAAATTTACCATTCTTGATTAAAATACTGTGTATTAATAATTTGATATATAATGATTATTGTATTTTTATAAATTGCATTTTTATTTATAATAATTGCAAAATCTGTAATTGTGCAATTAACTGAACATGCATAACACGTATATTCATATTTCTCACAGAATACGACGAAACAGTCGTTATGTAACACTTTAAAAAGTGTACGTAATACAAGAAAGCGCCGACTTATAGTCTTCTATTCAATTATTCCTATACTAAAAGTATTATATGTTTCTTCTCTCTTTTTTTCTATTCGATTTTTTGTTTCTTCTAGTCGAGTATTTGTACGGTACAAAATTTACCATTCTTGATTAAAATACTGTGTATCAATAATTTGATATATAATGATTATTGTATTTTTATAAATTGCATTTTTTTTATAATAATTGCAAAATCTGTAATTGTGCAATTAACTGAACATGAATAATGTACGTATATTCATATTTCTCACAGAATACGACGAAACAGTCGTTATGTAACACTTTAAAAAGTGTACGTAATACAAGAAAGCGCCGACTTATAGTCTTCTATTCAATTATTCCTATACTAAAAGTATTATATGTTTTTCTCTCTTTTTCTATTCGACTTTTTGTTTCTTCTAGTCGAGTATTTGTACGGTACAAAATTTACCATTCTTGATTAAAATACTGTGTATCAATAATTTGATATATAATGATTATTGTATTTTTATAAATTGCATTTTTTTTATAATAATTGCAAAATCTGTAATTGTGCAATTAACTGAACATGAATAATGTACGTATATTCATATTTCTCACAGAATACGACGAAACAGTCGTTATGTAACACTTTAAAAAGTGTACGTAATACAAGAAAGCGCCGACTTATAGTCTTCTATTCAATTATTCCTATACTATTTTTTTTTTATTCGATTTTTTGTTTCTTCTAGTCGAGTATTTGTACGGTACAAAATTTACCATTCTTGATTAAAATACTGTGTATTAATAATTTGATATATAATGATTATTGTATTTTTATAAATTGCATTTTTATTTATAATAATTGCAAAATCTGTAATTGTGCAATTAACTGAACATGAATAATGTACGTATATTCATATTTCTCACAGAATACGACGAAACAGTCGTTATGTAACACTTTAAAAAGTGTACGTAATACAAGAAAGCGCCGACTTATAGTCTTCTATTCAATTATTCCTATACTATTTTTTTTTTATTCGATTTTTTGTTTCTTCTAGTCGAGTATTTGTACGGTACAAAATTTACCATTCTTGATTAAAATACTGTGTATCAATAATTTGATATATAATGATTATTGTATTTTTATAAATTGCATTTTTTTTATAATAATTGCAAAATCTGTAATTGTGCAATTAACTGAACATGAATAATGTACGTATATTCATATTTCTCACAGAATACGACGAAACAGTCGTTATGTAACACTTTAAAAAGTGTACGTAACACAAGAAAATGCGGCGTTGAAAGACGCACTTCTTTCTTGCTTAATTTAAAAAAAAATTATGTAAACAGTGTTTAATTTTCGTTCGAACGTCCGAAACTTTCCTCTACTGAACTTCTTCTTCTTCGTAACGCGTCATTTTCTCATGTATCGCGCATGAGTCGAGCATCCCTCCTATAAAACTTCTTCTTCTTCTAAACAAAACCGTGGAGACGGCACGTTTTTTCAGAGCGCAATAAAAGCCAGGCCATCCACCACTGGTTCGTCGGAAACAGAGGAATCCTCTCGTCCGTTTAATCTTGTTGCGAACCAACGTCCTAATGCAGTCCTCCATTAGGCGATGTTGAACGTCGTCAGACCGTTCAATGACGCCCTTTTCACGGATTCTCCTCCCGCGCTAACGATCGTGGGTCACTAGTGCTTTTAAGTAGTAAAGTTTGGTAATTGTCGGCCACCGGGTGTTGAACGAGCCGTGTCGCTTTTCGCTGGATCGAATTCACCCTCTTGTTCCCGGTGGACGGAATGATTATTGCCTCGTTCGATGAACGAATCAAACGAGAAGAGAACGTTTGCTTGAAATCGGAATTTTTTAGAATATATTATTATTTTGCGAAACGGAGGAACAAAAGGAATGAACGTTTTCTTGAAATTCTCACATGATTTCGTATTCTTCGAGGGGAATTTTTACTCGGAGCCGGAAGCTCGAATGAAAAATGATGGAATTTAACGATGGATGGAAATTCGAAGTTCTGAGATTTTTGACAATTCTCTCGACAGTGTCCTCTCGATGCAATAAATCCTCCGTGCAATCGTTTTTATCGGTAGTATATTTTCGATCGATCGAGAATTGCATTTGAAACGCGAGAGGAACGGAAAAAACTAGCACGAAAATATACGTAAACAAGAGAAAATTGTTTAATTTCAATGACAATAATTTATTTAACGGCAATCACTCTTCAGATTATTCTGTTTTTGCGTTTCAATTATCCGTTCCCCTCCCTTCCCTTCCCCCTCGCATTCGCATCAATTTACATTCTCTTGATTACCACCATGGAAACCATGTCCCAACTACTTTTAATAATGAATAATCACGTACAATGGATAAATTAACACTAACGATAGCGTATATAATTATCCTCCCATTACAATATATCGATCCTAGAATAGATCGATCATTAAACATCGACAAGTATCTAATCAAGCGAGTGAGCACAAGTAGATATCTGTTTTCTAATTAAAATTTCTAATTACATTATATAATTTATATGTACGCGTTTGAGCAGCGTATCTATCAGCCCCATTATGAATAAACTGATCAATTAATTAAACGGAATTCGACGGAATCAGGAACGGAATTATCTAATTCGAGGTTTCGTAGTATCCGCAATAATTTCTTCAATCTCTTCCCAAATTTACCGAATATACTCAATATCGATATAATTTCAATTTCAACGAATTAAATTTCGAAGATAAATCGTTTATAGATTAAAAAAAAAAAAAAAGACAACGATTCCTCGAACAATGCGCGAAATATAATATTCTTTCGAAGAAGGAAGAAGGATAACAGCTCCAAAAGAGACGCGTTATTATTTCTACCGGAATTGCTACTGTAATTATTCCAGGTTTGATTAAAAAGTTCCGGTTTCGAGTTGAATCAGCTCAGAGATAACAGTCCAATTTCTTCCGATCTCGCGCGTTATTTACCCTTCTCGATAGGATCAAAGGATCTATGACTGCAAAAAAAAAAAAGAAAAGAAGAACGGACGACTCTCGTAAAACCGATTATTAATACTCGAACGGTGTCGATCGACGAATAATTGACTGAAAACTGTCGGTTCGACCAACGATCGGTCGTCCAATTAATCCTCCACGGATTGAATTACTCCATGGTGATCGATTAGAAGGAGAGCGTATTAAAATTGCAACTTAGTCCAGTGGGAAATCCTTCGTTATCTCGATCGTTCTCTCGTTTCTTAAAAAGATTCCCTGGTTTCGAGGAATTAAACTCGCCGGATCGATTTTTGATTTTTCGCGTTTCAGAAAGTTTTCGAAACAATTCTTCTCTCGCCCCGGATTGAATAAATATATCACACAGATAAATAAATATACGATAGAATTAAAATTGGGATAATAACCATGTTTCTTTTCAAAATAATTATCAAGGCAAGATCGTGGGTAAGTGAATACAAACACTTTACAAAGTTTATCTCGTGCTGCCATCTCGTGCCGGTGTAATTTTCCCTTTTCCTATTAATATTTATCGCGAGAGGCAACGTCTATTTTCTTGCCAAGCTTCTCGCTCATTGTCGGAGACACCGGTTGAATGGTAATTCAGTAATTTCCGAAGACGTGTTATTAATTCATCCCGTGCGAATAAATTTCCAACGACGAGGAGGCCGCATTGCCGGGAACAAAACGAAACTGAAAGCAAGGAGAGAGGGGGATTTGCAGAGAATTCCCTAATTCCCTCGCGACTCGGCGCCCCCGGGGTGATAATTTCCAGAGAGGAGGTCTCGCTGTTCGACAATTAGTTTGTTTCAGTTGCAACGCGGTCGGGGATTAACGAACAATTAATACCAGTTTCTCCAGTTAGAGGAGGACCTTTTCCTTTGAAAACCCCTCCTCTCTCGTTCATATTTGTTCGATCGCTTTCGTTCCATCCGTCATTGTTGATTTTATCTCTCTCCGTTCCAACAACCATTCAACCCCCTCCCTGTTCGCTTTGCCTCCAGCCGCTCCTCCAACTTCTCGCTGAATCGCTCTTATTACGTACACCCATTTCCATCAATTTATTTTCGTCTCGTCTCTTTGGAAACCGATCAACGACAATACGTCGACGACGACGACGATACGATACCTCTCTATTTATTTTATGTTTCCCTCCCTCCCCACTTATCGCCTCCTCCTCATCGAGAATCTCACCCCGCTCCCACCCGCCATCCCCTCCGGCAACTTGTGCAAACATCGTCTCAGACGGCGAGCAAATTCCTCAAAGCTCGGCACCGCCACCGCGGCGAAATCGGCCTCTTCGTGCCGACACCTCGAATACCTTAACACTTTGCTTCGCCAACCTCGTGTCTCTCTCTCTCTCTCCCTCTCCCTCCTTTTCCCGACCGCCGCCATTATAGTGATTCAATGCGTTCGAGATCGAATATCCAGAGAGGCAGGCAGCGGTGCAACACGTTGCATCGGTATGCGAACGAGCCGCATGCCGACCTCCTAATCGCTCGACGACCATCCACGTAGACGCTATGCGTGCGACTACGTTTCCAGTGGATCGTGCCCTGTTCGAGTGCATTTCGCCCGTTTAATTCCTTCGCGGAGGATTGATCGGCCCATTTCGATGCGGCCGGCCAACAGATTTTCCAAGTAATTTTCGACTACGGTCGTACGATCGTAAATCGAGCATCGACGCCGAGCGTTTCGGGGGAGAAGACGTCGAGGGAACGTTCTAATCTCGAAGATATTGAATTCTCCTCGTTTAAATTTTATAGATCGCGACATCTACGATCTGGACGAGTTAAAACTCGTTACAAATTCATCCATCTGCTACTCGTTAGTTATCGATGCGCGAGCTCGTTTCCATCAAGTTCTGTTCAATTGCGAGAGTGACACGTTTCGAATATTCCTCGATCCATTTCCTGAATTATTTCGGATATTATTCGGTCGATCGATTTCGACGAACAATCTTAGAAACGAACTTTCTCCTTCTCTCGAATCCCAGTTTGAGACCCGCCCCTCTCGAGCAAGTATCCAAGGGACGAGATCCAATCACCCATTATCGACACACGTTATTATCAACACCAAATTTTTAGTTGAAAGGAAACGGCTACTCATCCCCTCGCCGATGAAAGCCGGCTCCACGATCGCGACGAAATAAATCACGCGCGATAGAAGAAGACAATAATCCAACGCCACTCTCCTCGAATCAATTATGCGGAAGAAAGGGCCGAGCCAGCCACCAACGATTAATCGCCTCCTGTTTCTCCCTCCGTCTCCCTTCACCTTCTCTTCCTGAGTGAGTGAAATTTCGAGACGAGGCTGCTGACCGTCTCCTTCTCCTCTCCTCTCTCCTCGAGGAGAACGAGCAGGTGGTCTTTCACAACCCGTGCGGGTCTCGTCGATGGTCCGCTATTAATTAGAACGGGGGGCCGCTATCCGTTCTCAAACAGAGAGCCGCCGATCTCGGTTCGCGATCTTCGATTCCTTCTCCTCGATCGTGACGACCCTCTCCTCTTTTCCATCCTCGTCGTTCGCCCGCATGCGGACACTGTTCCGTCCTCCTTCTCTTTATCTTTGTCTTGGAACGGATGGCGCATCGAAAATGCTAAGTAAACTGTGGCTGAGGAACGAGGTCAGAGAGGACCGCAGAGAGCTTTGGTCCTCGTCGTAACGCGTTGCAGTTGAACGGACTCGTCTTTGTCTTCGAGGAAAAACTTTCGTGTCGAAAGTTGGAACTGAACGCGCACTTTCTTTCCGCTCCTTCTTCGTGATTGTGATGCATGGCCGATCCGGTGAAATTGCGTGGAACGACGTGGCCATGTTTTAAACGTGATTGTTTATGGAGATTTATCGAACGTGTCTGAGAAAATATTGACTCGTTCCGTATCTTGGATATCTTGGCTCGAAATTCTATTTCTTATTGAGCGGAAGCTATGTTTTTTTTATAAACGTAGAAATAATTTTCTACGTGCGGATAGTTTCTCGCCTTTGAAAGTTTAATAGTTGGATAGATTCTTGAATTAATAATTGGACAAGTTATAACGAATTTATCAAATTAACTTCAATTACGTTTAAAACTCTTCTTCAATAAATAATAATCTCTCTTCTTTATATCTTTCGTCGAATACTCGCAAAATAATCATCACTTCGATATCCAAATAACTCTTAATTTCCTGTCGATCGACTCTCAATGTCTCGTTTTTACAATTCCCTTTCTCTATTGTTGCGCAATATCGCGTTCCTTTCCACCTGTGAGATCTCCTCAAAAATCGCATCGTTATTAATATTGGCGGGAACGATTTCCAAGAATTTCGCTCGAATGCTCGTTGTTCGCTCCTCGCCGAGTCGTAAAAATTCGAGGAGAAATCGAATGACGCCTGTGACGAGAAGAAATCAAGCGAGAAGCCAGCCTCCGCCAAGAAGGGCGTGCACGTAGCAAGGTGGAATCGAGCAAAAAGAGAGAAATATATTAAACCGAGGCGAAAAAGGGGATATCGCGACACCCTCGGGTGGTGGCGATGGGGAGGTTATCAACGGATCGACAAGATTCTTCCCCCTCCTTTATCCTTTTCCTCGAATCTCCCTTAATATCACGCGACGAAGGATCTTCGCCGCAGAGAGACGAAGCCAATTGAAACTGTCTCGAATCGCGGAATCAACCCGCGACCTTTGTTTCCCTCGTTTCCCTCCCCTTCCCCCGTGTTTCAAAATCGGCGAACTCCAATCTCGCGGAAGAACATGAAAGGATACATTCTCCTTGCGAAAAATTCTCTTCCAATTTGCAAAAATTTTGTTACCTCTCCTCCGGTCCGGGTCTGTCCTCCTCGAGTTTGTACAAAGCCTCCGCCGTCGCTTTATCCACCACTTTACGTATCATAGTGGATGAAAACTTCTCCAATTTCGCATTCATAGGCTCACGCAGCTTCCTCGGGGTTATGTGTCCATAACCGTTCTCCCCTCGCTGCCCTCGAGTGGAGGGGAAGAGGAGGTGATGGAGAGGTTCTAAAAGAGCAGTTAGAATCGCGTTGTGAAAGGGGTGAAACGCCGCGGCGTCTCGAATAAATACCTTTTCGATAGACGGGCAACTTGAAACACGCGAGTCTTCTCGTCTGCCCGCCGCACCCTCTTCGCGCCCCCACGATCCACCAGCGCCCACGATTCGCTGACTCCGCGCCTCCTTCTGCTTGCTACGGGTCTTCGAGACGAGATCGAGAACGATCGCGGGATGGGTGGGTTGAATAGAGGAGGGTGTTCTAAATTGCGGATGCAAGGATTGGTTTCGAGTTACCGACCCTTTTCGGGATGGGATCAATCCGAGTTTGCGGAATTTAGAAATTTTCCGTTGGACGGTTTATTCTGCGATTAATTTCAGCCAATTTTTTCCACGCTTCAACGAGACATAATCTAAACCGTCATCTTATTTTCTCGATATGTATACTCGGGAATTATATTTCGAATTCGAAAGATATAAACGTTTATCGGTGTATTTATATATAATTTAATCGTTATAAATGTATGGGTTCAATCGCGCGAAAGAATTCGATATCTCACCTACTTGAACAACGCTCAATTTACACGGAATTTTTATCAAACTTCCGCTCGATCGAGCGAAACCAGAAAAAAAGGAAAAAAGAACCGAGATAAACGCGATAAAAAGACACGTCGAAGATAGACGGGGATACAATAAGTCATTCCTCCTCCAATAATCGTGTACACAACGCTCGATATTAATCGACGGATATACGCTTGAATAAATCACGATTCGTAATGCGGCAAATGAATCGGGATTCGCCAGCGTGATGCCAGCTTTTTATATTAATATTTCCCTTATCCTGCGAAAAACGGTTTGAAACATATGTATACTTTTCCACCCTTCAACGCAGTTTTCATCCCTCCATTTTTTTCGCGCCTACGTAATACGCGCACATTCACACTCACATACGTAAAAATGACGTTCCACGGTTTCGAAAATAATTCCTTTTATTACGTGTACCGTTCGTTCCCCGCCAAACTTGTAACGAAAATATTAGCGATTTTTATTACGCACGTGAAATATACCGAGTAAACACATATAGAACGCAACACGTTTTCGTTACGTTTTCATGCACGCGCGCGCGCGTGTCCTCGCCGAATAAAATGCAAACCGATCGCAAAACGTTTTGAAACGTGCGTTGAAACTAACAAGACCCGCGAATCATTCGATAACACGTGGAACATTCCGAAAATCAGCATACGTTGCGGCCAAATTTGTTTCAACCTTCGCCGTGTTTTTCTCTATTCCATTCTTCTCTCTCTCTTTTTTTTTCATCGAACAGAACCACGCCAATCGCTGACCAGTATTTAACGTCGAAATTCCATTTACTACGTATAGCGGAGAATTCCCTATCGAGACGTGATTTTTCGTCCGTTTGTTGCATCGAAACACACCTGCCCGCCCCGTTTTTTTTTCCCCCTTTCTGAAGAACTCGTTTTCGAACGGTCGATTCTCGTTCCGGGGACGTCGAGACGCTACGCGGTTAACGTTGCCATTCCATGGAACGTTGTCCCGTGAAATTTTTTCCGTGGTTTCTATTTTTCCCCTTTTTCGGTTTTTAATTTAGCGACGCGTGTAAAATCGAAGAAGAAAAAAAAAAAAAGAACGGACGTTCAATCTCGTAATTGATAAATATCGGTATTTACAAACGGAAAAGAGAACGGAAACGGACGTTTCGCGATGAAATTCAAGAGACGTTGTATTCCTGCGAGTATTCCCTTCCTTTTTAATCGTTTTCAACCGCCACGAATTCCATTTAAGCGTATATTAAGCAAGCCTAATTATTTTTTAACACGATCCATCCGATTGATTTGATACCGATCAACAAGTTCATCGAACGATCTCCCCTCCCTCCTCGATGAAACTTCACTCTTCTGTTCGATCTCTTGACAATTTATTAAGTCTCATCACGATTGGAAAGTTATACAAAGAGAAGAACTTTAAGGTATTTTCCTTTCTTTTAAAATAAACGTCGTTTCGCGTAGAACTTTTACAACAGACACTTTCCAAATAACGTTAACCTCTTGGGGTATTCCCAATTTCCCAAATGCTATTTGCCCCGAACCCATCAAAGAAGATCTGAAGGAAACCTCTCATCTTTTTACTTACGAGATTTTTCCACGAGAAAACCGACAAACTTTGCTATCATATTTGTAAGAAAGTTTCGAAAAAAAAAAAAAGAAAGGAAGAAAAAAAAATACATTACGTTATTTCTATCGTAGAACCGTCCTCGTTTTACGTATCCATATCGGATTCGAATCCGTGCCGGTAACCCCCGGTATCGGGGGTCTCCACGTCTTATTCCAAGGACTTCTACCCCTCGCTTCTTCCACCTTATTGCCCCCGCTATCTCCGATGTAAAGATCCCATTCCAAGCCATTCCAAAAATTATCCACGCGGTATCTTCCACTTGGAAACGGACTTCAAAATGAACTTTGCACTCGACGGAAAATTAGATTCATATCTACGGTGATTCGGTTAAGACGGCGGATGGGCGGCGGCCGTCCATTGAAGCCATTCTTGGAATCAGCGATTAGCCAACAGAAGCAAGTAGACGAGCTGCCTAAGCGCACTTTTTCCCGGTAACTTTCCTTAAGCGAGTGCAAACGAAGTTTCGAACAAACTGCGTTCGCCAAGGTGAAGGAAGGGGGAGGAGGGGGAGGAGGAGGACGGAAGGAAGATTAAAAAAGTATGGTAAAAAGGGATCAGGTTGTTGGAACCAGGTTGAGCGTCAGCTTGCCTCGTCCACCGGCCATTTCCCCAAGTTCCAGGGAAGTATGCATATTACCCGGCCAATTTTATTAACCCTTTAGAGTAGCCCGTCACGGAACATCGGTTATCCTTGCCTTTTTTAAACGGCGGAAGAGTCCAAGGAAACGGTAAATGAATTTTTCGAGTGGCCACGTGCTATGTATGTATGTATATAGTGAGATGAAAGTTATATATATATATATAGCGTTGTCATACAGAGCAGTCGGGTAGATGAGAAAAAAGTTCGTGTGAATTTATCTGTCGAGAAATATCGTTTAAAAAAGAGTTACGTAAACGTCTAAAATTCAGACACGAATAATTCTAATTATAAAAGTTCGATAAAAATTTTCCAACGTTCTCGACTCTTGGAAAAAATCATTTTCAGATTTATTAGAACACTTTTCACAAGTTTGGACTTTTCTATCTACTACGTCCTGTACATGTCTCTACTATATTATCTATCTATTATATTATTCACGGTTAAGGTGTTTTTATCGCCGTTACAGAGCAAGCAGTTAACGACCAGTGTATTACCATGCAAATGCCTGGTGGATAAACTTTCCGCTTTTTTTCTGAATAATTTCTATCGTCGGGTACCGATCTTTGTTTCGTTAGAGATTCGAGATACCTCCACGTATTTCTCTTCGTCTTATCGAAACCGCGCTCTCGGCTCGACAATCCTCGACAAAATTGTTTCCAACGAGATTCGTGGCATCTCGGCTCACGTTAATTTTCGAGTATAAAACGATCTCGAGCCATTTAACGCTGCAATAAATCCTCGATATCGCGCAACGTTTCCATCGCACGCAAACAATTTCCAGAAAAATATTCGCGTTCCTCCACGGTGAATGTGCGTGTATATATATACATATATACGGAAACGACGAGGCACATCCAGGAAATCTTATTGGTGTCTTACAAATGCAAATGGAAATATGATCGTGTCATATTTAAAATTAATTTAATCGAGAAATAACGCCTGTTTCCATCGTCGAGGGAACGGATCCTTTTATCTTATGGTCAGGGATATATATGTAAAAAAAAAAGGAGGAAAAAAAAAGAGGAAAAAGATGAAAGGGAAGAGAAATTGCACAATGTTTGAAACGATCGTTTCCTCCTGTTCGACACAGAAACGTTCGTCGATACGAGTCGAATCGACTGCACTCCAACGAACCATATTCATCGAGCTTTTCACCGGCCACCATTATTCCTTCTCGTTATTATTGCCACGGCGCGATAGCGCGAGGCGTTACAGAATCGAACACAACAGCGGTTGATGAATGGAAAAGAATCGCGATCGACCGAATATATTCGAGGCTGGCCGTCAATTGACGATGCGAATACCGATACGAGCAAAGGTCTCTCTGTTTCCACTTTGGGGGAGGAAAAAAATTGTAGAAACAAGCGAGAAGTATAGGAAAAAAAAAAAAAAAACAAAATGGAAAAGGAGAGAAGGTAATATTCGCAACTCGGTGTATTCTCGGAGGAAAATTTCCAAGAGAAATTAAAGGAAAGAGACGTTTGATTAATCGCGGAAGGGGGTTTAATTACTGTTTGCAGAAATGGTTTGGAAGACGCATCGTGGAAAGTTTCATCGACGACGGATCGCCAGCCATAGGCTTTTTCCCCAGAAACAGGGGATTGGCGGAATCGCTGGACTGCTGCCAGCTGAAAGGAACTCTCTCTCTCTCTCTTTCTCTCTTTCTTGAGCTCGAGGGGTTAATTGGCTTAATTTTCTTGAAGAACGAGGCTTCCGCTCGCTTCTTTCTCCCAACGAAAACGTTGTTCCTTCCCGGAGAAAAGTTGCTTCCTACTCCTCCTCCTCGTTCGACTCTTCACTTTATACGGTAATTAACGCCTCGGACTCGTTTGCGCCTTCTTTGCCCCGAAATGGATGTAACTATCGTTTCGTCTCTTCTTTCCTCCACCTCCATTCCATATTGTATTTCGTCTTCTCGATCAACTTGTACATTAAAGTTTCGTCATCAATTATCAACGACTAGATAACTTCCACTTTATAGAATGAAATAAAATCTGGAATTTTCGAAATTGTAACCAAATATTCGTCGCGATACGAACAGAACTTAAAAATATATCCTAAGAATTTTAAATCGCCAAGTTTACCAAGGGGGAGGGAGAAACAACTTGAAAGGATAAAATTCTTTTCGAGATCGTTTCGATGTTTATTGCCGATCGAACGATATCCCATAAATGAGGAACAATTTTACACTGGGATAGTTGCTTTATCGAGGACACGCGTTCTCTCCCTTATCGCGCATGGCCCAATAACAGAAAATTCACATTCCTGTTATAATCTGCGACGGGGTCTACGCGCTAATAGCGGCGCACAACGTATCGTATAACGCGGTAAATGGCGAATTTTCTCCACCCCCGCCCACCTATTTTATCGAGTCAAAGCGAGGAGCAGGAGCCAGGAACGACGTCAAAGGACCTCGGACCGCGTGAAATTTTGATCGATCCTTAACGAGCTCTTTGTCCCCGGCCAAAACTGAAAACAGTTTCCGTGGCTTCTTTCATACCTCGCGCGAGATATCTTTGTCCCAGCGATCGTCGTATGCCTGTCGTATTAGTAGAGAATAATTTACTAGCACAATGCAGACAAAACCCGTCCCATTATCGTCGCCCCGCTTTAAAAGCCTGTTGCGAAACTTAAACAGGCCAATTTTCCTCGCTTCTCTTCTTACATACAATCCCTATATATATATATATATATATATATATACGCTCAAATATTAAGCAAGAGACGAGATATTTCATATCTACCATCCCGTTATTCTCTAAAATTTTGATTATAATAATTTCAAAAATATCGTATATAAGAAAAAAAATTGAATAATTTTCAAATATACAATAAAATATATTTTTATTTCAATCTGAGAGAATCTGCGATATATCTCGATTATCTTTAATAATTCAAAGTTAAGTTATCGAGGCTGGCCTATCGCGTGTCCGTATCGCCGGCCGAAAATTGCCGCCTCTTGAATTAAGAATTCGAATTAAGAATCGGAAAGACGTTAAATCGACGTTTAAGAGGGAGGATTCTCGTCGATAATCCCGCTTTTATCGCTTCGAAATATCGGGCATCGCTCGATTTGTCAACCTGATCTCGCGGGAGGAATTACGATATTATCGAAAACGAGGGAGAGACGATTACGAGAAATAGTCGAAAACGAGAAAGAGCGAATAATATCTCCGTGAAATAAAAATTATAAGGCCTCCCTTTGAAGAATAGGGAAATTCAAAGGGGTGAAATCCCGATTTCGTTGTATCTGTATACGGCTAATTGCCATTACACTCGATTTCTCCTCCATTTCCTCCCCCAAGAATAAATTGGATAAGCATACTTGCCCGCTTTTACCACTGTCCCGCGATAATCGACGATTAATCGGGCAGGGAACGTCCCTTTGACACGCGGCCAAGACACGGACTTCAATGGAGCCACGTCGAACGCAATGTTCGAAAAAGAAAGAAGACTGGAATAAATTAATAGTATGACGATCGAATGGTGATGGATCATTGCCTTCGAGGCGAAGAAAAACCCTTCTCGCTAATGGAACTATGATACAGCATGCATATTCGAAACATGTAAAAATTGTAAATTTATTAATATCTATCCTTTCCATTCTTAAGAATAAGATTATCGTTCGACCCGCTTCACGATTCGTTTATTATCTCTCGTATCCGATCCGTGAATATCCGCAAATTAAAACCGATTGTGTACGATCGATCGCAAAGGGATACCGCAACAAATATGGAATCATCGAAACCTATTAGAATCTCGACAAGAGATGTAACCGAAGGGGACGGAAACGAATTAATACGCGCAAATAAAGTTGGAAAACTGGAAAGAACGGGGAGGAAGTATAGTATAATGTAACAAAGGCGCGGGCAGCATCGCGGCGTAAACACGCGCCGTTTTCACCGGAATGTCAATATTCGACAGTTCAATTAATCCACCATGTATCATCCCTGCGGGGAGCACAGAGACGCACAATGTCCTGCATCTACCTACGGCTGCATTCCGTCCTCGGCTGAAAACCACGATACACGCACAGAGGGGGTGCACACAGAGGTTAACACCGGCGTTGCATCCGGCGCGCAGGCCACGCGCTCCTCAGCCGCTCGATATTGTCTCCTGGATAAGTGGCAGCGGGAAAATGCGCCTGACACTTATGAGGCTACATTTCTCCAACGGCAGACAAGCTCTCCGCCCGCGTTTTCCGCGCTTTTCCAACCCTCGTCTCCGTCGCCTGAGAACGACGCATGTCTGGAATGCGACGAAACTGTCAATGCGTCTTATATAACGTTCCCCCCCCCCTCCCTTTTTATCTCGATAACACGCTGCAAAATCCTTTCCTTCGCCTCCCTTTCCGCTACGAATTTAATATCCGCTCGACTCGAAAGATTCGTTACGATACGGAGGGAACAATCCCTTTCGATTCTTACCTCGTTTTCAATTAACTCGGGCATTTCTTCCCTGGCGAGGATACTTTCACGGACATTACACACAAATTTACATGAATCGAGGCATTAATAGTAACGATTCAGCTCGACGTTACCAACCAAAGTTTCTTCTTCTTCTAACGTTACTCGCATACCACACGTGCAATACGAGTAAACGAGAAAATCGCGAATTCCTGGCGCGTGTTGTTATCGTGGCCGAGCAGGTGTCTCGCATAATTTCTCCTGTGGCGCAAATTTGGCCGGGGAGGTACGCCGCCCCCGAAAGAAGGCGGGGCGGATCGTGCCGGATCACGATTTCCGCCGTGATCAAACCGGTCGGGTTGTGCACGTGCATGCACACCTCTCCCCCCCTCCTCCCTTGGCAGACAAGATTTACGAGGCGCGGCGCGCGATCTGTCCACAGAACGGACGTGCCAGCAGCGAGAGCAGCGAGGACGGAGCCGGGAGCAGCGCGAGCACCTCGCGAGGAGCGGGCGGCAGCGGGTTCGGCCTCGGGGGTGGATGCACCGGGGGATGGCGCAGCGTGTTCGGGGCCGTCTCGAGCAGGGAGCTCAGGCTGTACGAGTGCGCCCCTTGGAGCCCGGAAGCTTGGGCCTCGCCGAGTATAACCTGTCAATTGATCGCCACCAGGTGAGTCGCCGGGTTAACACGTTTCCGTTTTTCCTTCCATTTCCATTTAAATTCCCGCGAATTTAATAGAAAAGTGTGAATTATTGATGAGATTGTTCAAGTGGGAATGGTAAGTTTCGGGATGCGTATGATACGGGGGATTAATTTTTGCAATGAAATTTGAAAGAGACGAGTATATCGGTAAATTAATCGAACGATTCTAAAGGTTAAGAGCGCGTGTCTTCTTTCGTACGCGGTGAATAGAAGGATCTTTTTCCTTTTTTCGTTTTTGTGAATCCAAATTCGATAATCGAAGCAGAGGAGTTATTTATTCGGTGAAAAGTTAAACTCGAAGCGCCGATAAAATCCTCCCCCATTTTCCTACGTTTCTAAATCCATCCACGGTTAATTACTCTTTTTCTATTTTCGATAAAAAAGAAATAAAATAACGGGGAGAGATCCATCCGATGAATCCGCATTCGTCTCTTATTTATTATCCCTTCCAATTCTCTTCCATTTTCAATAAATGATACACAAAGATAGCACATACTACGTATTTTCCTCCACCATCTTCCAATCTTCTCCAACAACAACTTTCGACGCTATTACTTCCTAATCCTGAATCGCCTCGATCTTCGAGTCTCCACCACCCTTAAAACCCTCGCCCAAGAGCGTCGGTCGGGTGGCGCGTCGATAATCGCGATCGATAGGAAACGAATCGGTGTCGCGGGTGTGTTTTAACGGTCCGCGCACGTAACAGCCGCGATAGGAATAGCCGAGCGCGCGTATAATAGTCTTAATTAAAATAGTGGTCTAACGAACACCGCTAACTGCGGTAATCCGACGTGCCTCATTGGTAATCCCCCGGCTGCGCCGGTGAACACGAATGCCGTTGCGTTGGCCGCCGCCCGCGCACGATCGACTGGATCTCGTGGCTGCGATATTCGTGCCAAACTCTCCGTCTCTTCTCTCCTCTGTGCGGGTGTTGTGCGTACACGCGTGCGTGCGTACGTACGAGTGTTGGGCGACGTGACGTCTTCCATAGGAATATGGGATACAGGATTGTGTCTATTGTTTCGAGATGGAGAGTGCTCGATGTTTCCTTTGGATTCGACGATGGATCCGGAGACCTCGACGTGGGCGAGAAAATGGTTTATTCATTCGTGGAAATTAGGTATACTGGGAAGGTGTTTTCCTTCTTGGATTTGGTAAACGTATTTAAGTATTGATTCTTCTTTTCAAGATACTTCATCTCGGAATCATATCCTTGGTTCGTTTCCTTTGGCTTCTGTCTGATTATTTTATGAGCAATTTTATGTGTTGTTTCGTGTGACGAAATTTTCATTTTATTTCCGATCGATCGTTCTTACAACGCCGCAACAATATTCTCTAATTTAAGATTAAAATTCTTTCTAAAAATTTCCCACGATCGCAATTTCGCTTATCAATCAATGATCCCCTTTCACTTTCCCGAAAATTCCGCTGATCTCCGACAATTTGCGAAACCCATTTCCCGTCCCGGGGCAAAGTTGGGGCAAAAGCAACTATATCATAATGTTCGAAGGAAATACCGGTTCCATTTGTTCGGTTGCGGTGGCGTGTAACCCAGGGCGACGTAAGATAGAGGCGGAGATGGAAAGAGACGCGAAAATGACCGCATTCCCCGGAATTGGATTTCGCTGGAGGGTGGTCGCGATCCGGAAAGTTAATGCAACATGGGCCAAGGGAGGAACGTGTGGTTAATTCTACGCCGGCGTGGAAACGATCCTCCTCCTCGATGTTTAACACCCAAGGAAACACAGGAAAGAGATTCGCTCGCCACTTTTGGGAAAATCGAGAGGCTGGGGGGGGGAATTAGAATTTTAGAATAAATTGGAGAAAGAAATCGGAGAAACTTTTGCCGGTGAATTTTCGATTATTCCGAATAGAAGGAATCTTTGATTCGTCAGAATCTGATTACGAGTCAAAAATATAAAATCTCGTTTAGCAGTAAAAAGAACTATCGTTTAAAATTTTCTTTTTTTAAGAATTTTACATTCGTTTCTCCAACGTATTTCGCCGAATAATAAATAATCGCGATCGTGTGAAAATCGTTGATAGGATAACAGTCGAGTAATACAGTTGTGCGTATATATAACTTTTAAGGGACGATCACAACAAATGGTAATCGAGTCACGCGATACACAAACAGTAGAAGAATCGAATTTCCAAATTTGAGCGTAGGAACGCGTCGAATGGACGAAAAAAAAAAAAAAGAAAGAAAAAGCGCGGGAAAAAATCACGCATCGACCGATTTCCAACGTGATCCTTGCTCGTCGATCGATTACGATGTTGGATTCGATTTACACACGACCGGGCAAAATAAGTAAAAATGTAATAACGCGTTGGCAAACGATAGAAAAAAAAATAAAAAATGAACTCGTAAGCGATCAGATACGTTTTCCGCTCTCGATTCCGTCGTCAGATAGTTGTATCCATTATTACTTTTTTTTCTTTTTTTTTTTTTTTTTTTTGAAATCTACGTAAAAACATTTTGCGTGTATTAATATCGAGAGCTCGACCCGAGTTTTAATCACGTCGAGAATTTATTTATTCGGCTCAAGATCGATCTGAACAACAATCGAAACGAATCGACCATCTCCTCTCCCATCATCGATCCTTTCGTTTTTAAATTTTTTTAACAATTGCGACGAGTTAGAAAACCATTTTTAAATTTAACGAGGTAAGAAGAATAAAAAAGCACGACTTGATAAAGAGGAAACACATCCCTTTCTAATTGGATTACATCTCTTCCAACTCTGACGAAGATAGAAGATAGAAAAAGAAAAAAAAATCCATTACAAGATACAAAAATCCATGTACGGGAGATGTCACCCGCCGCCATTGAGAAAATTTACTCTCCCACAAAAGAAGGGGAGGTGAACGAAAACGAAATCTCTCCCACGCGGTCTCGATCGAATCGAAGTATCTCAAAAACGGATCCTCGCTTTGCAATCTTGTTTACATCCGATGCGTTGACCGGCAGAGCGTGTCGATTTAAATGGCCGTCGTCGGCAATAGAGTGATTAATCGGGCTGATCGTAATTAACGATTTAGCAGGCCGCTCACGGAAACTTCAGAATCACGTACGCGCGCAAAGTCCCCCGACAGTAATCGTTGCCAAAGTAATCACCCGAAATTACCCATCCTCCTCCTCCTCCTCCTCCTCCCCTCCCCCGTTGCAAGCGGCAACTTGTTCGGTTATTAATTACCGGGGCAACCTCGTGGCCCCGCCATCGTTTAAATAACGATTTCCTTTATCACCGATTTCCACCAATTTCCTACTCGCCCTAACCAGGTATTATTCAATTCCTCGCTCGATTCCCTCCCCTCTCGTCGAGCGGGAATTTCGGGCGGAATTTTCGTCGCGAAACTTTCCCTCCTCCCCTCTAATTGGCGGCGATAAATTTCCTTTAAGAAGTCTCGATTAAAATTATCCACGAAAATGATTCATATTTCCCATACCCGGCAAGTATTATTCTCACGGGAAGTTTGATTCTCTCCGAGCAAGAGGGAGTGGTGGTATCTCTAAATCAGACTTGTCCAAAGTCGGTGCTCGGTCGATCTTTGCGCCGACGAAACTCCCACGGCCACCAAGGATTGCGCACGTGAGATTATTCGAGTGTTCACTCTCGGCTCGTGTATAATAGTGGAACGAACCGAGAGAACCTGGATGCATGGATACCTTTCCATCGAAGTTTTGGCTTTTCGTCGTTGGTTCTCGATCGTGAACGGAAGGGAGAAAATATAGGAGGGGGCGTGAGTGTTTCTTAACTCTTAGAAGATTAAACTTTTAGAGATTTTCTCGGTTATGTCTGCTTGTAAGGGATCGATACTCGATCCCGTAATCCAAGGTATTTAAACGCTTTGAACCGATTAATCGGAAAGGGGTAATTAACGGGCTCGAATCGAGGCGTTATAAAAAGTTAAAGACCGTGACCTTGTGGGTGGAAAGTAGCGATCTCGAGCTCCCTCGGAAAGGGAGGGTGAATCCGCGTTGGAAACGTTCCAACTCTCGACGCACCGCCCGATTGCCTTGGTTAATTAATACCGAATGATTAATCGTCGGAGTTAAACCCTCGTCAAACAAACCTCTGACAAGCGTGATTTCTTTCAATCTCCAAGCATTCCTCTTTCTCCTTTCGCGGAAAAATTAAGACCCTTTTTATGATTTCGAAGCAGTATATTTGCATGTAGTATAAACATTTTTCATGGCGATAAAAATTCCTTTCAAATGATATTTGAATTTTCTTCTCGTAACTCGATTTCCCAACTTTCGAACTTCTCGTCTTCGCAATCAAGATCAGCGAATCGCTCTCGCATCTGCGTTAAACCGCGGCGAGCGAGGTACGAGAAAATACGAGAAAGCAGAGGCAAACACGCCTCTCTGTCGTGCCCTTTCAACCCTTTGAAGTAGCGAGCAAAAGAGGAGGAGGAGGAGGAGGTTTAAATCCTAGGGAACTTGATTGAAAATCGACCCTTCGCGTTTTAAAATTGCTTATCGAGCTAAAACCGAGGTTACCCTTTTATTAATCCACGACTCGATTCCACAAGCTTTCGTTCGCGGTCCGGCAAGCAAAATTTCCACCTCGCCACACGCAGGATACCCTCCCCCCGTTTCATCCCCTAAAATATAGCACGGCAGAGTACACATCTCCAAGATTCGCCGCGTTCCATCACGGACTCAGACTCTCCGACTAGTCCTTCCTCTCTCGAACCTCGCGTTAAACGCTCGTGATTTATGTAAGAAGCTTGTCGTAGTCCTCCCTGGTTTCGAGAGAGAGAGGGAGGATGAAAGAAGCGAGGAAAAGGCCGCGCCAAGGTGTACGTCAGCCCGAGATATGGGAATTTCGTGGCATTAGAAGCGAGTGGATGTGACGTCCTCGTGCGACGACGGCTCACTTCGCGGCAATTTTCGACTCGTTTCCGAGCGGATCCGAGCGAACAATCATCCTCCCCCATCTCCCTTCCCTCCCCAGCCGCGGAAATATTGTTGCGCCACCGCGAGATGGAGAAGGAGTGGTCCCACGCGCCAAACTTGGACGTTGCATTATTCATCTCTACGCTCTCTTGGATCGTGGCGATTTTTGTACAATTTTTAGGTTAAACTTTTTCTCGCCAATTTTTCCCTCTTTTCCTTTTTTTGGGGGGAAGGGGGATGATTAACGGGTCGGCGGTTTGTTTTTTGGACGGTGGAAAGTTGAAGGGGAGAAGAGGAGAAGAAGGAAAAAAATCGAAATACATATTCAACGCGAGGCAACGTGATAAAAAACGGCCACTTAAACGCGGTTATCTTCGATATCTTGCTGCCGCCGCTCGTTTGTTCCTCCAACTTTATTCCCCGATGGGAATAAGAAGAAGCAACTTCCGAAGAAAAAGAACATCCCCTCCGATATACCCATCCTCCCCCTCCACGCTTCGATCGTTTCTCATCCGTGATGTTCACATACAGCTAGTTAAACGACGAACGTCGAGTCGCGTTCCGCTCCATCCACGGATAAATCCTCCATACTTTTAACTTGACCTGAAAAATCGACACTAAACGCGATTTATCGGCGGCCAGCTTTTCTTCGTTTCCGTTTATTCGATCGCAACATTTTACTCTTGTATCCTGTACCAATCGTGTATGACTCGTTCTAAGAGCTAACACGCAAATTGAAATTGTTTACGGATACAAGAGAATGTGCATTACGTTACTCTGGATATTTTTTTGGATTTGAATATCCCGATAATCCATTAGAACTCTTTCCCCTCCCATAAATGAAATTAAAAATTCCACATTTTCGTTAGACTATCTCCTTCAACCATCCCCCTGTCCACCATCCATGCGGATTCGGGGTGAGAGTTACCGGCTAAAATTCAGCCCATTGTAAAAATTCAAGCCGCCGGAAGGAAAATATCGGGGTATCGCTTTTTTCATTCCTTCGTTTTTCTTTTTTGAAGCGATCAGGCTCGCTCGATTCGATTAGACTCGACTCGACTCGACTCGACGGCGGCGAGCCATATTTAAAATCGGGTCCCAGGATAGTGGCGGCAGGGTATCGACCAACCGTGTCCCAGACCACCGATATCGCCGCGGCAGACATTTATTTCGCGAGGCTTTTCGGATTTGACGGATTAGGCCGGGAGCTTCTCCGCTATCCCCGACGATATTAACGCGCGTCAACCGTGAACAGGGTTGATCTGCACGCGGCCCAAAAAAGTCCCTTATCGACTTTCGATGGAGGAGGGGGTAGAAATGGGTCGTCGAAGGGGAGGAAAAACGCGAGAGGTAAAATCGAAAGAAGGGGCGAGGCAAAAATTGCGGGTAGATAAGGTCGGCGAAGAAGTAATTTGTCTGCCGGGAAGAAGACTTACGGTGACGATAAAGTTTCTTCTTCCATCCCCTTCCTGAGACTGGCTTAACTCCTCCCACGATTCGCGAGACTCCTCCAAATTAGGAAAAACAAGCCCTCCAGCCAAGATTTGCTCGGGAGGCAAGTGCATGGAAAGTGAATCTCGACCGGATGTTTCGAGATTAGTCGGAGGGGTGGAGACTTTTCGATCGAGAGTAGTCTCTTCGTTTTCGAGGAAGAATCTCTCGCCATTTCGTGGTGGATTCGTCCGTGGAAACTCGAAAATCTGGAATTTCTTGTTAATATAAACGCAAATCCGGGGAGGAATGCGAAGCAAGCCGAGGAGGAATCTCGGAATTCTCGTGTCAAGCGTTATCCAAAGAGTTACAGGAGAAAATTATTTAACGTTATAACGCGTCTCCAAGGGTTCGCCAAGATTCTTCGAGTTTCTTCCAGTCTCTTTCGACCAATCCGGCTCCACCGTAAGGCATTCGGCTCAAGTCTTCGCTTATTTTCCGCGCGGGCTTCTTTTTCAAAAAATGAAACGCGTTCGAGGATCTGAGTACAAGGATCGAGAGATTTAGGAAAGAAGGGGATTCAATTTCGCGGAGGTAGAAATTTATTCAAGCTCGATGAGGCGCGTACGAAATTCGAGCGGCCTATCGCCTTTTAAGAGGCTCATCGTTTTCGAGTATCGCGTATCCACAGGTTGGTAATATCGGCGTCGGTTTTTCCGCGAGAAATTTTTTTTTTTTTTACACTCTTTTTGCGTTCACGCCATTCGCGTTTATTTATTATCAGTCGGTCGACACGAGCCACGGTCATCAATTCGGATTAATGCCGGCTCAACAGCAGTTTTCGAACCGCTGTCACTTTTCTCGTTACTGTTGTTGCCCGGTGTCTCGTTGTCCCCGCTATTGCCACGACCAGAGTACAGATTTATGAAACGACAAATCGCGCAAATTTGCGCTCGAGACGGTTCCCCGAACATCCACTATCCACGATATTTCGATATGGGGAAATAAAAAAAAAAAAAAAAAGGGAAAGACGTACACCCGCAGTGATCTTTATTAATTTCGCGTCCCGCGATAAATTTGAAATCTTCCACTTTTCAGGAAATCTACCTCTTGCCTTCTGCACGAAAGATGAAATTTCCATAACGCCGCGATGAAAAGTCGTCCATTTTTAATTCCGGATAAGACGTAAAATAATTTTTAAATGAGGATACCTTCGACAAACCGTTGCAAACAACCGTACGTAACGCGTTTTCCAACGAAATTCTCATTGTCCGATATGGGATACAATATTTCAGAGATCGCGAAATCACGAGAATCCGGCGAGATCCTGGTCCGGGATGAAATCCAAATTCGGTTACTCGGGAAAACGCCAATATCCGGCAGTAAATCCGCGGAGGAGGGAGAGGAAAGGAGGATCCGAAATTACGAATAAAACTCACGAAATCGTAACGTTATTACCCTCTCGCGCCAGCAACAAAGATTGTCTCTTTATGGAATGGAAGCAACAAGGAGAGCACACAGCCACGTGGAAAACAACAGGCATCCTCGCAGACGTCGTCGTCCCTGTGAAATTGCATTCGACACATCCTTCTTTCCCCTCGCTCTCTTTCCCTTTTTTCTTTCAATAAAGGGAAGTAACCGTCCAAGTGTGGCAAGGGAGTAGAAGGAGGAGGGGAGTGGAAGAGGAAGGGGAGGAGGAGAGGTTCGTTCCATTTGCGGATTTTCCATTCTCTCCTCCTTTCGCCTTCACCCTTTCCTCGCGTGTGTCCCCCTCTAACCCTTTTTCCGGCTTCGCCTTTCCGGAAAGGAAACTGGCGCGGCCCGATCTTCTCCTCCTCCCCCGATGGCCGCAAGAAACGTGCTCCCCCTCCCTCTCCCTCTCTTTCTACCGGTGAAATATTTCCACGAGTTCGTAATTTATAGAATCGGTGCTGAAACGGCAGATCCAACAGCTTAAAATCCGGTCCACGTAATTGGATGAAGCCTCGACGTAACCTTTCACGTGATTGTGAACGATGAATCCTTCGTAATTCTTATCTCCTCCTCCCCCCTCTTCTTCCTTCTTTTCTCCTTTTCCCCGTCTTCGATTTTTCATTCTCGCCAACCGAACGAAATCTCGTCTCTCCTCTCTCGGGAGGATACCGTCTTCTTTCTCAAGTCAAATCTCTCTCCTCCGCGATTTGAGAGAGAATCGAGAGAGAGAGAGAGATTCTTCGGATTCTATATTCATATTTCCATTTCAACGACTCGTCCGTTCTGTTCTTTTCCTTCCTTTTCCTCCGTGATATTTATTTAATCCGTGATCAAAATTTCCTTTTTCCGCTTTAACAATCTTGGCACGCTTCCGCTCCCGTTTTCCGCTTAATTTCTACTTGGAATCCGCGCCACGCCATTCCATCCCTCATATCGGCCACGATTAAACTTGCGCGGACACGTCGACCGAAAATCTTTGCCAAATATACGTACAAACGCGCCTTGTACAAACTGAACGCGGGGGGTGTAATTGTATTCTCTTAACTCGCAATATCGCGTGGGAATTCGCGTATTTACGGGTCCAGATCCACGCGCGTTATTCGAAAATAAGAAAATGAAACGAAAAGGGAAGAAAATATACATATATATGTGTGCGCTTGCAATCGTATAATAATATTTGTATCGAATTGATATTTATTCGAGCGTGGATCTATAATTTTACCGAATGAATTGAATACGTTCAAGAGAAACTTGCTGCGAGGGAAACCTGGCGCGAATAAACAATAACTGAAAATATAAATAAACGGGATAATTCGTGGGAACGGCGTAGGCGGTCGTACAATAAGCGTTAAGAGGTAAACTTAGGATATTGTATAACTCATTTTCATCAGATTTCGAACTGTATTCTCACTTCTGTCTCCGATTCAAATATATTCCAAACGCGATTGATTTAAATACGCGATGCTTTGCTCGCGAAATTATATATACATGGATGTATGAAAACGAAAACACGGTTTCAACCACAGAGGAGAAAGAGGAGGAATAAGAGGGAGAGAAGATGAAACGAGAGTAAGAATTAGAATTCTCGGGTATTGCAACGGTTGACGCCGAGATTTCATAAAGGATGAGACAAAGGAGAGAGAGAGAGAGAGAGAGAGAGACTCACGGTCGAGTTAACGTTTAATTCAGCCACTTTTCCGCTCGGTACCATCCGCGTTTCTTCTTCGTCTCGAGGAGGAGAGAAAGGCCGGCCCATTTATTTGTCGCAGCGGGAAGTTAACCGTGACATAAACGCGGAGACTTGGCCGCGTTCGAAGGACCGAGTTCAAACGAAATTGGATTTTCATTGCGAGCGGGGAGGGTTAATTCGGTCGTTTCTTTGTCTCGAGGCTCCAGCTGCGTCTTTGAACGACGTTATGAAAGTGGGGCGAGATGGGAGGGGAGAGAGGAAAAAAGGAAGTATAATCCGAAATATTCGAATGGAGAATGAGGAGAAGAAGGTTGCTCCTCGTTACTTCCGATACTCGATTTTCTTCTTCTTCTTCTTAATCGAAATATATTTTCTTTTTTTTTTAACTTTCTCCTATATAATACCACCATTTTACATTTTATTTTTATTCAATTACGCTTTCAGAGATTACAACGGAAAAATCTGGCGGGGAGAAATTAAATTTCGATTTGAATTATTTCGTGGGAAATAATGAGAAAAAGAGAAAGGGATGGAAAAACATTTCCACTCGGGTGACTGACTTTATGGATAAAAAGAAATACGGATGGAAAATATGGAACGAGGAGACAGAGAAAGAGGGAGAGAGGGGGAGAGAAAAAGAGAGAGAGATAAGCGATACAGCAACTGGTAAATAAGAGAACAATAAGGACGAGAGGGATGGAATTGAAAATTGAGAAAGAGCAAGAATAAGGAGTAAGAAGCACCGGTGGAAAGTTATTAGGCGGTGGAGGATAGGATTTCGATAATCGAATCGGATCAATTAAACCCTCGGGGTGGGCATTAATTATCAAACGTGTCGTCGACAATTTCTTATCGCACGTGCGATCCGAGAAGGATTTCCGAGAGTCTTTGCCTCGGGAATAATCCTTCTCCCTCGCTCGCCTCCATTTTCTTCCCCTGTCCCCTCATTCTTCGTTCTTTCTTTACCTTCATTCCGATCGATTACACAACAACCGCTCATAAAATCTAACTTCAATTACTAACTCCGCCAGCAACTTTCGTGTATAATTACACGTCGGTTTAATACGTTTAGCAACCATCCTTATACGATTATTTCAATAGGAAAATTCGTGTATTTATCAATTATAGTCCTGCGTGGGTAATTTTATCAATTAAAAAAAAAAAAAAATGCACACGTCGATAACGCAGAGTTATTAACGCGCGAGTTTCAAACTTGAGCGGGCGAAGCGCACTTTTATTCAACATCCAGCGAGTAGAGTTAAACAAGAGGGTTGTTTCAACAACTAAATTATACCAACTTATAGCGGTGTTTCAAATTTGTTCAAAAAGCGGCGGTCAACTCGTCTAAAAAAAAAATATTAACACGCGCTTGCCCGGTACAATAACGGGGACAGAAAAAAAGGAAGAAAAAAAAAAGCGGATACGATTTACCGGGCATTTTATCGTTAATAACCCGGCCTGATTAACTCGAGGGCATACGGCGGCCGGATGCAATGGAATTATGAACGCGTTCATCATTTCCGTTGGAATGTCCGTGGCGCGGTTTTTTTGTTCGAAAGGGCCCCTTCTCCTCCTTCTCCTCCTCCTCCTCGCTTCCCGCGTTTTATATCAAGCGTGCGAAACTTTATTTCGCGCTTATCAACCGTTGAGCAACTTGTTACACGTGATACGATCCAACGATGCACGATGCCGCGGCCAATTACGATGTTAACAACGTTACGCGCGCGCGCGCGCGTGCGCCACTGTGAAACTGAATTTACCGTGGTCCATTTTTAACGCTGAAATTTTTCTCCGGAACGGGGAGGGAAAAGAATCGCGCGTACAGAGATTTCCACCGTTCTTTGGAAACCGAACGTTCTGTCGCCCTCTTTTTCCCCTGTTTTCTCTTTCGGAGCCTATTTCCTCCGCGCCCCCTTTTCCACCATGTAACTCTTTGTTTGCGCGACTAACCGCGATTATTTCTTCCTTTTAGCCCGGGCTAAATTTTTTTTTTTTCTTTCTTTGCAGAGGAGAAGATTGGATTTTACGTAGTTTCCGGATCTCGTTCGTTATCGAACTCGCAAGTTTTCTCTTCTCGTTCTGGAGGATCTTTTTTGTTCTCCGTCGTTTTTTATTTTCTTCCCCTTTTTTTCTTTTATTCGTCATTTCTCGACTTCTTTTTCCGCTCCCGTTTTTACGCGGCTCGTGCGACGTGCGTATGACGCGTCTCTTTGTCGTTGAATAAAAAGATCAGGGAATTCGTTTTCTTCTCGGAATTTTTTCTCGCAAATTTTCTCAATTATACAACTTTAACGACCGAGCTTTTATTCACGCGCGATATTTCTCGCTCGTTATCCCAAATTGTGATTTCTTTTTACTACATTCAAAGTTTTTGGACAGCGTTTTTAGACTCCTCTTATCCTCCGTTTATTATTAACCAAATCGTTGGGACGGCGTTGTTAAAAATCGGCGGAAAGTACGAGCGGTCTATTTCCGCAAAATTCGAAGCCCGGGCGAAAAGTAAATATTCTCTTTCCCATATACTATCAAGCTCTTGGCAGCAGTAATGCATCAATCTTTTTATCAATTCTTGTACACACATCCGTCACTCCGTAAAATTTATAACGATAAAACCGTCCCCTCGACGAGGAATTAATAATGCGAGATCTTTTTAAATAACTTTAATTCTGGGTAATTCCTTTATTTCGGAGAATCGATCGTGCGTACGTTTTTCGCGCATATCCGATTCATTGTAAATTATTAAGTGTTAAAAATTAAAAGATCCTTGATAGTTTTACACCGCAATTTTCATCATCGTAAAACTAAACATAAAAGGACTTGGACACGATTCTGTGCAACTCTCTTGCGACATTTTCCATGTTTTAGCGAATGTAGCCTAAATAAAAGAGAAGGAAACGGGGCTAGATGATCGGCAACAGAGTTCCCGAAGTAAAGACCGATGGTGTGCGGTCTGGCTCGTGAATTTTTCACCATTTCACCCGGACGTTAGCCCGCCTCTTATTAAATATGCACGCGTGTTCGAGCGTTTTTTCATTTTTAAACAAGATCCAAGGGACCGGGCCCGCTGCCGCATAAAATTTTAATCCGGCTTAAACGTGTCAACCAGTAGGAGAATCCGAACGATAGCTGATCCTGCTTTCGCCTCGTTTGAATTTTCACCGAAACGCGACTTTATTGACAGTTTTTCCCCCTAATATCATCATACGAGGCTACTTTTCTTTTAACCGATTATTGCATTTTTTTTTTTTTTACTAAATTGTATATACACGTACTATCTTTCCCTCTTCAAAAAATTATCAAGGTATTTTTCTTACGCATGTACGAATAAGAATGGAATGAATTTAAGTT
Source organism: Apis cerana (assembly GCF_029169275.1). Classification (NCBI taxonomy): domain Eukaryota; kingdom Metazoa; phylum Arthropoda; class Insecta; order Hymenoptera; family Apidae; genus Apis; species Apis cerana. The sequence continues at coordinate 8,142,178 of NC_083861.1, forward strand.
CACTGGACTCGGTACTGAATAAAAGATCAACGTTTTCGTTCCATCAATTAAAAATCGTAAAATCCGTCTCCACCTATACATCTCTTAATTGAATCTAATTTCGAAACAACGTTCGTTTCGCCACGAGGTGGGGAAGAACTCGACTTCTCCCAAAGTTTCTTCAAAGAACCGAAGGCTGTTTCGAGTCCACTTTTAACCGAATCCTGGCTCGAAAAAACGAAGCGAGACGAGATGGAAGAGAGACACGAGAAAGAGAGAGAGAGAGAGAGAAGGTGAAAAGTGGAGCACCGAAAAGCTATTTCCGGTCGAGGAGGTCCGCATCGGGCCCACCAAGGTACGAAATGACCGACTTAAGGAAGTTTTACCGCGAGACAAACCGGAAGTGATTCGGCTACGACCGAAACACTTCTTCCCCCTTTTGAACAGGGGTAAGAAAGTTCACCCCTTCCTCTCTCTCCCCCGTCTACCAGCCTCTTCGTCCCTTTTTGGCCGGGATTACGGGCCTTGGACGGACATCCATTCTCGTTTAACGCCTTTATTTACCGTCCACTGCTTTTCCTTTCAACCCCTTCCGTCCCCTCCGCCCTCTCACCCACCCTTCCTGACCCCTTCCGCCAACTCCTTCGCTCCTCCTCTTCAGCTCTCCTCCATTCTCCCGCTTCTCTCCTTCTTTCGTTCGTTGACACTCGATTATCGCGGCGGTTTGAAGATCCCAATCGCTTCATCCCTTCTTCTCATCCTCTCCCCCATGCACTCTTTTTGCTCCTCTTCCGAAGACTGCTCTTCCTCCCCCGCCCTGTCGTTTAATTATTCGAACGATTCCTCTCGAGCATTCCTCGTTTCGAGCATTCTCTGACGATTGCCGATGGTTTTAATAACGTTGGTCGAATCCCTAATCTAAGCAGCAAGATCGCTCGTCTTAAGATCGGCCGAAAATAACAAACGATTTTCTTTTTAGCGCTTCTTCCTCGCGAAATTGAATATACTCTCTCTTTTATTCCTTCGCCTGTGTTTAATAAACCCTTCCTCCCAGCGACGCAAATTACGTAACAATTAATTAAAACTCGACGCGTAAGCGTCGATCGTACTAATTTATAATAACCCTACGCATACGTATATTATAAAATGAATCGCATAACATCCTCTTAGATTACGCGAAATAATGGTAACAAAGAACATAAACCAATTAAGCCATTCGTAATACCTCCCTCCCCTGTGTGCCATCATCCCCTCCCGTCATCGAGGGAATTATTCATTTATTATAATTAATACAACGCGTTACAAATTCCGGTAAAAAAAAAAAAATCAGACACACGGAAGCGAGCAACTGAAACAACACCGTCGCCCGAAAACACCCTCCCCTCGTTCCATTATCGCGGGGGCGGATCGATTCGAAGCCGATCGGAAAGCCGGCAGGATCACGAATCGAAACACGGCCCTCGTTATTATTCCAACCCCGCGCCGCCCAGCATCGATGCGATATCGTAAAATGGCGTAATTCCGGCCGCGGAAACTTTCGCAAACGCGTCGACTATCGGCGGAGTGGGAAACGTTTCGTGGCGAGATCCAGGAACCAGAGGGCTTATACGTTATTCGAACCGCGCACCTCGTATAACGGGTGAACAGGAATAATCTATACTTGGGGTGTGTGAGCCGAATGCAATCGTTTGGTGGGAGGATAAGAGGGAGGGGGAGATTAAAAATTAGGCCAATTGGGATTCTTGTTGTTGTTGTTCTCGGGCGCAGTTATACGGATAAATGGTGTCTGAAAGGTGAATTTTCCGATCGCCGAAATGCGACGTTTCGAAAATTTCGAAATTGGGATAATTGAAATCGTGACATCGATTCTACCTTCGCCAGTTAGCGATTATTACGTGCGACGAATAAGCGATGGAGATAATCGGAGTAGTTCTGCTGATCATGTTTGAAATAGATAATTTAGAAGGAAATGTAATTGTAAAAAGATCTCTTTTTACTCCATAATTGCTGTCGCCTGATTTTCCCCCCCCTTTCCCCGTCGCGGAGCCATTTTGCCCGGCATTTTTTCCAACGTCCTCCCGAAAAATCTATAAATCCAACGAAGGGGAGGCCGCGTACGTCAGGACCATTCGTCAGCGGACAGATTGCGGCGCGAGGAGGGAGGGGGAGGGGTGAAGAGGGCCTCTCGGGTGTCAGTCGGCTCCGTGCCACGCGCAATAAAGCCGCGAGCGATTTTTACGATGTAGGGGGTGTACGGTGGCGGATCGCACGAGGTAATTCACCCTCGGAAGGCAGTTCACGCCCCGCTGAATAATACGCGTATTCGTGCGAAAAAAGAAAATTTCTTTTTCAAGAGTTCAACTTCGATCTCTCTCTCGAGAGAGAGATGGGGACGATTTTAAAATTGCAACGCTACGATGAAAATTTCCTCCCCCCTCCTGCCTTTCTACCTTTGCCCGCCTCTTTGATTACTTTCCGCTTCCCTTAAATAAAAGGGAACTCAATTGCTTCTCTTGTCTCTTAAACAAAGAGCCACCATTACATCGTATTTCACGTTTCTCGAACGTGATAGAGAACCGTTGTTCCAATGTGTAAATGGCGTTTGCAAGCGGGTGAGCACCGGGCAATAGCGAAACTGGGAGGAAAGAAAAGGGGGAAATTTCCTTGCGGAACTTGTCGTCTCGAGACCAACACGACACAATGAGAACCGATCCTCCCTCTCGCCCGATAATTCTTAACATTTAACGTGTACAATGCGCGAATTCTAAGATGCGAACTTTGCGGAAAATGCAAATTACATCGTAACGAATGAAGCTCACCTACAGCGAGGAGGGAGGAGGGAGAAGGGAGGAAGCATGAGGTTGGCCTCTGCTAACGATATCTCCTCGAATTGTTCGCAGATTGGTGTCGTCCCCGGCGAGGCAGAACGAAGCAGGTGGTAGCAGCGGCGGAGCGACGCAACACGCGGCGACTTTCGCGGTGCGGGTGGGCACGATGGACGGCGTGGTGACGCATCATCTACGCGCCGAGACGAGGAGAGACCTGGCCGCCTGGGCCAGGGCGATCGTTCAAGGCTGCCACGCGGCCGCTCATTCGTTACGCGAGTACACCGTTCGTGAGTATATCTGTCAACAAAATTCCTCCTTGCGTCCGAGAATTTTCGAAATCGAAACCAGCTTGTCCTTAAAACAAGCCTTCCCTGTAAAACAATTATTCTATCGTAAGATTCTCGATGCTAATTTCTCCGTTGATTTGTGAAAGGAACCGAGGCGATTATATTGTCAAGCGATTCAGGATACGGTAGATTAAAAACAAAAGAAGAGAAAAATAGAAGCAAGAATAATCTCGTTCGAAGCAAGGGGACGAATGTGGGAAGAGGTGCTATGCATCTTTGCGTAGCCAGAAGGGAAAGAGAGAAAAGAGGGGACCGGAACGGGATGTAACCTCGTTCTGTGGTTAGCAACGCGTTCGCTTCGATGAATTTTAATTTCTTTCCACGGTGAATAGTGCGATAATAAATCGAGATTAATGCCCCTCGTATCAACTCTTCTTTTTCCCCGTGCGCATCGAACTCCATCGATCATGATTCGCGGCGGATTCTTCTTCTGACCCCGAGCCGGAAAAGACGCGGAGGACGATGGAAAACTGCCGCGAGAAATATCGTTGAATACGGGTTTCGATTTCCTTTTTTTTTTTTTTTTTGGTTCGTGCCTAGATTTCATCCGAGGATTTCCTTTCCTTTCCTCTCTCTCTCTCTCTCTTTCTCCCCTTTTTTTAAATCTCTTTTCTTTCGTGATTCAACGATGTATTATTCAGCCGAGCTCCATCGTGAAAATTATTTTTCAATTCGGCGCCGATTGGCTGCCGTTTAATTTAACTCGATTTCATTGCCGAACTTCATTTATTTGCTCGAAATATGCACACCTTCCTATTTTACTTGACGATTTTAATTTTATTGAAAAAAAAAGAAAAAAAAGGAAAAAAAGTTAATTTCCCACTCGTCTCAATTGTTTAATTTAATTTAATTCGATTTAATTAAAAAATTCTTGTCTTTCGACTCATTGTCGATCCACGCGACACGATTCATTAAAATTCGTTATTTGTTCGTGATCGTCGAGTCGATTAATATATTCACGCGTGATAAAATTCTAATTAGGATATTCACACTCTTTCGTTGTTGTTTGTCGCAGGGTGCACGTGGCAAGGGAAGGCCTGCCAGCTGGTTGTAAACCACGAAGATGGTTTCGCGTTGTACGCGGCCGGGGCTAGAGGCGGTGGCAACGGGATGAGTCCAAGCTCTTCCCCGACCCCTCTTTGGAGAAGATCCTTCGATAAACTGAAAATGTCCGCTGATGATGGGGCGCGTCTACTGTGGCTCGACTTTGGCGGCGAGGATGGCGAGATTGTGAGTGATATTTTTCCACAATATATCCTTTGTATTATTCAAACGAGCAACGATATTCCTTCTTCTACGATCGTGGAAGAAATACGCGATGAGTTGAGAATTTGATTGATCAAGAAAGATGATTATTAAAACAAGCATATTTGTTGAACCAACCTCGTCAATTTTTCGAAAGCAATGCCTTCCGTCCAACAAATTCTTTAATTATCTTACAATGGTTAAAACTTGTTTTCAACATAATTCAAAAAAAATTGTGGGGGAAGAAATCAGTTGTTTTCAGAATCACCAATTTTAATCAAGAAAATGTAGAAACGCAACTCATCGCGTTCTTCCCCTCTTGATACAAATCCACCCTTCAAAGGAGTTCGCTCTCCCTTAAAGCTCTCCTTCCTAACCGGGTCCACATTTTCTCGCCATTTTCTCACCGTATGACGAATGGAAGAAAATTAGCAATAAAAAAATATCGAGCTGGGGCTGACGTGTTCGATAATAACGCGACGCGAGAGAGGACTTATTGTGAGAGAAGCCTTCCTCTTTCTTCCCGGCGGCGGCGGGGGGTATTGAGAATTTTAATTGACCCCGCCTAGACTATCGAGATTATTATCTTGGACGAGGAGAGAAATATGGTGGAGAGAGAGAAAGAGGGCTGTGCATCGAGTAATCCCATTGTGCTCGTCACTTTGAAAGAGCCCTCGATGCCGGAGCACGATACCGTCGAATACGTATTTTACATCTTCTCCAAACACCGTCGTCCGGTTCGCTCCCGCCGTTCAATGGCCATTCATAACGCTACCGCCTATCTTTCTGCAAAGCGCGGGGGAGGAAGAGGAGGGATCGGGAGAACGAGAGAGAGAGAAAGAATTTCCCGCGACAGACGTCACGATTGAAAAATTATTCCGCCCTCGAGAGAGCCTTGAAACGAAGCTGGTGGTGAATATCCTCCGTTCTTCCTTGGAATTTTTTTATTAAGCGATCGATCGCGTCGGAAGAAACAATGATCCGATTGATTCCGCTCTCTTAATCTGAATTGGCCTAAATAACGAGAAATCGATTCTTCGTCGCGCCACGGGTCAACTGCCAGATTTCTAAAATTTATTCATCGCGCGATTCGACTCGGTTCTATCGTTGAAACGGTCATTAAAATTGGAACTAACGATTTTTCGATTAGATCAGAAACGAGGAATCCCTTCTCGAGATTGGATCATAGTCTAAATAAGGGAGTAGTTTTTTTTAATCATTCGCTATTTTCCTCTCGTTACATCGAACTTGGCACGATTCCTGGGATAACCTACTTCCAAGAAAAAAAATAATCCCTACACTACCCCTCAAGCACTTGCGATTCCGGATCGTTTCCCTTTATTCCCAGTGGATTCGGCTCATTTCTACGAATCCGTTTCACCGAATCAAATCTATCTAACCATCTTTCTCCCCGATCAAAATTCCAGGAGCTGGACCTCGAGAGCTGTCCCAAACCGATCGTGTTCGTCCTCCACAACTTCCTCTCGGCCAAGATCCACCGGCTCGGGCTGAGCGCATAGGGGTACGAGGGGGCCCCCACGGAGGCCCCCGACCTGCCGCCCCACACCACCAGGTCCGTCACCAGCGTCTTCCTTCACTGAGGCTCTGCGCGCCAGACTCAACGAGGAGGAAGAGAGAAGGGTGGCAGGCAGGATACGAGAGAAGAACGAGAGACCCACGCATCGCTCGACGACGGACCACAACAAGAGAGACACGTTGGCCAGCTTCCACCTTTTTATTTCCATCCGGAGATCGCCACCACTCCCTAATTCCTATTAGGGAAAACTGCAAACTAGCGCGCTCTTCCGTATTCACGCATTCGATTCTACGAGCGAGGACGTGCGCACAAGGACGAATCTCTCCTCGATGGAAAAGACAGAGTGTACGAAACAAACGGATGGCTATCGAATAGAGAGAAAGAGAGAGAGAGAGAGAGAACGATCAAAGTTATTCTAACGCGCAATTTTGCAGGAAAGTATCAGCACGTGCAACAAGTAGGCTAGAAGGAAGCGGAAGGAAGGTCACTGCTGGGTATCGTAACTAATCAACGCGCCTAAGTAACCGATTAAACTTATCTACCTAAAGTAAGAGGAAGAAAAAAAATGTAACGAACGAGAGAGAAAAAGAAAGAGAGAGAGAGAGAGTGAATGGTGGGTGTATTTAAAAAGAGAAAGTGAAAAAACTGCTCCGATCGAACGCTCGATTTCGGGGAACTAGCGGAAAAGCTGATCAATTACTGTCCAACTGCCAACCCGTTTCGCTCTTACATCGAGGATCGATTGACCCTGCAACTTCGACCTCTCTCCCCTTGCCCGCCGCTGCACGCCAACTTTCCTCCTCTCGGGTATAAATAAAAGGGCGAAGAAAATAGAAGGCGAGGAGGAAGGTTGGGAGAAAGAATCGGGTACGATACGTTGTCGAGGCTCTGCAGCAAACCTTTCCCCTATAACGAAAGCGACTTTAAAAGAGTCGATGGGACGTTGATGATCTCGGTGATTAGTGAATTAATAACGAAATTTCACGTCTAACCCATTTTCGTTCCGTCGATACTTACGGACGGATTCTCTTACTCGAGTGAATCATATTTATTTCACTCGTCAACGAGTGAACGAATTTCTCCTCAACGATCCATTTCTCGAGAAATTCGAGAATCTCGCGATTTTCAAATGAGTAAAATTCGAGAGAAACGAGAGAACGGAGTGATAATAGTGGAAACTTGGTCGAGGCGGAGAGGTTCGACGTGGAATAACAGGGTCGAAGGGAGCAACGGGCTAGCGTTAATAGTTGTTTTGTACGATTCGTATTCTTAAACGCGAGTAAGTGTAAGATGCCAAGAAACGTCGATGTGTGTACCGATTGGCCGCGATCCCATCGAGTGGATGATAACTCGAGATCGATTCTCGCTTCCACGCCTCCCCTTCCAAAATTATTTCCATCTTCTTTCGTACAACTCGACCCCTCCCAACATCCCAACTTTCACATCCGAGCAACTCTCCAATTGTAAATATAAGCCATCGTTGCAACTCACCCAACCCGCCCAATTCCGATAATATCGTTCCACGTGCCGTGGGTGTCGCAAAACCGAGTAACAAGCCGGAAAACACCGTGGAGGAACGAAGGTGAGGTCGATTCGAGGATCGAATTCCCATCCTGTATCGAGTTATCGCGCGGAACAAGATGCAAATCGTCGGCTCGCCGCGGAATTATTCGCATTAGAGTGTTGTTGCGAATATCATCGATGATGAGAGAGAGAGAGAGAGAGGTATATAAGTGTTGTTCGTATAAGAATGGAGCATTCTTTTTCATCCGTTCTATAGAGACCGATATTCGATCATGATCCTCGAGAAAAGAGGAGAGGAGAAGAGAGAAAAGGAGAAAGATTGGTCGAAGGAGGCCGTGCGATAATAAGAATTTTGACGTTAAGTAGAACGTATCAACGAATCCACGTAACGTTCATTGTACCCGTTTTACGTCGTTTGCCGAGTTGTCGTTCCTTTCGCGGTGAATGGTGAAATTATATTACGTGAAACGAACGAAAGGAGAGGAGAAGATCGATTTCACAATCTGTTCTCGCGTGTGTATCAATGTTAGATCGGGACGATGATGGAAAATTCGTGATAGTTGGAACGAAATGTCTTCGATTTTATAAGAGATCGAAGGATCGTTTAACGTTGAATAATAATTCTGATGAATCGATTTTGAATTGTAGATTCGCGGTAGATGATATCCGATGCGATTAATCTCGACGTGACCGCTCATTAACATTCTGTTTTAACGTGGATCGTTGTATAAGATAGGAACGAGCCTGTGTATTATCCTTTCAACGACGCATCACCTCGAGATACATTTTAAAAATAATATTTTTCGCGCGATTTTATATTAATATTTATTTAAAATTTTTCCACCAATTTTAATTATTTATTTATTATATAAACGAGTTTGCACGATTCGTAATCAAGATCATCGCCATCGGGAAATTTAACGTCTAAGCGACGAAGCCAGAATCCGGGAAATACGCTCGAATCAATGCCAATTACCGTTAAAAGCCGGTCAAAACTTGACGTAAAATCATCGATCACGGGAAATCGACTTAATAAATATCGCTTGTCAAAGAGTATTTCGAACGCATCCATCGTTTAACGCGTTAAAACGATGGGAAAAAAAGCCGGGTATCCGAAAGTGGCTCGAATGAGCCGCATTACCCGCCAATTGTAGCACGATCAAAAACAATCCGACCCAGTTTTTACCACAATTTCGCGCCCATTATCAAAATTGCCCGGACGCCATCCCAGAGAACTCAATTTCACGGAACGAATGTGTCGTTCGTGGATGATTGGAGGGTGGTGGTGGCGCGGGCGGGCTTGACTGGATGACACGAAAATGGAATGGAGAGATCACGGTGGTCGGTTCCGTCGCGACGAAATGAAATTATACACGGATCGAAATAATGAACGATGCTCGAATTTTCCACGTTTATTCCGGCTCGAAATTCGTGTGAAACGCGATACGGGAGGATTCACCTGTCCTGTCGTATCGAAAAACCGAGGGCCCTATTTCCAAATGGAAATTACCGAAAGTAGAAAAACCTGTAAATGAGCGGACACGTCGAGCGAATTAATCGAACGATTTCATCGTCACAGCGAATCCCGCGAAAGGAACGCGAGAGCGTTACAATACACGCGCGTTGCGATACACACGCGTGTGAAAACACACATATATGGAGATGTAGAGGGGGAAGGGGGGAAGGCGCGCGGGGGGGGGGGGGTAGAAGGTACATTCGCCTGGTGGACGTCATTAAGCGCGAGGATAAGTTCGGAACATCGACGAGAATTAATTCAGTTTGAAAGGATTTGCACGTAAACTGTGTATTTTTCTAATGATTTTAGGACGCGGCTGGTCACGGCTCGTTCTTTCGTTTTTTAATCTTTTCTTTTTTTTTTCTCTCTATTTTCGACTTTCACCCCTCTGAAAAATCGAATCGGGGGTGAAACGGGACACACGGTCCTCCTGCGTTTTCATTTCTCTATAGGTTTAAGAGAACGTTAACGTGTATATCTATGAGTTACCAAATAAATGAGACCGGTTAGAAAATTGATCGTTACTCTTTTCCTACCTTCCTTCTTGAGTTTAATTCCAGAGATTGGAAAGGAATCCTAAGAAATGATCTCGAGGTAAGTATGTAATTTCTTTTCGACGATAACGAAAAACATAATGAACGTGATGTAGAATTCGGAAGATTGTTCGAAATATTGGAAAATATTGTATAGATTAAAATATCGAAATAATTTTTCTACTTCTTTTCTGTAAAGGATATCTAACTTTTTGCTTCTTTCGAATGAAGCGAGTGTACACTTTCAAAGCATTTCTTTCCCAAGTGTCCATCGATCTAGAAAGGTCGACGACGTATTCGAAAGGAATCGCGACTATGCGCGACAGGGAGGAGAAGAAGAAGAAACTTTCAAGACTTTGTCATTTTTATCGTTGAATCCGATATCCAGCCCCGGTGATTGGCTCGCGAAACTTTTCTGATCTGTCTTCCGTCTGCCTGCAGCGATTCCCTATATTCTTTCACCTCCGCCAATATAGAGATCTTCTCTTCCTCCCGTAGAGGTTATGTCGCACGTAAATCTCGCCAACGTCTTGAAACACGCGTTATATCCAATATTTTTGACTAACTTTATCGAACAATACGATAGAAATATTTTTTTCGAATTGTACACGAATAATTTCGCGAATAAAATAACGAAATGAAAAACATTTTCGATGAAAAGTGATAAATTAAATCGTAAATAACGAATGGTAAGATAAATTGCAAATAGTAAATTAAACGCGACATATAGAAAGGAAAAACATTTCATGCATAAAATAAAAATACAATTAACATTTATTTAGAGTACTTACAGAGCCGATAATGCCACGATGATACCACAATGATGCCACCATGATGCCGCCATGATACCAGCTCTCAAAATGGATGCACTTATCGCGAAATATATTATACGCATTATATTACGCATAAAGATACGTTAATACGTTTATTTCAATTACTAAATACCGCTTTTAACGGGGAAAAAAAACGTGTATACATGAAACGATCGCAAAATTCACGAATTCTAACAGTCAAGATGGACACGATTACTACGAAATATTAAACACGTGTTATACTATGCACGAAAAATCATCAAGAAGTTTCTAGTAATTACTAAAAATCGATTTTAACGAAAAAAACACGTGTATACATGAAAAAACTGCAAAATTCACAAATTCAAAAAATCAAGATGGACACGATCACCGCGAAGCACTATACTGCGCATAAAAATACGTTGAGAAGCTTCTATTATTAAAAATCAATTATTAAAAATCGATTTTAACGAAAAAAAACACGCGTATTCACAAAACGAACGCAAAATTCACGAAAACTAGTATTCAAGTGGATTGCACAATATTATATTACGCAAAAAAAAAGACGTTGAAACGTTTATTTTAATTATTACGCATAATTTAACGAAGAAAAGACGCGCACGCAAGAAATGGCCGAAATCTACTGAAAGGCAAACGAAGGAATCGCGTGATTTCCCCCACCGCGTTGCCTTCGTTGTCGAACGTTCTGCCGAAAATGTAAACATACGGCGCGGCGTTCAATTTCAAAACATTTGTGATATTAATGATTTGCGAATATTTTCATATAAAATTTTGCAAATTTATTCTCTAATATATTTTATGCAAGTTACTCTCGGTCAATCATATTCAGGACAATGTTTATCATTGAAGAATTTATTTTCGAGAATTTTTTTTTTACTTTTTCATTTTCAATATACGTATAAATTTTTTAATGTGTATTTAAAAAAAAAAAAAAGAATAAAAATAAAAAAACAACCTAAGAAAATTAGTAGTCGAAGTTATATTTAAAATTATATTGAAAATCAAGAAAATAATTTCGAGACAAGATTAGAAGAGATTTCGAGAGATTCTAATTATGGAAATTGATACAAATAAAATTTGATATTGAAATTGTTAATAGGATCGATACACGAAAAGTATAATTGATACATTAGCAAATATTAACTTTGTCGAAACAACACGAAGCTTTAATTAAAACTACAACCGTTCCTATTTAAACATTCATGATTGGAATTTGATGTTTAATACCAATTATTCTATTTCCATTGAAAATTCTATTTTCAGATGCTGTTCTCATTTTGCATGAATATTATTATTTTCACGTTTTTATAACAAGCAATATATATCTGTAATATATTAATATTTCAAATTACAAAAAATAAAAAAATATTATACGTATATTAAAATCGAAATAATCCCGAAGGAGCGGAATCACGATAAAATTCTAAATTCTCAATTTAATTCAACATAATTTTCATAACGAACCGTCGAAATTGCATCGATCATCGGCAACTCTCGTGAATTCTTCGGATCAACGGAACGGATTCCTCCAAAATATCGAGAGTGACACGATAAGTCGGAGCCGGCCTTATTTTTTACAACGTGTTGGGCCACGATAACGTAAACCCTTTCCTACTTCTAGCGGCTACCCTCTGCCTAACCACGCCTAGAGTACGCCGCTCTAAGATTATAAGAGCAGACTAACAGAGTATAATTCACCATTGTTATCCCGCATCATGGAGACCCGTAATGATACGTTTACTCCATAGAATTTTATCTCGGCTCCACCCCCGTCTCGGTTCCCGCAATTGTAGGGTACCACCCCTTTTTCGCGAGCATAGGTAACCACGGAGATAATAAATCGTACAACCGAGTAAAAAGGAGGACAGGTGGCTACAGGTGGGATAGAAGATATACAATTTCGATTGATTAAATTTAAGGCTAGAAATAGAAATTAATTAAAAATCCAAAATTCCGTGACTCTGTGTAAATTTTACGATTCGGTCTCGATTCGGTTCAGGATGATTCCAATTAATTTGTCGTTCCAGATAAATCTTTCTTCGCTATAATTGCGAGAATGATAAAATTTCAGCAAGCGATCGAACGATATTCGGGGATTATTAATTTCGCAACGGACGAAAATAAAACGGCCCTTTGTAAAAATCATAATTTAATATTTATGAGGATCGATATATCGTGATAATATATAGAAATTTATATCGTTGTTGTACGAAAATTTTGTCGAATGAAATTTTATTCTACAAAAATATTTAGGTAGTAAAGTATTGGAATAAAAATAAAATTTGGAAATTCACGAAAACGATGGGAAGGGATATCACGGATAATGTGATCTCAGGTGTTCGAAGAAGAACGCGTTCGAGTATATGAATAATGGAAACGATAATGGTTCGAACGAGAAACTTCTAATTCGATGATAATAGATTTTCGATCAGTATCCCGTAATTTCTCGATTCGAGCGAATTTATCTCTTATAATTCGAGCGGTAAATATTTCATCCCGAATAAGTTGTCGACCGATTATTGATCAATACCAATTCATTTATACTTCCATAGAATTATCGTTACAGAAATAATTGAACTCGTCTCGCTCGAGTTCGTCGAACTTGATTTCAGTTCGACAAAAATTCTTCGAGAGCAATCGTCAAAATGCATCGAAATCAGGTCCTTAACCTTATATTCGTTCCATAAAATTAAATTAACCATAATAATTCGTCGATCCATCGTTGTCACCGCCAACGCCATTCTGGAATCACAATCGATCCTCTGGATTCGAAGATAAAAAATATCGCCACCGATAATAATCCTCCTCTCCCCATCCTCTCGTCCTTCGAATCGTCGAAAACTTTTTCCACGCGGAGATTCGCGATGACGAAAAGGCTCGAGCTTCACGACTTTTCGATCAATTCTTGCCGACGCGCATCAGGGGGGAAACGCGCAAGTTTTACGCGGGAGATTTTTCCCGAGGAAAGGTGATCGAGCGTGGCTGAGCAGGGCTTTACCTTGACTGGCTGGGGCGATAATTCCACGCTTTTTGCCATCGGCCGCAGTGACGCGAAATGTGCATCCCATCCGCAAGAAACGTTCGATCGAAATGCAAATTTCGGTCACGGGCTATCTCCCGATACGCCACGCGTAATTTTGATCTCACGAAATTCCTCTTTATCGAGAATTGATCTATGATCGCGCCTCGGAACGTCGAGCCGGATACGTGGATTCACGAGCAACCGATAAGGCAACTTGTTACCGCGCGTGTAAAACGAACGAAATCGTTGTGAATGGAGGAAGAGAAAAATGGGATTTGGATTCTTTTTTTTTTTTTTTTTTTTTGAGGATTATTAGAAGGAAATATTCGATTCGACGGAATTGTGGTCGGGAAATTGTGGAAAATTAATGGATGGTTGTCGTGAGTCGAGAGGAACGAAGAGCGAGCAATTTTCGTTAGCGGTCCACTTTGATTTCCCCAAAGTAGCCAAGGATCTTGTTACTTAATCGGTACGACGACGCGGCATGCAACGTTTCATGCATGAAAATAATTTCTTTTTTTTTATATCAAAAGAAATCTCCCTCTCTTTAAGCAAAACTTACGACACTTCTTTTCCTTTTTAGCGTTCTCGAAAATCGTGTTATTCAATCCATCGACAAATTTCTCAACAAATCATTCAACAATTTCTATTATATCCAGATACAAGATGCATAGAGGTATCTAAAATTACCTGGCGAGATACGTTTCCTCCAAAAAAAGAGTTATCCACTTTTCTTTTCTTAAAAGAAAAAATGAAAAAACCATTTTTCCACCACGTTGTTCAAATACTAACAAATTTCCCCCTTACAGCGTAAAAAAAAAAAAAATCAAGTCGTTGGAAGCTATATTGCGAAACCATAGAAAAACAACGCGAGCCAATAATCGAAATAGTCCAGAGGAAGCTGGTGGCGGAATTTTTATTTTTTTTTTTTCCTTTTTTCTATTTTTTTTTTTTTTCGAGAGGGAGAAATGATAGGGTGACCGATTGAAATGCAAATCGGGCCGAGGTTATTTCGGTGTACACGTAGCCCCGTTACAACGGCCCAAATTCGATCGTTTCCTTCTCCCATGGGTTTTTCCGTGTCGCAAACAACTCGTTGTCGGTCGAGGGAACAAGGGAGGGGAGGGAGGTAGAGAAAAAAATCTCGCTGTCGAAACCGATTGTTCGATAGAGGCCTCCTCCTCTGTCGAAACTCCTCCTTTAATCTCGTTGGTCCGTATCCGTGTTGGTACCGCATGACTTCCGGTGAATTTTCTCGGCCGAAACGCAAAACGCCGTCCGAAACGAAGAATTCCGACCGAGATCAGAATTGAAAAATAAGAAGAAGGAATAATAGGACGAGGCTTTAAACAATTTCGATACATATTGGCGATTTTAAATTGTTGCTTGCCTCCGTTTCCAAGGATATTTTCTTCTTCTTTACCGGGAAATATCTGCGAAGATTCGCGTGCATGGAATTTTAATAGCCCGATGTTTGGAATTTTAATATTTCTTCCGGGCTTGGAGCGGAAATCCTGACCGTTTTATGGATTAATAATCCCTCTTATTTCGCATTCGTGGTCCGTTGTTATAAATACAGTAATCGATTATAAACCGCAAAAGGGAATTACGAAGTTAGATTTTTAATTAAGAAGATTTTTTTAATTCGCAATGAAAATACGAACAGTGTACGAACGTGAAATTTTACGGGGGTTATCCGTTTTTTCATCGGATGGGGCAAGAGTCTTCGTTTCGTGGCGCGACAGACCGTAGGAGGTGGTGTCTCGAATCCGTCCGCGGTTATCGACGATATCTCGCGGGAACGTGGGAAGGAAAAATTTCAAAGTTCAATATCCGCGATATTGTGTCTCGTGGAATCAAAATCCTTTGTTCCCTCCCCCCGATCGACCGATTCCTCGTCGCTATAGAGAGGGGGGATCCCGGGCGGAGATTCCAAAATGTGTGTTTCTGTTTTGGAAAAAAATAACTCGCGGAATTTATAAGCTCTGAGGATCGAAATTTCGTGGGAATAAAAAAATAATCCAGGAAACCTCTCGAAATTATTTTTCGAGATTTTTCGAGAATTCGAAAAATTTTCATTCTCATTCTCGCTGCACCATTAATAAATTTTATTCCACCCCCTTGGAAATTTCTCTCGGTCAGATTTTTTTTCACGCCCGAGTTAATATTTCGCCGGATATATTCACAGCGATGGCCGACTTCTATGTATAATTCAACGTCAACGAAAATACTGGGCTCGGATTTATTCCCAACAGTGTGCGAATACTCTCTCTAAATTCCATTAACCTACGAACCGAAAGTGTTACGTTATCGCCCCGCCGTCGAGATTTGTATATTTCACGAGATGGCGCAGCATCCACAAAGGCGGCCAAACCCCTCCAGAATTCATCATTCGACGGGGCCTATTTTGTTCATTATCCGACACCTACTTCCGTTCCGTAGAAACCATTCATTTTCCATTCCAACCACCGATCTCTATTATCACGCGTAATTACGAATGTTGAGTTAATATTTCATCGGCTCTTCCTGCCAATCGCGAGCCAAGGGATGATCTATGTTTTGTAATATTTGAAAAAAAATCCTTCTTTCGTCGTAATAAATTTTTACAGATTAATTTTATAATGCGGTATTACTTTATCACTCGTAGGGGAGATTTTGCCTCCCACTCATAATCTCGTTTCACGCAAAAAGTATCCTCGATCTGTCCAAAATCGAGGGTATTATCTGTAAAATCGTATCTTTATTACATTACATCGTATTACGCTGAAATATAGATTAAATAAAATAAAAAGAAAAAACTTTCATTCGATTCGCAAAAATGTGGGAACACCGATTAACTGGAGATAATTTCAAGTAAAAATTTTCGTTATGGAAAAATATTGGTCAATCGGTGTCCATAGATTAACCAAGCTGTGACGATAGTGTTGGGTACGTACCGTCAACGAAACGCGAACAAATTCAACCAATTAATCGTTCGTTTCGATCTTTCTCCTCTCCTCCTTTATCATCCTTCTTTCCCTCCAAACATACGAATAAACTCGATTTATCCTATATCCTCATGATGAGTACACACGTCGCTCGATGAATCAAAATCTGCGAATCTTTTTCCACAAAGTTTTCCATTTTTCGCCAAATTAATTGTCCCAAAATTGCTATCCACGGAGAAAAATATATTCCATATTTTTTTTTATTCGACACAAACGGATCGATCCATCGATCGTTCCAATTTTCCGCGACTGGAAAGGCGGTGAGAAAGGAGTGGAGAGGGGGCAAATGTTAGAGAACGCGGCTGACACCGAGGAATTCTTATTCGCCGATTCCTTTTGCAGCGAGCATTCTTCCACCCGCACCGGAAACGAGACGCGCCCGCCCGTTTCCTGCCGCGAGCGTCGCGCTAAATGTCGGACCAGCGCGGCATACGAGGAGAAAATTAAATATGAGAAGGAGGGAGGAGGGGTAACTGGTGTGAATCGTGTGCAAGTTTCTCGGAATTGCCGAGTTTCTCGAGATGGAAAGGGTGCAGCCACCCTGTAGTAGGATAGTAGGTGTTCGCGATAAGATTCGCATTGTGATCTTTGTTAACTACGCTCGAATTCAGAACTGCGGAACTGCGCTCCCAATAAGGGATTCAATTTATTCGATATCGAGTAATTATCGCAAGATTCTATTTACGATTCCTTTGAACTCTCTCGTTAATTTAATTCGAATATTCAAACTTCTCGACGGCTTGTTAAATCGATTTGATATAAATATATATCTTTTCAAATACCGTACTTTAAACCTCAAGAGAAGAAAATTAATCTTTAGGACAAAAGTAGGATATCCTCTGCTCCATTCTCGATTCTTCGTTGCAAAGTTATCCTTGAACACGATGATCAAGACGCTTCGTTAAAGTACGTTTCGTTGCACGCAATTTCACGCGTTATTTTGCGGGTAAATTTCAAGTATCTGAACAACACCTTCCTTTCGGTATTATTAGCCGAGCGATTAACCGAATTCCTGTCCACAACCGATGCGGATCAAATCTGGCCTGGCGGGAGCGAGTCGATCGAGTTACATAAATTTTCGTGTACTCCCGGCTCGGAGCTATGTTAATTAAAAGCTAATTAACACCGGATCGCTCGTTAATACGAATCGTGCGATCCCACTGGAAGCTGTTTGTTATTAAAGGCCCTCCTAACGCGAGACGAGGCCTTTTACACGAATCACGGGCAACAACACGTGCGCCCTGGTCACGTGTACGGATAAAATTGTGATAAAATTACTCGTCTCTTCGACACGGAGATTGCAGCGATCAACAGGGATTTGAGATAAGGATTGACAAGGTGGGGAAACGAGCGTGAAGGAGGATCGTGAAAGAACGAAGAGGCGAACGATGGGAATTGCGAATAGATGAAAATGAAAGAAAGGATGGCGAGGCTCTGTGACGTAGTGGAAGTTAGTAATCTGATATTTTGAGCATGGATCATCGAGACGCATTGTTGAAGAATAAATTTTCGTTCAGAAACAATTTGATATGGTAGAGATGACTGAATAGCATTCTGAAAAAAAATAAAAGAAAAATTTGACATAGTAATAAATTATGGAACAAGGATAAAGGGAAATTTTTTGGAGGAAAAAAAAAAAAAAAGAAACGTAGAAACATGGATAATTAACTATTGAAGATAAGACATAAGACTGTTTCTCATAGAAAATTTTAGGGTCGCGGAAAATTGAATGTATTCTTGCAGTGGATCGAAGAAGATTACGGAATTTTTCGTGGAATTTGGCGAAGGAATAAGAAGATATTCGTGTCGTTGTTATTTTCAAAGACGCTTATATTTTATTCAAAAATATCTCGACGTACTTACAGCTTACCCATACGCATGCATCAGGCTCCGGTATCTGTAAACTACGTACCATTCGGCATACATACTCGTATGTACATATTCTCGAGACGCTGAACTCGGCAGAGTTTCACTCCACCGCTGTTCCTCCTCTCAATGGACGCTTATCGTTTCTAACTGAACGAGTTTCGTATTATATCTACAAAGCGCACTCACTCACTCACTCGCTCACTCACTCTCTCTTTCTCTCTTCTATCTACCTTTCCCGATTCAATGTTAGAAATTGTTATGATTATCGCGATAATGAGATAGAGTAACTTGTTCGATTAGACCTATTCTTTATAGATATCGTCGAGCATATTGTCTTAATCGAAGTCGATCTCTTTAATATAATACAAATATACCGTGGAACGGCCAAATCTCGCTTCCATCTATCCAAGTTACTTTTTTTCCACTAATTAAGAAAAAGAGGGGAAAAAAGGAAAGGGAAAAAGAAAAGAATCAAAATTTGGACGTTCCACTTGGCAGACTTCACTTCTTCTCTAGAAATTGGCACTAAGAATTCAAAGACAGACAGAAGGAATACTGTTTTGCAAATAATCCTCTAACCACTTATTACATGCATCGATTCGTCCCTCTTACTTCCTCTTAAATTCCTCTCGTATATTGCGCCGTATCAATCTATCATCATTTCGTTAAAACTTGGAGTTTTTCCGAGAAAAAACAAAAAAAAAGAATCGCATCGTTGACAAATTTCATCGAAAATTTCTCCCCTTCTTTCATCATTCGCGGTCCATCACGGTTCAGATCGTGTTCATCATTATCTTTACACGATCGAACAAACGCGGCACTGCATCAACTGCGTAAAGCCTAGTTTTATGGCTGGATCGCGAGACTCGGCGGCGTTTAACGGGCTAACATGCTCACTAATTCGAAAACGCGGAGGAGGCGGACTTATCTTGCGTGGAAGACGAACGCCGAGGAAGGGGAGGGGGGTGGTATGGCTGCCACCCACGCGGAAGGAGCGAGGAAGACGAGACTCTCGAGCTCTCGAGCGAACGATAAGCACCGCGTGAAACTCGCAACGTAATTAATTAAAGGACAAAGTTCACTGTCCTTGCCGCGATTCTAAATTCTAATCTCTCCGCTGCATCGAACTGCAACCGATCGTAAACGCAACTCTTGCAATTGGATACGATATTATTTTCCGCTTTGTTTTTCCTCCTCCTCCTTCTCCTCCGACCTTTTCATTCGATATTAATTAAACTGCAATTTTCATCCATGGTGGAGAGGATTTTTTTTTGTTTTTTCTTCTTCTTCTTCTTCTTCTTTTTCTCCTTCGCGATGAAAAAGAAGGTGGAATTCGTGGAACGACAAACGGGAAGGATTATCGATCCCTTGGAGGAAGGGGATGAAAAAGAAGAAAAAAGAAAAGGAGGAAAAAAGAAAAGAACAGAGGATGATTGTGACAAGTTAATTGGAAGTCGAAGAGCGTAGGAATGAAATTGTATCCGGAAGTTCATCGAGTAATAACGTTTACAGTGGGTGTGGATACACGTTTGTTTTCCATCTGCGGGTTATTTTTATCTCGAAGTGAAAAAGTTGGGGAGGGGGAAAAGATCTCGAAAGAAGCCGGGGGAAAAGGATATATCAGGGAAGATAGAATGTCAGCATAATTGCGGATTAACCCGTTGGTAGGAATATAACAAAGGGGAAAGGATGGAATCGCGGGTGGAAACGGAGATTCCATTCGAATCTTTCTTTTAAATTAAAAACCATGCATCGTTACATCCTGTAATTTTCTACCTTCATTTCCGTGAAATCCTCTGTCCATTTTCTAATCCCAACGAAACAACACTCTCTCTCTCTCTCTCTCTCTCTATTTTATAAATATCTAATGAATAAAAATTTCCACTTATCCACCAATCTTCTGCGAATCGACCATCTTTTGATTGAGAACAAATTTAACGAAGTCGAGTGTTGCTCGCGTTATTATGTAAAAAAAAAAAAAGAAATGAGAAGAAAATAACGATGGAGGTTTAAACACGGCGTCGTACGAGTGACAAAAATAAGGGACGGAAATAAATAACGCGTTTCAGATGTTAATATTACACGGTTTCAGCTCCATGAACTGATAGGGCACGTGCAGCGTGGTGTTGTTGTGCTCCACCAGCAGGTGACCTCGCCTGGGAGACGCCCCCACGACCAGAACCGTTTCACCCTTCAGCAGGACCACCTCCCCTTCACCCTCTTCTGGAAAGAACAATAACTCTACCCGTATTTGGAAAACGAAATCAAATATGCATAGTTCCAGGCCAATTTTCCCAGATCTTTATCTTTCCCATGTATTAAATCAGAATTCGTATCTTTCGTCAAATGATTAAATGCTAAAACTATGGTACTATTTAAAAATAGTATTAATTTTGCCGAAACAACTTGTGCATTTTTAACAATCGTAAAAACCAGATTCTGAAAATAGTAGCTTGCTTTTATAATTTCAATATTAATCTCTTCGGCAAATTTTAATTTTCTCTTCTTCTTCTCTCAATTTAATTTAAAAAGAAAAAACTAAACCTGTATATATTACACATGTATATAATCAAAAATAACTCCGTTTCTTTAAATACCGCGATACCGATATCGATATAAATATTTATAATTAAGAACGGTGCGCCAATTTCCAAGTTTGATAAGACTTTCACAAGAGCGGCCATCCTCTTACCTGGAAATGGCATCTTCATGATCCTGGTCTGCGGATAGCCCAACTTCGTGTTTCCAGTCACGGTGTAGGATCTGCTTGGCGGAAGCGGAGGCGGCCGTTCCTGGAACAAAATTCCGTACACTTTTCGTTTCATCGTTTCTCGCGTAACGACGCGAAAACTCGTGGAGAAAGAGAAGGAGAAGCATTCTCCCTCCCCCACCCCTTCTTGCTTACCAAATCCAATCCGAACAGAGTGCACGTTTGCTGGATCATCTTCTGGTCAGCGCACTTCTCGGATGGATCGGGCGGTGGAGTGCCGGCGATCGGCTGAGGCCTCGGCCGTGTTCCGGTTCCGGTACCCGTGGCCACCGTCACGTTCCTCTGCACGGTGCCCGTGGTCGTCGAAGTAGGTTGTTGAGATTTCTTCTGCCCTATACCGGATGTCACCCCTATCGTCGTCTTCCTGAGAGGCCATCTTCTTCGCACTCGCCATCCTCTCCACGTTGCCTACAGATAATTCTCATTTTTATTCCAACAAATTCTTTCTTTCTCTCTTTCTTTCTTTGGAATTTGGACACTTTTTACACGAACGTTTTTCTATGAGCTCAATTTTATGATATCGTAATTATTCTCAGCTGAGTTATTCTTTAAGGGAAGGTAGAGGATAGAACGAAATTAAAATTTTGTTTAAGGGAAAAAGGAAGAGAAGGAAGATGTTTCGTTCGAAAGATTTTTCATTCGCAATTAAGGAAATTATCCATTTACCTGTATCACGGTGGCGGCTTTCCTCCGCGTTTCGGAGCGCAGGTTCTCGAGCTGTTGCCTAATGCCCTCGCTAAGGAAGATGTGCCTCTTGCCGAGCGCCCAGCTGGTGCTCGCGCCGAATTTGCTCTTCAGCTGCTGCGCGTTCTGCAAGATGAGCTTGGTGTCCTCCACCGCTTGCTCCTCGGCGCGTCGCAATTGCTTGAACGGCGCGATAAGCCTGTACCTCGCGTTGAACGCCTTGAAACGCATCCGATGGGGATATCCTGCAATTTACCCGATATCCAATCGATACTAAATGATCTCAAAAAGTGACTTTAAGATATATATATTCGTGCATTTTTAAAAGAGTTATTCTTCTTCGAGTTTCTCGGCGATGATTTCTTTTTTTTACCCCCTCGGAAGACAAATGGCCGACAAGGGCGCGCGCGTGGATAAGACGAGGAGATCTAGCGCGCGTATGCAAATCCCCTGTCGCGGATAGTTTCAAGACGTACCGCCGGCCATTAGGTTCACCGTCTCGAGGACCTGGAGGGATCGTATCTGACGCATGGTCACGCCTCTGTCCAAGTGAAGGGGCGTCTCTGTGCCGTTGCTCCTGATGCACCTGACAAAGTGGGGCCTCGCGTGGACCAGGGTCCTCAGCAGATTGTCCAGCCTCGTGTGGAAGTCCTGCGTCAACGTCGAGATCGGCTCGTCCCCGTTCAACCTGGAAAAGAAATCGCCGACAATCGCGATGTCTCTCGATATCCTCGCGAGGTCAACGTCCTCTTACAGGTCTGTGTGCGAGGTAGGCGATATCCTGAAGCTGACACCTCTTGGCACCGTGTCGCTCGCGTACAGGGCTTTCAACTCGCTGCCGAACAAATGGGTAGCGAAACCGAAGCTGCACGTGTGCTTGTAGAACACGGCCACCAGGTCATCCGGGACCACGTCCTTGTTGGTATCTTTTCCAGAGAGAGAAGAAAATTTGATTGAATCTTGTACACATTCATTCGGACAAACGTTTATGCAAATCGGTGTAGGATAAATATTTTTTTCGATTCCTTCCGCAACACATTTTTCACGAACATGGATTTTCGATTCTAAGAGAGATGGTAGATTCTTTTTCTATCCAGGAAAAATATTTTTTCTTTTTTACCCAAGAAATCGGAAGCGTCGTAGGTGACCCTGCCAGCGAAATGTTGAATCCCGAAAGACCTGCAATCGACGGTCCTCGGCTCGAACAATCGCGGATTCTGCTTGTGCTGAACCTTCACTTTCGCCACGTAGCTCTCAGCCGTGCCTCGTATCGAGCATTCCACGTCCAGCATGCTCAACAATCCGGTCCTCTGCGAAACAGATCGCGATATAGCAAATCGTTCGGTCTCGAGTCGAAATTTTGAAAGTGGGAAGGATGGTCGTTCGAGGCGATCGATTACCAGGGACGAGATGAGATCGATACAGGGCACGTTGTCGACGTAGTCGACCTCCACGTCGCACCGGATGCCCTCGTCCCGGCAACTCTCGATCGAACTCTTGAATATATGCGTGTTGTAGAAGTGTTGCATCGTCTCCGCGCAAAGGTTGATGCACAGATGCTCCAGCTGGCTCGGCTTCGGGTCCTCGAAACCGAACATGTCCAGGATCCCGATGAACCCGTCCGTCGCGTGTCGTACCGCGTTGTTCAACGCGGTCATGCTTCTGGAACCGGTACCACCTGCGCGTGACACGAGAAAATCGACACTGATATCGAGATGGAACAAATTTCCGAAATTGATAACCGATTGATAAATTTATTCTTCAATTTCAATCTCAATGTCTTCCTTCCTAATTTTTTCTTTTTAATATACTCCTCGTGAGACAAGTTCAAAAATCGACGAGACTCGTCCACGGATTTTTCGATTAGAGAAACAACGTGGTGGAACGTTTGGAAAAATTGCGAAAGAACGAAATCCTCTTATACGTTTTCTCACACTTTTGATACGCGAGAATAGGGAATCATCTAACTCTTGGCAATCAATCGAGTGCTCCTACCCGCAGAGCTGCCAATAGTGGACGCGTGTTGACTGGTCAGCTCGGCCTGGTTATGAACAGACTCGTTGGAGTCGGACGACAAGGTGCCGAGGGTGGAGCCTAATCTCTTCAAGCTGTTGGCCCTCCTCACGATCGTGGCAACGGTGCGGCAGTAAAGAGCCTTGGCCAACGAATCCCTGGTCATGTTAGACTGCGCAAACGAACAACCATTCGTCGTGATTCCTGCTCAAAGGCCGAAGGAACGAGTCGGCATACCATGTTCGCGTCGCAGACCGACTTCACCAATTGGCCGCGGGCGTTGTGGGTCCTCGAGGTGAGCCCTCTGAGCAACGCTGGGGGCGGCACTCCCAGGAGGGCCGCGACCGACGCCAACTCGTTCTCGCCGATCACCCCCACCTCCACGCCAGGACGATCCGTGAAACCGACGTTGCCGAGGATCAACACCGCCGCAAGTACTCGGACCACGTCCAGAAAGGGTATACCCAGCACACCTGTCCACAATTTTTTCTTTTCTTTCATAAAAGAAATTACAGGAAACCTATTCTTATTCCAAGATTTCGATTTGGAACTGTTTTTTGGATATTATCGCGAGGGAGGAGATTTCGAATTTCACGTACCCAAGCAAGCTTTCCACGCTTGAAACCTGATCGCGTCCTCAGCCTCGTCCTGCCTGGTATCCCCGTGCTGCAGATACCTAAGGTTCTTCAGGTTGTAACCCTCCAAGTTAAGTTTGACTGGCGAGTGAGATGAATATCGTGAATGCAACGGCGCAAACAAGGGAAGATTAAGAAACTCGTTCCTTTACCTCGTTCCTCGTGCGACAGGCCGGCCAACATTTGGTAAAATATGTGATAATTCTTCTCGTCGGGTAGGGGCCTGATCACTCGAGTCTGGTCCAGAAAGTAACAATGTATCTTCGTTCTGTACAAGGCGCCGTCCGTCACTTGGACCTCGATAAAATGACCCTGAATAAAAACGATCGTTTTGCAATCATTCCATCCGCGTGGATTAAAAAAAAAAAAAAAGAGAGAAAAAAGGAAGAAAAAGAATAAAATTGTACTATTCTAGAACTTTCTGAATTGGTGGCAGTCTTTGCGGATCCCAGAGACCTCAGAACCGTGAACGCCGCCGCCAAATGTTTAAAAGCATCCGTTTCAGGACCACCTCCCGCCACGTCGAACAGTTGCCTTAGTAGCAACATGGAGGCGTACGTCTTCCCGGAACCGCTCGTTCCTGAAAAAGATGGAAACAATATAATATTCGCGAATATTCTCTCGTGAGAGAAAGAAAGAAAGAAAGAAAAAAAGAAAGCAGATTCGAATAGCGGATGATCGTTTACCGGAAAGAATGATGGCCTGCGGGTATCCAGTTTCCGACTGCTGTCTCACGGCCTCCTGAACGACTTTGTTCAGCTGGGGCGCCAAAGGTACGGCCCTGGTGCTCGTTAAGGTCAATGGATTCCCGACGTCCGTATATGGATTGATACAGACCAGTATGGGGCCCACGTTTGTCTGAAACGCGTTTCGATTATCTTACTCGTCCGATTGTCGGTCCGCTTGGGACCACGGGGGCCCCTCATCTTTGCGGACGACGCGAAACGAGACTACTTTTTCCTGTCCCGTCGTCCCGCTTTTTGCATCGTTATCGCGTATCAACCGCGTGGGTTATGGATGCCTAGATGCTTTGCAACGCAGCCAAGATTAATCGATCCGATCTCGAGATCGGCATTTATCCGTTTATCGTTTTCTCCTTTTCCAATCGATCGATTTTAAACATTTGAACATTGAAGATAATTTGTCAATTACCGTCGTTCGATTCCTTTCAAATTTTTCGATTCCTTTCGATCGGACAATTCCTCGAGGATTTTGTCGTTTTATTATATGCCGAAAAAAAGAATTGTGAACAATTATCGTCGGAGAAAAGGGAAGAACTTGTTTCCGATTCTTTATATTTTTCTTTCCAACTCGCGTAGACGCGATGATTCGATTCCGTTTTAAAAATTTTTTTTAACCAATGATCGTTCCCAATCGTGATCTTACGATGGATCGTTAATTATAACTAGAAGGAAACTACTATTACCATTACTAATAATCGACGAAACATCGATCGACAATCTACAACGATCCTCTTTCATCTCGATCCCGAAAATTACATCTTTTCTCTCAATTTTCAACGATAATACGTGCAACTGGAAGGAGAAGAAGCGAAAAAGCAAGAAGAAAGAGCGAGAGAGCGAGTTGAAAATAAGTGTAGCCAGGATGAGAAAAACGAGGAGCCGGGATGAGCGAGAGAGGCACGAGAGATTACGAAGGAGGCAGAGAGCGGAGGAGTCGACGTGCAAGGAGCGGCGAGGCTTTGGCGGGTCTCGATTCCTATTAGAAGCCCACCTAGAGAAAGCAACAGCCATGCACGAGGAACAAAAAGGGGGGAAAAACGCCCGAAAGCCGAGTGGGGGGGAGAGGGGGAGAGAGAGAACCGGTCCTATGTCGGGCCCCGTGGCCTCTGATTCCTCGCCTCGATTCCCTTCTGCTCTCTTGCGAGCTTTCGAGTAACTCTCTCGTACGATCGAGCTTAGATCCCTTCTCAACGCGACCTAACACCCGTTCCCTCCTTCCTTTATTTCGAATCACAATTCGCCGTATCTGATTAATACTGAGATGGTGAATAATTTTTTTTTTTTTCGTTACGTGTTTGTAATTGAAGTGCTTTTTTATTTACAACAAACGAAATAACGTATCTAAATGTTGTATCTAAATCAATACATCGATATATATTTTATTAAAAGAAAACGAACGAATACGAAGGAGGCGGGAGCAAGGCAAACGACCTGAAACGACAGCGCAAATAATTTATAAACGCAAAGAGAGGAGCAAACAAACGCGGGATGTACAATAATAAACCCCCTGTTGAAACGAAACGATCCGATAATGACGGCCGATAATTAATCCACGGGATATTCGAAAGGAGATCGCGTTCTTCGCGATGGCAAATAATTGTCGCCGCCCACCGGAAACCGCCGACCATCTTTTTGCCACCATCTTTTAGCAGACGCGATCAAACCGCTTGATATCTGTCCAACGGTCAACCACGATATCCCCATCCACGGGGATTATTATTATTTTCCTCCTCCTTCCTTTCTTTTCTTCCTCCCAAGGCATCCCCCCCCCTTTCTCCTCGCTCTCGACGACGACCCATTGAGAAACTCGACGAAATCCCTTCTTCTTTCGAGGGGATTCTTACGAAGAGGGGGGGAGGAAGAAATACCCGGCCACCTCGTTAAATTCGATAAACCGGCGGAGCAAAATACGGATAATCGATAGCTAGGGGGGATCGTCGAGAGGATCGTCTCGAAGAGTTTCGTTAATTGGCGCGGATAGATGGAGATTGAGAGGAAGAGGGGGGGTTTCGTGTTATCGAAAACGATTTTCGAAAATAATATCGATGGCGTTAAATGATTCGCGGACGGGCGGTATCTCGGGTAACGGGGCATTCATCTCAATTAGAGAGGCGGCACGAACTTATCGTGTCCTGTCGCCACTATCGAGGCCGAGAGTGATTGATGCACCGGCCGATTGAATTGGCGAAGGGCGAAGAATGCGGTGGCCGATTCGTTCTCCTACAACCGCGATTATAGAGAAATGGCGAAGTTGGATTACGCACGATATCCACGCCTTGCCGTTTTCTTAAATCGTAACTCGCTTACGTAAAATAGGAAACGGATCCTCTGCTCGATTTCACAATTTCGAGCGATAATGAGAACGACGTGGTGGCAATTTTCGTACGAGAAGAATAGGAGGGAGGTTTAAATCCGTCGATCGGGACAAAGGGGAGGAACTCACGTGGTACTGTTTGGCGCAGAATCGAGCTTGCAGACATTTGAGCACCGCGTCCTCCGTCAGGGGTCCAGGTAGATGAATGAGGTCGTCCAAGGCCGTGGAAGTGGCAGGCCCGGGAGAAGCCGCGGCACCTTTCGGGAGACATCGATGCTGACCCTGGTTGCTCTTCGCGTTTTTCACGTCGGCGATGATGCTGGAGATCGGCGGCGAGCGCAGGCAGCCCAGCGCCGTCACGCACGACACTATACCGTCGTCCGGGATCCCATTGTGCCGCTTCGGTGGATCCAAGTCTGTCCAAACGTGTCAAACGCTCGTTATTATATCGATTTCTACTTTCTTGTAACGCATTGTTCGAAGATAGCGTTACGTCAGTTTAAACCGAATCGAACCGAGTCACATTCACTGGTTTTACATCTTTTAAAAATTGTTACGCGACACGTTAAACAATCTCAATGCTGCAAGTCCGATTGTTACAATTTTTCTTAAAATAATACTTAAGGTTAGAAACCGAGTCGCGTTGAGATTAAAATTTTTAAAAATCGCATTTTTTTTCTTTCTTCTTTTTCTTTTTAACGTCGCGTAACAATCGAGATTAAGATAAGAAATATAGTAGTAAGCGTTGTTACCAAACATTTTCACTCGGAGAACAGAAAACGGGCGGAGGAGAGAAGCGTGCGAGAGAAGCGTATTCAAACGTATCGCGGTTAACTGTATCCCGTGTGCAATTTCGCCAGGCGGGGCTCGATTAACCGGAAGGGATTCGAGATCAGATGCGGCGTACCGAGCCACGTGAACCGCTTTTGCCGGCGCGCAAACATTTTTATTCTTCTCGGCTGGAAATCGGCGCGAAGGGCTCACGTCCGAATAAACCGCAAACTCTCTCTCTCTCTCTCTCTCTCGCCCGTTTTTTTTATACCTTTTTTTTGTTGCATCGAATCGAACGGATAGAAAAGTCGCAAAAAAAAAAAAAAAAAGAAAGAAAAAAAAGGTGGAGTGAGGAGGGGGTGGGGGTGGATAAAAACAAGCAGAGCCAAAATCCGGGAGCAGAGAAATGGTAAATAAATCATAAAACGTTGGGGAAATGGCAGTTCTGTAAACAGACGCGTTTACCGTTCCAATGATTTCGCGGGCAAAGCTTCGAACTCTGGTTTTATTTAAAACATCGCGTACACCCCCACCGCCCCACGGGGAAAAAGCTGCCCTCGCTGTGTTCTATCGCGAATTAACGTAATGACGATATTACGCGCCGTTTAAATATTAACGAGCTCGGAACGGACTCGATGAATGTCCAAGTGAACGGCACGGTACAGTTCCCGATTTACATATATATACCGCGATCCGTTTTAATTCGCAATAATCGACAGCACTCGTCGCTTATCCGACCGAGTTACGTAATAAATTCCACGGCAAACATTTCCCCTCCCCCTCCCCGATATCGGGCACGGTATTCGATTCCGTCGCGCTTCGTTCGGCCGATCGAACAGACACAAAATATTAAATCGCGGCGCGTATTAATCGATTCGTGGAAAAATAAATTCGATCGCCGTTCATTAACCTCCCGTTACGCGAACTTGATTTTGAAGAAACTCTGTTAAAAAGAGAAGAAAACCTATATATATATCACCCTTCGTGAATCGAATCACCAGCTTTCCCCTCGAGCGAATCCAAGTCCCTAAATCCTAAACGTTGAAGAGGAAGAAATGCGCCTAAAACAACGCCCGTCCAATCCCATATCCATAAAGGAAAGCCGCAACGTCCCGGACGAATCCGTGACACGGGGGGGTGGCGACGAGGGAGGGCGCGTGCACAGCGTCGTCGCGCGGCACCGCAGCATACTGACCGGATATTAAATTATTAGCAGCGGTCGAGTTGTGGCCGAGCGTGTTCGCGGTGACGGCGTGATTGACGTGCGGATGAACGATGGCGGACGCCGTCAACGTGTGCCCCGAAGGATGGCCGAGGGTGTGCGGCAGTGTACCCGAGATCGGCAACGTGGTCCTCGGCGGGACGGCGGGCGCGGGGGACGACGGTACCCCGCCCTTTTCCGGGCTCTTGGACAGGGGCGCGGAGGCGGCGCTGTTCGGCCCTGAATTGTTCGGCGGCTGGTTCACGTGCAGCCGGTTCCTCAGGGTCACCAGTTCCGTGCTCAGGCTCCTGAGACGCTGCTGGAGGTGCACGGCTTCGTTCGAGGACGAGGCATCTGAAACGAAAATCTTGCTAGAATAAGATGCTTCGATTCTTGTATTCTGTCTTCGGAGAATTAATCATTTTGACGCGAATAAGTATATTTTCGTCCCATTCGGAGGAACAAGAAGTTGGTCCATTCAACAATGGATGGAAACTTGGATCTCGGTCGAATTAACCATCTCCATCGAAAATTATATACACGATTTCATACCACCGTATTATTCGCTCGATTAAAAGCGACGCAAGTTATTCATTTCTACGATACTTCCGTCGATCCAATTTATCGAATTGCGAATAACGCGTGACATTGAAAAACATGGATCGATCGTGCGAACCACGTCCCCCGGTGGAAAATCCGATCCGAGAATCGAAATTCGTCGAATTTGGAAGAACGTTTAACAGGGGTCGGGATAGGTCGGTCGGTAAAAATGGTTCGGTACGTAGGGGAATGTTTGTTATGCGCGGTGGGTGGTTGGCAAACGAGGGTACGCTTCCTGGCGGCGATAAAAGGGTTATTGCGCGTTTCGCTCGCGAGCAAACACCGCCAAATTCGCAAATTCGTGGCTCGTCCCTCGTTTTCTAAATGAATTATTTCTATATCGGCGAAATGGCCGAGCGGCCTCCCGACTTCCCTCGCCCCCCTCCTTCCTGAATTTTCCAACGTGTCCACGTTATAGGCAATTTAGCCGGGGCAAAGGCGGCAACGAACGAGCAGCCCCCGTTTACGTTTAATAGCCGACTGCCAACCCCCGTGGAAAATGTACTTAGCGCAACAAGCCCCGTGTTGCCGTGTTGAATATTTCACGTGGAAATTGCACGCGTCGCGTAATCGCGGGGCGATCCCTAAAAAAGGGAAAAAAGAAGAAAAAAGGAAGGAAAGGAAAGGGAAAAAGGAAGAGAAAAAGAAATTTCCCGCCCTCGTTAGCCATTGATCGCGCCACGTGGAATTATTCATTTAGCATGATAATAGCGGCTACACACGATAATATTCAACGAGTTCGTTAATGCGCGATGGAGTAGGAGTAGGATCGATAGAAGCGAGGAGGTGATTCTCGCGGTGTTTTCTTTTCGATCATCGTTCGTTCGACTCGAGAAGAGGGATATTGATATCAATGCCTTTCTTCCTTTTCCTTTCCTCTTTCTCTGGTCGATCGAATCGAGCCAGAAGAAGAAACGCAGAGGAACCAATTTTGAGAAATTTTAATCGCGAGCGATCCCTCTACTCCCTCCTTCGTTTGCGTTATTTATCATTCCCCGCTGCGCTTCATTAAGAAGGAAATCTAATCACGGGAAAATGTAAGGAATAATTCGATCAAGGAGGACTCGCGTCACGGAAAATTATCGAGGTATTAACCAGCACGGAACATTGAAACGCGGTTTTCAAACGGGCACCAGTTGGACGAGTTTCACGAATATGGGACACGAGAGAGGCTGGTTCACGCGGCACGCAGATACGCGGTCGTTTTGTCATAGCGGACGTGTTCGTTTTTTAAATGGTGCCGATTAGAAACCAGTATCCCGTAACCAGCGTAGAAAACACGTCTGAAAATATCCTAAAAATAGATGGAAAATTTCGATAACATCCTATCGATATTTCTTTTTTTTTTTTTTCGTCTCTTCTAATCGCTCGAGTAACAGTAATCCCGTATTACATCCGAGCAAGGAATCCTGAGAATTTAATTCCCCTCCTTGGGAAAAATGCGATGCGCTTGCACCGCGAGCGGAAGCGGAATCGGATCTTTTGACAGCCGCTTCTCAACTTTTTCCTCCTCGTGGGGAAAGCGGAAGAATACACCTCGAGCGATACACCTGTTCTCATCCACTGCTACTGTCATTAATGTCACGTAGCTGCGAATTAGGACGAGTCTCACCTTCTTCCTTTATTTTTTCCTTCTCACCGATCTTAATCGCATCCCCGATCTCGACAATTCTTCCTACGAATTTTTTTACACGTTGGTAGAGACAGTATATAAGATGTAGTAGTAGGTCATTGATAATAATAATTGATAACAAAATGTGAAATGCCCTCGAAGTATCGAGGGAGAAGAGAGGAGAATAGAAGGGACGGAAAGGATGATTTTTCGGCCTCGCCCTGTTAACTCGCCCCCGTGAAAGACACCTGTCGATCGAGAGGTCAGGGCGCACGCGAAGAGCCGGCACACACCTGTCAACTCTACTTGATCTCACGCTCGCGTGACAGATCCCCCTCGTTTCTCCAACTCTCGTTTCTACGTCTCCGCGCTATTGTGTCTTGGATTAACGGTACCCGGTGGACGGCTGTCTACGAGCCGAGTCAGGAATAGCGAGATCCTCGCGAGTTATTCACGAGAAACGGGAGCAATCCCGCGAGAAAGCTAAGACAGACATGACATCTCTCGTTCCTTCTGATGAGGGTTGGAAAACGGAAGGAAAGGTGCCATTTCCTTCCTTTCTTTGGAAACTTGCGAAAAAACTACTCCTTCTTCTCTTATTTCTTTTTTTTTTCCCCCTTTCTTTTTTTTATTTCTCTTCTTTTTCGTTTGTGACCGCAAGAAACGAAGTCGCGGCGGGGAAAAGGTGGTTCGTTTTCCAGAGAGGGTGAGGAGACGCGTCGAACACTCGGAGGCGAAGGAAGTGTGACTTTCGAAATAATCACTCCTTTCCGGGCGACGGCGCCCGAGGAATCGAGATTTACGAGCGACCATAGCGCTCGTACACTTGGCTTCTTTTCGCTCCACTCTACCCTCTGACTCATTCACCGCCACCATTTTCATTCATCTTTACGCCAATTCGCCATCTTCTTTTTTCCTCTTCTTATACCAAGAATAATGCTTTGTCACGCTTATTCTCGAGAATGGAAAATACGTACTTCTCTATCTATATATATATATATAAATTGTAATTTTTTTTTCACGGATCCTCGATACGAACGATTGATCGCAACATGGATCCTGTTCGAACGATTTTGATTCAGATATGAAAATAAATCGTCGTCGCGTTCTCTTTTTCAATGTTGCGAGAGATCGTGAACGTCGATTATCGCGCAGCCACGTCGAATACAGATCGTAACGTCTGAGAGAGCGGCGCGTAAATAATGCAACGCGCGTCGACCGATTCGCGAGCCGCCGTTAAATAAGTTATTTCCTCGAGCCTGTTACGAAACTAATCTCGTATCCGGAAGTTAGTGGCCATTAGAACCGGTCGTACCGACTATATATAGATACTCGAATTAAAAAGGAAAGCAGGAAGAATATCGCGAGGAGAAATTAACGAGGGGAGCAAATATTTCAAAAAAAAGGAAAAGGGAAAAGTGAAGAAGATAATAAGATAGATTTATCGGCTCGTAGAGAGACGAAAAGAAAGGGGAAAGGTGAAAGGGAAGAAAAAGAATAATTAACGAAGAGAAGGATGATCAAAGAAGACAAAGAGAAGAGAAATTCATTGAAAGAGGAAAAAAGAAACACCAAAGATCAAAAAAAAACGACACGACGTCATGGCTCGAGTTAGAGAAAATAAAGAGAAGATCTGAAAGAATGAAAAACGAAGAAGAGGCGGGAAAGAAAGCACCGCTCGTATTATCACAACGAGGTGAAAGTTCAATTCGATTTTGCGGTAAATGCACGTATATATAATCGTATATATCGAGGTGACGATGTTTATCCCTGTGAAAGCATACATATCCGAATCGAGGTTTAAACGACTTTTAGACGAAGACCTATCTCGATCTATAGTTTCGTGAAAAATTCTCCGATCGACACTTGGACGAGTTTTGTAGTTTTCAAGTCGAGGGATCATCTAACCAGAAACGAACCGACTGGGATACTTGTGCCCTTTCGACGAATTAATTATAATCTTCCCTTGCTATCGTATCGTTTCAAGCTTGGAGGACGACACTTTCCATCAGACTTTACGCATGCGGGAGAGACGAAACGGAAAGGGTCTCGGCAGGTATATACACCGGACGAGGGGCAGGTCCTAGCGCGGCGGAATTAAAGCGAACAGGTACCCTTGCTGGGTACCTGAATGCCCGTTCGAAGAAAAACAGGTTCTTCTTTTTCGTCTTCTTCCTCTCACGGCCACTTCCATCTACACCACGTTCGCGTTAACACCGGGGAAGAATCGTCTTCTAGCCGGAATACGCTCCTCTATTATGAGGAGGGAGTACGGGACGAAAGGGGAGAAAAGGAGAAGAGGGAGATTCCCCCTCTTTTATTCGCAGCCAGGGACACGTAGTGAACCTAGCCAACACTCGTTATCCCGATTCCAACTTGAATTCTAACTGGATTCGTGACACGGAATTGCTCGATCCCTTTCGTGCGAAAAGAAATGTAGATTTCCACCACTTTTCGAGGGAGGAAACGCGCGAAACGAGGATACGAGATGTTGAACATCTTGTGGATCGCTATGGGGTTATAGGGAATTGGTAGTTTTCTTAATTTTTCGAAACGATATCTGTGACGATATCTTTGTGATAATTACATACGATGTTTCCCGATACAAGTGAAGAAAATATATATATCTCTGAAACTCGCCAACGATCGTATTTGCGAAAAGTTAATAATCGTGCTCGAATTCGATCGTGGAACTCGTGATTATCGTATCGCAATTTCAGTACTCGAGTCACACGATACCGCGAAAGATGTAACTGTATCTGTTCCGAGGAATCTCCCTGTGAAGACTTTCGCAAAGTGAGAAACTAAAAGTGAGAGGGGGAAAAAAAGGAAAAAGGGGGGGAGACTATCTTAAACACGGGTGTTCGAGGCGACCGGTCAGATAAAACGCGAAGACGAATCGATCGAACGGGAAATACCTCGCATTCCTCCTCCGTCGAAAGAACCGCTTCGAACGGGGGATCATACACGATTACTTCGCTGAGAAAAGAAAGAGATCGCGCCATCGATCGATTCTCCCTTCCTTGTTACGCGTTTCAAATAACGCTTGCTCTCGAAAAAAAAAAAGGAAAAAAGGAAAGAGAAATGGAAAAAACTCGCGCGAAAAATTCCTTGAAACGATCGCGTGAGTGAATCGTGTTCGCGAACGAAAACAAGATGACAGGAGGGGATAGAGATCGATGAGGGATTTGTCGAGGATTTCGAGCGGGAAAAGTTGAAACAGCGCGTAATCGGTTTTACACGCGGTTGCTACTCGATTAACGCGCAACAACGCGAAGAGTCGAAAAGCCGCGGCCGGGGGAAAAAAGCCTCGTAATCGAGCCACGAGGGAAGTTTCAGCCCTGTGGAAAGACCGAACTAACGACGAGGATCGTAAAAAAAAAGTTAAAAAAAAAAAGGGACAAAAAGGGGGGGAGGGAAAAAAAGAGGGAAGCAGTTGCAGAAAAGCGGGAAAAGGGGGATAAAAGCGTTTTCCCGGCGAACACTCGCGGTAGGCGAGATCGAAATTTTTTAGTCCCTTCCCCCCCTCCTCCCTCCAGTCGGGGCACGGTAAATAGAACGAAAATTTTAATTGGCGGATGCCAAGAAGGGGAGGGTGGAAAAAAGGAACGATGCCGCGGAAAAACAGTCGAGCGGAGAAACAGGGCGAAACTTTCAACTTCCCTTGTAATTCGGCGGTTTTACTCCCGAAAAGGGGGTTTCGAGAGAGAGAAAAAAAAGAGGTTCGAACGCTACGTTAACTACGAAGGATTACAGGCTTTTTATCAAGCACAAGGGAAAATTTCTCTAATTTTTCACGTTTCGCGGGCGTGTTTCCATCGTCTTTATTCCAGGGATCGTAACATCATCTTACGATCCGAGTTTCGATCATTCGAATTTTCTTTTTCGAAGGGAACGGGGGGGAATCCGCGAACGCGTGCCCCTCCATTAACAAGAGCATTAAGAAGCACCACTTTCTCTCCAGCCCGGTGTTTAAAAATATTCTTCCCACCGGCGAAGATTCCGGAAGATGGAACCAGGCCAAATGTAAAATTTCGCCTCCACCGATTCCCGTCTTTCTCTCGTTCCAACACGATATTTGCCGTGGCGGCGGTCGAGTAAAAGAGTCGAGTGTTGAACGAACCACGAAGATGGCGGTGTCTCTCCGCGAGGAGAATTTTCGATGGACGAGAGCGGGACGATTCGCGCGATTATTTTCGAAAACCGATGACGGTCTGGACGCCCTGGGAATGCGTGTATCTTCCGAGAAGCGGAAGAAAGTCGACGCGAAAGATACGCGCCGATGGCCACTACCTTTTTTCACGACCTTTCGAGCGAAACCGAAACTTACACTCGACGAGGCGGCTGACCTAAGCGTCGATACACAAAGGAGCCTCGAAAGAAGAAAGAGAACGAATTTGTGTGCGTTTGTGTGCATGCGAGAAAGGCAGGCTCGACCTCGGGGTCTAATCAGATGCGAGTTAATCCAGGCTGTTTCTCTACCCTTAAGGATCGTCCACACGCGTGGAAGAGGTTAGACTGTGTTTTAAAAGTTAGATCCTCGCTTATAATTAACGTTTGGGATTGAATCGAAATTCTTGGTTAATTCGATAACGATGAATATCTCCCTAGATTTCATAATTTCTTACGTACAGGAAAAGATCCAGGCTGTTTCTCTATCCTTAAGGATCGTCCACACGCATGGAAGAGGCTGAGTAATGTTTTAAAACGATCGTCGTTTATAATTAATGCTTGGAATTGAATCGAAATTCTTGGTTAATTCGATAACGATGAATATCTCCCTAGATTTCATAATTTCTTACGTACAGGAAAAGATCCAGGCTATTTCTCTATCCTTAAGGATCGTCCACACGCGTGGAAGAGGCTGAGCAATGTTTTAAAACGATCATCGTTTATAATTAATGTTTGGAATTGAATCGAAATTCTTGGTTAATTCGATAACGATGAATATCTCCCTAGATTTCATAATTTCTTACGTACAGGAAAAGATCCAGGCTGTTTCTCTATCCTTAAGGATCGTCCACACGCGTGGAAGAGGTTAGATCGTGTTTTAAAAGTTAGATCGTGGCTTATAATTAATCGCTTGGAATTGAAATTCTTGGTTAGTTCGATAACGATGAATATCTCCCTAGATTTCATAATTTCTTACGTACAGGAAAAGATCCAGGCTATTTCTCTATCCTTAAGGATCGTCCACACGCATGGAAGAGGCTGAGTAATGTTTTAAAACGATCGTCGTTTATAATTAATGCTTGGAATTGAATCGAAATTCTTGGTTAATTCGATAACGATGAATATCTTCCTAGATTTCACAATTTCTTACGTACAGGAAAAGATCCAGGTTGTTTCTCTATCCTTAAGGATCGTCCACACGCGTGGAAGAGGCTGAGCAGTGTTTTAAAACGATCGTCGTTTATAATTAATGCTTGGAATTGAATCGAAATTCTTGGTTAATTCGATAACGATGAATATCTCCCTAGATTTCATAATTTCTTACGTACAGGAAAAGATCCAGGTTGTTTCTCTATCCTTAAGGATCGTCCACACGCGTGGAAGAGGCTGAGCAGTGTTTTAAAACGATCGTCGTTTATAATTAATGCTTGGAATTGAATCGAAATTCTTGGTTAATTCGATAACGATGAATATTTCGCAATTTCTCACGTAGAGGAAACGAAGATGAAAATGTTCCTTCTTGTTGTTCAAAGTTCTCTTTTCCCGAGAGTTAATTTAATTTCTTCTGGCAACCAATTACTTATTCAAAGGAAAATAAGCCGTAAAAATGTTTCATTTCCGGGCCGCTACCGAAATGAATGTAAATGCATTTCGAAACTGGACGGAAACATGACAAATTAGAAAGGTGGAGAACGCCCGTAAACTTGGAAGACACGTAAAGTTATTTACTTAACCTCGAACGAGCTGCGCTTACCTTAGTGGCAGAGAGCCAGAATTAAAAGCGGCACGAATCGCGGGTTTAAGCTCGGGAAGAAGCTCGGCCGTTGCGTAGCTTGTAAACAAGATTTAAGAAAACTGGACACGCCAAAGCGTTTAAGCGAAATTGCACGAACTGGTCCTCTAAGTTTTCTGCGGCACAGCGCAGAAATTGCGGCGAATATTCCCGGATAAACCGAAACGGAAATTTTACGAATGTCCGGGAATAAGATTAATAATAAGATTGAATAGGGATGAGTAATAAAAATTTTTTTCTTTCGCTGAAATAACCTAATTGCTCGCCTCTTCTTTCCACGAGAAATAGGAAACTCTTTAAAGAGACTGCTCCTCGCTCGTTCGAAACGAACAGACGAATCCCTCGTATCAGAGTATTAAAACGGACAACGAGCGTTAATTAATACCCTTTAATTTCACGTGTGTGTCGCCACGAATCACGTTCCAATTTATAACCCTTTACGCCCGTCGTATGGCAATAAGTGTGACCGGCCTGCACGAGTGGCGTTATCGTTATAAACACGAGTAGAGAACACGAGTAACGTTATGTTCGATCGAGACACGCGGCGATTTCTCCTTCATTTCTCCCCTCCCTTCGTTCTCACCGTTAAATAAGCGATGGTATTTTAGGATGATATTTCAGGATCGGGTACTTTTTGGGCGTAACAATGATATTTCGATACATCACTATTCCAATTCTGTAAAATTGAATTATGCTTGAAACGTTTAAATTACGTTTCTGTTTATTTCCGTTCTCGGTATAATTTCGGATTAAAAAGGGGGAATTAAAAAAAAGAATCCGCGCGCGTTTTATCCGCGTTTTATAATTCATGTTCGGGACAATTGATTTTTCACGAATACTCGATCCATTTATTTATTCTCGCGAAATTCTATACCTCGAGAATAAATTTCTAAAAATTGCTAAAAAATCGGAAGAGTTAACGATTGGATTTTCGGTATGAGCGCCACTTAAAACCGACCTGTACGGAGAAAAATATGCACGCTATCGCGATGTATCGTTGCGCAGGTTCGCGAGGCTGCGATCCACGCGATTCCCTCGCTTAGCGTACGTTCAAACGATCCTCCGTGTATATAAAACCGTCGACCGTGTTCCGTTAAAATAGGATAGAAACAAAAAGTGGCGCGTTGAATTCGAAACTCGCCGCTTCTTTACCCCGGCGACAACTTGGAATTCACTATTTAAACCGGCCTCCCCACGAAACACCACCAACCCGGGAACGTTTCCAAAAAAGAGTTAGAAGATAGCCCCCAGGTGGTGACCTGGCTACCCCTAATACTCCGCAATTTATGCACACACGCTTGTACAATCTTGGCCGGATCCACCGGCTAAATTGTCCTTAATGTCTCGCTATTTATGCCCGCTAATCAACTTCTATAATTCAGGATCAGGTAAATCCTAAATGTGCTCCCCCGGGTATGTATCTTTTAGGTAAGTGTATCAAATTCGAAGGATAATTTTTTAAAGTTTCCTTCCAATTCGTCGATTCGAAATTGTTTTGATCGAAAGGATAAAATTCGAATATCTCGGATCTAATTTCAAAATTACATTCAATTTTAATAATTTGTCGAATGTTATCTTAAAACGTTCCTCAAATTCGTCGTTAGCTGTTCTATCCTCATCAATATACGATACACGCGGTATCGCAATTTCCATCCGCCCAATTTCCATCCAATTTTAAATTACTTAAATATTCAATTCTAAAACATCATACAAACATTACCTCAAAGCGTCTCGAACCCATCGCTATCCGTCTATGCACAATGCACGTTTGGTATTCAACATGATATATAATACGCGGTATACGAACCAATTTTCCATTCTAACCCCATTTACATCTAATTTCAAAACCTTAAATGCTCAAACATTCGAAAAGAAAAATTGTTTGCTGAACGCATCTCGAATCCATCGCTACCTATATTCGCAACAATACGAATATTCCTCAGTGTACACATTTCCATTCTCATTTATATCTAATTTAAAAATCTTAAATATTCGATTGTTGTCAAGTATCGAAAGGAAAGATTGTTTGCGAAACACTGGACGCATCTCGAGTCCATCGCTACAATGCAAGTATTCGTGTACATATTTCTGATCTCATTTACGTCTATTTAAAAATCTTAAATATTCGATTGTTGTCAAGTATCGAAAGGAAACACTGGACACATTTCGAGTCCATCGCTACAATGCAAGTATTCGTGTACACATTTCTGATCCCATTTACGTCTAGTTTAAAAATCTTAAATATTCGATTGTTGTCAAATTTTTCGAGTATCGAAGGGAAAGATCGTTTGGAAAGCGGTGGACGCAACTCGAGTCCATCGCTAGCCGCCTATGCACAATGCGCGCTCGTGTTTATCCTCGTCGGTGTGAGATGCACGTGGTGCACAGGCCAGAGACAGTTGCAGTGGATGGTACACTCGCTTAGGCCGTTGCCCCGCATAAATCCAAGCGAGAGAGAATCGTGGAAACTCTCCCTCCGCTCGGCTTCGTTCCATCAAGTTTCGAAGAT
Organism: Apis cerana; assembly: GCF_029169275.1. Classification (NCBI taxonomy): domain Eukaryota; kingdom Metazoa; phylum Arthropoda; class Insecta; order Hymenoptera; family Apidae; genus Apis; species Apis cerana. The sequence continues at coordinate 8,182,194 of NC_083861.1, forward strand.
GGGTCAAGGGAGGAACGTTTCCTTGGAAAAGGGATGTCGCCGTTCGACGTAAACAAATCGACCTTCGATCTCGCGTCGAAAAACGCGATCCACCGTGTCGAGGATGTTATCCTCCACTCTACGACGAGAGAGGGAGGAGAAGGGAGAAGGCTAATGTTTAACCATCTCGGAATTTAATTTTCCCTCCCTTCTTTCTTTTCCCTCCCCTTCCGAAGATTAGAACAATCTAATCTAAAGGATATCCTACGAGATGCCTCTTTTTAGATAGATTTTGATGGGATCGAAATGGGATCGATGGATCGCGGTAACTGTATAGTCAAGTTTTTGCCTCCCGTACGATCTTCTATTTTTCGTTTTTCTCGCTTCCTTGCCGTGACTCGTGAGAGGAAAGAAATAAGATGGGCGAATAATACGGCGAACGCCCCACCACGAGGATCCGTGGCTTCAGATTGCCAGAAAGCGATGGTTAACGACGCTCCAGGCTACGACGCGATACCAGATCCCTCGGATCCCGAGCACGAGCGAATCGTTAGAACCGATGAACTCGTGAGTTGGCTCGTAGAAGAAGAAAAAGGAGAAGAGGAGAAAAAAGAGGAGTGGAGAAGAAAAATTTCGAGAAAAAATGGTAAAAATTATCCGTGGGCATTCCAGTTATCCGGGACACGGAGGGGAAAAAAAAATTGATTGGAACGATTGGTAACACGGTCGTTCTTATAATAAGAACAGGGGTTTAAATCGGTCTTATCTGATCCGATAAGTTCTTTGAAAGCGAGCCGGGTAACGTTTAATGATCGCGGGATAAAAAAAGAACGGGAGGACGAAAGAAAGAAAGAGAGAAAGAGGGAAAGGTAGGAAGGAAGGAAAGAAGGAAGGAAGGAAGGAAGGAAGGAAAAAGAAGGGTTGGAATCGGCGCGGAGGTCTTTAATGACGTAACAAAAACTACTAATTACTCGGGCTAAGATAATTCCTGAATACAACGTGGCACAATGTAACGATATCTCGAAAGATCTCTCACGTCCCGGGGACAATTATGCGTGCTTTTCCTGCAAGAAATATAATTACGAAGCCCGAGGCCGCGTGACCGTTTCCTGCCCTCCTTCCATCTCGCTCCGTTTCGAGAGATCGAAACGCTTTTGTCCTCGTAATTGCGATCGTGCAATCGACAATCCATTCCCCTATCTCCTCTCTCCCTCCCTCGGCAACTAATCGACGTAATCTTCTTTCAGGGAATCCTTCCTGGATGCTTCTTACCCTAACCTACGAATTATCCTCTGAATTCTTAAAAAAAATATATATATATATGAAAGAAAAAAATTCTTTCGAAAAGAAAGAAATCTTCGCGAAAGAAATATACACGAGTCTATGTCTCTAGAAGAAAAAGTTTTACCATTAGATTTTGAAAAATAGAAAAAGAAATAACAATCAAAGAGAGTACGAATTATCCTTTTTCTTCGAATTCTTGGAAAAATATAAAACTTGAAGAAATCTTTTTCTCTAGACGAAACAAAAGAAACAATATACGAGTCCATAGAGTTTTACACTTTTCTCTAGAAAAGAAAGAAATCTTCTCCTCCGGATGAAATAAAAATACAAGTTTTACCATTCTGGATTTTGAAAAAAACGAAAAAGAAGAGGAACAATCAAAGAGAGGCGCGATCTCTCGTCGATGGAAATTAAGGAGTCGCGTCGATGACGACACGATCTCGATCTCGCGGAACGGTGAACGCCACAACGTGAACGGCCATAAATTTGATCGTCGCGGAGCGTGTGCGCGTGTTTCGATCGGCCAATCACTCTTGTTTCGGGTTACTTAATAATAATAAACGGAAATCGGTGACGGGAGAGAATGCGCGGAAGAGGGAAAACGGTCGAGGAGCGGGAGAGGAAACGCGTGGGCGTGAGAGCGAGAGGGCCGAGTTAGAGAGCAGAGTTCGGCGGCGGTAGAGGAGAGGAAGAAGGATTCGTGACGGGGGCGAGTCGGTGCAAGGAGTCGGACGATGATTCAGAGACTCTCGTTTCTCTTCCTCCCCTCCTCCCCTTTCTCCCCGTTCGTTCGAACGAACAGCGCGAAGAAATGACGGGTGAAAACGATGATAAAGCGTTTAATGTTTCGGTGCGTGGTTTACGGGGAGGAAACAATACGTCCCGTGGGGATTAAACGTATAAAGTAAGAGTTACGATTGCTATCGCCAACGAGAATCAACCCTGACGAGATAATAAATTTCATTAATCGAGCAAATACGCGTGAAAACGCGTCCTACACATTTGCTTCAACGTAAATATACGAGGAAAGGAGGAGGAGGAGGGGAGAAGAAGGAAAAAGGAATCCGTGGGAAAAAAGGCGATGCGCGAAAAGGATGTGAAAATATGTGTATATGTATATACATATGCTTTTACGCGAGCAAGAATAGTGAAATAATGCAACGAAATTTTAATCCTTGTCGCATCGAGGAGATTACGCGTACGTGACGCGAATTACGCGCGACGTATAAATTCTCTAAATAAATAGAATGAAAGGCTTCTAAGCGAAAAAAGATGCGCGTGCACGCGAGGGATGTTTTCGCGACTGTTACGCGTTTTCTGTTTGGACGGCGCAGGTGTGGTGCAGGGGGTAGGGAAAACGAGCCGAGAAAAACAGGAAGGAGGGGGAGGGGTATTAAAACATTTCTTCAAAAGGGAATCTTCCGAGAAGGAGGAAAAGAAAAAGGGTGGTGGGGAGGGCAAGTTGAAAGAAGTCGCAAGTGTCCTCGTACGGAAGCGTCTCGTACGGAAAAACACGTTTTCTCGCGCGCGACCTCCTCTAATGAATCTTTTAACGACCATCCCCGGAGCGAACGAGTTAATAAAGCAAACACCGATTCAAAGGTGTATGAATGACAGGAAAGTACGGGACGTAAACCGTGGAGCGTAATAGGTAAGAGGAAAATCCTCCGGTTTTCCACGGTAAAACGCTTCGTCGACCTGTCCGCCCGGTGATAAGAATGCATCGCGTACAGGCAATCAAGAGGTGGAGAAACCGCGAGGACGACTGTTTTAACTGTAAAACGCAGGTAAAACTTGGCTCGTACGATTGCCAGCCAGCCCCCGGTGCGGTTCTTCGGTTTTTCAGGGGCGTAGCCGATAACGCGCGGCGCCCCTCGCCCGCAATTTCACCCGAGCGGAATCATGTCAAGAAAAAAGAAGAAAAAGGACGAAAAGCGACTCGATGATGGTACACGATGGTGCAAAAAGTAGGGATTACGCAGCTCGCAGTAAAAGGGCATAGCCACTTGTAACTTGATTACGGTTCGGACGTTGAACGAACAGCGATGAATAAAGGCGGAACCGGGGGGCTTTGACGATCGCGTAAAAGAATGAATGAGAGAAGCAAGAATGAAATTGCAGGGGGGAAGAAAAAAGGAAAAAGGAAAAAGGAAAAAGGAGAGAGAGAGAGAGATCGTTCAAACCACTCTACGCGTGCAACTTTTTAAGAGCCATTAAAAAATAACGCTCTTAATCCGCGCGGATTTTTACTTCTGGTAGGGCGGGCAACGTGACGTTTAAACCTCGTTTCTCGAATCGTTTCGATTGTCTCTTTCTTTCCGCATGGGAGGAGAATTATTTAAAATTCGTAAAAGGCGAGGAGAAGGAGGAGGAGGAGGAGGAGAAGAGACCATATTTCTCGATCCTCTCGTCGTCGTCGTCGTCGTCCTCCTCCTCCTTCTCTTCCTCTCCCCTCCGCTCGCGAGTATGTCGCATTTAAATCGTGCAACGTCCGTGAAAACACGACTCGACGCGCTCAAAACGAAAAGGACGATCGAGAGCGATGCCCAGTGGCGTACCTTGAAGTTTCTTCTCGGTCTCCCAGAACTTTTGCAGCTCCGTAAAGTACTTGTCCAGTATGAAGACCTTGGAGAGGCCCAGGGTGGCCATCTCAGGTGGTCGAGGCTCGTTATCGGCTAGAATTTTCTTCACCTAAATTCGACTCTGTCGCACCTTATCTTTCTTCCCCCCTCCCTTTCTTTCTCTCTCTCTTTCTCTCTTCTCTTTTCTTCTCTTCTCTTCTCTTCTCTTCTCTCCTCTTCCCTTCTCTTTCTTTCCTCGCACCACGTCCAACGCACGATGGATCAACGGGCGACAAACACGGGACGATCTTCACGATTTTCACAGATCACCCGCCTGACGTCTGACCAATTGCCAGTTCATCGTGTCCTCGGCACACTCGTCACCGCACTCGCACATTTTCCTTCCGTTTTTTCACCTCTTCCCTCCCTCTCCCCCCACCCACCCCCCCTCCCCAAACTGTCACAAACGGATAAACAGAGTAACACTGGACGAGAGAACTGGACGGATCACATAGCGCCTCCTCCACGATATATCGTTACATCCGTTATTTATTATTCACTGTGGAACGCGCGCACGAGGGAAAGAAGAAAAAAAAAAATCCACGTATCACGGGGTTCACTAACGGATCTCGAGTCGAAGAATCGAAAAAATCAAAGCGTTATTTTTTTTTCTTCTTTTCTTTTTCCCCTTTCGATCCAGGGACGAGAACGTCAACTGTAGTATCGGGGGAGGAGAGGGGAAACGGAAATTTTCCTCGAGAAATTTCGAGAAACGCTCGCTCTGCTCGAAAAGCGTCGTTCCCTTTCCTCTCTCTCTCTCTCTCTTTCTCTCTCTCTTTTTCTCCTCGAGACTCTCTCCTTCTCCTTCTCCCGCCTCTTGTTCCAAGATCCTCTCTCTCTCTCTCTCTCCCCCTCTCCCTCTTTCTCTCTCGCCTCCCTCTCTCTCTCTCTTTCTCTCTTTCTCTCTTTCTCTCTCTGTCTCCCCGAGAGCGGAGAGTACGCAGCAGTTGGATAACTTCACCGTGAGAAGCACCTGTCGGTGCGTTTCGTATTAACGTTCGGCAAGTTTCGGTGGAGAAGAGAAGAACGGACGAGGTGACACCGAGCCGGGCCCGCGTTCGCAGGAGCACGAAGAGCGTGGCGACTCGCCGAGTTCAACTGGGCGTCATTGTTGCCTGGAACCCACCTCCGTGGCTGAGGCCCTATCTCTTCTAAGGTGTCTTCGAGATAACTCGAGGTGGCCTGCCTCACCTGGCCACTCTGTGGAACGCCAGTTAGGTGGAAGGCGGCACACACGAGCCCGTGAGCCGGGGTCCAGGATGTCTGGTCGGTCGGGCAACGGGGGTCGGCCAAAGTGGAGGGGGGCACCGCTCTCCCCTCCTCCCCTCCTCCCTCCCCTCCCCCTCCGCCTGGACCGTTGCTCGTGGATGCTGCATGGAAAAATGGCTGGGGCCCTAGACTCGTCCTACCCATCTCCCTCGAGACCGCGGATCGAGCCCGCGAGATGCGCTATTCCGCTCGAGCGGCGAATACGATATCCCGTGCTTGCAGCACCACCACGTTCGATGAACTGTTGTTTACAAATACAGAGGGGGAGATGAGAATACGGAGATCGGATTTCTTTCTTTCTCTTTCTCTTTTTTTTCTTTCTTTCTTTCTTTCTTTCTCTTCGTTTCTTTTTCCTCTCTTTTCCCGAGCTTCTTTTTCCTCGACGAGCACATCCACGATTACGTTTCAAAGGGAATTGGAAGGGTGTGATGATAAGAATTCGCTCTTTTCTTCTCTTTCGGAAGGGAGAAAATTATCATCGACGCATTTTACATCGTTTCTTTCGCTCGATTGCGATTTATCGACACTTTTGCCATCGTAGCGATGAATTGAAAATCGCAAGGGAGATTAATATCACCTCTGGTCACCGCGCAATATATATATATATATATATATGGATGGACGAAGGATTAACTTTACGTGGTCGAATATCGAACAGATCGATTACGAAATAGATATGAAAAAAAAGAAAAAAGAAAAAAGAAACAAAAAACAGAGCAGAGGTTTGGTCCAGCGGAGGAAAAAAACCGAGTCACGGATTTTCGGCATATATTTTTGACAGGACCGCGTGTTCGACAGCGGAAACACAGCATCTGGTACGGGCGATACAGGCCGGCCCTTCCTCTTCCAAATTCATCATCCCCCGCTTTCATGATCTGATTTGAATCGCGCGCACCGGATGGACACTTGTTTCCTATATTCGAAACTTGTACCGCACGGCGACACCATGAATTTCACCGCGCTTGGAAAACTTCGAAAACCGAGCCAGCCTCTCTCTCTCTCCCTCCCTCCCTCTCTCACTCTCCGATACACGTAGACCTGCCCCCGTTCCGGACTAATTGGTCAACGTGTAATTGATCTCGTCCAATTAACCAATATACGGGAACATATACCACCGTTAATTAGGAGAAAAAGGTACGCCTTCTCTTCTCGGTGCTCGCCGAGAATTTTTGCTCGATGGTTAATTGCCTCGTGCGAGACGCTCGGCCATTAGTTATCAACGTTTCCACACAGGATTTCGCGCAAACTTCCCACCTTAATTGCAACAATTTCGTCTAGAGCGGAGACATCACAGACCGGTATTGCGTTTTCGGCAGAGAGAGAGAGAGAGGAGAGAGAGAGAGGGAAAGTTATCGATCCCGCGGGATAAACGAATGCACATATATATATATATATATGTATACACCTAAGTCGAACAACAGGCTCATTGTTAATTGCTCGTTACCTGTATTCCACTCCCCTCCCTCCTCCCCTCTCCCGGGGTAGGCCTTCACCCGTGATTTATGCTTCTTCGAAACGGTGAGCGCGGTTAACTTAATGGGCGGAGGGCATTAGAAAACCTTGGGATACGGCTATCCCGAGATATCCCGAGTTCCCGAATGTTTCGTAACCTTCCTTTCAACGGTGGACAATGAAGAAACGATTCCGTTTACGTCTAAACTCGAAAGTGAATTGAAACGATTACAGGTTGGTTTCTTTCAGTCGTAAGATTTCTGAAGGAAATCGAAAGGAGCGAACAACGATTATTATCATTATTATTATTATTATTTTCATTTCGTCGAGGAATAATCACATTATCGATCCATCTTCGCGTATGCAACGTCATTTTTCTTTCCTTCTTCTATTACGATTTACGGGTACATCGAACTTTTCTAACAAAGAAAAATATATGGAAAAGGAGAATTCCAGGTTTGCTTTATTTCATTCTACAATTTTTTCAAAAATCGGCGTTTGTTGCACGATTCATTCCCGCGACGCGACGAACGTGAAACTTGAACAGGTTTTCGACGCGTCTCCTAATCCTCCAGCTGGCAGAAGGGCGCAGAAAAACCGCAAGGCGAGGCAAGCCATCCTTTTCGAGTGGAACACCGCGGACAAAGTAAGTATACGGAGAGTACGACACGCGATATGCGCCACCTGACCCGGCTGAATCCGTCGAGCCAATGGTTTCTCGAAACTCGCGGTGTCGACCGGCCAAGAAAGAAGCGGAGCAAGAGACGGAGAGGGGGGGAGGTGCGAACGGTAGAGAAACAGGATCGAAGGCGTTTGGCAAATCGATCGAAACCGATCGGGTGGAGCGCGAAAAAGGACGAGGACGAGGAGGAAGGAGAGGATATCGCGGTGAGGAATCCCGAACGGACGTCCCGAAGCGCTGTTCCGCCTTATAATTTTGATCTACAGCGGCGAGAGGAATCCAATATGGCCGCGGACTCGTTCTACGCCGTAAACAGTGAACCGCGTATATTGCATGATCTTTCTCAATTTCCGTTCGACCGATCATCCTGTACCCGGTCGTTGAATCGATTCGTCCATCTATGACACGTCTAATCGAATAATTTCGAGTAGAACAACGAAACGACGAATTCGAATCGCGCAAAATGAGCGAAAAATTTGATTTTTCCTTTCCGGAGAGAAGTATTGTATTAAAATTTGAGAAACTGGGTCACAACGATTCCTTCAAACTCCTTCGAGAATTCCGATAATCCCGACTTATGATTAACATTCTCGAGGAGAGTTCGGTCGAAAATTCATGCGATTAGCCGGCTCGAGAGGCAGGAACGCGTCGTTAGTTTCTAGTCGCCCTCCCCTTCGCCCCTTCGGCTCCCATTCCTCCGGAGCAACCACTCGCCGTCCCACTCCTGGGGCCTCCTACGACCCTCCACGGGAGTTAGAGAGGCCGACGGGAAGAAGAGGAGAGGCAAGTCTCTCACCAGGGGCCGACGACCACTACCGGACCCAACTCTACCTCCTCCTCTACCTGCCCGACCTCCTCGAGACCGCGATTATGCGGAGATTAAACTCGGCTCGTTGCTGCGCTCAGATTCGGCACGGAGAGAGTCTTCGTGTCCGAGGGTGTATCCGTCCGACTTCTTTCCATCCCGACGGAAGCTTTCGTAGATTTCGAGAGGTGGAGTGCGAAAGTACGACTCTTCTAAATTTGAGAGAGTCGGGGGACCATTTCGTACGGAGCGGTAGAAAAGTACAGGCATCTGAATTCGAGACGATGTGAGAAATAGTTGATAGACGAAAGTATCAATCTCTGAATTTGATATAACGATATAACAATTGTTCGATTCCGAGATAGGGAATCCGTTATATCCGAAAAGCTGCATTTTAATGAGCTGATTGATCTTAAATCAATCCCTTTATTCGAATTATCGTTGACCAATTATCTCGTAACGAAAGTATGGGTCTCTGAATTTGAGATTTCGAGATTTACGATAATACGAGGGGTAATAGAGTTGCTCCCTAAACTACAAAACAAAAATTACAAACGTGGCGAAGGCGCAGAGTTGGCAAGAGATTTTCTTAGAGATCGGTCGATAGCGAAAAGAGACAAAGTAGGTCCTTGAGTAGCCGCAAGGAGGTTAGCCGAAGGGCCTCACGGCTGATTAACGAGCGCATGCTCGAAAAGTGTGAGAGCCCGAATTTCGAGGACGCGTCAGCCCTCCCAGCGTGGCCACCGGAGCACCTGTCGTGCGTGAGATTTTAAGAGCGTGTCGTTTACACTCCGCCGGCCAAAGAATCCCGAGGCAGCCCGCCTTGTCTCTCCCCAGAATCGCTCAGACATCTCCACCTCCGGATTTATTCCAAATATCCATCGAGAATAAATCCAAACTCGAGAGTTGGATCGAGGGGAAAAAAGATCAGAGGAATAACGTATGTAACGGGGAGAGGTTGAAATATCGGATAGAACGTTTCCAGAGGCGGGCCTCTAAATCCAAAAATTCACGAAAGAACGTGTCATCGTGTATATATATATATATATACAAACGAAAACACACGAGGACCAAGCAGCGAAGAAAAAGATCAACGGGCTACCCTCGTTCGTTCAGCCTTCTATCGAGAAGGTTAAGAGAAGAAAGGCGAAGGCGGCGAGAAGGAGGAAGAGGATCCGCTGTTTGCGGTGAAATTCAAATCTCCACCGAGAGATCTTTGCGCCGTGCACGCCCCGCGCAAAACCGGTTCCGTCCACCGATCGAGGGAAGGAGGGGGGGGTCCGACCGGGGCCCGTTCCATGCCCGCTTCGAGCTAACTCCTGGCCGATAAGGCAGGCAACGGCGGGTAGACGGGTTGGGCCTGTGTAGCACGCAGCACGATCTAGCGGAGGGATCGCGAACGTCCGATCCTCGAGGAGGAGGGATCCGTCTTGTTACCGATCCTCGAAAAATGGGCCTTACTCGCTCCGTGGATGCGTTACCGATCTCTAGAGAAGTAGGTTTCTTTTTTTTCGCGATCCTTAATTTTTGGAAGGACTCCTTTCCAGAAAGATGTTCGCCACGATACGAATAATTAATTAGATTTGTTCGACGGTAATTCGTAAACTGTACAAGCATAATCTTCGAACAAAATTCTGAGGACAGAAGAAAGGTGGAACGATGGTAAATTTGTATGATGCAGGCGCATCATAACTCGTGTACACAAGACCCTCTTCAAACTTTTACAAGCACGGACCTGGAGTGTCTTGCTAGAAAACTTTTACTCGAAACTTTGGCAAAAGTTAGTGGAGATTATTGTCCAACGATAACCGAGGACACTACTCGTACCTACTGGAATTAAACTCTCCAGATAGAAATCTATATGTAAAAATCAAAGAGTCCATGTAAAAAAAAGAAGAAGAAAAATGAACGATCGATAAAATTTGACAATAAAATCGGATAGCCGGATAGCCGGAGAGGGATTGGCCGCGAGCGAATCGGAAATTTCGGACGAGCTTCTCTCCACCCTTGTATCGCCAGTGTTCACGGCCGCGCGCGTTAATAAAATACAGACATCGAGGCGAGCCATGCGGCACGATTTAACCTTCGATTAAAGGAGTCAAGCCGGTCGTGACTTACCGTAATGAGTCGAGCACACGTACACAGACCGCATGGATATATGTATCGAAGTTATATAAAGCCACGAGAGATAATCCCGAGTGATGGCGCGAGACTCATAGCTGTTTTTCCCGCGAGGGAACTCAGATTCTGGGTCAATAATTCGCGCCCCGCGTCGACCAGTAATTTATCATTTTCGCTTACGCATTCTCAAAATTATCATCCTTTCCTTCCTAATTCTGATTACGAATCCAGAGAAATTTCCTTTCGATTATATTAGGCATCCATGCGAAAGTTCTCATAATCCATGTGAAAAAATCTTTAAATTCGAATTATAGATATTTATGCAAAGGCCTCAAGACTCGAGTATTGTAATAGGCATCCGTATGAAGGTAGATTCGAGTGTCCATTATACTCGACATCCACGTGAAAAGCCTTAAATCGGAATTAGAATAGATATTTATGCAAAGGCCTCAAGTATTGTAACAGGTATATGAAGATAGATCCAGATAGTATCCATATCCATATTCGAAGGGCATTAAATCCGAGTGTCCATTGTGATCGATATCTACAACATCTAGAATATCGAGATCCATGCGAATTTCTAAATTCGAGTGACAAGAATCCGAGTGTCGAATATAGCATCCACGAAATATGCTGACGTGAAGGATCGACGCGATCCAATGGAAGATTTCTGATCGCGCCGAAATTATCCCAAAATCACCGCGAGAATTACAAGAATAACACGGCCGGGTTTCGCGTGGATATTGCCTATTTCGAATGAATTTCGCGCATACGAACGTAGGCGTAAAAATTAATAGAAACGCCAATCGTTTCGATTAAGAGCCGCCCCGTTAACCCAATTGAATCGAAAATTGCGCGCGCTCGAGAGGGGGATTTTCAGCTGGTGGCGAAATTGCTCGCGTCCCGATCATAACCGATCGAACCGGATGGTACTTGGATATTTGAACGTAATCGAGACGAACTAATGTAATCGGCGAGTAATTAGTCGCGGCCAAGTAATCGGGGGAATCGCGTTGTTAAAGAGGGGTGGGTCGTTCCGAGTCGTTCGTTGTTCGCATGCGTGGTCGTGCAAGAATTTCTCGATTACCGGCCTCGTTAGTACTCGAACGGATAAATATGGAGATAATGACGGGGCGACGAAGCCGCCTCGTGTGTCTAAACGGGCCGTTAATTAGTCACGCCTTCGATTAGATGGGTGACGAACGACGACGATCGTTCATTATCGCGCGTATATACAAAATGCGTATGTAAACCGATTAGCTTAATCGATTACCTCTCTTCTTCGAACCTATCTTTTTCATCGTTTCGTCTCTATTATCCATCGTGGTTACATGCTTCTACGCGTTGGATATTTTAATCACAAGTTCGATAATTGGTAAATGATAGGCGTATTACTTTATTAACTTTAAGTACGTAGATATACGCCTTGCCTGGAATCGGTAAAGAATCAACAACGATCGATCAGTATTTGACGTTCGTTTCCTTATTCGTTTCATGCGCGTTCTCATTAAGCAACGCGGAATAACGTGATAAAAGTGAAAAAGGTTGGGCAAGAACGAGCGGCGAAAAAATCCTCGATATTCAACCAACCGATCCACCATCTCTCTACCTCTTCGAAACTCGGTTAAATCTCGATAATTCCGAACGCACGCACGATATTTTTATTTCTTAAATATCTCGTCGATCTCCTGGTCTTGGGCCTTATCCGCCATAAAAATTCCTTCGCCAAACACTTTCTTCGCGATAATCGAAATAACGGCGGGATCGAGGGGGTGGACCATGTAGGGGAAATATTGGGATAAAAGGCGAGGCTGTGGCAGCGAGTATTTTAATTAGGGCTTTCGAGATGGACGATACGCGGAACGAGGGTCTGGGTGGGCGGTGTCGCGCAATCAAGCCTCGCAGGAAACTGGATTAGCGGCCGTTCGCCTCTTTCCATCTCGTTTTTGTCGCAACGCTTATCAACCGATAAGTCGTGGAACAGGGACGTCCCATTTGCGCCGGATCCTTTTCGAAGCCGGCTCCTATTATCGGCGTACAACGCGCCTTTGCTGCCCGCGCGAACCGTGACGCGGCCACTTTGTGTCACCCATCGTGAAATAAAGTTCGATCGAGGAACCCTCCGCGCTCTGCGAAATTTCATTTACCACCTTCTAAAGGGGATGGTTCTGCGCGTCATTTTCTACGCGGAAAGGTATAAATGAAGTTGTTCCAGAAATTTTTTCCACGATTAAAGATTGATTGCCTCACCAAATAACCATATGTGGAACAAATATGTATACTTTCCAAGATGTGGAAAGGACTCGTTTCGAGGAAAGCTCACGAAAGTTGTTTCGCGAAGCTTTTAACAATTCTCGGAAATTCTTGAACGAGAGAAATTCTCGGATGAATCGTGTTAATAAATATTTCAGCAATTAAAAGTAAGAAAGAAAAAGATAAATGAATAAGAAAGAAAGGCAGCGTAGAAGACTTGTAGCATCCTCGAACGAAAATGTAAACGAAGGATTTGGCCTTTTCCCGAGCGAAGTAAAAAAACTTGAGGAGGAGGGAAGCGATCGCGTTTCAGGGATCGACGATCCCGGCGAGGATCGCGGTGACGAGGAATTTTTTCCCGTCGGTTTCGAGGATGCGGCGGATCAGAAGTCGGGCAGAGGGGGCCGAGAGGGGGCAGAGGCAAAAACGCATCGGGTCCGGTGTCACCGGGTGACGGATGGGCCCGTATGCCCGTCCAAGGCCTATCTGGTCCCCACGAATCCTGCTCCTCCGTGTTTACTCGCGATCGCCATTTCCTCGTCCAGGGCCCAACGAACGAACCGGGCCAATCTCGACGCGGAATGAAACAGCAACGAGCAGATCACACCGAGAATCCTCCTCCTTTATCTACCCCATCGAAATCTCCTCCTTCGTCCAGAAGGAGTCCAATTTTTAATTACATCCGGCGAAATATCAGCGGCCTTGGAGCAAATCCGTCGATCCGTACGAAAGGGAACTGCCATGAAACTCGACGCCAATACGATAACTCGATTCCGTGGCCTCGTTCGCAGGGAGAGAAAGAGAAAGAGAGAGGGAGTAACACGTGTCAACCGTGTCGAATCCGGTCCGCTGCCTTTTTAAAACCTTTCCAAAGGTGGGATACACATTCGATCGCGCTTTCCAGATAAACCGCAGCGTTATTTCAAAGAGACGGAGGAGGTTGGTTTTTGCTCGTAACCCCGGAGAATCGTGGACGAAAACGCGCGGAGACACGAGAGAGGAGCGAAGGCGACGAGAAGGCACAGATCGAATGACGTTTCTTCCTCTTTTTCCTTTTCTTTCCTTTTTTTTTAACGCTTGATGAATCCCTTTTTTCATCTCGCGTCCTCTCCAATTCCGATCTCTCTTCTCTTTATTACGTGTCTCTCGAGCCTGTATCGGATATCGTTTCGAGATCCGGTCTCTGTTTAGAATAGGAAATTGACCGTTTTAGAGAGATGGAGGAGAAGTTATATATTTTCGAGAAGTTGTTACGATCTTCGTTGTTCCTCGATCGATTTCTTCCCAACTCTCTCTCCCAACTTCTTTTTCTTCTTTCCTCGACTTGGACGGACGTTTAATTGGATGAGTCGAGGAGACATCGACCGGCGAAACGGCCGTCCTGCGTAACAATGGAGGCCCACCCAACTTTTTTGCGCCGCGATTACGGCGCGATGCACTCGTGCTGCTTCTCGAACTCGAAGGTAGCGGCATCGAGATCGATCTCGTGTAAAAGCTCGGTTATATAAATCTTTCCCCGATATTTTCAAATATCCGGCTATTTATCGTATTTTTCTCTCTCTCTCTCAGTCTCGATTACGAAAGGAAAGATAAGAGGAAAATAGAGACAGGGTCTCGTTCGAACGAATCGAAGTGACTTTCCTCGCGCTATCTCGTCGAGAAGTTGATTATTTTACGAACACCTCGAGAGATCCGATCTTCGGTATCGCGATCGAAATGAAGCGACCGAATGGACGTGAATCTCTCTATCTCTCGCTCGCTCCTTCTCGTAGACCAGACGGACCGGGTTTACAGCTTTTCAATATCTAATCGAGCGAACAAATTATGCCGACCCGCGTACCGTGGCGCATCGGTGACGCGGAATGATGGATCGTTCGCGTGGTACTCGCCAGTGATGCACTCGCTCCACATTCTGAAACATTCTGAAAAGTTGGAGACCTAATTTTTTTTTTTTTACCACAAAAAACTGCCGTCCTTCTCGAGATCGATGAATCTTTTACGTTGTGCGGAATCGGGGAAAGTAATTGGCTCGAGAACGAAGCGTTGCGGAGGTTTTGTTTCGAAAACAAATTCGAGCTCGTGAAAAGTAGACAACAGATCATGAAAGCCGTCGAAGGGAAAAGTTGGGCGAAATTTTGAAATTGCGAATCCTTTCGAGTAGGGAAAGTTGCTACGCCACACAATGCAATTAAAACTTTCCATGTGTAATAGGATTCACGACGAATTAATGGGTACGAAGCGGAGGAATTATCGTCGATTCCAGTGGCCTGAATCGATTCGAAACGATGCATTGTCCTAATCCACTGACCGAGATCCGACGAATGCACGGATCCATCCTCGATAATCGTATCGAAAAGTGGACGAAACGCTCGTTTCAAAAACTTGACGCAAACTTGGAGACAACGAGAGGATCGGATCCATCCTTCGACGCTTTTTAATCGGAGTGAAAATGGACTGAAAAATGCTTTAAGAAAACGGCGTGATCCCGGGATCGGCGAATTACGAAACGATCGAAGAGGAGGTTCGTTACTTTTCGATAAGTAGGTTATCAGGGAAACGGGACGTTTAACGAGTGGAAGAGGAATTAGGAAAATTGCGGGAAGATATTTGGAAAGGGAGAGGAGAGAAGAGGGGGCGCTATTAATATTACGAGGCCGTGTTTCGACGTACGTGCCTCGGGATAGCTCGAAACGATCCAGACCCCTCTTATCTACTCCTCTCCCCGCCTCGACGCGCCCACCAGCGCGCATCCTTAAGGATTCAACGAGTACACGGCTTATCTCGGTCAGAGGAGAAGCTATGGTGGCTATAGGAGAAAATGAGATTCGTGGATCTATGCATAGTGGATGGAACCAGTCATCTCGAATGTTCTTGCGCGGATATACGACGCATATTAACCGGTTACCGACCCTTCGATCCTCGATATCGATAACTAAAGTTGCGATTGTTTTACTTACTGCTTCCTTTTCTTTTATTTTTCATCCTTCGAAAATATATTTCGGCGGCGATTCAATCGACGCTTATTTCAAATCGTTCCCTCTCTCTTTTATGCGCATAGTGGATACGAATAGAAGCGATCGTTTCGATCATGCCGATACGACGACAGATCGATACGAAATTACGATCCGATATTACACCTCGTTTATTATTTCTCTTTTTTTTTATTTTTCCTTCTTTTCTTCTCTTTTTCCTTTTTTACTTCTCTCGCTTTTTTCTCTTTTTCCTTTTTTTTCAAATCCCTTGCCGATATCGCGGAGGGATACGCGTGATTTATATGGAAAAGGTCGATGGAGGCAGCTGGATCCGCGCCAAATTCGTTCGTTTTTGCTCCGACTTTATGAACGTGTCACGCAGAGCCCTCCCCCGTTTCCGATGATGCTGTTAGCGGTGAAAACTAATTTCGCCCGCCGATGCGAACTTTAATCTGCATTCGATTAAGCCTGAGTCGAATCGAATCGATCCCCCGATCAATTATCCGTTTTTAGCTCCCAAGGATCGATCAAAATCGGACCTCCTTCGCCCCCCTCCCGACCATCATTCTTTCCGAGCTTTGCTTCTTGCGGAGGTCGGCGATTGTGACGAAACGGACGCAAATCGCAGGAAATTTCGGTCGAGAATATGAAACTCGAACAAGCTCGTATAGAAACGATGTGTATTCGATTCAACGACATTGTTACCGTATCCATCATCGTAATCGCGCGATTCCTCGTCCCCTCCTCGAGGGGAGTATTCAATTTTCAAATCAATTAAGAGCAACGAGTCGAAGGGAGACGAGATCGGCACCGATCCGACGAGTGGCCGAGTAAAGAAAGGATCCACTTATATTATATATAGAGAAGATGCCTTTACCGGTAGCCGGTCACCGGTGTTTAATACCACGATAGTGATTTATATCTGACGAAGAGAGAGAGAGGGAGGGAGGCGTCCTCGGTAATGCACTCGGAAGCAGAGGATCGAGCAACGATCCAGACGTTGCAAAGCCCATCCTCGTCCTTGTTCCCCGGTGATCTAATTATAATTTATCGAATTCCTTAGCCGGCATCCAGCCGGGAGGGAATTGTAATAAGCGACGGTCTAATGACTAATGACCGGCCACGGCAACGGCCAGAAAATGGTGTGATTTATTTCCGGTACCGGCAGTTGTTGCGTTGTAATCCGGATGGCTCGATGGGAAAATAGAGTGGCGCTCGGTATACCGGTGTAATATCCATCCAACGATAATTAATTATCCGCGGGGCGGGCTGTCGATAAAAACTGCGCTCGGATCCCCCGCTTTGGATCAAATAGACGATCCCCCGACACGGGGTTAGATTTTAATGCTGTACACGTACGATGGATCGTCCGTGTTTCTGCTGTGTTGGTTTTGAATATTTTTTTTTTTTTTTTAGAAAGAATAGAGAACAGATTTTTCTTTTTTTTTTTTCAATTCAATGAGCGTTGATAACCAGACATCAGAAATTATTATATTCGTCTTGGAAAAAATTTACCATTCTACGAGATCGAAGGGGGATAGAACATCTTTCTGCGCGTTAAAAATTGAAGCTTGCTTTCTTTAGACATGAAAGAGAGGACGACACGGGTCGAAAGTTGAGAGATACACCGTCCAAGTGCATTATCGGACATATCGCGATAGATACATTGTTGTACACGTTATGAGATACGCGAAGAAAGGGAACCGCGAAGACACGGTTAAAAATACATCGTGGAACGCGAGTCGAGAAACCGTATGCGCCAGGCATATATATATATATATATCTCGTTTATACGAGAAAAATAATTTTCCAGCACCGAGTAAAAGCGTGGAAAAGTGAAGGAAAGCAACGTTTGCAACATTTTACTCGCAAATCACCACCGACAACGAGATTCATACGTATTCCTTTTTAACCCGGCCGAATGACTTTTATAGCGACTAGACTTGGCAAGCGAGAAAAAGATTCGCCAAGTTGAGAGCGGGGCAAATCGGGGGCCGATTTGAATGGGAAATGTCGCGGAGAACTTGGGCGAAGTTCGCCAACGGTGTGGAACAAATTCAAAGGAGGAGGAAGGGAGGAAGGGGCACGCGTCTTAAGAGCGTTAAACAACTAGAAGAAAGGGAAAAACGGTTTCGGGGGAAAAAAGGCGGAGAAAGTTAGGCTCTCGCCTAAGTTTTTCGTCGCTATACCGGGGCGAAACAATTAGGGAAGGCGAGTCGAAGAAGGAACGAAGGCGCCTATGGTGCAAGCTTCTTGCAGCCTTCTTCTTGTATCGCAGCCTGGTCCCCTTCCTCGCCCCCTTCCTCTCTCGGTTTAATTAAATTCTCCAAGTGGCGGTGCCTCGCGTCCCCTCCTCCCTCCTTTTTTCTTCCTCTTTCGCCCGCTTCTTTCAACCGCGCGTTCACGCGGTCAGATCTCTGAGAAGGCGCGGTTCCACGCACACGTAGCGGCGCCGTTACTAATTGACGGATGAATTAATTAGCGGGAATGATCGATCGTGACCGCCCACCCGCCCACCGACGCCATTTATTTTTCGCGGGAACGGATAAGCTGAGGCAGGCTCCGTGCGAAGACCGAGAGATCGAGAGCCGATGAGAGAGGAGAGTGCGAAAGGAAGAGCAAAAAATGGCATGTTTGAAAGTGATAAATAACGATAATCTGCAAGACATTGTATAAATCTCTCGATAAATACGAAAAATAAACAATGCAAGGCAATAACCATATTTTTACCTTTTTGATCCGCCTTTTTCGAGAAAAAAGGATTTTGAATAAAGAAACGAGAGAGAGAAGTCTCCCTCCGCCTCTCCTCGGAAATCGGAAGAGGCCGTTTTTCCACCATCGTTCCACACGTCGAGGGAGCGGATGCGGCCAAGGCTGAGCCGATCAATCGCACGATCGCGTGAGACACGTACCGGGAGGGAGTTTGGCACCGCATTAATTACCGGTCGCCAACAATGGCACAATAATTAACAATTACGCAGTTTGATAATTATATACCCGCCGGCTGAGTTATCGCCTGCCGTTTGCCGTGGCCGGGCCCCGTGTTTCGCCCCGTGTGCCCGTCCGCGCACACGCGAGAGCCCACCACCTGCAGCGTGGCGCGTAGAAGGCAATAAATACACCGAGGATCCGGCGGGCCAACGATCTAATTATGCCCCAACAATGGGGCACCGTATATCGGCCGCCCCCTCTTCGAAAACCCGATAAACCGGCGCAAAACGCGGCGCCGAATCGGTTAATCGGACCGATCGATGCGAAAACTCTCCTCCTTTGAACCCTCCTCTCTTCCCTTCTTTCCAACGCGTGCACATACATTCATACACATGGCCGGTGATTTATCTCTCCTCTCCTCTCCTCTCCTTCGTAGGAGTCTCGCCCGCGTTGGCCAATCCTCGTTGATTTATAACGAGGCCGCGGCTCGCGTCGATGCCTCATAATGCCTTGTAATTACCCCACGGTGCCCCCCTTAAAAATCGCGCTGTCCCGAGATAAGGTCCTCGATGGGGGAGGGGAGGTTCGAGGGCGACGAAACTTTCCGTCCTGAGGGCATAGGCGACTGATTAATGATACATTGCGAACGATACATTTGCGCGTGGGATCCGATCGGCTTTATCTGATCGATGACGGGACGCGGCGAGGCTCGCGTGCGATTTATCGCGCCGATTCCTCGAAACGCTACTGGTCATCTTCCGATCGTCGAGATTACGTTTTTCCAACGAGCGTGTATATATGTGCATAGGACGGAGAGAGATGGAATTTACGAAACTCGACAACGAGGTTCCGCCTTATTTCGAGCCTCCACCTGTGAATTCTTTCCTTGAAATGCGGCTCGTGTAACGAGGGGAATGTATCACCGCCAACCTATTTATGGGTGTACTGGGACGAGCGTCTGCTCCCTATTCACCGGGGGTCCGGTGAATGCACAGGGTGAGGGAGAGAGAGAGAGACACTTTCTATAGTGGTTATCGTACATTTACATTAGGGCGCCGTTGGCGAAACGTGCAACGGGATATTTCATAGGCCACGTTAAATCAGCAATTTCGTGGCGGAGGATGATGGAAATGAAGTCGGCGCTCGTGAAAACCGAAATTATCTCCGCCCCTCTTTCTCTCTCTCGTACGATTGCGCGTGAAAATTGGCCAACGAAAATAAATAAACTCGAAAAAATCGAGGAAACGATAATCCGAAACAATAAGCTCTACGCAGATAGATGGAAAAATTCCAAGAGAAGAAATTTTATCTAAAATATTTGTATTGCAATTTTAAAAAAGCGGATCTGTTGACGTGCGCCTCCCTCGCGTGGACGGGACGTGTTTCTTTTTCTCGTTCGCGCAATTGAGGATCGAATTTCAAATTTGGAGTTGCGTGAGGCGGAGGACACCGTAAGCTGGATTAAGATGATGGAGGGGAAGAGGATGGCCGATGCTCGGTTGCATGTTTTATTTATCGAATTGATCGGCGTGGCGATTGAACGACGTGGCGCGAAACGCGCGGCGTGCCACGTCACCACCAAGACCGAGAAAGGTGGGTACGTACGCGGCGTGATTTATGGGTGCAACACCTGACGGCATTTTGTTCCCTTTTGCATCACCGTTGTTACGCTGGCAGCCAGTTCCGCCCTTTTTTTGCCCTCCCCATTAGTAATGCCTCGGTCATTACGGGCCCCAGTCGATTTCCCGTGGCTAATAAATCCCGATGAAATTTCCATCTCGTCTACCCTCCTCCTTTCTCTTCCCAAGGAACCGTCCAAGTCTTCGAGAACAGCCAAAATTCCTCGATGCGAATAGGTGACGAAGAATCGTGGTATTTTAACGTCATCGATTGATCGAAACGATTACACGTCGAAATGAAATTTTGAAAACGTGATAGATGTAATAAAATTTTGGAATTGCGCGCTATTGATTATAGCTTCGCGGAGAAAATTTGAGTCAAAATTATCCCGCGATGAATTCTTTCCTCTCTGTAATAATTTCAATATTGTACGAAAATGAAGTACGAGAATGGAGCTTGAGAAGAAAATTTCCATCTATCTATCTATAGTTGAAAAAATGATCCATGTAACGAAGAAAGAATAGGAGAAAAGGGATCTACTCGGAAATTGGCGGTCGGAAGTCTGTTTCAAAACTAAACCAGTTCTTGGTTCTTACGAGTCGAACGGAGAAAACCGGGGAACGGAAGAAACCGCCGAGTAATTTAATCGCGTAATTACGAACGCCACTTTTAATCTCGCTCCTCGGCCGTTATCGCCCGCTAAATAAAGAATCTGGCCGGAGCTAAAAAGTCCCCGTCAAATATTTAATTCCTCTCCAGACCTCGATCAATATTATCCCGAGACACGATTGTCACGAGAATTTCTCGCGCGTTATTTCATCGCGTTTTCGTTTCGACCAAGAATAAAATTCTTCTTCTTCTTCGGTAAAGAAAAATTTACGAAAGTGCAAATCTTCAATCGCGACACACAAACACTCGTTCTTCTTCGCAAATCGGAAACAAAACATTTACCAAAATAATTTCCTATTCCAATTTATGCATTGGACAGAGCAAAAATCGAAATTCCTAACGACGATATATATTGTATTATCCCAATAAAGGATTTTTGATAAATTTGCGAAAGGGAACGAGATAGAAAATGTGAAAAATGCAAAAAGAAATAACGATGCGCACCGGGGTGACGACGCTTGTATCGAACGCTTGTATGCGAAAAAAAATCCGGAAAATTCTTTCTCCCAATTTTTTCATTTTTTCAATTTTTTTTTTTGGAAAAGATGACCGTACCGCGCGTCATAAAAGGAAAAAAAAGTCGCACGAACGCGTTAAACGAAGCATCCGCGACAAGAATTAACGAATCACCTCTTTCTTTCCTCTATCGTAATTATCCGTCGTAAATGTCACCTATAAAAGTGATCACGGCGCCTGTGCTCGTAAACGGTTTTCAACGATCCACCTACAACGTTGTTAGAAAGAGGTATTTCGCTGATCTCGACGAAGCTTCGTTTTATTGAAAAATTGCTCGATTCACCGACACCGATAAATTTAAACACTCTTTCTCCATCCCTCCCTCGCGGGGGAGGAAAGTTCCATTTCGATTTTTCGAGCATCCCCGCGCGAATCAGTGGAAACGAACGAAATCGAACAAAGAGAAATCGACGGCGACAATCCTGTACATAGAACCGTATACCCGCCGTTAAAATAATTCACGATCCGACTAATCCCTATTTCGCGTGGTCACACGCGGAATGCACACTTGGTTGAGCGGGATAAACGCTTCCCCGAATCGACGTGTTTCGATTTAATACAGGATTAAAATCGAGAATGAGATCTATTTCGTTACCGTTCCTTGTTGCTTCCAGAACGTCGATTCTTCGATACTTTGGTTTCGAGATTACGTAACAACGCGATTTTGCGATTACGATTCGTCTTCCGTATCGGATGTATGTTGGCAACTATGATACAGATTAATTAAAAAAGATTTTTTGAAATCGAAAAATTAACATTTTCAAATTTTATATTGTTCATTGAAAGCTGCAATTGTTCTCGTAACTATCGTATTTATTTTTCCTGGCTATTGTTACATTACATTAACCCTCCATTGCATGAATTTTTATAACGAGTTGAAAAAAATATATACGGCTGTTAATCTTATTTGAAAAAGAGCGTGGCCATGAAATAAATAATAACAGCGTTCTAACAGCATTCTTATTTTTATAAAACATTGACATCCTTTGCAAAATGGGAACGCACGCCTTTGAAATGCAATAGAGGATTAATCTTTCATCTTCTTTAAATTATTTCACAAACAACTATTGCTTATTCCCATTAAAATTACGACCCGTTTTCGTATTTGTTCTCCATTCTTATTTAAATTACTATTTTAAATTACGTGCGACACGATCACTCGGATGGATTAATCGAGAGATAAAAATTCCTCGACTGATCTAGAATCGGGCGTCAACGATAACGCAAAATGACAAAGGGACGGAAGCTGCGATAAATTATTATAAAAGCGTATCGACGCGTCGGAAAGGCGGTCACGTGCATCCTTCCGCGCGTCGAGCCGACACAGCCGAGGCTCAATGGACCCGGAAATTGATTTTATTCGTCTCGGTTGGTGGACACGAGACACCGTCAAACGGGCCCGCCCCTCCGCTCGAAATATCAATTTTCATAATAAATGCCCGCCCATATATTTGCCCGAATAAATGTAGGAATAAACGCAAGCGCGCGCGCGCGATACCGACGCCTAGAGCCTTCAGCGACGTAGAGGGACCGCCACGCCATGATTTATCGCGTGTAGTTAAGTTAAATCCAAGACCTGTTGTGGACCAACCACCTTTCCTTTTCGTCGACTCGATCAATTTGCCAAATTTTTTCCCCGTCTTCCCTCCTTCTCCTCCTCCAAGTATTATTTCTTTCCCGTATACGTGCTGTCTCGCTTTACGGAATGGAAATTTATCTTTGCGTTCAGTCCTCCATATCATTCCATTGTAAGAGTTTAAGGAAAATTTTTCCTTGATTTTTGAATATTTTGCGATCGAATTATCCTCCGAACTAGAACGCGTCTCAAATTTTTCACGATTCCAAGTAAAGTTGTTCCATTTTATTTCTTTACAGAAAGTGTCTCGCCTCGTTTTTTCCGCTTCGAAAGTGTCGCAGCACAGCCTCATCCACCGACAGTGGGAGTAACTTATCGTCCTCTCGTCCACGGGGACGAAGGAATCGAAACGAGGCTCGGGGGGATCGCAACGCTTTCAATTACGGGACGAACGGCTCTTTTGTGTTTTCATCGATATTTCGACGGGAGGAGGCGACGCGTAGGAGGAGGACCATGCGCCACTATCATCCGCCACACCTCACGATCGCGATAAATCAAACGTGCAACCTAATTAACCGACGACCCGGCCTATAATGGGAGCTTCATTACCAGGGAGCACGCTAATTACACGGATCCACCACTGACACAGGCTCAATGTAAGTTTACGTGGCCGTTTCACGGCCTACGAATCCGCATTATTGTCTTTGATTGCCGATCGCCCCGCCAAATCCTCCAATTAGGCTGATTGTTCGTTCCAAGGGACGCTTGTTCGCCGAAATAAACACCTCTTTTGAAAAATTCCTTCACACCCTGTTGACAATAATAAAGGTTGGGAGAATAAGTTCTAAACCGGAGAGAGCAAGTCGAATCGATTCTCGCGAATATTCAAAATGTAATTCGTTGCAAATTTGAATTCGTTGGAAATAAGGTTGATTCGATCTTAGATCCGATGAAAGAGAGAAGGGAAGGGAAATTTGACAAATATTGTTTAATAGTTTTACACCCGGAATCGGCCATTTCATATGTAACCATCTAACGTTTAAACTGAATATTTGATAATCTGATTATCATTTTATTTTAATTACTAAATGTTTAATGAACCTAATTATTACCTCCACGTATAATCTACATTTATCTACATTTATCTACATTTATCTATATCATCCCCGTAATTGAATTACACATGGAACAACAATATATATATATATTATTATACCCATGGATTATAATTTAAATTAATCACCACATTTACTAAATTTAATTCACTATGCGAAAATAGAATGTTAATGTCGGCCGGCAATTCTCTGAAATCAAGAGATACACCCGATACAAGCTGATGATGATAATAATAACAACAATAATAATAATAATATTCCATAATCGATGGTCTCCCCGCACGCAAGTGTGGAATTCGACGCATGGCCGACACTTTGTAAAAAGCAAACGAAAAATCATTATCGCTAACCCGTTCCTCGAACTGTTCCTCCACCGCGTCGAATCGATCATCATTGCATAATTAGCCAGCAACGTAAAGTTGCTCACAGTGTCAGCCCGATCGATTCCGCGCTGTAAACTCCGTAAATGTCTCGAGCACGACGACGAATCTCGAGTGGAAACCGCGGCGTGAAATTGCCTATCCTTTATCAAAGTTCTTTTCCGGAACGTATCCTGGATGTTTCTTACGTTTATCACCGCAATGCGAATTCTGCCCGCGTGACTTGCTGACGCGATGCAACCCGAGACGATGACAAATGGAACAAGTTCTATGAAGAAAGTTGACCGAAACGCAAAAATCTTCTCCAGATAAAGTGGAAGGATATGGTAGTTTCCCATTTTCAAGGCGACGATCGTCCTTTCTTTTTTCTTTTTTTTAATATATCTTCATTGAATCGGAGTAATTACATGTTTAATTAACCAATAGGGCCAATTTTCGATGGAATCTCGTTGCCAGAGGTTAGTTAACTGGAAATGGAAACGATTAACGATGATTAATTAGAAAAGAAAAAAAAAGGAAAGAAAGAAAAATCTCCGTAACGATTCCACAATAATATTCGATGATTCTCATCGGAGAAAATGAATCGAGAGATGGGAAAATTTTCTACCTTCCTTTCTTGGTCACAGTCTATCGAGTCCGTTACCAATTTTCCAATAGAGCCCGCTGTTAGATGCGCAACCACGAAGAATTGGGAATGATCAGCAACGATTAATAGGACCGATCTGGTCTACGAGAAAAATTTGCAAAATAATTTAGCGGGGGGCGGGGGATCAATAGCCCTGATTATGGTGGACGGATGAGCGTAAATGGAGATTGGAAAATACGATAGTCGGGGGGATAAAAAGCGATTTTTGTTCGTATTCGTACGCGTGTTTCCACGATTAATATGATAAAACGCAATTCGAGGCCGGTAAACGTTAATTTGGCCGATTGTCCGGATGCACGCCCCCGCGTTGATTATAAAACACGGTGTAATTCCGTACCCGCAATTACGCGCCCTTTATATCCTGATTCGGGGAAACAAGCGGACATCACCGGCGGAATTTACTCGTAATTGCGTATTCCGCGCGGGTAATCGACCGTTTCCATTTTCTTTCCAATACAAACGGGGAATCATGGCTGATACTTACAACACGATGCGAATACGTATTAATCCTTTCTCGAGATCCTCTCGAAAATAATCTCGACCGAATGCTCGAAATTTTAACTATAATTTTATTTTAAGACGATCCCATTTTCCGCCCAGATCTCGAGAGAGGCGACGTTTGATTAAACGTGCAGGATGTTGTCGAGGGAACGGCGAATTTCCAAAGATGAGCGAACCGTGATACCCGGATGATTCGATAGTTAAAACAAACTTTTGAAAAGTTGCCGCACCGAACGTGGCTCGATGGTTACTCGATTAAAGAGGGATTCTGTTTTTCACCGACCGATTGGAAAAGAAAAGTTTAAAAACGAGCAATTATCCACCCACGCATCCCGGTCTCTCTATCTTATCAAACGATGCGAGATTCCGAATCGAGGCGAAAAATCTCCAGTAGAAGAATAATAATCGTGCATAAATATCCGTGTATCGAAACGAAAACGCGTAAAATATTCGTCTACTTTAACAGATAAGCTTCAACTCGACACTTTCGCCCTGTTCTGGGAATTTGATATACAATCTTGTATACAAACAAATGTTCCACTACGCGTTAGATGAGATCGCTCGAGCTGAATTCTGCCTAATGCAAACTCTTCCCCACTTTTGTTAATATTTATTTGGAAACGGTATCAAAGATGGAACGAGATGGATAAAGGGCTCTCCCCAATTTATGCACGCGTTTTAATAATAATCTCATTCGTTTGCATTCTCCATTTATCTATTCGCGAGAAAATGATAATAATTTATGATAACGCACACGTTCCGTGCGCATCGAGAGGGACGCGGCCAGAATGGGAAATTTACCGTGTATGCACTGTCACTACGGATGATGCACAAGTTGTTAACACTAATACGTACGTCCGCCAGGAAAGGAGCCATTTTAAACAACACGCACTGCACTACTTTCCGCTATACTACTCTCCCCGCGTGTTCGTACGCGTCAGACGAGATTACCGCGAATGGTAACGCGTTCAACTAGCACTCCGATACGTTTAACCGGGACGATGATGTAAGAGCGCAGAATTACTTAAACTGACGCTTGCTCGAAACACGTGCGTAATGGGCCGAGGTGTCGAGCCCAATGATTTGCCGCGTCTGAACGCGGGGAACGAACGAACGTGTCTCGTTCGACGATCGTTACGCCTCGACTTGTTATGATTCGATTCATTGTTATTATTTTGGAATTAGTAATATCGACGAGGAAAATTATATACGTTCGTTCGCTGCGAGAACATAAATATTGACGATTTTATATGGAATAGAATTGCGTAGAATGAATTACGTGAAATATATAAATATTGATGATTCAAATACGATTTTAATTAGAAAACTTCTTTTTTAGTTTAAATTCGGATTATTTGCTTTTTTAACGAATTGTTTTTTTTTTATTTGAAAGAATTTTGTTGAATAATTAAATATCGGATGGGCCAAATTTTTATAATTTATAAATATAGCGCAATAATAATTTTTATCGCCTCTTTAGAGATATGTGTTTTGTCGTTTTGGAGAATAATCTCTTCACTAAACAGCGTATAATTATTGAGTGATGCCTTTAATCGAATATTTTAAAAGTTCATAATAACTTATTTTAACTCTACCAAATATTTTTACGAACGAATTTATTCTATATCCTAAAGAAAAAATGAAAGGAATGAAAAATGAAAAAGTGAATGAAAAAGTTCGTATCGTAAATTATATAAAAGGGTTCAAACTCTCGATGGAGATACAGTTTAAAAAATTAATTTCATATATATATAAAAAACTTCTCAAAAGTCGCATTGGTCAACCAAGCAGAGACGCATCTTTTAACGCAAGGCCGGAAGTGGATGCGTTTCCGCACGAAATCCACCGCGTTGGTAGCGTAATCCATTCGGATTAAATTCTACGCATAAAAACGCGAAACCATAGGAACGTGACCTGCATTCTTCATGGTTTAATTACATTTTTGCTCCGCCGCAAACTTTATCTCATACCACATTCTTACCGTATAGCTCGAGGATAGTATTTAAAAAACTTAATATTGGTATTGGTGAGAATTGTTTCTTGGTCAAAACGCTCGATCCAAATAATACCAATAATTTTGAAGCTCGATGGAAGAATCTAAAGATTAAATGAAATTTATCCATGCAAGGAATATCTGGATAAAAGATACCCGATTATCAAAAAGATACAAGCCTCGTCTCTTCCTGCAAATAAATTCTCCGGGAAAAAAACGCAACAACAATTTTCCCCTCAATTCTATGAATTAAATCCAACCCGATTGTTCGAATCAAAACATTTTCCCACTCTTCTCCCTTCCGATTAATATTAATCGCGGATTTCGTCAAGCGAAAACAAAAAAAAAAAACAAAAAAAACAATTTGCCAACGACAAACAATCGCGGCAAATTGGTGTAAAATCTAATCGATAGAGGATAGTTGCCACGTTGACAATAACAGAAGGGGGCGGGGGAGAGGGACAAATGAACTTTTCCAATCATAATTTACACGGTGTTGAACGGAGGCTCGATTAATGCCCTGCATTAAATCAATTGCGCTAATGCGGCTCGCTGCATAAATACGTAAAGCTCGTTAAAAACAAAAATTAATGCCCTCCGGTAGTCTAGCACGGGGCGGACTGCGAAATTTCCACGTTTCACGGGCCCGCGATCGTTAAGTACAGCCAGCTAACGAAATTATCGCCGTTACCCCTCCCCTCCCTCCCTCGAAATCGAAATTAACATCAAAGAGAGGATGCACGAGCCGACATGCATGTATATATATATATATATATATCGATTGGACGGCCTTGTTTTTGGCCGTCTCATCCAGGCTAAAAATCGACGAGCGGTGTTAGGACGAGTTTTCATGCGATGTTGGGCGAGCGCGACACGAGGTCGATCGCCGTGAAAACTAGAAACCGGATTCATTGTCGTCGCGTCTAATCGTGACGCGAAGCGGTGGCTATCCAAAAAAGTCACGAATCGTTTTGAATTCGCGTTTTGATTCGGCGTGAAAGTTCGATTAAAGCGGTTCGAGATTAAAATTCTTTCCGAGAATCGTTAATTTATTCTTCGTCGGAGGATAATGAAGAGTATTATTATTATCCAATAATGACGATTTTCGCTCTCGATACGATGATACATCCATTAACGGAAAATTACTCTCGACGATACTTTTCCTCTCGAGCGTGATATTCGCGATGGTTAATACGTTAAATAACAATCAACGCGAAATCTTAAAATATCGTTAGAAATTTTAATCATCTAAAATTTCTTGAATAATTTAAAGGTCGAGAGAAGAAAAAGCTCGGTTCGAGCGTAGTATAAATCCAGGCGAGTCAGGTTTTCACGTCGGCGAGAGGGCGTAAATTTTTGGAAAGAGGTATCCAATTACCAGAACGACGCGTTTCATTGCGCGAAAAAACCGCTACAACAAAATAACCGTGGGTGAAAGTAACGAGAAACGTCGATTTAAACGGTCCCCCCGATCGGTCAATTGAACAGCCCCTATTTTCGATGCATGGCACAACTTCAAACGAGCCGTACCCGCCTCTCCTCTCCCCCCCTCCACCGTAAATTGTCATCCACGATTGTTCGTTCCTTCTACGTAAATCTATTACAGGGAACGCGAACCCTTCGCGCCGGCCAGGTGCATCGTGATGCCTATCCCATAAAGTCCCATAAAGTGGAACCCGCGTTCGATCAACGTTATGGGATGCGATTTATCCTCCAGATACTTATTTCCTCCTCTCCCGATTCCGCCATTCTCTCACGGCAGAACTAACTTTTATTCGTTTATTCTTTAATTACCAATCGATGATATATTGGGATATTTATAAAATGCAGATACAAAAATAATATCGATTTTTACGCACGGGATGAGATTTACCCATCCGGATACTTATTTTCTTCTCTCACGATAAAAAAAAACGAGCTATTCTTTTATCCTTAAATTACAAATTGTTAATATATAGGATATTTATAAAATGCAGATATCGAAACAGATATAAAAAAGAATATCAATTTTTATGTTCGTTTCGATATATAGAATCTAGATTTCTGCAAAGCAACGTTATGAGATGAGATTTATCGTCCTCCAGATATTTATTTTTTTCTCTTCTAATTCTCTCACGAGAGAACTAGCTATTCTTTTATTCTCAATTACAAACACTGATAACAAAAAGAATATCAATTTTTATGTCCGTTTCTGGAATCTAGATTTCCGCAGAACAAACGATTACGATTTATCTTCCGGATACTTGTTTTCCTCTCTCGCGATAAAACTAACTATTCCTTTATTCCTAATTACAAACTGGTAATACGCGGGATATTTATAAAGATGTACAGACATCGGAAAAAAGAATATCGATTCTCCATGTTCGTTTCTATAAATCTAGGTTCTGCAAAACAACTATAAAAAAACTCCTTCTTTATCGAATTACATATTATTTTATACAAATTTTCGAGGAGGAAAATTCTGGTTCGAGGAAAGAAAAGACGAGAAAATACTCACCGGAAGAGAGCTTGGACCTCTGCAACAGCCAAGTCTGGAGCGCCAAACGTTCCCTGTGCCTGCAGAAGAACTCGGGCCTGATCCCGTGCCTCTTGAGGAACTCGTCGCACTTTCTGAACGCGGCCAAAGCCTTGGCCGCCTCGACCTCGTCGATATCCGCGAGAACGTTCGGGCACGAGCTACGTCTCGAGGACGAGGAACGTTCCTCGTAAGTCTCGTCGGGCAACAGCATCCCCATCCCCGCGGAGCAGGACCACCAACACAGCTCGACGATCCCCCCGTCTTCCTTTCGACAGCTGTCGTCGGTGTTCACGCCGGTCTGGCAACTTTCAGCTCGCGGCACTCGTCCAAAGCACATATTAATCCCGGCCCTTTGCCTCAGAAAACCGTTTCTAATCGGCCAGCAAACGTGTCTCGACCCGTGTTTCGCGCAAAACGATCCTCTACCTCTCTTTCCCCCTCTCTCTTTCTCGCTCACTCGTCCACTCCTCGTCGCTTTCCCCTCGCATTCACGGGTCAACGGTTAATTTTCCGCGGCGCGAGTGACGGCCTACTTCCTCGATGCTTCTCACCCTCGAAAGAGGCGAGGCGCGCCCTTAATGAGATCTCATCTCGATCGATAGGATTTTGTCGCGAAGCAGGCCAGTCAGCTTCGACCTCTTTCGCGCGTATCACCTCGTGACTCGTGACCCATCTCGCTCCTCCCTTTTTTCCTTCTTTTCCCTCTCCTCTTTTCCCCCTCAACAAGGGTGGAGAGGAAAGCCTCTTCGTTCTCGATTCCTCTTCCAACCGCTAATTGAATCGAACCCGGGCGGATCGGTTTATTGGTTACGAAAGCATCCACGCCGCCCACCCACTCGAATGATAGTCCAAAGCCTCAAAGATTTCCTCGAGGAGCAGCCCGATTGGCGGCTGCTACGTGGCTCGAATTCGAACGCGCCCGATGTATCTCTCCGAGAAATCGATCGTCGCCTCTCCCTCCCTCCTCCCAAGAGGGGTGGATCGGTATCGATCTCGATCGCAGCCGACTTTCATCCGATTCGAGGTCTCTCGCCTCCCTTTTGCCCGTGATTCGATGATTTCCCCGTTGATCGCGTCAAGAAGCTGCTACTTTTCGAGGGTGGTTCCGAGGTAGCGGGATATCGCTTACGTTTCACGCATTTCCGGCCCATTTTCGTTCTTCCAGTCGAGACGACAGCTATGCGCTCCGGATGTCCTGGAAAATAGAGAATGTTAGGTGCAGTAAGAGGGAGAGAATTATCGTGGAATTCGACGTTTTATCGTTCGTGTTTTCGAATTCGATTTTATTTTATTCTTTCCTCTTTTCCTTTTTTCTTTTTATAAGCCAAAAAACGAGAGCGTTTTCTTTCGTACGAGCAATGCTTTAAGTTTTTTTTTTGATTTTTTGTTGAGTGGCAATTGAGTGCAAAACAAAATCTTTTTTGTTTTTTCATCGACGAAATAAAAATACAAGGATTTCGATTAATAACGGGATAGCTTTGAATCCCACTCCCCCAGCGTGGAAATTGATACATTTCCTCGTTTATGAGACACGAATAAAACAACGTGCGCGCCAAGAGTTATAGCTGATATTCATAGGATTATGGGGGACAACGGTACGATTTAATAGCCCGGCCATTTTCATTTTAGAGGGTTGGCCAACAATAAACATATTAACGATCCCGTTACCACCATCGTTACAACGATATTTCCATTCAATCCGTGTTTCCGCGGAATTTTGCTTATTTTTTTTTCTATCTTTTTTTTTTCCAGTCTCGCGGCGATCATATCGATAAATAATTCTTTCATCGGCTCGAAAATACACCTGTGTCGACAGTTTTCCTTTTCCTCCTCCTATATAATCCTATATGCATGTATATTTTTTTTGTCGAAAAAGTTGGGCCAATAATCGACGAGGTTGCACGAAAAACAAGCCAAACTCGTTCCGGGGTTTCGAAGAAAGATTAGCCTTTGCTTTGCGATATTACCGGGAGAATATAAAATTAAGTTAGGCTATTAATTAACAAACAACACGCCGTCGATTCGACTGGAAGAGTAATCCGACAAGGCGACTGGTAGCATTGACGATCCCACGACACGCAAACGTGCCGTCACCTTGCTTTAATCCTGCCTCATCGTCGATAAACATTATTGTCGTTCACGGAATCTTCCTCGATATCTTAAGAATCGTGCACAACGAAAGGATAACTCGAAAATTTTCTACTCCAAGTTTAGAAATTTTAAACAACATTGAAAATTCTCGTTAATTATCTCCGCGTTAATAAAAATGTTAAAGATACACGATACAATTAATTAGTTTCCAAGTTGAAAAAAAATTTGTTATTCGTTCGACATCAAAGGTCGAAACTCCGTTATTAATCATTTCTACGCCGAAAGGAAAAGAAAAGATAATATAAATGTTGGAACAATCTCGCGTATGATCGAATATATTTCT
Source organism: Apis cerana (assembly GCF_029169275.1). NCBI lineage: Eukaryota > Metazoa > Arthropoda > Insecta > Hymenoptera > Apidae > Apis > Apis cerana. The sequence goes on from NC_083861.1 coordinate 8,214,531, forward strand.
ATCTCGTACATAATTTCTACTCGAATAATTTACACCGAAGTTCCTTCAACATATTCATCATTGATCTCTACACGATTTTTTTTCAAATATTTTTCGATATCCTTTTCCTTCTTTATTTTTTTTTTCTTTTTCTTTTTTCGAAGAACATCGAATTAAACGTTTTAAACGTCAACTCTCTCTCTCTCGATCTCGGCTCTTCCCACGAAGATGCATACCGTTACCTGGACGGTTAATCCAGGCTGCTTCGTTATCGCGAGGAAACATTAATCAGAAAGTCCCATAGGAGTCGTGACACGTTCGATCGTCGTGTGGACGTCGCTTTAAACCGCGGTGCATAAACATCGCGATGAAGAAGAGGGAACTCGACGGTGACTCGACACGTGCCACCCACGGTGAATTACAGTATTGGTGGATCCGTTCGCGGATCGAGGGACCCACCGGTAGTTCGATACACGAATAAAGATCGAGATCGGAATCTCCGACACCAGGAAACCGTTCGTTCCATTCGAATCGATGCCTTCCTTTGCCTATCTCCCACGAAATCTAACCGGCCAATCAACCCGAATCCTCGTAAATCGCCGAGGGACGCACGAAATTGCGTTATTTTCGTTTTATAAATCGCCCGTCAATCGAGCGCAATAATACGTCGTGAAACCGTCGATATACGGGATCGAAAAGTGAAATTTCGCGAAAATGATTTAATAATGTACCAACCTGGATCCTCTTCCCTTTTACAAAATATGAAAATATAAAGTATAAGATAAAAAAAATCGAACGAAAGAATAATAACTCGCCTTCTTTTTTAATATAGACGATGGATTATTATTATCACAATCTTTCGCAACTTCTTGAAAACAAATACGTTTCGATTTACGTTCTTGATTACGCGATTGGTAATTTCAGTTTACGCGGATTACAAAGAAAAATTTCAACGACACTTGATCGTTGACGATCAAGCTAATATCCTCTCTCTCTCTCTCTCGTCTGCTTATGCTTCTCTGACCTCGCCTCTCCTTCGCAACGTCGAAAAGCGGAGCCTGCGGCGACAGCGCGGGAACCTCACGACCGTCTGATAAATTTACGTCCAATGAGTTTAAAGCGCATTAGCGCGCGATAAATTTCGTCCTTTGCCTTTGCAAGTCCCGCGGGCGATGAGCGGCAAGATCGTCTACCCAGCTATGCTCCGTGATCCATATTTTCCCCTGTCCCCCGATTATTCCGAGACGAGACCCTCCTTTCTTCTTCCGACAATTCTTAATTTTCTACGTGCCGTTCTAATTATCCTTTTCAAGAATATCGGGACGAAAAAAACGAAGAATCATCGATTATCAATATTTTTCAAAGATAGAAGGGAGATTTAAAAATTTATTCGTTATTTCTATATTTCTCTCCTGCAATTCCCCATACAATTTTTAACTATTCTCGTCCAGATGGAACACGACAATAAGTATAATAATATAAATATAATTTTGTAGAAGAATAAAAGTCGAAGAAGGAGCCGAATACCTCTCCCATTATACAATTTTCGATTCGAAAAATATTCCTCTCTAATTTCGAATAATAATCCAAAGTTAAGGGGACGAGGCGAGGTTTCTCGATTCTCGTAAATCGATACCGGCTCGGCAGTAAAGAGAGGACGAGAGCGCTGGCCACGCGAAAGTTAGTTTAACCGCTCCCCCCTTCCGAGAAGATTTACCTTAGAACGTAAAGCGCTCGCGATAATTTTATTTCGCCGAGCGTGTAAACCCGTTCCCCGTGTCCTGCCCGTGTGCGTGTAAATCGCGCGTGTATCGCTCCGTGGCGGGCATATAATATGCAACGCGGACACGTGCATCCTGCTCCTCGTGGGAGATAGTGTAGGAGGAGGAGGGGGAATAAGAGGAAGAAAGCGCGAAGGAAACCGAGAAAATGAGCGTGCACGACGACCTGTACGAAACCTCCACGGAAATTAAGAGAAGGGAGGGTGAAAATAAAAAATACTATCAGCTAAAGCGGAGTAGGAGTCTCTTTAAGAACAGAATTTTGATTTTCTCGTCTCTGTCCGCCCTATCATAAAGCCATTATATGTATATATATATATATATAGTATGCGACACGTGTCCTCGCAAAAAGAAGAAAAGGAAGAAAAAGAAGGAGGAGGAGCGTGGAAAATGGGAGGGAAAACGAGCGATACGAATGAATAATACTAGCGGCGAGGAAAACACCGCGAGGAAAGGCACAGTTGGGTTGGAGAAGGGATTAAGATACGGAACGAAAAAGAAAAGAAAAAAGAACGGATGGGAACGAAGAAGGGAGAGTAATGCGCACGAAAGGGTTGGAAATCGATGGGTGGAAGGGGATAGAGTTAACAGCGTGTATTTAACAACACTGGGTTTTTTAGCCTGAGGAAGGAAGAGGAGAGAGGAGATGAGAGAGGAAGAACGAGAGAGGACATTCGCCCTTCGCGAATGTTTAAGAAATACGCGTGTACACGTTGTGCGTACGAGCGAGGGCGTACGAGCCTGTGATTAGGGCCCGGGCTGGGCCCCTCGGGGCCTTACAAACCGCCCACTACACCGTGGCCAGACGAGAAAAGAAGAGTGGAGAGGAACGGGTTGCCTGGAACATCTTTGCGGGACCGCGTGGGAACGTATCGGCTCGTCTATCATCTTAAACCTCCCTCGCGTTTCTCTCCCTTCAGGCCTAACCTGGGATAACCAACCAACCCTCTCTAACCGCGCATAGCGCACAGGGTGATTATAAAGTACTTATCGCGCCACGGCATCGTGTTACCGTCGATGCTCCATCCGGATTTGCCCTATTGCGTTTCGCGTCCTCGATCCTTTATCATCCAGGATCCAATGGAATTGTAATTTTAATCCGTCCTCGTTTTTTCCCAACTCTCGATGTATAGACGCGAAATCTCGAATGCAAGGCGTTCTTCCGGATTACGTATAAAGACGTATGAATTAAAATATTCTGTCGTTGGGTTTTCGATCGTTGGATAACGTGGATGCTATTCAATCGTTTACACTCGTGACGAGGAGAGGAGAGAAAGAAGAGAGAAAAATTATACGAAGGAATGGTCGATGCGATTCTTTAATCGATTAACGCATCAATTTTCCCGATCTTTTCCTTTTAAACAGATCCTGTTTTCCACCACGTCACGCGTTAAAAACTTTCAGTTGAACTCGCTGAACGAGCACGAGGAAAAAAAGGAGGGGACAAATGAAACGGAACGTTATCTCGATCCAACTGTCGTTTTTTTCCCCCCTACGCTTTTGAACTAATTACCACTGCACGACTTTGGTACATTTTCAATGGAGAATATCCTCCTGTCGGATACTTTCAGACTCGGCTATTCTTCCCTCGAATCGGAGCAAAGAGGCACGAGTCTGATGAAAACGGCCGCAACGTGAGAGGAACGAAACACGGCCGCGTACGTGTATAATCAAGGGAAACGAGATAGATAGAGAGAGGGAAAAAAGGGAGAAAAAGAGGGGGGAGAGTATCGTGCATCGATGCGTGAGGCGGGCAGTAAAGCGGTGGTTCGTGTGCGTGTTGTACACGACCCGGCGTCGATGATGACGTCGTGGTGATGTTACGCTGCTATTACTTAGCATCCCCCGGGCGGGGGATCGAGGGAGAGAGAGCGTGGGTCACGGAAAGGTTCCGAAACCGATGGGGGAGGGGGGAGAAACGAGCGAGAACTACGAGAATTATCGACCGAGACCCGTTCTTTGGATCTTCGCTACACCTCCTCGACTTGCAAGTTCGAAGAGAATTCTTTTCTGAATTCTGAAATGGAATTCCACTCCGAAACATAGCGATTCCGATCGTAACGAGACGAAGAAGGAAATGAAACTGGCCGATTCGATTCCTAGGAGGATCGGGCTCAGTTTCCGGAGGGAGTCCCCGGACGTGGACGTGGAAGGAGAGGGTCGATTAGTCGGGGCAATAGTCCGTGGGATTAAAAGTTGGCAGGCGACGAGCAATTTGTATTCCGTGAGCGGAGTGATCGCCGCGACGGGGCAAGAATCTTGGCGCCGTCTCGGGCACGCACAGGCTCAAGGACACCCGTTAGATCGCGACCGTGCATCTCTTCCGTGGCCACGGGACCTCTCGAGTGGTTCCCTTGCCCGGAACCAGGGATGGCGAAAAAAGCTTAATTAAAATTCCAGTCTTGCTAAGTCTGCTCGTGGAAAACGTCGACGAGGCGGGAAGAGGAAGTCTCCTGCTCCGCCGACTCGGTGACGTCTCGAGAAAACGCGGAAATAAATAAGCCGTGGCGCGCTCGGAATATTTCAAAGACCGTCCTGTGTTCCCGACGTGCTCGCAGGCCGAGCTTTATTCGGCGAGAACGCGCCCCCTCGTCTTCGAGAGCCTCGTCAACGACCCAACCACTCTTTCATTAAGTACGCGCGACTCAAACGTGCGTGAACGAAGCTGCCAGCCACGCGGTGACGTTCTTTAATCCTCCACGTCGATGTCGGCTTCCCCTCTCCTTTTGTCTTTTACTCCCGCGCCTCAGGGGAGGGGAACGAGGGGCAGGGGACTGGTGGAGGACGACTCTGCGTTAATAAACGCGTGAACTCGCGCGCGTTGGAGGGGATCCTCCGTCCAAGAGCAAATCGTCGTTATCGATCGGATGAGACAACATCGAAGAGACGATTCTATGATCGAATTGTAATTGATGAATAATGAAGGGATGTGAAAGGAATCCTCGAGCCATCTTATTCGCTTTAATCTTTGGAGAGAGGACGCGATAAAAAGGAAGGAGCAAGAAGTTAATATCCCGAGAACCCGATCGTCGTCGAACAAAGAGCAACGGAGCGTGAGATAAGCCCCGCGCGAGAAGTAGTCGGTATAAGATGACACGTCGATCGAGATTTCGTCTGCACAGGCCGCCACGAACAGCCGCCACCCTCCGCAACAGGTGTCACCGTGGCCGGTGGACCGTTAAAAAATAGAAAACCGCTGACCAGACGGACGACTTTCCATCGATGCTCGAAAAATCCCGCGGCGATCAATCGGGCAGAAAATATTTTAAGCCGCGGAATCGGTTCGCCTCCCTCGGCGGCGAACTCCTCCATCCTCCTCCGTAGATCGATCGCTCTCCCCCTCTCTTTCCCTCCTCTCCCCCTCCCGACCGAAAATGAACACGGATCCACCGAAAAATCGTACGACCCAACCCGTTCGGTGTCCAGCGATCGTATTTTATAACGTAAACGTGGCGTGAGTTGACCAACATCTGGAGGATTTAAAAAACCCGTCCGTAAATCACGCGGGGAGACGCTTACCTCGCGCTCCGAAATTTCGCAACGGAATTACGCATTAGCCCGGATGGCTAACTGGAATTTTTTTCTTTTCCTTCTTTTTTTCTTTTTTCTTCCTCGAGAGGATATTCAATCACAGCTTCATTACGAGAAAATTATTATCTTCTATCTTTTCCAGTTTTCTAATTTTTCCCTCCCTTATTACTTACGTTATTCCAGTCCTTCTTTTATTATTATTATTTCGTACGAAGATGAACGAGAAAGTAAGTCAAGTTCGTCTAATTTTAAAGACATCTTGATTAAAGTTAATGCTTCTGTTCCGAATATTTCTTTCCGTTTTCGATCGTTGAAATAAACGGGAATAATTGAGGCTAATCTCTTTCATATTTTCGAGCGAAGTACAAAAAGAAACCAACCTCGAACGCGGAGCTCTCTTTCTCCTCCTGTTCTAATAAGAGCGCGACCATTTTTTTCGACCCATTGTGCATCGTCAAATTTGAGAAATCAATGCGGGAGAAGGGAAGGAAGGGAAATGGGCGCCGTAAAAGGAGAGGCTATCGAGGCTCCCTCCATTTTTGGATCCGGCTGCCGCGAAGCCGGCCCGATGTCGCGCGAGGGAAGAGGTCCAATCCGTCTTTCACGACCACGCATCCAACCTCCTCCTCCCCTCCTCCCGTTCCCCGTGCAAGAATAATCGAAAAGGAAGAATATCCCTTGAACCTTGATGAACTCCGCGGACAGCAGAGTCTCCGCGAATAATTATTATCGGACGGTCGGTAAATTTGGCGAGTCGGCTACCCGCCGTGAAAACCTGAAACTGAACGCCAATATGGCTGACCCGGTACGGCGAATTTTTCGATATATCCTCCAGCAGTTGGCGTGCTGCTTCGCGCCCTTCTCGCAACCGTGACCCCTTCTCGACCCGCGTTCGCCGATGTACCATATAATTAGAGGGTCAGGCCGGTGGTGAGCCCCCCTCCCTCCCAAACTCGGCGCTCCCACATCGAAAACATCACCCGCGGCTCGCGGAACAACCTTGGCCTTCGTTCGAGCGAAGAAAGGGGAGGGAAGAGACGAGACGAGGGGGGAGAACCGAACGGGAAGAGATAGACGGCCCGGGGAGATCTTTTATCGTTAATTTATCCATCCGAGATTTCACTTAATTCTTTAATGAACGAGTATCGAGGGGAGGGACGCACGCACTCCTCGAGGAGGGAAAAAGATGGACGGAGCCGTATTGTTCCAGGCCTCGTGGTACGTGTATCATGAACCGTTCGCGTTAATTCGTCGGAGGCTAATTTCGCCGTGGCATCGCGATAATAAATTACGACGGAACTGTCGGTGGAACTGGAGGATCAGAGATCGCTCTTCTTCTCTCTTTCAACGATAATCGAGATCGAGATCGTTACTCGTCCGATGTTCATGAAGAGGGATTAAGGAAAGCGACGATGAAAATTCTTGTATTCCTCCAAATTTCTTGGAAGTTGTGGAAATCGCTTCTTTCGCGGGGAGAAGGAATAATAATTGACGGTGCAAGTAGAAATTATTCGAAATATTCAATTCCGCTCTTTCGTTCCTTTCTCGAAACTTTCTAATCAGCATCGATCTTCGAGCATTGTCGGTGTCGGATTCGACGCCACGCTCGTCTTTTCGAGGCTGCGACCTTTCCTGACTCTCGCTCGGTGACGATCGAAAAGATCGGTATACGGTGGAGGACACACGCGACGATTGCGTGGCGCGAGTCTAGACTAATTAAATCTCGATGTTTCACGGTGTCAGCCAGTCGCACTGGACAATCACGATCTGTCGAGCGATAAGCCTCGAGCAGAAGGGATTAAGGAAACACGCTCGACTCGGTGTCTTGGAACGACCGGGAGATCCCCTTTTCCCGTCCACCGAACAAGAACAATTCGAATCAACGATAATTAACTCTCCCTTCTCACATTTCGAAAAAAAATTTCACTCGAAAAAGTAATCTCACATTACTTCTTCTCGTTACTCATCGTTATCGATCCGTAATAACTTTCGGTCAAGTTGTTCCAACTATCGAGAAAAAGAAAATCTGTGGAAACTGTTGAATTCAACCGAGTAAACGCGATTGAAAATTCTCTAGAATCGAGGAGACAACGACGAATGGAAGAAAGAACGGAGGGAAGAATGGAGGAGCTGGTTCGTGCTACCGCGAACTTTGCAACTCGCCTTGAAAACGACGATGCCACGACGATAACGATATACGTATGGAGGGTCCGGCTAGCTAAACGTCCACCGCTATCTCTTTCCCCGAGCCGAAAGGATGCGAGCGCATCCTGGTACGCGGGAACGGGATGGTTTCCTCCGATGGCCACCGCGGACTCGGAGAAAAGGGATGGAAAAGGAAGAGGAGGAGGGGGAAGAGAGACGGTGCCTATTTACCAGCCCCATATTTACACGCGTACACACACAGGAAAGAGTCTCAACGTACGGCCCTCTCTTTACCGGCTAATCTCTCATCTTAGATCGGCGCACGAACCTTAGACTCTCGCTCGCAATTATCGCACAACGCCGATATTCGGCTTCAAAGGGGGTATTCCGTGGAAGGACGAAGAGGCTTTCGAACAGCCTCCCGTTCCGCGGCGAAAAGCGAGTTACACGTTGCAACGATCTCAACGATTCTGCTGCTCCTACGTACCAATTGAAACGCCTCGAATCGGTGATTGAGAACCCGGCCAAGGATCGAGCGATGCAACGTGTTATTCCGTTTCAACTCGGTTTTGAAAGGATTACAGGCTGTAATCTCGGACGGGGCCGAGAATCGTTAAGTTTCGTCGATTAAGGCATCCGTGAGCTGTCACCTTAGATCCAGAGATAGGGAGACGTTTGTTTTTTTCTTTCCTTCTCTCTCTTTCTCTCTCTCTCTGTTTCGATTGGACACGAAACAGGACGTCTTAATGGAGTTTCACGAGTTTTTCTTCGAGGTTCGAAGGAAGGTGAAACACAGGGAGGCGATACTTCTCTGGCGGCTTTGTAAAAAATAAGGAGGACGAGGAGGGAGCGGAGAGGCGGAGGGAAAAGGAGGGCGGAGAGAATTATCGGTGTAATTTGTACCGCTTCCTCGGCCGGCAGAGGGCCGAGCCGTAAAGTAACTTCGACCGTTTGGAACGTGACGTATCGCGGCGGGAAGTTTCAAGGAGCGCGGGAACCCGGGTTGATAAACTCGCGTTTGGACGATCGTGGAACGAGCGGGAAACGCGGGAGGAGCCGGCAAGAGAGAGGCCGCTCGAGAACGACGGACGTCGCTTTATTTATCTGGGACGATGGATCTCTAACGAGCCGTTGTTCCCTTCGAAACAGCTCTCCTCCCTTCAAAAATTAATCCGCGTCCTCGATTCTGCGAAGAGAGGGAAAAAGAAAGGAAAAGGAAGGAAGGAGGAATAATCGAAACGAATTTTTGGCATCGAGGGCACGCGTTTCCCAAAGAAACGGGGAGGAATTATCGCCGGTACACCACTCGTCCAATTACGTCTAATTGCCCTGGAGCAGCGTTCAACCGCGCACCACCAATAGCCGGAGTTAACGAGTCGAGCGTAAATTTCAATTCTGACCCCGTCTCCGGCCACATTTTACACATCCCCCATCCCCTTCTCCTCGCGGAGGAACGCGCGGCCTTAAAACCGACAACCCCCACGGCGTACACACACGCGTGCGTGGTGCACGTGCACCGTCCTCGCGCCCGTACAACCATCCTCCCCCCGTCCCGTACTCGCTAATCTACCATCTTAGATCCTTAACTGCATTTGCATTCGAGACACGGCGATGTAACGCCGACAATTACGAGACACCAGAATTACCGCGCCGCGATTGTAGTAATTATCACCGTGTACCGTGGGGGCAGCGGGGGGTGGGCCAATGATTTGTCCGTTTTCGGCAACCGGACATTTGCATACGCCGACTCGTTCCCCTTCGCCTCCGTTTCGTTCGTTGCCCTCGACTCGCCTGCCTCGACGCTTCAACTCCCACGCTGATAAGCCCGCTCCTTCGAGGAACCTCCGAGGAGGAGGAGGCCGATTTAATCGAAACGATGGGGAAAAATCGGGATCGCTACCCCCTAACGCGCAACCGGCCGATTACCGTTCGTGTAATTCGGCTATTTGTATTGTAGGGTATGCAAATGGACGGATGGTAGGGAGAACACCGAATTCCAATAGTCGTGAATCGGGGCTCGAACGAGCCAGCCGCGTCGATACGCGAATTAACATATCTCGCGAGTTTCGAATTTTAATTTTCTTTTTTTTTTTAATCCTTCCATTATCCTCGTTAACGTTATTTCGATACTGTTATGCGTATATATATATATATGTAACCGGTTTCGATTCACGGGTAAGTTGAAAGATTCGTAGGGGGATAGAATAAGGACACCCTGTATCGTGTCGCGATGCGAACGCCTGTGCCGGTCTATGAGGCACGAAAGGACAAGGTTAACATAGAAAGGGGTGGCCGTGGCTATTGTATTGTAATACCGTTTAAACTCGGCCAGGTAATAGGGCGTGCTTACAAGTATTTAGAATGTAACGGGTGTCCCGATCGCGGGAGTCGCACGGGCTCCACGCATTCCCCTACAAGCGTAATCTGCCGTGAATCTCTCCTTCTGCCAGAGCATGCCTTATACCGAATAAAGGAGCGACCGGTAACAAAGTAGAAAAGCAACGGGGGCTGGATAGCTAGCCGCGTGCTCGCATCCCATTATACATATTGTTGCGCCGATCCCCATTATACCGGGTGAGAGTTTTCAGTTAGAAGAATCGTGCACAAGAAATTCGATTGAAATCCCTCCCCCAGCTTCAAATTTAAAGTAAGACGAGTAATCGTTCCCAATATCATCCCAACTAGAAGAAAACCGTTACGAATTGCACTTATGACGGAACGATTGAAAAGTGCAAATGACGAGATACGTTCAATTCGAGTCGGAATTTCGAATAACCGTGGCGTTGGGGGGAAATAACGAGGCGTAACGTCCGTTCCAAGCTTGGAACTCCGAGCTCCATAAATCCTCCCCGTGTCTCCGAATTACCGTAACCGTCTAAAACGAGCGTTTACTTTCTCAGATTGCTCAATTTCGCGGAAACCTTTCATTAGGCGGCGAGCGATCACATCCTTCAACCCCCTCTCGCTTGATGCTCGTCAAGATATACGCAGCGCCTCGTCAAAATTAATCCCGTCGCCCCGATTATCCGAACGGGAATCCGGACGGCTGCGAGACGAGCCTTATTCCTCGCTCTCCCCCTCCTTGGACGCGGAAGTAATTTCTTTAGCGCGTGTACAGGGTGTCCCCCGTGGATCAGACACGAGCTTTATTTTTCAATTCGAATTCCGCTCGTAAATACGAAATTAATCGCGATTATTAACAGTGTTATCCACAGATTGGCGCTTATTTGACTACGAAAGATATTCCACTACTGAATTGTCATGAAAGAGATATAAAAATGGTTTATTTAAAACTTTAAAGTGTTTTATACGAAGCTGAGGTCGGGACAATTTGGATGAAATTAAGGAAGGAATTTTAGTTCGAACTGGAGGACCTCGGCGATGAAACGATGGAAACGAACGACGCGATTATTCTTTCGAGTCGCATTTTACTAAAATATCGATTGGCTGGTAAGCTTGAAGGAGATTCGAGACACGCGAGGCAGTCAACGTAATTGCGGAAAGCACAGTTATGATTATTCGAGAAAGATGAAACGCTGGAAGTACGAATCGAGGAGAGAAGGATTTCGAATCGATAACTCGGACGGCAAAGATTAGGAGATAACTCGAGGGCACGATAACGATGATTAACAAGGAGCATCGTGAATTTCAAATGATGACGATGATTCATGAGGGAGGAAGCTTCACCGTTTCTGCGTGTGACGATCCATTTGCAAACGCAGGAAGAACTATATTAACAGTACGTATCCTGTCGTGGTTGGATCGTCGTCGATGTCGGCTAGGTCAATGGAAAAATCGTGCGAATCTGCGACGTCGCGTGAACTAGGCTCCCGTTACGTTCCACGGGAGGGAAGCAAGGATGGTTTTCCATCGCGGGGATGGAAGAGAGAAAAGGGAACGATTAAAATTCTCCGACTGGAAGATCGAAGCGAGGAACGATAACAAGTTTCAAACGCGTCGCGCGTGAAAACCATAGGATTCGCGCGATCCCACGGGAGACCTGGTAATGTTCGCAAAAAGCCAGCCTCGCTTCCTCTTAGAGAAAAATATCTTAAGTTTCGCCTCGGCGTCGGTGTTTGATCCCGTTAAAGGCCGGTTTCCTACTCGGCGATCGTTTTAAAACGAACTCGAAATCGTCGCCGATGACGATTTTACACGATGGATGGATGTTTCGAAAGACTGGAGATATTTATAGAAATAATAAGGGATAAAATTCGTTACGCTCGAAGCGAATCTTTAAAATTTCTTCAAAAATTTTTCTTTTTCCTCGTTGATAAAAAGGATCGATCAAGTTACGAAGAAGAGTTTAAAACCTCGCTTCGGAAAGAATTAATGGGTTATCGACGAACCTTCGAAATTTCCTCTCCGCCACTTTATCCATCGTCTCGACGTTTAAAGTAACACAAGATCGGAACGATGCAAAAATCAAATCGCACAAATCGATCTTCGACGAAGATGTACGCGCGGAACGAGGAACTGGTCTCTGGAATACAGAGGGAAGAAGAAACGGATCGTAAATCGGGTTCGAACGAATGGGATTCCATCGGTTTTCCTTCGGCGAGCATCGCGCGTTAATTGTGACGGATTAGAAATTCAAATGACAGGCGTTACGGGGGGTAAAATCGGGGGTAAATGAGTTCCGGCGAAAAATGCGTGTGAGACGGTTGTAGCGTGGTGGAAAACCGATATCCTTCCGTGGTTGAATATAAGTCATGAATTAAAGATCAGTCGGAAAGGGATTCTAATTAGCCGGTACACGCGGAACCGGGATTCCTGGCCGCACCGTGAAAACGTATCGGTTTAATTGGAAAGAAGTTAAGCGTCTTTCGGCGATCCGTCTCCAAGGCTCGAGCTGTTTCGAGGTATAACGAGAAACTCTCCATCCAAATGGGTCCAGAGAGCTCTAATTACCGACTCGTTCGAGCTTTGTCAGGAAAAAAGAGAGAAAATTTTGAAAAATCTTCCTCCACGTTCTTCGAACTTCGTATAATTATATCCTCCGATATCCTGATAATTTGGATGGATATTCGACCAATTCTTGATACGTGACGCGTTTCATTCAGAAGAGTGAAAAGGATCAGCGGCTGCGCCTCCAATCCATCGCCATTCTATCGATTCTATCCTAACGTCATTCGCTCCAATTCTCAATCAAACAAAATATATATACACACATCGCATGTTAAATAAAACCCGTGGAAAATGCGAAGAAAGATGAGGCGGGAGCAATTACCGTTATCATCGGCCGATTCGCAGCTTCTTTGCGCGAGGGCGGCATAAATGTGGCCGGAGATGTTCGTTAACGATCGAGATTCTCGATGCAAATCTCCTCGTTCCAAGAGGAAGAGGCTGGGACGTTTATTACGCGAGCAAAGGTGACACCAGAATGGGCCGCGACTTCTTGCCACACCGTCTCCACGCGGTCTGTTTCCATGAAAGGATTAGGGACGCGTCGACGCGTCCCGCTTTTTGCCGCAGCGTGGAAATATCGCGCTCGAAGAGGAACCGTTTTCGCGGCTATCGCCGCTCGATTGCTCGACTCAACGGCCTCGTCGTCCCCCCGACCCTTAACGTTCCCTCCACGCGGTAAAACTCATCAAAGCGACCGAACCCGTTCCCCTAACGAACACACGTTCGACGCGTCGTCCAACGTTTCGCTTCGCGGTTCTCGCACGTGCTGGGAATACGACTCTCTCTTACCGAAAGAAACATCCCTTCCTGCTAATCTTCTCCTACCTCGTTCGTCGCCTCGTTACGTTGTATACGACAAATAATCGTTTCGAATAACGTTTCCGTGAGGACCGAAAACGTCGGGGAGATGGAACCGTGAATTGGGCAATGCTCGTTAAAGCGAGACGAGCAAATAGGAATCCCCCTTAGAAGAAACGTATCCGATTAATTCTCTCCGCGATTAATCGTCGACTACATAAATATCGTTAGAACTCGCGGTGAACTCCGACGGTCGCGAATCCCGGGAGAAAAACGGAGGAAAGGGAGGGTAGGAAACTCACGTGGAACACGTAACGAAGAGGAAGAGTACGGTCGTTGCGCAAGTTTTTGCCCCCGCGCCGGTATCGGCTCGTTTTTGCGCCAATCGACGAATTACACGATTCTATTAAAGATAGTAGTAGTGGCAGTCACGGTAGTACTCTCGTCCTCTCCTCTTCCGTTGCATCGATTCGTTTCCCCCTTCTTGACAACCAAGAGGGGGAGAAGGAGGAGGAGGTGGACGTTTCGTGACCGTTCACCGGCAATCTGTACCGGGTTTCACGGTCATGGGGTCTTATCTTTTCTTAAACGCCTCCTTTCTCCTCCCGCGAAACGCCGCCGGGTATCTAGTTTCGTACTACTTGGAGACTACGTTTAGCCTTGGCGAGTGTAACCGAGATGATACGTAAAGATAGGTGGTAAATTGCGGACGGGACGATTACGGCCCGATCGTCCCCTTCTCATTGATGGACGCGGCTCGTTAATCAATAACACGGTGTAATGGGACGCGTGAACGAGATGAAAACTTTACGCGAAACGGACGCGTGTTAACGAGGATTAATTTTCGTGGCATCGATTCGCGCCCCCTATTCGATGGAATTTTTGATCAAATACGTGAAATATCTTTGGAAATAATTGATTTTTTACTCGATGTTATTAACGAAGCCGTGATGACGATATATAATGTATATACGAAAATATTTAAAACGTTGAAGATTTTTAAGTTATATTCATTCAATTATCTAATATCATCGATCGTGTTTTCTTCTTTTTCTTTTTCTTTATCGTGCATTAACTCCTTCTTCGGGACCGTATAGCCAGGTTTCCGAGGCTGAACAACCCGATAAACGCTAACATGGTTTTTTTACGAGATGTTTCCTATCCTCGAATTAATCAGAGACGGACGGGAAGATTAAACTTGCGCACAGCCTGAACCACTTAAGGAATCTCACGATACCGAAACCGTTCTTAGAAACCGTGGCGTTGAATTACCCGGCCGGGGATAGGATTGTTACTCCCCAGGAGGAGCTGCGAGTCACGTTGCCCTTTCATCAACGGAACAGAAAAATAGAGGAATCCTCCGTTGAAGTGAAACGAAATAACGAAACGACAATGGCCAATTAAAAACTGCGCGTGACTCTGTGACCAAAGTGGACGCGAAAATACTTCGAACAACTCGTGTCCTAGAATCTCGAGGACCTTAAGAGGGGTGAGGGAGATTATGAAACTAGAACACAATCGTCTGATATCGTAGAACGAAGAAAAAGAAAGATGGAGAATTCTTCTTAGCGAGAAACCCGCCGAGAGGTCGGGGTGTCGAGGACAGCCAATATCCTCGACGGAACAAGAAACCACCCCTTCGCGGGGGTGGCTCGATTTCCACTTACATTTCTCGTAAACCAATAACGTCACGTTTCGACTTTATCCCTTCGATGCCCTTTAATTTCCTCCTACGCAGCGTCGTTACGCCGTCGATCGCGACGGAATTCGATCGAATATAGAGGGGGAAGTAAGAGAGGCGAGTATAAGAAAGAATAAGGGAGAGAGGGGGGAGAGTTTGGGTAGATATCGAGGATGGAAAAACGCAGCGACACGGAAGGGATTCAAATGAACTGGAAATCGAGAAGGCGCGGTGGTGGTCTCGAATATTTCTCTCGTTTCTCGAGAAACTGTCGATTTCCTCTGCCCATCCTTCTTCATCTCTCTCTCTCTCTCTCTCTCTCTGCCTTCCTCTTTTTCCAGCTCTTTCACGAGTCGGAAAGAAGGAAAATCCAGCGATAATTAATCGAACCTTATTCCACGATACTCGAGGAGAGCCACGCGAAGAAGGTACTCGACGTCGGCTAATTGATCGCGATCCGTTGCTCTCTGATTGATCGCTTAATCGACCGAGGAAAAAAGAGGGGAGAGCCGAGGGTGGAGGAAAAAAGTTGGAACACGTTAAGAGCTCGAAAGGTAAGTCCTCGACCGTTGAAGAAGGCGCGCGCGATTCCGTTTCGTCTATATATATATATATATACATTGCGGATCTTTGTTTAGGAGTTCGATGAACGTGCGCCAGGAGGAAAAGGTGGAGTGCGCGGCGGAGCAGAATAATTATTCCGGCTTTTCGACGTCCCGCCTCGATTATTGACAAGCAGTAATTTCCGTTATCGTCTATTAATTAGACCGCGCCTCGCGTCGATTTCCCCCCTCCATTTGTCGTTATTTCTGTCGGCAAATATATACGTGTTGAAGCGTGTGTCAACAAACGATAATAACGTTCCAGATTGTTTTACAAATTCGAAATTAACGTTAATTCCCCGAACGAGAGGGAAGTACACCGGGAATAATTCAATTTGCCCTAGTATAATAGAAATTTTCGAATGGGGTGGGGACTCGAAAAGGGATCGGTAGACAGGGGCGACGCGATTGAAAATGCTAAACTTGTCGGGAAGATTAATTCGTTTAGAAAGTCGGGCGGGAGAAATTTGGGATGCGAGGTCGATCGATGAGTCGTTAAACGCGAGAACAAGAAGCCACCGGCGGCATAACAATGCGATTTCGAGTTTCGAGTTATTAGATTCGAGAAGGGGGACGATGCGAGACGATCCGTTGATGCGTTGTGCAAATTGTGCGTGAGCTAGGATCAAATTGGGCCGATCGAGTATAATTTTCCACATCGGATGAGATCGGATCGTTAATTCTTCATCGGCGAGGAAGAAGAATCGGAAAATTAATTATCCGATGAAAATCTGCCGTGTCTGGAGGATTTTTTCTCTCTCTCTCTCTTCTTTTTCCTTTTTTCTTTCTCGCTTAAGACGCTTATATCTCGAGACGAGATACGTTCGTAAGTATTTAAAGGATACTCCTACATACGGTTGGGCCGAGGGGAGGAAGAGGAAGGACGGAATGGAGAACGGGATTCGCGCGGTAGACCGATCCTCACGGAGCAGGCCAGAGACTCAGTGTCAACAATGATATGACGTTGATTGTGATATGCAAATGGAAGATCGGTCGAAAGGCGGCGATACGCGGCTACCTAATGAATATTTACTCGAGCCCGAAGACACCGTGGTACGCCTATACATCGAATACTATCTACGATTAAACGTATAATTCTCGAATTAAAGTACCGATCAAATCGTTAAACAGTTGTGTTCAATGCAAATCGAAGGAGCGCGCCGAGCAATCCTCGCCTCCCTTTTCGAAAAGAAAACCATCTTTACCTTTCTAACTCCTTGCACTCCTTTCCTGCGAATTTCGCGCATAGAGACGCGTAAAATAAATTCGAAGAAACGATAAAAATTCCAACGTGAAAAATTGTGAAATTTCCGCATCGTCGGAATAAAAATAAATTTTCTCTAATGATATGCCTAATATAAAAAATTGTAACAAAACTCACCCTATTTGAGCGTTCGCCTCAACGAGACGCCACTCGTTCCCGAGGATCACCTCGCTTGCCGGCGTCGAAATCACCGATACCTTCGAACATCCAATTCCCGATTCTTCTTTCACGTTACAAATAAAAAAATAAACACTGGCGAATCTCGAGCTATTCGAAGTTTAAACCCTGGTTTAATCGTTCTCCCCCATTGTTCGTTAAAACAAAGCGTGGAAGATCGCGCGAGAGCCTCCTTTCTCGTAAGACCTCCTTCCTTACCCTTTTTCACCGGTTCCGTTAATCCATCACGGCGTCGGCGAGTGAGAAAAGCACCTGTGACAAATCGAAGATGGTGGCAGTCGCGAAAGAAATTGCATTAACTTAACACGTGTTCTCTCTAGGTCCGATCGCGACGCGGCCTTCTTTGAAAAAAAAAAAAAAAAGAACAGGAAGCAAACCTCCCCTACGACCACGTGCTAATCCTCTCCAACACCGATATATTTGTTATTTTCAACTAATCCTTCAAAAAAAAATATCGATTCACGAGAGATCATACTCTCGAGCGGGTGCCTCCTTCGGATAAGTTTAAATAGATCGGTGCGAGGATAAAATGCGTTTCCTCGGTGGAAAAGTCGGATGCGCGCGTTAATGAACTGGATCCACGTGCCTCCTCGAGTTGCTGGCTCCCTGACGGTTCTCGCCGTCAGGTGCACGTCAAGGTAACCACGTGCGAACGAAGACGACAGGAGCGCTGCTGTCATCTCGAATCACTCCACTTTCCTATCACTCGTTCCACCAATTTCTCCATCTTTCTAGATTAGCTAGCCACGCTTTCGAACTTCGACAGCCTCGTAGATACGTAGACGCTAATCCACTATCGATTCGATTCGGAACACGAAGAATCTTCGAGTCATCCTCGAACACGTAATCATCCTCCCACACTTTTTTTCGATATAAATTTCACAACTCTTCACAACGACACGAATCTTCGGAATCTTCGATTCGACAGGAGAATCCCGCGTGAGTTCCGGAAGGGAGTCGCGGCACAAACCGCGTGCGCGTTCACTCGATCGAATTGGAAGAAGAATAGGAAAGGAGGTGGACTTGGCGTTGACCGGCGGCGAGCGGTGGTGAAACGATGATGCTGGGTCGCGGCGATGCCGCTGGGTGGTGATGGTTGTTGTTGTTGTGGTGGTGGGTAAGAAGAAGAAGAAGAAGGAAACACGAGAGGAGGTGTGCTTGGCGCGATCTAGCCGAGAGTGGTACCAGCGGCCACTGAAGAAGAAGTGGCGTGTGCGGATCGCGCGGTCGAGCGAAGAGAAACGAAGACAGCGGCCTCGAAATGGTAAGGGACGGCGAGCAGAGCGGCCGAAAGAGAAGTAGACGGAGTAGGAGGAAGAGGAAAGAGAGAGGGAGGAAGAAGAGGGAGGAAGGAGTGAGATCCTCGAGGAGAGCGTCCTTCTTCTGGTGGAAAGGGAGGAGGAGGTCCGTCAAACCGAGGGCCCGCGTATCCAAACCGTATTCTCCTCTTCTTTATCTCCTTCCTCTTCATCCTTTTTATTTTCCTCCTCGCGTGTTTGCGCCATTGCGAAGTTTGTACAACGAAAAATCATGTCGATATCGATATCGGTCAGATTAAGTTCTTAAGATTTCAAAGGAACGAAGAGTAGAGGCTCGTCGAAAGAACTGGTAAGAAAGTTCGGCCACGAGTCGCATTCCCGTGTAATTGTTAAGCGCGAAAGCATCCGGGACACTCGGTGGACGAGAGACCGAAGGGTAGAATCGCGTGTAACGAACGAGATATTCCAAGATTTCCTCGACTTTTCGACGTCTGGGAAGGAGCAGTTGGCAAGCGGCGCGCACTCGCTTAATTTGCAGATACGCTCGTCGACGACCTTGCTCCTCTCCCTCGCTCTTTTCCGACTCTTCCATGCGAACCGCGTATCGTCTCATCCATCGCGTTTATCGAATTCTTCCATCGTCGCCTCGACTCAAATTCACATGCACAATAGAAAAATTAAATCGAGTCCGAAAATTTCCGTACTTTCTCCACGCATTGAATCCGACTAAACGATTGCCTTAATGACCTTCGATCAAAGACAAGCCAATAAATCGTCCAACCTCTTTAACGATACGCTTCTTCCCCGCCTCGCCAAATCCTCCACATCCATCCCGGTTCCTCCTACCTGTCTATCCTCCATCGTATCCTACATCCATGCACAATTTCCAGCAGATTCTCGCGATCGTTCTTTCCACGTCGTGTAAAAGCACAACAGGTACGACTTCGTAACAGTCCGCGGCACACCGATAGAGGAGACAGAAGCGACGACAGGATATCACGTGCGTTCGCAGCGCAGTCCTTTGAGTGGACGGGATCCGCGGCCGTCCACGACGGGGTTTTCACGGTCCTCTGATACATTGCTACCGTTTCGAGGAGGGTCCCTGTGCATCCTCCAGTCCGCGTGCCCCTCACCGAAGGCCTTGTATTATGGTAAACGAGACATCGGAGCCAGAGGCTGCCAGTCACCGCGTACTCCTTCCACTTCCATTCCGATTCTCTCTCCTTTCCTCTTTTGTCTACCCGCAGACGCGATCGTACTCCGAACCTCTTGTCTCTTCCTGCTCCCTCTCCTCCCTGTCCCTTTTCTGTTCGCGATCCACCTTGCCTCCTACTCGAGTTCCAACGCCCAACAGGCCCCCAAGAGGACTTAATAATCTTAATGAATTCGAGAAATTCGTAGGAGGCAAGGCGCAAACCTACGCCCTTCACGATCGGATCTCTTGCTCCGCGCTACGGATTTTCCAAGAGAAAGAAGATGGCTGAGTCACGCGACTGGAACGGAGAAACGCGTTAAATCTCGTTACACTGTTTCTTCTTCCCCCCCTCTTTAGATCCGTTCGATTTTTTTCATACGTGAAAAATTGTACATGAACAGGTGCTTGGAAAGAAAAGAAAAGTACGTCGCGTAGCAACTTTCTTGCGCGGCGACGATATTAACGATAATGTCCCGTTGCTGGAATTTTACAACTCGTTCGAGTATTTCGTTCAATAAATCGTAAAAATTGTAAAAGAAATAAATCTGTAGATCCAAATAACTTCGCAGCTAACTCGTCGAATCGATAATATTGGTAAATAATCATGCAAGAATAGTTGTTTCTTCCCTCCATTGCAGCTGGATCAATGGTCTCGCACCGATAAATTTTATGGAATACAGTGTACGCCCTTCTTTGTACGATATAAGTTGGAAAGGGGCGTTTGAACTCGTGATTCTACATCCTCGGGACGAATCGAATCCATCGCTACCGGGCAAGCCTTACGCCTCAATTTCCGTCTTTGTCCCACGTTTAATCTTGTCCCCTCGATCTTTCTCCTCCCTCTCGTACCATGCCTTTTTGCCTTCCATGCGCTCCCTGTCTCAGCTCCCCCGTATTCTTCCTCTTCGACTTGGATGCCCATAGGCAACGCGTATCGTCGCGTTCGCCTCGCTTCTGTCGCGCGACGATGCATCACGGCTCTCTCTAATGAAACCTTTTCTCCGACTGCCAATTAACCCCCACGCGACACCAGCCGAAACGGAAGAAAATAGCCGACAGGCTCACATCTATAATATATATATATATATAATTGTTTTCTCTGCTATGGCATTTAATTGTTACATTGTTCCTTACTTACTATGTGTTTTCTCATCCCTTCGATCCATCACCTTGGAAGTGTAGATATCCAAAAAAAGATGACGAAAGGAGCACGAACGGGGGAAAGACAGACTCGTGACAGAATTTTCTTTTAAATCTGCTCAAGCGTGTTGTTCTGTGATCGCGCTTGCGTGCGCGATTCTCAGAGAATCGCGATTACTCGTCGTCCCTCTGATAGAATAAAAAAAGAAGAAAAGAAAATGAGAAGATCGGCGTGACGCGATCGTAAGCCTGCTTACCTGTAATACCTCGACGCGAGCGCGAAAATTACGCTAACACCGGTTAGAAGAAGCGAACGGTGAACACGGTACACGATTCATCGATGTACGGACGTCGTAACATTACCTCCATCAGATAAACGAAATTCTTCGTGGAGAGGAAAATAAAAAAAGAGAGAGAGCGAGGAGAGAGAGAGAGAGAGGACATGGAAGAAGAGAATCTTAACGCGAATGGTAAAAATCAGAGAGCAGAAATTCATCTTTCTCGGGATGTCCAACACTCCGGACATTAATCCGACGATAAATACGCACGGTCACGGGTTAAGGGAAACGGGTACACACAGGATTGACAAGTTAAACGAGTTTCGCTCGATTCACCGGCCACGATCGATCATCGCGACTATCCACGCCGATCTCTCGATCGCTCCACGGGAAAAATCCACGCGACGCTTTCTCTTCTACCCCTCTTCCCTCCCCCCGCCTGCTCGAGTGACCGCCTACCCTTCGCGTTACAACATTGCAACGCGTAACAAATAGCGTTAACGATGCGAATCCCATAAGATCACACGCTGCCGCCGATTATTAATTGCCTTCATTCGTCAAATAGAGTTTCGCCCGTGAACCGTTTACCTTGAGATTCGATAAATCCACCGACCGATTACCGGATACGTAATATCGTATACGGATGAAAAGGGCGAAGAGAAAGATTCGAAATCGTGAAAATAATCATCAGAGTACGTCTGGTGTACGTGAAAATATCGTATAACCATGTGTGAAGTAGTGGTAAAAAAAAAAACGGTAATTAGAGGGGAAAAAGGGGGAAAAGTAATTAATCGTTTACCTCGTCGATACATCTCTCCGCTTGGTAAGAATAATTACGTTCGAAAAGGGACTGTGTGTCTGAGTAAAAGAGGACGACCAACAAGGTGTCGGGAGACCGTTTAACTTTGTGTTTGGGACCGCCTATCCGACGCCCTGCCTTAGGGGACACGATTGCGCCTCGCCACTTTCTAATTTACCATCGAGTTTCGCCTGTTGACAACGCGCAATTTCTCCGTACAATCATCTCGAAATTTGACGATATGCGAAATTTCTTTTCCGATTTCGATGAGCCACTTCGTCGATAGACTTTAGTATCTTATATTAATTAAGTAACAATCATCAATTATCATTTTTCATTTTTCTTAAGATTCCTCAAGATCCCTCCCTTTCCTCGATAAAAAGAAACATTGCGAATGAAAGAACTTATCCGTGTAACATTCCAATTCAGTAACGTTCAAAGAACGTTCGTCTTAAGACACGAAATTCCAAACTCGCGATTATGAAAATAAAATTTTTTTAATTTTTTTCTCTATGATCTATGAATTTCTTACAATCCTGTTTAAAGAACGATGTAACAAAGTTCATGAAAAACGTTTTTAACTATGTTCAGCGAACACCCGTTATATAAATCTAGTCGGTGGATCGACTTAAACGATCCTCGAAGCAAATTTTTACGAGACACGCATTCGTTATCCATTAGAGTAGGTATAGCACGTGTGGTGGGTTTCTGGAGTTCGATGTTACCAGAGCCGAGTATACGATATTCATTCTCTCGCGATCCATTCCGGGCGATGCGTGTAAATGGCGGGCATAATTGAATTATCATTGGAACCGCATGAAAGACAGCCCAAAGCCACCCCGGACCCAGTAATGAACGAAATCAGCGTTACGCCCCGACTCTGCAACGCGGTTTCAAAATAGCTACAGCTATATTTAGGTAACAATGGACCTCGATAAAAGCAGCTACGATAATTTCCATTGGCCTCGTCCTCCCTATTCTCCTCCGAATTATTGGCATTCGAAAATGAAATTAATTTCAATTTAATTTTCATTATTAAAGGAAACTCGATGAATGGCCACTTCCTTGCTTCTATTTTTTTTCTATCGATATTGATTTAGATGTTTTTGGGAATCACACTCGATCAAAGAATCAAAGAAAGGGAAAGAACTCTATCGATTTGATATAAAAAAAATATTCGAAATATCGAATATAAGTTTCATGAAAAATTTAAAATCTTGTTAAGTGAGTAATCGGTATGATTCCTAATTTTATGATCGTATTGATAAACGTTTAATATTCAGAGCAAATCCCTATGGCACCTTATTAATCAAAGTTTAATTGCACGTGCTGATGCTAATTAATAATCTCCTTCCCCTCCTCATTTCCCAATAAATCAAGTTAATTTTCAGTTTAATTAATTCTACCAGAGGATCAGCAGTCATTGAAGTTAATTCTCTGAAAATAACAGACATAACATTTAAGTTTTGCTTACGAGTAGTTTAATTGAGATTTTCAATGCTCATTCGAAATTATACTCACTTGTTTTTTATCATAATAAATAATACGAAATGAGATTTTATCTAAATAATCAAAGATAAAATATAATAAAATTTCTACGAATTAAATAACTAAAAATATTGAGAAAATAATTTGTATATCGTGCAAGAACAAATCCAGATAATTAAACAAACAATTATTTCTTCAATACAAGAAGAGAAGTCTGTGAAAAGTTAGATTCTCTCAATATTGAAAAAATTCCTAAGTCCCTTCTCGTGGTCTCTTCTCACAGATGTTTGAATCAAGATTACGACATTCTTGCTTTTTCTCGTTCCCCAAGTGAAGATTAAAATCTGGACCGGCGAGAGCAGTTGGACCATCGCCATTTTTTTCCCCTGTAACTTTATACCACGGGTCATTTCCATTCGACGAACACGTGGCACATAAAACTCGCGAAATAAATATTTACACATAAAAAGAATTTGTCGAACGAAATCGCTATCGAACAATCTGAATATTTTGAAAACTTTGACATATGACAATTTTGTCTCTTTTTTTTTCTTTTCTTTTCAAAAATAAATCAAGAAAATTATTATATTCGTTTAATGAAATATTATACGACACGTTTCAACGTGATTTCAATGTTAAAGATCGTTGTTGATATGAAATGATTATTCTCGCTAAAAAAATTAATGGAAAATATTTTTTATTTGACTTAAGAAACTATCATATTTCTACATAAATTTCAATTCGTGAATATTATCAAAGGATTATGAAATAATTCCGATATAAAAATTCTATACTCACTTCTATATCTGTAAATTAACGATGGAATTATCTACAAATTGTTTCAACACTTCGTACATTTCATCCGACTACGAAAATCAAGAGGGCGTTTAACCATTCGTTAAAGCGACGCAACATAACCTGCTCAAGCATTTAAATGAAAATGCCATAGACGGTGTTTCCGAATAACATAGAGAGTAGTAATCCTTAATAAAACAAAATTACATTAAACAAGTAAATTTGATATTAAATGATGATTATAAAATTAAACATAGATACTTACTCGATTTTGATGTACATATAATAAAAATTTAACTTTTATTACTTAAATACGTACACGAATGGATATGCATCAATATTAATTAAATAAAAACATATTAAATAAAAAATTAAATTCGTTTAATAGAATATAGTTATATTTATGGTTCGCTATTAAGAATAAAATTGCAATGATTGAAATTAAAACTGAATTTCAATATAAAATTATATATAATTATTTGTTTAAATCTTATCGCCGAAGAATATCATTCATAAAGAAATTCATATATACAATGTTTTATGAAATCGTCGTCGAAATAGAAATATATTAATATTTATGTTAATATTTATATTAAAATCGAAAATGTAATATCTATATTTTTTGCATTAAAAATTAAAATATATTACAATTTTGAAAGAAAAATGATGAAAATGTATTCAATTGATATCTCATACTTTGTGATCACGCATAAACAAAGAGACTAAATAGGATAAAAATTATTCAGAAATAAGATAAAAATTAGGAAATCAGCGCCATCTCTAGAACATTATAGATAAACTAACATAAACAAGGAGAAATAGTAGAAAAAGGATAAAGACAGAATTAACTGTTAGCACCATCTCTGCAAAACTATTCAAAACATGGTGTTGATCCTCAACTTTTACTCTACCTTATCTTAGAATCTTATAATTATCTTATAATTACAAATATATCATAGATATAAAACAGAATAGATATGACATTCTATAAAACTTTATAATACATGTTTTAAAATATCAACCTCAAAAAAGTTCAAAAAAGTTTTTTATATTTATTATGTTATCATATCTAACATAAAATTAAATTATTTAAAAAGTATAAAGTAAACAACACTTATATATTTCATAATTTTAAGAATTAAAACGAGAATGTTAATATAATTTCTAAATGAATAATCCTGGCTAATTCATATTATTTCTTTAAAAAAATAACGTAAAGAATAAACTAATTCGTAATCAAAATAATTAAAAATAATTACAATATTTTTTTATATTTTAATACAATATTGCAGCATCAACATTTTACCACCAACATTAATTCAAATTAAATTAGTAATTTATTGTTGCAATATTAATGCAATTGAGATTTACTAATTACAAATAAAAAAAATTGCTAAGAAATTAAATGCACATGATCGATAATGATTATAATGTTTATTGTCTATTTCAAGCACAACGTTCGTTTCAAATCTACTTTGTGACGATGACTATGAAATTGAAAAAATGATAAATAACCATCGAAAATGACTAACAGCCATTCAGCCAATCAGCTTTACTTTCTATTTTTCAAATTATTTTATCCTTTCTTTATAAAACATAAACTGTGATCGTAGCATATATATTGAAAATCCTTTTTTCCGCTTATATGTAATTTCATAAAATTAACTATTTGCATTAAACAAAAAATTAAATCTTCAAGATAAATATATAAATATAAATAAATTAAAATAAAACAATAATCTAATTTAATTTCTCATTTTAGAAGCTCGTAACGTAAATTAATGACAATTCTAATAGTCAAATAAATAAATAAACAAAAAAGAAAATTATTATTTAAAAAATTATCAGCTAAAATAATATTAAATAAATGATCAAACAAAAGTTTATTAATAAAATAAAAATATAAAAAAATAAATATTAGTCTAGTCTGAAGCAAAATAAAATATCATGATTTTTCAATAATCGAATGTTATCTTATATAATGATTTCAATATATCGAATTACAAAATGGAAAAAAGAATATGTTCAATTTATCTACACACACTCATTTAAATATAACAAGTCAAAACATGTGAAATGTGACACGAATATAAATCATCAATTTGAAAAAAATGTTGAATTATAAAAAATATTTTCAACTCTATAAAATAGAGATCCTATAAAATAAAATAAAATAAAAATAAATACAGAAATAATATATGAATTAAACTTATGGATAGATTTAGGAAAAATATACATATATGAATTGATTATGTGTGAATGATTTAACTTCTATCTGTTTATAAATAAAAAATATAATAACCATGTTTCTATTAAAATAAATAAAATCTTATACTTATTTGCATAAAAATCGTCAGATTATTTTTTAATTGTCATAATGTGTACAAAAACTATCAAACTCGAATGTTACTTTCGAAGTTCTAATGAAACAATAATATGTTGCAGATATTTAATTTCGATAATGATTAAACAAATACATATTATTAGAACAAATTAAATTTATTAATATATAATTAAATTTAATAATTGTAATATATCGATATTCTATTAATAAAAATTTTATATAATTATGTATCTCTATCTATAAAATGAAATAAGATGTTACCTATCGTTACAATTTTCAACTGTAAACTAATGACAGTATGATTGATTTGTCTCGTTGTTAGATCTTAGCAACTATCTGATTGGATAGAACGATGGAGTTTTCTATTCATTTCAATCGCGCGAAAATTGAAATATTATATATTGTACTTTAATTATAAATTTCTGTATTTTACAACATACAAAAAGTTTATCTTAATCTATTTATTGTATATTGAAATGCATTTTATAAAAATATTCCAATTAAAAATATAATAAGAATAAATTATTATAATTAATTTAACATAAAAATAATTCAAATTTGAAAAACTGAAACATAAAATTAAATTTTTTGTTTCAAATTATTTAAAAATTTAAAATTTAAAATAAAAATTGATTAAATCAGAAAAGAATATAATCTAAAATAAACGAAATCAAAATAGATATATAAAATATATAAAGAAATAAATAAAATAAATTGAAAAATAATAAAATATAATATAAGAATTTAAGACAAACTAAGAAAATAAATTAAAATGAAAATTAAAAATAAATAAAAAAATTTGTATCCATTATCCAATGTTATCTAACAATAAGATTTTAAAATATCTTACTCTAAATCTTAATACTAAAATTAAAATAAATCATACCTTGAAAATTAATATAGTCTAACGATAATATCTTTATCAAAAATAATCTTATCTTATTATTACTTTATTTAAAACAAAATAACATAAAATTAAAAACTTTCATTATTCACTTCAATAATTAAATGATCAATATCTCCAAAAACTGCATAAAATAGAAGCTAAAAAATGAATAAGAAAAAAAAATAAAAAAATAAATGAAAGTTAAAGAAAAAATAAAAAAACATAAGAAAGAAAAAATGAATATATCAAAAAATTATATATTTAAATCATTTGCCAATTATTATATAAGAATTTTGATGAATTGATTTATATATATATTAGAATATAACATAATACATAAATCATTAAATTTTTAAAAAGTCATATAATAATAAATACATAAATCATATAATAATAATAAATTTTATATAATTAATAAATTTAAATTCTTTAAAAAAAACTTAATTTCATCTGTAGCATTTTACAAATAACACTATTCTAATTTTTATTCTATATCTATCACATATTATTTTCTTTGTCTATAATATTCTTTGTACATTCAATATTTCTATTAATAAATTGAAGTTTTAAAATCCATCTGTAAGATTATGCCATTATAATATTACATTTTTTATTAATACTATTTAATATATTTCATTAATAATAAGAAAAAGAAGAAACGTAGCTGCAATTTTATAATATTTAAAAATATTTGTTTGAAAAATATATGTCATAAATGAATCTGTATGCAAATCTATGTATAAATATTTCAAAAAAAATTTATAAAAATATTAAATTAGAAAAAAAGAATTTCTTAGAAAAAGAAAAAAACAAAATAAAAATATATATAAAATTATAAAAATATATACAAAAGTATTATAAATATTTTACATATAAAAATATATATTAGTATAAATATCATATATATATATGTATATGTAATATATTTGTATAGTTTATACATAAGTACTCAGATGCTAAAAATTATATCAATTGAAGTTTGGTTTTATTTATAATATATAAAATTTTATACATATAAAGTAAAGACGACAAAAAATTATAAATGACTCCTTAATTTCTGTCATAAGAAAAAACATTACATAAGAAATCTATTCTACTTTTCGTCTGTGGTATTAATTTAAAGTGAACTGTTTACATTGCGAAAAAATTATCTTCAGATTGATTTAAATTGTAAATATATTTTTATGAAATTTACAAAAATATATATTTTAAGAAAAATTAAGAACAATTTCATAAAGTGCATATAGTGATAAATTAAATTAATATTTTTTTTATTTAAAACGATATTTAAACATCAACACAGCAGACATGAAAGAAGGACACAACGTGTCCAATATAAAAGATGATTATATTCATGAAAATGGAGAGGTAATTTTATAACACTATGTATTTTATATAATATTTTAGTATTATTCTTATTAAAAATATTTTCATAATATTATTCGAAAATACACTTTATGTAAGAGGTTAAGTGCGTCTTCAAGAAAAATATTTAACCTTTTAACTATGTTTGAATTTTTATTTCAATAATTTGATTTTACATTTTTATAATTTCATTATATTTTTTAATTCAAGAAATTTCATTATAATTTATATATTATTTATATATAATTTATATACAATATTGTTTGATATAAATAAAAAATAAATCATAATATAATAAAAATATAGTTAAGAGGTCAATATTTATAAAATATTTATATAAAAATATATTTATACAAATATATAATTTGAATTATAACAGAGTATTTTAGATTAGCATAAGTTTACTTATGTAATTGTAATAGGCTGTAAATACGGTTAATACAGAGGAATCTCCAGCAAAGCAGAAATTGCGTGGATGGCTAAATCGAAATTTAAGAATAAAAATGACAGATGGCCGTGTTTTAATAGGTGCATTCTTATGTACTGATCGTGATGCCAATGTGATTTTAGGATCATGTTCAGAATTTCTATCAGAGGACCATACAGAAGCAAGAACTCTTGGTTTAGTAATGATACCTGGTAGACATATTGTAACAATACATCTTGATGCTTGAGCAATTGTGTTTGTTTTGCTTGAAATTAACTATAGAAGTTATTATTTTTCATTTTCTTTTTGAATTATATAATTTTATTTCTGTATTTTTTAAAATTTATATACATAATAATATGAACTAAATTTCAAAAAAATGAAATGTATAAGTAATTTATTTTTAACATATTATTTCTGTTTATTGTATAAAATCTTAAACATAAATTTTAAATTATAAACAAAAAATATTTTACTACATTAAGTTAATTTATTAATTTTTACTTTATCTGCAGACTTGGTATCTGTTTTATTAGCTATAAAAAAAATAAAATAAAATTAAAATGAATTAACTTATCTATTACCATTAATTCCATTATACTTACAATTTTTAATGCATTCTTTTTGCACATTACAATATTCTTGTTCAAGTACCATAATATGGTTAATTTCTTTCTTTATGTTTCTTAGTGCATCATCTATTCTTTGAGTAAGAGTAAAAGATAAATTATCCATTCCAGACAAATAACTTATTTCTGAAACAGCTACTGCCATTTTGTGTACATATTCAATATATCCTGTTAACTTCTACAAAAATATATTAAACATATTTTTTAATAGATCTAATAAAACTAATATAAATTTATTTTATTTCTTCTTACAGTTAAGATTTCTTTTTTACTTTGTACTTTTGATCTTAGTTCAACTATCATATCCCAATGTGTATCATTAACATTTAACTCTAAAGTTTCTCTTGAAAGAGAAATTAATTCATTTAATAATGCCCTAAAAAATATAATTTTGATGACATGATAAATTTATTATCATAAATCTATTAAATAGTTCTTCAATTTTTATGAGACATACTTATATTCATTACTTGCTTTCATTATTGCTGTATATGCAACAGTTAATGATTGCGTTGCACTGTTAACAGCATCTATGGTTGATTGTTGAATCATATATTCAGGAGTTAATTTTTTTATATCAATTGGTTCAAATTGTAATTTATCATCTGCTGTTGGTTTGTTAGTTTCTGGCTGATTTATATATGTAGAACTTGTAGCATACTAAACAATAGAAAAAAGTATTAAAAAAGATAAAATATAAAAAAATTTCCAAAATTATTTATTAAATAACATTCAGAATGTTACCAGAATAGGTCCAACTCTTTTCAATAATAATTGACAAAATTGACGTAACGACATGATTTTTAATAAATAAACGTCCCTAGAAAAAATTTTGGAAGCTAAAAATCGAAATTATTCATTTTTTTAAATAAAATCATTAAAAACGGGGTTAAGTTGCATGTTTCATAATTATTTTTAACAACACAAGTCAAAGAGCGATTAATAAATCACAGAAAATTAATTTTTGATTTACATATTCAATATTGTAAAATATTTTATTTTTATATATCAAAATTCATTAAGGAATGAAGAAGTTAATATACCAAAACAACTTGTATTTACTCGTGAACTTTTTTGTACTATTTTCTCGCGACTGTGGAACGATCTAGCGAGACAACGCGAAATCAAATTTTAAACTATAATATGATCCTTTTAGATTATTAGTTTATATTTCTATGATCATATCTAAAAATTAATAATAAATTTTTATTTCCCTTTTCAAAATATATTAGTAATAATAATATTGAATAAAATATTTCAGAATTTTTTATTTTAATTGTTATAAATATTAAATAATGTAAGTTTATTACATTTACATATATAATATAATGTTTAATTTTAAATTTCACAAAATTTAAAATATCGAAATTTTTTTAATATATTAAAGAATAAAAATAAAAAAAATAAGTTATATATCAATAATAATTATTTTCATATTATGTAAAAATAAATAAATAATTATAAATTATCTTATTTGACATTGCATATAATTGCAGGAAGACTTTGCATATTTATATTTTCTTACAGTTATTAAATTCAATATAAAATGTGCTAATAAAATAACATCAATTTTTTTTATTCTTTTGTTCAATGATATCCTACACATTGTTTTATTCACCCAAAACAATAATTTATATAAATTAGATTTATATAAATTAGATTTGCATTTAATCAATTTAGAGAAATTTTTAAGAGAAAAAAATTATTTTGCATATAAAATGCAAATTGCATATTAAATGTATAAAAAATGCATTTTTTTTTAAACAAATAACATTATCAGATATGGATTTACCTCACTTAATATAATTCATGACATATCAAATTACATATATTTGATTATATAATTAAATACGTAATTATAAAAAATTATATTATAAATGCAGTGAGGTGCGTGCATGTATCATATGTATATAAAATGCTATAAAGTTAGGCTAGGGTTAATTAATTAGGAATGTAAAAAATAATAATTGTGAAACTTTAAAAAAAAAAAATAAAAATAGCCACTGTTTTTTTAGAAAAATTGGTTCATATATATGCATATGTAATTATAATGCTTGATGTAAATATAGAAAATCAGTTAAGTTAAACATATTAGAGCATATCTAAGAATAAAATATGAAAAGTATCACAATTAAATATTATATTCATAGTAGATAAATCCGACCAAATAATATAATGTATATATATTATTTGTTAAATAATGACTTCATTCTGATAATTTATTCATTTAATAAATGTATTTTATAATAATTGTTTAAAACTATTATTATTCAAATTTACTACTTGGCACTTAAAAAATTATTTTTTTTATATGATGGTCGGTTTTTTTTTATTTTTTTGTATGCAAAACATGAAATAATACTCTTATTTTTTTGTATGAAAAATGAATTAAATATTTCTTATTAATTTTATACAAATATATAAAATTAAATAAAATAACATAATATTCAGATTTGCAAAATAATTCATCTAGCCAAAATGACACAATTTTTTGAATTTAATTTAGATTTCTAAATGCATTCATAAATCTGTTCTATAGCATAACAAATTGTTTAACTTATTATATAAATAACCGAGATACTACCGGTCAATAATAAAAATCACACACTTTTAGATAAATCTTTTTTTAAAGTTCTTGATGTATTTCTTCTTGAGTACTTTTATGAACAATTTTAGGTTCATTATTTTTTGATGAGTCCATTGATTCTGTTGATTTTTCTGAATTTAATGACTTTTCATTTTGTACTTCTGCACTTTCAGGATTTTCATTTTGAAGGTTTTCTGTCTGAGATTCTGTCTTAGAATCTGATTCTGGCCCTTCCTTTGAATTTGTTGCAGTTTCATTTATACTCTCTGTATGATTTGTAGTAGATTCTTGTTTTGGTCTCCATATTTTTGCTTTATTAATAAGATAATTCACTTCCCTATCAAGTAATGCCATTTTATTTACAATATCACGAACTTTATATTTCACAGGTTCATATAAAGCTGTCTCAGTAAAAGATTTAATAATTGTATTGTAATATTCCTATAAAAATAATCATACATATATATATATATATACATATGTATATAACAATATAATAATTATTTATAAATATTTTATTATTAAACTATAATAAAATAATTTACCTGAGTTTCATTAATTACTTTTTCTAATGTTTCTATTTCAATTTGAGTAAAAATTTCGCTAGATAAACTCAAATTGCGCATATTATTTAAAAACGTTGTGCTTGCATTTAACATAGATGTCATGCCTTTTAATGCTTCTGGGCGCTCTCTGTGTTCATAAACACGTTCATATACATCATTAGTAAGTTTCTGAAGATATGATAATTTTTCTTCGTATATTTCAGCAGTTACACTGAATCCATCTTCATATAGCCATTCAGAAATTTCAGAACATGCTTTCAATATGCTTTCTGCTTCTTGAGATGTAGCAACAGTAGCATATTCTTCGGATTCTAATTTTTGTTGAGCATCAATTATAAATGTTTCTAAATTATTCAAAGCTGTTTCACGTTTTGTTTTTTCGAAATCATATACATCTAAACGATGCAATCTAAAATGATTATATGATATTTAAGTTAATGGTTAATAGAAAATATGTAGAACATATTTTATATAAAGTTATCATACAGTTATTTATACTCACTTTGCTTGAGATTTAACAAGTTTATCTCCAGAAAGAATTTGTGATCCTAATTTGATTTCATCAGCTTTAATAGGTTCTTTAATTGTTACAATTGTAGCCTTTTTTTCTTTTTCTTTTTCTATTTTTTCAGTTTTATTTACTATTTTATTATCCTCTGTAACCATACTATCATTTTTCTTTTTCATTTTATCTTCTGTCTCCTTTTGTAATTCAGAATATTCTGATTCTTCATGAACTGGTTTTATATCTTCTTTTAATGATTCTTCTGATTTTCCTTCTTTGTCTTCTAATCCTACATTTTTTAAATATATTTATTTTAATATTTCATTTATATTTACAAAAAAATTAATAAAAAAATTATATAAAATATAATTATATTTGTTTTGCGTAATTTTGTAAAAAAAAAGTTATAACTGATAATTTAAATTTATTTTTAAAATATACTTTATGTTTCTTTTATGTCATCTAAAATATTTTACAAATGCTTGCAAAAAATGGTTATATATTTAAAAAAAATTATTTTAATGATTCATTTGTTTAACTAAAGTTCTAAATTCCTGAATTCTTATATATTTAACAAAAAAAACAATTATTATAAAATAAATACTAATAGCAATTATAAATTAGTAAATAGTAGCATTTTTTGCAATGCATTCTACGCAAACCTGCAAAAAGTTTACTAATAGTTGAACCAAGTATTGAAAAAGTACTCTCTTCTTCATCAGGAGTTAAACTTGATTTTTCCGATACTAATTCTACATTCACCAAATTCAATATGCCACTTTCATCCATAGCAAAGTGTGCTTTAATGCCTTTACTTTCTGCTCCATCTTTAAGATGTTTATCTAAAGCTTCAGTAATACCAGATAAAGTTATTGTAGATAGATTGAAATTACCGATAGCACTAAAATTAAGATACTATAATAAATAAACATAAATATATTTTAAACAATAATTATTAAATATACATACGCTATTTCATTAAATGGTAAATAGTCTAATTCAGCATAATTAATATGAAATTGAAAATTTTCTGTATACTTATTAAATGTAATAATTTTCTTTTGTGGGTAAGGATTCATTTTATTAAATAATGATTTTTTTACCTAAAAATATCATTTTTTGTATAATATTCAATTTTGATAAAAAATTTTAAAAAATAGTAAAAAAAAAATAATAATATATAAAATATACATATAAAAATATATAAAAATAAAATCTTACTTGTTTTATTCTATTATTAACTGTTCTATCAAAGACAATATGAATGGGAAACAATACAGCATCTTTAGTAATAAATTTTTTTACTTTAAATCCTTTACTAAGATCTGCAGCTTTATATACTGCTCCTAATACAGCTGCTTCATCTGTATTAATGTTTTTAGATAACTCAATTGTTAAATATTGACTTAGATGTTCTTGTATCTTTGGCATTCTAGTAGCAGCTCCCACTAATACAACTTGAGATATAGCATCCATTGTTAAACCTATAAAATTTACATTAATTTATGATATAATAAATATATTTTAATTTAATTCATTTCAATATACCTGATGTTTTATTTATTAATTTATTTCAATATACCTGATGTTTTTAAAGCAATTTTAATAGGATTTGTTACTCGCTCAAATAAATCAGTACAAAGTTGTTCTAATTTTTCTCTGGTAACTTGTAATCTAAAATCAACTTCATCTATTAATCCTTCAATTTGGGCAAAATGATCTGTATTTGCACTTAAGACATTCTTAACACGACCAGCTTCTTTAAAAAGTTTTGCCATTGCTCTTACATTGCTAAATACAGAATTTTTTGTTTTATTTAATGCATCAAATTCCTTTGCTAAATAATGTTGCAATCTAATTTGCACTTCTAATCCTCCCAAAGTACGATCATAACCCACACCCAAAATGGTAACATGTGGATTAGTTTCAATAAATCCCTTTTCCTTTGTTTTCACATTTTGATAACTGACAATTGTTGCAGTTGTACTGCTAGCTCCCATATCATAGAACATTACATAATGTGCAGTATCATTTATTTCTTTACTGCGAAAAATTCCATAATTTAATGCAACTGCAGTGTAATCATTAATAAGTTGTAATACTTTAATTCCTGCAAGATCTGCAGCTTGCATAAGAGCTGTTCTTTCAATTTGATTGAAAAATCCTGGAACAGTTATTACTGCTTCACTTATCTTTTGACCAGCTGAATTTTCTGCAAATTCTTTTCCTTTATGCAAAATTTGTGCAAGTAATTCTTCTGGAGTATATGTGGTATTTTCATCTAGTCTAAATGTAATTGTTTTACGCTCTTCATCAGATATAATATCATAATATGGAAATCTTTTTTTATAAAGTTCTACTATAGGATTATCTATATATTTTCCTAAAAGATCTAGAATATAAGAAAAACTATTTTGTGGTGATCTAATTCCCACTACTTGAGCATCTTCTCCAAAACTTCTTTCTCCATTTCTAAATGCAATTGTAACTGGTGTTTTTCTCTTTGATTCTTTATTTAAAGCTATTTCCATAGGAACACCAGGCTACATAAATTATTAATAAATAATATTAATAAAATTTATGAATAATAAAATACATTAATAGTTTAATAATAAAATGAAATTTACTTACTGAAACAATAGCAACTTTCATTGATTCACTACCTATATCAATACTCATAACAGCAATGCCATTGCTATGGTCAATAAAAGTTACAATAGTAATCAATAATAACCAAATAATGGACATATTTATTCCATTTGGTTTCATCTATAATTTAAGACATAAAAATATATATGTTATTATATTACATTTAAATTTAATTTTTGAAGATATTTATTAAATATCTTAACTCATGAAATGTTTTTAAATATTAAATAGTAAAAAAATAATAGTAAAAGAATAAATTTTTATAATTAAAAAAATTTTAAACAAAAGAACATAAATTCATTTAATAAAAAAAATTTTCTATAAAGAAATTCAAATTATAATGTTGAATAGTACAGTATCTAAAAAAATTTTGAAATAAATATAATAAATATGAAATTATTGCAAATATTATAAATAAAAAGAAATCTATGAAACAATTTATAAGAAAAATATATATAAATCTTCGTAAAACATAATTATATGAAAGATAAATTTCAATTACACGAGAACTTCTGTAAAACTGTCAAATTTGGTTATGGTAACTAGAAATTAAGAAAAAATCTTAAAGAACTTTACTCACTTTTTCGTCTTTTTTTAAAAATATTAGTCTGACGACAAAAGAACTACTGTTCTTAAACCATTAGACATAGGTACACGTACGTTCCAATTTGTTTAAAGCAAGAAAAATAACGTACACCTTTTTCATCAAACTGAATAAGAAGCATGTGTTTGTGTGGCACGACGGGATTGGTAAAATAAGATGGAAGAAAACAATCATATTGGTCCGCGCTGGCAAATCAAAACGAATAAACCGCTTTCATTCCATCCCCACTTTATTATAATATAGATAATTTCGAAAAATTAAAATTTTACAAAAAAATGCTTTATTTTTTATGATTATTAATTCTAATAATTAAAATATATTTACTATATTAAATAATCACTTTTATTTTTATTTTATTTTAAT
The DNA here is from genome assembly GCF_029169275.1 of Apis cerana. Classification (NCBI taxonomy): domain Eukaryota; kingdom Metazoa; phylum Arthropoda; class Insecta; order Hymenoptera; family Apidae; genus Apis; species Apis cerana. Next base: position 8,251,276 of record NC_083861.1, read on the forward strand.
TTTTAGTAATAAAAAAATAGAAATGAATGATAAACAAAAAGAAATTAATAAATAAATATAATTACAATTTATTTAATCAATTAAAATATATTTAATTTTCAGTCATTTAATATTACATTAATAAATGCAAAATTTGTTACATACAAATACATTATTAATTATATTAGTGTTTGCAATAAAAGTGATATTTATATGTGAATATTTATTAAAAATAAAAATCTTAAATTTTAGTTCTATTTATCTTAAATCTTATAAAACTATTATAAAAAAATTGTTACTTTATTAAGCAAATTATCTCTTTATAATAGTATAATATTTATACTTTTTATAATATTTATAATTAGAAATAATTTGCTGATTAATATCTTAAACATTTAAATAACTACTTATATGTAAATAAATAAAAACAAAAAAGTTTACAATTTTATAACTAATATAATTATGAACTAATATAATTCACAGTACAATGTGTATAAGTATTTGTTCCTCAATAAGTGTTCTATTTGAAAATAAAATAGAACAAAAAACTTATGCACAAATATGTAAAAACGCTTGTAATGTACAAATGTTGAATAATCTCATAGTTCTTCTGATCGTCCAAATTTATAAGTAAGAGATCCCAAGAAAATAAATACATTTTGTAAAAAGAGACCTACACCAGGCCAATGATGTTGAGCTCCTAAAAAATTAAATCAATAATAATAAGATGATAATCATATTCATAAATGATGTATATTATTATTAATTATAAATAATATACAAACCTGCAGCTACAAAATCTGCAAATAAAATCCAACAAGCTGCAATAACTGCAGCAAATCCCATTACAAAACCAATAAATAACCAACCTCTTGCACCTCTAGCTCCAAGATAACCACCATTAAGTGCATCACCTCTCATTTGTGCATTCGTTACAGAATTTATCCTAAATTAAATAATTATTTTTAATTATTATATATTATTGCTAGAAATATTATAATAAACATGAACATTTTCTTACATAAATAAAGATATAGTTCCAAATATTCCACATACATGATATGCCTTTGCCATTTCATTAGGATACTTAGCATGAGCGTCAATAATAAACCACCATCCTACAAAAAACTGAAATTGCAAAAAAAGAATAATTATTTTATAAATAAATGTAATACAAATATAAATCACTTGACAAATAAAATTATAATAAGAAAAAAACATATATTTTAATTATTTTAATTATTATATTAAAATATATTATATTAAAGTATACTTATTTAATAAAAATGATATAAAAATAATATTATTACAAATACGTAATAAAAATTAATATGTTTTAGAAATAATTAAATTAAAAATATATTATACTGTCAGTTTCATTTAGAATAATGTAAACGTCAATGTTTACCAATGTTCCGGCGAACATAGACACCAATACATTTCGTTTGTTGCCTATTTCGAACCATACGCATGTTGAAGATTGTAAACTTTCCAAAAAAGATGTCATTTCTCAAAATTCACAATAAAATAGCTCAGAAATCTAATGTTACGATTATACAGGTAACCTAAATAACAAGTATCAATCACCAATATCATCACACAAATATATATATATATATATATATATATATATATCAACAACCATGGAAAAACTACATTCACAAAAATTATTCTTAAGATTGTAAATTTTCTTTAATATTAAGAATTTTTCGTATTATATGCATTGTGATATTATAAAATATTCTATCTTATAAAGCATTTTTATATATAATTTTTTTAAATAAAATCATATTGTTAAAATATATAATAAAAATATGAAACATTTTTTTATTTTTTTGTATAGTGTTATAATTCTAGTAACATTTTCTTAAGTTACATCATAAAATAAAAAGATAGAATAAATTAACACATGTTCATAATATGTATTTAAACTATTATCAAAATAAATATCTTTATAAATATTTTCAATAAATTAAATAAATCTTAAATTTCTATAAAATGACATTGGATTTAGGTTTTGTGGAAAAGTGTGAATCTTGGCAAGTAGAAAGTAGATTTTTTCCAAGCAAAGTTGGGGGTAAACCAGCTTGGCTTAATTTAAGAGATATACCTGGAGAAAAAGATTTTCATTGTGAATATTGTAAAGAACCTTGTATTTTTTTATGTCAAATTTATGCACCATATGAAGATAACGAATATGCTTTTCATCGAACGATTTTTATTTTTATATGCAAAAAAATGGAATGTTGTAAATTAAATAAAAATGGAAATTTAAAAGTATTCCGTTCTCAATTACCAAGAATAAATGAATTTTATTCATCTGAACCTCCAATAGAGCAAAGTAACTGGAGAACTGACATTAGTATGTATGTTAAAAATTATTTTAATAAATTTTATTAATGATTATTTAATTATTATAACAATTTTAAATGATTGAAAAATATTACAAGAATAATAAAAAATAATTTGAATGATTTTAGGTATAAATAAATGGGTAAAAACATGTTATACTTGTGGAATATTAGCACTTAATCATTGTTCTAAATGTAAAATTGTAAATTATTGTTGTCGAGCTCATCAAATTTATGATTGGAAAAATGGACATAAAGAGATTTGTGATAGTAATCAAAAAATAATAAGAATGAATAAACTCTTATTTCCTGAATATGAAATAGTTATAGAAAGAGAAGATAAAGAAGATACACATAATTCAAATGATTTAATTAAAGAAGAAGAAGAAATTAAAAAATATGAAACAATGGTACAAAAAAATGAAGCAGGAATTTTTCAAAATGAAGATGTACAAAATGAATTGCTAAATATGGCTAATCAACAAGAAGATGAAACATTTTCTAAATTTCATTCAACTATTAAAAAATATCCAGATCAAATATTAAGGTTTTCATATTTATTTTCCTTGCTTTGTAGTTCTTGATTATTATGATATTTCTATATAATAAATTTTATCTATTTATAGATATGATAGAGGAGGCAATATTTTATATATTTCAGGATCTAATAAAATTAATGAAGTACCAAAATGTTCAGAATGTAATGGAGAAAGACAATTTGAATTTCAGGTAAAATAAAAAATATATTTTATTTTTAACAAAAATTTTTGTTATATAAAAATTAAATTAATATAACTAATAGGATTATTCTTTATAGATTATGCCTCAATTATTAAATTTCTTAGACTTTGAAAATACATTAAAATGTATTGATTGGGGTATTTTAGCAGTATTTACATGTATAAAATCATGTATGCCTAAAAATGGATATAGCTTAGAATATGTATGGAAACAAGATATTATGGAAAGTAATCTTAATGAAAAATATTCAAGAGAATAATTAAATTGTAGAATAAAGTAAAAAAAAATTATGAATATTTTATAAAATAATAATTTTAAAATTTATAAAATAATAATTTGAAATATATGATGATTTTAATAATACTTTAGTTTCTATATTCTATATTATTATTTCAAATACATTACCAACTAAAAAGAAATCTAAATATCCCTTAAAATAAAGTTATATTTCAATAATTTAATAATTTATAATCAATAATTAATTAATAATAATTAATCAATAATTTAATAAAATTAAAAAAAAATTTTAAAATATTACAAAAACAATTAGTAACAAAATAATATAACTAATGAAAAACATTGTCAACAAATATAGAATATTATTAATATTAGAAATATTTAATAATATTAAAAAATATTAAAATAATGCTTGTTATATATAGAATATATAATATTATTATTATGAAAAAATTAATATATAAAAAAAATATATAGATATTATTTTATTCAATTAGAATAACTTTAAACTGTAAAATATAAAATGAAATGTCAAAGATAAAATTAAGGGTTTTTTAATGATGTGTCATGTAATTTATATATTTCATTCAGAAATTTTACATTTAAATAAAATATATAGTATACTTATTTTTAAAAATATTTTAATAATATTATATATGTATCAATCAATTATTTTTATAATAAAATGTGTTAAAATATAATATATTCCTAAAATTCCCTAATTTTAAATATATTTTTTAGTATATATACTAACTTACTGTTTCAAAATTTCTTTTTCATAAAATTAAAAATAAATAATTAGATATTAAAAAAATTAATTATTTAATAAAACATTAATATATGCATTAAATAACTTAAAATACTAATAATAAAGAATAAAATAAAATTTATAAATATTAATCACAATTAATAAATTAGGTATTAAATGCTTTCTAACAATTTTTGAACAATTTCATATGAAAAAATAAAAAAAAAGTACATTATATATAATTTACAAATCTATCATAAATTTTTTTCAAATTATATTTTCTTAATTTAATTTATCAATGTTCATTCATTTAACAGTGATTTTTATATTTATTTATTATTTTTTATTATTATTTATTATTACAACCTATAATTATTATAATTTTAAACATATTAACATTAATAATAATTTTATATGGAAATATAATATAAAAGTAATGTTGTAAATATATCTTTATGTTATTATATGTGAAAAGTATATAATAATATATTATAGATAAAAATATAGTTTGAATTAACTATACTGATTAACGTAGTTCAATTGAGTACCTCTATACGGAAGTGACAGGAATTGCGATTGGTAGGGTAGCGTTATTTTATTACGTGTCATATACGCAAATCTTTTCTCTATTGCTTGAGAATTCCAAAAACGAGTTTTTGGGAAGTTTTTTAATATTTGATTATCTTAATTATATACATATTAAAGGTATTAAAATTTATATTTTTATTTAAACAGAATAAAATACAAGTTTATTATTTTGGTTTATTATTGTAAAGCGCGTGTATGTTAATAACATTTAAAACTGTCATAAACATATGTAATATAAATATATTTAATTTACTTTATTATTTTTAAAAAATAAATTCAATAATATAAAAAAATATTTGCAAAGAAATAATAAATATTAAATTTATAAAAATCAACATTTTAGATAATATATTAATAGTAACATAAGGACTCAAATTTGACTCAAACGATAGAAAATTTTAAATGTTAAAAAATTTCATCAATAATATTTTCCGAGCACTTAGAAACTTTTTTATTAACTTTTTATTTTATCATAATTTATAATTTTAATTGTAACACTTTTATATTAAAACATAAAAAAAATGTAATAAATTTATTTCAATATTTTTTCATTAATATGCATTTTATTTGTAGCAGGAAGATGCGTCAATTGAAGGGAAAAACAAAAGAAACAAATAAACAGAAGAAAGAGAGGAAAAAGGAATTTCTGGAAAATAAACAACGTGTTTTTACAGTTGTGTTACCAACAATTGCTGCAATATTTGTTATAATAGCAGCATACGTTTATGTTAAAACCCGTCCGAAAGTTGTTGAGTATTAATTGGCGTGTGTTCATTATTAATCATTAAAATACAATACCAATGTATTTCAAGAATGCTTGGACAGTTCCTTGATACATTTGTACAATTAAATAAGAATTATTTAAATAAGAAAGCAGATTTGAATGCTGCTCATATGATACTTCATTCCTAACATTCAATAATCAAATATGAACATTGTGCATTAATTATATAACTTTTACAAAATATTTTTCATGCTAAATGTTATACAATAATATTGGGATATATATGTATAATATATATATATATATATTGATATAACATCAAAATTATGTATATATATATATATATATATATATATATATATATATATATATATATATATCAATTAAGGAAATATAATTAAGACATTTTTATTATATAAATAGAAAAAAAGTATTTGTGCTATTATTAAAAAATTTGCCTAAAAAGTAGTTAGTTTCTAAATTTATAGATTAAATTGCTGTTTATTGTATTTTTCAAATGTACTTTATAAAATGTTAATCAAATTATTCCAACATAAAATATGATTCCAAGAATGTTGTTGCAATTTTAGCATAATACAAATTTTTTTCATATGAATTATTTTACATAATTCTATGAAATATCTAGTAGCTTTATTATTCTTTGAAAGAAAAATAAAAAAATGTTTTATAAAATATTTGCATAATAAACGAATATAAAATAATTTTAATATGTTCCTATTATTTTCAAAGTTATCTAAATTAAATGAATATCAGCTATGATTATTATCATTAGTATAACAATAACAATAAATGTATAATCAGGAACCAAAAAATTGAGAACCCCTGAATACGTTACACCAATAGAATTTTAACACGAACATAGATATATTTATGTACGTGTATTGAATTTCAGTTTCTATTTCTCTATAGATCGAATACTTTATTATTTTAAAAATGAGAGAAAAATTTATTTATTTCTCATTTATGATTTCATTCGTAATATTTTTGCTTTGGACAAGTCCTGTGAAAGGTATATTAATATATTTATTTTTATGAAACATCAAAATTATATATAGTAGTGTATACGTTTTGAAATATCATTAATTTTTTTTTTTTTTGATTAAATTATTAAATTATCATATTTCAAAAATTTTATAAAATTTTCATTTGAAAAAGATTTCATTATTATAGAATATAAATCATTAATCATTTAGTTAACCTATTTTCATTTAAAATAATTAAAAAATTGAATTTATATTTTAAAGCTAATCATTTTAATAAATGTTATTTTAATATATGTTTCTAAAAATTCATAATTCTAAAAATTTATATAATTTAATTGTATATTTTTAAGGAAATTTTATTTTTAATTTAATTTAATTAAATAAGAAAGTATATATGTACACAGCTAAAGGAACACAACATGTGACATGCGGTTCTACATTAAAATTAATGAATGTAAATTATAAAGTAAGATTACATTCTCATGATATAAAATATGGAAGTGGTAGTGGTCAACAATCTGTAACAGGGACTTCAGCTAAAGAAGATGGAAATTCTTATTGGCTCGTAAAAGCAGGAACAAAGAAACAATGTACCAGAGGGTATATATTTAATTATTTCAATATATTTTTAAATAATAATTATAATATACAATAATTATAGAATACCAATTAAATGTGGAGATATTATAAGATTAGAACATATAGCAACAAAAAAAAATCTACATTCCCATCGTGTCAGTTCACCACTTAGTGGTAAACAAGAAATATCTGCTTATGGAGATAATAAAGGGGAAGGTGATAATGGTGATAATTGGCTTTTAATATGTCAGACTGAATTTTGGAGAAGAGATGAATCAATTATGTTGAAACATGTAGATACAGATACGTGAGTTATATTTTTATATTATTATGTAAAAAAAATTTCTTAAATATTAAAAAATTCTATTATTTTATAGATATTTAGCAGTAAGTGGAAGAGTTTATGGTAATCCCATTACTGGACAAACTGAAGTGGTAGGCGAATATTCCTCTAATTCTCCTCACATTGAATGGATGACAACAGAAGGAGTATTTATTCATCCTAATGATTTTAAAGCTCAACATCATATTCATACAGAATTATAAAATAAATTTTTTAATATAATATAAAATTTTTTCTTGATAATAATAATGACAATTATAACAAATGAATTAAAAGTTATATAAATATTTTATTAATTTATTTTTTTTTCATTATCTTCAAATCAATGTCTAATGTTTTATATTTTTGTAAAAAAAAATTTTTAATTGTATATTATTAAAAAATTATTATTATTTTCTAGGCCAAATAAAATGTTTTTTGTTATTTTTGTTATAATCTTCATTATATGTGTGAATCTCGTAATGGAAAATATTATAATATTATATTTATAAAAATTTATGAAGAGTTATGCAGTGATTTATGATTCATACAGAAGTATAAATATGTAAATGTATTAGATGTATATGATATTTATTATAATATAATTTACATAATTGAAAAATGTATTTTACTGTATATACATTTTTTATGTGAAAAGTGCATAAATATATTTTTTTATTTGTCTTAATAAATTTCTTCATTTAGTTATATTTATTATTATTATTAATTATTATTATATTATTATTATTTATAGTAATTTTAACTATTGTCATTTGTTTTTATTACATTATATTTGCTTTAACTCATATTTCCCATTAAGATCTCTAGTTCCTATGAGACCATTATATGGAAAAATAATATTTGATAGACCATAACTTCCAAAAATTTCTTTCAAAGTTTGTTTTTCTGATATATTTGCATATCTTTGTTTACCTGTCATACAACTATGTAATTTCCATGTTGCATATACCAAACAAATACACAAAATAGAAACTAATATATCAAACATTGTAACAAGCAATATATAAGTATTTTCTCTAGAATGTAATAATTTGATAAGAGCAATAGGAAAACAGAAATTCAAAAATATATTAAAAGAATCTGTATCTGTTCTTATTACACGATTAATATTTTCATATAAATATGGTCCAAGAGTACATAATGAATATATACATGTTAATGATGTATAAAAACAAAATAAAATGAAATTACCTATATTTTGTCTTAATATACAAGCACCCAAGAAAAAACAATGATGATCACGAAAATGAAAACACTTTTTACAAAAAATGCAATGTTGTGTTGGTTTGCATGTATAATTAATACATTTTTCACAATACCAATATTTATGTTCAGCATTATTTTCTGCTTTATTGTATATTAATAATTTTTTTCCTACTATTTTAATTTCCATAATTGTTGCATTATGACTTATAGCATATATTGAATACCAATTTAAATATACTTGAATACAAAAAAATACGAAAACTGGAGTAAGTTTTTCATTAATATATGTTGTTAAAATAATAACAATTATACTATATAATAATGCAATGAATGGACAAATTTTTACAATAATTTGTGGAAATCCTTTCATATTTTTTGTTGTATCTTTTATAGTATCTTTTAAGTTTAAATTTTAATTTTAGTATATGATTAAGATAAAATACAAAGTATTTTCTTTACTGTTTTTAGAATAAATCCATTATAATTGTATCAATATAATTTTTCCTTTTCCTGTAAAATGTATAGGAAAAGTAAAGAAAAATATTACGATTTTCCTATCTATTTTTTTAATTACTTTTTAAATCTTAGTAGTGAAATGAAACAAAATTTTTAATATTTATTAAAAAAATATCACAAATTAGAAAAAGATGTATAATTATAGAATTCAATATAAATTGATTTATTTGCTAAAAAAAGAAATATGTATATATGATGTATATATATATATGTTTATGTATATGTATATTATATATACATTTATATATATACATATATATAAATATCTGCAGAAAGAAAAAATAACTAAATTGCATATATTGTATTTTCGAATCGTAATTTATTATTTGTAATTCTTTGATTTTAATTGTGTATAACCTCTTCTCATCGTAAATATTTTATCTAGAAAGATTACCTGTTTTTTCTTTCTTTTAAATAAAGAATATTATAATGATGATGTAATATATTTAATGTTAATACAATTTGATTTTTTTTATACGTTCATAAAATACATTTAATACTTAAATGAATATTGATTTTAAAAACTGTAGAAACTAATACTCAAGAAATATTATATTAATTACTTTATAAGATAAAAATGATTGAAGATGAAATAATTAAATTCTTGATTAAGTTTTTTGAGATTATAAGTATAATAAAAAAAAGAAAAATTTTTATTACATATTTTTTACAAATAAAAATTGATTGATATTGATATTAATATTTTAGATAATATATACGAGATTAATAAATAACAAATTTTTACAAAAACTTTTATTTTTTATTTATATATTTGCTTTACATGAAATTTAATTTGAAAAGACAACATATTTAATATGTAAAATAATAAAATTTTTGTGTAAATAAAATTAAATTATAAAAATTCTTTTGAATGAAATAGGTAATTTCAAAAATAAAAATTTAATGAAAATTTCGTAATATATTTAATGACTAAAATGTTTTTTTTTATATTACATATTAAAAAGATTTCTTTATATTTTTTTGTACAGTTTTATATATTTAAAAATTTTATATTTTATATTTTTATTATGCTCAAACTTTGTACATTTTTTTTTCAAGGAGAAATTGTCTTTAAATTTTAATTTTTTTCATTGTTTATAAATATATATTGAATTGCTTATATTGAGTAAGTACATACATTTTTATTTTACAAAATTATTTTTCTCTTTTCAATTTTTTTTATTTTCATTATAAAAAAAATTCGTAACTCTTTTTTAAACTATAAAATATAGAAAATATTATCAATAAATGATATTAATATATAAAAAAAATTTTTAAACATATTAATGAATATTTACACTTAATTTACATTGCCGATTCTATAATTTTTCTTCTATTATATATACATTCAATGTTTCCTATTTACATGTGAAATACTTGTGCATCATTAATTTATGTTTATTCATTTTTTCTATGTTTTTAAAAATCAAAAGTAGCTAAATATGTATGACAGTTATTATATATACTATCACACATTCTATACTTGCTGTATACTTTTATACATTTGTATACATTTTCATATTTATAATCTATACTTTTGCTTCCTACAAACAATTCATCCTATACTTGTAAAGCTACATGAATATAAAATAATTTTTACAAGTTATCAAAATACAATTTTTATAAGTTATCAAAATAATATATATGTTATAGTCAAATACTTGTACAGCTAAAATTTTAAATCTTTGAATAATATGTTGATAGCTATTTAAATACGTGACCTTTTTTTGTTACTTTCTTATAATAATGATGTATTTACAGTTTCACGAAAGTTCACCAATGGGTGCATGTTGTAACCATAAATCATGTATAAAATTATACAAATCATCACTAACAGCAACCTGTATAAATTATTATAATTTTCAATTTTAACGAAATATTTTATAATTCAAAGTATTAAAACTCACTTTATATGGTGTAGGATTCAGATTTCTCTTGTGATCATTTCTAAGTGTTCTTAAAGATTCTTGGACTTTATTTCGTATTTCTTGTAATGTAAGTAAAGGTTGGCATAATTTACCATTTTTCCAATAAACCTAAGTATTTATAGAAAAATGTTATAAATTATAATTATAAAAATTTATATTTTATTAATTTACCTTATGTAGTGGCTCCACTCGCGTTGGAATAACATAAGCTCTTTTTGACTCTTGAAAAGGATGTCTACAAAGAACTTTATGTTTTACTTGTGGTATTTCTTCTGTTGATCTTTGTAAAAGATCGATTAAAGCACATCCATCTGCTCCATATAATCTAAATGCAACTTTTTTACCAGGTATTGATATTTTACTAACATCATGACTGATTTTTATTCTAGGTTGATCATTAATTTCAACCATTTTATAAACGCAACCTAATGCTGGTTGTCTTTGACATGTTACCAAATGCGTTCCAATCCCAAAACAATCAATCTTATGATTCTATAAAATTAATATTTTTTATAAAAATAAAAATATTTATGATAAATTGAAATTGTATTTTTTCATATTGTATTTATCTACCTGTTCATTTAAACTTAGAATGGTCTCTTCATTGATGTCATTTGATGCACAGATTGTTAATTTCCCAAACCAAGGGATATTATATTTAATACCAATTCTTTCAAACAAATCTCTGGCGAAATTACTTTGATATGCTAAATCGCCACTGTCGAGTCTTATACCAATTGCTTTATAACCCAAATCATTTAAAGCTAGTGCCACTGCACAAAAGTTTAGAAGACCACTCCTAAGTATAAAATTTACTTATAAATTATACATATAAATTATCATTGTAATACAATAGAAAAAATATTATCAATTATGCATGCATTAATATTATCATAGATTCTGAAACATAATATATATTTGTGTTTATTTTATATAAACACAAAACATATAAAATTATTGTAAAAATCTTTTATATAAAATTAAAATTTACTACGACGTAAATATGAGATATATATTAAAAATATATGTATATGTATATATATTAAAATTTTTATACGAGGTAAATATGAGATATATATTACATGCAAGTGATTGATATTAATTATGATACAATAAAAAATCAAATAATCTATTAATAGATTTTATTAATATTTATAATAGTTTATATTCTATTAATTTTTTATAATTTACATTTATATATATCTAAATTTTTACAATTAAAATTATCTTATTATTAATAAAATGCGAATCGGTTAATGGTTATTTTTTATATGGCTGAATTGGGAAGGGTGCTATATAAGGTCGTACATAATACAAAATTCATCAAATTTTTTACAAAATGACTCACGATTTAAAATTTTTTATTATTATTTTATGAGAAAAAATAAAAAAAAATCTATAAATTTGCCCGCTTTACAGAATGATATTTTTTTTTATAAATTAATAAAATTAATATTAGAATACTATACTTGAAATATGAAATATATGTTATTTTATACTTTCAATTCAAAATTATTAATATAAATAATAATATGTAATAAATTTAAAGTCTAACAAAATAAAGATTAATAAAAATTCTATTAATATATATTATTTATGAATATAATTATTTGGATTTGATAAAATATGATAAAAAAATGATAAAATATGATGATTTATTCTGCAAAGCAGACAAAATAAATAATATCGTACCTCACATAGAGCTCACCCAATTCGCCTTGACTTAAAAAGCCATTCTTGTGATGTGAAGTTGATTCTGATATAACCGGATCATTTCTGACACCATTTTGGGCATGTTTATTGGACCCATTTATTAGATGTTTATTCTTTACATTTAGGCTGACTATATATGCTTGTCTCTTGGCCGAAGATTCGATGCTATAAACACACTCTTGTTAGGCTATAGTGTGTATATATGCCTGCTTTGTGAATTTTTCATTAAAATTACACATTCATTTATATACATATCAAATGCAATTAATCATAATTTTAATTGAAAATAAAATTAATGATAAATTTCTAATATATTTTTAATATTTTACAATATATTTTATAAAATTTATCACTTAACAAAGTTTTAAAATTTTTTCAATTATCTTAGGAATACAGAAATAAATAATAGATTTTCTTTATATTTATATTTAGTTCTATATATTTTTACTATGTATTTCTTTCATTACTTCACATCATGCATACTAAAAAAACACAAATTGTAAATTTAAATTAAATATTGTAAGCTTATAATTAATAATAAGTTCTATAAATAAATTAATATTAACTAAAAAGTGAAATTAAAAATGCAAAAAACATTAATAATGCTAATATATAAAAATCATACATCTATAAATAAAATTCTGAATATTTATATGTAAATAATTAAATATAAATAAAAATATTAACAAAATATATATATATGTATATATGACATTAAAATATATCTACTTCTACATATAAAATACAAAAAAAAGTATCAAATATACTTAAGAAAAAGCAAAATAAAAAAAAATAATTAATAATAAGCAAAATATCCTACCTTTCCACATCATATGTGTCTACAAGAGCAAGAAATCGTTGTGGAAAAGCAATAGCATAACTAATTAAAGCAGCTAATTCTCCATTAGAAGCCTCAGAAACTAGTGCTCCTATATCAGCTGCAATAGAATTTCGATGCTTGTAGGCTAATTCTAAAAGATCATAAACTTTTCCTGTTTCTTTATGTGCCAAACTCTGAAAAGATTATAAAATATTAAAGCGAAATAAAACTTTACTCAATTGAAATAAAATAAAAATATTAACTTACTTTTTCTCGTAAATCATCCAAAGTAATAAAAGATGTTATATATGAATGTGCATGTGTTCCACCTACAGGAATATTATAAAGTTTTCCTGCTAAAACATTACTTGTACCATCAAAACCACCTAAAAAATAAATAATTTTTTTAAATATATTTAAAATTAAAAAATTTTTTTTATTATAATTAATATAAACTAAAAAAAGAGAACTTTTATATATTTATTTATTATTTATTATTTATTATTTATTACTTTATTTACTTCAATTTTATTATACCTAAAAATGTGTATTTCAATATGATTTTTTCTAAAATTATGAAACATAACTATATATATATATATATATATATATATATATATATATATATATATATACAAATATGTCTAAACTATTTTAAATTAGTTATTAAGGTGGTACAAACTATTATCAAATGATGCTTTATTGATTTTGATAAGAAATTGTAAAATGAAATGATGTTGAAGAAGAAATAATATTTGTTGATATAATGAAAAATATAATAAAAATAATATGATGTATTAAATTAATGCATAATATGTTAAATGAGACTTAAAAAAATATAGAATGAAATTGAGATTTAAGAAAAAAAATAAAAAGAAAATAAAAATACACAAAATATTTACCAATATAGCTATATTTAGAAGCGCTTAAACCACCATCAGGACCCTGAGCTCTTCGAAGACCAAATTCTAGCAATGTTATATTTTTCCCAGCAGCCATGCGAAATCTGGCTGCATTAGTTGCCATTAAACTCGCATAGTTAACTAATGTTAACAATGTTGTTTCCAAAAGTTGTACCATTATTAATGGACCTTCTACTCTTAGTAATGGTATTCTGCATAACATATCAATTTGTATTGAGGTTTTAACTTATTAAGATTTCGTGTTTCATCAAATATGTAATGTTGATAAGCATTCGAACATTAACTCTAACTGCTGTCTTAAGAGCAAGAAAAAGTTTCCTAAATGATGACAATGATGATGATGATTAACATAACTGAATATTATCTGCATGATACATGCAATTTCTAAACAATTTGTACTAACCTTGGAAAAACAACTGAACCTTCTTCTACAGCATATATTGTTACATCTTTTGGTGTTAAGTCTTTCAAATATTCAAAAAATCTTTCATCAATTGATGATGGCATTGTTGATTTTAAATATTTAATATCTGTATAATTTAATATTTTAATTGAAATTTTAAAGTATAAAAAATTTTTTACATTTATGAATTTAAATTATTTGACTAATATAATATTTCAAAATAAATACATACCACTTGAAGAATAATGAAATTTTTCTAAAAATTTAATACATTCTTCTAAACCAGCAAAAATTGTAAATTCTCCTTGAAAAGGATTTTTACGAAAGAATAAATCAAATACAGCATAATCATTCATCTTTTCACTTTTCCAATAAGCATATGCCATTGTAATTTGGTATAAATCTAAAATTATAAAATCAATGTAAATATATATTATTTCATATATTATTTATATATAAATGATGTTTTAATAAATTTATATAATTATAGATTATTTCAAATGTACAATAATGTACATATATAATAAATAAACATTAATTACAAGTTTATTGAAATTATTAATTTTTTAGAATATAATATAATATAATTTTATGCAAAATAATTCTATTTAGAAATAGTATTTTTAAAAATTAAAATTATTATATTAATATTAAGTAAAGAATATAGAAAAATAAAGATTAAATTTTAACTTATTAAATAAAATATAATAAAAATTAAAAAATTTTCCTATAAATCATTGTATACAATTCATGTAGATTATATTTTACAATACCACGTGTTACATCATTACTTATACGTAACATCTATTGAGTAAATAATAAAATAATGTGACCGCGCGTATTTTGAGGTTATTTTCTTCATTGTTTTTACAATGATATGGATTGTAAAGAAATTCACATTGTAAATACCTGTTAAGAGTGGTTGTACAACACAATTTTGACGCTTATTTTGACACCATAATTTATTCTCGTTATCTGACATTTTTTTTTAAATTTTCGCAGTCTGACTTAAAATATTGTAATTGAAAAAAAAAAGAAAAGATAATTATAGGATAGTTTTTCCCTCAATAATACTGAGTGCTCACTGAACGACAATCGGTCAAGCGTTGTTACCGACGAACTAACATATTTCGACAGTGAACTTCGTATTATACACTCTGTATATTCTCAGAATCGATAAGAACGTTTGAAGGACGTTACGAACGACGCAACTTGTATTTCGCCATTTCCACCAATAGAAAAAGCTCTTCTTAAGAAATTACTAGGTATTGGATTGTCACGTTAGTTTAAGCACATAAACACATAGAAAACGTTATAAATTTATTCTGCGCCATGATTGAATCTTTTCTGTTTTTTTCCTTCATCCTCTCTTCACTGTATGCATTACAATCAATTTGTTTAAAGATTAAAACGAAGGAAGATTATCTTAGAGGAAGAACAAGTAAAAATGAAACATCATTTATGAAAGACTTTAATTGAATTTAAAAATATCATATCTATGTCATGATTATTAATTAATAAATAGCTATTAAAGATATGTAATATTATAGGATAAATTGTAAGCGTATTTGCCCAGTCTGACTTAACCGCTTTTCAATACTACTGAATACTACTAAAGTCAATGCAGGCATACCGAGATATAGAACTTATTAAATATTAAATTAATATTTTATTTATATTTCTTAAATCATTTTTAAATTCGTTATATTTTCGCTAATATAATATTCTTATAGATATAAAAAATACCAAATTATATAATTAAGAAGTATATAACATTTTTATTTAATAATAATACTATGTAATAGCAACGGAAATGACTGTATTATCATTATTAGTAATAATCATACATTATTACATTAATTATCAATTAATTACTTATTTTTATTTTTTATTTTTCATTTCATAAATCTTTGTCATTATAATTCATTTTAAAAATATTCTCTCATTTAAAAGAGAATAAGTATATGTTGATTAACATCAATTCAACTATTAATTCATAAGTTTGAATTATTTTGACTTCTATTTGCTAGATAAGATTATAAAACTAATTGCATCGTTTTTAGAGGTAAAAGAAAGAAGATACAATTATCTTTTTTCTTTTTATGATTTTTATTATCAATTTGTTCTTTTTGCACTATCTTATTTCAAAGATAAAATCGTATTACTATATCACGGAAAGTAATTATAGAACGAGACTCATGGCAATTGGGGAATCCTTCGATTAAACACATATCGTTAGGGGCAACATGTTCGTATACAATGACCTTGTTGTAATTGTACAGCATTGCAGTTCATTCTTTGATAGAAAACTTTTTTTTTTAAATATCGAAAATTAATATATAAATTTGAAATGTTTTGATTGTACATAATATTATGATATACATATTATGATATAATTCAAATTTTTTTTTTCGTATCCCTTAATTTAGATTAGATTAGATATTTATTAGATCAACATAGTTAATGCAATATCATATTTATCATTTATTTTTTTAATACTAATTTTCTTAAATTAAATTCATAAACTGTTTCCCAATATTAATCAAATAAATATTTATAAAATAACAAATATTAAATGAATATATTTTTTCAAATGTATTATGATCTATTTTATTTAAAACAAATTTTTTTCAATAGAAATCATGTTAAATAATTATTGATTAATTTTTTTACAAAAATTTTACAAAAATTGTGATCTATAAATTAAATTTTCATAATTATTAACATAATGTTAATTGTTAATTTATTATATAAATTTATTATATTCTATCGATTTGAATAATTTCGACATACATAATAAACATTATAATAAAATGATAAATGATATTATGATAAATGGCGCAATTACAAAAAAAAAATTTTGTAATATTTTTATTTAAAATTATTTAGTTATATAAATAATTTTATAATATTAACAATTTTTTATTACATATAAATATTTATGTAGAATCGAAGAAGCAGAAAACTTTTACAATGAGTTGTATACTTATAATCAGAGTTATTCATTTTTTCTATCTTGATTTAGAAATGAAAATAATAAACAAATTTAAAGTAAACAACTTTACTTAACTCATGTCAACACGATTTGCATAAGATAGCTATTCTAATTATTGTTATTAATATAAATTGTTATTAATATAAATTAGTATAAATTTTATTGATACTAATTCTAATTATTCTTTTTCTATTATTGTGTACATTTTATATTTACATTTTTTTTATTATTTCAATCTTCGAAATAATTTCCTATTCAAATTGAAATATAATTGAAATAATTAATAATTTTTTTTCAAATAATTTATATTTAAAATTGAAACCAAACTCTAGACTTTTGGTATAATTAAAACGAATTTGAAAAAAAAATTAATAACAATATTATTATATATATTATATATATATTCTTTTTGTTATATTAATTATATTATTATATTATTTGTTATATTATATTATATTATATTTATGTTATATTTGTTATATTAATTATATTATTTGTGTATTATATGTTGTAACTCTTTTTGTCATTTCATATATGTGTATATATATTTGTATCAAATTGACAAATTCAAACTATATTTGATAGCCATATAAATACGTATTATGAAATTATACGTTAATCTGAAAAATATCTGAAAAATATAAAACACCAATTAATTGAAGATTCCTGAGATAATTTCAAATAATATTTTTCTTTATAAAAATTTTTGTTACAGCTTTGTTGACAAATTAATCAAGCCACGACGATAGTATTTAGTAATCCCGCTAATTGAGCATGAATAAGTTCAAATAAAGTGTCAAAAAATATACATATATAATATTTTTTATATGTTTAAATATAACAAATATTTTTTCAAAAAATTATATTAAATTATGTTTTATTTAAGAATAATGAAAAAACAATGAAAAAATAATTATTATTCGTATAGGATTTTTTCCATCCTTTATTATTCTTTTTTATTCTTATTTATCATTCTTCTCTTCCTGTCTTCCTTTATCATCTCTTTCTCTCCCCTTTTTATTATTTTCTTCTTCCTTTTTATTATTTTTTCTTTTTTTTTACTTTTTATTATCTTCCGATTCTTCTTTTTTATTATTCTCTTTTGTTTTTCTTTTTTATGTTTCTCTTCTTTCTTTCTTTTATCATCTTTATTATTTATTTTATTATTTTTCTATTCTTCCCTTCTTTATTTTCTTTCTCCCATCTCCCATTTATTATTCTCTTCTTTCTCTTCTTCTTTTTCCCTCTTATATATAGTTGCCTCTTCTATTGTATATATTCCGGAATATTCTTATGATAACATAGTTATTTTTCTGAAATAAGTGATATCTCTAGACAGTATGATTAATGATTGTTAATCATATGCAACAATCTTTTGTTATCATGAACTACTACAGAAACAAATAGATATAAATGCAAATCATTTAATATCTAAATTAATCTAAAGCTTTTAAAAATAAAGTAAAAATAAAATAATGTAGGTATAGAATGTAAAAATTAATGATATCGTTTTAATTTTCGTAATAATTAATTTTATATAAATTTTTTTTTTTTCGTTATAATTGCAAAGCTTTAATTTATTCAGGAAAAAAAATATTATATTTAAAATATTATATTTTTATATTAAAAGTATTATATTTAACATAATTTAAAGAAAAAAGTTATTTATTATATAAGTATTAATTTAATATTATTACATTTTTACAGTTTTTTATTAATTGATAAAATAAAAAAATATGAGAAATATAAAATGAAAATAATAAATGAAGTTAATAAAATATGTAAAAAAATTATTAAACCAACTTTTTATACAATCATTTTATTAAGTGTCACAATTGATATTATCGATAATTCATATTTCGAATCTACATATAATTATCCAGTATTTGTCTGCTGAAATACACTACATTAGTTTACTGCGTTACTGGCACTTCTGAGATACTGTTTTAATCGCTAATTTAAACACTAATCGTCTTTGTGGACTTTAAAAAAATACTCAATTTTTGACCTATGGCAAGAGCTGAGCAAATTGATTTAAAAATATTTTATTATCAATTAATAAAAATTCAAAAATATTGGTTAACATAATAATAAATATAAACTAATGCACCGTCAATAACTATAACATTTTTCAGGTGCAATATATTTGGCAGTATTAAGACTAGAATAAAATTGAGGAAGAAAATAGATAATTTGCTCATCTCTGCTTAGAACTAGATGTAAAAATTGAGCTGTGAGAGCGAGATCGTGAGCGATTCACTTTCGTTTCTTCTTTTCTTATCAAAAATTGATTATTTTCGCAAATACATAATTCGAATAATCGAATAATCTTAATCCATTACTACATAACTGACAAGCAAAAATGTAATTGCAAAATATACGATTATATCTCTAAGCAAGGGTGGCTATCGCAGCTTTCGCGTTATTAAATATACATTATAAAATATTTTATTAAAATGTTTATCTTGAGAGTATTATTTGATTTAAGAAATATTTATTTTTGAAATTAAAAAAACATAAAAAAATAAAAAATATTGTAATATTTCTTAAATTAAATTCAATATATTAATCGTAATATAATATATAATCGTAATATTCCCATTTTTCTTTGGTCCATTTCACTTTCGTTAATGCGAAAACTCAACCACCCTACTACGCTAATATACGCGGTTACACACGGTTTTTTTTGTTCATAAGTACTACTTGTTACTTATATAAACATCATACATTTTTCTGTAGCTATTCATTCGAACATATCGAACATCCCCTTTTTTGCATTATCTAATATGTGTGCGATGTATACGATATGAAAGCAGAGGCTATGATCCTCTACATTTACATGTTTTCTTCTCTAAAAATTCTTATCTAAAGTTTCCTAGAAGCTACTCAGACTTTAGTTAATACTTTTTTTTTAATCGTATATCTGTTTAAAAGAATAACATTGTGATCGTTTTTAACATTGGCTATAGCCTCTACATTATTTATTATATTTAATACTGCATTTTGAATAGACTAGTCTCATTTTTCGTCACATACAGTCATTGATATCATATACTAATGTCTTATATTTATGCTTTATTCTAATTTGACACAGAATTTCGTATACAGTCTTAACGTTACTTAATGATGATGTTCATATATTGTGCTAAAAATATGGTTTGAACTACAAAATTTCCTATTTTTCTTCTTTCGAAGAATGCTTTCTTTTCTTTTTTTTCTTTTTTTCTTCTTTGGTCATTTTTTTATCATTTTGTCGTAAATATAAATACTTTATCAAATATTGTTAAATAGCTCTTTATATGGACAAAATAACGTATTTTTTAAAACATTTATCACCATTCAAATCCATTTACATTATTTATTATGAAATGAAATTGTTCAGGTGACATAACAAACATAAATATCAAATAATTTCAATATTTAATGTTTTGTACCTTTTGTCTCTTGAAAATATACTAAGTACATATTGTTTAAAAATATCACATATAATATACAGAGTACCCGTTTAAGGATTCAAAAAATATTATAAATTCCTTACTTTAAATATAAAAAAAATTATATTTCGCCAAAGACTAAATTTTAAGCGTACGCAAATAAGTAATTGTGTTACTATTTTATTTTATATCTACAATGTAAATAGTATTTAACCCATCGATATGATTGAATTTTCTAATATACCGCCGATTTATAAAAAATCACAGTTGTCTTATACTTTAATTCTTTTCTACTAGTTATTTTTTTACGCAAATTATAAGAAATATATTTTAATTCTAATTTTAAAGCTTAAAATTTTATTGTATTCATTACCGATGGGCCAATTATATTAATATTAATTGAAAATTATTCGAATAATACGATATCTTGATTGAATAATATTTTCGATTTTCGTTAACAATATAGTCGCATAAAATAAAATTTTCAAGTATCATTGTATTATTATAAAATTGTTTTTAAGAAATATTAACAAGGTCTAAATATAATTTCTATTCTTAAAAATGAAAAAAAAATGTATATAAGTTAAATACAGATAAACGAGTAAAAAATACAAATTTCTTATTTTGACTAGAGAGTTTAAAACCTATTATTATAATTACTTGTACTATATATGATTCAATAAATAATAATTACTAAATTGCACATAATTGCATTTATCAACAATGGAAGTATATCAAGTTCAATAACATTCATAATAGATAAAAAATTAAAAAAAATATATATTTGTTTCTATTTTTATAAAGAAGATCTAGTTATATCAGAACAAACAACTAACTTGTTAATAACAATAAGTATCTAGTATTAAGTTCAAATAATTCAATTAAAGTATAGAAAATTTCCGTTGCTTCTTGCATTAGCACCATTAATATTCAAAATTAAAGTTTTTTTTCATTATAATAGCTAATATGTGAATATTATAAATTATTATATTTTTCTAAAACCATTCTTCATATTGATTACCCATGGTTCATCTCATTAAATCTGCTGCTCTTTGTCTGTCTCGATGTACTTCTCGAGGATGCATTCTTTTACGATGTGAGAAACAGTTTCCAGAACTTGCGAAAGCTTTTGGACAGTATGGACATTGATAAGGCCTTGCACCTGTATGTTGATTTATATGAAATTTTAAATCTTGATTTCTTTTAAAAGTTTTATCACAAAGAGGGCAGGCGTGCGGCCTTAAATCCGAATGCGTTATACTATGAGCTCTTAATGTAGAATTTGTTGGATAAACTCTTCCACATACATTACATGGAAATTGTATTCCACCATGATACTCTTTATGTCTGAATAAATTTGACTGTGTTTTAAAACTAAAATAAGAATAATTTTATTAGTAGTTATTTTATTAGATATTTAATTGATGATACTTACATTCTACCACATATGTCACAACCATATTTTCCTTTAGGCCGATGAGTTTCCAAATGTACTTTTAAATTACCCTTAGTAGAAATTTTTTTACTACAAATTGGACAGACAAAATTACCAGATGAATTGTTGTCAGTATTCGTATGAAGCACACCATTAGTAGAATATACTTGTTGTGATCTTAAAATAGGCTTTCCATCAAGTCGTTTATCTTTAGGCAAATGAGACCATAAATGATTTTGTAGACCAATTTGAGATATAAAAGATCGAGCACATATTGTACATTCATGAGGTTTTGTTACATCTGAAAGATGTTCTTCAGTATCTTCTTGTGATTTATCATTATTCTCTTCTTCTTTTTCTTTTTTTATTTCATCAGTTCTATAAAAAATAAATGAAATTTAATATATATGCTAAAAAAGTATAACTATTAATATAAATATTCTTACTTATTTGTTAATGGTAATGGTTCTGGAATATTCATTCTTGTTATTATTTCTTCTGTATCAGATGCTTCTGAAGTTTCTGATGCTGAATGTTCCATACCATATTGTAAAAATAACATTGGATCTACTTTGACTTCCATTTCTTCCATACTTGGAGTATGACATATATTATCTTGTGTTATGAATTCTGATGGTCCCAATGGTTCACCTTCAGCTAAAATTTCTATTGCTCCCTAAAAAAAATATATGTTAAATTTTTCAATTAATTTAAGATATAATGATTATAATATATACTTTGGTTAATATTGTATGTAATAATCCTCGATCCTCTATCCTTCTTGTTGTATTTTGTATATCTTTAATACTTTCTCTTTCCATATCTTGTGTATTTGTATTATCAATATTATTATATAATTGTATTTTTAATTTTTCTTGTGTCCTATATGCCATCATAGCAAAACGATGAATGCTCTCTAATCTTTTAATACAAGTAACACATACCATCTTTGATAATTTATCTTCAGAAGATACCTGTAAAGAATATTAAAAGAATCAAAAAACTCAAAATAGATAAAATATAAAAATTTTTTATAATAAAAATTAGAAATTAATAGAAATATTAAAAATTATTGGAATGTAATAAGAAAAATTAAAATTTAACAATAAAGTATTTATCATAAAAAATATTAAAAATGTAAATGTATCATAAAAAATTTTCATAAAAAAATTTTTAAAAAATATTTATAAATATTTTATAAAATTAATATATTTTATTTATTTTATTGATAAAAATAATTTTTATATACATTTCAATTTTTTACATTTTTTTACAGAATTTTTTTAATAAATAAACAATAACCTTAATTATATATTAATAATTAATTAATCTCATTAAATTTATTTAAATCATATGAAAATATTTTCTAATATTTTAATTATATTAAATATTTTAAATATAATTTTAAAAAAAACTTTATTTATTATTTCTGATTTATCGTGTACAGAATTATATTTATAGATGCGCTAGTTACATAGTACATATAGCATACTTATTGTAATCAATAAAATGCTAATTTTTAACACTTCTGTATTCTCATCAAAATGGATTCTTCCATCTTCTATTTATGGAAGAGAATTTGATTATTTTGAATAAAATATATATGTATAAAAATTAACATAATTAATTTTTATATTAATTTATATGAATAATAATATAAAATATATTTTTTTTAAAATTCTTTTTTAAATTCTAATAATTTGATAACTAATTTTTTTATTAATTAATGATTCTAATTAATATCATTAATAAATAATTTATATATATTAATAAATATATGTAATTTTTTTAATGTCTATTTGGTGAAAAAGATCATATTTATGAATTTAGATTGCATACTATTATATTTCAAAATTTTACAGCAATTCTCAAATTTTAAAAATAAATATACATGTATTTCATCATATATATATAGAAAAAAAGATATAGAAAAGATTGAGCGCGAAATATCGCTAATAGAATACTAGTAAAGTTTTCGAAAAAAAAATACGTATAAGTTAGTTATATACTACTATAAATATATGTATATGCGCATACAGCAGCATTCGCGCTTATTCACATGGAGCAGAGAAAGACTTACCAAGATGTACAGATATTTTCGTATTTTGGTTTGCAAGTAGTGCCGTCTACCATCCTCTGCGAAAATGTGAACCCCATCGTTTCTTGGTATGTCACTAGCACAAATTCGGCAGTGGATCTCGTCCTCCCGATCGCGCTCAAAATCGCGACCCGCCGTACCCATTTCAAAAAGAAAGAAAAAAAATGACAAGATATCACCACGCTAAAAAAATGTTCTTGTTATTTAATATTTTTCTTTTCACTATTTATATATATAAACACATTTTAAAAAATAATTTATTATGTTAAATGATTCACGCGGCTTTGTTTCACAATGTTAAATTCATTGCTTATTATTATTTTCCCTCCCTTTTGATATCTTTTAACACCTTGATGAAAAATGACAGAAACGTTCGATATAAAACTTTCAGCAATGCATCTTTATGAATGTACCAACGTGTCTGAGAGAGTTGATTATTCTAACGATTTTTTTTTACTTATGAGTCTCCCGGATTGGGTGAGATTACTTCAGCACAACGTTAACGCTTTAAAAACGACGTCGGCGCCGGGCGTCGGCGTCTCTCCCGAAACGAGTGCTCAATACAAAATATATAATAGCATTCGTCGATTTGAAAAACATATGTATATAACCAATTGTTTTATTTATGGATTCCGGTTATATCAAACAATATTATTATTAATAAATTATTATGTCTTTTATTATAATTCATTTGTTATTTATACAAGAATTGAAGATTTTATATGAGATCTATAGATTTGTACTTATAAAATATTATCCTTTACTAGAAATAAAGAATAAAATGTATCAGCGCGGTACTCTTAATTGGTCCGCCATCTTCTTTCATTCATTCCTTTATATTTTTTATTTTCTTCGTAAATGATTTGTCAGAGATGTATTACACTATACATCATTATTAAATCATAAGTTTTTTTTTACTGAAAATAGATCTCGATCGATACATTTGTTGGAAGTCACATTGCACCAACAAATTTTGTAGCAATTTTTCCAAATTTTCCCGCCATTTTTCTGACTATGTATTACTACGCCTGTAGTGGGAGAGTGAATGTAGATGTTTTTGTCGCAACGAAAAATAGTTCCAAGTACTTGCGAACGAACAGCCTCCCCCTTGGATATGTTACGTCCCCATTTAAAAAAATCAATACTTAATAATTAGCAATTAATACACTTTCCAAGTATATACGACTGCTATCTTGTTTTCTGCAGTTTCTAATGTACGTATGTTTTCTTGTTACGTAATATTTAATCTTTCATATTTACGTGTAAATTATATAGCTTTTTTAAAATTACTAAAAAAATATTGTAATATTTTTATAATTGTGTTTCATTATAAATAAAGAAAATATTGTTTTTAATTTACATAGCAAAGTTTGAAATTTAAATACCTGAATAGTTATATTTTTAAGATTAGTAAATGAACGTAAGTTTCGAAAATAATAAGTTATCTTTGTGAATTTATGTATTATTTTTTTTAATACAAAATAAATTTTATATAAAAAGATACAAATAATTAATCAATTCATTTATACTTTTTATTAAATGAAAAATACAATTAAAGTAATTAATTAGATATAAATTTTATACATAGATTTTTTATGCATAAATTATGTCAATTTTTAAATAAACTTTATTTTTTAATATAATTTGCATTATAATATCTAACAGAAATATGCGTAAAAAATAAAATATATGTAGTGAAATATATATCATTCTTACAATGTTATTAACTATTAATATAGAACATATATATAGTAATTTGTTAATATACTAAGTACATGTTTAATAAATAAGTATTAACTGTAAATGAAAATCACAAAATTGATTAATTTATAAATATTTATAGTTTATTCTTGTCTTTTCTTAAACATTTTTCTGTAAAGTGTTAAAAAATTAGAACTAACATTAACATTTTGCCTTATTCTGAATTGGCAAAAATAATTTAAATTCTGCTGGCAATTCATCTTCTGAATATAGTCTATCAGAAAAGTATACTCTTCGTATTCTACAGTTTGCATGGATTTGAACCCTTAATGTTTCCACATAATTTGTTCCATATGCACGTCTAGTAAAATCAGCTAAATTAAATTGAATCTGATTCCATCCATCATCTAATCTCATTGGCATTGTACAAATAAATGGCTTTACTCTAGTTGTAGATTGATAATTACTAGCACGAAATCTACGGCGTACATTCTTGTCATCAATTACCTAAAATCAAATATTTATGATTATTTGAAATCTAATATCATATTTTGTTATAAAATAATTATTTTCTTACCTGAACTTCAAATGTAAAATATTTTTTTAAATTCTTAATTATCATCACTAGAAATGGTAATTTTATACCTAATGTTTTTCTAGGATCTGCTGGACATGTTATATATGTAGTACTGACATTACTACCCAATATTTCCAGTACTAAACTTTGTATATCATTATCCGTAATTCGTTTTATGTGCCCGTTTCTTACTTTTTTGTCCCAAATTTGTAATGGCTTGCTACCAATACTATACAAAATTGATAAAAATCCACTTTGAAAAGTGTTCTTAAACATGTTCACTTGCTTATTTCTTCGTCAGTTTTTACAAAAATTTTTTCAGTTATTTTTCTTTATAAAAAACATGCGTTTAGAGAATTCAAAGAATTTTATGCTTTCGTTTTATCTACAACTTAACCTTTCATTTTATGATGTGAATTTCACTAAGAAGTTACATGATTTAAATGATTTTATTTTTGAAGTAATAAATCTCACATAACACTCAACATCATTCAGTTAACAAAAGCATTTGTAGTTTATATCGACATGTTTTTTGAGAAATTTTATTTGCTAAATAACTTTAGCGATAAACATAACCTATAACATTTGTGTTTGATCAATGTTGCTGTTAGATTTACAGCGACATCGGAAATCAATCGATTATCTCGAATGTATCGATTTCAATCGTTCGAGATATTAAGAAAGATATTAAAATATTAAAATATAATTTGCGATTATTTAAAAAACTGAATATAATACATTTTAACATTTTTACAATCGTTTATTGATGTCAAATACAAACCGATAAAGTTTAAATAAGCAGTAAATATCTACGTATTAAACAATCATTTTAAAACATATAACGATTTTTCGCCATAAAAAACTTTATCAGTGTAAAATCTGTACTGTCATAATTTTATTGTATTTCTTAATTTTTTCATCCAATCGCATTTCTTTTTTGATTAATATTACTCAAAATTATATTTTATGACTATATTCTCTTGAGGAATGAATAAGAGAAACAAAGTGACTAATTTATTATTAAGCACAACTTTCATTTCTATACCACAACATTAAAAACAATAATCGTACGATTATGATTTCTTCTTCCATTATTAGAAAAGCATGTTCTAATTACTTCTTTAACATAAACATATACAATATCATAAGGTAAATTAATGTGTTGTTTCAATTATTGTTTATAGAAATTTTTGAATGAGTTACGCATTTTTTATTAGTTTGGAATTTATTTACTTAACTATTGGTACACAATTCAAACAAACTTAAATTTTTTAATTATTCGAATATAAATTGGTAAATTGTTTTAATTACTGAAAATACTAAAAATATTGAAATTTTTGTGCATTTATGTATCAATAATTGAAAATATGTACTACGATATGATTTAATAATAATCAGATATATTAATTTTCATGTACCAATAGTATAACTGACCAATAATTACAGATTTTAAAGAAAAGCATTATTTGCAAAATAAGTATTTAGAATGATCTTTTATTCTAATGCATCCGCGTTATCTCTCAGAATCACATTTATTTTTTGTATTTCGTCGAGATATTTCCATTTTATATATCTTAATAATTAATACTTTATTTACTTATTGTTACCACTATAACTATTGTATTACAGTTTACGCGGATAAAATAGGTCCTGCAACAGGGGTACACTTTCGTAGGATTCATGTTTCTTTTTTTTTTTTTTTTTTTTACCGAAATAATTATGTGAAAGAATCTTATCATGACTCGTTTTCCTTGTTTCTTTTATTTGGAACACTGAATCCCACGTGAAGAAGGAAGGCCCACCTATGAAGCGATATCTCAGAAAAAGGAACATTCATTAACTCGTCCTCGAGTGACCTATAAATTATTCGGAAGGTTTCGCGTTACGAAAGGTTATCTGAAAGAAAAAAGTATTATAAATGATAGAAGCAATCCTTTTTTTCTATCTCCGTGACGGAGCATATTACGTATTGTGAAAAATTAATCGTATTGAAACATTACTTGTGTATGTTTTTTTTTTTTAAAGATTCATTAATATTTAAGAAACCCCTATAAAATGATACGATGAGAATAATGAATATAAGATAAGTCTTTATGCGAGAAATATAATATTATATTTTCTTTGTTCTTATGATATAGATAGAACGTTTATTATTCGACATTATCTTCATTCATTATCGGATATTTTTTGTATCAACTTAATAGTTTATCGTTATAAACTTGGCAATAAGACAAAATTTGACAACGTTGTTTCTCAATGTTGTTTTATCATTTTTCATTATGATTAAGTTAAATATATTTTTTTAATAATTATGACTCAACGAGGCAAATTTTGAATTATTACCATCTTATTTATAATTTCCAATACATCCAGATTTATTTTCGTTTTAGATAATGGATGTATGAAAATTTGAATGTCCTCTACTTCTCAATATCCTGTAAAACACGAATAACCCCAGAGTGCTTCTAGGCCCCATAGAAAAGCAAATTGGGGCAATAATATGAATATATCACATTACCTTTTTTTAATTTTACAAATTTGAAAACGGAAACTTGTAGAATATCCGAATACGTTTAAAGAGTCCCCAACCAATTGTCAAATCTTTTGCATTTGTTATCACTTATCTATAATTAATCTTGTAAACCAATGTAATAATAATATTGATTTAATAAAGCAATAGAAATTCCTAAATATTTTCTTTCATTTGCGTGAATGTTATCGTCATAAAAATACTGATTTCTCAGTTGGAGACACTTAATACATAAATCCTTAAAATTTCTAATCGAAAAAATACACTTATTTTGATTGTTATATACAATTTCAAAATTAATGATTATTAAGAATCCCGCTTTGTTCAACAAAACGGTAAAAAATTTTTGTATGAAATAAGATGAATCTACCAAAATTATTTTTAAATCTATATAAATGAAGACTCATAAAATTGTTTCATTGATTTGTACGCGATCATAGTAGGTAATAAGACATAACAGACATTTTATTCGCAAGAATAAGAGAAAGCCAAGGATTAAATAGAGAAATTAGGAGATGGCCGCATTTCATCTCAGATTTCAATATTTTTCGCTTAACATTTCTATAATGCTTTCATGATCATAAACCACATCTCTCTGGAAAATGACCATTTTATTCATGATGTTTAAACATTTTATGTTTATTGATTGTGGTCCTATCAATGAAATTGTTATAATAAATATAATAGAATCAATGAACCACTGTTAGGATCACAATCTTGATCAAGCACCAATAACATTTATTATTTCATGATGCAATTACATATTTAAGTGTAAAAAACATGATTTAAATTATAATATTTATTTATGTATTAATGTTTACACTTTGTACCATACTTATAATTGTTATAGATATCCATCAAAGTTTATTACAAACAATTGATTTTTATTATATAATATAAAAAAAAATAGAAAAGAAAAAGAAAAAAAGAAAGATATTTCTTTGTTATTTATTTATCATTTATTGGTGCTTGACCAATTTTTGTTGCGATTAAGGCACTGCAAAAGATTGATCCTTCATAAAAAGCTACTGATCTTCAAAATCCGCGATCCGTTAAGTTAAAGAAGCAATGGCGTAATGTATGAAGATCGAGAGTCATCGGTGATTCAATATTGAAGTTACCATGTAATAAGGCCCAGAGAGATAGATCGAGAAGACTCATTTTCCCTCCGATTACTTCATTCAACAACTGTAATATATGTAAATATATTAATAAAAATAGAACACATGATTAATATTATGTAAAAAATAATTGGAAGAGAATACATAAAAGCAACATATATATTAAAAATAAAAACTTGCATTCCTAAATAATAAAAAGTATTATAAACATATATTAATAATGAAACAGAACATTGACTTCTGTATCTGTCTATCTGTAATAAATTAAGGAGAATTCAATTAAATCATTATTTTTAAAAATTATTTAATTTCAATATAGAGGTTTAATATTAATATACAAATTAATACCAAACCTATAAATGAAATCATTTGGTTGGATAAAATTTTTTTTCTAATATATATTGTTCTCATCAATGACTTTATGAAATATCCTTAAGTTAATTTTCCTTTGCAATGCCTTAAAAGGGCAATATAAACTTATCTAAGTCTTAAATACTATATAATTACTTATCAATAGCTCCATCCATTATATTGTTTTTAACTTGAATGCTAATGTGTATTCCATCTCCAGACGCACCTTTATCTTTTTTTGTTTGTGAGTTGGATGCATTATCGAGACCCAGCTTACTTAAAGTACATAAAGCTTTCAATGCTGCTTCGTTACGACTCGCAGTTCTCGTTGGCCCATTACCATGACAAACTTGTGGTGGATCTGTACTTAATGTTACAAGTGATAGATATTCTTTATTCACTGCTCCCTAGAAACAAAATTATTAATTAATTATTAATTTATTGTTTCATATTTATTCTTTTCTTTACATATAAAATACTATTTTTGATATTTTAATACTACGTATGATTATATATGTATTATTTATAGATATATATTTTAAAAATTTTAATTTACCTTTGGAAAATCATTAAATTCCACGCTGAAGTTAAATAATTGAGAGAGATATTTTAATTGATCTTTGGGAGAAACAGTAGGTGGATTTTGTTGCTGTTGTCCTCGTAATTCTTCGGCAACAATTTGTACACTAGGTCCGCTGCCTAATTTAGATTCCTGACCTCCATCCACTAATAAAAGTCCAGGTACTAACTGACGTCCAATAGTTCCTGATTAATATCATATTAATATTAATAATCATAATAATATGAATATTAATAAATTTTTTAAATATTTATATATAATAAATTACATATCATTCTTAAATTTTAAAAATTTGCTTTTTATAATTTACATAGAAACACCATAACAATTTTTATTATGTATACATTAATTTTTTTTCATTTATATTAAATTAATCTTACCTCCTACTGGTGGATGAGATTGAGTTTCATTAATTTGTTCATCTTCTAAAAATGTGACTTTCCTAGGTTTTTGTTCAGTATTTTCACTTTCTCCTGTTTTAATTGATGGCTTAGTAGGTTGTGGTTGAGGCTTACTGTAACCTAATTGCGCTAAAAGAGCCTCTGCCGCAGCTCTTTTAGCTAATTTTTTATTTGGACCAATCCCTTGAGCAGAATGTTGTCCCATAGTAACTTCCATAACGAATTCTTTTCGCCTTGGTGCTCCTTTTTCTTCAATTAAATTATAAACGGGTTCCTTTTCTCGTTTAGCTTGTTGTATTTGATCCAATCGCGAAACAGGATTAACTTCTTCTGCAGTATCAGATTCAGAGCGTGGTTCTTGATAAACTTTTATAAGATTTCGCGACTTCTTTTTTGTTGCCGGTGGTTTACGTTTTACTCGAACAAGACGATTTTGTATAGTTTCTGGCAACGGAGGTAGACGATTGAGTTCTTCTAACATGAATTCAGCTGCATGTTTCTTTGATACCTACATATTAAATCATAAATATTAAGTTTAATATATCTTATGTAAAAAAAAAATAAAATTAAATTAAAGAAAAAGAATATTATATTTATACTTACTTTCTTTGAAGGTCCTTCTCCTAATGTAACTTTATCTCCAACAGTGCATTTTGTTCTGAATGTTCGAATATGAGGTTTACCAATTTCTGATACAACTTCAAAACTAACAGGTAAACCACGTTTTAATGCTTTCTCATGAACTAAAGATACTGGACTTTTCAACTCTGCAATTGGATCTTTAGCTTCACCTAATGTACCGTTTTCAGTATTACAATTTGCTACTTCTTCCGGTAATGGTAATTGGCGTAATTGTTCTAAAGCTTTACTCGCCGCATCATGTCGCGCTGCTTGACCTGTCAGACCTCTACCAATAAATTCACGTTCTCCTACCTATAAATTAATATATGTAATAAAATTTTATATTGGAATTTTCGTTATTTGTTTACCTTTAAGGATACAAGATATAATTGAGGTTCTGCATGAAAACCACGATTATAAGTAGGAAAACGTGGATTAAATATTCGAGGAAAATGTCCTAAACTATTTGTAACATATTGTTGTAATCCTGCTGGTGGAGCTTGTCTAAAAGTATAGACTGTAGCTTCTCCTCTCTTCATAGCCAAAGCATTTAATTCAACAGTTGGGGGTAAATTTCCTATAATGAAAAATATAAATTTTATATTATTTATATTCTTTAATTAAGATAAATACAATATTGCTTTTTTTTTACCAGGACCACTAAAACATTTTCCTGGATGTCCAGCTCTCATCGTCTTTGTAGGTTTCGGCGGAGGCCGTTGATACCAAGTTTTTGTTAATGCTTCAGTAGCAGCGCTATGCTGAGCTTTTTTTATGCTAGGACCCTCAGCAACATATTCTTCTTCTCCTAATTTTAGTGTTACTGTAAATCGTTTTTTGTGCGCTGGTCCTTGTTCGTTAGTCAATCTGTATTGATGCTGAATTTTATTAAAACGTGCTAATTCATTCAATAAGCACATTGGTGTTTTTTCTTTCATGTTTGCCAAAGCTGAATCAGTCACATTAATATGATTTTGAGTAGGTGGACTCTGATCTCTGGACTCTCCATTCTTTGTTTCATTTGTAGCAGGTTTATTTGATTCTATGCTTTGTGGTTGTTGAATATGTTGTGGAGGCGGAGGATTTCGTTGATTGTTTTGCTGTTGTGAATACTGTGGTGGTGGTACATTAGGATTTTGTAGAGTCACAGAAACAGTATTTGTCTGATCCTTTAGACTGACGCTAACCATAGTGCCTAAAAAAAAAAATCATAATTAATTTTCTAATCATGTAAATAATTTATTAATATGTTATAATACCATTTAAAATACCATTCGTATTATGTGCATTCATGCCCATCAACATTGGTTGTCGTGGATTTCCATGTGGTGGACCAGGATGTTGCATATGATGAATATGTTGTTGATGGGGGGGCATGGACAGTATTTGTTGATGTGGATTCCGATGCGATAACGGATGCTGAGGCTGATGTAAAGGGGCCATATTTGCCTGTTGCATAGGACGCATCGGACCACCCATTCTAATAAAACATTAAATAAAATAAATACAAATATATTAATTTTCATTTTGAATAATAACAAATATATTTATAAATAATATAAATATTATAAATATATTATAAATAATATTATATTATATAAATATTATAATTATAATAATGTTATATAAATATAATAATATTAAATATAATAATATTATATAATTATTATATATTGTTACATATAAAATAACTTAACTACATAACTAACTATAAATCTAAATATGTTATATATTTATATGTAAATTATAAAAAAAACTTCATAATTACAATAATTATAACAAACCTATTATGATCTCGAAGTTGGTTTTGCATTGCGTGATGTTGATGGCGTAACATCATGTAAAAAAAATGATGCAAAACCTAAAATTAATAAAAATATTAATAAAAATAAGTGAAATATTATAAAAAAAATTACTGAAAAAAAACTTATTAAAAAAAGTTTAGATTCTATTGTAATTTGATATGTTAAAATTTATAATGAAATTTTCTTGTAATGAACATTCAAATAAAAAAAAAATGTTAATTTATTAATATAATAAATATTAAATATTGTAAGATAATTTATATTTAAATAATAAAAATATGATTTTTAACAAAATATTTTGTTATTTATGTTAAACCAATATATTTTTAAAAATTGACAATTTTAAAAACAATAACTAAGTTACATATGTATTTGACAGTAGTTGCAAACATATATCATATCATGCATATTATGAATTGAATTTAAATAATTCATTTGTAATTAATACATATAACAACTTAATCATAGAAAAAGAATTTCTATTCTCTAAATGAACTAGTCAATAGGTAATGGGCTTGGCCCGGCTATTTGGCAGCGGAACTATGCGGTTGAATTTTCTTACCGAAGTTTGTTCTATTTCACGAAAATTTTCAGATTATTCAACAGCGAAATTTCCTGCGAAACAGATCTGCCACTTAAGGGAACACTGCCAGGCCCTTTATGCGGCTATTGGCAAACAGTAAAGAAAATCGTCTGTAGACTAAAATGCGGCCATTTTGATGTGAGCCTCTCGGCCACCGTCTCTCATCCCTTCCAAAGGATATCCTACTTGCCGATTTTTTTAAAAGTCTACAATATCGATTATAATTATCGATACTTCTCGTTTCTTTAAATTATAAATTTTTAATTACTTTTACACATTAGTTATTGTTTCACGAATTATAACAATAAATAAATATTTTCATTCAATACATTAATTTAATTATTAATATTCTTTACTATCAATAAAGTTTTTTAAGAATAGTATAAAGATAATGTCATATCATGATTCAAATTTTAAAATCAAAATAACGGAAATAATAATTATTATTTTCATGTTATTAATTGAGATTTAATCAATACTATTATTAATATATATATATTTAAATTTAATTAATATTTCAGGAGAAAATAAATTTAATAATAAAGCCAGTTTCATATGTTACTAATTTCATGTAAAACAGCATAATTAAATACTTCAAATGAGAATGCTTCATATAGAAATATCAAAATTTTATGTATATATATATTTCTATTATAAATACACAATTTATTCATTTACTAAATATAATAATATTTTCTATTAACTTTTTTTAAAATATTAAAACAAATGTTAAAATATTATAATATCGATATTTTTTTATTGAATAAAATTGAATAATATAACATATATATAATATATATACTATAAATTTTGATTGAATATACAATAAATTTTTATTTTTAAACGAAAAGAACTTATGTAATTATTCAACATATAAAATAAGATTGTGTAAAATATAAATTGTTTATTTAATAATTATTTAAAATAAAATTTATTTAATTGATTCTTTTATAAAAAGTTATCTCTATATTATTATATATGTATAAACTATTAATTTTTATATTTTTTTTATGTAAATTATTCTTATTTATCTTATTTTAAACTAGAATGAAAATTAAATTTATAATATTAATGATAATTATAATTTAGAATTTATTATTTATACAATATGAATACGTAAATATATATGAACACAACCTATATATTCTATATATTTTATAATTTTTAAATACTTAAAAATAAATTTTATATGTAAATAAATAATATTTATAAGATAATTTAT
Organism: Apis cerana; assembly: GCF_029169275.1. Taxonomy (NCBI): domain Eukaryota; kingdom Metazoa; phylum Arthropoda; class Insecta; order Hymenoptera; family Apidae; genus Apis; species Apis cerana. The sequence continues at coordinate 8,287,533 of NC_083861.1, forward strand.
CATACTTAATTTAAATGAAAATAATAGACCATAATATGTTTTAATTTTTTCGATTTATTTTTTTAAACTTCATATTTCTTTATCTTTAAATATAAACGTAAAAATGAAACAATTTTTTCAATATATATTTTGTTAATCATTCACATATGCTTATTTACAATAATATTGTACAATAACAGATATATTAATATGTTAGATACAAGAAAAGATAAATAATTAAATATATTTTTTGCCAATGAAAAATGCAATAAAAAAAATATATATTTTATACATAAATATAAAATATTACAATATGAGTTGAACTTAGAGGTAAATTGAAGATATATCTAGAAAAAAAATTATCTTAATTTAATGGACTGTAGGGCATAAAGAATTATGAACACTAATATTTTTCTAGTCTTTTCTTTCAAAGTATATAATTTAGTCTTTTTTTTTTAATGTGCAAAAGTATTAAATTTATAATCTTATATTTTTTCACAAATTCATTTTTTGTGAAAAAAATTACAAACAAATATTTGTTTACAAACTTACAAGATGCATTATCTTAATCAAAATAGTACACAGTATTTTTTTACAGTTTTGACATTTATAATTATCTTCAATTAATCTGTTTCAATAAATATTGATACATTAAAAAATTACAATTTTTTAAACAAAAATTTCATAATTATATTATTTATTCTATTATAGTTTTTCTTATTAACTACTAATTCATTATAGAATCGCACTTTGTGTTATATTCATTCAACTTTCTTATTAATTTCTCTTTGGAGCCAATAAGCGTGTAGCATCATTGTCTTCAAGACTCAGCTAAGCTCCATTATTATAAAATAATTTATTAAACATTTAACGGTTTTAATTAATAAATACTATTTGAAATACAATTTCACTACTAAATTTACAAAGAGCAGAATATAGATATTTAGTGTCCCTATAAAAAATTTCAGGTTGATTATCTTACTTAAAAAATATTATTTAAATATAAAAGGGCAATAATTATAATTTTCATATCAAAATGTATTTGGAAAATAAAAAAACAAACCCTTTTATATTTAAATTTAATTAATTCATTTAGTGATATAGATGATATGTTGTAATATATTAATATATCTCATAAAAATTCTTTCTATTTTCATATAAATAATGGCGATGATTAAAAAGTAGTTGAAATTGCTTTATATATTTTTAGTATACATATAATATTCATGATTTAATTAATTCATCAATAGGTAAGATAATCTTCCTGATTATTTAATTTAGGACAATCTACTTAATATTTGGTCAAATCACTATTATTCCTTATAGATAGCAACAAGTGATTTTGACATTAATTATTTATATAAATTATTGTTATTATAATTTTTTAACTCACTTCTATTCAATATAAAAAAACTATTAAATTTAATAATAAAGTTTATTTATGTTATTTTAAATGTGACTTTTCTTCTTTTTAAGTTTTCTTAATGCATTGTTTATATTTTATAATAATTACTGAAACAAAATTATTGAAGTGAGTTAAAAATAAATACAATTTTTTTATGCTAATTTTCAATAGCATTAGGCACTGTCAACCCTTCACTAAAAATATTTTAGTAAATTCAGTTCTTGATAAAATTAGAAAATCCAATTCTCTTATGATAATTTTCACTCACAAACAACATGCATTCAATATAAAAAAAAATATTTATCATGATGAAACAATTTCTATTTTCATAATATTTTAATTTAACAAATTACATGATAAAATAGTATATTTTTTCTACTTACAAAATTTGAATGTTTACAACCTCTTTCTAAACAGAAGATATGTATTAAATTTTTAAATTTATTTTTTCATTTTAAAACATTCAAAATTTAATTTTTATAATATTAACAACATTCATAACTAAACTTATAAATCATATTATATTTTAATGAATTTACTTTTTATCTACATTTATATGCTAGATCACAATACTGTACACTAAAATTTTTGTAAAAAAAAAAAAAAAAAAAAAAAAGAAAAACATAATTAAAGAAAACATTTCTGTTTTAATTTATTAAAAATTTTAGTAGAGTTGGCAGAATTATGTTATTCGATTGTTGAAAGTTGTACTTTTTCAGGATGCTATATTTACATCAATTTATTTAAAAAGTAGCAGAATTTAGAAATTGAGCTATATATATATATGTGTATATATATGTGTGTGTATGTATATATATCATATATATATATACAGACATACATACATACATACATACATGCATGCATACATATATATACACACAATTGCTAATTATTATTTCCAAGAGTATCTCAAATGCCTGCATTCGAGATTGAAGATTTATATAAGTTGCTTTTTTTTTATGAAAAAAATATAATAGAATTTTCTATAAATAATATATTTTTCTATAATCAAAACCAAGAATTAAAAAATTATCATATCTTATATTATACATTGGCAATTATTTTATAATTAATTTATATTAATTATAAAGATATTAAATAATTAAAATATTAAATATAAAATTATGAGTATTCAATAAACGAATATAAGAGATTTTTTTATATTGCAAGATATGAATCATAAAAATTATATATTTATGAATTTATTAAATTTTTGCTGAGAAAATTTTATTGTCGCAACACACATTTTCTGATTTTTCACAAAAAATGAAACATATTTCTACCAACTGTACAGTAACAAAACGAGAAAAAACGAGAAAAAAGGAGTATGAAAATCATATCTCCTTGGTTGACAGAATGCTATTTTGTTTCATTAGATTTAACAATTATTATCACTTCGCGCCTTGGCAACATACATTCTTAAACACTAATACGTTCATCGCTTTATAGATGTACGACTTGCTTTTTATATCTTGTATTTCTTTTATACTTTCTGCATTATTCAGTGAATTCTTATTTTCGTTATCAAAATAATGCCCCAATTAACTTATTTTTGTGGCACCATTGTGATTTACTTTATGATTTACAGTCCAGTTATCTTCTTGTACAGTTTTCAAATATTCTTCTAATAATGATGCCAAATTACGTCTTTTAAATCGTAATGATTCTTTTACAATATCTCGCAAAAATGCAAGTCGTATATCTAGAGTTCCTTGAATTTGGTGTAAATGTGAAAATAGTGTTGCATAATCTGAAACAAGATTATAATTATTGATATTGATTATTTTATATAGATTTCTTTTTTCATAGACTATAAATATATTAAAAAAAGTAACAGAAATATCTATTTCAACTTACTTGTACCTCTTCTTCGTACTTCTTTGTATACAAGTTCTCGAACAGACAAATTATGCCTTCTAATATCTTCCAATTCTTTTTTTGTTAAAACTTTATCTTTTTCTATTTTTTCGTGTTTTTCTTCAACATGATTAGACAATCGTTCATCAATCAAATTTTCAACTTTCACACTATTTTCAACACAATCATTAGGAGGTAGTTTGTTACACTCATTCTTAACACTTTCTGGCTTTTCAGTTTTCACTTCGCTTTTAGATGTATCAACATTATTAACTATCGGTGTTAAAGTTGGTGGTGCATCCATGTGATTATTAGTATGTTCTACTGGAATTGGTTCAAAAACTGGTATCGTTGGCATTTCTGTAAGGCCATTTACTAATTTTTCTGGCGAATTTATATATGACATATTTGATACAGTAGATGTAGAGTTCAATGCATTCGATGAAACTGAATTTGACTCGGCAGTCGGAGTTACTTGATTTTTCGTATCATCAACCCATGGTATCGGTGAACTTGGTGGAGTATTCGTGGGTGTATATGACGGTCTCCGTATTATTACATCTTTAGGAATTGGACCTGGTTTACGTTTATTTGGTGGTGGTTTTGAAGTTAGAGATCCTCCTCCATCTGACGTAGGTAAAGTACGTTTAAGACCACCTTTAGAAGTTGAAGATGTTGCTCCAACCATATCAATATCTGCTTCATCTACCATCATTCTTTTATCTATTTTGAATGGATTACCTAAAATTTAATTTTATGAAAAATTAGATATTTATTCAATATAAATTTATAATAATATATATATTTTTTTTAAATCAAAACAATTAATTAATCTCTTAAGTAATTACCAAACATATGTTGTCTAACTGGAGCACTTTCTATTTCTCTTAATGGTGGAGTCATACGTTTCAAATATTCTTGATAATTTCCCATTTGTGCTAAGGGCATTGAATGAACATAATCATCATCAAGTAACTTTGTGTGTAATAATCCAGGTTGTAGAAAATTAGCACGCATTCTAACAACTTGATCTAACAGAGATTTTCGCGGAACATCGAATGCGTTCCTATAACTATGCGCCCCACGTTGTTGATTTCTAACTAATCCAACTACAAAACCACCAAACTCATTTAATTGATCCCTCAATCCTGTAAATTTGTCTTGTAATAGTGGATGTGATACCTATTAAATTGGAAAATAAGATTAATTATATATTTTTATTATGATAATTTTAAGATCGATAGAAAATATTTACCAAATCTTTTTTTAATGGAGTTCTAGGAGTAACTCTTACTCCCTCTGTTACTGTTGTTGTACTACCATTTACTAAATTTTTTGTCATATTGGCAGTAGCAAGTTGTTTGGAAAGAACCTCATTACAAAGTCTATCAAATTCAATTTTAGCTTGATTTTTTAATCGTTTTAAATAATTTAAGACACTGTACGATAACGAATTATCCATATTATCGGGTATTAATGTTTGTGCTAATGGTGCAGGTGCACCCATTCTAGTTAAAGCTCTCCTAAGAGACTGCAAATTAAAAATAGAATTACTCAAATTTATTAATGAAAGAATTAAATATTTTGATAATAAATTAAAAACTTACTGCTGCATAATAAGTAGGCATTGTTCTCATGTAATTCTGAAATTGTGTTCGCCATTCATTTGTTGGTTTCAATCTATGTACTTTAAACAATTCTTCCAATAAAGGTAAAAGTACTGGATAGTTATAAGGCATAACAAATAAATTTACGCATGTTAAATTAGTGCTTGCTTTTAAATATCCAAATGGATGACCAACATCACTTGATTTATAAGAATTAGCCACAAAAACTTGCCAACAAATTGTTGGTTGCTTTCTGGCTAATATATATTGTGTCAATGGACTTGGTTCTAATTCATATTTATCAAATGGAAGATTTTCTATTACCATAGGCTCTTGACTGGTACAAGTAAATTTTACATTTGGATGCGCTGATCTAGGTGGTAAAGAACTAGCGCTCAAATCAGGCCAGAAACTTTCAGGAATCGGCCAAAATCCAACTGCAAAACCTTTCTGAGCAGATCGTGGAACATAAATCAGTCTTCTGCAAGAATGCCATGCAGTATTTCCTGGTACTGTTGGATTAGGAGGATACGTTCGAGTTCCGTTCGTTGCAGTATTTTCATCTTCATTTTCATCATCGTCTACATGTTGCGTTTCGTTATTTAATGGCGGAGGATCTGGACCAATTTTTTCAAAATTTATTACTACACCAGACTGAACTTTTTGTACCAAAGAGTCTATACATTGCATCATCATTCTAAAAGATGTTATACAATATGAACGACCTACAATAAATAATAAATTTTTTATATCAGTATATTTTTATAAACAAAATAAAATAAATTATATAATGAAAATACTTGTTTCTACCTCCAGTAACTTCACACATAGCATCTATTGGAGATGAATCACTTGCCACTAATCCTGTATCTCTCTCAACAGCTGGAGTTCCAGATAAACGAAGTACCAAAGAAAATAATCTTTGATCCCATCTAAATGGTTCTTTTGTAAGTTCAGATCCAGGTATAGGAGAATGCATTGGCAATGTGAACTACAACAGTAATTTCCATAATTGTTTAACCATTTTTTTAAAAAAAAATTAAAAGATTACTTTTATTTTATAATTAGTTATAAAAGTTACATCTTGATTAACTCCACTATTAGTTGTATATTTTCCTCCATCTGTAATCACAACAATTACTGATGGTTCTAAATAAAAAGGACATCTCCCCTGTCCATATGTGTCTATTCCAGTTTGCATTCGATTTATATTCAAAACATCCAAAGCATGTTTTAAAGCAGCACCTAATGTTGTCAGTCCAACACATTGTAAATTTTTAAGCTCATTCATAAAAGTAGCTAAATTTTCTTTCCATCCAGCCTAGAAGGATAAAAATATTTGTTTAGTTATTTTTATTATAAAGCAAAAATAAAAATCATTATTTCTTATTTTTTATTTAGAAAATACTTAGCTTAAGCATATTTGTTTTTCAATATAAATAATTATTAAAAATTATAAATAATTAAATATAATATAAATAATTATTAAAAAAAAAAGAAAATATTTTGTTGAAATATTATTCATATTAAAATTTTAACTTTTGCAAATTTTTTATTTGTAAAACCAAACTAATAAAATTAATAATTCAAGAAAAATGCAAAATTGTAGCTTGTTACAATTTAAGTTTTGTCATTGAAATTATACAATAAAAAAGAAGATAGAGACTACAATAAATTATTTAAATAATGGAGAATTATAATTATTAATTATAATTATAATACTTGTTATTTTATTGATAATTTCCTTAATTTTTTATTATATCAAAAATATTAAATTATATTAATTTTTAATTCATCATAATTTTTTATTATCTCAGGATCCATTATGAAAAATATGAAAAATTTGTTTTATTTCTTTATCATTATTAAATTGACAATATCTTAATCTTTATAACAATTTTCAATTATGGATTATCCTTAATTCATATTTGAAAAAATATGTAATTTTGAAAAAAAAATTTCTTTAATTTTCTTTCAACTTATAAGTATATTTAACATAATATAAAATTAAATAATATGTAATTAAATCAAAATATTATTGGAAAAAAAAATTAATGAAGAAATTTATTTTAGAATAAAAATAACGAAAAATAATATAATATATTTTTAAATTTTATAAATTTAAAAGTAAAAACAAATAAATTTATCTTATTAAAGAAATTGTATATTTTAATTTCATAAATTTGGCGCGCACAAAACCATGAGAACCTCGTGGGTAGATTCCCCCACCTACGTATTGCTACCCACAATGCTGCTCTTCCGTAACCGAGGACGGAAGATACGGCAAGTGCACGCTGCACTTTACTGCCTTTTTATTGAATATCAATTATTCAATCGAAGGGAGCTAATAACACAACAATTTTGCATAAATAATGGTAACATAAGGCAATGAATTATGAATGTAATTAAAAATTGAAAAGATATTTAAAAAAAAACATAGTAATAAAGAAGACTTAACATGGGATTCTATACATAATAACTAACATAGAATAAATGTATGCGTGTAAGAGACAGAGATCTTAGGAACGAGAGAAAGGGAAAAAGACAATAAATGCAAAAGATGCGAATGTATAAAAGCAAGTGAAATATAAAGAAAACATACCTTAATATTCTGAGGCGGATCTTCGAAGGTCAGAAGCATATAACGATCTCCACGACTCTCTGGTGATCTTTGTCTTACCTAAAAAAAAGAGAAAGATTAAATAATTAAGAAATGAATTAAAGAGAAATAAAAGAAAATATGTTTTACATGTTGATGTTTTTGTAATGATATAAACTAACGATTAGCTAGTAACCACAATTGAATTTCCCGGTCGGGAAAGCTGTTTGACTAGCGTACCTTCACGAAAGTCTCCACGGCGCTCTTGGCTACATCTAAAAGCGTGGGTCGCCCGCCCAAATATGCCCTCTGATTCATGGAGGCCGACGTGTCGATCAAAAAGACTATTATGGTCATCTTCGCGAGTCGAACCCGCTCGTTCTCGAGGTCGTAACTGCGGCCCGAGACCTCCCGTAGTCAGAACTAGCTAGCTAAGAGCTCTACGACGGCGTGGCGCATAGCTGCTTCGACCATTGAACGCTCCCGAATACGCTCTCCGAAAAACTTCTTTTATCGTAACGGCGCCCGCTTCGCTCTTACTCTCTTTCGATCTCTCTCTTTCTTTTCTTTCTACTTCTTTTTTCCTCTTCCTATATATATATATATATATATAGATATATATATATATATATATAGATGTATATGATATATATATATATATATATATACTATCTGTATACGTATGTGTATGTATATATGTATTAATATATATATGTTTTTTTTCTTTTTCTACACCGAACTGAATCTACTGCTACGTCGCGCGCTTCTGATGCCTGGTGAACAGCGGCAGAGGATAGTAAGTAGCTGAAATGCAGACACGAGAACGCAAGTCGTGAATCGGACAAGTCCGTCTGCCAGTCTGTCCGCTTGTTCTCGTTCGTTCCGTCCCTCTCTTCTTTTCCTATTCTCACCCTTTCTTTATCTTTCTCTTCTTTTCTTTATCTTTCTTTTCTTGCTTGGTATCCTTTGTCTTCTCACGAAAAGTTTCTATCGTTTTCAATCCTTCATCTTTTTCTTACACCGGTATATACATTTATCCTTCTTTACCTATCGTTCTTTCTTACTCTTTCAATTTAATGAGAACAAACTTAACCTTCTCTCTCGACGTTTCATTCGTCTCTGTTGACGGTAGTTTCATCCTGCTCGTGGTTACATTGCGTCGTGAACCACGTGATCTTATAGAGTTTCTTTCTATTGGTCAATCCCTCTCTACCTAGTTTTCGTTTCTGCTGCTGAAATGCATCGCGTTTCTACGTTGTGTGCGTGCATGTCGAGATGCTGTTTACTTCTGTGAATTCTCGGTTTCTATACATTTTATATATTCACGATCTTCATAACGAAGTAAAGCTAGGTTTAACTTTAATTTGTCAGTGGATAGATATGTGTATACAAGATTGAAGATAATGTTATAATTAATAAGTAACCTATTTATTTTATTTCATTAGCAAAATTTCATTAGCTATTTTGAATGTATGTTTTTTATTTTATTATAATTGATATATTGATGTGTTGTATAATGTATATAAATATTATATATTGTAATAAATTTTGTTTTTGTTGTTAATTATATCAAATAAATTAATATGATATGTTTACACGACATAGAAAAGATATGAACAGATAATTATATATACTTATTTGATGATATATAAAAAATGTATTATATATATTATAAAGAAAATAAATTATTATATAAAGAAAATAAATTCATTTGCATTTTCTTGTTGCATTTTAATATTCTAATGTTTTATATAATCTGCATTTTAATAATTTAATGTTTTATGTAATTTGCATTTTAATATTTAAGTATCATATAATAATGTTTATGAATTATGATTTTTAATCTTAATTTGCATTTCGTCATATACATAAAATTTAATGAACATAACTTATCTGATTTAAGGAAATAACCAATCAGAAACCTTGATATAGATTGTGATATGGCGGGTTTTTAATACTAAATCAACGCATTATATCGAATGTGCTTTACAAATATATAATATGAGAAATTTGTGTTGCGTAGTGTGAAATAATAATTATTAACTTTTATAAGAAATTTACAAAAAAGTTATTCTTTAATATTATATAATATAAATAAAATTTTATGAAAATATGGAAGAATTGAATCCATTTAAACGTAGGAAAGTTTTTGATCTTTTAAAAAAATTTGAAGATAATAGAAAAAATGTAAATTTTTATATTATTATTCTTTTTTAATTAATTACATATTTCTTTAAACATTTTATTATTTTTCAATACATTTTAGACATCTGAATCTATCATGACATTTAAGTTTAATAAAAAACGTATTAAACGTTTAAGTAATTTAAATGATATCAAAGAAAATTGCGATGGTATTTTGTATTGGATGTTTCGCGATATTAGGATACAAGGTATATATGCTCTATATTAATAGTATTTTCAATATTAAAAAGAATTTTAAATATTTTTAGATAATTGGGCATTACTTTTTGCTCAAAAAATAGCTTTAAAAAATAATGTACCACTTCATATATGTTTTTGCATAATGTCAAACTTTCTTAATGCTTCTATAAGATATTATAAATTTCTTCTGAAAGGATTAGAAGAAATCGAAAAAGAATGTAAAAAATTAAATATAAATTTTCATCTTTTACATGGTGAACCAAATATAAATATTCTTAAATTTATAAAAATGTATAATATAGGAGCTATTATTACAGATTTTTATCCATTAAAATTACCTATGTTGTGGATCGATAATGTGAAAAAAAATCTTCCTAAAGATGTTCCTATTTGTCAAGTAAATATTATTCTAATTATTATAATTATATAATTAATAGTACTTAATATATTTATATCTTTTAAAGGTAGATGCTCATAATATTGTGCCTTGTTGGTATGCATCATCAAAACAAGAATTTTCTGCTAAAACAATCAGAAATAAAATAAATACAAAACTAGATGAATTTTTAACAGAATTTCCACCTGTTATAAAACATCCATATATAACAAAAGAAATGTTTGAAAAAAATAATTGGAAAATAGCTTTAGAAAATGTAGAAGTAGATAAGTCAGTAAAAGAAATTACATGGGCTAAGCCAGGATATAAAAATGGTATTAAGGAACTTGAAAATTTCTTACAGAATCGTTTAAAAAGATATGGAGATGAACATAATAATCCTTTATCAAATGCCATCAGTAATTTATCACCCTGGTTTCATTTTGGCATGATCTCAGTACAACGTTGTATTTTGGAAATAAAAGAGTATAAAAAATTATATAAAAAGTCAGTTGAGTCCTTTATGGAAGAAGCTATCATTAGAAAAGAACTTAGTGATAATTTTTGCTTTTATAATAAAAAATATGATTTGATTGAAGGTGCCTATCCTTGGGCTATAGAAACATTAAATAAGCATCGGTAATTTATTTTATTTATTATAAATTATATTATACATATTGCTATTAAGATTTTATTACATATAGGAAGGATAAAAGAAAATATATATATTTTTTAAATCATTTGGAAAATTCAGAAACTCATGATGATTTGTGGAATGCATGTCAAAATCAAATGGTAACAATAGGAAAGATGCATGGATTTTTAAGAATGTATTGGGCAAAGAAAATATTAGAATGGACTGAAACTCCTGAAATTGCTTTAAAATGGGCCAATTATTTAAATAATAAATATAGTATAGATGGTTGTGATCCTAATGGTTATGTAGGTTAGTTTTATATTATATTTTATATTAATTTTTATATTTTACTTACATGAAGATTGTTTTATATTAAAAAATATATTTTAATTATTTATATTTTAATTAAAATATATTTTAATTGTTTTCCTAGGTTGTATGTGGTCTATTTGTGGTGTCCATGATCATGGTTGGCCAGAAAGAGATATATTTGGAAAAATTAGATATATGAATTATGAAGGTTGTAAACGAAAATTTAACATTGCTGAATTTGTTATGAAATGGGGGGGAAAAAAAGCTAATAATGATTATATAAAAATATAATTATTAATTTTTATTTTATTTTATTTTATTTATATTTAATTTATTACAAACTATTTATTAATATTTTGTATCATTACATAATAGTGAAAGTGAAGCAGGAACTGCATCTAATGAAGTTAAGGAAAATGCTGCAGCCTTTAAAGCTAAAGAAAGACAGCTAATTTCATCTAAATTTTTATGAATTCCATAAATTATTCCAGAAGTAAGACAATCACCACAACCACTTACATTAAACGTTTCATTTGGATCATCAGAAACATAAGATAAAGGCGGATATAAACGAGAAGTGATGGACATACTATGGACAATTAATTTACCTTCTTTATCATAAAAAGGATCATTTCCTAAGGCTTTACGAACAACCTATAATAAATTATTTTAATTATTAAATTCTATATTTACATTATTCGAAATTTACAATTAAATATTTACCAAGACTCCATGTGATCCTAATGTACATATAATCACTGGAATAAATTTAGCTATTTGCTCTGCAATTGCTTTTATTTCTTCTAAGTCCACAGTTAATTTATTATCAGGTACAGGTATACCAAGATATTTTCCAATGACTAATAGCTCATTTCTGTTTGGTGATATAAAATGCAAAACATTCTGCCATTGTAACTTTGCTTCAAATATCTTCATTGCTTTTTTTACATCCGTAGGTTCATACCAAACTAAAAAAACGAATGCTTTTAATTTTTATCATTCAATTTATAAATAATATAATAATTAATCAATTATATAATTTTCTAAGTGTTTATATATATATATTTAAAATTATATTATATTAATAATTATTTTATGCAATATATTATATATATATTTTATTATGATATAGAATATGATATAGAAAGAATAAAAATTTTTTATATGTATATTTTTATTATAGAATAAATAAATATATTATAGAATAAATAAATTGCACAAAATAGTTATTAGTATAATTTAATTTTAAAATAATATTTAAACAATGGCGCTAAAATTAAATGTATTGTCTGCAACATGGAGCGCTGTTAAAGCATTAAAAATTCTTCATACAAATGGACATCTATTAACCTTTTATTTCATTCAGTATATCTTAGTATATTTATAATAGATACCTAACCATACATTATAACCGAAATAAAAAAATATTTTTATTATTTATAAATATTAAATTAAAAGAATTATTTGTGATATTGTTAAATAAAAAACTAAATAATAATGGGTAAAACTCGAAACGGAAAAGCAGCTGTTATTTGCACAGCAATTGCATTTCTTTTAATTGTAATTGCATTCACCACACCCAATTGGCTTGAAACAGACGGAAAATTGGAAAATCCAAAGTTTATAAAAATCGGTAATTTAATTAAAAATATTTTCATATTATTTATGTTATTATTATATTATTTCGTATTATTTTCATACTATTTATATTGTCTTATAATATATTTTTTGATTTAGGTTTATGGCAAGTGTGCTTTAATGGATTTGAACATCCACATCATTTATATGACACTAAATTTTATGGTTGTTGGTGGGTGTTTGAAGAAGAATATTATATAATTCATGATATACTTTTACCTAATTTTTTTGTTGCAACACAATTCTTTTTCACATTATGTCTGACTTTATTATTAATAGGAGGTTTTTTAACTATATTATATACATGTTGCTCAAAACACCATGATAAATATCAGTTACTACTATGGACAATTGGTGGAAACTTGGTATTAGGTGGAATATGTGGTATTATTGCAGTTATAATATTTGGTGCACGAGGTGATGGTAGAGATTGGATGCCTAATTGGGAACATAATGATATTAGCTGGTCTTATGCATTAGCTGTACTTGGTAGTTTTATTTTGGTTGTAGCAGGTATATTGTTCTTGATTGAAGGTCGTAGACATAGAAAGAAACAAGAAAGAATATTGAATGAAGAACAAAAAACACATACAACTATTTAAGTAATGTCTTTATCAATAAAGAATGCAAATGAATGATAAATTATTTATGATATTGAAAATTTATATACAGCTCTTTTTTGAGTTGAGATTATTTTATGTATCATTTACACAAACTTTTTGAAGACTCTATATATTTTAATATTTATAGTGATCATTTTCAAAACATTATATAAAAAAATTTCTTTCAAACTTATAAATATAATGACTTCTTGAGAAAAGTAAAGGATAATAATTGAAAAAATATTTTATACATTTTATAATATGTTTCATGTATAATATATATATATATATATTGTGCATTTATTATTTTATAGAATAATTAATGGTAATAAATCCGTCCATGTAAATCGGAGATCTTATAAGAAAGTTAAGAGTTTGTAAATATAGTATTAATTATCTAACTGAATTTTAATTACATGACCTCAGTATGAACAAATATTTTATACATTTGTTGGATTATTTTACATTGGAAATTGTATGAAAAGTTAAAAGAAATAAAATAATTGTTTAAAAAATTTATTTCTTTTTTTATATTTATCTAATTTTTTTCTACAAAAATATTTCTTTATTCTTTTTTTTTGTAGATATTTAATAAATAATTGTTTATCATTGAAATTCATAGAAAAAAATAATTATAAAGAAAACACACTAAGATTGTGACCCATTTTACTATCGAGACAAATAATTCAATGTGAGTTACGACTAAGATTGCGTGCACGAAGATCGACGTCAGGTGTAAGTCGTTGACCTACTTTAGTCCCTATTTTAATCAACAACTTTTACAATTTCGCATACTATATTAATTATATCCGAAAAATGTGTTAATTTCAATTTCGTATTATCTTATGATATTTAATAATATTTTAGTAAATCATGTAAATTGTAATTCAATTAATAAATTAATACATAAAACATATCAATTTTGGAATCTTAATTAAAAATGATAAATATGAATCAATAAATATATAAATTTATTATAAATTTATACCAGATTTTCTTGAAATTTTTTTAGTATTTTCAAAATATATATTTGAAAATTATATATACTTATAAATACTTATTAAAAATTCGAAAAAGATGAATCAAATTTAAAACTTATAATTAATACATTAAATAATAGAAAACATGTGTATTAGTATTTTTTATTTCATTTACAATTTATTAATGGAAAAATAAAAATGAAATATCAATTATGTAATGTTATTATAACAGAAATTTAAAATAAAATCCCTCATAAATAATATTTTTTTAAAGGTTCGCTTAATATTCTTGATATTCTTCTAAGCATTTTTTTTATTAAATATTTCATTAATACGAAATATTTATAATTTTAAATGCAATTTTATAAAATATATTGTTTAATGTATATTTATATTTATATTTATATATATATTTATATTTATTTATATTTATATTTATTTATATTTAAAATTATTATATGTTGAATATAAAATTGTTAAAAGTTAATTGCTCATTATTTTTTTAAGATAATATATTTAATATTAAATCAATAGTTTATAAACATTAATTTTTAATTTTAATTTTAAAGAATAGTAGGGTAGAAAAGTATATATATATTAGAATTAAAGTTTGAATTTAATAATAAATATCTATTTCATCAAAATTATTTTATATGATATTATATTAATGATATTATATTAAATATTTTAACTACAAATTAAGATTTTTTTCTTTATAATAACTGCTATATTATAGTTTATACTCGTGAGATAGTCATGATTTTACAAGGTTAGGTTAGATGGAAAGTTACATGGTCACTACTCAACATAGCGTGTTTGGGTGTGGTTAATACCGTGAGATCTTTAAATCAGTAGATTTGAATTGTTTGTCATATTCATTGTGATCTTTAGTATTACAAAATAATTTTTTATCATGAAAAAAAGAAGTTTTTCCGGCAATATTGGTGTCGGTGTCTTTATCATTGCTTTTGTGTGTGTTTGCGTTGCATTTAGTACACCAGCATGGTTGGTGAGCGATTATCGTATTACTGGTGCGAAACTTGATAAATTAGGCCTTTGGACTCATTGCTTTAGATCACTTCCAAATCCTCAAGAAATGGATGCACCTAGACGCTTTTTTGTTGGTTGTAGATGGGTTTATGATCCCTTTACTGCAGGATATACTGATATTCTTGGTTTTCTTCTACCTCGTAAGTTTTTCTTTTTATTTTAATTACTTTCACTATATTTAATAAATGAAATAATACACTATTATAATTAATTGTTAATTTTTTCTTTGTTACAGCATTTATGATAGCAACACAGTTTTTCTTTACTTTATGCTTCCTGTTAAGTCTTATATCATTTCTATTGATATTATTATTTACTCTGTGCAGTGATCCAGAACAAAAATATTATGTACAACTTATTATGATAATTGGATATCTACTGCTTATTGGTGGTATAAGTGGTGGATTGGCAGTAATTATATTTGCTTGTTTTGGGAATACTGAAGGTTGGATGCCTGGACATGCTAATAATTTTTTTGGTTGGTCTTTTATAATGGCAGTTGTGGGTAGTGTACTGATTATCATAACAGGTGCACTTTTTCTTGTTGAAGCAAATATTCAACGTAAGAAACGAGAATATTTAAAAGAATCTCAAACAAGATTTCAACTTGAATCTCGCACATGATCTAAAATAAGATTTGCACAATATTTTAATACCAAAATTTTGTAATATTATTCCGTCCATATATTAGCTAATTTTTAATATTAGATTTTTTTATATTGTTACTTTAGTACAAAGTATATTATAATATGATTATTAATAATAATAAGATTTGTATTTTTGTAAGTTTTATATATACATATTATGTAAAATTATACTAAATAGTATAGAAAAGGAAATCTTTATATATTAATTTTAATATTTTTGTTATTTATTAACATTTTTGAAATTTAAATATATAAAGTAAAATTAAATGAAAATATTGAAGAATACTTAATTATTCTATCAAGGAATCTCAATTTTATGCAGTAAAAATTTTTTTTTATTATAAATAGGAAATTGTTAAATATTGTATAAACTTCACAATGCAAATATCCACTGCCTATAATGAATCTATATATAAAAAATTTATAATAAACACTTGTAATTTACATATATAAAAATATTAAGATATCAATATGTAATAATTTAATTATCCGTCCTCGAATGTATATTGAAAAAAATTACTTTTAATTAAATACAACATATTTTTTGTAATATATGCATTTTTCAATAAATGAAATTAAATATTCAAAGTAATTATTATTTACATATACAATATAATTTCAATAATTTATTTAATAGATTATTTATACAAATATATAAATATTTTGAATTTTTGATTATAGATAAATATCTTATAGAATATCGTATATATTGTTGGCAAGACTGAAATGATGAAAGGTGTGGCAAGTTTACGATAAGGATTATTTTTGGACAATAAACAAAAGATTTATTGGCGTATGCCAGTAATTTATAGTAATTAACAACACTAAACAATCAATATGTCTGTTAATAAACAAGATTATCATCGTGCATCAAGTAAACAAAATTATTTTTTGTATTATATTATTTAAAAAAACATTCATAACCTCTATTAATTGGTCATTCTTTTTTAGACGCGGTAGTATTTGGTGGAGTAATTACATATATAGCAGGATTATTGTTGGTTATGGCATTTACTAGGTAATAATTTTAATTTTTGACATTGATATTGATAAAAAAAAATTGTATTTTCTATATATTTTAATTGAATATTTTTTATAATTTTTCTTATTTTATGAATTTTATTTGATTATTGAATTTAATTTTAGTCCATATTGGATTGAATCTTATGAAGAGACTTTCAGTAATTTTAAACATATGGGACTTTGGGAATATTGTTTTGAACAATTCAGATATCCATATTATCAATTTGATAAACAATTTGATGGTTGTCATCATATATTCTCAGAAGAATATTATGTGATCAGAGAATGGTTATTACCAGGATGGTTAATGATCGTGCAAACATTTGTCACGCTTGCTTTATTATTTTCATTTTTTGCACAAGTTGTAATTGCATTAACTTTAGTTCGATGGCCTTTGAAATTTGTATTGAATTATGAATGGATTCTTTCAGCTAGTGCTTTCTCATGTTGTGCTATCGCAGGTAAATAGAAATTTTATATCAATTATATGAATAAAATTTATTTATTCAATTGGCGTTTAAATTTTAGGTACCGTATTATTTTTAGCAGTATCGATATTTGGTGGACAATGTTGGCGCAGAGACTGGCTAATGTATCCAAATTTTAACCATTTGTCATGGTCATATGGTTTAGCAGTTATTTCATTTATGTTTCATTGGTTAGCTGCATTTTTTTTGTATTTAGATGCAAAGGCCGGATATAGATTGCGCAAACAATCTAGTAATTTAGTAATGCAAATGCAGCCCAATTTACAAAGTCATCAAGGATTGGCAAGAGGAGGATATATATAATCTATTGTCATAACTGTTACATTAAAAAAGATTTAGTCACAGAACAATTTTTAATAATATCAATAATAAGTTGATATTTATAGTTATATCTTTGTTATGTGACATTATCTTATACTTGAAATCTGCCTAATCTTAGCGATTAATTCCGTCCATTTTTTATAGTATTTTTATGAATGTATGTATTGAATATGTATATAAATTAAGAAAATTTCATATATTACAATAGCTTAATAATCTTTACAATTTATTGAAATTAAAATATTACATCCTTGTAATTATTTTTTATTATATAATTTTATACAGAAAATATGTTTATATTATAAAAATATGTTTGATATAATGTTCATTATATCAAATTTTATCGTATGTTTTGAAATTATAATTATACGGGATTGAAATATTTTAATAAACAGATATATAGAGAAGAAAGACTTATATAAATATGACTTACCTGGAATTTTCGAATATGTTGCAAGCTCTAATAAATATTGAATCGTATCTAAAGGTAGATTGCCATCAAGTACAATGATGCTCGAATTCTCCACATATGATTGATATTTCTTCACTAGATTCGGACTGATACTCGTAAACACTTCCATTTCACCGATTCCGAAACGACATTCACCTTTATAATCGATAATTGTGGTACATCTTGAATCAAGTACAAAAATATATATAAAAAAAATAATTAAAAATTATATATAAAATGAATATTATATATATATATATATATATATACACATACATATATACATACATATATATATCTCTTTAATCATCTCTTTAATATATGAAAGAATGTATATATGAAAAAACAAAAGAATGACCAGATCAACTATTTGCTAAAAAGCGGATAAATTATTAATACTAATGATGAATTTTTACTTTGGATTCAGTAGTGCATAAGGACAATCTTATCCTTTTTTTTTTTGTTCTTTCAAATTATAATGATTGAATTTAGTATAATTCGAGTATAAAAAAACAAAATTATAATTAATGATTAAATAAATAATGATTAAATAATCAGAAAATTATAATTTTGTCAAGAAGATAAAAAAAGAAACAATTATAATTATTGGGATAATTTATTAAAAAAAAAAAAATCGATGATCTAGCGTTCGCGGAAAATTAACGGAGAAAGGTAACGCGTACCTAGCTGTGTTCATATTTGACAACTGCTCAACGGTCTGGCCACCATCTCCTAGACTTTTAATTATAGCTTTCCCAGGCTGGTCGTTACCTACAACGGATATTAACCGCGTAGCATTCAGACCAAGGCTGATCAAGGCGTTGGCGATATTTCGTCCGACCCCGCCGCAACTTTCTCGGCTTCTACCGGCATGCGTTCTACCATCGTCCTGAAAGAAAACGTCGATTATTGATCCGGAATATGGAAAAGATGCGCCGCCTCTAATCGCGCGTCGAATACTACGGGGCTCGATTGATCGATCGTCTTTGAATTCTACATAATAACGGTAAGCGATCAGTAATTAACCTTCTTGTCTATATTATTTTTTTCTATTCCTGTTAAAAATGATTTTTTTAATTAAAAATCCTATAGCAATCCCATAAAAAAATAATATATGTATATATGAATAATAACAGGTGTTTTTTGTAAAAGAACGAATTAGAAAAAAATATTTGAAAATATGCGAAAATAAATACAAAAATTAGTTTAATGGATATATAAATGAAATAATAAAATTTTATTTTTTTCTTTGATATAATTTTCAATTATTTTATAATATAGATATGTTATAAAGCTATTTTCGATTATGATTATATCTATAACACATGCTGTTTCGAGACATCATGTTCAAGAGATTAATTTTTCTTTAGTTAGATGAATCGAGAATAAATATGAGAAAAGCGGGAAATTTTTCAAGGAGATTAGTATTTCCCGCCTTTCGCGCACTTTTCTATCACAATCATTCAATTCGAGGATTTAATCTGAAGATACTTGCTAAATCACTGAACAGAAAGAGGACATTTTGAATTGATTATCATATTTATATTCGTTTGTGTTTTCTCCTATCTACATTTTCGAAAATTTTCCTCTTTTATTTTTCCTCTTTTAACTGGCTTTTTTAATCGTTTTTATTTATCTTCTTTGTGCATCTTTTTCCATATTATTGTATTTTCATTTTTCTTTTTATCGTATGATTTATATTTCGTTTCACAAAATTATCCTTGTCAAATTTCATACTTTTTCTCGAGCAGTTTTTTGCTTTCTCCTCTCTTTCTTTTCCATGCATAATATTTATCTTTCTAATAATTGTCTATTCTATTTCCTCCTCTCTTTCTTTTCCATGCATAATATTTATCTTTCTAATGATTGTCTATTTTATTTCCACCCTCTGAAAATTATTTCTATTCTCTTTTTTTCCTATTTTATCTAATTCATTTTTTTCCTCCTATTTTTTCTTATTTCTTATATTTTCTGAGATATTTTAATTATTTCCTTCCTCCTTGAATCTATGGTTGACGGCCTTACTTCACTTCTCTATTCATCCCTCGTCAAAGTTTCTCACTACCGTTTATTTTGCTTCTCTCGCATCTGCATTTTCTTTCTATTTTCTTCCCAATCTCTTCTGAATCTACTTACATTATTCCTCATTTCCTATGTATTCTCACAGATTTCCAATCTTCTTTCTCTCTCGCTACCACTTTCTCTCTTCTATTTACTACTCTTTCCCTTTCTTACTAGCCACGCACCCTTCACCCCTCAAAGCACACGTGCCACCACAGATTTTCCACCACCACGCTCCGTCTCTCTCTCAAAGCTACGTTTCCCCTTCCCGTCGGCCACCCCTACCAACGCTCGATTCACCCCCATCGAGCTTTCTCCCCTCCAATGCCATCCTTTCTCTCGCAATCCAACCTCGCCACCGCCGCCTCTCACCGATCTTTTCTCTCGTTTCATCCCTTTCGAGTACACCCGAACCGATCGTCGATCTCCGTCTCGTCGGTGGTCGCGCTGTCTGTCGCCGACACCGTGCAGCGCGACCAGTTAGTCCGGTTGCCTACCTCGGGCGCTGTTGACAGCCACCCTTGTACGCGAGAAAATTCTTCCCGATGCCAGCCGCGTTACCACCACTGTCTCTTCCACGATAGTGGCAAGAGATATCGCGATAGTGGCCGTCTTCCTCCCACGAGAAACTGCCGATAGAATTTCAACGTGGTATCGTTGTGTGTCGTTTCTAGATAAAACAATCTTATATTATTTTTACCAGTGCACCGCGAAAAACGTGAAGTCGAGTAGTGATCCGTTGGTAAACCGCGTACGTACGTGTTTGAGAGTCCAAGTGTTTGTTCGTTTCGTTATGCGTTTAAGCTGTTGGTCCCGCTCGATTGCCGAGCAGCTAGAACGGGATCAAAAGTAAGGCTAAATAGGAAGGGGATAGGAACGGCGAGTTTAGAAGGTCGAGGGGAAGGATGACGAAGCGGAGGACGAGTAACGTGGGATCATGGTGGTGAATGATAGTGGTGGAGAAGCAGTAAAACCAGAAGCAGTAAAAACGGAACGGCGGAAGCCAGTGCTTTTGGCATGAACGAGAAGGAAAACAGTCTCGATGAGGCTCGCGGTCGCGGCGATGCTTATAGACGTGACGTGACTGTCTCGCTGTACCAACGCTCGTACTGTTCACGCTTAATCCTACTCGTGATATTAGTGATTCTTATGACGATGTGCGTGCTCGATTCACCATGCTGTGTCACCGTGACAGCGTAACGCACGTTTAAAAAGGTCAGTAACGAGACGTACATGGGGGACTTCTCGAAAGCTCTCTCTTTTTTTTCTCTCTCTCTCTCTCTCTCTTCGTCTCGTTTTTGTAATCAGCTGGTTTTCCTCGATTTTCTGGCAGCAGTGTGGAGTCACGTGTGTGCAGGGCGAAAAGCCAATAATAACACCATCGGTAATTATTCAAGAATCCCGAGATTTTAAGCGTTCATACCGTTTTTTCGTCGATAGATTTTGATCGTTTCCCCGTTTTTTCTTTTCTTTCTTTTTTTTTTTTGAACGAACGAAACGAATAGCGAAGAAGAAGAAGGATAATAACAAAAGAAAGATAAAGATTCGTCTATTAGAAGACGTAGCGAATAATTGGACCGCGAAGAAGGTAGGAGTATGACGGATACAAGGCCGAGGCGATCGAGGCGGGGCCTTTACAATGGAATAGGCATCGAATGAATTTGTGTTTTGTCATTGAACGGTGAGAAAGGAAAGGGATCCGTGGAAAAGCTATGATAAATTTCTGTGGGAAGGTCGGGAGGAGGATTGCATAACGTCAACCCCCTTCTCCCCTCGGCTCGGTCGAGTTTCAACCCTCAACCCACCACCAGGTTTTCCCTTCTCGGTATATCCAGCTTCTCCTCCAAACGGTAACAAACATTCGCGCCGATAGCTAATTAAAAGCTCTCTCGCATAAAACCGCTCCTCTTCCTGGCTACTCTTTCCTCCTCCCTTCGTGTTTCTTTTTCCCTTTCCATCCCCCTTTCACTCCTTTCGTTTCTCCACGTCTATCGTGTAACGAAAGAATTTTAATTAAAAAAGACATCGACATCTATTCTCCGTGAAGGTATTCGCGATGTCGTTTAATTCACTAGACAAGGTCAGGTCTCCCTTCACTCTCTGTTCCAAGCCTGGCGAGAGAAAGAGAGAAAGAGATAGAGAGAGAGAAAGGGAGGGGGAGAGATAGAGATAGAGATTTCTGTCTCTCTTTTTCCAAGCTAACGCGACACCGGGGGCGAAAAAAAAGGGATCATCCTGTGGGGATCGATTGTCCCCGCTTTTTTTCACCGGTATTCGCACCAACCTGAACACGCTGAACATTGACCCAGGACATTGACTGTCTGAATCCTCATCTTTCGAATCTTTCTTCCTTTGATAATACGACAATACGATCGTACAACGAATTATAACGATTCGTCGATATGGCAATTGTTGCGTTAAAATGAAAATTCGAATTTTCTTCTAAGCCTAATTTGCAAATGCATTGGAGCAAGCGCGCAGAGGGGTTAAACGATCGATGGGCCCTTCACTTTCTTCCGTTATCATTCTTTCTTCTTAGTTCATCCTTTTCCTGTATCCTGTAACATCGATACGCGAGCATCGATATTCGCATTTTCGAAAACACCGACACTTGCCAAACCAATCTTCCATTCCTTTCTTTTCTTCTTACGCTTCTTTTCTTTTATCCCTGCCCCATTGAAGATCTTCCCCAGAAGAAAATTTATCGACGACGAGATTTCTTTTTGTTCCGTCCCGATCCCCTCGTTTCTGTTTACCCACTTTCTTTTCTTAGATCCCGCACAACGTGCACTTAACCACCCACACACGATGGATACATGTACACATATCTGGACATGTGTGCATTCTGAAGCACGGATGCATGTATCGTCTCCACTTCTCTCTCACTCCATGTGTTTATCTATACACGTAGCTACATATATTCCAACACGGGCTCGAGAGGACTGTGGTGCAGTGATTCCCAACCATACGTGCCGACATATTCGTTCTGTGCCAAGAATTCAAGCCCGTTAATTCATCCGTGAATCCTTCATACGTTTCGTCACGTTTCCCTTTTCTCAAATCTTTCGCCCCTTTGACCATATAAACTTTGAACAATTACCGTATATTACTTCTTCTCACTTCCTTCTTCCAGAAACGCTTTAAGCGTTTCTACACACCGGTTTGTCACCGGTTATTATCGACAATTTCCCTCCAAATATGTAATGCAAACTCGTAGCAGACATTTGATTATAAAAACTTTCATCGAATCCACGCATCGAAAAGTTTACGGAATATTAAAATATCCTATATGAGGAAAATCCAACGGATCCAAATAGAGCGTTAAACAAGCTAAAATAAGACGAAAGAATGCAAAATAGCTTATATAATAGTATACCGTAAGTATATTTCTTTTCTAGCTGATTCACGAAGGATTCTATCCTTGAGTAATAAATTAGCTAATATTTTGTTCAATATTTTGTTATTAGAAATAACGCTCTTAAATCGTTCGCAGGATACAAGAAGAATCTACAATCTTCCTACGTATCCAAGCTTTATTCTTCATTTTCGGTTTAATTCATCCGGTTTATATTCGGCTCACTAGAGTCACTAACATGGTTCAAAACAAAGTTCTCATTAACGGGATAGACACTCTGTTTACCGTATTTGCCGAGCTTTTGAGGCGGAAAGCAAGCGAACGATGAATACTTTAGAGAGTGGCCGCTGGTGGAAAAAAGTTATCAACTTTTAGAGGCAAGGAAGGGTTGATCATCCAACGATACAAAACGAAAGAAAATTTAACAGGATTCTATAGATCTTAAATGTCATACAACTGTTTGTCAGCTCGATTATTATTATTAAATGTAAATTCGTTTGATGATCGAGCAGTGACATTTCGTCCCACGATCGAATTCATCATCCATTTGTGCTCGTTTACGTATTTTCTCTCGCTTCGATACACCTATACCCTCCTTCCTTCCTCCTCCTCCTCTTTCTCTTATTTTCGCACTTTTCTCTAATTCGAACGAAACGAAAGCAAGTTGGGTTGACGTAAGCCGTCTAATAAGAAACACGATGCTGCTACCGATATGATTTCTGTTAAAAATAACCAATGCCCAGTAGCTGCGCATCTCTGGTACATATATATATGTATATATATATATATATATGTATATGTATATATTTGACAGTATCATCCCTCTGGTGGGTTTGAAAAATTTCCAGTTCCGAATCATATTTCTCTGAACGTGTAGTGGATTTGATTATCAGACTTTGAAAAAAGAGATCGAGCGATGAAAAATTATTATGCTCATAGTTTCGTCTAAAAATATCGTATCGTATAATGTTAAATTGCATTGGACACAAAATTTGTACCCGGATATTTTCTTCGATGCGATTTCCTTTTTTTCTTTCTTTCTCTTCTTACTTTTTCGCTTCGTAGAGTATACAATACGCGATACGTGGAATGAAATGTCATTTCGTATCGTTTGTAATTTTGATCGTTTTTTTTTTGCATTAGTACGTTTACTCTTTGTCTTTCCTTCATTTGCAGTTGTTCAACTCGTTCCTCCCCGCAAAGAGAGAGAGAGAGAGAGAGAGCACAGCGCAACACGACTAGCTGGCTAAGGAAGATCGATAATAGAATTGCCTATTGCACGCTAGAACTGTCAGAAAGAAATACAATTTAGCGAGGTACACGCTAGTGACCTGTTCGTGCCGTTTCACGAGCGAGCGATATTGCTTCTACGTGATCTATCACGATGAAAGCTAATAATTACTCCTTGCCGTATCTGTGCGCCGCTCATTGCATATCAGATAGTACGCGATCGTGCGTGTCTTTCGTGAAATTGAGAGAAAAATCCTTTCGAGATTTTGTTTAAAAAAAAGAAAGGGAAGAAAAGCAACTGCAGGAAAAGCAGTTCGTAACACGGTTTTGATTTTACAAGATTAACCCTCTATTGCATTCCGTTTCCACTCGGGGACTTAAATTTCAAAGATGCGTTCCTATTTTGCATGGGTGCAAAATACGTACAGAGATGTATCCGTCAATGTTTTAAAAAAATAAGAATGCTGTTAGAATAGTACTTATCATTATTTATTTCGCGCTCATTTTTAAATAAGACTAACAGCCGTATATATTTTTTCAACTCGTCGCAAAAATTCATGCAATAAAGGGTTAACCCTTTCTCTATTTCGTCAAACGAAATTCCAAGCGTTTCGAATATCCATAGATTATAACTAAATACGTGCACTCCCTACGATAGTTCGATTCCTCGAGCCAGACAATTTCAGGATTAATTCTTTCATTTCGTGCCTATAATATCCACGCTAGCTTTATATATCGGTGAACTTTATTGCTTTCTCCTTGCTCGCGACTTTATTGATGCGCATTTCGCCCGCTCTTGCACCGATATTTTTATCAATTTTCGACGGTTACCTCGACAGAGAAGGAGGGAGAAAGCGAGCGGACGGAGCGAACGCTTCGGTGTCCGATATTCCGCAAGATAAATCGTCCCCTATCGGGCAACTTTATTGCTTTACATCGTTGACACAAATCTGTGACGCGGTATTGTCGCCACACCGGAACAAAAGGCCGAAACCGTTTTCCCGACACTCGATTGGTTTCTGTTTCGATCGTTTACCTCGAATCGTGTCCTGCTAACTAGCGCCATCAATTTCGGGTAAACGGAGAGGTCCCTTGCCTTCCTCGGCTTATATACATCTTCCGTTGCAACGAACTTTCGATAACGTTCAATTTCAATTTCAACTAAAGGAATAACGATCATCCCTGAAATCATTTACGAATCGTTAAGTGGATGGAGCGATAACGAGAATAGAATTAATAAACGGTGAATGCAATGATTTTTTTTTAGATACAGCGAATGTTTTACCCTAGAAAGTAGAATTCAAGGAGATTGAACAATGAAATAATGGAGTAGTGATCTAGCGTTCTGGTCAGACAGTAACGATAGAACGTATTTGTCAGACGGACAATTGTCCAAGCGGTTGCTTCGAACACTGTAATCCGTAATCAAACTGGTCCTAATCAATCTATTAACACAGAGGCAACACAATCCCCTAACCCAGTGAACAGAGACCGCTCGCTGTAAACTATCGGCCGGGTAAGCATGTTCCAGGCGCTCGTATATACAACATATATATATATATACACACGCACACACACATATATATATATCCCACAAACCATTCGAATCGCTCGAAACTTTATATTTTTACGGTGCTTTAAATCCGTCATCAACATGATTTTTTCCAATTTTTTTCCCCGGAATACAGGAATCGTCACCGGCGATTGCGAAAGAATCGATAGAAAGAGAGGAGCAAAAAGGAGAAGAAAGAAACGCGGCGGTCGAGGGAAGAAGAGAGAAAAGGGAGATATATAGAACCTCTCCCGATTGGCCGAGAAGTTACAATAGACCGCTACCACTGTCGGGGGGCTCGCGTGACACGCGCCGTTTCTCACTCTGCACATTTGCTCGTCCACCTCGACGCGGAGGAAGCTCTCCCGATCTCGATAAACACACACGCACACACACCAACACACACACATACACTCACACGACACGTACACGCACACACGCCTCCCGCTTCCATTCTCCACCCGGACGGTATAATCCTTAACGACGAGGACACGCGTACCAGGGAGGCACCGATAGTATGACGGTGATGCTGCTGCAACGTTCAGTCACCCCGCAGTCGACGCACAGCCAAAAGACAGCGAACAAGGACTGCAACGCGAAGCCACCCTTCTTATTCCTGCTCGACGACTGTCAAGAGCACAGCCACTCCATTGACACTACCATCACCACCACGACAACCAACAACAACAACAACAACAACAACAACAACAACATTAACATTAACAATAACAATAACAATAAGAACGACGACATACTTAAAGGAGGTAGCAGAAGAGACAGCAATCGTTCGTGCGCCGCCGACGAGGCGGCGGCGTCGGTGACGTCCCAAAGACGCGCCGAGTGTGGCCAGGACGTCGCGATGCGATATTACCGGCTCTGGATCTACACCTGTAACTTGGTGCTGCTCGGTAGCGCGCTAGGCTTCGCGGCCGCGGTCTCACGAACGCTTTTATTCACCGGTGATCCACGCCGGTACGTGGTGCCTGGGGTGCCCCGTGCATACGACCCGACAGCCCTCTACGCTTACCTGGCATTGGCCACGCAGTTGGGCTTGGTGCAATTGTTGGGTTGTATAGCGGCGAGGAGATTGAGCGCAAGACTTCTCAACGCCTACTGGGTCCTGCTTCTGGCGCTTCTTTTCGGCGACGCCGTGATCGGGGTCGCCTGGGTCTTCCGGTTTGAGAGGATGCGCGCCGAGCTCAGGCCTACTCTCAGGCAACGATTGCAGGTCAGTATTTTATATCTTTTCCTTTTTCTTTCTGGGAACGTTTATGAATCTGAACGTATACGAGCACACTCGGATTTCCAGTTAATTTCTTTTTTAATTTCTTTCTCTTCTTTTACATATTTCTCTAAATCGTACAGAAGCATTGTGTAACGTTACACTTCGCCATGCCTGAAAGTAATATTCAGAAAGAATTCGTTTTCTTTTCTTTTATATTATCCTGCAATAAGTACAACTTTCGTACGAAAAGAACTTGATTGGCAAAATCCTGGAATCTAGATTCTAATCATGGTCCAGCGATCCAATCGTATAATTCTCTCCTCCCTTGCTTCAATGACCTATATTATCTCGCTCAGACTTTTCCAACGGACTAAGAAGTTTGTGAAGAAATCTCTTTTCTATACGTATCGTATTCGATGCGGCTTTACTCAACCGTGTTACCTCCAAGCGAACTTCATCTCAGGTCACCTCAAGATGACCTCCCGTGGAAAAAGTTAATCGTCGAGACTCGAGGGAAACTTTGGAGGGAGATACGAGAAAATCAACTTTCGAGAAGGAAAGTCTCGATCGATCGCGAGCGAATTTTATTCACCCAATTTCCTCGATCGATAGTAATTCGATATACGAAACACGCACAGGATACGGCATCGTTTTATTGTCCACGGGGAATGCGTGTTCCCTTATCTAGATTCGTATCAAATTTGTTCACATTTATGAAACGATATCGAAACGGATACCACGAGTAGTTGAACGAGTAGTTCTCAGCTGCTGGGTCGGGTATTAAAGAAAGAAAAATCGAGAATATCGTGCACGACGAGCAAATATCATCGAGTTTTATGCTCGATGAACGAGTGGGCCATTATACGCATGTATGGAAGGGAAGGTTGTCGTTAGCGGAGGAATAAGTGGCTCGTTTTCGCAATAAGAGAATCGGTAATATCGCGATCAACAGCCCCGGGATGGATTTCTTACGAGGGGATAAATCTACTCGAATCGAGTCCGAGCTCGATTTTTCCCTCGATTCGTGCGAAATGGGGAAGATAGAATAAAAAAAAAAAAGAAAAAAGAAACGCGAGAAACGGAATGCGAAGAAGATAATATACTGTATCGACGCGAAAGAATACATCGAGCAGGGTTGAAGAAATTATCGAAGCCCCGCGATATATCGCATGTCTTAGCGTTGGAATAATTTAAAACGTCTTTGCTATGTTCGATTAAACTTTCGCCCGAGAAGCTAGAAATTTCGCACCTATCCCCTCCTCGATCTCTCGTCGAAAACGAATTTCGAACAACGATAATTTTGCCCCAAAATTCGAAGGGTGAAAGGGTATCGAAGGAGGAGCGTAAGCAGCGAAAAAAAAAAGTAGGAAAGAAATGGAAGTTTTCAGGGGAGAAAAGAAGGAAAGGAAAATAGGGGAGGCGTGGTACCCTTATCACTTCCATCGTAACGTTCGATAAAGTATCAAGGCAAGGAAAAGGATAGGTTTCCGGTGTCGAAGCCGGGATCGAGTCCAAACGCTCGCGTTGCTGGCAGAAAAATCGTCGGTGAATCATAAATAGGATGATGGCTGACTTGGCGAATCTAAGTGGTAATCGTACATTTTCATCCCCCTTCTCCCAATCTTAAAAGAGAGCTTCTCGGAGCCGATTGAATCTTCGTTTTCATTACGTGGCAATATTTCTCATTCGATCTTATGTCAAACTTTGTCCACGTGTATTGAAACGCTATTCCCGGTGCCGCTTAATCGATAAACATAAAAAATATACAGGGTCGACCGGTGGCCAAAAATCGATTTAATCTCCGCCGTGAAAGGAATAGGATATAACGTCGATCGTTAGACATTGGGGAATTATACGGCCGCGGTGTAGACTCGGCTAAATATTAAAATGATTTCAATAACTCTAAATTTGATTCGAGAAGTAACTTTGTCAGACTAGCTCTTACAAACGTGCAACGATAATTCTGCATCCGACGCCGTTTGCATCTTTGTAATTTTGTGTAATCGGTATCAGTCGATCTGTAGGAGTACAGTATCGTTATTTATATCATATATATACTAATTATTTATAAACATGCAAACATACTTTGCGCCATTTCTTCGTTTTTTTTATATCGCTCCGCGTTATTATTATATCGTGTGTATATAAAAACGTATACACAGGGGGAAGCAACGACCGATTCGATCGAACTTTAAAATCAATCGACCGATTCTGAATAGCATGGAGTGATATATATGTATATACTTGGAGGGATGAAGGAAGAATAAATTAACGCCGATTGGAATGAATAATTTCGTTGGGCGGGGGAAAATAATGGATTGGAAAATACGAGGATTCGAAATTAATCGATTCTCACTTGGACTTTTACTTTTTATAAATGGCGCCGTTTATTTTTAGAGAATTCTTAATTGCCGATTGAAAGTTTTAATCGTGCCCACATTACCACCTATCGAGCGGAAACAAGTTGAAACTTTAAATAAGCTTCGTTGAGCCTAAACAGTCTGAAATTTTTATCAATGCTGCACGTTGATATATTACAGTAATTGCACACGTTGTTCGAACGGGAAATTCTCTCTTCATTTTTATGATTTTAATAATTTTCCAAAAATTCTTCGTTTTTCTTTTTCGAATAAAAGAAAAAGGAAAAATATTTTTTTCGCTAGTTGCATCGGATTTGCTACTCGGAAAATATTGGGGGATGAACTAGGTGACGGAGCTAATTAAGAAAGAGTGAACTAGTTTACCGGCACCTCGTTACTCGTCACGATGAAAAATCAGTGTCACGGGGATTATTAACAATTCCGATCTTTGGCCTCCGTTTCGCCCCGTTTCTCTATCCGTATCTGCAGTCATTATTCTTAGCCCCGTTCTTATCTAGGTCGATCGCATAATCGACGGAAAATGTGCGTACCCTCGAATAATCGACCTGGATACATGCAGTATCGTCCGCTCGATTTCTATTATCCATCGACGCTGCTCTAAAATCCTTTCCTTCCCTCCTTCCTTCCTTCTTTCCAAAAAGCTCTATCCTTTACCTACTTTCCAAACGAAAAATCTGCCAAATTATCACGAATTATGATCGCGAATTATCCTTCGATCGATGATAACGAGAAAACTCCATCGAAAATCCTGCAAATGGCAGTTTAACTCTACAACGCTATAACTCTATCGGTCTAACTCATAAATAACGGTTCGATATCGAAACAACGGTTAAAAATATCCATTTAAAAATATCCGCAGCCGATACTCTTTCGGCGAACGATGCGTAAATTTAGCCTCCATCGGATCGATAACGTTTCGAGCGAAGTCGAAAACTTCCCAGTTCTATGAACTTCGTTCTTTCGCCGGCGTACACACACGCATATATAACGCGTATAGAATGCGCGAATTTGATTATCGGCGCGAACTCGGATTATTGATTTGGTTGCAGATGGAGTACGGGAAGGATCTACGATTCAGCGAGCAATGGGACCGTTTGCAGAAGGAGTTCACCTGCTGCGGTGTGACCGGCCCCAAGGATTTCGGTGGCCGATGGCCGCTCACCTGTTGCGGACCATCTGGCAACGTTAGCGACAGTTGTCAACCGTACGTGAGAGGATGCGAGGAATCGTTGATACGATGGCTACGAAAAACCGCTGACTTGCTGTTCGTTTTGGGCTTCTGCGTGATAGCGTTCGCCAAATTGTGTTTCCTCGGTATACTGCGTTACGAGATAAGGGAGATGATACAGAAGATACGATTGTTAAGGGAGCCACCGCCGCCGGCGACCACCCTCGCGCAACCACCATTCTCTCAAGTGATACCGGAAGCGACCAACAACGGGAGCATCGTTCGACGCACCACTCTGCCTAACGCTGTCACCCCTTCCGGTATGTTTTCTCCTGATACGGTTATGTCATTTTTCGCGTGACTTATATTTTGTCTTTCCAGCAATTAGAAAATGGGGGAAAAATTAGAGAGGGATAAGAGTTGAAGCGTTCTTTCTCTGCAAATTTTTCTGAATTTTTGGAACATTTATCTTTGGGAAAAGATTTTGCAAGTTTTCAAATAAACGTTTCGAAATGATTTTGAAGGTTTCGCGTATGGGATGTGAACGATGTACACGTTTGATTTTGGGCGAGAGGCACGTGAAGAGGAGCGTTTCGACGTCCGCGTGGCATTAGGCCAAGTTTTCTAAGTTCTTGGTGGTCGCACGTTGTGAAGAAGAAATGATTATTTCCAAGTGTTTAAATAGTCTTACATCAAAGCATTTCATATGAAAGGATTTCAAAAGTGAACTCGTGAATTGTATAAAATTATCCTACCAAACAATATTAAAAAGAAAGCAAGAAAGTTTGTAATATGCAAACGTGGGAAAACAATTGTTCGGATCTCGTGGAACTTTTAAACAGACTTTTGCTTACTTTACAAGAAAACTCACGAGGAAAAAAGATATATATATCTATAATATATATATCTATAAAAATACATTTTTCCTCAACTGGAAATTCTCACAGTAGCTGCCAACTGTTTATCAGGGATTTTCGTTTCGAGATTTATCAAACAAATGGATTAACGTTTATTAAGGTCATCCCACGATTCTTATTACGACCTCTCTTTTCCTTTCTTTTTTTCACTTCTTTCATCGACTTTTCTCGCAGCTGGCTGGCTTCGTAGTCAATAGCACTTACACGGTTTAAACGATGCAAAAGCGTGACGAAAAAAAGAGAGAAGGAAGAAAAAGAAAAGAAAAGAAAAAAATAGGATTAACAACGAAAAGGTAACGAGAGATAATTGGATAAACACGAAGTTATATCGATGCGACGTCAATGAGAAATTGGGAAATTGGAACAAACGACGACGAGTTGTCCCCAAGTATCTTTTCACAGAAGCTAGTCGATAGTTGGTCTATCTCGTATACGCGAACCAAAAGAGACTGAAAAAGCTGCTGAATAGCACGAAACGAAAGTTTCAATAGTTCCTTGACGAGGAACTATACAACCGGAACCGTACTGTGCAATCGCCGAATCAATCAATCGAGATTCCTCGAAGATAAACGTGTAGGCAAGCGTGTAGTACAGCTCGATCGAGATTCGTGTTTCGATCACTGGTTTCATCGGCATGCGATTTCGAATAAATACGTTTACACCAGAAAAGGGAGGCAAATCCTATCATGGACGCGGTTGAAACACGCGAGTTTCGATCCTCGTAACCAACGAAGATTTATGATCTGAATAAACCGTGAGTCGCAAACGAGGAAATATTCTCTCAAGTATTCTTCTAAGTATTTCCTGGTGGTTGGAAGTATTTCGAGTAAATTGGAGGATGAGTGAACAATATACTGAATATTTAGATGTGTGAGGTTTGTAAAGGAAGGAAGGAAAGAAAAAAGCGCCGAAAAATAATTGGCACGAAACAACAAAGGGGTTAACGACACGGAAGAACTGCGTGCATGGAGGAACGAAAGTCGACTCGTTTCACAGTCGACGAATGTGAAATAATTCCATGTTGAAGCTGGCGATCTTGGGTCGGGGCTAGTCATTTAAGCGATATAACTCGGCCGTATATGCCTGCCTCTGCACGTTTTGGGATCGGAATAGAAGAAGTAGGGCATTGCGTGCTCGAGTATAATAAGTATTTAGCACCCTGTTCGTACCGTCTCATAATTATACAAACAGATAGAACGAATTTTAAAGTTGATAGGGATCGTATATACGGTTTTTTAGTCAAAGGTCAAATCGCGAAACGATAAGAGGGAACCCGCTGATCACAGCGTGGAAATTGATTCTATTTAAAGTCTATTATTATCAGTCACACGGTTTATAATCGTTGTAAACCATCTCTATACGATTCCTTCGAACTTATGGTCACGAGAAGTATATCGATTTTTGCCAGGCCAATTTTTCTACGGATGTTAAAATATTTTATATCGATAATGAAAGTTTCGATAAAATCTCGCAGTCGGAAATCTCCAGTATTATCTTCTCGAGATATTTCGATTGTTGAAGAGACAGCATGAAGAATGCTTCTCCGAGATCTTGTCAACCTGTCCTTTCTTTTTCCAGAATTGATCATTCCTTCGACACTTTTTTGTCTTTTTATCCAGATTAAAAAAAAACCCCGATAATCATTTTTCTCGATGGAGAAAATGTTTTGTCGATTTTATTAGTTAAATTCTTAGCACAGCTTCTACAATGTAATTCGAAGCTCGATTTCTCGATAAAGGAGAGTTGTTTTCTTCTCATCGGATAATCTCCATAATAGATTTTACAAATTTTTCCGTGTTTTTTTTTGAAACGAATCCGCACACGTAGAATTCGTAACACGTATCGTTAAAAAATTAGCGATCAATTTTTAACAGTCAAATACACGAGAATTGAAAAGATGTATCGACATCGCATAGTTGCTTGCCATCTGTGCGAAACATTCATCGTTGGAAATGGGAAGAAGAACCCTAAACGAGCATAAAAATACCCGTCTTATTTTCCCTTCCGTTATGGAAAAAAGGGAATAATCCAATGTATATTATCTCCCCTTATAATCGAATTTACATCCCTTTCGAGCCGATCGAGAATATAATCCGCAACTTGTTCAACTATTCTCTTTCTTATCTTACGACATTACATCAATCTCGAAGATTGTAAAAGTGTCTCGAGTGTTCATTATCGGCTTAGCTAATCTAGGGGGGTGTTATCTGCACGAATGCGTGCGATCAACGGATCTCGAACGAACAAGCTCGATCAAGCTAAACTGATAGGGAGACGGTATAATAAAAGACTGATAACACGCGAGGTACATCAATAACTAGCTTACTACGTTACAATCATTATGGATGTTAATAATAGCATGGCAGTGTAAAAGTCAAAGGTTCTTGCGATTGTTTTGCCATTTCTGTGCCACGCATAGCGACACGAAAACGCGCATTATATGATAATGAAGATTATATTCGGAACGGTTGACGAGTTTCTCGGAAAGAAAGAAAAAAAAGAAAAAAAAAATTGTGCAATAAAATTTTACTTATAATTTTAATTATATGATAATGAAGATTATATTCGGAACGGTTGACGAGTTTCTCGGAAAGAAAGAAAAAAAAGAAAAAAAAATTGTGCAATAAAATTTTACAATTTACAAAACACGAGAGAGAAGAATATATAATTATTTTTCGAATTATCGCTCGAAAGGAGGATATTATATCGATGTTTCGAAACTATTCAAAAATTTCACTAGACACATCGTGTAAAAAGAAATATTACGATCGTTTCCCTCACTCGAGAGAAATATTGCGAAATTATCCATCTTGATAACAGGGAAAATTTAAATTTCAGGAAATGCATCGTTGTTGATTCAAACGGAGGAATGCAACACCGGAAGGCATCCTTTGTTGGCGAACAATTTGCAGGATGGTGGGGCGGACAGCGACACGAACAGTCATTGCGCGCTGATCCTCGAGGAAACAACGCCTACCTCGGCCAACCATAATTGCGGTAACAGAGAGAAAAGCAATGGCAACAACAATTACGAAATGCGAGAATTCAACAGGAGGCTGTGGTTGTCGAACGGCGGCAGCCCGGGTACGGGTATAACAGCCGGTGGTCAAAGCAGGCGCACCTGACTATGGAAGTGGTGGCGAAACACGTCGAACCGTCTCCTCTACAGGAGCAATCGGTCTGCCGAGATCACCGTGTATAAGTAAGCCTATCTGTATATGCGTGGCTCTGACACACACACGCGAATAACCATGTTAAAACGTACGAGAGGACAATTTTTTTTTTTTTATTTAAAAGAGAAGCGACAAACGCGAATCAACCTTCGGATTTTCGTTGGTGGTCGAATAGTTAGTTGAATTAATTAATCGTTAAATGCGAGAGATAAGGATTGGAGAATTTTGTTTATTGCGTTATATTATTGTATATATATATCCAGGAATTAAAACAATCGTAATGATAATGGTAATAATTTCGTTCGATTCGAAGGGGGAACTTAATAGGAAGGGAGAGTATCTGAGAGATCTTTCACTCAGAAAGAAAAGACAATACACACGTTATTATAGGCACGACAGATTGTAGAGACGTATCGAAAGATATCATATTCGGATTATTGATTTTCGCGTGAATCGACGTTTCCGTCGAATCCGAAGGGAGATTCCTGTTTTGATCCTTCCTTTCCCCCTTTTTTTTTTTTTTTTTTTGACTTTCAAATCACGCGTTGTTCGTACAAACGTATCTTTTCTCGTACCTTTTTTACACCGAGTATAGGGAACGAATAGATTATTCTCGATCTAATGTCGTAATTTCATACCGGTTTAGAGATCTAGTCCCATCCTCTGCTCACAGAAACTTATATAGTTTTTCTATCCTTTCTTGCTGCAATATTAAACTTCTCGTTTAATCTCGTATTAATTAATCGTAGTGATATTTTCTAATACCCACGATTCATTTCTTCGTTGTTAATTGATTAGTTACTTACTAAATCTGTGAATTTAAATTTTAATAAAGAAAATGTCGTGAGCAATGTCCTGGCAATTATCGAATCACTGACGTCTGCGTAAATACGAATAATGATTAAATAAACTGTTGTAAATGTCGTCTCTAGAATAATTTGAATAATGCTGATTCATCGAGTAATAATAGTCGAATGATTTTACTTTTTTTTTTTTGAGAGAGGCAGGAGGGATATTTTTTATCAGTTGCTATCTTCTTTATATCCATTTTTTTCTTTGTGATATGGATGATTTGATCGATTTTCTTATTTTTTTTTTTATTTTCCATCGATGAATTATTGGCGACCAGGAGGAATCTGTAAATTCAAGGCTTGTAAACACGTGACTATTAATTAAATATTAATGAAGGAAGTGTTACTAAGAATATTATTAAGAACATATATACGTATCATTTTAATTTTATCGTAAATAATTAATGGTCGTTACCGCATAATTTATTTGAAATTATTCAAATAATGTTTTCTTTTTTTAAATATCCTCATTTCTTTTGTCAATTAAATGAACATTGCTTATATAAACTGAGTTTTAAAATTAAAAAAAGCCAAATTGCCAAAAAATTAAATTAAAAATTTTTTTTTTCATTAATTTTCTTAATATCTTTCTATTTTTATTATCTATTAAAATGAAATGAAAATGTATATAAATTTATTTCGCCCATTTAATTATAAACTTATTTTCCTATATAAAAAGTATTTATGTATATATTAAATTATCTTATATTTATGTGTGATAAATATTCAATAAATAACGAGAAAGAAAAAGTAAGTCTTCAAAGAGTTGGACGCCAACAATTTATCCAATTTCTTTTTTTCAAACTGGATAGAGTAAGAAGTGAAAAGAAAAAAATACATCGATAATCAATTCCACTTATTTTGATTTAATTCAATTTCATTATCGAAGAGAGAATTTGCGTCAATCGTATTGAATTTAATTATTTCGTTAATTTTAATTCCATTAATGATCCTCTATTTTCATCGAATTCTTTCTTATCCATCCGTTCCATGAACTCCGGTGATCAAATTAGAATCAAGCATTTTGGTAATGTTGATTCTTAGAGTCAAGTTTTCGGTATATTTTTAGAAAACGAGATTAAATGACGGACACATCGTTAATTTATATAGATATATACCAAAATTTTCTAGAATAGATAGGATTATTCCATTAGTGTAAAACGAGTAGTGCTGTATTGCGAGCATTTATATCGCGAAAATAGATAAGTCACGTCCGATTCGAGTATCGTTAAATTAAGTAAGATGGCAGGGATGAATATTAGAATAATGAAAAATAAATAAATAAATAAGAAATATAGAATCCAAAAGACCAAAAAAGACCAGTTTAACTTAAAACGGGATAAATCGATATCGCGACGAGATTAATAACATAAACGAACGACCAAATCAAGTTTATATAAAATACTAAGGCGTATCTTCATTTTTTAAAGGATAGGTCCACAAACCGGAGCTAAGGTTTCTAAAGATTCTACTGACCTCACGAGCACACCAGCCCACAATAAGCGAATAACGTTCAAAGTTTTGCGCGTTGCAAGAAAAATGTATCGTTAATCCTCGTATATTATCGAATAAAATACGCTCTGGATCCTGTTAGTCGACGATAGAAATTTATTTACAAGATGAAACTGTTTAGACTAGTGTTATAATTTTATCCGTATTCTCGGCTTCGTTTCTTCGAAGTCACCACGTATTAAGTG
Source organism: Apis cerana (assembly GCF_029169275.1). Classification (NCBI taxonomy): domain Eukaryota; kingdom Metazoa; phylum Arthropoda; class Insecta; order Hymenoptera; family Apidae; genus Apis; species Apis cerana. The sequence continues at coordinate 8,325,503 of NC_083861.1, forward strand.
GAATTCACTAAATAAATGAGATTTTAAAGATACATTTTCCTCGTGACATCATACATAGTGCAAAGTCTGCATGATAATGCTATTCGAAGTGCTGATGAACAAAATAAATTTCTTTTTTGCGTAACGACACATAACGGACGATGAAACGAGAATCGACATGAACAAATTACAAGGAAGAACGAACTAAGAAATCAATGGGATAAAACAAAAAAAAAGAAAAAGAAAAAAAAACAAACAAAAATTATGAAAAAGAGAAAAAAAGTGAAAAAGAAAGCAGAAGTGCGTCGAAGCTGCATAAAAGGAAAGAAGAAGGTCTGTGAATGCCTTTCGGTATCCTTTCGATTCTCTTTCTACGCGTATTCCTTACATGTCTTTCCGTCCTCGTACGGTCGGTGAACAAACAAAAAAAAAAAAAAGAAAAAAGAAGAAAATAATCAATTACTTTTGTAGATTTATTTTTAGCAGTAAGTTTTCCTATACGAAACTATTTCTCTTTAAATCGAACTAAAGAACGTTTCAAACACGTTATATACTAATTTTTACCGCGCGAATCATGTGTAGTATATCACAATATGTAAAATATAACTATCGTCGCTATTACATAAATGCGATATCTTTCTGCTATTTGGTTCCTATTTTAATTAAAAAATTTTAACATTATCATATTTATCGCGAATTCAATTAATAGAAATTATGCTCCAATTTTCACTGTTTCCAATATAAAAATTGAAATACAATTCAATAAAACATATAAAAAAACGACAAAAATTGTTTAGTTATTCGAACACGATTGGATTAAATCACGAGAAATAGAGTATAATATATTGCTTGTGACCAAATTTTTTTATCATAAATTACGATAACAATGAAATGTGTGAAAGGTTAATCGGTTTTTATCATGTGAATGTTTTTTTAATTTATTTCATTCTCGAGAATTAAAATGCGATAGTTATCGGAGAATATTCTGGGATACTACTGTCAAATTTATTCTTCTTCTGCAAAAATATGATTATAAAAAAAAAAGAAAGGAAAAAAAGAAATAGAAAATCTGTCTTGTTTCGATGATCTACGTATATTAATGATTTTATATACATATATATATATATATATAATTATATATAAAAAGTATATATATTTATATGTATATATATATAAAAAAAAAGAAAAAAGAAAAAAAAAGAAAAAAAAACACATATGTATATATGTAGTAGATATATATGTGTTTTTATATACACAAAAAGACAAACACACAAGTCACCGCATAAGAGTAACGACTATAAATTCCTAGTTCTTTTTATATAAAACGATACATGCAGCGCGAGTAGTCTGTATTGATTTGTGCAGTAAGTCGTATAAATATAATACGATACTCAAAGTAATTGGCTTCCTAGCTAGGATTAATCGAATCTTAGGGATTATATACGTTTATGAATGCAAAGATAATGAATATACGTATTAGTAGAACTGTATATAGCGATGTATGGTAGTCAAATACTAAGTATCGATTGTCTGTTTAAGAAAAAAGCCAGAATTCACATGATTCAATGTCGAAATATCGTTTCGTTTACTTTTGCATAGAATAACGAGAATATTAATTAAATCATGAGATTATACGAGTTAACACGATTCATCATTAAACTTCAGATTTTATATTTTATCTTTTTCATAATTATATCAGTCTGGAAAACAGGGTATTCTCTAGTATGTTATAAAGCATAGATTACTATCAAAGAAATCATTATTACATTCATTAACGCCAATGAGATGCCATTTTTCAATACATATGTTCCTTTTTTTAGTTCATATCATAATTTTTAATCATTATAAAAAAAAAAAAAAAAAAAGATAAAAATTGCATTTCAAGGATTCTTTCTTAATCAGACTATCGATATTATCGTTGAATGTACTAAGCTACAATAATAATATAAAAGCTTACACCTCGCAGACATACAGCCTCTGCCACTAAATGTATATAAGGATATATTATATGTAAAACAAATAATAGATAGTGTTAATTGATTTTTAAATTGATCATTTAGAAAGAGGCAAATATGTTACTGCAAGCCGCCCAGAAGTGAAGATCTACACGCTACTTTTAATTAGAATAAGCTTTAAAACTTTTAACTAAAAAGGGACGATATTATTTTTCATGTTTTAATTCGTTCCTTTGATTCGTTCAATCGTCAAATAGTTAAATTAAAAAAGTTCATATCTCTATGTTTTAGTCATACAATGTATCCCGACAACAATGAATTATGATCCCATAAGAAAGGTTTTAAAAAAGTTTAACATGTGTAGTAATTTATATCTGATGTTTAAATGTAATATGTATATTGAGAAGAATGAAAGAGAGGGAGCTTTGAATAGTGCCTGCTTAAGAAATCCAATTTACTGTATCTGTAAATGGTTAGTTATGATATGTACGTTATTTCGTACACGGTAAACCCAATAGGATTACTATAGCCAAGTATGGGAAAAAGTGTAAATATAGAATCAGTTCATTAGTTTTATAATTGTGCATATTATTATACAAAATGGAAAACGCTTATATCTTCAAATAGATTTTTTTTTCAATTTTTTGGAAAAATTCTTATAAATACGTTTTAAATTGATACATTAAGAATATATATTTAAACAATTCAAAGAAATTTAATTTAAAAAAAATATTCCTTTTCAAAATGTTCTATCTTATATTTTTCTTATATATACTGCATAATTTTTTAACTTTTACTTTAATCATGTTTTATAATTTTAGTGATTCATGCTATTATATCATATCACTCTTCCCCATACTATATTATAAGTTCATGTTATTCAATATTCTTAAATGTACATAAAACTTATGTGGTCGTAATTGTATGTAAATACTGTTAAACGTTCTATAACTTCTCTGATATATGAATATAAGAAAAATTGGTTATTTAGTATAATTCTGACTTAAGATTTGACTTACTTTTATCTCAGACTCCTTTATTTGCAATGTGGTATCCATTACTGCTCCACCAATTACAATCTATAACATAAACAAATTGCATAATGGAAACAAAATAGATAATGTTATATACATTTTAGAATATATAAATATTTCTTTTTTACTTACTGGATTTCGTTTTGATACAAAAATGCATTCGGATGTGTTGTTGTTAAAAGAATTTTGAAGATATTTTTTTGCCAAATTCACTGCAATTTCTGCTGCTACACTTGCATTGTTTTCTATGAGTGCCATATCTCATAATTTAAAAAACATGAATTAAACATTTATTTTATATATACTTTTTTTAATTTTATATCAAAAAATTTAATTACTTACTAGCTTGAAGAGATTGACCATGTGTAATTCTATTTAATTCTTCTAGTAAAAATGGTGTAACATTCTTTCCACTGATATTTTGATATTTTGCATTTTCTAGAGCTTTATGTATAGCTGATTCTATTTCTTTAGAATCTAATGCATACTTTTCAGGAATAGGGACAGTAAACAATATTCCTGTTTGAAAACCTAATTCTCTTTGTTTTTTAAGAATTTCTGTTGCTTCTTCTGAAGTTGATACTTTATGTGGCGCTTTTATTTTCTGAAATGTTTCAGTGCAATAAAATGCAGGAAAATAATTTGTTTTACCAATTTTTATAACTGGAATTCCATGAGTTTCCTATAAATAAAAATAGTTACAAATATCTATTGTAATAATTATTTTTTAAAAAATGCAAAAAAAAATATATTAACCAGATATTCTAATGTCTTCTCAATGTCTAATATAGATTTAACACCAGAACAAACAACAGCTACAGGAGTACGTCCAAGTTCTATTAAATCAGTACTAATATCAAAAGTCATTTCTGCCCCACGATGAACACCACCAATACCTCCAGTTGCCATTATAGGCAAATTTAATAGATTTGCTATTAACATTGTTGCACTAACAGTTGTTCCCCCATTTAATTTTTGAGCAACAATTGTTGATATGTCTCTGCTTGAACATTTAACTGTTTTAGAATGTGATTGTGCTAATATCTGCAATTGTTCATTATTTAAACCAACATGTATTTGTCCATTTAAAATTCCTATAGTTGCAGGTACAGCACCCTAAAATAACACAAAAAGTATTTGTATTTTTTTTATTTTTTTATTTTCAATAATTTATAAATCATTTTCTTCACTTTTTTTCTGATAATATTTTCCACTTGAATAGCTGTCTTTAAATTATCAGGATAAGGCATTCCATGAGTAATGATTGTGGATTCTAAGACAACAATTGGTAATTCATTTTTTTTTGCCATTTCTACATCATGATTATAAACAAAAATTTTGCAATTATTACTAGCTTGACGGTTATTTAATAAATTGATCTGTTTCACTGCTCCAAGACATCTTCGAAAATTCATCCACTGCATTTTTATATATTTTTTCTAAATATATATATAAATTATTATTAAAAAAATATTTGAATATAGTTTGTTTTTTATCGTTTAACGACAAATTAAAATGGTAAGTTAAAAACGATATTTACATTGAATATTGATAATATGTATATTATCCATAGGTTATCAAATATCTTGAATATTCTTAAAAGAAATTTAAAAAAAGATTGCATAAATTATACACGTATAATTAATATAGATTTTATAATGGAAATAAAATTTAGTATAATAAATAATTGTATGGGAAATTTAATTTAATATAAATTTTGATAAAAAATTTTTTCGATTTATTTGCTTGCGTTGCTTTGAGTTTAATTCAAAAAGTATATAATTTTAAATTGTCGATTGATTATTATAAACATTATATTTCAAACATAAATATAACAATTTTTCATCATTACATTGTTAAATGTATTAAAATTATTTAACACAATTATCCAAAAAATTTCAAAAATTTAAATATAATGAAATACTAATTATTTTCTAATTTAATCATACTTAATGATATATAATTTTTTAATACTTATAATTTTTTTAAAGATGTCATTAAGAATATAAATATGTAATAAAATTTTTTTTTAATAAATAATGCAACTACTAACATATTTTAAACATATCTAATTGATTTTAAGAAAATATTAATAAATAAAAGAAAGAGAAATAAATATTATGCCTTTTATATATATATATATTATAGGAAAAATATACAATATATGTAAGTATAAATATAAATTTATTTTTAAATTAACTATACATTAGATGTAAAACGAATTCATTTCCTTTGTAATTTTATTATGAAATATTGAATTTCGATCTAAATATATAAAATATAATGCACATTGTAATATACCTATTACACATGTTATATTTTTTTCTGTTTTATACTTAAATATTATAAGATTATTTAATATATTTTTATATTATGATAATGAAACAATTTAAATTTTTTTTTTAAGAACATATAATTTATAGAAAAAAATCAATTTTTTAAAGTTTTAGTTAAGTATAATATAAATATAAAATACTTAACTTTATTTCTAATCAATTAAATAAATTTTTATTAGATTTTTCACTAAATTTTTATTAAATTTCTTCATTAACCATTCATAAATATACAAATTAATGTGTATTATAATAATTGATTTATCAACAAAGATAAATTTTGCAATAATAATACAAAATATAAATACAAACTAAAAATATGTAAACATATTGTGAATTTTATATTTCATTTTGCAAAAATATTTATATATCTTATATAATGTATTATATTATATCAATAAAAAATTAATTTTTTATTTTTGAAAATTAATTACATCGATTATATAATTTGTTTAATTTTAATTTCATTCTTGTTTGTTTTTATTATTACAAAAAAGGAAAATATTAAATTGTGTATGTTGTGTATTATATTAAAATATATTGTATTATATGTATTAAATGTATTATATTAAAATATAAATATTAAAATAAGATATATTCAATATTAAAATAAGGTATCCACATAATTTCTACATTGCTGTCTGAAGTATGCATGATACGTAAGTAAATACGTATAATCGAGTATGATTTCGTCAGTCGATGTCTTACGTACGAAGAGTTAAGTTCAAGAGTTAAATTCAAAAGTTGTAGATATAAATAAATAAATATTAATAAATTTATTTATTATTATTATCGCAAAAAAAAATCTGAATTTAAAAACATAAATATGAAATCAAAAAAATCAAGTAACATCGGAATATTGTATTTAAGAGCTTATAATCTTTTACAAACTATTGGGTATGCATTATTAATTTTTTAATTCCAATAAAATATGTTAAAAATATAAAAATATTTTATTGCTATAATTATTTAAAAAATGAATATATTTGTGTAAAATTTATAATTATTTGAAATATGAATATATGTGATATAAAAATATTTGATACAACATTAAAATATAAAAAGAAATATTTCTATAAATATTTATAGAATGTTAAAAATTAAAATAATATATAATAAATATTATTTTTGCAGTTGGTCTTACATATTATATAAACTTTTAACAAATGATTATTCTTCTACAATAGAAGCAAATTTATGGCAAAATATAAAATGGCCTGTCATTATTTTTCAACATGCTGCTCTTTTAGAGGTACTTAGATAATTTTTAATTTAATTTTGATTACAAAATGTTAAATGAAATATATATTTTAAATATATATTTTTTAGGTAATTCATGCTGCAACTGGTTTAGTTAATGCAAAACCAATGATTACACTTATTCAAGTATTAAGTCGTGTTTTTGTTGTAAGTTGTGTAATTTTAGCAACTCCATATAATTATGCAGCTTCATCTTTTGCTCTTCCAATGATGATCTTAGCATGGTGTATATCAGAAATAAATAGATATATATTTTATGGTCTGAATCTTTTTGGACTTAATCCTTATTTTGTTAAATGGCTAAGGTATTTAATAATTTATAGATATATTTAAGTTGTCAGGATTTTTTTTAACATTTAAAATTAAAATATTTTAATTTTTACAGATATACATTATTTTATATATTATATCCAATTGGTGTAAGTGGAGAATTAATATGTACATATTCAGCAGTAAAATATACAAATTCTCACCCAGAAGCATGGAGTTATAGACTTCCTAACTCATGGAATTTTATATTTAGTTATCAAATTTTACTTATAACTGTTATGTTATCATATATTCCCTGTAAGTTTTCTGAATATTATTATTGATTGATTTATGTTATTTAATAAAATTTTTTTTTTATTCCAGTTTTTCCACAAACATATATGCATATGATTGCTCAAAGACGTAAAAATGTGGGAAGTGATGCACTTAAAAAAGCTAAGTAATATGAATGGAGTTTGGCACATATTAATAATATTTTATAATATTTTGTTGAAAATAAATATTGTAATATTTTATAAAAATTGTAGTTGTTTCTATTTCAAAATATTGTTTGAATTGCACGTGTGTGTGTGTGTGTGTGGGTAATCGCGCGCGCGCATACACACACATACACACATATTTTACACACATATATATATTTTAATTACATAGTATAATACTAAAATTTAAAGATTCTTTAAGAATAAAAACAAAAACAAAAATTGGATATATTTAATAACATCTTTAATAAAATCACAATTTCTATATAAAAAAATTATAAAAAATTCAAAGTAAATTAAAAGTAGCATTCGTTTAATTCTTATATTTATTTATTTTAATTAATGCATATTCTTAATTAAAATTATTTGATTTAAATCAAAATAAGAATTTTATATTTTTGTTATTGATTTTACATTATTATTATTTATATTTATTTTATTTTATTTTATTTAGATAACATATAACAATTTATAATAATATCGTTCAAAATAGTAAAAAAACAAAATACAGAATTTTTTAGTATTGCTTCAAAGCATTTAAACGTATACAAGTTAGTTGTATTATAACCTATTTTAAGTGCATATATTCAAGTTCTAATATATGTATACAAGATATTGTAGTTATTTTTTTTAACCACTAAAACAAAACTGTTTTGCTTAATATTATTTGAAGAAATTGTACAAATTTTGAAATATGTCTGAACATAATGAAGACACAGAAAAAGGTAATATTTTACAAATTATCATTTATCTAATATAATAAAATTTAATTTTTTTTTTATTTAAAATTTTTTTCGAATTATAATTTCAAAATATAAAAAAATTAAATTTTTCATTTTAATGGAAATATACCTATATTTTTATGATAAAACTAAAAATGTTTTAATTGAAATTTTTGGTTTCACAATCGATATATTTATTAAATAAAATATTCAAGAACTTTTATTTTTTTTTTAATTTTTTATAATGTAAATATTTATATAGTATAACATAAATAAGTGAAACCTTATATAAAACTCTATCATAATGGTAGAGGTTAATTGCTATCCATAATAGTTTAAGAAAGTTTATTAATAAGTTTATTAAATAAAATAATTTAAAAGAATTTTAAAAAATTATCGTTTAACTGTAATTGTTGTATTCTAGATATTTAGATTTTTACATTATTTTTATAAAATTTTAAATAATTGTTAAATGACGTGTTTTTGCTGAAATATATTACGATATCGTAACATTACAATATCTGTTTACAATATGTCAAAATGTTTTCACACATCATTTTTCCTTTAATTAATCAACAATTATTCGTCTTACATTTTTGGCGAAAATCTCTATTTATATATTTTTATCGGAATCAATACACATTAATTTCTTTAAATAATTTGAATGTTTTTTTTCTTCAAGGTTTAGTTTACTTAATTATTTTTAATACTTTAATGAAATATATTATATTTTTTAATAATAAAATAAAATTGATTAATTTTCACAAAATCACTAATAAAAAATGAATAATTTTATTAATATAATTTTATGACATTCAAATCACATTTATTAAATTTATAATAAAAAAAATAAAATTTAAATTTATTTCTAATGTTATATATTATTAATATTATTATTTAATAATTTGTATTAGAGAAAAAATCAAATGAGAAAACCACAAATAATTATTCAGAACAAGAGGAGATAGAAGAATCTGATATGGAAAAGATTCGTAAATATTTAGCACAAAAGTTGAGACTTTTTGATTCATCAAATAATAATGAACAAAACAATCCACAAAAAGTCCTCCGTGATCTTAGCATAGATGGAATAGCAGATTATATAAAAGAAAAAGAAAATTGTAAAATTATTACTATGGCTGGAGCTGGTATCTCTACATGTGAGTTTTTTCTAAACTGGAATTGTAAAGATATATTATATGTATATTAATTGTAAAAATATATATAATATATTATATATTACATTTCTTATATTTTTTAGCTGCAGGAATTCCTGATTTTCGATCACCAACAAGTGGTCTTTATCACAATTTAGAAAAATATAATCTACCTCATCCTCAAGCTATTTTTGAATTAGATTTTTTCTTGGAAAATCCTGAACCATTTTTTATGCTTGCAAGAGAATTGCTACCTGATGATGGTTTTAAACCTACACCATCTCATTATTTTATTCGTCTTTTATGGGAGAAGGGATTACTCTTAAGACATTATACACAAAATATTGATACATTAGAAAGAGTTGCTGGTTTACCATCTGAAAAATTAGTAGAAGCTCATGGTACATTTCATACTGGCCGATGTCTTAAATGTAGAGCACCATATACTCTTCCATGGATGAAAGGTAGAATTTTTCTTATTTATAAATATATATTTTTTATTAAATAATAAAATCATGGTTATTATAATTATATAATATAATCCAATAATATAATAATTAATTTAATTACAGAACAAATTTTTAAAAATGTTATACCAAAATGTGAAGAATGTAATGAGGGTATAGTAAAACCTGACATAGTATTTTTTGGAGAAATGTTACCTGAACGTTTTCATTATCTTGCTGATCGTGATTTTGTACAAGCAGATCTTTTGATAATTATGGGATCAAGTTTGATTGTTCAACCTTTTGCATCTCTAGTGGACAGGTGAGTATTAATTATAATTATAATTAAATATGTTAATTTCTCTGTTTATTATTTATTTATTTATTTATATTTTATTTATTTATTTTGCTATTGAATATTAACTAATCATGTATATTATTATTAATATAAAATATATCACAAAATTATTGAATTATTATTTAAATGAATATAATTTTAATTTTATTAAAGGGTTCGACCTAATTGCCCGCGTTTACTTATCAATAAAGAAAAAGTAGGTACGCAAGATCGCTTATCACGACTTCTAGGATTACGACATGGTTTGATGTTTGATACTCATTCTAATGGTGGTCGCGATGTTGCTTGGTTAGGAGACTGTGATATTGGTTGTCAGTTATTAGCTGATAAACTGGGTTGGGGTGTAAGTTTTTTTAAATTAATTTATGTGTTTGAAATATTAAATGAATTTTAAATTATATAAATTTACTTGTTTTCAGGACGAATTGAAAGATCTTATAAAAAGAGAATATGAACGTTTAAATAGAGAATAAATCAATAATAATTGAATCTAAATGTCTTATTATAACATGTATTTAGCTTATAGGTGATTTGGAAATTTTAATTTTATTGCTACAAAAAAAAAGACATTATATAGACAAATAATATTTTTCTTCAAAGGAATTGTAATAAAATTGTTTAGAATGTTAAAAGTTTATATATATAACGATATAGAAAAGTCATATTTTTATCTCTTTGTGCCGTCATTTTTTATAAAAAATTATTAAATTAATGGTGACTATAATTTTTGATAAGACATATGATTTTTTATGATATGAAATTAATTCGATACTATATTCATATTGTAAGTATATTTTATTTGGAATTATAACCATTTTAATAGATAACAAACGATCAATAAACCATAATGTAAATAATTTATTTCTTCATATAATAATAATGTTATGCAAATAAATATGATTTTTGACAGTTGAATTATGTGTATAAAAAAAATAAAACAATATAATAAAATATATAATATAATATGAAAATTATTTTATATTAAAAGGTTTTATTATAATTTCCTGAGCTTCCTGTTGATGTAAGTTACCTTCACCTACAGCTGGTGCAGCCATAGGTTTACGACCGCTATATTTTATCTATAAATAAATTTTATTATTTATACAAATATATATTTGAAATATTTATATTTAAATATTTATTAACATTATTAACTTACTGGTTTACCACATAGATTTTCAAAACGAGGCTTGATAAAATTCCATGCTCCCATATTTTGTGGCTCTTCTTGACTCCATATAAAAGCTTGAAAAATAATAATTTTTATTAATATTTAAAATATATTTAAATATATATTTTTTATACTTACTTTCTACATATTTAAATTTATTGATTTCTCGCAACAGTTCTTGAATTGGGAAAGGACATAAACTTTCAATCCTAATAATTGCTACGTTTTTCTGTTCTGTACTTTCTCTGAAGTGATTAAGAGCATAATAATGTTTTCCACTGACGAGAATCACTTTATTCACTTTTGATTTTTCTACCTTTTCATCTCCTATCAAATTATTATTTATTTTATTTGATATTAAATATAAAATATAAAAATAATCTTTTATTTTTTATTATAGCAAATATACCTATAACGCTTTGAAATTTAGTGTGTGATTCCATATCTGTTATTAGCGAAGTGGCTGCAGTATGACGCAACAATATTTTTGGAGCTACTATTATTAAAGGTTTTCGAAAATTTCTCAGCATCTAAAAGATGTAGATAATTTATAATATCAAATATATAAAAAAATCAGAATTAAAAATTTTTATTTCATATATATATCAAAATACACGTGTATACGTAAATGAAAGCGAACTTTAATCTATAATTTTTATCACATAGTTTTTATTATAAAAATATTCATCTATTTCTATAATGTATTACATATACATACATACATATCATTTTTATACATCGTAATATATTTTAAATTTATATTTTTGTATTTTATATTTTATATCATGTATACATTTTTTTATATATTTTTATTTTTTTTTTCAAAAAAATTTTTTTCTGTAGTGTTCAATTTTTATATTTATACTTTTCTTATTATATACAGATTTCTTTACGATATTTTTCAAACAAATATTTTTAAAATTACCAATGTATTTTTTCTTTTTCTTATAGCTATTAATAGAATACATTTTATATATAAATTAGAGAAAAAAAGTAAATAAAAAAAATTTTCAAAAATCGATGCCATTTCGCATTTGGATTTTGAAAGCTTCAACTTATAAATAGGAACACAGAATGTGCGAGGAGATATACAAACAAAAACAGCAGATAAATAAATTGGATAATGAATAAAAATTAAAATAAACACTATCTTCAAAATATTATAAATAAAATTAATTAATAAGAATAATAAAAATAATAAGAAAAAAGAGATAAAAAAAAATTAACCATTGATTATCTCTTTCGAAAAAAAATTTCTTAATTTTAAATGAAATATAATATTGAAAATTAATTCCAATTTTTTAGTAAAAATTTTTACACTTTTAACTTTATATTTCAAAATTAAATTTTTTTTATGCTATTTCTTTTTTATGCTTATGATATTTCAGCATAAAAAAAGAATTACAAAAAAATTTTATATGTTTATTTTCGTTGCGATTATTATATTGATATATATTGATATAAATTGTATATATTAGTATAATATAAAATTTTATATTCAGACAAAAAATTTTAATGTCAGAAATTTTAAGAGAATATAATCTAAAAAAGAAATAAAAACATGAAATTTTTACTTTCAAGAATACAAATTTTTAAAAAATATAGTCTACGTTTATAATCAGCATATATCTATATTAAAAATCAATTTTTAAATTTTTAATACATGTTATATACATCTTGTATACACATGTATTTTAATATATGTTCAAGAATATGACTTCTAATCAAAATGTGCATCTTACTTGTCTTCTTAGTAGATGAAAATATTGAGCAGGTGTTGTTGGATTTGTCACGTGCATGTTAACATTATCACCATCAGGTTTATCTTCATTACTATCTGTAAGTTGTAGAAATCTTTCAAGTCTACAGGAACTATGTTCAGGACCAGCACCATCGTAACCATGTGGTAATAATATCGTTAATCCGCTATTTAGCATCCATTTTGCCTCACCACTGGTTACAAAGGTGTCAATAATGATTTGAGCTCCATTAAAAAAATCTCCAAATTGTGCTTCCCATATCGTCAAAGTAGTTGGCAAAGCAATACTTATGCCATATTCATAGCCTAGAACTGCTTCTTCGGATAATATACTATTTGCTAATTCTAATTTTCCTGTTTGTCCATTAACCATGGAATTCAATGGAATATGTATTTCTAAAATCATAATTAATATAATCTTATTATTATATAATTTAAAATTAAAATTATTTTTTGAATACCTCCAGTAGATTGGTCAACTAGCATTGCATGTCTGTGAGAAAATGTTCCACGACCTATGTCTTGTCCACTTATTCTGACATTATATCCTTGGTATAATAAAGTTCCAATTGCCAAAGCTTCAGCTGTTGCCCAATCCAAGGGTTTATTTTTTTCTATTTTGTTTAATCGAGTTTTTATATGATTTTTTAGTAATTTCGGATGAATTATCTATTAATAGCAAGATATTTAATTAATTAGATAAATAAAATATTTATTATATTTTTATATTTATAATATTTTTAATAATTAATATTTATTTAAGCTCTCATAATGACATATTCTCACCAAATCATCCTTAATATGAACACTTTTTTCGGCAACGAATTTCAATAAATTTAAATCAACTCCTGTGTTCCATTCTGTCACACTTGCCTCAGCTTGTTTTATTCCAGTCCACAAGCCCGCAAAATATGTTGGCTGTGGAATAAAGTTATCCATTTCATTTAAACTTTGATTTAGTTGAGAATTATAATTATCAATAATATTTTTAACTTTGTTCGTCGAAAGAACATTGTTTTCTATCAGCTTATTCACATATTTATCTGGTACCGATCTAATTGAAAATAACAAAATTAATTGGATATTTTGTAAGTATAAGTGAAAAATACTCACGGACGATTATGTATAATTTTATAAATAACAGGATTCGTAAAAACAGGATCGTCTAGTTCATTGTGGCCCCATCTTCTAAAGCAATTTAGATCCACAAAAACATCTTTTCTAAATTTTCGTTGGTAATTGAAAGCTATTTTAGCAGCTCGGACAACCATCTGCAACATTACATATTATTTAAAATATTTAATTTCATATATATTTAACCGCAAGGACAAGTAAAAATTTTCTCTTTTCCATGCACCTCTGGATCATCTCCATTTACGTGAATCACCGGAGCTGAGATCATCTTAGCTAGATCCGTGCAATATCTCGACGATCTACCCCTAGAAGCTGGAGTTGTAAAACCTAATTGATTATTGATTATCAAGTGAACCGTTCCACCTATTTCAAAATGAGGAGTTGCGGATAACGCTAAACATTCTTGATCAACACCTTGAGCAGCGTAAGCTGCGTCTCCATGAATCTGAAATAGAAGTTAATCGATATATTTTGACGGTAACATACAATCTTTAGTTTTATTATATGGAATTAAATTTAAATTAATTTACTTGAATATTTAACACTTTATCGCTCCATTGAGTATTTATATCCTCATTATATGCTCCATCTTTGACAGCTTGCATTATTCCTCGAGTTTTCCCCATGGAAACAGGATTCACAGCCTCTAAATGTGAAGGATTTCGCAACATTGTTACGTGAAGTTTTTTTTGATCAATATTAAGATTTGTGGAAGATACAAAATGACTGATCACATCTCCAGTTGTAACTACATCATCCGGAAATTCAGAGTATCCTTGTAATTTTCGAAATAATTTTTTCAGTGGAAAATTCAACATCCCCGTAAGAAAATTTAATCGACCTCGATGGGGCATACAAAGCACGATATATTCCAAACCATCTGCAATTCATTTATAGGTACGTTCATAGTTTAATTTTGAATTTGTTAAATATACATAAGATTAAGTATACATAAGATAATGGGATTTTTTAAACATTAATTTTTTATTCACCATTGGCACAGAGTTTAAAAAATTCATGATAGAAGGCCATCATGCTTTCAGCACCTTCGCCACTATATCTTTTAAAGCTTGCGAATTTGATAGCCAAAAATTGATCAAAAGTTTGACTTTTCAACATTTCTATCGCAATTGCCACTCGTGTTTCATCCGTTAGAGGATCTTTTAAACATTTTTCTACGGTTTCTGCAAACCATTCTCTCTCTTCCTCGGTCTGTGTAGACATTAACAGAAATCAGGTATTTATATAGATCTTCTATAAAGAAATAAATGTTAATATTTGATAAATGATTATTTTAAAGTTTGACGATCAATTATTACCTCCAAGTAACTAAATTCTACTCCTACCGAGCCGCAATATGTTTCGTTTAAAAATTGTAAAGCCTCTTCTATGGTTCCTTCCTCTTTTCCCATTGTTAAAATACCTTTAAAGGAAACTTTATCTCGCAAATTCAAGCCAAATCTTTCTGGTTTTAATTCTACTAATGATATTGATTTTTTTGTTGAGATAGGATTTATATCGGCTTGTTTATGACCGAATTCTCTATAGGCAATGACCAGTCTGTAGAAATTGCTATTTTTTGATCGTATATCCAGATATTCTTTTGAAACTAACAATATGAAAAATAATAACGTAAAAAAATCATTTAGCATATTTTTATCATAATATGTAATGTTATTTTGTAATATATATATATACGATTTATTTTAGTTTTATCGCGAAATTATATCATTAGTTTACGTAATATTAAAAATTTTCCGATGTTTGTTCATCATCATTCTAAATTAATATGTAAAATGTTTTTAAAATGATTTTTAAATATTTTATTATTATTTTAAATAAAAATAATTGAAGGATATATATATATATATTCTTATAATTATAATTCAATTTATATGTTAAAACATAAAAAATTAAATATATAAATTAAATAATAAATTAAATAATCGAACACAAAATAAAAATGTAAAACTATAAAATAAAGATATTTTATTAATATAAATATTTGTGAATTAATAATGAATTTTAATTATATCATAGAAATTATATATGAAAGAATTTATTTTTTGTCATTTAAAAAATTCATTCATATTAATCCATTATTGTGCACGTATTATTTTTTATAAAAAGAAATAATAAATTTTGTGTTTAAATTTATTCCGTATGCGTAGTACTGATAGATAAGAGATTTTCATGTAATTTTTGGATAGTTACTTGGACGAAAAGAATTAAAGTATGAAATTTTTGAAATTTTGAAATTTTAATTTAATATTTTGTGATTAAAATATAATTAATATATAATTTTATATTCTTATTATGGAAATATGAATAACAAAATTTGAAAATACGCATCAAATAAGAATAGTTTATTTCATAAAAATTTATATTCTTATTTGCAATTTGAAGATGTATCTATATTAAATTCTTAGTATTATGCGGAAATTTTAATTCTTACATTTGAAATTCAAATTATGCTCTTATTTATAAATTTAATATAAATATTAATAGAATAAATTAATAGAATCAAATTTTATATTTTGATTCAATATCATTTTTATTATTTTTTATTTTAAAACAACAACAACAACAACAATAACAATAATAATAATAATAATAATAATAATAATAATAATAATAATAATAATAATAATAGATATACCTTCAAAATATTTCTCTGGACTCGATCTGTATCCATAGACACCATTTTCACTATGATATAATCGCGTTGAGATATTTAATCGAGAATTTATGCATTTTATAACTAGATAATTATTTACCCATTGAAAACATGAATGTTTGATTTTATAAAATGTTCGTAGAACCGCATACATTCTTGTTTTCGTTACAAAATCAACTACTTAACTGGCAATACTTCTTTCTTTATCGCATTGCTCAAGCTAATTTACTTTTTTCCCCTTCTTCAATCACTTTATTCAATGTTATCTATTTATTCGAGATTGTCTGTATCATAAATATTATTAATGGTCAATGTACATAAAATGATATTTATATATTCAAATCAAAAATAAAATTTATTTATTCAATGCAAATAGCATCAATACAAACATTATTGATGATTCAAATTTGTTTTCAATATAAAATTTCTTGAATGATATATAACATCTATACCTCATATATTCGTTAATATAATTTTTATAATCGTAATCATACATACTACAAAATTATCTTTGTTTTCTTGAAAATATAAATAAATTTATCTTAATAAATTTATATTTTTGGATAGGCTGTTTCTATCATTTCCTTTCCTTTATATTTAAATTTAGAAGTGACGATATCAAACTTTGTTCCTCCAAGAGACATTGGACAATTTCCATCAGGTCTTGCATAAAAACATACTGTGTACAGTGCCATCTCCAGTTCGGGTGAGGTACCCACGAATAATGTCGTCACCGGTTTAATATATCCATATTGTGATCGTACTTTGATAATAGAAGCGTTCTAAAAAAACAAACATATAATTAGCTATTATTTGTATGATACGAATTCCCATAGAGTACTATAAACAGTAAATGATAAATACTAATAATAGAATAGAATTCATTACATGATAAATGTATATTCATTATATGCTTTTTAAATTAATAGAATTTTAAGTAAATAAATATAAAAAAAAATATTCTTTCCACTATTATAATAAAAAAATAATTTTTAAAATAATGGCTTGAATGAATTGAACTAATTATCAAAAATTATAAAAAGTAAAACAATATCAAAATGATCTTAAGAAAATGAAACTTACATCTCCGAGGTCAACTTTTTTTATATATCCATTGTAATTTACGTTCCCTTTGCTTTCTTCTTTACTGTAGAAAATCCAATTATGCAATCCAACCAAATTAGTTCCAGTTTTTAACTTCTTAACTTCGGACATGAAAACATGTTCAAAAGCTGAGCTACTCATTTTTCCACCTTCTTGAGAGTATAAGCTAAACCATAATTTTCTTAACATATCTTTGTACTCGTAATAATCATTACATATATGATCTTTATTCGCCAAGAATCTCATGGCAGCGGACATCACATTCGTGTTAAGGAATGTATTTATTAAAGCATTCTCTTCGTGTCGGTGCTGTAGACTTATATTCTCGCTTACATTACCTTGGGCATTGTATTTGTCATACATTGATATAACTTTTTGAATTGTGGGTGTTTTATATGCTTGTGGATTTACCGTGAATAATCTGTAAATTACGATTATTTTAGAAAATTGGAATTTTTAATAAATTTAGTGACATATAGTATATTATTGGTAGAAACATTGTAAGTAAATATCTCATTTTATAGGAAATTTTGAAAGCTTACGGTTGTGATGCTTCGTCTGTTGTATCGTTACTATTCGTCTTTTTTTGTAAATTCAGTTTGATATATCTATTTACGTTATTAGTATCTTTCATATATAGAGCCTCAGAAAGCTTTTCTAAATCTTCTTTAGTAATGTTGCGACCTTTGCTGTAAGTAGGATTACTAGAATAGGTATTCTGAGTTGCTCCTGTTAATGGCCCAGATTTTGATTGAGGTTGATCTATTTATTGGACAAAAATACGATAATCTTTTCTTCTTTCATTAGTTGATAATACATTGTTTTTTCGTCATTATACCTTTTATTTTGTCCAATTTCATTAGAGTAGTATCAGAAGTATCAACATGAGGAATATCAAATTTTTTTATTGGTGATGTCATACTGGATGATTGAGGGGGTTTCGACATATCTTGAGATAAAAAAATATTATAGTTAAAATTATTTTACTTTATTGCAATAGATATGTATTATTACTTACCAAATGTGTGCAAGTGAGATTGAGAGTGAAATTCAGATTGAAGTTCTTGATTTGGTAAGTGAGATTGAGGTTCAGATTTTTGAAGATGAGGATGAAGTTGAGGTTGAGCTTGAGGTTGAGGTTGAGGTTGAGGATGAGGATGAGGTTGAGAATAAGGTTGAGGATGAAGACGAGATTGAGGTTGAGGATGAGGATGAGGATGAGGATGAGGTTGAGGTTGAAGTTGAGGCTGAGGTTGAGGTTGAGGTTGAGGTTGAGGTTGAGGTTGAGGTTGAGGTTGAGGTTGAGGATGAGGATGAGGTTGAGGATGAGGTTGAGGATGAGGAAGAGATTGAGGACGAAGTTGAGGTTGAGGATGAGATTGAGGGTGAAATTGAGGACGAGATTGAGAATGAGCTTGAGGATGAGGATGAGGTTGAGGATGAGATTGTGGATAGGATTGAGAGTGAGGTAGAAGAGGGAATTGAAAGTGAGGTTGAGGTTGGGGTTGAGGATGAGATTGAGGACGAGGTTGAGGATGGAGTTGAGGACGAGGTTGAGGATGGGGTTGCGAATGAAGAGGGAATTGAAAGTGAGATTGAGAATGGGGTTGAGAGAAAGGTGGAAGAGGGAATTGAAAGTGAGGTTGAGATTGGGATTGAGGTTGAGGATGAGGATGAGATTGAGGACGAGGTTGAGGATGAGGTTGAGGATGAATATGAAATTGAAGACGAGGTTGAGGATGAGGGTGAAGTTGAGATTGAGGGAAAGGTTGAGGTTGAGAGAGAGGTTGAAGTTGAGCTTGAGGTTGAGATTGGGGACGAAGTTGAAGTTGAGGATGAGGTTGAGGTTGAGCTTGAGGTTGAGATTGTGGACGAAGTTGAAGTTGAGGATGAGGTTGAGGTTGAGCTTGAGGTTGAGATTGTGGACGAAGTTGAAGTTGAGGATGAGGTTGAGGTTGAGCTTGAGGTTGAGATTGGGGACGAAGTTGAGGTTGAGGATGAGGTTGAGGTTGAGGTTGAGATTGAGGTTGAGGTTGAGGTTGAGTTTGAGTTTGAGGTTGAGATTGAAGATGAGATTGAGGTGGAGGATGAAGTGTAAGTTGAGGACGAGATATAGGTTGAGATTGAGATGGAGGTTGAGGGTGAAGTGTAGGTTGAGATTGAAGTTGAGATTGAAGTTGAGATGGAGATTGAGTTTGAGGTTGAGGATGAAGTTGAGATTGAGGAAGAGGTTGAGGTTGAAGGTGAGATGTAGATTGAGAGTGAAGTGTAGGTTGAGATTGAGATTGAGGTTGAGGTTGAGCTTGAGCTTGAGGTTGAGCTTGAGGTTGAGGTTGAGCTTGAGGTTGAGGTTGAGGTTGAGGTTGAGGTTGAGCTTGAGGTTGAGGTTGAGCTTGAGCTTGAGGTTGAGGATGAAGTTGAAGCTGAGGTTGAGGTTGAGGATGAATTTGAAGCTGAGGCTGAGGTTGAGGATGAAGTTGAAGCTGAGATTGAGGTTGAGGATGAAGTTGAAGCTGAGGTTGAGGTTGAGGATGAAGTTGAAGCTGAGGTTGAGGTTGAGGATGAAGTTGAAGCTGAGGTTGAGGTTGAGGATGAATTTGAAGCTGAGGCTGAGGTTGAGGATGAAGTTGAAGCTGAGATTGAGGTTGAGGATGAAGTTGAAGTTGAGGTTGAGGTTGAGGATGAAGTTGAAGCTGAGATTGAGGTTGAGGATGAAGTTGAAGCTGAGGTTGAGGTTGAGGATGAAGTTGAAGCTGAGGTTGAGGTTGAAGTTGAAGCTGAGGTTGAGGTTGAGGATGAAGTTGAAGCTGAGGTTGAGGTTGGAGTTGAAGCTGAGGTTTTTGAAGTTGAGATTGAGGATGAGATTGAGGTTGATGTTGTTGTGAGAATATGTTTCCTAACGTCGAAATTGCTTTGATACCTTTAATTTAAGGAAAGATTAATTATTTTCAAAATTAAATTTTCTAATTTTCTTTATTCTTTGTATGAGATTTTTTTTTTACCTGGTGTTTGTGTTGTTGCAGTTATAGAATTTGATTTGAAATCTACGAAATACAATAAATGATCAAATTTATTTAATACCATAATATAAAAAATAAAAAAATTTATAAAATCCAAAAAATAATCAATCAACCTCTATTAGTTAGTGATTTTTGAACAGAAATTTTTAAGGATTTGATATATTCGAGAAATTCTTCTGCAGAAATTCCTAAAGTGGCAAACCATGTTTTACATCCTTCAGGTGTATTATCATTTATTTTTTCCAGTTTTGAGATATCAAAACTTATTTCTGCTCCTGTACTTGATTTATTTGAACGGATATTATTTATCATAGTCAAATTGATTCCAGTCACTAGTGTAGGATCACTTTCTTTGAGAATACTTGGTACAAAAATTGTAGCCATTGTTATTTCTTCTTTACCCTTATCTTTGTTCCAGAATTTCCATTCTGCGTTTACGTTAGCTAAGAAATTTGATTAAAATTAGGATAGATATTTTTTACTATATTATTTAGAAAAGATATAATTGTAGAGAAAAATTAATATTAAAAATATTTTCTATAAAATAGAATCGCTTGTTAAAAGAGGTCATCGTAGCTGTTTTCTTAAGATATAATTAAGGTGAATAATATCAATCATTATTTTATATATATATATATAAATGAAGAAAAGAATATTCGAGATTAAAAACAATTATGACGTTGACATAATTATAATTCTTTTTTATACTCTGTTGTGACTTATCTTAATCAAAAATGCCAAAACATTTCACGCTTCGAAACCTCATATTTCTCTTCTCGTTTTAAGTGATATAATAAAGTTGTGTATAAGCGTGAACTCATGATAACCTTGAGGATATGCAAAAGAACAAAAGAAACGCAGTGGTGGGTTTAGAATTCGATATTACATAGCTTTGTTGCAAAAGATAATTTTCTAAACAACTTTCTTATAACATTGTTATATAGTTTCATATGATATATTAAATAATCAAAATAAAAAATGATAAAAAATAATAAAAATAAAATATATTTAAATTTCTAAAATATATACAATAATATAAAATAATAAAATATATAAATATCTATATATATTTAAATATATATATTTATATATATTTAAATATGTATATGTATATATATATGTATATTATATCTCGAAAATAATTAGAGCAAAAGTTTCCTTATAAAAGAAATTCTTGAAATTCTTTATAAAACATTTAAAATAAATTCTTGAATATTTATTACATTTAAGTTACTTAAGTTATTTTAGAATATTTTAGAATTAGAATTATTTTAGAATTGTAACTGTAATTTAGAACATATAACTAACTTTCCCGTTAATTATTAAACGCGGCTTTCATTCATTCTGAACGATGTTTATCTCAGAAAATTTAACAATTAAAATAAAACTCGTTCCCTTCTCTTTTCTAATCACTTTGTTTTCTATCATCAACATGGATCATTAATGTTATAACAGAAGTCGAAATTATCAATGGAAATTCTTCAGAATAGATTTGTTCTTTCACAATATCGAAAGAAAGTAAAAGTTTCGCTTACCGACCAATATCAGAGATAATCCAAATACCAAGAAAATAACGGAAATTTTTTCGACTTTCATAGTTCCTCGTCAACGATCTTCAGGATTGTTTCAATTTCAAACGCAATAAAATTGAGAGAGTATGTGAACGTTTTAAGATAAATTGAAGCCTCGCCGGCTGATTCTGTTGGCACGTATATAAGATCTTTACTTTTAAGGTCGTTGCACGATCATCATATGATACTTGAACGAGAACCGATCTTCTTGAAAGGATGATGTCAGTCCCTGATCTTAACTTCACGCTCGATTTCTCGATTCTTCAATCCGACAGCTGGTAATGTTTCTTCCTTTCAAGTTGAAACTGCTTTCGAATAATCTCGTTTGTTTATGAATTCTGTTTCTTCTGGTTCGTTACGTGTCGCTGTTTAATGTTCCATTGTGTCACTTGTGATTAATCTATTTATCGTTTTGAGTTATTGGCTAAGCGGTGACGATTGGTTCGTTTCAAATGGAATGATGATGATGAACGAATTAATGTAGATCAAGGGAGCGAAGTTAGAAATCGAGTTAAACTAGGGAATTAAGAGTAGATTTATTCGCTATCGATATACGAGAATGGCTTCTGATCAGCCTTTCCTCAATAGTTTGTCCCTCTTGGAGAATTTTATGATCGCTTTTCTAAAATGATCTATGTATCGAATGCATAGATATGAATATAAAATAATGTTAAGCGTTTTAATACATTTAACGTATCTAGAATAATCTTACATTACATATTTATTAAAATATGTAGCCATTTCCTATGGAAAAATCTGATTTCTCGATCCTTTGATCTCTCTGAGTTATACATTTAATACAAAAGAAGATATAATTTATGACATTTAAAATGGTAATCTTTTCATTTATGTCCCATAGCAACAGAAGATCATTAAATGATCATTTTGAACAAGGTGTTCATTTGGTACCAAGATGTTTCACGTTTGAAAAATTTCAATAATATAGGAATAAACTTTATAACGATTATATATTATTCGTTTTTATATATATGTAAAAAAGAAATAAAACTTATTACTTAGATAGAAGGAATTATACTTTATTCTTGAAAAATATATTTACATATTTACACGTTGAAATTTTATCACAACTACGATACCGTGACAACTAGTTCATAATTTGATTGACATTTAAGGAAACGTTCTATTTACGCACGAACAGATAACATTCTCGATATATAATTTTAATACAAACTAGAGTCGTTCATTTCTTACTAAGAATTGAAAACTTACTTTATATATATATCCATATTAAAATTCACTGAATATCATATTTATCTTAGCTTATAAAAAGAGGAAATATTATTTTTTTTCCGATGTCGTTAAATATTTAGAATTATGGGAAAATAGATGACTGCCCATAAAACAAAGAGAATCAGTAGTATCAGCATAAGCTTGGAACGAAATTTGTCCCATCCGACTAAAATGTATTTGGGCCTTGCTTGGGTATCCTCTGCATCCAAAGAAGACTGAAACATAAAAAGACTGTCATAAGAGATCAATGACAAATACAAATAATTTACGATCGCAATATTATCCTATTTATTCGTTACATCATCATCGATTTCTTCGTTAGCTTGTAGCCTTTGTGTACTTAAATTTTCACGCATTTGTGTTGCTTTGCTCTGGGTTGACTTCACTTTACTGTGTCCAGGCTTCGTACTTGGTTTTTTGGCAGGTTGATGAGATTTCGAAGTTCCAGGATAATCAAAAGTTGTTAATTTAATTACGGTATTATCTACGTTTCGTAGTTTATTCGATTGTGCGATTTTTATGCCTGTAGCTTCTTTCTTCGATGATTCCTTCACCGCTGTATTTTCTTTTGTTGCGTCGCTTTCTGCAAATTATTTGTTGAAAAGAAAAGAAGAAGATAAGAAGAAATTATAAAATTTATCGAAATTATATAACGAGAAAAAAATATATAATTATTCGATTGCTTGAACGAGTTTTTTAAACGAGGATTATTATTTTTTTCATTTTTATTTACCTTTTCCAGGATCATCCTGATTTGAAGATCCGGCCTGGCTATCTCGAATTTGAGAAAAGAAGCTATCCAAGTATCGCGCAATCGTCTTCTCTTTTTCCCGCTTCAGATTGCCGGCTAGGTATACTTTCTTCGGTGCATCTATCACGGAACTGACTAATTTAGATGTTGAACTTTATTCCTGATCGTCGAGCGGGGGTACTTGAACTCTATCTCTTGTGCTATCAAAAAAAAAAGAAGGAAAAAAAGATTAGATAATAAAATTAGATCCTCATTCTTGATTTGGAATGAAAATTGCTGTTTATTTTTTTAATACTTGGTAATAATGAGTCGATATTAATTCAGAGATTCGTATCTAATTTTATGCGAATTATTTATCAAACCGGAATGAGAAATCTAAACGAAGAGGAGGAATCTAAATAAAGATGACTTATTCTACGTAAAAAGAAAAAAAAAAAAAAAGATCTTAATTCGAAAAAGTAAGATAAATCTGTATTGCAAATTGAACAAAAATGCCTCTCCTTCGAGATACAGTATTCGAGTATATATACTCGAATCGAGTTATCGGTTCAAATATAAACAGTTTTCATATCAAGATAGTCATGGTAAGTTTTAATTATCTGATAACATGGATCAATTTGATACAAGCGTCCGTGGAACAGTCTTAACTCCGATATCCGTGCATATTAAATGTGGCAATGATTATTTCACATCGAACAAAATGTACTCTTTATTTTTCATTCGTAAATTAGACAGGCGGAATACGCAATATTTTATTTCGTATATCGGGAGTAAAATTATTCGAATAATCTTACAATTTTAGTTTACTTTTCTTTTCAACTTTACACTTTGCCTAATTCTCCATAAATATAATTACGCGTTTACATTTAAACGTTGAACCTTCATAACCCTATCTCACTCCATCTTTTCAACAGATAAACATTCCTGCATTCGACGAACGAAATTGATTATTCAATAGGTTTGATGAAAAAAGAAAGAAAAAAAAGAAGAAGAAGAAAAAGAATTTCTTACGAAAGTCGTGGTATTTGCTTGTTGGAGAGCGAAAAAAAAAAAAAGGAAAATTTATAAATCTTTATTCTTACCTTGGTAAACATCGTAGCAGAGATCCTACGGACTTCGCATGATTCGGATAACGCGATATAAAATGTCAATTTGAAGGTCGTTCGAGTCAGGTGCAAAATCGGCCTCAAGATCGCGGGTCATTAAAGATGTTTTATCGTCCTTTCGTCTCGTTCCTCGTTTCGAGAAATCCTCCCTGAGAATTCTGATCGTGTCCGTGCACCATGGACGGATCGTTAGTAAGAAAAAAAGACAAATTCTAGAGCGTCATATATTCGCGGATAACTTCGAGCAGAATTTCCGATAGCATTCATCATCGTTGACAGGGTACCGATTATCAGCGTCCAAATATAGAACATACTTAATAATCTATGTTAAACTGTGTTATAATTGTCATACGAGAAAGCCTAGATGTAGAAGTATTACATCTTTAATAAAGTAGCACTTGTGCATATTTTTTATTGGTAATGGATAAGAAATGGATTTTGATAATATTTAATTGGAGAGTAAAGCTTGATTCACACTCAACGCCATCATGGTACCGTCAGTCACACGCGTTCGCTCACGCGTTTAATCCAAAAAATTGATCGATCGTGATTGATGATCGTGATTTCTTATCTTTAATGTGAATCAAGATCAATGGAAGAAAGGCTTATTGGCAACTTTCATGCAACTTTAATTTATTTTGTTATCGCATAAGATTTTTATAATCATCCGTAAGTTCGATGCATGGCATAGTGAGTTAATTTGTTTATTATCGGTTATAATTTTCGATAGAAGTTTCTAAATTTTTAAACGATGTCCATAGGTAAGATAAATTTTAAATTTATAGAAATACACAATTTCAAAATTTATTCAATTTATTTAATCGCTTTTGTACAAATACTTGGTAAAAAAAAGTTATTAATACTAAATATTCGAATACCTTCTATCAAATAGAATATATTATAAACAATTTGTGTATAATATTATAAATAGAGACATGTATAATTAATGTAATATGTATAATGTAAATCGTGATTTTTCGTAATAAAAATTTTGTCGGCGATGGAATATCCAATTTTATGAACGAATATTACAGGTACCATTCTCGTTATAATTTTATTGTTGCGAGGGGCCTTTTGTACGATCTTACAAAAATATCTTCAACTTTTCCTGTTTCAAATGTTTCAACACTGGGAATTTCATAGTCGTTGGACCGATGAAAGTTGGGGCAACCGTGCAAATAGAAGACAACATTACGCAATCCCGAGATTCAAACTCTCTGCTAATTTCTAAAAACTTTCTGTCTACAAAACAATGTACGTAATTTTTTTCATATTTCCGTTCACACTCGACAAATTCGGCAAATTCTTCGACAAACAACATTCACGATCCACGATTTTGAGCATAGAATTACTTATCGTTTTGTTCAAGGACGGATGGAAAATGGGAAATTCAATGAAACGCCATCGAACATCGATTAAAGACATCCATCAAATCATTTACGGACAAAATTTCCATTTTTCTTTGTATTTTTTTTCAATCTTCTCTCAAATTTCGAAATCATTTTTTATCTGTGTTGCGTTCTTTCCAGTCTTGCACGTATAACAAACACGTTCCCTTCGAAATGGAAGAGCATAAATCATCCAAGTTTCTCGACGTTCTCGATGCATTCAACAGTTCCACGCGACTCGTCGAATTCTTCACAAGATTTGGTATTGGACGAGGAATGTGTAAACGATTACCCACAAGATCAAAGCAACGATCACAGAAATGAGAAAGATGGTCTTGAGAAAATGCCACGGGCTTTCCATCCGTGATTCTGCTCGACTTGCCCAGCTCTTGCATCCATTTTTGCAAGGAATACTTCCTGGTTGCACAGGCGTCGAAGTCGCCACGTTGCTCGTTAACGGCATCACTTTTACCTCGCCTAATTCCGTTTCATCCGCGATCTGAACCTCCGTCTTCGTCAACTCGAACTTCGATGGACTTTCCATCTGAAATCATCGATAAATGATTCGAATGGTTGGTTAAATTTTTATCGAACAGAATTTGTTTCTTGCCAACAGATTACGTTATAGTATATAGAGCTAATATTGGAACAGTTGTTATTTTAATTCGATAAATGATTCGTTTTTTTTTTTTGTTTCAGAAATAAGAAATTTGTAAGAAGAGAAGAAGGCGCTTTAAAAGAATACGAAGAAAAGTATGGAAAATACTCGAAGAGTATTATAGTGTAATTCTTATTACGAGAAAATAAAAAGATATCTCAATATATTCTTGATATTGATGAGGACTTTTTAGGAGAAAGAACGAGAAAAATTAAGATATTACGTGAAGTAATCATAGCGCGCCAACAGAAAATTTGCAGAAGATTTGATTAAAAGTGGAAAAAATTTAAATAAATAGCGATTCGATTTGTCTATTTATTCGAATCGATTATATTTATGCATATAAATATTCTCTTCGATATTTTACTGGAAGCATGTGGATGAGAAAATTTATATAAGAGTGGTGAATTCTATATTCTATATAAATAAGAATAAAAAAATGAAAATAAAAAATTATAAAAAGATGTTATATATTATCGCAAAAAAAGAAGAAAATATTAATTCGATGATAAATTTTATGTCAGAATAAATATATGTAACGTAATTTTAGATTCGACGTATAAAAACAGGTTAAACCAGATTGTTGACCACAATTTCCTATTTTTCGAAACGAAAACAGTTTATAAATTGCGATGCAATGAAAATCACTTTTTTTATTCTATATCTTGTATATATCTAATGGAATGTATATAAATTGAACCGACTTTTACTTCTCGAATAAAGTTAAAAAAAGGATGGGAAAAAGAAAAACATTGAACGATATTTATAAACATTCGGTGTGAGTAAACACCGCAAGCAGAATTCTTAATAAATCGAATCTCGTATGAAATGCAACCAGCCTGACGATGCAGCTACTCCAAATTATCGATTATTTCGCAATCGTATTCAATTGTGCAGAGAAACGTACGTACCGCGTTCCCAAGGCCTCTTATCAACGACATTCTTTGCTTTTTCAAGTATTGAATTCCCAATTCGAGAAAAAGGAGGGGGGGAAAAGGAGGAGGGAGGGGGGAAATGAATAGCTCTTGACACAATTCTTGGCCAGAAGGAAGGATGTGATAAGATTTCAAGATCTTTTTTTTCTAGGATCGTAGAAATTTTTTTCTAAGATTGATGAGACGAGAAGAAAAAACAGGAAAAGAGAAAACAAAAGAAACATCGTTCGCATGAAAATATAATCGATCGAAGGTCACGAAGTGAATGCACCGAGATATTGAAAAGGTGAAAGGGGATGGAGTGGGGAAATTACATGTATCTCTGGAATCCGAATCTTGGAAGGAAATAAATCTTGCTCGGGCTTTGATCTCGTTCCATACACCAGGCCCATCATGCTGGTGACCTGGTTCAGATACGGATAATCCCATATGGATCCGGGTGATGGCACGATCACCATCTGTCAATGATATTACGGAATCGTTAAATTAATCGAATTTCGAAAATGTTTTTTCCATATCGAGTATAATGATAAAATATTGTATTTAGATTAAATTAAGATAAATCAAATCAGACTTATCATGAATTTTATTAATTAAAGGCTAATCGGTATAATTGCCGATTAGAAGCGCAAAATTATTGGACAAATTTATTTAAACATTCTCCACGATATACTTCGTAAAATATAATTTTTTATTATTTTATTAAAGAATTTTATTCTTTAGATACTTTTGTACAAAAAATTTTTGATAACTTTCACTTAATTCTACCATTATTAAATTATCAACCAAATAAACGAAATAGAAATGAATGGTGTCTAAAAATATTAGTATAGTATTTTCGAAACAAATGTGAAAAGGTTGTATATAAATTGATCGGGTTAATGACTTGTCTGACCTTACCGAGAGAATAGTCTGCGTATAAGTAATTTATTACATTTATTTATGACTTTGAGAAAAATTATTTTTAATTATTTTTTTTTTTTAGAAAGATAAAATCTAAATTTTACGATGAATATGTAATATATGTTCGCTATAGAAGACGAAAAAAGGTAAAGGAAAAAAAAAAAAAGAAAGAAAAACAAGATGTTCTTTAAGATAAAAATCGCGATTAGATCAGACACTCACGTTATTAAACGCGTATCCATACTTCCTATGACAATTTCCATCACCGTTCATATTTATGACCAACTGGATGATGTTAGTCACATTATATCGCTATGTAAATCGCTGACAAAGAAAAAAACTTGATGTAACAGTATTATCAGAATGTTTAATCGGAATTTTTAAATTTTTAAAATATAATCTTCACAAACACACGTTTCTGAGACGTTCAACCCGTTCATTCGAGGCGAGAAAGATTGTAGTTTATTTGCGTGCGACACCGAAGGAACTGACTAGTTACGTCGAGTCGGGGCTCATTATCAACCTTTATCAATCCCGACCCCCTGATCTCTTATTATCGAACTACTCTCGTGTGAATGCCGATCAAATGCCACTAATCGGCTCATAAATCGTTTAGAGGAAGTTCGAAGCCTATCATTTCTTTACGTTTCTTTCCTTTTTAAATAATACGATGAGTTAAAAAAAAAAAGAGAGTAGCATCAATATTTTTATGGCATGATAATATCTAATATTAAAAAGTTCAATATTTTTTAATTTTTTACTTAACTAAACCTTTTCGTTTCAATAGCATTTATATCTTTTAATTTATTTAAATGCTATAATCAAAAGTTAAATTTTTTTTTAAATATTTTGATAAAGTTATCAAAACTTGAATAATCATTCATATAAAGTTGCGAGTATTAAAAACTTGATACGAAAATTCTAAATTTATAGATTGATAAAACGATTTTCAAAAATTTGAAAAATTCAAAATATATAATGCTTTGAATAAAATATCAAAATTGAATAAAGTATATATAAAAAGAATTTCATGTTATTGAAGTACGAGAATTGTTACGTGAGCAAATGCGCAACAATTCGAGGATGCACCAGCAATGATGATATGTACGATACCTTGCGTAATCTGGCGAGGCTCATGTTTTCAACAGGTAATCGTAAATCTCGTGAAAGAGAATCAAGAAATAGAAAAGCCGGATATAAAAATAAAATGTTGTTATGAATGATCACATTAAAATTTAAATTCCATAAAATAAGAAAGTATTGCTCGATGACTGATACAACAACAAATTGAAGTTTGTCGAAGAATAATTCAGAAATTTTGTATACTTCTTTTCTTTTCTTTTCTTTTTTTTTTTTATTTCATCATAGATCGATTTCTTATTTTTTATTGATTCGACTTCATTGGCTATGATTCAATGAACTCCGATTAATTATTAGAAATGAAATTTTTTTCGAACGAGTAGGTGAAAGTATAGTAAGTAAGGTTGTATCTAAATCGACGAACGAAAGTAACTCGTTTTCAAAGAGGCACAAGGCTACCACTCAACGACGAATAAATGTACTTGTCGATGTTTAATGTTTTTGTGATCACACATAATCTTTTATATATATTTAATTTTTGGTGAAAGAATAAAGTGAAATAAGTGAAATAATAAAAAAACATTTTAAATATTGCATCGATAATTTCTTTTTTTTCTAATAAAACACAAATAATAGTAATATTATAATTATCATTTTATAATTATCATATTCGAAATTATGTATAGTACAAGGTCGTTTACATAAATAAGTCGTTCACATTGAAAAAAACAATCATAAAGATAATATTTCTAAAAAATTATAAGCCTTGAATTTTGATAGTATTTACAAATTCATTTGCATAAATTTAATTAATTGAAGCGTTCGATATGTTTTTATGTTTTTAAAAAAATATTATCCGAAGATCTCGTTGATCAAGCAAAGCGAGACCAGTTTCTATGGAATATATGTATATGTATTCTTACCTGTTGTAAATGCCAAGTATGCTGAAAGAATTTCTTGAAACACTTCATGCTGATTGTGACATTTCCCCACGTTTGCCAATCATTGTATTATCACCACCACTCAATTATCTAGTTATTACCAGTCTATTCTTAATACACTTTACAATTCATGAATTGCTGCTCTTAACTAAACATGACATACTTCTACATGACGTACCTCTACATAATTAGATCATTTATTGACTATAAAATGAAATGAAAATCTTAAAATTTTTCAACATTTTGTTTTATCTTAAATATTGATTAATTTTGACACTTGCAACTGTTCCATATTTTAATTGTTATTTTAATAGATGATTGGAAATTAAATAAAATTAAATAGAAGTATTTTATATAATGATAAGATAGTCAGATAAATATAAAATACAACTGCATCTATACGACAGGCGAAAGTTTTGAAGCGTACGCGACGGTTCGCGCTCGACAACTAATGAAGTTTGTACCGATAGCGGTAGAAATTGTACGGAACGGTTAATGCTGCCTTAAATGTATTCATTCATCGTACGCTTGTCATTTATAATATGTAAAGAAATAACAATATTGTTTCATAATGTTTTTTTCAGATAGCGAACAGAGATATCAGATTCGTTATAAATAATATAAAGTGATAATTTAGTTATCATAAATATCATAAATTATATCAAAATATGATATTAAAATAAAAAAAAAACTAGAAAAAATTAATAAATAATAGAATATGAACTTTAGAATATTAATTTTTTTTTATATGCATATAATGTATTTTTTAATATAACATATTTTTTAATATTAAATTATGGAAATATATATTATGAAATAAGATTATAAATAATGTCTATACAAAAAAATATGGGATAAAATATAATAAATTAAATATTTTTATTTTATTTTAATTGTATCGTATATATTAACACATCATATACATATCCTTTATAATTTTATATAAATTATAATATTAAAGAAAAAACAATTCAATAATTTCACTTGAATGAAAACCTATTTTTTAATTTCAAAATTATTAAACGAGATTTTACTTATTTCTTTTTCATTACGAAATTCTGCTTTATCTATAGCTGATTGCGGACTTCCTGTATATCGTAACCAATTTTTCCTATAATACAAATATATTGAACAAAAATAATCGATTAATATATTTAAAAAATTTTTTAAACATTAAACTTACATCTCCTCTATTTTATTTTTTTCTCCTTCGAGGCGACCTATAACTGTACCTTTATCAGTATTCATACACCAACCTTTTAAACCTAACTCGTTGCCATGTTTTTGAGTATACTGTATTAATAAAAACAATAAATTATTTAAGGTTAGTTTGAATATTTTATCGATAGGAAACTGATTTACCGATTCACAAATACAAACATAAGCATAAGCATTATAGTTATAATTAAAAATACAAAAAATATTATCCTTTATTTTAAATTAAAAATACAAAAAAATATTAGATGAACTTGATTTTCAATTTAAAATATCGATATATATATTTATTCATTGTTAGTAACTTTTTCACCTACCAGATGTCACTTCTATATCAAATTGTAAAATTTGCGTTATTTCTTCGTGATTTGTATTAGTTATTAATTGTTAATTAATGCATGTTACTTACTTTTCTAAAGAATACACCTTTAAAAAAGAGAATCTAAAATTAATATCACAATTTTGTTAAAAGACAATATTCATTTACCTTGTACTCTTCCAAACACTTCGAAGTCAACACCGATTAATTGTACCATTATTATATTGATATTTTGAGATGTTATCAGTAATTACGTTGTAATGAAAACGAGAAAATAGAAAACAATAATCTCAAGATATATCTTCGTTAACATTCAATCATTATTTGGAAAAAAATCTGAATGTGCGTATGTTGATTTGTGAAACGTAATTGGGTAGATGTCGCTACTTAAGATTCTATCAGCTGTTCTAGCTAGTTAATAGCGGTATCCTTAGAAACCATTTTTTATATATTTTAAAAAATTAAATATAATTTGAATATTAAATAAATTTGATAAGAATGTTATAAAAATAGTTCAAATTTTTTAATAAATTAAATTAAATTCAAATTGATTAATAGTAAAAATATTATGTTTATTAAATGGAAATAAATGTTACGATCTATTCAATAAAAAATCTATTCAAAAAAATAATACAATTGTAAAATTAATTGAAAAAACAATTATAAATGTTTCGAAATTTTAAAAACAGACAAAATTTCAATGGATATTGAAATTATGTATTAAAGAAAATAAAAAATTTTAGAAAAATACAAATTTAAGTGTTGTTCAATATCATATCGACATCAATAGATATCGACATGGAATGAATTCGGTAATTTCTTTTTTAAAAATTAAAAAATTAAAATTTATTTAATAATACAAATTATTAAACGAAATTTAATAATAAATTTACAATAACTGACAATATATTAAATTAAAATTAAAAGTTAATTGATAGTTTTTTTTTATTTTATTAAAATTTAGTTTTTTCATTTAAAATTTTAGTACCTTTATTTTAGAACTATACATACAGATCTGAATATCGGATTATAATGGCATTAATTATAATGTGGTTATTTGATAAAACTTTTATTTTCGAAACAAACTATACGTAAACTTCTATCAAATTTAATAATATATTTATTTTAATTTATTAATATATTAATGTCTTATGCAATCTATTAATATATTACAGAAATAAAATGGTTTATCTTATTATTATAATATCCCTAAAACAAATCAATTCACTCATTAAAAGCGTATTATAAAGATTAAATTATTTGTAAAACGTGATTGGTATTTTATTTGAATTTAAAAATTCAATTCGCATATCGGGAATTACTGTCTCGAATCGACGCTAGTATTGGTCAATGTTCTGAAGCGCGCGCAGGAACATAACAGCAAAAAAGTCGCGAAGTATAGAGGCGTATAAGTTGTCCCCACCGTCGCGTCTACGTTCAGTCTCGGGCAACAGCTAAGACGTGGTGGTTGTGTTTATGTCATTCTTCTCTTTCTGTACATGCGATTATTCTAACAAAATTTAACGAAAGTCCCTTCGTAGAGCCGGTGATCAATCTATCGTGTTATCAATATGTGCTGCGTATTTTATTCTACGTATGCCTATTGTCTTGTCGATCTTTAAAACCCTTCGAATACGGCATTACTTCGTCCATACGATTCTGCGCTATGGTAGACAATCGCGTAGGATCAAATGCACGTCGTTTCAATACAAACATTTATGACGTTTAATTAACAAAATTATCCTGTTGACGTGAGATCGTCGATCATTGGCTCGAATCGATACGAACATCGAACATACGCGATAATTCGTGTATCTGTGTACGAAAACGCGAAATACCAGTTCTGTGTCAGTCGATGAGGTTAGGCTGGCGTATTTACGCAACGAAAATTTGTGTCGTCGGTGTACGCGCACGCGATGCGGCTCTGACAGCACGTTCTATCTTCTTTTCTATATTACTGATCATACGTCACAGGACGGAACGCTCTGTGCAGTGCTTAACGCTGAATTTATTGTCGTCGTCAGTGACGACTTTGACAGCGCATCATTCGAAGTGAGGTTAATTTGGAAGGTGTGTCGTGCGTGTGCGTGCTGTAGAGAAAAACAACACGGCAATAATACGATGACGGCGATGTTAGTATCTGTGGCGGAACTGTCGAACATTTTCTTCGTGCTTGCAGTCTCGATATGCTTTTGCGGAGTCTTCTTGTTTATCATCAGGTATTTATATCATCGTATATTGTGCGTTGTTTTTTCTTTTTCTTTTCTTCTCTAAACTGTATGTATCATTTGAGCATGCTATACAATATTTATCGTTGCATGTATTTTTTTAGAAAATTATTTAGAAACATATTTGTAAAAATTGATATGAATCCATTAGTTTGCATTCTCTTTTTCATTTTATTATCTTTACAAGAAAAAAACAGTTACATACACATATGTATAATTATAAAAATAAAATTTATATATATATATATATATATCTTTATTTTTTTATAATTGGTAAATATTTATTTGTTCTCTTAAAATCAATTCCTTTATTTCTACATTTATTAATATATCTCAAATGTATCGACTTATTTAAAAGTTTTTTATATTTTTTATAATAGATCATCTATAATAGATATCAATTAAAGACTATTTTATAATTAACAGTAAGTTTTTTACAATGAATGACATGATTGTAAGTATTGTTATCAAATCGATAAATACTTGATATCATTTTACCTATCATATTTGATATCATTTTACCTATCATTTTACATATCATTTTGATAATATATAACATCTCAGATAGTATAAATTAAATTCTCATCAATGAATACTAACTTAATAATTATCTTAAGAAGTATTTTTCCATATTTTTTCCTATGTCCATTTTAATATTTAGCATTTCTGGGAGATCATTTATTTAAAAAATCATTATATTGATTAATTTTCAAAATTTAAAGAAAGAAAATTTAAGATAGTCAGTGATATTTCATTACACAACAATAAAAATTTACAGCAATAAAAATTATTTATTTATCAGAATTATATGATATATTTAATAATTTTATATGATACTTTAATAAGAAGTTTTAAGAAGAAGTTAGATGTACCTTTTGTGATTTATTTATTATAGTAAAATTTTTATATTTATTATATTATGTTTTTGATTAAAAAATAATTTTAATAATGAAATTAAATTCTGTTTTTTTTTTATTTGATTCAAGATGTTAAGGTTAAAATTTCATTTCTTATATTCCAAGGTAAAATCAATGGAATAAATGTTATTATGAGAGGATCGTAAAAATGGTTGATAAATTAGCACTTTCAGTTTAGCAGTAGTAAAAGTGTGCCATAGGATAGAGGACATAATAGTTAAGAACAGCTGTTTAAACACAGAAAATCATGAAAATTTTCATTCTTATGAGTAGCTTATATAAAAAGTTATACGAAATGGCTTAATCTTATCCAAAATATAAATTGAATTAAATATTTTCGAGGGGAAAAAAAAAGAAGGAAATATTAGAACGATTTTATTTAATTAAATTATCAAAATTAATGACCGATGAAAAGTTTGATTACAAATTTTTGCTTGCCAAATTGTACATTCTTATATTTTTTCGAAGAACACAAAAACAAAAGTTTTGTTTCGAAAATTTTTGTAATCAGATTTAAAAATATATAATTCCAAATATTTTCATCTTTAATATAATTGATTTAAAATATTCTGATGAATAAATGATCTAGATAAAAAGTATCATTGTTAATCATGAGACTATATATACTTATTTTAAGAATAATTTTTTATGTTTTAAAGAAAAAAATATGAAAAATGGAATATATTAATAATTAACGATTTATCTACTTTGAAACTAGAATTAATAATTTGTTTTGAAATTAAAATCAAATCAGATGCATAATTCATATATTTAATTTACATTTCACATATTTATATATTTCTATATGTACTTCTATGAAGAAAGAAAATATTTTTTGTTTAAAAAGCGAAAAATTATTATTGCAAATTAATTTCTCATTTATTTTCGTATCAAAGTTCAAAATAATTAAATGAATGGTAATATAAGATTAATTAAGTTACTCTTGTTTTATCTATGATTAAAAAGTTCTTTGAATGTTAGATATTGTATAATATATTCTAATTCGCGTACTCGAATCTATGCGTTATTACATTGCAACATCGATGATTTGCTAGTTTCGTCGATCATTTGACTTTTTTTTCTGAAAATGATTTCTGTGTACTTTCGTAGAAATTATGCAACTCGCTGGAGACGGTTGATCAAACCGTTATTATCTTGCGGTATTCGTTGTTGCTTGTTCAATGTATTATTTATACGTTGTTGGAAATAACAGACCAACTAAAAAATTACCGGAAAATTGTGAATCTTTATAGTATGTTTGAATAACAATATATTAGTTGATTCAAAAAATATAAATAATGTTATTTTCTCAAATTTTTATCGTTGCATAGTTCGATACCGATAATAAATCTTTATCATAAAAAAACGTAGGATTCTTGTCGATTTAATTATTTTTCATTTACAATAGTGCAAAGTTTATTAGATAATTTTCTTTGTTAATATTACTTTGATTAATTTACTAATTGTTATGAATCTCTTGACTCGTGATTTATCAAGATAGGAATTACAATTAGTATTTGATAAAAATAGATTCATTGAATTGCATGCAGTAATTAAATTTAGTTTGAACGCTAATTTTAGTTCTAATTCATGAATAATTTACATAAATGTCTGATAAATTATACATAAGATCAAGAGGTTATTGTGTAATGAAATTAAAATATAAAATTAAATAAGTTTAAATAAAATCGAAACGGAAATCAAACCGAAAGTTGATCTTTCTCAAATTTCAGTTGGAATAGCTCTAAAATATCTAGTTGAATTAATGGCGGGCCCAAATCCAGAAGCCTTATGTCAATAAACCGTTAACACACTTACATGAAACGTGCGATTCACTTATTTGAAAAGAGAAAGCCGCGTTCTGAAATTTCAAAGCTGTACGGTTTACTTCTTTGCTTCGCCTAAAATAACTTGAAAACTGTACTTGAATTTTAAATGTTCTTTGAAACGAATCTTTACATCATTTAATATTGTGTTTCTAAATTGATCAATTTTTCAGAAGTTTATTGAAAAATATTTAGAATTATTTTAATAGAGAACGTCTCATTATTTCGATATTTTTTTTTTCTCCATCATACGCCAAGAAATAATTTACAGCAATTGATGTTGCGTATACCGTGCTTATATACGTTCTCATGGTCACGAGGTTATTGGCATATACGATCATTCGCACATTAATTCATTCCAAATCATGAATAACGTAATTGATTCGATTATTTTAAATATCGAAGGATGTATGATCGTAATTTTTCCAAATATTTATCGTTAATTTTTATTCGGACAAGATCTATAAAAATAAGATGTTATGTTAAATTCTTTTTTATCAAATTTTCAAAGAAAAAAAATTAGATCATGATTAGTACAACAATTATTTATAATCAAAAATCATTATTTTTATAAAATTTATATAGTTTTCGAAATAAGAAAATAAATTTCTTTTTTTAAAGAAAAAAGAATTCGACGTTAGAACGATAGACTTTTCTTTCAGAATTATTTTATCGTAAATTTTATCTATTCGATCTGTTATATCATTTCGAAGAAAAAAGTAAAAGGAAAATGAGAGAAATTTATCAGAAATTGGTACATAATTTTCAAAACCGTTAACTCGTACGTGCTGCTGAAAAAAAAGATAGTATACTGTTATTTCTCGAATCACCGAATCGTCTCGCGTTCAGGTTTTGCATGCCTACACGTAGGACACTCTCGTTTTATACATGGACAGAATCTCCTGTGTCGAGAGTGAATTGAGCATTAATTGTTAATTTTAGAGAATAGATCAAACTTCAAATAGTGAATTATGAGTTAATTACGCGGAACCAGGGAATATCATTAGAATAATTAATGTTAATAATTACTTAACATTATTAATTCGTACATTTCATTTCATTGTCTCGTTAATTATTTCCTTCATTCATGTCAAATTAATGTGTCATCCGACAATTAACAATTAAGAAAAGAAGAATATTAATTAGAACTTTCTAAAATTATAAATTAATATTGATATATATTTTCGAAACTTTCTAGTTTGAAAGATTGGGAATTTTGAAAAATTAAAAAATTTGAAAATTAATCTTATCGACAAAGTAAAGCATCTATTATACAATAATTAAAATTGAAATTGAAATAACTAAAAATGATTAAACGAAGAATTAATTTCTCTAATTTCTTTTTGCAGAAATATGATCGTACTTCGCATTCACGGCGATGAATTAATGTTTGGAGGGAGTGGAACTGTCATGACACATTCGCCACGTATACCTCAAATGGAAATGATGAAGGTTCACATTCCCTTCACCTTCAAGCTTCACGAAAGTTTCAAAAGCACTTATACCGGTGAGTTTTCCCCCAAATATATTCCCCTTATTTCTCTTTTTTCCCCCCTTTCAATTCCCCTTTCTTTCTATTCACTTCTTCCAATAAAATTTTCCAAGATTTTGGGGAAAATCCTCGTTCACAATTTTTTTTCGCATAAACGCAAATAGAAAATTGAAAATCGATATACTATTCCAACGCAGGATACGCAATAATTAAAACATATAAATAGATATGCAATAATTCGATAAAATCCCATCTCATATATGCAAATACGGGAGAATACACGGATAGGTAATTGAATATTCAAACAATCGAATATATCTACAAAGGAATTGAAAACCGATCAATTGAAATTCGAATCGTTTGTATATCTCCTTAAGAACGAGGAGATATTCTATCATCCATGATTCATTATTCGTTTATTAACATTCTAATTAAAAACACCGATGGAAGAAAGAGAGGGAGAAAAACTCGTTCCTTCGACAAACGGATCGGAGATCGTATCTCGTACAATTGACGGTATAAACGCATAGACGTGTCTCGCCTTTGTTTCGTCTAATTTTACGGATTAGTATTCGTTGGCGTTTGAACGATCATCGATCAAAATTCACGCGTCGTTCGAACCCCGTCGGGCTCGTTATAAGGAATATTCCTTTACGTTTCGACTCTGTTACGTCTCTCTAGAAGTCGTATCCCTCCTGTTTACGAATCCGGCTATCATCGATGATTCCTATCCTTTAACAAATCCTTTTCAAATTTCTCCCCTTTTCCAAGAATACGCGTTATATTTCGCAAGTTTTGTCGCCGGGTTTATTAACTCGAAAAGAATAGTAGGACACTCTTCGTGTACGATTCGATCTGTACGGTCGAAAGTAGGTTACAGACAACGTTGAAGTGGAAGAAGAAGAAAAAAATAAGAAGAAGAAAAAGAACGATCTTCCACTTCGTAGTCGATTGTCGTAATTGACATGCAGGTGTGAAGGCACTCAAAGTTACGAAACGTTACCTTGACCGCTTGGCCAGGTCATTGTGAATCATTTAACCGGAGAATAATTAATTCCGAATATCGGATTCGAATCTCTCTCACGTGATGTTTTTATTTATTTACTCATTTTTTTTTATTAAAAAAGGCATCCCGCTTATTATTCAAAACTACGTTTTGCTGTTAAATATGTATTAAATAATTATAATGGAATTATACGCAGAAACATAAAGCGTTTCTTCATCATTCGAGTAATCATAATTTATTATACGGTTAATTCGTTTTTCAAATTTTTATAAACTCTGAAAAATTTAATTCGAAAAATAAATAATTACCAAATCGAATTTTTAAAGCATTTTAAAAAATGAATGTATTGGCGCAACAGTTCAATTCTCCGCGTATTAATTCTATTTCATAAAAACTGGCATTATATTTTTTAATATTCTCATTATGAAACAACGTCTCTTCCACTGATAATTTGCATTTACATTTGGATTGATACATATAGAAAAGAATACACCGAGCGAAATATGCGTAATATATATATATATATGCAAATATCGCTTACATCGTAATTGTGCCGGTAAAAACTATCTTCTCCCTCCGTAATCACGTTTTATTATGCCACGGATGATTTATGCTCAACACTCGACGACCTTCGATAAATTCATTAAACCATGCATATCCACGGGATAGCGAGCATGTTTGTTAGGGTTTGCCTCTGTTAACCTTGTGGGTGTGCCTTGGATTTTATTCGAACGGTGCCACGGACTAGGCCACGAGTATAACGAGCACGTGTTTCGTTCTTAATGAAAAATCGATTAATCACAATGATTAATACAATTGATCGTATCAAAGTATCAAAATTAATTTCCGACGAAATTTTTTTAGCAAGATTCCAAGAAATCAGATCGAGAAAAATTACAAAACTCGTCTTTGAGAATCAATTATTAATTTATCAGGAATTAAATTTTTGCCTATCAACGGAGATAGGCAGAGAAATGGACGTACATCGGAAAGAGATAATGTCGTTTGAAAAATTGGTAATTTGCCT
Source organism: Apis cerana (assembly GCF_029169275.1). Taxonomy (NCBI): domain Eukaryota; kingdom Metazoa; phylum Arthropoda; class Insecta; order Hymenoptera; family Apidae; genus Apis; species Apis cerana. The sequence continues at coordinate 8,366,975 of NC_083861.1, forward strand.
GATCTTCGAAATGCGAATTATCAATTAACTTTGTATGGAAATTATTAAATATGGATATCATCTTTTTACAAATTATTCCACGGTATCATTTGGCGCGATCTATTGCACGGAGGAAAAGGTGTACGTTCTCTTTTGTTAATTCGCAATGGCGAAGAACCGTGAGAACAACTCGTGGAAACGATGGATTTTTCCGGAGGTGGAGGTTACAAGGGCAGAGTATTTTTGAATTCCAAGCTCGTAGGCACAAAGGTGACCATGTAAAAGTGTGAGGGTCGGTCGCGGAGATTCAGTCTCGTTCATCGAGGACAGCATTCATATGTTCGAATAAACGAATGTTACGTAAGTTACGTGACAATAGACGAAACAATCGATCCAGGCATCGTTAATAAAACAACATCATCGATTATTATGATATAGACATCTCTCATCTTTGATAATTGCTATCTAAATAGGATTTCTCAATCGTTCCTTTCGTTAACGTGCTACGATAAAATAGATTATTAATCGAGATGCTGTTGTAACAGCTAATGATAACAGTTAACGACATTGTTTAAAGATAGAATCGTGATGGCAAATGATGTTTCTCAATCCTCTTATCTATTCGAATAATAGATGAATAATAGATGAATAATATGGAAATTTTTTTCGAGTCGATGGTTATCGTTATAATGTGTAATACTTTACGTATAAACAAAATTATCGTTAATAAACTTTATTGGAGATTTCATATCAAAAACTCAACAAAGAGTATCGTAACAAACTTGAGACCAGAATATCTGTATCTTTCCTATCTAATATTTCCTATTAACATTTGATCTTTTCTTTTTTTTCGCCTTCGAAAATGGAACTGTACGAAAACTGTACGAGATAAATTTAATTTTGTATTTCGCAAAAAAAAAAAAAAAAAGAAGAAGAAGAAGAAAAAGAACAAAAGTTTAAATTTTCCATCAACGGAGTCAATCGTCCGTTCGATTGATAATAAAGATCGGTCAGAGAGGAACGATGCCCTTGGTATTACAAAAATTCTCAGGAATCTTTTCTCATGGATCGACCGATCATTGATCGACGTTATGCGTGTCAAGTTCACCGACTCGTTCGAAAACTTACTTAACAAGCGCGTTACGAGATATAATAGACGAAGGCGAGGCGAAAGTGAACAAGAATCGAAAGCTCATTCACGTAGCCTGGTAGCATTTTACCGTGCAAATATCTGCCTGAGTGTAGGTGAACACCCGAGAGCATTCCTGGCCTCATTGTGCAACATTGTAATCGCGATTGGATCGAGAGAGAGAAGAGCTTGTGGTCCAGGTTACGAAAGGTTAGCCGACCGGTTACGCAATCGTCGTGAGTCGATTGCAAGATTCCTTCGACGGGAGAAATACTTTTACAGTTGACTGTCTGACTGGGCTCGAGACAAGATCCTCTAGCCCTCCTTTAAGACGCTTGTTAAATGTATTATCGTTTTCGAAACGGACTCCATCGAAAAAAAACACTCCATCGATAATTAATGCCGCGAGACGAATCACTTGTTGCTTGCTTGCTAAACTATAATCTTTTGTTGAATTGTATTTTAAATTCTTTTGTTTTTCATTCTTCTTCTTTTTTTCTTTTTTTTTCCTTCTCCCCCCATTCCTTTTTTACGCCCTTGAATAGCACGGATGAGGTAATATGCAGCTAGTCGCAATAATCGGAAACATTTTCATATACCTTGTGCAAGTTTTTTTTTCCTTTATTTTTTTTTTTTTTTTTTTGTATCCTTGAATATTTCAGACGAGGTAATGGGCTACAAGCAATCAATCGCTTAAAAATCTTCGTATGATTTATGTATAGACGTTTTCATTGAAATCGAAATTTTCGGAATTTAACCGAATCCCTTTGTAAAATAGCATACGAAGATTATTGTGATTAGCTGTGTGTTTTTATGGTAATGATAAAAACACGTAAAAATATAAAAATTTAACTATGAATAGACTTGTAAACCTTGTTGTTCTTGTTCTTGAATCTTAATATGAGTCAAACAACCTTGTCCCCATATTGTTTGATAAGTTTAGAAAGAATAAGTTTGGAGGACATTTTTCATGAATCATCGACATCGATAAAATAATATTAAATTTATTCTTTTTTATTATTATTATTTTTATTTGTTTGCTCCTAGTTTAGAAACGTGAACGAGGCGAATACGAATCGAACGATAAAAGTTATCGAACTCGCAATTTATCTTAGGATTATCAAGGTGTTTTTTGATTAATTCAATACACGATCTATCTTTCCTTCATTTGTTATTCATCTTTGTATATATGCATGCATATATTCTTAAGAACCAGTTCTAATATCATGCGAACGTGACACTCACGATTTTATTACAATATCACGTATTCAAATACGATATCGTTATTAGAAAACTATGCCGTATATGATTATAACATTTCACATCCATCGCGTAAAAGTATTCTTGTTTTCCCCTTCTTTCGTGCCATCTTTTCCTCCTGTTTTCATTCTGAACATTTTTCGCTTCTTTTCTCTCTCTCTCTCTCTCTCTCTCTTTCTCTCTCTCTCTCTCTCTCTCTCTTTCCTTCTTCATCTTATTAAAGTGGGAAAACAATAAATAAAAAATTTTCCGTGATTCATCATTATTGAAAAATCTGTTATGTTACGTGTTAAAATAATAGATGCATTACAATAACTCATTATACAAATCAAAGGCAAAACGTCTTCGTAATAATACAACAACAGTAATAATAATAATAATTGAATCATCAGAAAATAAAACTTCGCGTCGATTTTAATCCGTCTTAACATTTTGCTTGTCTGTAAAAAAAAAATTTGATGTTATGAAATTTTACAAAAGGAATTTTTTTTTCGGAAAAAGAGAGAAGAACAAATAAGAACAAATTAATTACCCAAATATAATATACTTCTTCTAATCGTCATGCAAGTCAATAATAATACAACTTAACAAGCCCTTAACGACGTTCATCCTTCCCTCAATTTTCCACTTCCTTTTTTACCGTCTCATTTTCCCTTCTCAATTCCCACCCACACGAGCAACACACGATCTTCGCGTAAACAGGATATCTCGCTTTCAGAAAATTTTTCTACTACTCGTGCGACTATTGTAGCGTGGCGTCGCTTATAATGCAACATCCTGTCGAATCATTGCTTTTGTATTACGTAAAAAGCCGCGATATATACCAGTAGAATGAGAGAGAGAGAGAGAGAGAGAGAGAGAGAGAGAGAGAGAGAGAGAGAGAGAGAGAATGCATTATGGTATCTTTTTTTCTTCCTCCCTTTTTTCTTTTTTTCTTTTTTTCTTTTTCCTTTTTTAGTCTTTTTATCATCACTGTTCCTGGTCAATTGCACAGAAATGAATCCGGCGACTACAATTACCCTCGCGAACGAGCACTCGGACCTCCTACTTTCATTCTTGTTCCCATAATGTATAATAGCCGGCCGCATTGTTGTAGAAAAGAAATTGGACTATTCTCGTTTTATTCTCGGTTCGAAATAAATTCGTTTTTTTCTCTCTCTTTCTCTCTCTCTCTCTCTCTCCCCTCGGCTCTTTCCGTCTGTTTGTCTTTTAATCGTTTTATCGAATAAATAATAATTGAACGACTTGAGTTTTCTTAAGTTTTGTTTGCGAATGCACTTGGTGTCAAATACTTGTCGAATACTACTTGTACGAGCAATGTAATGTTCGTATATAATGCTTTGAGATCGATTTGCTTATTATTATTTTTTTTAATCGTTGAATAGATTTTTCATCGCTCATCGTAGAAGGATAAACTATGCACGATGCCCTTGAAATTTTAAATTACAATCGCGTCGATTCAAGATTCTCCTCCATTCGACACGTCCAGCCACATGAGGAATCGATTTCGATGTCGGTGATCGAAGCAACACGGTTAACCGTCTATTTTAAGATATCGAGTTATGCTATGTAAATATTCCTGTGCACGCGCAAGTTTAATCCGTCTCTTCTTTTCGAGTCGTTTATTCGTTGCAAATCGAATAATAGATGAAGGGAACAGAGGAAAAAGGATATCAGGAGGATATCTAGGAAATCTAGGAAACGCTTTGTAACGGGAATGTCATCACGGTGTCGTTTAAAATAACGGTGTTCGAAACATTGTCTCTCATAATACTTGCTTGCTATTATTTGAATTGGTCCGTCCAAGAAATTATTGAAATTTATAGTCATCTCAAAATCGTAATTTTGTTATATTGATTAATTTGCGAGTTGCTTGCGCAATATTGATATAATCTCACGAGCAAATGAAGAGAAGATCTAAAATCGATATAAAAAATAAAATTAGGCGTTAGATTCGGTGAAACAGGTCAAAGAGATAAAAAAATAAGTTCAAAAAAATAAAAATAAAAAATAAAAGAAGGAATGGCAAACAGAATGGCGCGAACGAGAGAAATTTATGCAAACTTGCTCAAGGCATCTTTTTACACTTACATGTCCCGTTGATTCTCCATGCAAGAGTTTCTTCTTTGTAAAATAAGAAGCGTACACTAACTATTTTTGCAACTCGTTCCTAGTCTTTTTTTTTTTTTTTGCACGTTTATTCCGTACAAATATTTAACGCAATCTACGTTGAATCGAATTTGGTGTCCTCATCAAAATTTTAATATTCCGCGAATATTATCATCTAGACATCTGGTTTTGTGTGGCGAGAACGATAAACAGGATGATAAATTGGGAATGGATTTTTTTCTTTAATCAATGATAGATATTGTCACATATCTCGCGTAATTAATTTACGATAAAGAATTATGAAAAAAAATTATTTTTTACGCATATTAAGTAGATATCATTTACATCATATCTTTTATGTTTATCTATATTTATCTGGAAAGATTGGTTTTGAAAGAAATCAAAGTTCGAGTATCTCGTTTTACAAGTTTTAATATATCACGCGTCTCGCGGTAGATTTATATGCTTAAATCTAGAATATAAAAATAAGAATCGTGGAAAAAAAAAGAAGTAAGGGACATGTCGCGATAAATAATATGTGTAATAAATGTAATAAACGCATGTTGACATTTTATGTATTATATCATAGATAGATTGTATGCATGGTAAATATTATTTACCATATCGGCGATAATAAAAGAGATTCAATCGCAGTATAAACGTGTCAACATTGTGATGATTCGCGTCACGTTTCTTGAAAATCAACGAGGATCGGCGAATGAATGGAAATCGGACAAAAAAACCCAAGTTGTTAATCTTGTTATTATAAATGCAAGCTGTAAATTGCACGGAGGAACAAGTTTTAAAAATGGGAAATGCGACGCACGATTGTAAATGAGAAGTCGAGTGGTTGAAACAATTAGTAGCTACGGTTCGTTTTCGCGTGTATCGTCGTGCAAACGTCTTCACTTCTGGAAGAACTTAAACGGCCAGCAACAATGAGAATAAAAGCTTTCACGTTTTATGGCCGTCCGTTTACAATCGACTTGTCTCCCTTTTGTCCCTTTCATTCAAATGAGTTTCGAGAGTCATAAATTTTCATAATATTAACCTTAGTTTTATGACTCCAAGGATTAATTTGTTTGAAGTTTCGTTATTCAACGCGGTACATATTTGAAGAAGCGTAGAATATATTTGATCTGGTATTTTGAACGAATAGAAAATTATTCGCTTGGCCGAGTAATTTTAGTTTTCATCGAGCTTTACAGCATTTCGGGTATATAAGTATAAATGCTTAAGATCTTTCGAGGATCTTTTTCTTTTGTTTTTTTTTCTTTTTTTTTTGTCATGTCGGCTCGAAAGTATTAATTCAAATATAAATATCATTTTTTAAAAAAATTTTCGGTCTTAAAATTTAATTCTAATCTAGCATGAATAAATAGATTCGTAAAAGTACATAATGAATTACTCGTCATTCAACATCGAACATTAATCGTAAAATACAGGAATTTGTAAATAATTGTAAAAATCTTGCATCGTCTAGAAAAAAAAAGAAAAAAAAAAGTAAAATAAAGATCACATGATCATTCGTAATAATTCTTTCTCATTAACAATTTTTTTCGTTCCTTTGAATGGACTTTTTAATTTTCGTTGCAAGGAAATTTTTGTAGAATGTTAATTAAAATCTAACTTAATCTTGATATAATAACAAAATATAAAACAGCAAATAACACGTGGCAAATATTAATAAATAATAAAATGAATTTCAATTCAATTCTACTTCGTTTACAATAAATTCTTGAATTATCAGTTTTAATATACTGATATTATAATGAAACAAAGAACTCCGCCATTGCAAAAAGTCATCCAAATCCAAGCCACTTTGTTAAAATGCGATTCAATTTCAAAAGATGAAGATGATTAAAAAAATAATAAAAAAAAAATCATAAATAAATAGATAAAATGAACGAAAGAAAGGAAAAACGTACTATTATTGTTATTGTTCCTCGATGACAAATTACAGTTCATTTATCATTTTCATGAAGTAATCGCTTCGTGCGACTAGACACGCGATTGAAACGAACGATTACATGTAAGCAAGAGTACATCAAGAAGCCGGCTTCTCCGCGAGAATATTTCGACATCGAGGCTCAAGGCTAGAAACTGTTACACGTATGAACGAACAATCGCCGATTTGGATCGGTTTTGTTCCTCCCTGTCACGATCGGAACAAAATAGAACAAAGAATATTTCACCGATCGTAAAGTATTTCGTGCAAAATGGAACAAAAAGTGCTTGCCTACGTGACTGTAGGTATCCAGGCAACAATCCAATAGAACAATCAAGGTCACTGGAAATGAATATAGGGTGTTCGTGCGATTCTAAGCATACTTTTTATCGTGACATTTGCATGATATTTCCATTCTTTATTCGTGGAATTGGAGAGATATCTTATCTTTTGCAATTTAATCATTTCTGATATGTGATTTTCTTTGCAAATTTTGACGTTTCTTTACTACTAAGAATAAGAACGAAGAATAAGAGAGAGAATGTAGAATGGATAGTGGATGAACAAGGCGAGAAATGTATTTAATTTGTACAATGTAAAGCTTATCGTCGTATGATTCGTTTGATCAAGCGACTTCGTGATTTTCTCAAGGTGTTGTACGAAATGATGCGGAAAATTAAATGTAGAAAAAAAAAAGTTCAAAAGAATAAGTTAAAAAATTATTGGAATGCATTTAATTTGGGAGCAATTTTAAAAAGAGCAAAGCATTTTTATTGCGTTCATTCTTGGAACACTTGAAGTAAGAAAGTTAAGCTAACTAAGAAAGTGAATCATGATTGTAGCTCGAGAGACTGCTCACGGTACATAATAACCCATTGGCGAGAACGAACAAAGAGGCAAAGATACTGTCGATGATGTTAGCAAAGAGAATTGAAGAGGATACGAGATGGTTAGAAGTAAGAAACCACCTGTGGCGCAATAAAACTCTTTATCGGAACAATTTTAAGCAAGTTTGTACGCGAAACTACTATATTTCTCGAAGTGTCGAGAAAAAAGGAACGTTCTGTCACGTATCGAGTCTCGTTTCGATTTTACAATCGATCCATTGAGGAAAACTTCGGTGAATCAGTTCTACTATTTTCGTTTAGATCTATATCGATTCGAAGAGCATGCACATGCGAGCAAGAAAAATGATGATAAAAAAAAAAGAAATCGAAAAATTACGAATGAAAATTAATTGGAATGGAGTGATGAATGAGATTACTTATAAATTATCGTCAAGTTGATTGAGGAAAATTTAATTTCGATTCGATCGTTTTAGTATCTTCGACTCTATTTTTATCGTTCGCTACTCGTGAAGTGAAAAAGAGAAATAATTTCACAATTTTCCTGTGTATTACGGTAATCGTGTTTGCACTCGGCTAGAACTGTATGCAGTGTTTGTTTCGTAAACGAACGAGACGGATATATGCACGCGAAATGATCCGATTTCCACAAACAGTTAATGCAATCAACCGAACGAATCTGCTTGATTATGCAATATTTGATAATCGAATAGTTTCATATCACCGTTCTTTGAATCGTTTTGAATATTATTCTTTTTCTTTTTTCTTTTTTCTTTTTTTTTACATTTGTTACATTTTATTACAACAATTGATTGCGTGAAATTTAACAATTTCAGTGAAACTTTTTAAACTAAGAATCGCATTAGCGTTGATCGTATCTATCGAAGTGGGAAAAAAAAACTGAAAATTTCGATAAAAATGAAAGATTAAATTAGATTCGATTTGTTAATATTTTTTTATATTCACTAAAAACTTACGGTACTCGAATCTCTCTCGTATTTTAATTAATAGAAAAAGTATTAGAATAGATTATAATAGAAAATATAAGAAAGTAATTACGAAAAATTTATGACTATGCGAAACGAAGCCAAATTTATTACAATCTTGTAAATCAAATATTTGGAACTTGAAATTGGAATGTTTTATTGTACGATGTCAAAAAAAAAAAAAATTAGTTTTTAATCGGTTAAAATAATATATTATTCAATGTAGAACTCATTAATATCCGGTAAATGCAACAGATCATACGTGTTCATTTTATTGCTCTTTGGGTGAACATAGTGCAACATGCTCACGCGATTGCAGTCTATCTGGTCGGTTAACTGGCCTTTCACCGATCCATTCGAGACATACGATTCATTAGATATATTGTATCGATCGATCGATTTCATTCTCCAATCGAAAAAGTTCGCGAATTTTAGTATTTGATATAAATTAAATCGATAATTCGATCGTTGATTAATTTCGATAATTGATTTTTCAATCACGTAGAAAATTATTTCGAGTTTTTTAAATTAAATTTGATCTTGAAAGACCATAATTAAGGACCATAATTAACCATAATTGAACATTCTTGTTAATTTCCTATTAAATTTAAAAATTTAGTCAGATATTAATATAATTCGATCGTTGATTAATTTCGATAATTTTTCAATCACGTAGAAAATTATTTCGAGTTTTTTAAATTAAATTTGATCTTGAAAGACCATAATTAAAGACCATAATTAACCACAATTGAACATTCTTGTTAATTTCTTGTTAAATTTAAAAATTTAATCAGATATTAAAATTTATTTAGAATTAATATTCATATTGGCCTCGGATATCTAGAACATTCCAGGTTCTCAAATGTTTCTAGATGTACCAGTTCACCTTGCAAAGTCCATAGTTCACAAATCCCTGTTTCATCCAGAACTTCTAGGATATCACTCGCGAAGCTTGACCTACATAGTCCTCGCTCATTGTGACAGCGTACGTGTTAAGTCTTTGCCAACCACTTCGGATGTGCTTGACCGGCCATGCTTTAACTTGAAATTGTGAAATTCTGAGTTCATCATATAGCTTGAAAATAAAAGTCGAATTATTTTTACATAGCTACAACATTACATTAGAATCATTGAAACTTTATAATTTTTTTTGTTTTATATATATATATATATATATATATCTTTCTAGATTAAAAATGTTTATGTTACGTCTCTCCACGTTCTTTGATATATTTGATCGGATTTCACGAGAAAAATGCATTTTGTTATTTATACGAACATGAATATATCAGATCAGTTTCGAATTCTTTATTAATAATCACGTTAATATTTGTACAATATTTTTTTAATTCGTGCCACGAAATGCACGCGTTTCCGTATGTAACAGCATCGATATTTGCTATACAATTGTGTAGTTTTCTGTTACTAAGTAATCGAAGAAAGAGCGTGTGCTTTATTAAGAACTCATTTCTAAGAATTTAGATTAAAGATTAAGAAATTAATTATAAATATAATGTTATAAAACATGATGTAATATATAAACATAATTCTGGAAGCCATAAAAATCTTTAAGACATTGAAATGGAACGTGATCCAAAATAGGTTAGAAAATATTTTATTTGTTTAGAAATGAACTTTTCGTATTCGATTCAATTAAAAAGATCGACAGATCTAGGAAGAAGCGTTAGGACAAAGGATTCGAAATCGATACAAGAACAATTAGATTTCGTGGTTCCATGGAATGGCTGATTTGATAGTTTTGCCGTATTGGAAATTACCGCGTTGGACGATCCATCTTGGTAGCTTTCACTTTCGTTCACACCAATCTCGCGTGATCTCGAAGCAATCTCCTCGACAGTGGCCTCTCTACAAATTATAGAGAACCTTTGACCACGATTGCCCACATGAACCTCGAATTACTTTAACTGTGACATGAGATCACGAGATTCGGGTCACGATTCTCCGTTTCCTGTGTCGCTTTCCGTCACGAGACGCTGTCTATACAATTTTTTTCTACCTCTTACCAACGACGATTCGTTAATTTGTTCTGTAAACCGATCTATCTATCGTTTTATTAGACATGAATAAGTGAGATAAGATTAATGGAAGATTTATGAATACTTTAACGATTAGAAGATTATAATTTGATTTTAGTTTTCAACTTCAAAAAGATATTCTCTGATTCTATGATTCATTTGTGATATAATTGCATTATTATTTTGTGAAATTATTCAATTTATTCAACGTTATATTTTAATAATTAGTTTTTTACTCCAAGTAAGTATATCCTTAATTTGTATTCATCTAGATTTAATTATTTTTTTTTAACGATTAAAGTTTGTTTTAGAAGTTAGTTTTTTACAGTTTATTTTAAAATAATGTAATTCAATGTAATTCAATTACTATACACTAAAGATCAAATAGATGATCACGAAATAAGGTGATTGATTTCCTAAATACTTTTTCAAAAGACAATGTATGGAAGAATTAGAATTGGAGTAAATATCCTCTCACGCATGACCTAAAAACTCTATCTTGGCCTATTGGATATATTTTAAAACCAGATGAGAGTAAAAAGAATCGAAAGTGGATTCGTTACATAATCATTCTCAATAACCATGTAAACATGAAATTGAAACTATCTATCTAGTTTTGTATTTTTTCTGCATTATAATAAAATAAATATTTCTTATACATAGGTTATGTACGTATATTATGAATCAGCTATATCGATGAATCAGAAGTGAATCAGAAATGAATCATTTATATTATTTCTCTAAATTATTATTTTATTATCTATTTTCAAATGCACAAGTTCAAAGTATAAATAAATAAATCTTTGTCGAGATAAAAAAAAATACTACAATTTGAAGTTTGACTTATAAAAACGAAATTATAAAATAAAATTATTTCTTTAATGTAAGCATTGCACATATTTTTTTTTTTAATACTTTGTGGTAATGTATTGTAATGAATAATATTTTTAAGCCTTTGATTGTATTATTATTATATCAATCTTTATATATGTTATACATTATATTATATAAAAATTATTGGTCTTTTTGTTACAGAAGTTGAATGCGAAGTATCGAGTCAAGTTGAATATTCTTTGCAAGCGCTCTGGGGAGTTAGTATAAGAGAACTTCACCTGGCACTTTGGAAACCTTGGAGTACCCTTAGAGACGCGTCCTTGAATGGTACTCTTCTTCAAGGCCATGCTCAGTATCTCACACCACCACAAACGTATCCTTTCTTTAGATATAGATCAGTTTCTTTTTCTTTTCCATTTTTCTTATATACATATTCTTGAATTAATCATATATAATTTTAAAAATTTATATTGTAATTAATATTAATATCGTTGATGATATCATTCGTTATTCCTTGATTAAAATATACAGTAGACAACCACATGGAGAAGAAACATTGAGATTGTCTCTTCCGGCACCAGAATTAGAGCTTGGAACACCACCTAGACTTTGCTATCCTCTAGTAATCTTTCTAACTCGTAGGGATACAGGAGATCCTCATCCGGACGAGACGGTGGATATTTTTTAAGTTCATTATAAACTGCAATCTTTTTATGGAATTAATTTTTTCATTAAATGTTTAAATATAATTGTTATATTTTATTAATTTATTACTTTTCCTTTTGAAAGGTGGCTCTAGTAAATGTTGTCCATATCAAAGATAGCGTATGCACACTACCCACTTCGATTCTGGCGCAATATCTCAAGCAAGCTAACGGACAATTATCTTGTCTTAAAGTAAGCATGTTCTATTTTAATTTAAATTTAATAAAAAAGAAAATGCAACTTTTATCTTTAAAAATAATCTCATAATTATTTTTATTTTAGCAACTATATTTAGCCACCGGCAATTCGACGAATTATGACGAAGGAGATATGTCTTCGGGTTTAGGTTCAGCTCTGGCCCTTGCAGAGCCTTGTAACAACAACGGTAGTACGACTAGGGGCGCATTGGTTGCCTCCGGTACTGGCGATCCCGAGGGATCGCTATGGAACACAGCTGGAGAACAACTTTGCGTTGTTTGCCAATACTTTCCTCTGTCACGTGCTCTATTGCCTTGCAGGCATACCTGCATCTGTGCATCCTGTTTTGGCAAACTAGATCGATGTCCAATGTGTAGAAGTCCGATAAAAAGTTATTTTTGTATCAGGGGCGAGGAATATATGCCCTTGGAGACAGAAATCAATCCTTGCAAACAGAGACAACCAAATCATGGGCCCACTCACTGGCTTCACGATTGGAATGATAGACTCACGGATTTTCTTGGATTTGCACGATAGAATAGTTGGTATTTTCTCGTTTCATTTAGAATGTACAACGTATAGAAAATACGACGGAACAAACAATAGTAATTGTTTGAAATTGATTGAAAGAATTATCGATTTTGAAAAATACTTTTGTAAAGATTTTTCTTTCTTTAATTCTTGCAAATTTAATTTATATAATAATAAGAAAAAGATAATTGCATAAGATTAATTCTCAGAAAGAAATACACAAAAAAGAGGCAAGATATTAATTTATATGAAGTAAAATAGGAAGATTTTTTTACAGAATAATATAAAAGCTTTTTTTTTTAATTAAAACGCCAATTGTGCAGAGTAAATCAAAATTGTTATCATTTGATTTTTTGAATTTATCATTTATATAATTTTCAAAAAATCATTATATCTATTATTTATTTTTATGAATTTTTGATATCTTTCAACTCTGCCCTAGAGATCAAGTTTTTTTATCAAGCGTTTGAATAATCTTTAACAATTGAGGAATTTAAAAAAAAAAATAGAAAAATTATAAGCGTCCAAATAAAAAAAAATGAAAAAATATTTGATAAAAAAAAAGAGACATAAAGGAAAGTTTCAGATTTTTATCACATAACGTTGTATAAATACTTAAGCTGTAAATATAAAATACAAATAAGATATATTCATTTTCGAGATATAACTAATAATTAAGTTATTGATATTATTTCATATGATATGCAGGTTTATTCAGTAGTTATAGAAACATTAGTTCCAATATGCATGCCTTTAAAGTATTCTTTTTCCATCTTTTTTTGTATCTTATATGAATTAAAAAAATTTCTTTTTCATAATGTTCTGCTGTTCATGTGCAACGATAAAGTTAACTTTCCTGAGACTTTTTTCAGAAGAACATCACACAGAAAAATAATGTTGTTAAATTAATTTAAGAAGGATCTTACATTAATGTTTAAACTATAAATACACAGACTGTGATAATTCTAATATCTATTATTATAAACCAGATATGTAAAAGAGTCCTGAATGGAGGACATCATATAAAAGAAGGAATTGGAGTGGTACAAAAAAGAACATGAAATCATTTTCAGATTTCACATTTGATATATATATTGTATGTCACCAATTTTTTTTATATCTTTTAGGCACTTGCATAAAGATTGATGATACTCTCTTATTTAGAATTTATAATATAATTAGAATTTCATATTTTTCACATAAAATTTTTTTTATTTCGTTTTTTGACAACAAAATTAGCAAAATGATATTTTAAGAAATTACTTACTTGTGATACATAAAATATATATTTGCAAATCTCAATATGCAAAAGAATGAGAGTATTTGGAACTATATATGTTAATTCAAAGAGTAAAGGCCTCTAAAGTCAATGTATTGTAGTCGAAGATTTTCATAGAATAATTTATATTTTATTTAGTGCGTATAGCGTTTTGATGATGCGGCAATGTCTGTATGTGAGAATCTGTATATAATTTATTTAATAAAGCGTATTCATGCTGTCATGCTGTATTGTTCATACATGCATGTATCCTAACAACGAAACAAATATATAACAAATATATAATTATAAAAAAATGAACAATTTATTATTTTATATTTGTACCAGTTTTTTTTTAAAAGACAATAATTGTCTAACTGAATATACAATCAGAGTAAGCTATTCTTTGTATATTCAATGATCAGAATTTTATAGATCGGTAACATTCGACAACTTTCGACGTTCTTCGGATTTTCTCGGCTTTTTATAATATATAGTACGTATAATTCGCTATACTGATAACCGTTGATCACGTTGACATTCAGGCTTTTATATTTTACAAATTAAAATTTATTTTGATTGTCATTTAAATTATTAAAAAAAAACGACTGATTAAATAATTACTGTTCAATTTTCTTCAAAGAATGTCAATGAAACATGGTGAAAAGTGATCGTCTTAAGATTATTTAATGAATTAATTAGGAATAGAAAGAAAGCCGCAGATTTATTACTTACATTGTGAAAATTAATTCGAAAGTCTACATCTTGTGAATCGGTATGTCTCATTCCTTTTTTTTTTTGTTCCCATAAAGTTAATTGTTTAATTTCTATAGAGCTTCAATTACCATATATATAATATTATATAGTTTATATAGTAAAATGTTCAAATAATTTCGATGTCCTTTAGAATCACATGTAAACTCATCGATCAAAAGGGAATGTTTATTTTGTTTCATTCTGTCTTTAAGTCTCGAACGGATATCGCAAAGGTTAGACTGATCGACAATACGATTACTTGACGACTTCGTAAGTACGAATATTTTATCAATTTCTTTCATTTATTCACATAATAATATAGATAATTTATTTAATTTATTTAATTTATTTATTTAATTTAAATTATTTTTTAAACATATATTTATAATTTAAAAAAAAAATTTTTTTATTGGATAATTATTTGATCTAAATTTCATTTTATAATTTTCTTTCTATTTTTATAAACATATGTTAAGATTATTAAAATAATAAAAAAATTTTATAAGCTAATTTCTAAAATACTCACTTAATAAATTTATATTTTTTAAAATATCTTAGATTTTGAAGTAAACATAATAAAAATATATAATGGCGGGTAGTGGAGAACTTTGGGTACAATGTTTTACCTGTTGTTTAATGCAACAAGGACCTAGAACACGTAATGGAAGGCAAAGGTCACATCAGAGACTAAGGATAGATCGTAGTATGATAGGAGTACCTACAAACTTTAGGCATACTGGACATATTAGTAGTGGAGATCTTGATATGAGCAGTGCACAATTATCAAATATTCAGGCACAAATGCAAATGAAAGGAGGCTATGATAATGCATATAGTGTTAAGGTATATAATAAGCAAATATTATAATATTATAAGAAAATAAATCATATAAACTCATAAAATTATTTATTTTATAAATTATTTTTATTCTAGGCATGTTGAAAATAATGCATTTTGTTGCAAATTATTCTTTCAAATTAATAATCAAAGCAAATAATTTTATAACAGAAATAAAAAAGATGACACTTATGTTCTCTTTATGAAGATGAACATATATGCAGCTATATCACATTTTCAGAAGATGCTCAAAGAAGATACATTAAATATGTTTAAGAATAAGACAAACAAGAACAAATTCTAAAATATTTTTACTTCTTAATATTAAATAAATATTACGTTAAGTTACTCTCATTTGTATAGAAATGATTTTACAACTAAACTAATTTTCTAATTATAAGAGAGCATTTAATTTGCATATTTTTAAAATGTTATTTTCATTCAAGACTGGATACTTAATAGAAACAAAAACTGCCATATATACAACTTTTTCCATACATTTTTTTATAACATTTAAGTACTTTTCCATTTAAAAAAAAGTCAATGTTTATTGGTGCAAAATTATAACATAATAACATAATTATTATGTTATATGTTACTTATTTACTTATGTGTATTTATTTCTTTTTTTGATACAAGAACAATATTTACAGTAGTAGATTTACTAATAATATATATTAGATATTATTCTTATATTTGCAAATGCAAATGTAAGTACTCTGTGTTATTTAGTAGTACTTTTTGTAAAAAGAAAATGAAGAATGTATTTTGCATAGTTCACCTGTGCTGATTAATGGATAAATATTTTTAGCATGTATATGGTGAACATTCATGTTCACAAAGCACGGCCCATTTTTCCTACTTCTGTATTCATCCCTAAATAGGGTATATAAACCTACATTAAGAAATTTTTGGAATGTAGATGTGTCAAAAATTGAGAAACTGATTTATATGTATTTGCCTAGTCTAAAATCATTCTATTAAACTTCATGAATTATGCTAGCTATTGTTTTATAAATGTTGTAATCTCTCAAGAATGGACTTATCTTAGTATGAGATGTAAGGAACACAGGGGATTTAGAAAAAATTCTCTGAAGCAAAAAAAATTTTATTTTGAACCAATGTGTAGATGTATAAATTTAATAATTCTAAAAAGAAAATAATGATTTAGATATATATATATATATATATATATAACTTAAATATCATAAACTTTTTATATATTATAAATATTTACTTATGCTTTTGAAATTTGAATGAAAAAAATTTAATTCATATTGTATAATGTTGAAACAATTGTAGAAAGTCTTGCAATAAAGTAATAAATATAATTGTAAGTATTATATTTAATGTGTGTAAGAAGAATAAACTGTATTTTCAAAGTAGATGGTAGTTTAATTTTTTTGTATAGATATAAATATATTTTTTAAATTTTTGAAGTACTAAATAATTTACATTTATAAATAATATTATCTTATTTAATCTTTTTTATATCATATTATTCTAAAAAAATAAGATATAAATAAATATATGTAATATACATTACATTATATTACATTATAATTTTTATTTTATATAAAATATCAGTAATAAATGATATTCTTAAACTAACAATCACAATATTGATATCAATAATTAATATATTACATAGAAGTTCTATTTATAAGATATTTTACAACTGTGAAAAATATACTGTATATATAATTATATATAATTTAATTGAATATTATTGAAAACATAATTAATAGAATATACTATAAATTAATATGCTATGAAAAAATTCTATGCAATCAGAAATCATTTATAAAATACATAAAGATAAATTGTTATCTTTAATATTCATATGCATATATAAACGGATATTTTATTCAAATTGAACTTTAATTTATATTTATTTATATTCATAAAATATTGATAATCAAAGAAGCATTTATGAATAATCTCATTTTTTTTAAATTTAGATTTATCAGCTTTAAGTTATTCAATATTTCTATGTGAAATGTTTCATATTTTTTTATCATATTAAATTACATATTACGCATGCATTTATACATAAAACATATACATACATATATGTATATTGTATTAAAAATATATTTTAAAATTGAAAGATCAAAAAATAATTTAATTCTTATATATTTTTTTAAGTTTTAATTTTTATATGGTATAAAAATAAGAAAAAAAAAATTTGTAAGAAAATATGATATTAACTCTATATATAAAAATTATATATGCTATAATATTGTACTTTAACTTTGTTTTATATTTATAATTTGTTTTTTTGTTTATTTGTTATTAATTTATTTTTTTAATAATGATATATATTGATGATAATTTTAATAATGAATATATTTTCATAATTAATAAGGTTTTAATTATTTTTATAATTAAAACCTTTATCAATATTAAAATGAGATTGATTTAACATTAATTTTTTGCTTGCATTTGCTTATAATATAAATAATATAAATAATTATTTTCTTTTTTAAATTATTTAGCGGATCAATCAAGCATTAGATATTCATAAAAAATTTAAAATTTGATTTTATTCGCGAAACAATTACATCAGAAATGACTATCAAGGGCCTATTACTTTACATTAATTGCTCCATTAAAAGATGATACTTCATTGCGTTTGCGTCTCTGATGTGACGATTTACGAATAGATTTAACTTGACTTTGCCTCTCAAAACCCATTCGTGTATTTGTAGTAAATGTTACATGGCAACAACAACTTGATGGAAATAGGAAAGTGTCTGGAGACATTGAGCCATTTGACGATACAGACAAAAGTTCTCTTTGAATGAATTTTTGTTTACAAATTGATTTGTAACCTAAAGGAAGATTTCCTATTACATTACATGTGTCTTCTTTTCTACAAATAAAATACAAAATTTTATATCATTCTGAAATATATAATTTAAAAAAATTATAAAAAAAAATGCAATTTCAATACTTACTGACACACTTCAACTCGTACACCCTGTTTAAAATTTTCTTGATTCGCAACGTATTTCCATTCACTATCTTTATTTATTGCTGATTTAGGAAATACAACTCGCTCCTTAAATAATAAACAAATATTTGTATTAAATTTTAATTTAATCTTTATAAAAAAAAAAATGATGTTATTTATACATACATTTGACTGACAAAGAGGGCTGTCGTCCATGAAATCGATCCTCTGTGATATATCAGATAACTAAAAGGATAAAAAAATTTGTATAATAAATTGAAAAAAAATGATTAAAAAATTTAATATTTAAAAAAAAACAAATTTTTAAATATTAAATTATAAAATATTAAACAAATATTAAAAAAAATTTAATATAAGAAAAAAAAAAGACTTACTATATCTACAGTAGCCAAATATTTAATACTTTCGTTTCTTTGAATCGCAGTATTTACAACATTTTCAGGATAAGAGTCTACTTTTTCGCAAAAAGTAGATCCTCTACAAGAAGGTACTTTTTTTTGATCGTCAGGAAAAACAATTTGAGCATCTGATAACATACTTTCCCATGATAAATCTAGTAAAATATTGAAAATCAATTTTAAAATTATTAGAAATTAAATGTAATTTATGATTAATTATTGAAAAATTGTTTTATTGAAACATGTTGTTTCTCACTAATACTCCAAAAACATTATTTATATATAGCTATTTATAATTCATACTTTCTTTTTCTTGATTTCTTGACAAAATTTTGAATGATGCATTACTATCTTCATAATTTGAAGTGTATCTTTCTATCCTTCTTCCTTTTTTACTTTCAAAATCAATTTGTGTATTATTTTGATAATTTTGATGGGGATATGCGCAAATATTTTGGCTCATCTATAAAAAGTAAAAACCGAAATAAACAATTTTTATTGATTGTATATTTTTAGAAATATTTTTAGAAGTACTAAAGTTTTACTATTTTTGCAAAGAGTTACCAATTTTTATTTATATTTATTATATTTTTATGGTTTTTATTTTATTTATTAAGGTAAAAAAATTAAATTTTTCCCTCATATATTACTTTATCCTTTTTATTATTATTATTATTTATTATTATTATTGATAAATATTATATTATTCAAACTTCTAATTAAATATATAATATTTAACGATATTTTTTAATTGACTTAAATATGAAACTTTTATTTATTATATTATATTATATATTATTGTATATTTAAATAAAAAACAATATAAATGTTTATCAACAAAATAATATTCTAGAATTGCAGAATTAATATAAACATAAAGACAATCTATATGAAAAAAAAATATAATCATATAAACCAATGGCAAAAGAATTTTCAATGATAACGAAGTCATCGCAAAACATTTATTACATACACAATATTAATCGCTTATTCTATCTGAAAGTTGTATTATTTTTTATTTCAATTATTTCTATACAAATGTCAAAAAATATAATAATTTATTATCTTTAAAAAAAATAGAAATATATTTTTATTGTATCATATAAAATATTATCGTATTCTAAGAATTATAAATATCGTATTGAAATGATATTGAATATTTATGAGAAATACACACAATATCTTTCATTCTTTCCTCTAATTGTTAATCTTTAAATATAAAACAAAAAAAAATTGAAAGTAGAAAAGTTGAATCGAAAATTAATTTCATTTTATTATTTGTTCATCAAACTTTGTGACAAAATATTAACATAATCTATTTAATTTAAAATAAATTTATTTTGACTACTAATATTTCTATTACGCGACGATAACAAATCTCAGATTACGTAAATATAATGGACCGTACGTTAATTTTAGATGTTTTGTAATATTTTCTATGTTTAAAAAAATATAAAATTTTCTATTAATACAAATACAAAACTTTTTATTGATTCTAATTTATGTTACATTATAATTTTTTAAATAATTCTTTTTTTTCGATACTGCGGATGAATTGTTCAATCATAATGCAATTAAATTTCATTAATAATAGATACAATAGATATAGCATGTACGTATACGAAGTATCAAAATAAGAATTTGTTCTTTGTAAAACTGATTTAACGATATATTCTAAACGAATAATGGCAAAATATATGTAAATAATAATCTTTATTTTAAAATCATTATTTTATTTTAAGTAATCAGATTATTCATAGTTTTTAATTAATATTACACTATATTACTATATTAAACTATTAATAATATATATATATATATATCTATAAAAAATATCCTTTGCTTACCAGTTCTATTAAAAAACAAACTTCAATAAGTGCAAAAATCAGACCGCCGTATCTTTGTTCAGTATTTTTGTATTTAAAAATCATCTTGTTATTTTTAATACACAAAAAAATCGCGAAATTCACTGTTTTTAATCAAAAATTAAAAAAAAATATAGGTAATTATCACTTGTTTAAATTAATTTATTATATACTTTTTTTTTTTAATTAATTGAGTTCTAAAGAAAATAAATTCTCTTCGAGCAGTCAAATCACTCAATGATCCTACGCGTTCAACTGACCGCACGCGATTGACTTGTTCCGTTGTTCCATCAGAGAACTTTGTGTATACCAGGTGGAGTTCTCGTCACTCTAACGGCTTATAATCTTTAGCTTTAATGTCTTAAGAAATGGAGTGACTTCTACATATATATATTATATATTATTCATGCAATAAAAAATATAAATCATAATTTGCTTTATTACATTGATCATTAATAAAAATTAACCATTAATAAAAATTAAATAAAATTATGATCCATGTTTTAAAGTTTATTTTCATTTACATTTTCATAGATCGAACTAATATTTTTTTATTTATGTTATATTATTATAATTATATTATATTTAAATATAATATTTTTTGTTTTTTTATAAATCTCTTATAATAAAAATATTTATTTCTTTTTAAATTTTAATACCAATTTAAAAATATTCATTATCTATTATACAAAAATTAATATAAAATTTATTTATAGATTATCGTATTATTTATAAATAATAATTTAAATTATATTATATTATTTTATATTTTTAGTTTATATTTATATAAATCTATTATTGAGAACTAAACAAACACCCTGTATATATTTATATAGATAGTTTTAGAAATAGATCGACACAAATGATTTCTTTAATTTAAAAGAAAGTGCTGAATTTTGACCTCAACAGAAATATCTCCATTGTTATTATTGTCATTTATGTAGGTATATATACTTAAATAATAAAATCGTCAGATTTTATATTGTTAGAGTCGAGAGTTTCTAGGAAAGTTCAGGTAGTCCAGACTATTAACCAGTGACCCTTTTCTTTGTCTCTGGAAAATTTTAATATCAGTCAATTGGTTTTATAATTTAAATAGTATTATTTTTGTAGAATAGTAATAAATATTTAAAATATTATAAATGTTAAAGAATTCTTAGATAAAACTTAACAGTATAATTTTTATTAACTTTTATATTAAAATAATTTCTATTGATGATAAATTTATTTGAAAATTAAATCAATTGATTAATTCCTTCAATAGTTTATTCATTAATTTGACAGTATATAATTTAAGAAAAACGCGTATGAAATCAAATTAACTGAAATTTGTGTGCATGATATTCGATTTAAAACAATAATGTCCGATATAAAAAATGTTTTATCTCTATTATGTCAGCATTTAAATTTGTCAATTAATGTTATGATGAAACCTGAGTATTTTAGACAAGCAAAATTTAATGGCATGGATGAAAATATCGTGAGTGTTACGTACAATATCGCATAACCTTTATATAATATAAATTTATATTTTAAAATATTTATAAAATAATTATTTTTAATTTACAATTTTTCTTGTATCAGGACAAAGTATTTTGGAAAATATTAAATGTTTTAAGTTATTATGCTGTGAAAGAGAAACAAATTGAAACTAATTTTGAACAATATGGTAAATTTTTATTTTTATTGATTTTTATTGATTTTTGAAATCTTTTTACTAAATTAAAAGATACTTAATAAGTTAATTTTATTTTAGATACAATATGGGCTACTAAATTATATTTTGCATATTTACAATATCCAGCAATAGAGTTTTATGCTCTAACTGAACAAAATAAAAATAGCAGAGCATTATTATTAGCATTTGCATGGCTTCTTGGAACACAAAATATTTTGAATATTATCATTCAGATAAATCTTTCTAATAGCATATTAGCAAGAGAATTTTCATATTCAAATAATTTAGAAGTAATTAATTTTAAATATAAATGAAACAAAAGTAGCAATTAAAAAATATATATAATTTATGTATCTTTTAGAAAAAAGAAACAGAATGTTTTATACCAGAATCGATCATTGCACAAATTAACAATGTATTGTACTTAAATGGTAAAGTAAATTATAATATAAAAGAGATATCTGAATTGATTTCTGAGAGGACTAAATTAGTAAGCAAAATTCATGCTGCAAGCAATAAAATTTGTGGACTGCCACATCTAAGTGTATCAGAAGCAGCACTAATAAAACGTATTTCAACAATTAATAAAGATGTTCTATCTAATGAAGATAAAAAACATATAAAAGAATTATCCACTATTGCTAGTTTATTAAATATACATATGAAATGGATGAAGAAAGAACATATATTTTTTGAATGGATGGTAAGTAACATAAATATTTATTAATATTAATATAATATTCAAATATCTCATTTTATAAAATATTAAATTTATTAATTTTAATAAAATAATGATAATAAAAATTACAGATAACAGTAATACAAGAACACAATAAGTTACAAAATGTCAATTTAGAAGATATGGATTGGAATGAAGTTTCGAAGTTCATTTCCTTATTATGTTGTATAATTCAAGAAAAATTAGAAACATTATCATCTAAAGAGAAACCTATAAATTCTCTAGACTGTGAACGTAAATGCATTTCGCGTTTATTAAAAGTTCAAGATAATAATATAGAAATAGAAAAATGGTTAATGGAAATTTCTACCGAATTGAATGAAAAGACAGAAAATATAGCTAAAAAAAAAGAGAAACTTTTTAAGAAATTGGAAAAAATTTTACAATCAATCCCCTATTGTGTGCAAGTTTAATAGTAAAATAAAAATCCATACCTTCTTTTATGATTATTCAAGTATATTATTTAAAATATAAAATGTCAAAATTCCTTATTAATTCATAATATTATTTCAGTTTTAAATTTTAACAATTTTAAGTTTGTATAGGTATTGTCGACACTTGATCAACAACGCCAAATGACGAGATAAAAACATTGAAAATTGTCACTAAGAATATACCAATCACTGTCCAATTATTAGTCCGATCAGCTTTACACATTTGAGCATCGTCTTTAATATTATACTTGCTATTCCATATCAATCCTATTCCTACTGCAATTTGCAACAATAAGCTGGAACCTATTAGTACCAATGAAGGATAATAATATTGATGACCCCCATCGGTTTGTAAAACATAACGCAATTGATTCGCATTGGCAGACAAAAGAGCCAAATCCATCATCCCTTGAGCAAGCGTCTTTTTGTGTTGATAGATATTCACGTCAGGTATCGGTTGAAGAGGTGATCGTGAAAAAAATGGAGTTCTTGGATTTTCTGATATTCCCGGTTCACTTGATAAAAGACCACTATCTGTACCTCGATAATCAAATATAGGAGGATTAGTAGCTAATTTATGATTGTTAATTTCTGGACCAGCAGTCGGTCGTGGATTATTCGTATTGTCAGTTTCAGTCATATCAGAACGTATTCCAACAGTCATTTCCAATGATTTAGAAGCTAATGATTTTGGTATTTCATCACCAATTTCATCCATGTAAATAATTTCGTCGTTTTTATCGTTTCGTTGAGCCATAATTTAATTAATTTCAAATTCTTATTTTAAATAATATTATAAATTTGATTAACCATTATCTATACTTTCAATATTTTTCAGATAACAGTAAGTATAGCGAAAGGAGTATTTTGAAAATAATCTCTTGCGCACATGTAAGTTTCATAAAAAAATTTTTTTTTTTGCTTTCTTTCCGTTCATTCCTTTAATATGTAGAAAAAAAATTTTATATTATCCACTTTTATTGAATCTTAACACCATGAATCTTAACAATACATTACGTTTTTTATATTTTATGTGTGTTTCTTTGTACTTTTTATAATTATATTTTACGATTGTAAAATAATTATGATTAACGTTTAATGAATAACGTTTAAAAGCGAAAGCGACTTACTTGACTGAAAGGTTTTAATAGAATGCAACATTGCATTCATTCAATAAGAATTAGATGATTCATGAAAACGTCACATTTCCCTTGGATTTACCATTTATCTCAAGATTACATTTGTTGAAATTAATCATTTAATAGCACAATAGTAATATTTTTTTACACTATGTCAGTCCACTTTGTTACAAATAAAAGTAAAAATCACTTTCTTTTTCAAAATCTTTATTTAATATTCTTTTACAAAATCTATTAAATTCCTTATATATTTAATATTTATTTCATTAAGTTTTGATTAGTATGTTTACTTGTCACTTTAATAAGATTTAATAAGAAATAGTAAAAAGAAATGATTTAAGATTTACATATTATGTGCAACTGCCATGCATTCAGAAATATTTAAAGACGCGCTCTAATATTTTATGTCAAGGTTTTCGCAGTAGAAGGGGAATGGCATTGTTCCAATGAGATGATCAATATGTAACTATAAATAATATGTAAATCTGCAAAATCAAAAAAAACAAGATTAACAAAATCAAAACAAATTTTTTCAAACAATGATATAAATTTTATTTCTTCAGTTTTGAATAAATATTATTTAAAAAATGTACATAAAAAAAAATTCGCAGATCTTTATCTTCATTAATTTTATTTGAAAAATGTAATATTCGATGTACTTGGAAATAAACGGTAAAATTCCAAATCTGTAATTCTGAATAATATTGAATTCTAAGAAAATTGTATTATAAAAGCGGTTCATCATATTTTCTTAACATCATTGGTGATTCGAGATGCGAAGTGTAATGAATCTGTTACAAATACATCCATGTTCATGATATAACAATATGAAAAATTGTAGATAGTATCAGGAAGTTTTCCGAACGCTATTATTATATATTATAATCCAAGACATTTTACTTTGTAATTTGAATATAAAAATAATTTGAATATACGATCTTTATTTCTAAGAATATAGTTAGATTGATATAGTTAGATTGTTAAAACATTCTAAGTTTAAAATAGTTAAATAGTTTCATGTCTAGAGATCGTAATTAGATAATAGTTGAATAATTTGTTTATTGTAAAATATCTTCGATTTAAAGATTCATTTCCAAGATATTTATAATTCTGATATTATTTGAGCCAAAATTGATTCTTTATGTATGACTATATCTTGGTTATTGAGCTATTCCGTTGTCAAGCAAACAATCATTCTCGTTAATTTTAAGATCGGATATAGTATTCTTATCGTTATCGAGTTAAATTAAACATATAATCATAAATATAAAATTTATAATAAACCTTTTCCAATATTATTATTTTTATCATCTATTAGAGTTAAAAAGTTAACAGCTATTCGTATTTTTTACGGACTTTAATTTGTATACAAAAAATAAAGAAATGAAGACTGATAAATATGAAGAATCAAAAATGTTGCACTCATTGTCCGGGAAAATTAGTTCATCCAGAAAGCAACGAATTCCACGAATGTTGTCAACCACGATATATTTCGGGAAATTTAAGAATATCTTCTTTAAATAAACATGTGCCAAAGTGCTTCGGGAAAAAAGAAGTCAAGGAAGATCTTTCAAAACCATTATTACAGAATCGATCAGCTTGTTATGATCAATTTGCTATAGCAAGGAAGCTTCATGCAGAGAATTTAGAACATCAACCTCTTCCCGATAAAGTTGATGATTCTGTCTTCAAGAACGTAAGATTAAAGGAATCTTCTAATAAAGTTTTATCGACAAAATATTGTGATTATTGTAAACAAGAATTTAAAAACCATTGTATGAATGCAAATAAACATTATAGACCAGTTTTAGGTTGTAAAGAGCCTAAAACAAAAATGGATTTAGCTATTTGTTGGGAAACTCCAATAAATCCGATTTACGAAACACCTAAATCTACCCATATTGATGGTTCAGAAGGTGGAGTCGCGCCAGCCATATTTACTCTTGTTCAACATAATTCTACTTCTAAAGCTTCCGTTTATTCTGAAACAGTAAAGAATGAAAAAAGTTCTACATCTTACCGAGATCAATGCAAATTACAAGATTCAAATTATTGTTGCAAAAGTAAAGAAGAAAATGTAAAATGTAGTGATTATACTTGCAAGGATTTGAATGTGAATATATTGAAGAAGAATAAAATCGAAGAACAACCAAAAAAAGAAATGTTTAGGAAGTGTGTTGCTTGCAATATGAAAAATATTGATCCTAGATTGACTAGATCTGCTGTTGGATTAACATTAGGTACTGAAAATAATCAAAAAGATGAAAGTAAATTAACAATACCAAGACCAAAGACTCCTTTTGCTAAAAAATCTTTTTCTATCGATTCTTTGGTTCCTCCCTTTAGTATTGTTAATAGATATAGAGATGATGAATTTCCAGAACATTGGAGACTTATGTCAGTTTATCAACAATCATATAAAAATCCATACAGACGGAAAATTTATCGCAATTAAATTATACAAGTTAGATTTTAAATTATAAAATAATAGATTGTTAGAATTATAACAAATATTCTATTTTAAATCTTAATATAACGAACTTAAATTTTAATTTTTCAACCATTTAATGAATATTAAATTTTTAAAATATATTATTTTAAATTTATAATTTCTTACGTTGTATAGTACTTATATTAACATATTGCGGCATGAAATCGATTTCTAAATCTGGATCTATAAGAACACTTTGATTCAAATTTTCAAGAGCAACATTTTGCAAACGGTTTAATAAATCAGGATATGGTGCTATAAATCTCCGGAAGTCGTGGCGATATAACACATATATTTCACAAGTTTCCACCGCAATTATAGTTGCTATTCTATGCTCGGTATCCATTACCAAGGCGATTTCACCGAAATAACTTTCATCTTCCAAATGACAAATCTTTATATTTTATAAAAAAGAAAATATATTTTTTATCATTCATGAAAAAAAAAAGTCGATGAAACTATGATAATGGTAACATTACATACTTCTTTTCCTGCAGAATTGTAAACCGCTACTGTTCCGGAAGAAATGAAATATAAAGCTTCACCACGAGTGCCAGCTTTAACTATTTCATCACCGGCTATATAGATTTCGGATTGTAACGCTCCTGTTAACTGTATTATTATATTTTTTGGTAGATGCTTAAATAATTCTACGTTTTTAACGAATTTCAAATAATTATGCAAAATGATTTCCTAGAAAGAAGATTTTCATTAATAAAACATAATAATAATATTTTGCTATCTATTCTTACATAAAAAATTATTAAATTATAGTTTCTTATATTTCATATAATTATATATTAAAGAAGCTAATAATTTCAAATAATTGCATTTTCTATTGTAATTATAGAAAAACTTAAATGAACCTCCCGCAAATAAGGTGAAACTTCCTCAATGATTTTCTGATTTCTTTCGAAAACTTTTTTATTACGATAATGATAAAATGTTAATAAACGAAGTTGTAAAGCAGATGGAAGCTCTTTGTATCGCATATATTCTAACAACTGTGCTATTAGCTTCAAATTATGTTTAATTGTTATGTGAAACGTTGTTATTAATTGCGAGAATTGCGCTAAAAAAAAGATAATTATTATTTGTATTATTATAATGATAATATACAATAAAAAAACACTTACTTAATAAATATATGGCACCAATACATCCGATTATCATTAAGATCATATTTAATATAATATCTTCTTTCGTTTTCATATCTAAAAAATGGCAAGAACGAGAAAAAGCAATAAGCGAACGATGCAAGCACACTACATATTTTTTTACTCTTGTTTCCCTGTTTTGAAAATATGGTGAATTGATCCAAGACCTGAATATAAATGTAGAATGCATTATTGAAGAAATAAATATAGTAAAATGCAAATACTAACTCATTACTTAAAGTGCCTAGAACATATACAGATAGGGGAACATAATATTCTAGACAAGCAGCCCAGTGAATAGATAATATAATAACCACGCACGTTTCCAAAATTTTATACAATTGAAAATATATTCTGTATACCTAAAATCATAAAAATATTTGCAATTATTTTATAATTTTGTCATAATTTTATAATCAATCTAAAAATAACTAACGTCGTGAAGTCTTTTAGAACAAGCAAGAATATTGCGAATTCTTAATAATTTCATCATATTTAATGTAGCACAGTACCATACTGAGTTAGGTATAATAAAAATGAAGATTCCTATGGGTAATATGGGCAAAAAATCTATTAGGAAATAACTTTGCAAATATTTCCTGCATAAAAATAAAAATATCGATTATTGATAATTTATAATATCGTTCTATCAAATCATCATCATTTAATGATTAAAGTACCGTGCTACAATCATAGGATCAAGAACAGTAAGCTTCGTTTGATAATCATAATAACCCGTGAAGAACCACATAATAATGTCACATAAAAATACTATATTTATTATATCGTTAATCACAAAATAGGTAAAGAGATCATCAAAATAAAATGTGATGATTATTGGAGTGATCAGAAGAGCCACAAATGTGAATATAATCATTATTGAATCCCAAACAATTCTATAAAAATTAGAATAGTTTAATTATAAAAATAATTGAAAGGATCTATTTTAAAATCAACCTCAATGAACTAAAAGGATGTATCATGTAAGGATGTGATTTGAGATGTCTCGAAATTTCATAATTAACTGCAGTTGTACTTTTGACACACCAGCGAGTTAAAGGATGCTTTTTATATAAAACACGTTGTCTCATAAACCAACGACTCAACTTATCCAAAAACCGATTTCCTTTTCTGATAGCCATTATCTCATCTTCTTCTTTCGGTTGTTCACAGATATGCTCTGTAACTGGAATGTGCTACATAATATAAAATTATTGATTTTTCATTGAAATTATTAAAATTTCATTTTCATTGAATTATAAAAATAAATATTTAAATTTTAAATATTATAATATTGATAAAACTATGAATAACTAACTATTATAAAATTATATAAATTTCATTAAGTAGAGTTTCAATTTACCTCCAAAATTGGCGCTTCCGTAAAATGGGGGACAAAAGCCATTAAATCCATCCAGCTGATTTGTTGTTTTGACAGATCAGCTGATCAGTAGATATAAGTTGTCGAAGAGAAATGATTTCTATGTATATATATAATTATAAATTATTTATTGATTAAAACTAATCAATGGCTGTGTAAAAAAAATTATTTTTTTTTAAATATTATGTTCAAAAATTATCAGAATATATATACATTTATAAAAATAAATAGAAAAATATTGTTTACTTGTAATTATGTTTCGATGAATCAAGCGGTATAATGATAGTATCGAAGTAAGAATATTAAAAATGAAATATAATTAACCAGTTTTGTGATAAATATTATGTATTACATAGCAAATCAGAACTATTATATTTATAGCGTGATTTTAATATGAGCGAAAAGCACGTGACTATCGTAAAACAACTGTAATACATTTGAGCAATGATTTGATTGTTATATGAATATTTAGTGTAAAATCATAAATTAATATCTTCATAAGTATACCATTCATTGGAACGAAATACTTACGATTTTTTATTAACAATTTTTATTATGGCGATCATGTCTGACGGCAAAACTCGTATGAGTAATATGTCAGATATGGATAATTTTCAATTACCTATAGATGTAAGTCTTTATTATCTACATTTAACTTGAATCTTATTTTTATTTAAATTATTTTTTCATTTATATTTTTTTCTTTACATAAATACATAAACTTTCACAAAATAAATGATTATAACCTAACTGAAAATATTTATTTAAAAAAATAATTATCAACAATTATAATTTAATTTAATTTAATAAAAATTTAAATATAAGTTTTTATGATAATAACAATATATTTTGTGGAGAATAATTTCAAATTATCTTATATATTTATTCCTTTCAGATAAATTATATGTAATTTTATTGATTAAGTCTATTTTAATTTTAGGTAATTATACATATATTATCATATTTGTCTACATCTGATAGAATGTCAGCAGGATTAGTTAATCAAACATGGCATGAAGCATCTCTTGCCATGAAATTTTTGGATCAAGAAGAATTAGTACTTGGTCGACCACATGCAGATAATTTAAATGAAGTAATAGAACTTCTACAACATTCTACAAGACCATTTTATCACTTTGTTTTTCGAGAAGTAGAATTAAAAAGGAATATGCCTATTTGGGATCAATATGGACCTCATATGAAAAGTCTAGTATTGGTAAAATTAATTTAATTATTAATATTATTATATTAAAATATATATGGAAATTATTTTTAATTTTATAATTATTATTAATTTTCAGTTATGTTGTGATTTAAGTGAAAAAACACTTGTAGAAATTTTTAAATGCTGTAAGTCTTTAAAAATATTACGCATTAATGCTTGTAGAGAATGTCTAATGTCTGGTAGGCTTCTAGAAGATGAGAATGATATAAAAGAACTCTCAGAAACATTTAAAAATGTCCAAGAACTTAGTCTTGGTTATAATCGTTTTCTAAGTGATGCTCTTTTTAATAGACTAGTTGCTATTTGTCCAAATTTGGAATCTTTAAGCCTCATAGGCTGTCAAATATCTTTCCATTATGGATTGTATAAAAAATTTTACCCTCAAAATATCAGTTTTTCTGAGGCTTCAAAATCAATTTTAACTTTTTTAAATACATTACAATATCTTAAGCAACAAGCACATAAATTGAAACATCTAAATTTTGGTTATACTTTGATTGATGGAAATGCTTTAGCTACTTTGTCAGCTTTACAAGATCTAAAATTGGAATCTCTGATGTTACAAAGTTGTTATCAATTAACTATAGAAGGCATTAAAGGATTAACACAATATCAAACTTATTTGAAAATTCTTGATATCAGTTTCTGCGTACGTATTACAGATGCTAGTTTACTTTGCATTTGTAAAAACTTAACAAAATTGGAAACGCTCAGAATAAAACGATGTCGTGCTGTAACTGATATTGGTATAAAATATATTAAATTATTAAAAAATTTACAAGAACTCGATATTTCGGAAGATGAATTACTTACCGGTGATTGTATTACTCATGGTCTTTGTTCTGGTTATAATATAGATGACAATAATATAGAACAAAACATTGATTCTGAAAATATTAATTTTACTTCATCAGAAAAAAATGATATCATAGAAGAAACAACAAGAAAAGAGAATATGCGAGTATTATCAGCAAATGCTTTGCATCTTCATGAAGAATCAGTTGAATGCATAACCAAATCTTTCCCTAATTTAAGACAACTTGAACTTAGCTATTGTTTTAACGGTGTTACTGATAAAACAATACAGGTATGTGAAAGTCATTTTATTATTATTATTTTATATTAATATTAAATGCATTTCATGAAAAGGATATTATTTGTAAAAAACGAAAAATATGATAAAATGATAGATTTTTAATAGATTTTATGCTGATTATTTTCCTGAACTTTCAGGAATTACTAAAACTTAAGAGAGTCGCTGTAAATCATAAATTTTTGTACCAGCGATGATGCTCATGCATATAAAAGTAAGTTTATCTTTTATAGATGATATTCAAGGAGCTTGTACATTTACAAACATTAAAAATAAGCCATTGTGATGAGGTCAGTGACGCTGGCTTAACGGGTATGGGTACTGGTAACCATGAATATGTCGAAAAAATACAAGTTGTACATAAACCAGAATTTACAGAATCTAGACTTAGAATCAGTTTGCGTTCAAAAGCTGAAGAAGAAATAGTACGCGATGCTGATCGAAAACGAGAAATTATGCATCTTTGTGAAAATGTATTTCAACCGTTAAATCCATTTTCTGGCTTCTCTTTAATCAGGCTCAAATGCCTCCAAGAACTTGATCTTTCTGGTTGTAATAGAATTACTGATGTCAGTTTAAAACACGCATTCGCTTTTCCAGAATTAAAAATCTTAAATTTAAGTCAATGCCAACAGGTACGTGTTAAATAATTCAAATAATGTATAAAAAAAAACATAATATATAATTTATTATATATATATTATTTTTTACTATAGATTACACATATTGGATTGGATTATTTATCGAAAAATAATCCAGCCATCGAATATTTAAATTTAAATCGGTGTTATAATATATCGGATATTGGTATATCGTATCTTGCACAAAGATTGCATAGATTGAAACGACTTCTCATCCAGGTACTTTTATAATTAAAAATTAATTGTTATATTTTTAATACAAGAATATAATATTGATCTTTTTTTACAGGGATGTTCGCAACTCACGGATCACACTCTCGATTCTATTAAATTGTATTGCAAAAGTTTACATTATTTAGATGCACGTTATTGTCGGGGAATGTCAGTGGCAGGTCTTCAGAGTTTATCACATTTATTATATGTAGATTGGCATAAACACACAGATGTTGTATCTACAGAAAATGAAATATTACCACCACCAGCTCCGCCTTTACCATCATTACCATCTTTACCATAGAGACGGCTTCAATATTTTCTTTCGCATTTTAAGGATAGGGTAAGGGAAAATTGAAGTATTATTTTAAAAGCTGACTGTAAATTATGTGATAGATTTAATTCAATAGAAAATTTTTTATTCAATGTTTGCATAAATATTAATTGATGTTTGACATTATGTGTATGTAAGAAATTTCACATATATTAAAATATTTGCATAGAAATTTTAAATTCTGTACATATGGAATATATATAATACGAAAAAATTTTGGTATGCATATTAATATATAATTTAATATATAAATATTTAACAATGATTATAAAACTTTTAAAAAAATTTGTATAGGATTTAAAAAAAAACAATTTAAATATATTGCAAAAAGAGAATATTTATTAAGTATTCAACATAAAATGTAAGCTAATTAAATGAGTATATTTATAGAATATTAAATGATAATACAATTTTAACTAAGTGCAATAAATCAGCCAAAATATAATTTATAGAATATAACTTTTCATTAATTTTTAAATAAATAATATTGAAAATAACATTACTTAAACTATTACTAATTAATTTAGAATTTTGTAACAAATTTTATTCTGTTTTATAATACAATGTAACAATTATTATTATTTATAGTAATTACTATATAGAAATGATAAAAATAATAATTATGTACAAAATTTTATATGCAAGTTAAGAATTCATTTGTATTTTTTGATATTTATTTAGATATTGTCAAAAATCATAAGAATTCTTAACTTAAAAATTTTTATTAAATCAAAAGATTTAAGAAAGTTTAAATTAAACTTAAATTTGAATAGATAATAATTGTAATTTAAAAAATAGAAAATATTTTTAAATAAATTTTTATATATAAATTAATATTTATAGTACAAAATAATAATTATTGTACTAAAATTTAACTCATAATAGATAATTACTATATTATATTATACTATATTATAAAATTTAAATCGAAATATTTTTGTCAAAATACTGCCATTAAAAAAATTATAAAATAAATATAAATATAATTTAATTAATATAATATAGTTTCTACACTATTTTATTGAATAGATATTAATATATAACAAAATAATATTTTATTCAAATATAAAAAATTATATTTTTCTCAGCAAATTAATCAAGATATTGTTATTTGAATAAGTGCAATATTCAATTAATTAATTTACACAAAAATTTTGAATAATTCTAAATAATATAGAATTTGTTCAAAGTTTTTCGAATATTATACGAATGATACGCTGCTTTGCGTAATTTATGTGACATGTTTATATAAGGATAAATTGTTCAATCTAGGATAATAAAATTATGTAAACAATGATCTAAATTTTATTTTAAAACAAATAAATTTAACATTATTTTTAAAAATTTATTTATATTGAATAAAGTAACTTCGATTAAAATTGTAGTTTTTAAAGAATTATTCTTCTAATTGATTACTGTTGATTTTTGAAACATATATGTTTATTACATAATAACATTAGTTGAGGCAGCAAAAAAATGTCAATTTTCATATATAGCAAAAATAAGAGCATAGTATTAAGTATTCACAAGATAAATGTAGATGAATGAAAATTGCAAATTTTTTTTCTCAATATTTTTCTTCCCATATTTAGACGTTTTAATCTGACCTTTAACACTATCATAACTAGTATTTTTTTTATAATTAGTAGCAAAACACACAATTGATAATCAATAAACGAAACATCACTCGTTTGCGATCAGTTCAATTCTACTACTTTGTATAAAACTTTTTAATATATCACAAAATTAGATACAAGCAGTGTAGTATCAACTATACTTTTGTACAGTATATATTATTTTGATTTTATTACATTCTTACTTGTAATTTGATCCTCTATGGGTAATTAAATAGTTACTTAATACAAACAATTAGTAAAGTATATGCATTTAATAATAAAATTTTAAAACGAATAATTAAAATTTGATTTAATTGTTCAAAATTGACTTTTTAAATTAATTAAAAAATTTAAAATAACCCATAGAAGATCAATAACAATTTGTTTTGATAAATATTCTAAATAATGAGCTTTTTTTAACTTTTTATGTATTGTAAATTAATAGACACTTAATATTATATAATAAAAGTAGTTAACACATAGATAAATAATATAAATGTAGATTAAATCTAATAAAGAAAATAGTACGTTGAAATCATTTTCAATCAAAGATATAAATAGAAAAAAAAAAATTCATAAAGGTATGGTTGACACTTCACTGTATATGAAATTATGTAACTAAATTTTTTTTATAAATTTTTAATTTATAATATAAATTCTTTTTTTTGTGTGACAAATGAATATAAAAAAAAACCTACTTACAACTAAATTAAAATAATAATGTTAATTTGACAAAGATTATAATGTACTATCTGTTTATATTATCTTCTGATATACATAAATTAAAATTGTCAATTTATCTTTTATAGATTCAGCATAAAGATTTCAGTGTTTAGTGAATTATTTATAAGTTTAAATTATTTACTGCACGCAAACTAAACAATAAATATAAATTTTATCTTAAATGATAATAAAAATAGATTTTTTATTCTATAAAATATATATCTAAAGAAATCTCAATTAAATATTTTGAATATTCCAAATATTTCCTTTATATTTTCATTTTTATATTATCTTTTATAATACTTTTATTTTGTTCATTTTCTTATTTTGTTCAAATTCATTTACAAAATTCATTAAAGATATTTTTATGGTATATTTTTGATGATATTATTTTTAACTAGTTTTCATATAATCTTTAATACACAAAATAAAACTTAAAAAAAGAAAAAGAAAGAAAGTGAAGAATAAGAATAAAAAATTATGCGGAACTTCAAAATAAAGAAAATCTTTTATATGACAAAAGGATAGTGACAATGTTTTAATATTTAAACACTGAAATCTTAATGTACTTTTTACTTTCATTCAAACTTTTAGCATAATGAAAGAATAGTTAAAAAATATAATGATATTATTAAACAAATTTTATACTTTTAACACACATTAGTTTTTTTTAGATATATATATATATAGATTTCTATATACATATATTTGTACGTTTTGATGTACATATTGCTCAATATAGAATTAATTTATTTATATTCTAATACTGTGCATTACACACACTATATAAAAAAATGTTACTTTTCGCGTGACGAACATTTTTAAGAAATATTCTATGTCTCTTTATCAATGCAACAATTCTGTGTGATTATATACAAAACAATGAAAATGGAAGTTTATAATATTTTCTCAATATATATATATATATGATGCGCGCATTTTCACTTCTTTATTTCTTTTTATTGTTTTTGTATATCATATATTTTTTTAATAAGTTCATGAAATACGTTTTTATCCGCATAGTTTATTAATATGAAGGTAAATTGTTTCTTTCAATCTCTAGATTTGTATCATTTGGTTCTTTATCTTGTTTACTTTCTTCTTCAAGGAATTTTTATGCACTTTAACTGTTTCTACCATCCCCTCCATATACTAAACTTGTTACAGGATTAATTAGCATCATATATGCTAATTAAAACGAAGATATTACCAATAAGGTAATTACAAATCCAGCAGTCTTTCCTCCAAAGCTAAAATAAAAAAACAATTATATATATTTGTTAATAAAAAATATAGAAGTCTATAGATTTTAGTAAATTTTCGCATAATGAACAAATGTTCTTCAATCTTCTTTATCCAAATTTGTATATTTTTAATTAAAAATTTTAATACTTGAAAAAACAAAAAGAAATCTTGAAATTAAATATTTTAATACATATTTCCATATATAAAATTTTATATAAAATATAACTAATTGAATGATTGATAAATTGAACAATATTTAATAATATTTATAATACAATAAAAATATCAATAATTTTTCCTATTCATTCTCTAATTGTAAAAGATATAGATAATTTATAATTATACTCTTGATTAATTTTAGTCTGATAAAAAATATATATTTTTTTAAATAATTAGATAAAATATAATGACATGTTCAATTGCTGTAAAATAACTAGCTGAAAATATATGGAACTAATTTTGTTAACTAATGCAACAATTTATTTAAAAAAAATAATAAAAACATAATCAATGCGTATTTTCGTTTTAAAATTCGAAAAACAAATTTAAATGGAATAAATTAGAATTTTATTTAATTTGAATTTAAAGTAAATATTTTATTTATTTTATATATTCGTACTTTTTGATAATCCATAGTAATTTTTAAATAATTAACTTGTAGATCAAATAAAATGATTATAAAATAATTTTTAGATTTTGAAGTAAGAAATTTATCAGTATATAAATTACAATATATAGATTTAGGTAATATAAAAAATAATGAAGACATTTGGATATTTATTTTAAAAGTATTTGTTGTATATATTTATAAACAAATCAATTATAATCAGTTTTATTCATATATTTGCTAACACAAAGAAATATATTATAATTATATTCAATATTTATGAATTTGCATAAAAAACAAAATTCTTTCAATTATATATTTTCTAATATAAAAAATAAAATATATATATAGTGTTATACTTTTTATTACAGTAAGTACATATGTGATAACTATTCATTTCAAATATCTATTTGCAATATTTTTTTCTGTAATTTAAAAAATCAAAATAGTAAAATATTTATATTTTAACATAATCACAAAATTGTTTTAATGCAACAATTCATTTATGAATTGTTGTACTATTATCAGAACTTAAGTATATTTTACAAACGTAGAAAAAGAATAAATATTTATATACAATGAATCATTATCTACAAATAAATATTAATTATCATTTTAAAAAAATGTTAACATACAAATTTTTTATTATAAAAATATAAAATTCGCTTTTGGTATTCTCATTCTTTCCTTGTACATTATACCTTGATCTACAAGAACAAAGGGCACTTCAATGTAATTCTTGTTTAAATTCAACATGTATACATACAATTATTCTTCCTTATTGAAAGAATTTAGTACAAAAAATACGAATTTCGTATATATTTTTTTAAATTAATTATATGGATGGAATCTATAATAAATAATTAATATTAGTATAAATAATAAAATCAAAAATTAAAATAGAAATTACAGATGACAAAAATACGCAGAAATCTAAATGGTGTATTTAACAATTTTAAACTTGCTTTGTTGCATTTCTGCAATTTTTGTTTTAAATTTCGAAAATAAATATCGAAAATAATATCGAAAAAAAAATTGCACAATAAATATATAGAATTACAGTAATTCTTTATATATATACACATAGAAAGAAAAGGAAAAAAATATTTTCATATTTTGATGAAATATATAGGGAACAATTTTTTTGTTTCATTTTCACCATTATTAATTTATAATATGTGCCGTGAATAAAATAGAGTATAACATTAAAGCAAGAAACAAATTTTATCATCTTTTATATGTGTATATAGCAGCAAATCCAAAGGATTTTATGCGCTCCAGTAGTTTTTAATCATTTATTGTCCTCCATAAATCGATGAGATCATTGATTGATCGAGACCGCATTTTCTTCAGGTATAGATACTTTTTGTCTGTATATTATAAACTCGTTGCTTATTTGGTCATCAAAATATATTGAGAGTGATAGAGAGCGAGAGAGAGAGAGAGAGTGTGTGTGTGTGTATGCTTGTGACGATCCATCGAGACTAAAAAATACTGAAACCAAAGTATTGAACGCAACAGTAATCTGAACCTGCAAAAAAATCTATCCTAAGATAATTTCTTTTTTGAAAAGAGATTGAACCTCGGAGAAAAATTCTGCATTCGAAAAAATTCGATATTTATTTTAATGAGGATGCATTAAGTGACCAACTATTTGAAATATATATACACAAGTTTTTTAATATAATTTTGGATCAATACACAACAAAAAACTGCATATTCTAAACTGCATAAACAATTATCTTACATAATAATAAAAGTATTTTTTTTCAAATAAAATGATTGCTTATTAAATATAAAAAAGATTTATTGATTATTAGATCATTGTGAAACTTACCATAAGAATAAGACTTTATGATGAAGTGTTTACATCATTTGTTAAGGAATTGAGAAGTGAAACTTTGTTATCCTCCAAATCGAGAGGATCCGAGGTATAAAGACTGGTCGTAGCTGTATCACCTGCCGTGCTAGTTACAGGAGATGTGGCATTTAAGAAAATGTCATCGTCGAAATCTAATAAATTTGAAGTAGGATTATATGCCATAAGTTCACCACCACTTGTTCCACTAATATTTTCTGCAACTATAAGTAAATTAAAAATATTTAGTTAGATTTTTAATTATGTTTAAATAATTACAATGTTTAAATAACTACAATTGGAAATTTTACCATTAGCATGATCATCTTCCTCTTTCTCAGAATGTGGATTTAATTCTGGATTAACTGGCATACCAAACGACATTGGATCATCCGCTCCAAATAACTGAAAATTATTTGCAGTTAATGCATATTAATTAATAAACAAAAAATTTATTTTATTTATTAAATTACTTACACCAAGAAGTGTATTTGCATCAATACTATAACCCTCGCTACGTAAGATTTCACGGAGATTGTCCAATTCCGTTTGCATTGTTTCGAGATGATTATCCATTTCCTCCCTATACAGAATTATTTAAAGTAGATCAAAATGTATAAACATATTAAAGTCCATACTTTGTGAATCAAAAAGGAAAATGTTGTAAATCCTTTTAATATTCTTCCTGAAATATATAATCTTTCTATATGTTTGAATGACTCCATAAGCAGATTTTTAATTTAATTAATTAAATTAATTAATATTTTTTATTTAATTAAATTAATATTTTTATTTCTCTTTTTTGTTAAGTTAAAAAAATATTTGTCTCAACAAATATATATAATAAAACAGAA
The DNA here is from genome assembly GCF_029169275.1 of Apis cerana. Classification (NCBI taxonomy): domain Eukaryota; kingdom Metazoa; phylum Arthropoda; class Insecta; order Hymenoptera; family Apidae; genus Apis; species Apis cerana. Next base: position 8,407,054 of record NC_083861.1, read on the forward strand.
TATTTATCCAATATAAAATAAAAATTAATGACTTTTTTTTATAATTACTTACTTATGCAATCAAATCAAAGAAATTTATAAGAAAGAGATTGAGTATTTTTTTCAATATTATTTTGCAACATTAATAAAATATTGGCATTTTTGCAGTGCACGACTTTCAAAACGTTTTATATTAAGTTTAAATTAATAATTTATATTGAGAAATATTCAAACCAAATTGACCTTTAGAAACCAAAAAATAAGATGAACAACTAATAAAACAATTATATTATAAGCTAAATGAGAATCTAACAATCGTAACACTACAATTACCAAATATATCATAGGTATAAGATAAAAGATAAAAATAGTTTCATATAATATATCTCAAAAATGTAATTTATAATTTCAATAATTTAGAAAGAAGATTACTTTGAATAAAATAAATTATATATATATATATATATATATATATATATATATATATAATTTATATGAATTCATTTTTATTACTTTTAATTTAAAATAAATTTTTTTTGAGAAACTGAATACTAGATTTTTGTGATTTTCTTTAAATTAAATAGAAGTATTAAAATTGATAACAAAGAAATTATAATAATTTCTATATAATATATAGATAATTTGGAATATATATGAGAAAAATGATACCAAGAATCCTCTATTCTTCAGATTTTATGGAATATCGTGAAATCCCTAAAGATCATAGGCAACCATTTAGAGATCTAATAAAAAGTCATCAAATTATTATTAGTAGAATGTTATAAATTGAAACCTTTCTGATTGTAATGCGAATAGAGATAAATTGGCTCCCACCTCTGTTTTTTGATTAAGAAGTTCCACTATAGATAAGTGGAATGTGCAGCATTCAACATTTTTTTTACCCATGGTCTGTGTTGAACTTACATTGAACCTAACCTGTAAGCAGCGTCACACATGCCAGAAGAAATGACACAACTTAGAGATAAATTTTTTGAATTGCTTGTGCTTGCTCCATTGCAGTTGTCTTTTTCTTGCTCCAAACATTTCTCAGCACCATTTGTATAGGAATTTCTTCTATTATTCTGTTCATTGTTACCATCTACTTTGTTTAGTTGATCAAATGTAGTGTCATTTTCACTAGTTTCAGAATTGCCATTATTTTCACTAAAGTCATTTTCATTACTTTCAATATCTTCGTTGATGATTTCTGGCACTATCAAAATGTCCTCAAGTTTCACTAAGGTTGGATCATTTTCTTGAATATCTTCCTCCAAATCTGTTGGAGTTTCTATATCGAGCTCATGCTCTGTTTCAGTAGTTTTACTCATATTAGCTGCCATTGCTGCGAGTTTTGAACTACGTACAGTTGCCATAGGTACTGGTTTAGAAACTGGTTTATTTTCCAATAAAGCGATCGTCACTGATGAATCCTCTAATGGCATTTCAAGCATATGTGTTTCTTCCCTAAAAAAGTGAGATAAGCAGTTGCCAATCTTCGTTCTTGAGCTTTTAAAATCGTTGCTGTGCCATAATCTGTTTTTGAACACATTTTTGACTACAATTCTGAATGATGGAAGTATTGCAAGAGCATACACAGATGAATTTAAAGCATTATTACAAGAACATGCTTCTAAGTAGGCAATAAATTATAATTATTATAATATTAGTCAAATTGTAATACTTCTTTTATAATAGAAATCTACATAATGAAAAACAGAACATAGTATTATACTAAAGTGATGTATATATATAAAATATATATAAATAAGAAAGTTAAAGAATTATTTTTTTGATTTGATAATATTAAATGTATTCATTCTTTTTTATTTTATTTATAAAAATTATTTCTGTTATTTAAAAGAAAAGTAAATATTTAATGGTCAATTTAGTTTGATTTCTTTTTAAAACTGCTTATTATAAAAAATTAATACTACGATTTAAATACTATATATATAAAGAATTATATTTATTATTTGTATTATATAAAATATAAATAACTTATATATATAACTAAATTTGAAAAAAAAAACACAATCATGCATGGAATAAATTTAAAATATGCAATCATAAATATATCTCTTATTTTAAATATGCTATAAAAAATATGTAAATAAGAACAATTTTTCATGCATATACATACATACATATATATGTATATGTATATATATAAAAATTTGGATGATAATAAAAATAAATTTCACGATATCTTGTATGTAATAAAATAAATGAATTTTTATCATCAATTTAATAGAATAATAATTATTACATCAGCAAGTGTACTCAGAGGCATAAGTAAAAATATAAGTAAAATAATGACAATGATAGCTATGAAATGATAGCTAGTGATAAAATTTTTAATAAATTAGATTGAATTAAATACAAATAATTTAACCAAGGATTAACAAGACTTCTCTCATGAAAATAACAAACTATTAAAATAATATTTTCCAAGCTTTAACTTTCTTTAAATTTATTTTAAAAAATTATAATTATATATATTATTTTAAAGAATTATAATTAATATAAAATTAAAAAAAGCAACTACTGATAGTTGAAAGATTGGCAGACTAAAAGAAGATCATTTTAGTATTAACTTTTTATAAGAAATGCTTTCAAAAAAGAATATTATCGCAATATTGCCGAATGTTCATGCAAAAAATGAAACTAAGCAAAATTGCGATATTATAAAATAATTTCTAGAAGTATAAACACCAACACCAAAAATGACAACAAGAGAAAAATGTTAACCTCGGTTCCTCTCCATTCTCCGTTGATGGGATCAAAATTTTGACCGGCACCTTGTTTTTCCTCCTGGCAATATTTAAATTGCAATAATATAAGTAATAATTGAGAATGAATTAATCTTATTATATTTTATGAAAATGAATTAAAAGAAAAAAGAAGTCTTTTGCAAATTAAATTTTTCTTGTATGTTTTAAGTAGCTGTAATTAAATTATGATATATGATCATGCAATTTAATTTTTGTACAAAATTTATAATGAGTGAATCTACTATAAATGATACAATTTAAAAGATCAAAATTTATGCCCCTGTGTCTTTCATCAAAATAAATAGAATATAAATTTTAATTTGATTAAAATATTATTTAATACATTCCATGCATGGAAAATAATAGGAATGTGTAAAAAAAAAAGTATATTATAATTAGTTTTCTTTATCAGTTTTCTAATCTTAGAAAAAAATATAAATAAATTTGAATTACAAAAATACTTTTTTTATAGAATTATGAATATTGGTATTTCTTTGTGTTTATCATGCAAAACTCCATCTTATAATTCTAAAATTGAAAGATCGTATATAACATACGTATACGTCACTTTTATCAACAAGAAAATCTATAATTAGAACATATAATAATATGATAATTTTATTTAACTTACTTTTTTTTACCCTTACATCCGCGTTTCTTTTTTGCTTCAATTTCTTGTGCATTAATAAGTTGTATATCATCTTGCAATTGAACAGAATCATCAACCAAATGAATTGTTTCCATATTATTATCTTCCATTATTAATGTATTATTATGCTCTGGACTTTCAATAGCTGGATTTGGATGTCCTTCGAGCATTCTAAATATAAAAGAAAATAATAATTATGAATAAAAAGAAAGAAATTTATAATTGCAAATTACATACTCTGCAACAATATATTCTGAATCCAGATCTGGTTCTGATGCATCAAGCTCATGAATAACAGGTCCTGCGGGAGATGCTTGTGACTAAAAATTCAAAAATAATTACAAAATAATAAATTATGAAAAATATATGGAACACATATATAATTACCTTGGATAATTTTGCTTGTTTGTTACGTTGACGGCTAGAATCATCAATCATTAATGGATATCTTCTTTTAACAGAAAGACCACCATTTCTTGAAGGTTGTACTAAAGTAACTAGAAAATGTATAAGTTTATTGACAATTTGTTGTTGTTTAAGATGCTTTTGTCTAAGCATTGCTAATTCTCTCCATAATGCTTCATTTTCTCTTTTCATAGCTCCAAGTCGTGAATCTAAATGTTCTTGACGACCTCTCATACTTCTGACTTCAGTAAGCATTTTATTCATTAATTCTGGCTTAATAGGAGTAAGTGTTGGATCTTGTCCTTTGCTGGATGCAATCTAAAAATTATTATAAGATATTTCTATATGATGTGTATAAGAATTTTTAATAAAATTTATAATATAAAAAATACTTACTTTTCTTTTAATATGTTCTACTAAATATGGATGTCCTTTACAAAAAAACTGATGTGCAAATTCCATTTCATCTCTGTCGCATTTTAAGCCACCAAGTTCAACAGAAACTTTCTTATGAAAACCATCTAGAATATATATATATTACATATATAATAAATATAATAATAATAATAAATGAAATATTATAGATAATATATATATTATATTATTATTATATACTCAAATATATATTTATTTTTATTTATTATATACAAATATATAAATATATAAATATATATATATATATATATATGTATATGAAATATTATATATTATTACATACACATATTCAATTGTCTGACAAAGCTGGCCATATTATTGTGTTTATAATAGTGTGGTAATAATTCTCTAGCAAATTGTGCTTGATTTCTGATGAAAAAACTCCGTCCATTCTAAAATAAATAAATATTACATAATTTTTTTTATAATGTAAAATATAAATAACAAGTATTATAAAAATAATTAATAAATTATATTGTGTATATGTACAATACATATACAATACATATATTATGTATTAATGTGTGAATAATAAAATGAAACAACATTTGCATAAAAATGAATTATATAATTAAAATTAAAGTAATATAATAAAAAAAAGGACAATCTAAAAGACATTTAAAATTTTATATGTATTTTTTTACTTTTATTATTAAAACTTATATATATATAGTAATTTAAAAAGTAAAATATACATATATAATAAATATTTATTAATAAATTTATATTAAATAAATATATTTTTATTATTGCACTCTAAATATAATAGAATTAATATATAAGAAACATTGTTTATATTAACATTTTTTATATTTAACATAAAAAAAAATTATTATAATATTAATAAAAATATTTAAATATTATTTATTGAAATTTATGGAAAATATTTAATTTAAATTATTTTAAAATATATATATTATATAAAACCTAAAAAAAGAATAATGCATAATATTTAACAAAATAAAATTTAAAATAAACAAAAAATAAATATTTAAAATACATTTATTAAATATTAATATTAAATTTAACATTCTGCTTATTCATTTCATAGAAATCATTCATGTTACACAATTTATGCAATTTATGCATTATGCATGTATGAATCTTACCAAAATAATTATAATAATTATAAATAATTTTAATTGTAATTATTGTTTTTTTAAATTTTATTTTGCACAATTTATTAATACATTTTATTATTACAAAAGTTCAAAAATTTTCAGAATATATATAATTTATTCAAAATGAATTTTCGATATTCAATAAAAAAAAATTTTAATTTATCGAAATAATATAACATACATAATCATACGAAGTACGAAATAAATTACAATAATGTCGGGTGCATACGAAATATAGGTTGTGTACGTAAAAATGTACATTGCGGAGGTCAACGTTTAACTTACGTTCAACTCGTACTTAGAAGACATTATCATTACAAATAAATAAACATTTTAAAAATAAATAACAAATTATACATTAAAACTGTTTATACATATTGTACATAAAAATTAAGAAATCATAAGCGAATAACAAAATAAAAGTACTTACAGGTGACCAACAAATAAGGTCGTCAGTTTCAGGATCTTCGACCAACTTCCAAAGCTTGGCAAGGAACGCTGGTACGCTTGTACCTAATTCTGGGATTGTATGCATTTCAGTGTTAATACGTTAATTTCGATATGTAATAATTAATTAGTTTTTGATCTTGATCTATCACGAAAAAATCTTCACATCTCACGACAATGGCTGACCGCTGACGATGTTATTCTGCTAGTTGTACTTACAGGTGGGGAAAGAGGGGGAAATATTTTAATGGAGGAAAATGTTCGCTTTTCATTTCAGATTACAACGCCACATATTGTCAATGTTGAACAAACGCTATTGGTGTTTTCTCTTAGAGCTTAGATTTAGCCATTAAACGAGCTTAAATTTTGTGCATGATTTACCAATTTTAAATGAAAATAGGCTTTAAGATAATCTTTAAATAAAATATTTAAAATGTAAAAGATAAAAATAGAATTCTAAGTATTAGCGCGTAAATTTAAAAAAATTTAAAAAAATCAATTTTTTTCTTTTCAAATATAAAATTATAGGTTAGATAAAAATAATAAACATTAAAACATGAAATTACTTTCGAGATATTTTTATTTATTTTTACATAAAAATTATTAATACTGTATGTCTATACATATCTTTTGATATACTGATATTAATCTCATTAATATTTTTCACAATATATACAAAAAATTTGCATAAAAGATTATAATTCTCTTATATCTTTTTCATTAAATTAATTCATAACATTAATATAAAATTATAATAATATAATATTCAAAAATCCAATTTAATAAATATTATATAAAATATATATAAAATATATATAACATATATAATAAACATATATATAAACATATATAAAAAATGAGAATCTAGTTGTTGTAAAATATTTATAAAATTATAATATCATAAAATAACTAGATTTTAAATAAAATTGAACAAACATTATAATATACATAACTATAAAATATAAAATATCAATAAAAATTTTAGTTTATCCAATCCTAAAATAATACAAATTGAAAAATGTAAAATTATTTAACTATAAATTTATATGCGTTATTTTATTTAATATCTATCCTGTAAAACTAAAACGCGATGCTTATATAGAAATTTATAAATAAAATAAAAATTACATATTTATACATAATATATATAATAAAAGATATTAATGGCACTTTGCGCATTCGAATAATTATTTGCGCATACGCTTTCAACTAGATATAAGTAAACTTAGAAAAATTAAAATATTTATAAAAAATCTTCGGTAGATGTTATTGTAGCTTCTATAAGTAGACCAAAATCTAATTCAGTTAAACTAGCTGTAAAATAAAATCAATAAATGATTAAAATAATTTGTACGATTTAATAAATTTAAATTTATACCTTTTGCTGTAAGAAGATCAAGGAATGTATCTAAAGGAGATAAACGATCTGCCGAAGGAAATGCCGCTAAACCTATGTACAATTTATTTAAAAAAAAAAAAAATTATTAATGAATGTTTGATTTTTCAAATTAATTATTTATTTTTACCATTATGATGATTTTTGTGTTGCAAAGTTCTACCACGATTTTGACATATTTCTCCAGATAAAATGTTCGCAGCATGTTCACGAGCTCTTAACATAAAACTTACAGGATGTAACCATTGATTTAAAAGTCTTTTTGCTCGAGATTTCGGTAATAAAGATAATAAAGTTAATTTACGAATGGCGTTTTCTTTTGTATCACTGATATCTATAAAAAATGTTGATCAAAAAAAGCTTAAATATAAAAAAATTAAGAAAAAAATATTTTTATTTTAAAAAATGTACCAGCCATGATAATTTTGCTGACATCAACTTGTAACTCAAATACTGATCGTTGTACATATTGTAAAAACATGGAATATTTTAATGTTCTATATCCAAGGTAAGTGAAAAATGATGTAAATCCTTGCGGTGCCGGAAATGCTATACTTTCTATTGAACGCCTATAACGTTCCAACAATACGAATAATAACCATCGTCTTATTTCATCTAATTGATCGCTGAAATTATTTTTCAGTAAAAAATTATATAATTATTTTAAATTTTATAACTAAATATATATAAATAATTAATTTATATATAATTAAATCATCAATGATTTACTTACACGAGAATAAAACCACGCTCTTGTTCAATTCGCGGATCAATATTAGCGGCTCGACATAACATTTGACAAAGAGTCCGCGACGTTTCTAATTGTGCTGCCACATGTCTGGTTGCCATAGCATGGACATGTAATGGAGTACATGATCCCTTAACATATGTTATTGATGATTGAGTACCATGTTTTAATAAATACATAGATAATTCCCGTAAATTTACTGATACAATATGCTCCTGTTTAGAAGCAGTACAACTTTCTATTTCATTAAATGGCAAATTAGAATCTATTAATTTATTGCCACGACCACTTGTTAAATCTCCAAGTGACATTGTAGTTACAACTAATCTGTAATATTATTTATTGAAATCAATTTTTATTATAAAATTTATATTGTTAAAATTAAAAGAAAATGTTGAAATTAAAATATAAATTTATTTAATGATATAGAAGTTTTTACATTTATATAATTAAATAGATAAAAAGAAAATTTGTCTAAATTATTACCCTCCACTTGGAGACATTGGAGTACTGGATCTAGATAATGCTTCAGGTTGATAACATGCTAAAGAAACTAATAATTTTTCTGCAATTTTACTTGGCTTAAATCTTGCTTTATCTCCATTATTTTTACTAAGTTGATCCCATAATCTAGTCCATAAATCACTACGATATGGAATCAATCTTTGTTGTGGTGATAATAACATTACTGATGTATTCCAAAGTTTTTCATGACTCAATGTTACACTTAAATCATTCACTTTTATTTCAAAACTTATATACTCTTCCATAGTTGTAACGGGTAGTAAAGCCAATAAAGGTACGGCGTCTGCTAATAAATTTTTTTGTACCAAAGCATATGAACCGCCGATAAGAATTTCTTGCATGTATCGTACAATTTCCAACGATCTAGGTTTTTCTGCAATCGAGCATACTAATTCTGAAATAATATCCAGATCATTTTTATGACAAAGAAAGTAATGTAATATACCCAAGCGTACTTCTGCCGAACTTTCTTTACGAAATACTTCGGTAAGAAAATCGGATGAAATTGTTAATTGTACTAAGTCCAATGTAGGTAAATCTATTGTTAGTATATTCGTATTAAATTGAGATATATTATTTCCTTCTAAAAAAGCTGTATCATATTTCTTCTTGCTTCCTTTGCTATTATTTTCTAATTCAAGCAATGGTACCAAATATGAAGAATGAGATGGAAGAGAAGTTAAAGGACCACATAAAATGTGACAACATGGTTCATGATTTGTTCCAATTTCAAGAAGATGAGTAAACAAACTTGGTACAAGAACAATCATATGATGATGTTCATATATTGCAAACGTTGGTCGTATAAGTTTAGCATAAGACCATGGTATACCTGGTATAACACAATGGATCACACAACTATGATGAAGAAGTGTTACAGAATATGCAAAATGTACCGTGTTAGATTCAGTCAATGAATTAAGTACATGCTGCTGTGGTTTTATTGGACGATATAAATAATGATGGCAAACACAGACCATTCCTTTAGAATCAGAAACTACAATGAGATCTAAAGAACAATCATGAACTCTTAAAGGTATAACATCATCTTCATAAGTTCCACAGTTTGAAGAAGTCGATAATTGAGGTAAATTCAATGGTATATTTAACTGGGAAAAATAAGAAATAAATAGTTTGAAATATACTGAAATTATTATTAGACTAAGTTACTTACTACTGTTTCATGAGGTAATTCATCATGAAATTGAAGACCACTCAATGTTGGATTGGTTCTTATTGATTTATTTTCTTTTTCCTCTTCATCTTCAGAAACTAAACTTACTGGAATTTTTTTATGATGTATATAATATAGGACTTGATTTATCATGTCCCATTGAGCCCAAATGAATGCTTTAACTAATGATTCAAATTTTAACTCTTGTATTGAATAAAAATCTGATACTGATGTATCAAACATTATTGTATATATTACCACATCTATAACATGGAATAATCAATTGAGTAATTCATAAGAAATATACATTGAAATATATTTTATATATATTATATGATTCTTACATTCTTGATGAATTAATAATAAAAATTTATCCCATTGTCCATGTTCTTTTTCTTTATATAGAAATTGAATTCTCACTTGCTTAGATTTTTTTGTATCTAAACTATGTATTTTGATTTCTTTTCCTTTCAATTCAACAATAAATGCTTCATACATTTCAGTTTCAGTTGATATATTTTTATCTATAGATTCTGAATTTACATTTGTATCTATAGAAATTTTTTGTTTTGTTACATATCCAAAAACAGTACGATTTTGATTTATTGTTGCTTGTACAATGTTTAATACTTCTAAGAATTGATGCAATATCTACACTCATATTATATTTTAATTTAATTATAATATATATTTTATATAATAAAATTTTAATTACTATAAATTATAATATACTTGTAACTTATCGTTAATCCGATCATAATGACCTATAACTGTATATGATATACTTATGTTGTCTTTTATAGTTTCTTCTGTCCATCCAACTAATAAAGATCCATCCTTTTCTTGACCTAATAATTTCCATTGCTCTGCTAAAAATCAAGATGTATTTAATTTTAATTATAATATTAATTCTATCTCAATATTCTATTTCAAATATAATCAAATTCATATATATAATGAATATTTGCATTGTAATTTTAATATTATATATAATTTTTTAAGATTTTATAAATAATATTATTAATATTATTTAAGAGTTATATTATATATTATAATAATTACCTGAATGAGCTTTTTCTGGCAAAAGTAAACATAATTTAGCTGCAAGATTTTCTATCATATTTATTTATAAATCTTGTCTAATGAATAAAATATTTTAATTTTTTAATTAATTTATAATTAATTAATATACTAATATTATAATTATAATATTTTAATTTAAAAAAGTTCAATCACTTTTAATTCAATGAGGAGCATAAATCGTGTATTATGTATTTTGACATTATCTCATATATCGTCTGCTATTTGATTTCACGTCGATGACAAGACTGAATTGCATCAAATTTTTTATTTAAGCGCCCTCTTTATTATAAACATTCCATGATATAAGTTATAAAATTAATCGCGAAAAAATATATCTATTTTTTATACAAATTGTAGATAAAATATTGTTTGTAGATATAATATATATTATATACATAAGTAAAAATTATTGTGTAACATAAATACCTGAATCATATAAATTGATAATTAGTGACTAATAAGAACTGTAAATATATAAAGTCAGTGATTTTCCTTCAAGGAAGATTAGTAACTAGTGTGCAGAATAAAGATTTTACGTTTTATCTATCAAGAAATTAGAAATATTTTTTCTACAAAAATAGGTTTTTTAAAAATGGTCACTGGACGAGCACTTCATTTTGTATTTAAAATACCAGATCGAAAATTAACAATTAAATTTTATCGAGAAATTCTTGGAATGAAGGTTAGGATTTTAATATAATATAAAGCGATTCGTTTTTATAGAAGTTTTTTTTTGCAGGTATTACGACATGAGGAATTTGCTGAAGGCTGCGAAGCGGCTTGCAATGGGTAATTAACTTCAATCTTGATATGCTTTTGTTTTCTTTATCGTTTAATGATATTATTTATTTAAAATATAATATCCAAAAGTTTTGAATAAATTATTGTGATTAAATATATTATTATTATATATATTATTATTATATTATATTATATTATATTATATTATATTATTATATTATATTATATATATATTATTATTATATTATATAATTATATTATAGTATATGATATTATACAGATATTATTATACAATGATTATATGATGATGATATTATTATATTATTATACTTAAATATTACGTAGGCCATATGGAAATAGATGGAGCAAAACTATGATAGGATATGGAACAGAAGATACTCATTTTGTAATAGAATTAACTTATAATTATGGGATTAAGGAATATAAAATGGGAAATGATTTTAATGGAATAACAATTCGATCTAAAGAAGTATTACAAAGGGCACATTCAGATGGATGGCCAATAAAAGAAGAAAATGGAATATTTGTTTTACAAGCACCTGGTGGTTACAAATATTATGTTATTGATGAATCACAACCCAAAAATAAAGGTATTAATGTATTAAAATGTATTAAAATATATTAAAATATTAATAATTTTAACACAAATAAAAATATATTTTTCTGTTATATTTACAGATCCTATTGAAAAAATAACTTTGTTTAGTTCAAATCTTCAAAAAACTATTGCTTATTGGAAAAATATTTTAGAATTAAAAATATTTAATCAAACTGAGAAAAGTGTACTGTTAGGATATGATGAAGATCAAGCAAAAATTGAATTTATAGATATTGGTAATTTATATATAAATAATATTATGATATTATTATATATTTTAATAAGTTCATAATAATGAAACATATAATTTCATTTGTTTAGGTACTGAAATTAATCATGCTGCAGCTTATGGACGCATAGCATTTTCAATTCCTTATGCAGAACAACCAGAAATTCAAAAAAAAATTAAAGATAATGGATATAAAATATTAACTGATTTAATCACTTTAGATACTCCAGGAAAAACTTCTGTAAGAGTAATTATTCTTGCTGATCCAGTAAGTACAATTATAATACTCTGCTTCTAAATATAAATTAATGCAAATATTAATAATAATTATAAACATTTTTAGGATGGTCATGAAATTTGCTTTGTAGATGATGAAGCATTTCGACAATTATCAGTTCCAGACTATGCTAGCGAAGCAATTTTAAATAGATATATTGCAAAAGAAAAATAAAAAATTAAATTATTTTCTAAAAAATATTTTTCTTGGAAAAGCATTTCAGTATTTTTACAAATTTGAAAGGCTGTGTTAATACTATTTTATTATTTTAAAAAAACACTATATAATTATTAATAATAAAAATGAATATATCAGCATGAATTTTAAATATTTACTCATACTTTATTATTAATGAATTATTAATATATTACTATATTATTACTATTATTATTTTATTGTTATTAATTATTAAATATGAACGAATTTATATATATATTTATATAATGAATAAAATATATATTTCATAATTTAATATTTCTATAAAGAATATTCTGGTGAAGGTTGTTATTAAGAATAAATAAAAATTTATTAAAAAAATGTCTTTATTACTAAAGATATCCATATCTATCCTACAGGTCATTGGCAATGACCCTTTACAATATGATTCAAATATATTGCAAAATATAATGCATTTAGTATGAAAAAAAGTTTGATGTATGAAATATATGCGTTTATTTCTAAAATACTTTGAAAACACCAATTTATTATAATATTATATGCAGTGTTTATAGTAATAATGAAGTTTATAAAAACACTTTTCTTTATATTCATTTGTGTTATTTTAATTAGTAAGTACTAAATTATTTTATTATATAATATTTTTATTGATTTTGTTATTTACTTTTCTTAGATAATATTAGTACAAAATTTAATATTGGGAAAGGTTTTGTTAAAAACAGAAAATCAAATGGAAAATCTGGAAATAGAAAATCATATGGATCTTTATATCATACATCAAATAGAGCAAATCCTAATTATGGCAAGTATCAATCATTTTTAAAAAGATTTTCTATATCTACATCTCATAGAAAACTTCCCTGTTTTAATAAACTATCTATTATCTATATATCTATTATTTTTAGCTAATTTTAAATATGTTATTAAATATTTATTCACATACACATTATATGAATATGAATATTGTTTATTTATTGTTAATTTTAAAACTATTTATAGCTCAAGCAAATAAAAATATTAATACACAATTTTTAAATGCTGAGAGTGGAGGAGCAACACGATTAAGTAAGTATTTTTAACTAGTTTGTTTTTTTTATGATATTAAATATAAAATGTAAATTATATGAAATTTTTTTAATTAGTTCAAACAAAGCCTTTTCAACCATTATATCCTACAAAGCCTATTTCAGTTTTACAAAATGGAGAAAAACAAAAAAATGAAAACAAACAAACCTCATCTTTTTATCCATCTGCACCACAACAAGATCATATTATGAAATCTGCTACAGCACAAAATTATGGTATAAATAATATAAACATATATTATATTTAATATTATTGTTATTATTGTATTATTATGTATTAAAAATATGTATATTGTAGATCAGATAACATCACATCAAACAAATTTTCCCTGGAGCAATCCCTATTTAGGAAATAATAGACAAAGTACAATTCAAACACATATAATTAATAAGCCACCAATATCGAATCAACCAGGAATTGTACCAAATTCTCAACCTCCTCCAATTGGATTCAAAGATTATGTTTATCCACAGAGTCATATAACTTCGGCTAATACTCAATCTATACATAGAGAATATCCTCCTTATCCTACACATCATATGCCTTTAAGTAACACATGGCCAAATTCAGTTTCTTCTCTACCTTATCAAACGAATTCAATGCCATTAAGAAATCCTTATTCTGTACATTCTTCTGAAGGTATTTATAATACACATGGACAACCTTCTTATTCAACACATTATCCAACAACACATATATTAGCACAACCTGCAGTACAACCATTTGTACCTGGTCAAACTATTCTAATGGTACCAGGGCAACAAGATTCTGGTCGAGGTTTTGGTCAAATGATCAAGGAAGCTCTTGTATTTTCAACTATTAATGCAGGTGTTAATAGAATATTAAATCCTCATACTACTCATGATTATGTAGAAAATAGACCTGATTCTACTTCAACAACTACAACTCATATTACTTATAACAATCAATATTTTAATACTCCACTTGGAGTTAATGATGAGAAAATGAATTCCACAAATGTATTACAAGTAACTGGATTTCCTAATAATTCAACTGGAATATTTACTTCTAATATAGACAATGGTAAGTTTCTTTATCAGAAAATCATATTTCATATGTATTAAATATTCTTATTAATATATCTTGTTCACATTTAGTTCATAGAAACGGAATACCCATTATTGAATCTCATATAAATGAGAATATAAATACTTCTACAATTGTGTCAAGTGATCAAAAAAATCTATCTAACAATGAATCTATAAGCATAAATAACACATTTTTTTATAAAATTTCGGATGATGAACTTTTTAAAATATCAGAAGAATTATTTGCAAAAAGTTCGCGCAATATATATAAATTTATAAAATTGAATTTACAAACTAAAGTTACATCTCTTAATGTAACAGATGAAGCTAAAGAATCGTATGTTGTAATTATTTACTTTTTTTAACTTTTAACTGATTTCAATAATTTTTAATTTTTATTAATTTTTTTTTTCTAGATTATTTAAAATAGAATCAAAATTGTTAGATTATCCATCAATTTATGTAACACGATCTCTATATAATAGTTATGAATATGATTTTCGTAAGAAATTGAATCGTACTTTGGAAACAAGAAAACAAGAAAATCTTTTGATTGATGCATTTTTAAATACAAATGAGATGACAATAGCTATGCAATGGTTAGCTGATCATGGATTCATTGATCCAGATGATTTTGAAAGAAAAGATGTACTTCGTCGAATTTGGTTTACTATATTCAGCGGAAGTACATGCGGATTTGAACGTGTATTTGCATCTGAAAATTA
The DNA here is from genome assembly GCF_029169275.1 of Apis cerana. Classification (NCBI taxonomy): domain Eukaryota; kingdom Metazoa; phylum Arthropoda; class Insecta; order Hymenoptera; family Apidae; genus Apis; species Apis cerana. The sequence goes on from NC_083861.1 coordinate 8,422,690, forward strand.
TGGTACAGCTATTATTGGTGTACAAGATTGGATTTATTTCGAATATCTAGAATCTTTGAAACGTATAGATTATATGGGTTACGTAGATAAATTAGATTTTGGAAATGTAAGTTATTTAAAATATATTAGTTATTTAAAAAATATTAAAGAATTATACTCATTATAATAATATTATTTTAATCATCTAATATATTTATTTTTTCAGAGTGCTTCATTACTAAAATTAAATTTTCAAATAGATGGGATTGTTAGATCAAATGTAACAATATTTGTGGGTACTTTACCTGAGTTGGAAATGGCTTTGTACACGATATGCTTTTATGCAAGATCAAATAATCTTTGTCCAGTTTCTTTTGGTGGTACAAAGTTTAATATTTATACTCATTCATTTATACATTTCGGAAACGAAGTTATAGATCTTGGACTTCCAATTTTCTAATATGCAAGATAATATATATGCAGTAGATGTATTTAGAATTTAATATAATATATAGTATATACATATATGTAATTGAATATAAGGTAATTAATAAGTAATAAAAATTAGATTATTAAAAAAATAATGTCTCATAATATTAATTTATTAATAATATTTACATAGATTATTAAGAATAATTTATTATTATAAATAAAAAATATATATATATTGTTTTCTTCTGAAATTTTTGTTATTTGTTTAAATTAATATTTAATTTTTTTTTCATGGTACGATTTCAGAAAATTAAGATTTAATTTTTCCTGAAAAATAAAATTATAATATAAAAATTTATTTATTGAAAAAAATATTTTTAAATAATTTGAAAAAAGTTATATTGTATAATTGTAAATAATATTTACAATCAAAAATCAGAAACATATAATTATCTTTGGATTTATTATTAAATTATTTTATTATATCTTTATTATTTGTTGTAAATTTATCAAATAATAATGTGAGAAAAAACCTATAATGTATAATTCATGCTACAATTCCGAACTACTTTCAACATGGATAGTATGCATCAATTTGTGGGAAGTCTTTTAGTAACGGATTAACCATCAAGTAGTGCGCATCGAACAATTCACAGAAAGACTCTTGATTGTTTTTAAATTACAAAATAGTAAAAAAAAAATTAGACAACAGAGATATGAACATCAAGCTAATTCTAATTTGTACGATTCTTGTGTTGTTTGTTTTTGGTAAGCAAGTCTTTTTTTTTATATAAATTTTTTTTTTTTTGATTGTTTGAAATAATAAAAAATTCTTTCTTGACTGAACAGTTTAATTATATAGCGATGAATTTATTAGATTCTATTGTGAAAAATATTCCATGAATTAAAACATTAAAAAATATTTATGAGATATTTTTGAGGAATATTTTTTGAGAATAAATTTGACGAAAGTTTTTTAAAATAGAAAAGCATCAGAAATTTAAATTTCTAAACAATTTATAAGAAATAATCAAATTCTGAAAAAGAAAAAAATTTGCGTTTATTCAAAAATAAATTATTCTATGATTTATTTAATTATATATTAAATTATATAAAATTATACAAAATTGCATCATAAAATTTCAACCAAACAGATCATAACAATTCATCAAGGAAGTTTTATTCGAACATATGCGAGTATTATATTACTCACTTGTCAGCATTTGATAAATTTGTAAAGAAGGAAAAAAACTTTTAGTTCTTCTAGAAAGTAACCATACAGTGGTTGGCATTGAATCACTCCAATGAATCTTAAATTAATTCCATGAAACAAAAATAATTCTATAAGCATAATTAAAAAACTAACGAATATTTAAAATTAGGTAAATTCCTCGATATAACAAGATTTCTCTATAAGCGATATCATTTCGATAATTTTAATCTAACAATTTTATTTATTTTTTTAAAATCTTTTCTCATATCAAATGTAATAATATATTAAAACAATATAAAAAATTCTAAAAATATATTTCTTTATTTTTATAAAAATGATTTATAAATAATTATATTAATATTTTAAACTATTTTAAATTTTATTTTCTATACTACTATTAAATAAATTTAATGAAAATAATCAAGTTGATGTGTTAATAATATATCATTATTTTATTTAGCAAATTGTTAAATTGTTAGAGGCTGCAATAATCTATCATAGAATGATAGAGACATTCAATTGTGGGTGGAATATTATGAATCGTATAATATACGTGAGCACTTATATTAATAAAATTGATATTATTCCACTCAAACTCTTTGACTTGATATATTCCATTTAACCAATAATAACTTCTACGTATAAAGCTTTAAATTTTGTTGAATGGATTACATTTGGATTGCATTTTGTTCGTATAGGATAATTATTTGAATACGTAATATCCGTCAAGATTTTATTTAGTGATCTCATTCATTTTACGCTTCGTTAATTAAGTAACAAGTAATTTGTACATAATATATATAAGTTATATACGATTTTTACAAAAGTTAAAAAATATTATATTTAATCATAATGATTTTTTTCGCATAGTTGATATTGGAAATGGAAAATCGAGTAAACGGAGAACCGGAAGTAGTGGATGGGGATCTGTATTTCGTTCAAGATCAACACCTCGTCCTCGTATATCCCAAACATCAAATCAAGGTAATTTTTATCATTTCATATTCAAATGCATATATAAAATATTGTTTTTCTTATCATTTCATACTGAAATGCATATATAAAATTTTTATTTTTTATTTTTTAAAATTATTATTTCTCAATATATAATTATCGATTAATTTATGCGGACCGATTAATTTTTTGTAAACAATCGATGATAAATTGAGATTAAGAATAATTAATTGAGATTAAGAATAAGATTTATCAATTATTTAATAATTGATAACTTTTTTTATACAGGAAGTTCAAATCCAAATAAAATAGGATGGAATGTGCCAGATAAAAAACCAACTGGAACCAATACTGCCCCTAAACCATCTGCTCCTATATCCGAACAAAGTGCTAAAACTAGTGCAACGAATGTACAATCTGGTTATAATCCCTCAGGTATTCAATTTTTTTTTCAATTAGATAAATTATAACTATAACATAAGGAATTATTTATAAAATATTATTTATAAAATATTTAATAAAAAATTAACAAATTTAATAATAATTTTTAGGTGGATATCCTCGTCAACCAGCAAGTAATCCTTATTATACAAATCCTAATCAACCCTATAATCCATCAATTGGACAAAGTCATAATCCTTCACTTGGTCAAGGATACAATCCTTCTTTAGGTTCTGGTTATAATCTAGGTGGTAATCCTGGAATAGGAGGACATGTACCTTATGGAACACAATCTTATAATGGATATAATCCAGGACACTCATATAATTCACCATTGGGACAGTTCAATCCATCTATGGGTCAAATACCACAACAAATCTTTGTACAACAAGCACAGAGACCTGGTATTGGACAACTTGCAAAAGAAGCATTTGTTTTTGCTGGTGTAAGCGCAGGAGTGAATGCAGCTGTTAATAGATTACTACCAGGAGGAATATATGGCACTAGAGGCACTGGAGGAGGCTCTCATACTGAAATTACGTATAATAATTATTATAATAATGGGACTGCACCTGTCCCAATTTCAAATGCTGAACAATCGGCAGTTAATGTAGCTCAATCTACAACTACATCAACTATTCAGTCTCAGTCAACTCAAACAGCCCAATCTGCTGTTGAAGCATCACAAACTTCCCAAATTAATGCAGGTACTAACAATGCATCACCAACTAATACAAATTCTCAAGAATCAGCGCAAAATAATCCCAATCCATTGGGATTTATCACTTCCAATGATGATATTAAAAAACTAACAGAAAGTTTATTTGAGAAAGAGAAGAACAATGCTCTTAAATATATAACAATAAATTTGCAAGGTCAGAAGAAAGATGATAGTACCAGTGATGATGCTGCTGAACCGTGAGTATTATATTTATGAATGTTGTTGTAATATTAAATTTGTGAATATTATGAAATTATGAAATTTATGAAATTAAAAAATAAATTACGCGAATTCTACATTTTATATATTTACGAATTTTTATGTTTAATATATTTTAGGTTGCTAAGTGTGAAAGATGAAGCTTATGAAATTCCAACAATAAAAGCCATAATAATGTTACATAATAATTATGAATTGGATGTTAAAGTAAAAGAGGTAGTCACATCAGAAGAGCGTAAAGAAGAATCTGAACTCCTTGATAAAATTCTTGAAACAGACATAATAAAAACAACTATGAAATTTTTAGTTGATAAAGGATACATTCAAGATGATGAATTTGAATTTAAAGACACTATGAAACGCATATGGTTTTCTCAATTTAAACGAATCGACGGAGATGCATCAAGTTCTGGTTTTGAAACAGTATTCCTAGCTGAACAATTTGATTCAGATATAATTGGATTACATAATTGGATCTATTACGCGAAACAAGAAGCAGAGAAGAAGCTCAATTATCTTGGATATATCAAAGAAGTCAAATTGGGTGACGTAAGTAACAAAAGATAATAATTAAAACAATAATGACTAATAATTAAAACAATTTATATTTACAATGTTTACTGTATTATGTTTTATAGAAAGCAGCAGTTTTAAAAGTACGTTCATCATTAAATGAAATAGTACAACCTATCACAACTCTCTTTGTTGGTACATCACCAGAATTGGAATTTGCTTTGTATACGATGTGTTTTTTTACTCGACCGAATAACGTTTGTCCAATTTCTTTAGGAGGGACTGAATTTGTAATTTTTGTAAGCAGAATCAATTACTTTGGAAAAGATATTTTAATTTCGGGATATCCTGATATTTAATTGGATTGAAAAATATTTATAACATTAAATTTATGACATATAAAATTTTATAGTAAATTTAATAGATTTTGTGCGATTAATTTTAGAGCTTAATGATTAATACGTTATAATATTGATTTGTTGAATGTTATATATATAATATAACAAATGAAAAATTTATTAAAAATATTTAGAAGAATTAAAAAATTTATAAGAATTTAAATTCTTATAAATAAATAAATATATAATTAGAGTTTTTTTTCAAATACATAAAAATATAGAAGAGATACCTGAACAATTTTTGTCTGTCGTGTTTCTAAATTCGTTAATTCTAATAGAGGCACTATGGATGGTCGTCCGTGAGCACATTGAGTAGGAATTTTCGTTTCATTTAATAATTTCAAAAGCCATTTACATTCTTTTAATGTTAGTGAATGTCCAAATTTTATAGCTCCTAAAATACTCACCATAAATGATAATGATAATATATTTGTTGACATTAAATAATATGTATGAATGAAAAATATATATTCTATTTATACTTTATATATGATGTTTGTTAAATTTATGAAATTAAAAAAAAATATATATATATATAAAAGAAAAAAGAGCATACCATGGCAAGCTTTCATTACAATTGCATTATGTATAGTAATTGGTAAATCATTAATTTGATAGTTTATATATTTTGTAGAATTTTGTATTAATTCGTTTAAAAGATTTTGTATATTTAATTTTAATTTCAATTCACTATAATTGTTTTTTTTTAAACATTCTGGCACTGTTCGTATTATTATGTTATTGTTATCTAATATATTAAAAGTTATACCAAATCTTCTTAACATTTTATGATTAGATAAAAGTAAATTGCAACTCTTTGCAGATAGTTTTACAACCACAGGATTTTTTAATTTGATAGAAAATAATTGATTTCTTATTTGTGATTTGTATTCTAAAAATTAATATTTTATAATTAATATATCTTAATATTATACTAATATTTTCTTTTATACGAAATTATATTATATTATAAATATTAAAAATTGGTAAAAAAATTATATCATAAATAAACAATAGTAAAATTATATTATAAATTTTTACCATGAAGTAATTGTTCATATCTTATCCTTTCATGAATTGCATGTTGATCCATTAATAAAAGTATCTTTACATTATTTTGAATTACTAATCCTACTATTAGTTCATTGTTCAATTGTCCTAATATCTGAAAAACATAAGTAACGTAGTATACTATATGCATTTTTTATTTCTTATTTCAACTTACTTTAATAAATTTTAACAGTTTTTTATTTATTTTAAATTCACAAAATCGATCATTTTTACATAGACGCACATCAATTTCTTGATGAGGTAATATATCTGGAACTTAGAATATAAATTAAATATCATAAATTAGATTTTATAATTTAATTTATTATAATTAAAAAAATAATTTAAAAAAATAACTTACTTTGCAATTCAGATTTTACTTTAATTGAGTATAAATTTTCATCATATGCATTTAAAATATTTGTTTGTATTAATTTTGTATTTCCACGCAATAGTTTATGTAATTTTTCTGGTAAAAAATCAAAATGCTTATAAAATCTTAAAGAATTATTTTCACATTGTTTCAAATTTTTAGAATCAGACCAGTTAGACCACTCAGAAAGTGTTAATTGAATGCTTTTTGTATTTTGCAAAGTAGATGTATGTAATTGCATTAAATGATCTGTAATTAGCTGTATTTCATTATTTTTAAATTTTTGTTTATTAGCTTTATTGCTACATTTTGAATCATTAACAGACAAAGGTTTAATATCTTTTATAAAAATATTTATTATCTTGTTTTTAATACTTTGTAATAAATTATATATATTAGAAAGCATTAATGTTCTTTTTCCATTCTCTATAATAAAAATGTATTCATTACATATAATGAATAATAGAATAAAAATTGCCTCTTTCTCGACTATTTGTTTTTTGAAGAATTTTAGTGTATTAATAAAAATAGTGGAAATTATTTGCAAAATTAAAGGGCAATGAACAAGTTTATTATTTATAAAAATATGCTGAGGGACAGTAAAATTAGAATTTGATATTCCAATATATGCACAGAATTTGATATCAGATTTTTGTTTAGATCTTATAAACCATACTTTATGAAACATTACTTTTTTATTATATAACAATTTAAAAATGTTTATTGGATTATGTGGCTTAGTAATTATCATGGTAACTTTTTTAATTTTATCATCTCTAATAGTGAATGAAGTCTGCAAATACAATATAATATATTATATTATACATATAATATTTCTACTATATTACACATATATTTCTATCTATATATACTATTTCTATCTATATATAATGAGAAATAAAATATAATAAATATAAAAATATAATTTATTATTAAGCATTTATTTACTTGAGGATTGGCTATAGCAATGTTTTCAATTAAATAATACATAAAAGCTATATTCCATTTGTTTAGGGATAATTCATGAAATCCATAAATAGTTATTGTGGTACCCTGAGAAGGTCTTCTTTCAGTCCTTTCAATGTTTGATTCGTGATATATTTTGAAAATCTGTTAATAAAAAAATTTTTCAAAAATTTTAAATTTTTGTTAAATAATATTTAAAATCTATTTTTAAAAATATTACCTTCATATATGTTTTAGATGAATTATAATATCTAGAAGTTATCATCATTATATTAGACAATCTACGAATATTAATAAGTGTTTGCTTTTTCCAGTTATGAATATCATGTCTAATTGGATAATTGCAATAATTTTTGTTATTATATTCTGCAATTGTTTTTAATTCTGCTTTCGGTATTCCTATACCATTATCTATTACTTGAATTTTACGTTCTTCACTGTGAAATCGTATTGCAATTGATGTAGCATTGACGTGTAAAGAATTTGACACCTAATAAAGAAAAATTTAAAAATATTCTAAACATTTTTTATAATTTATGAAGGGAAAAATGAGACATATTAATTTAAATTAATTTAAAAGTATTACGTACCAATTCTGAGACACAGTTGGCAATATTCATTACATTGACTGCAATCATTGACGTTTCCATTTTAACATTTAAAACAATATTTTTGTCTCTCTTTATTAATGATCAAATAATGAACTGTTCAAATTATGTTGCACACAATATTATGATAAAATATATTATTCATAAATTTAGATATAATGATTAATCATTAAAATTTCTTTTTTATATGAGAAATTTATAAATTTTAATTCTCAGGAATGTATGCAAAAATTTAAATTTAAATTTTGAAATCGAACGCGCGTAATTTTAATCGATATAAGTATGTCGACAAATGTGAATGTAGCACATATATATAATATATAATACATAAATATATATGAAGTTGCATAAAAATAGTTAAATATTTAATTCATTTACAATAGATATCTAAATTATTATAAGATTACGATAATCATCTTTATCTGTGTTGTGTTATTCATATTTATTTTGATCAAAATTACTCATGTTCGATTTCGAAATTTAAATTCTTGCATGTCCTGTAATACGTTGTGAGATTAAAATTTATAAATTTAAAAAAAAAATTTTTTTTAATTATCTATCATCATATTTGTAAAAATTTTTTTTTAACTTTGTTAACAAATTATTAATAAAAAACATTAACCCAATCATGGAATGCAATTAATAGTATTGCACTCCAGATCAAGTACAAATAAGTTCAAACAACAAGAAATTAGAAATTAGAAATTAGAAAAAATTATATCGAATTAGATTTTATTCAAGAATAATAAATACATTAATAATTGTTCTTATACAATATACGGATGAAAATCGAATTTATTCGTCTTTCAAAAAGAATAATGTCTAATTATAATATAAACAAATAAATATAAAACGTTTCGTAAGCTTAAAAGTATCTTATAGAAAATGCATTAATGCATTAATTTAATATAACATTTTTTGCATATATTAATAACTATGACATGTTGATCATTAATAAATAATTATTGAAAAAAATTTTATATTAAAATTGAAAAGAGAAGATTGTTTGAAATTTTAGCTCCAAAATAGTTTGAAAATTAGAATTTTGAATAGAAAGAAAAAAAAATAAAAATAACAAAATTTGTATATACTATTTTTAATATGTTCGATAGTATAATGTAATAGTATAATAGTATAATATGCGTTAATCATTAATAAATAATTAATAAAAAAAAATTTCATATAAAATTGATATAAAAAACTTGACCGAAGTTTTATCTTTAAAATGCAAATTTAAAAATAATTTAAAATCATAATTTTAAATAAGAATTAAGTAATTAATAAATTTTCCTTTTGTTTTATATATTATTACTATCTTATATTACTATATTATAATACTATATTATATTACTATATTATATTATTACTAGAACTTCAAATACCTCTTTGCACATTCTGTTATGCTAGTAACAAGTCGGAGCTTTGAATATCCAAACACGAGATGGCGCTGATCTTGGAAACTTTTTAGATTGCTCTAACTTATCGGTAAAATCTAATCATTTAAAAATTTGAAAACTGTTAGAATCAAAGAACAGAATAGATTACTAAGATTAAATATAATAATTTAGAAATTAAATTAAAGAAGAATGATAAGTAAGTATGATAAAGGAAAAATAAAATAATGAAGAAAAAAATGAACATTAATATTCATGCATTATATGTGTTTTATGTGATTTCTTATAAATAAATAAGTTTTTTAAGTAGCATAAAAATTAGTTTTTTGTATATGTTGTATATATATTTTTCAATTTTGTATTTTTTCTGTACTATAAGATTTTGAAAATAGGAATATTTAATATTTAAAGGATTGAGTTTTTTAAAGTAAATTTGTTAAAATAAATTTAAAAAAAAATTTTTTTTAAATTATACATTTTGGTTTAAAATTTTTTTGTATTAACATTATTGTATTATTAATTATTTACATTTTCAATGTTTACTTACGAAAATTTTTAAAAATTTGTAAGAATATTATTATCGATCTTAAATTTCCTAATATTTTCAAAAACAAAAATTTTTATAAAATTTTATGATATAGTTATTTATGAAATACTTATTATTTACATATTTACATTAATATATTTATTATTTAATCCAGCTTTAGTTTTATTTTGCATTTTGAATCATTTTTTTAAGTCTGGAAATATTTATCTTTTGCATATTTACAAAATAGCATATAAATGCTGCTATTTTCTTATTGAATGTTTTTAATTTTTTTAATGTTTCTAAAATTTTTTTAATCTCAAAGAATTTTCGAATATACCATACACGTTTTACATAAATTTATATGTAAAATAATTTCTCTAATTTTTCATATTAAAAAATATTAAAAAATATTTTAAGTGAAAATTGAACAAATTACATAAAAAATCATATATTACTATTATTTTTCTCATAAATAGATATATGTATATATAAATTTTTAAAAATTAAAATTTAATCATTTATTTTTCTTTAACTTAAAATAAATTTCAAATAAAGAAGTTTAATTTAATTTAAAATCGATTGATTTAATAATTAATAATAAAATTTTAACATAACATAAGTAATATGGATGTAGTAAAAATTAATTTTTATTAATCTTGGAAAATATTATCGAATAAAACAGTTTCTTTCTTCAATATATTTATAAAAATTTTTTTATTTTATTGTAACTACTGAAAAATTTTCACATGTCACTTTTGTAACTTCACATTATTATTATTGAAAACGATGATCGAATGCAATTACATACAAAGTATGTGTCAGTTTTAATTTTTGTTTTCTGCTTAATTCGACTAAGAGTATTCATACAATTTACAAAAGTTTGGTCGCGTGCAATAAAAGAAAGATTTATGCGAATTATAGCAATCATACATATTTCTTCATAAATATTTGCATGTAATCGAAATACATATTTATAATAGTTTCGTTAATTTATTTGATCTTTGTTTGTGAGTTACGGTTTTTTTGAAACTTTTACACTGTTAAGCACGTGTTGATAATCCATAAACGTGTCTAAATATTCCGTTACACATAGAAAACTTAACAATCGTGACGGATGTGTCAAGATCTCATATCTTGCGATTAACAAAATTTTTTTTCGTAATCAATCATCGATCTACGAGTCTTTCTTTTATAATCTTTGTTATAGATATCGTTCAATCATACTTTACGTTTCATTATCATCTCTCTCTCTCTCTCTCTCTCTCTCTCTCTCTCTCTCTTTCGCTCTCGCTCTCGCTCTCGCTCTCTCGATCCAAATATTTAACAAACACAATTAATAAAGATATTTAATTTATATAAAATACGTAATTATATACGTATATAGATACGTAACGCGTCTAAGAAATTTCTTTATTTATCTTTTTTCTATCCATCGTCACATATATATATCAATATAAACGATATTATTATAATAATTATTGCGTCCAACAAAATAACATTTTTACAATGTAGAAAATGTTCGTCCAAATACGATGAAAATTACGCAACTAGTTATAACATTATAGTTAAATTTCTTCTACACACGCGTACTCCAGTGTTTTTAGACGTGTACACATTATATACAACAAAAATTATAAAATATCACTTAAGAACATTTATATTTTAATTATTGCTATCTTTCGCGAAAGGATAGTGTTACGGGTTTCTGAAAAATTTAGAAGATTTTAACACGAAATTTTCTCCAGGAAAGCAGACGACATTTTCCTCTTGTGCGTAAAACGGTATTTAAAATAGTAAAGAAATATAAATTTATTTCACCTTAAAAAAAAAAAAAAAAACTAACAATAGATAATAATTCAAATTTAAAAAAAAATGAAATTTTAATAATATACACAAAAACTTTAGCAATGTATTAAAAATAAATGCTTAAATATCAAAAACGACTATTGTATTCTACTACAAATACTGGTTTATATAATTATAATCTTGAACATTATTTGTATTTGTCGCTCCTTCCTTCGAGAAACAAATTTTTTTTTTGATCATTAAAAAAATACAGAGATCAACGAAACGAAATGATTTCGTTAAAAAAAAAAAAAAAAAAAAAGAAACACATCCAAACATACAATTTATAGCAAAATTAATAGTATACTTTCTTCACACTTAAGAAATCTTTCGATATTATTCATCTGGAACTGGTCGTATATCAAATACCGAGGAAGTGAATAGGAATAAGGGAAATCGATAGTAATATAAAAGAAAATTCGTCTTACATTTGTTGCAGCCAAGCGAGCTCAGAAATAATATTTTTAATACTAAAAACTTAGTAATAATCTACACGTAGAAAAGCATTTAAACGTCGAATTGAAAGCTCGCCGTTTATAATAATCATATAATGGCTTCATTGTAGTAAAATTATAGTAATAACAATCACATATGGTGTTATTTATCAACGAGATATAACACGCAAAAATGTTTAAAATGATAGGACATAAATAATTTAGATATATCGTGTGCTCGACGTAGTGCTTAGAAACCATGTAACATTAAAAATATATATATATTTATATATATTTATATATATATATATTTATATGTATAATATATATAATATGTATAAATTGTTGAGTTATTTCCTATAAATATCTTCTAAAATCTGGCTTGGCAAATTAATCACTTAGAAACAAATTCACAATTTTTTAGTCATTAACTTTAGGCACCAATGGTATGCAGACCCTGTCTTTGGTACATACGACCGATTCTATTTTATCATATATCTGAACGTTAGAAGACATCACTCGATTCATCTTCTAGCCATTAGAAGAATTCTTTCGTTTAACGATACACCAGTTACTCGTTCCTTCGTTTCGTTTCACATTGTTGTTTGTTACAATATCAGTTTCAGCTTTGTTCCAGTGCGATACCAAGGAATTATTCGTATTCCTTTTCCTTTCTTTTTTTTTTCTTTTCTTTTTTTTTTTTTTTTTTTTTTCCATTTAGCAAAACGACACAGTCCTCAAACACGTCTCGTAACAAAAACTCAGTCTTCTTCCTTCTTCTCTGGCTTCAAATCTACCATTGCGTGGAGCTCTTCCGGACTGTATCTACAATTGAATATCATATCATGATATAATACCAATCAAGCAACGAGGCCAAATACTTTTTTATAGGCCGATTATCATCCAGTTAATCTCCGGGGTAACAAAAAAATTGAGAAAATATTGGATCCTTACCCTAAGAGACTCTGTAAGTCACAGACAAAACGGTAAACGTATCGTTTGCCGGCTGTTTTATGTATAATATTCTTGTCGTAATAATAACGAAGACCACGGCTCAACTTCTCGTAATTCATTTTAGGCTTGTTCTTGCGGATGCCCCAGCGACGTGCCACCTCGTCTGGGTCAGTCAGCTTAAACTCCCATCCATCGCCGGTCCACGAGATAAAGCCTTGGCATGATTTATCTGTTAACAACTCTAACAGAAACTGCCAAAGTTGAATGGGACCGGAACCGGTAAAGCAAGGTCCACTGCCTGAAACGTCGAATAAATAATTTTTCTTATCTTCTATCCCCAATCGCGATCTTTTACGCGATAACGGGTCATAAGTAATCGATCATTACTCGTATAACCAGGGATCATCGCGCTCTGCAACAGAGGCTTCTGATCAGGATTATTTCCGATAGACGAAGGATGATGCGGATTGGAAGAGTCCCTCGGGCCAAGGCCGGCTAGGAACGCCGGATGATGGGACAAGTGCTCGAGAGGGCCCACTCCCCATTGATCACCCCCAACGCCACCACCTCCACCTCCGCTTCCGCTTCCTGGAACCGTTTGGAATGGCGTCGCGTCGTATTGCCCGTATCCACCGCTCTCACTGTATCCCTCGTGGTATCGACCTGTTGCGAGCCATCCATCGTTAAACCGATTTTTCCAATTCACGATTACACGTAACCGTTTCAAGTACTTTCAAATTACCTCGAGGATAATTTTTAAAGGGCGATTGCTGATACTTGGGCTCGAGATGAATTCCACTGGTGCTGTAAAATTCCGGCGAGCCGTCGAGATTAAAAGGATGCGGCGGTTGGTGATCCTGCGGCAAGCTATGATACTCGGAGGCTTCATCGTATCCGGAATAGTTGGCCGGAGTCATGTAGCTCTCCGTGGCGGCTTGGCTAACCCTCAAATCGCTCTCGTTGGTCCCTGTACCCGCGAGATCGTTGCCGCTCGTCAAACCTGCTCCACCCCCTTGGAGGTGTTCCGTTATATGGTGGTTGCTGTAGTTCGCTGTAAAAGATCGAGATCTTCCGTACTTTTCATACTTCCTTCTTCTTTTTCCTTTCTTTTTTTTTTTTTTTTTCAGGGAAATACTTACACTCCGTTTTGAGCTGATTTAAGTTCCGTAGATGTATATACGCGTTGTTCGCGTTGTTATTATTGTTATTGTTATTGTTGCTATTCGGAGTACTGGAATGAGAGTTGGGCGGTTGAGTGTTATGGCTGTGGGGTGGCGGCGAGGTTTCATCCCTCTGATTCTCGTCTTGGCACACGGGACTGCGTAAATGATTGTAACCTCCTGAAAAACACAAAAAGAGGACGTTTAATCTCACCATTCCCTCTGTATCTTCGATGCGGTATTAAAAAGTGATCGTGGTTTATGGACTTTTTTTTACGCTCTATGCAAATCTGTCTCCCGTGTCCGTTCTCCTCGTGAAAATATTTCTATTTCATTCCAAGAATCGCGGATCCCATCGATTCGATTTCCCATCGTTTCGACGATCTCGATCTCGCTGGAATCGTCGACGTGGTGGAAAATTGATCGGTGAAACCTGGGGGACTTGGACGGTGTCACGAGAGGTACGGAGTCTGCAGGGAGGAACCGCTGACACGTGGGCGGCGCGCATCTCGTCGATTGGCCCGAGCCAAACTCCGCCTATCCTCGACTTCCTTTCCTCGGCCACGAGAAACACGTCGAGAGCGCGCGTCCATTACGGAGGCTGCGAAACCGGCTTCGTCCTTCTTCGATCGCTCGTCAAACATCAATCCGATCTTTCGATCGATTCGAAGAGAATCGAGTGGGTTCGAGAGAAAAGGATCCCCCTTCTAAATCCTTTCGGATTGCTGGACTTGCTTCTCGCACCGCGAGCCCGAGGGATCGGTACAAGTTTCGTTTGATTTATAAGCATCCACGTTATCCGTGAACCAATTTCCACCGCATTGCCCGTACGTTTAATTAAACGAAACGACTCGAGCAACAACGATAACACCGCGTTTTCACTCTCGACTCGGTCGGAGTGGATGATAAGACTCCAAGGGGGATAATGCCGAATCCGCGAAGATAAAAATACCGCGCATCCGGTTTCGATTGCGGAGTTTACCGATAACGCTTCGTCGATCTTTCGAATTATCTGAAATTTCTTTCTCCAAGCAATCTTGAATATGCGATCTTCCGGATCATCGGGATCGCAATTAATTCTCGATAAAGTTAAATACACGAAACGGAATTGGAAAACACGGTTATTATATGCGAATCACGCGTTTATCGAATCGTATAAATTTGATCAAATCCTCTTTTTCGAGCCCCCCTTCTCCCGGCTCGCTAATTATTCCGAGCAGTTTCCTCGTGACCCGCCATTCCACGGCCATCCCCCCGATGTCGTGAGGGACAATGGCTTCTGCAATGGATTATCATAATCCGTCGGCTAAGCGTCGCGTTGCGTGAACAGTCGGAATTACAATGTGCACGATATGTGTGACCAGCCGACGTTCCCACACTTATCCTTTTTTTAACGGCGAGGAAAACAGGTGGCTCCTGCACTCGACCATCGTAACGAGCCAACCATCGTTCGCGACATGGCTAATAGGTCCACTGCACCGCGTTAACGAACCTCCATCAAACAATACCTCGACCGACTCTCGATCAGCAAGCTGAATCAAGTCTTAATTAATCACTCGTCCATCGCCGAGTATGCGTTCAAGTAGGCGAGAAATCGATGGAGCGAGCTCATCGGATCATTTAATTAACGCCGGTCAGCTTTTTTTCCTTGCATCGCCGTTTATTTTGCAATTTTCGGGGAAGAACGGAGTGTCTGAATACGTATAAATTCTTCACAAAGGTATTTTATAATAACGATATATATATTCGATAATCGAGATAAGAAGCTAACAATTTTATTTGTAATAATTTTCATCGTTATCTTCGATTCCCGAGAGCGACGCGTTGGAAGAAGAAGAAAAGACGAAAGCTCTCTTTACCCCCCAAAAAACAAAAGAATAGAGGAGAGATGTAATCTCTCCTCGCGGATAGCAGCATAAATGGAAGAGTATTAAAGTAGGCGCGGAATTATCATAAGTCCAGGCGGGTTTCTCATAGGTCGGCGGGCGGCAAGTCGTTTCGAGGAACGTGGACGTTAATGGGGCCCAAGGGACGGGCCCTTGCGCACACCACCTACACCTGCACGGGCTGGCGTGTAGCTGCACCTCGCACCCCATTTCATGGACGGTGAGCGTGGGAGTGCAGCTTTGAGTCGGCCCTCACGGCATGCCACGCATACGCACACGCGTGCATGCGCGGGGCACGGACATGAAACTGGTGAACGCTTTGCCCATGTGCTTCTCCACGAGGTAAATGTTTTCATGCTACCTAAATGCACCCTCTTCTCGCGCTCCTCCTTCCATCTCCTCCGCCTCTTCTTCTTCTTCTTCTTCTTTTTCCCGTTCCTCTATTTCTTCATCTTCGTCGTCTGGAACACCGCGACTCCGAAAGGGAGGAGGGCAACGAAACTATTCCGAAAATTCCTGAGCATTCAGCCCGCGCGTTTGTTCACACGGATGAACAATTGAAGCCGGAGCAACGATTCTTTTCTCCTCTCTCGTTCGTTTGTCTTGATCGTTTTTCTTTTTCTCCTTTTTTTCTCTCTTTTGCTCCTTCTCTTTCTTTTTTTCTTCCTTTTCTTCGAGTTAAAGCAATGTGGCATACTCTCGATATGCTGGTGGAATCTCGCGATTGGGATCTTTAAACTTGTAACCGGACGATATTCTCGATATCACGTTTTTACTAACAGTTCAGTATAAACATTAGCTACGATCAATTCAACTTCGTATATTAATTCCAAGGATTATGAAATAAGGGTTAGGTTCGTCCCAATCATTTTCAACATTTCACGAGACGAGTTTCAAATTTTGGAAAAGAATAGAAAGAAAAGGCGCACGCGCTCTGCCGTAAAATTCAATCCAGAAGAAGAAGAGATGGGAGAGAGGGGGAGGGAGGAAGGGTTCGAGGGTGTAAAAGTAGGCAGCCGCGTATCAGCTGTGGAACAGGTGCCGAGGGTTGGTCCGCGAGCAACGAGTAACGGCGAAGCAACGAAAGGCCGGCACGGCAGGCGAAACGTGGTCAGCAACGCCGGCCACGAGGCACGCGCCAAATCGAATGAAACGGCAGCCTGCACAGCTGCTGCGTGTAGTATATAAGTTAAGAAAGAGAGAAGGAGGAAGAGGAGGAGGAGAAGAAAGAGAAAAAGAAGCGGACCGGCGGCCTCTTGAAAATTAAAACCTGCCCCGCGAACGCTTTCAACGCCGGAAGCCTATTATCTTTCTCTTTCTCCGGGGCCCACCGATCTCTTCTTCTGCTTCTTCTCTTGCCCCGTATCGGAATATTTCAGATACAACGGATTCGATTCCATTTTATCGCCGATTCCGATCCTTTCATCGACCCAGATCTCGTATTCCGGAGTTTTTTTTCTCTTTCTCGAGAGAGATTTCGTTGGTTTAACAATTGATTTGATTTCTGCCCGATCGATTTTTCAAAAAAGGCAAATTTTCCTCGTTAATTTTAAACTTTAAACGAATCAATTGATTTCACTTCGACGCGATAGAAATCGAAGCAAATGGATCGTGAGAACGTGTATCGAAATATTAACTGCTCCATGATGGTTTAGAAATTATAGTTAATGGTTGATTAAATTATTCGTACCTCGGTGAACGTTTCATTCGGATATTTAGCGAGTATTCTAAGGGAGCATTGATTCTTGGAGAGGCCGAAGGTAAACACTCGGAGGAAATAATAAATTCGCGTTAGTTGCCATGCTCCGACTGCTACTACGTGTGCGAATAAATGCGACGAGCTTCATTGTGAATTCAACGACGACTCGAGGTTTTGGTCGTACGCACCATCCTCCATGATTCTTTCTAATATCTTTTCCCTCTTCCATTCTATTAACTCGATTACATTTATCATCGTGACTAACACCCGCTTTAAAACCAGATCCGATATTTTAACACGCGAGTAAACAATTTCTAAAATTCATCAGAAAGAATCTTCCATTTTTGATCTAAATCGTAACGGGAAATGGATGACGAGAGGAAAAATAATTGATTAAGAAAGACTCGTTTGCTTAATCCATTAGCCTCGATCGGCAAATTTTATTCTAAAAGATGCATTGAGAAAAGAATTGTTCGAACAATCGACGGAGAATTGATGGAGAACGACGTTCGAAGGAAGAAAGAAAAAAGATAACGACGTGGACGACGACGACGACGATGATGACACGATGATGATGACGGCGACGACGACAAAGAAGACAATGTCGCGATGAAATTACGATGGCGAGGAACGCGAGAGGCGTGTGCGTAAGAACGCGGTGGCAATTGTACGATAGAACGAGGCTTGCAGAAAAATAAAAAAGAAGAAAAAAAAGTCGTCCTCGACGGCAACGAAATCGTGCATTGTTCGGTAGACCGGTGACCTGCGAACTCTCCCACACTCTGCCTGCGGCCTGCCTCCGCGACGACGAGACGGTGTGCGCGTGTTTTTTCAACCAAAACGAGGCATGCTCGCGCGCACAATCACGCATCAACGCGAAGAAACGCACGGGAAATTTTTATACGCCATCAGCTCAACGAGAAAATTTTATATATATATATATCTATTATATTATATCATTCGATTTAATTTTAGCGTAATTTAATTCCAGTTTCGTGATTTTTAAAACTGTCAATTTTTGGTAAGATCGATATAAAAAGTTTTTGAAAGTTTCTTTTTTTTTTTTTCTTTGGATAATTTATTACAAGGATCAAGCGTTTTCTAAGATCTGCAGTGTAATTTTTCTATTCAAATTTTTCCATTTGTTATTGATCAGTCGTCTCCTGTCCGAGATATTTTATTAAAAATAAATTCTTTTTACGCGTATCACTGTTCGCTAAATTAAACTACAGTCGGGTTTAATAATCCACCAAGATAATTGACTACAATATGACCATTCTCGCGCCATCATTCGTAATGCATATTTATCATTTTTCCACGCTTCCGGTCGAGATTAACCGAACGCGTTTCTTGCCTGTTTAACGCACAATTGTCTCTTGGAACGACTCTCGTTTCCCGAACCTCGTCCATCTTTCCCCAAATACTCGACTCGTTCAAAACTTACAGCGACGATCTAACGGAAACGTTAAATTACCGTCCCGATTTCCTTTCCGTATCGATTCGCATTCGCACGAAATAAGGTGAAAAAATCATCACGCACGATCCTCCAACGATCCAGTTTCATCGCCGAAAACGATCGAGCGCTCGTTTCCATCGAGGCGATACCGCAATAATTACACGGTTGCGAATTCACTGCGGTGCTCGTTCGATCCCCCCCTCTCTTTCTTTCTCTCGCACTATCGCGGTGCGAGGTTATATCGCATGCGCGATATATCGAATCGCTTCTTCAAATCCGATCGCAGCGATCCGTGGCCGCGGACCGTGCAATTCCGACCTTGCACGCCACGGTACCAGGTTTTATTGGCAATTTAGCATCGGGCCACACCTAGGCTACGAGGCGACGTGCATCGCGAACAAAAGAAGCTCCCGCGTTAAAAATAACGATATAGTTACGGATCATTATGCGGCCGAGCACAACGATTATTATCGATCATTGCTTCTAACCTCCTCCCCCCTCGTCCAAGTGTAATTGTAATTCCACGATATATATATCTTTTTTTTCGAAATTACACACCTATTCGAGCCTTTCGATCGTTCGTTACACTCTGTGTTGAAGAATTGTCTTTTATTTTTCAGCGGATGTAATTAAAAGAAAGAAGGAGTGCACGATTGTATTTTTACAACAGCGAAAGTAACGTATCGAATATATTTCGTGTCATTTCGTCCTTTTTTTATCTCAATCTCGACTCCGTTTCAGGTAAGTTCGCCGAGCTTTAATCGTGGCCAAATGGATAAGCGCGAATCCGATCGCCGTTTCACGTTCAGCGTTTTCGTGTCTCGTCACACCGGTAATGCACTTTAATGCAATCGTAGACGATTGACCTTGGTCAAATGGCCAATTAACCGCGCATCGTGGTGGCACGAGCGGCACGAGTTGGCTGAACGAGACGCGTTAACCATCATTGACCGAAAACTTTGATCCCCGTGGATTGACCCTTGGGATGTTGGCGAACATCGATCAAACGTAGAACGTGTCCGCGCGAATGAATTAGAAAAGATATTCCTCGTCGAATTACAATCTACAAATGAATGAAATTTCGACGGCATCGAGAAAAAGTTGCCCATTATCCCTCGAAATGCAATATCGTCCATCGTGCATGATCATTCTTTTCGAACAGCAATATATATTATCAAAAGTAACCACTTTATCCGAATCCTTATACGTCTGAAAGAGGAGAATCCAGGAGAATCCATTTTCTCGAAATTGCACCATTTATCAGTATCTTAATTAACGCGTGTCCCAATTTACAGAACCCTCCTTTCTCAAAACACCTTCCTCAAAATCGCCCCAAATCGTGGGGAATAGGATAACGAACCAAAGCGTGCGCAAGCCTTTCAAACTACGCCGCTAGCAAAAACCGAAAAAACCTGGTTCCAATGGTGGAAGAGATCGCTGCTTGTACCTGGCGTATGAGTAGTCGCGTCTAAGGTGACCGGCGGCATGCCGGTGTTCCTCGCGATCGCGTGCTGATGCGGATGCTGGTGGTGAGGATGCGTGAGGGGGTCGGTCTCCTGGTAAGAGGGGTAGTCGGCGTAGAACGGTTCGTGGCCTGTCATCAGCGTGTCAAGCATGTGGAGCACCATCTCCGAAGACGCAGCGGGGCCGCTACTCGTCGTCTGACCGAGTAGATGATCCGAATGGTTCCCGTACGTGCCGACTATTATGGCCGGCGCCAGCCCCGAAGGCCGCGACGTCTCGACGCCCGCGACGCCCGCCGTGACGCCCCTCTGATGATGATCCCTCTTCGCCCGTTTCTTCTGCTGCTGCTTCGCGCCTACTCGCGCCGATGCACGCGCGCATTCGTGCAACCGCTTCCCTCGCCGTCGCCCGCCGTGTCGATAGGTCACGGAAGGAGGAATGGATACGGGGAGAGAGAGGGAGAGAGAGGAACGATCAGGATTTCAGGACGAGCATGAGAATCGCTGGTTCGTGGTGCTGGTTTCGCGGGATAATAAACGTTGCACCTTCGCGATTCGCATAGCTATTAATGTAATCCGTGGTGCGTTTCTGGAGGGGGTTCTTTCTTTGCGTATTTATGGATATATTTAGAGAGAGAGATATATATATATAGGTGTATATATTTCACTTGTTTTTTGAGTATGAAATTGGTCGCGAGTAAGGTACACCTAAGGTGGTATCCTTCGTAGAACGCACTTTTCACGAAGAAATGGAATCATCGATGATATATTCAACCAAGTTCGACACTGAGATAGTTGTTTATCCACCACGGGGGAGGGGGAAGGGGAAGAGGTATCACAGAATCGTAATAGGAGAATTTGGGATCACTTTGACACAGAGTCTCTGTCTCTAAATATCGATCGTTGCGGTTCGCACTTTTTCCTTTTTCCTTTCAAAACACTCGGAAAACAGAGCGGAGAAACAGAGCGCACAGAAAGATTTATCCGTAGATCGGCGGCAAGTATTCCCGGCACGGAATACTACAGCGGCGATTCGCGCAACAGGTGTGCCAACGGGATGGAAGCAGCCACCCTCGAGGGACGAACCCCCTTCTTTTCTCTTCTCTATCCGGATCCAAAACTCCCAATCGAGTCGAAATCACCCGTTCCGCTTTTCGAGAACACCGAAAAATCTTCTTCGCCACTATGTATTATCCACACACAGGTAGGGAGAACTAAAAGTTGTGCTAACACCTGAGAATACTCTCTCGAGAGTCCTCTTTGAACAAAGAAAAAGAAAAAAATTACACCGGTTCGCGGAAACTCGAGCACCGAACACCAGCAGGAACGAAAAGGGAGGGAGGGGAGGGGGGAGGAAGAAACGATCGCGATTTCTTCTTTTTTTCTTCTTTTTTGTTAAACAACACAACAGGACAAAAGTATCGGAGGAAGAAGAAGAGGCGCGAATCGCGAATCGTAGAAGAGAGCCTATGCCTGCCTTCCTTCTCGCGTGCACTCTCCACTTGACGTGAGCGCGCGTGTCACTGTGACGAAGCGCCGCACCGTTTCCGCTCTCTCCGGTTCTCTGCACCGACCTCCCTTCCGTCCCTTCCCCTCCCGCCCTACCCTCCGCCCCGCCACGCGCGAACCTTACCCCCTCCCTGCCCCACGGCGAGATGCGATTCAACCAGCTGCGTACTGCGTTTTCGTTCGCCGCCACATTGCCGCTCGTTGCTACACACGGAACGGCCCGTTGGTGGGGGAGATGGCGCGCTGGTGGGGGATAAACACAGAATCCGTGGTGGGGAGACGGGGAGCCGTGGTGGGGATAGCGGTCGGGAGGGGTTCACAAACGCCCCCTCGAAGCTTCAACCACCTGCTGGCCACCGAAACGATATTTTCTGCGCGATTGGGAATGTAGCTTGACGGATTTTCCGCGATTACGTATCATTTGGAAGCTCGAGGTAGCGGAGGTGGGTTCAAGGCGCAAGATCGACGAGACTCGTCGAGAGGAGGAGCGAGCGAGCGAGCGAGATAAGAGCAAGCGGATCGGAAAATCGATACACGTTTTGGAAGATGGATTTCTGGTTTAATCTCGAGAAGCGTGTCGATTCATTATTATAGCGTTGAGTCACTTGTGGTTCGATATATATGCTCGGAATTGGTCCGTTTACGGGAAAGCGTTACGGGATGAATGGTTCCACGCTTATGTATTATGTAGCTTCAATGGTACGACCATTAACCGCGTGCCTTCGTTTATGGGCAAACGTAAATTAGAAATGACGAGAGCCGTGAATTGGATGGAATTGGGTCCACTTTTAAAGGGCGGCTGGTGGAGGTATCGTAAACTTGGAGGCCCAATTATTGTAATGATCGTGATGATATGTGCAAGTGTATTTACGTTGGTTAACAAAGGCGAATGCATGTATATAATTGTTAAGGTGCGATTTTAGCGATGTCGCGTATTACGGGAACATCCATCTACGCGATTCTCAATCTACGTAGTTTCAACGAGGAATCTCGTTTCTCGCTCGAACCGCGCCTCTGTTTACGTTGCGCGACTAATTGAATTTTAATTCTACGCTTAACACTCTCGTCATTTCCGCGAAAACCACCCGGGAAAGCCGAATTCAACAACTTATAACAACGTGAGTCGTGTAATTTCGTTTGAAATATTGGATACACAGGATTAAAGATAACATCGAAATGTTTCCGAATATTTTTCTCGGTATGTCGAGTCTTTCGTCCATACTTTAACAACATCCTCAACTGATCGAAAGATAAACGTTTTCATTAAATTTACCAACAAACTGCAAACTGTTCAATATGAAAATTTACCAAGTAACATGTTCATCGCACATACGTTTCAATTTCAAGAATTAAAAAAAAAAAAAACTATCATTTCCATCGCAAACCATAATTCCTCCTACTCCTCTCTCATTAAAGGGCAAAAAATACATTTAAGAAATAAAGAAAAATTACTTTTCAATTGAAATTCGAAAAAAGTGAAAAATTATTATCAGCTCATCCTCTACGTCAACTCTGAACAATATATTTCATATATATATATATGTATGATAACTGGCGCTATTTTTATTTTACGTAAAATAATAAAATAAGGGAAATATTTAAGAAGATGGAAAAAGAAAAGAGGAAAAGAAGAAGCGATAGACGGAGAGGCGACGACGCGTGGTGATACATACGGTTATAACACGAGGTCGCAACTCGAAGGGCCTAGCCTATTTTTGAGAGGGGGCTGGCTGGGGAGGCGCAGAGAGACCGGATGCTAAGAGAGGCGAGGCAAACGGGGGTTTCTCTGTTCGGCGGGCTCGCACGTGATGCAGAGGGGACCGGAAGCGCTCACTCCCCTACGCCTCGTGCCTCTCGCTTCTCGTATAGTCCGCCGGCAATAGTAATGGGACTTACGAGCATCGCACAATAAGGACACGAGAGTTCGATGCGCCTTGTGCCTTCGTTTCTCCGCACGATTTTACCGTTCGTGCGCCAGTTCCCGCTTCTGTTCCGTTCTCGCGTTTGCCTTCGTTTCTCCCTTCCGTCCTTTTCTCCATCCTCCCCCACTTTCCTCCGTCTTTCCCTCCAAGAACCGAGGGTTTGCCAGCCGATCTCTGGCTGCAATTGTTTCTCGAGCAACTGATTCGTTTGAAAAGAAGCTTCGATCCAAGATTAACGAAAGTTAGTAGATTGTCGGAAGATTTGAAAATAGAGATAGAAATAACGGATCGAACACTCTTTTTGGTATTTAGAAAACTCTATCTTTCAGGATCAAGAGAAATTGGAGATTGGATCGAGGAGACCGATTGGTGGAAATTTTTAAAATGGGAATACTTGCAGAAGAAGAAGAAGAAGGAGGAGGAGGGGGAAAAAAAGAAAAAGAAAAGAAATCGTGGAGGCATCGATAATACCTGGTCATAATGGAGGCTCGTATCGTAACGTACTCGCCTCTAAAAGCGGTCGTACAAGATCTTACAAGTTTCCTCTCCCTTCCTCCTCGCATCTGTTCGATTTCGAACGCTCTCGAAGTGAGCAACAATACCCGTGACACGCACGCATACGAAGGGAGCCCGGCTCGAGAGAGGCTGCATTTAAGGGTGCATTAAGGGAGGAGCACTCGAGGACATTATAAAACTATCTCGCTCCCCGGAATATTGGGGTAGGACTCCTCCCTCCCTCCTTTCACCGCTTGTTGCCTCGGCTTCCGGTTGTAACGTGAGCTCGCACACGTTCTATTCCTCTCTTTCTCCCTTCCAATCTTCCCCCTCCCCCTTCTCCTATGTCTATATCTATCCATCTCTATTCACGTTTCTCTCCTCTCTGAAACGAGCCACCAATCAACGATCAGGAGGAGGACGAAAACCACGAGGCAAGGAGAGAATTACTACGACGACGACGACGACGACGATGAGGACGAGGACGAGGACGATGACGACGATGGACGACGAGGGCGAACGTACACGGACAGGAAGAAGGGACGAAAAAAAAAGAAAACATATACATATACACAGCGGTCGTGTCGTGAGTTCTGAATGAGCCAGAGGCTTTGTAGGCCCCCGAGGCGGTGTGTACGAACTATGAATGAACGAGTGAATGAATACAACCTGCGCCAACAATCATCATCCATCCCCTTCCCTCCCTTGCCTGCACGCCTTTTTCCCTTTTCGTTTCATCCCTCTACTTCGCAGGACTTGCTTCATCCCCGACTAGACGCTTGTTCCACGTTGGCCTCGCGCACAATTCTCCAATCGTGGCGCATGCTCGTTTCGATCTCGTCACACCCCGACTTTATGCAAGCATTACGCAAGTATCATACTTTTCCTCTTTCTCAGAAAGGCAACGATTCTTCGTCGAACTCTGGCTTTGCTTTTGACTCGAGTTCCACTGACAATTTTGAAATAATAATTTTTGACGAGTTACGTAAAGGAATATATATATATATATATATATATATACACATATGATATAATTTAGTTATTCGGTATGGAACCTTGCGAAACTCTGGTAATTGCGTATGCGGGAGGGAATCGTTTGGAAAGCTAATCGTTACACGCGGTGTAGATCTTCCTCTCTTTCGAAAGATATCGATCTCCTCTCGCCGTTCAAACGAGCTTCGATCGAAATCCACTCCATTTCCGACTCGTTCCAGTGACATCCAATATCCCAAATATCGAGCAACCCTTCGACCCGTTCCCCAGATGGGGGAGGTCGGTCGATCTCTCCTCGTTTCCTCCACACGTGCGGCTTAAAGTACAAGTTAAAAACCTACGAAGAGAAAAAGGAGGAGGAGGAGGAGGACACGCAAACAAACGAGGAAGGAGCGATCAAAATGCCGTGTGGCCAGTCTCGGTTAGTTATCACGCGGTGGTTGCTTAACAAATAATCATTGTACCGGTCGGCACGATTGACTAACCTTTCCATAAACGTAGCGAATGGCGTCACGATGGCCGTACCTTTTTTGGCCGGGTGTCAGTAAACCGTAGGGAATCGCTTTTGCGCGCACGGGATTCGACACCGGCTTTTAATTTATGCACAAGCGGCCGCCGTGTTCGTGCACGTGCGACGCGTATACGTGACCAACGATCATCGTCAAACCTTATCCTCGAAAAATATCTCGTCGATCGAGTCGAATTTAGGCGTCTACGAAGTTGAAATTTTTTTTTTTTTACTCGACTCGATATTCCAGGAATCGAATGTAGGTGAGGTATCGAAAGACAGAGGATCGAAATTGACCGGTTAAATTGTGTTTGGATTCTTTCAGGATTTCGAAATATCGTTTTATCCGGTTAGATGTCTTCTTCTTCTTCGTTATTTTCGTTTTTTCTTTCACTGATATCGATATCGAAATCAGGATCAGTAAGAATTTCTCGATTCGACGGAATCGCGTTAACAAAAATTGCATCGCCTTTGCGCCATCCAATTTCGAAAATATCGCGACAGAATTTTCCAAATCTCGTTCCTGTTTCGAGTAACGAATTAACTTAGCTATTTTCTTCTACCGAAGAGTTAACACTCGACGAATTAATTTCGCCGATTAAACGAAGCGAGATATTGGCAAGATAAGATTGATTCCAACGATTATATTAGGGGTAATGAGAAAGAAAAAGGAGAGGAGGGGGAATGGATAGAGAGATTTCGCGAATTCCTCCGTCGAGATTGGCGAACTGTATCGCGATACGCGCGTGCAGCAAGTATAGAACGTGTCGTTGCAAGACGACCAACACAGGCGACCGTATAATAGACTCATTATTTCTGCTTGCCGGAGCACCGTGTTACGTTATGTATCGCGGCTGTTCGAGGTCTTTGGTTCGACTCTCGCTCATCCTCGCTTTCGACCTCCTCCTCATGGAACCGATGCGTTACGTTGCCTCATGCACAAAACGTTCTCCAACGTTTTCCACCCGAGGGATCCTCGCATAATTCGTCCTCGTTTATCCCGACCGTTTATTATATCGTCCGTTCGATCGTTGTAAAGCAAACAAATCCTACACAACCTTCCACCGATCGCTGAATCATCATCGCCGGCGAATATGATAATTGTCCGATTTCGCGCGGCAAGAATGAAAATTAATCTCGTCGAGAGAACTTTTTTCTTTCCGTCCTTCGCCCCCCTCGCGACGATATCCTTCGAGAAGCCGGAGAGGCTTATGATTTTTTTACGATTTTCGGACGTTTATGCGATATTTAAACGCGTGTAAAAAAGATACAAAGTAGAAAGTTTCCGTAAGAGCGAAGAGCAAGCGCGTTCAAGGAAGTGCTATTGTATGCAAAATATGCGAGATATGCAAAAATATATATAAAATATGGCAAAGCGCGCAATTTACGATGATAAATATTGTGCGAGATAAAGCATTTTTCGAGTTCCGTTTTCGAAAAAGATCAACCAACAGAAAATTTCGATTAGCTTTGATTACTGGGAAAGATTTTCATTTTCGATATCGGTAGGTTGACGATGATTTTCCGAAACGAGGCACCGCGTCTGATCGAGCTGGGTCGAAGTCTGAAACTGGGATGGGAGTGATTTTGGCGCGGAGGAGGATTTTTTTATTGGACTGAACGCGAGGATGTGAAGAGAGGCAACGGAGGCCGGCGTCGTCTCCATTGTCCGCGGCGAAGCGTGCAGAGGGCCCGACTTTCCCTCGTTCACCCACGGTCACTGCTGCAATGACGTAAGGCCCTCGGCTAGGTAATTGTTACCTACGCTACGAACGCTCGCCTCGTAATGCTCTCCCGTGTTCCTCGCTTCTATTCCACCATCCCCCTCCACGCGTGTCATCCATGTGTCGCGCGAACCTTCCCAAACTTCCCCGCAATTTTCTCCAATTTTTCCAAACCAAATTTGAGGAATAATTTTCAAACTCGAATCGAACCGATCATCTATTTTCGATCTAATTAGTAATCGACGAGTCGATTCGAGGACCCAATTTCCACGATCGACTTTTCGAAATTAAATTTAAGGGAATCCAGTGGAATGATTTTTAAACTCGAATCGAACCGATCCTCATATTTTCGATCTAATTGTTAATAGTAATCGAACGAGTTGATTCGAGAACCCAATTTCCACGATCAACTTTTAAATTTAAAAGAATCGAGTGAAATAATTTTTAAAATTTCGAATCGAAGCGATCTTCATATTTTCGATCTAATTGCTATTCTAATAGAATCGAACGAAATTAAATTTAAGGGAATCGAGTGAAATAATTTTTAAAATTTCGAATCGAAGCGATCTTCATATTTTCGATCTAATTGCTATTCTAATAGAATCGAACGAAATTAAATTTAAGGGAATCGAGTGAAATAATTTTTAAATTCGAATCGAAGCGATCCTCATATTTTCGATCTAATTGCTATTCTATCAAAATCGAACGAAATTAAATTTAAGGGAATCGAGTGGAATAATTTTTAAACTCGAATCGAACCGATCCTCATATTTTCAATCTAATTGCTATTCTATCAGAATCGAACGAAATTAAATTTAAGGGAATCGAGTGGAATAATTTTTAAACTCGAATCGAAGCGATATTATATTTATATTTATATTTTCTCGATCCAATTGTTAATAATAATCGAACGAGTCGATTGGAGGACTCAATTTCCACGATCAACTTTTCGAAATTAAATTTAAAAGAATCGAGTGAAATAATTTTTAAACTCGAATCGAAACGATCCTCATATTTTCGATCTAATTGTTAATAGTAGTCGAACGAGTCGATTGGAGGATGGAATTTCCAGGATCAACTAGCAAGAAGAGAAATGGGAAAAGCGACGAGAAATCGTGGACGAATGAATGAACGAGGCCTCGATTTGCTCCCTCGAATTTTTCCATTGTTCGTCCGTGGAACGGCAAAGTCCTTCGGCTGAATGAATTGCGCCAAGAGTGGAGAGCCGATGAAAACAGCGGAGAATAAGGTGAATCACGTCGGTTTGAATTGCGCACCGCGAATATATCGCAATCCGGCAACCCTTCGCCCCGTGCTTCGGGTGCGAGTCTCGGTTAATGAGCTTCTTCTTCCTCCTCTTCGAAGAGGATCGCGAAAAATGGTGGGTGAAATCGTCGCTCGCCCATCCACTTCCCCTCTCCGCCGTTCCACGGCGAGCAACGAGGATCACCAGGACTATTAAACGAGAAGGCGAACGCAACGACGATAATGAGAGACTTGTGGCAACACGTGCAAACGCGGGGAGATGGTATCACCCACCCTGACGTAACAATGAGAAACTCCTCCGCAACGCTTTCCTTAGCCCGCAATCGGGCAAATAAATAAATCGGCTTGTCGCACGGTGGACTTGCTCCCGCAAGTCTTCTCCGGTCAGCGTTTCCCAACTTGAAATACCGCGTCTCGTTCCCCGATATCGATCGAGGATATCGATCCTTCAAATTTCAAATGTTGCAACGAATATATATCGACATATACACGGTGGAACGTAAAGTAAGAGGTTCGGTTAAGATTCGTTTCTTAGAATCGTCCCGAGATTTATGCTTGGAAGGAGTTGGGTGGGAAAGATGGATCGACCGAAGGGTTGGGAAACGCTGACGCAAGAGATTTACACCGAATGTCGCACCGTCTGCCTACACCTGACAACGACAACGGAATTTCAACGTTCGTATCGGCGGGGCCAGTTTTACGCAACGCAGGGCCGGGCAGAGAATCGAGGGGCAAAGGAAACGAAGCTTGTTCAACCCCTGCTTCTTTCTAATTTATCGCCTCGCGTCCAACGAGAACATCTGTACATCTTACGATACAACCAACATTTTTTCAACGTTAATCGATCGATACCTTGGAACGAGTGTTCCATGAATCCCAACATCCACGCACGTATCCACGCGAATCGACTTACGTACACTCGCGTATACCGATCGAAATAGAGACAGACAGAAAAGAGAGAAACAGAGAGAGGCTTGCTCGTTCTATTTTTATGGAGGAGAAACGGAGGACAGACGAAAAGACAGAAAGAGAAACAGAGAGAGAGAGACTTACCATCGTTATGATACTGTCTCGAGGGCAGAGAGACCGAGGCGGAAGGTGGTTGCAACGGGGCCCCCGCTTGGTTTCCGCCGTTTTGCGGGCCCGACGAGTTCGAGGTTGCGGAACTCGCTGGCGTCGCTGGACTCTTGTGTTCCGGCGTCGCGACCTGGTGACCACCGCCGCCGCCGCTCTGGTATCCCAAGAAATCACCTAAATCCGGCACGCATACGCTTTCGTACATGTTGCCCGCCACGTTCTCCAGCGAGGCCTTCGCCGCGTCGACATCTGGATGGAAAACGGAACAAACTTTCCTCAGTTCTGCCACCATTTTCCGCTCTTTTATTTTAATAATCGGCGACCCCTCCTTCTTCGCGCAACGATCCCGTTTTAATTTCCCCCTCGCGCTTTCGCGAAACATCGGGGCGGATGGAAATGGAAACGAAGGAAGGATCGAGCGAGGGATTTTTTGGTAAAAAATAATTGCAAAGTTTCGACCGAATATAAATTTCGACTCTTCGACCGTTTGATCCAATTCGAAGGATTGTTTACACACAGGTAGCGGCGAAGCGGGACGAGCATTAGGGTAATTAACGTTTATGCTCGCGGTTATAGAATTCCGTGTCATTAAGTCAATTACAGCGAGGCGGCGTTAGCCGCGCGTGCAAAGCCTCGCTCGGCTCCCTCCCTTTGCTTTTTACCATTCCGGCTTACAAGAGCGCCGCGAACATAATCGTGACCAGCGATCTTACCCGTGCTTCGTTCTTATTACGCCCATTATTGCGAAGGAGAGGATTGCCGTTCCCCGTGTGATTCATCGAAACCAATTTCCGAGGGACGCCTTCAACCCCCTCCCCCAACTTTTCATCCAAATTTCTTCCACCAAACATCCTCTCCAAGTTTCTCCCGTGTTCTTCGAGGCGAAAGAAGAGAGACGAAAGTTTCGATAGAGTCGACCTGTCTTCGAGGAGAACGACACAACGTAGCCTCGAATTTCTTTCCTTCCGGAGAGAAGAGAAATCTGGAGGGAGGGGGGGAGGGAAGAAAAGGAAATCCAAGGTTGCGCAAAAGTCGGCGAAACGACAGAAAATGGGGGACGATTGCGCGGGGTTTCGCCTGCATGACTCGATATCGCGTATAAAACGTGAATCGTGGAGGATGCGGCTTTTTAGTTTCTACCTTTTTTTTTTCCTTTTTTCTTCTTCTTTCTTCCTTCCTTTTTTTTTTCACGGCAGAGATATTTCCTAATATCCGTTCTCGTTCGCGGAATCAAAGCGATTACCCACGCTATGTCGCGTCTACACGCGTGCACCAACACACGCGGTTGGTAGCAGCGATTGGTCGCGGGTCACGAGCCTTCTTCCATTGTTGCGCCGTTGTATGAAAGAATCCCGATAAAAATATGTATATATATGTGTGTGTGTACGTATATATTTGATTCTCGAAATGTGATTTCGTTCCATGTAGATTATTACGCGCTACTTTGTTACTAACTTTCTCTCTCTCTCTCTCTCTTTTTTATATCGAGCGTATCTGCTCTATGATGCACACTCTTATCTGAAATAATTATCCTGGCTCGTTTCGTTACGGAGCCTTTGCTCATTGTTTCCCGATAACCGAGATATCTGTATCAGTTTATTCTTTTTTCCCCCTCCTCTCTCTCTCTCTCTCTCTCTCTTTTATATTTAGAATCACGCACAATAACGTATTATTATTTATTATTTATTTACGCTAATCGAAAGAAAAAAATGATACACGATCCTCCTCTCCTCCAGAGCCTGTCGAGTCCATAATTAATTGATCACGCGATGAGAAGACAGAAGGACAATAATGATAATGAAAAAAAAAAGAAGAAGAAACGTCTCGGATGAAGATCTGAAATTCGTCGTGTCTAATCGGGCTCTGACTCGATCGAATCGCGATTTCCACGCCGATCTGACGACACGAATAATCGATCAGGAAGTACGGGATTTTACTTAACGGGGAATTAAATCATGGGTGAACCTCCGCTTCCTGCCCGGGAATCATTTTCATACCTTGGCCTCTCTCTCTCTCTCACCCTTCTTCGCGTCCCTCCTCCTTCCTGTCCGCAACGCCGAAGATGTACAAGTTCCAAGGAAACTGCCCTCGATACACGATACGAACGGATAATCGAGATCGATCGCGGGAGATCGTGGGAGAAAGGGAGAAACCGGAGAAACTTGGTTTCACGCTCGACCCGATTCATCGATTGTTCCAATTACGCACGAGCATTGGCTGGATTAAAAAATCCCCGATCTCGTTCAGTTTTCGAATATCGTCGAGGACCGTTCCTCTCCGTCTCCGAAAGGTGTCATCTCCTTCGCGCAAAATTTCCCTCCTCGTCCACCCTGCGCGATCCACCCTCGCCGATGAGAAAAAGATGGAATAATGGAAAAATTTCGATCGATCGAGGATAGATTTCGAAAGCGGGGCACCTTTGTGCGGAGGACGTCCTCACGAAGGAAAGAAAGGAAAAGGAGGAACGCGCATAGAAAAAGGTGCAAGCATTATCCTCGTGCCACGACCCGTCGCGAAGAATGCTGCCGCTCTATCTCGTAATATCGAAACACGAGTGGTTGCATGCGCGAGGCTTTGACACGCACACATGCGTGGCGCGTACGAGCGGTCCGAAAACCACCTAAGTGGCCGAGGCAATGGCACGGGAGCATTCTGGCGGGCACAGGATATCCGGAACGGGAGTTTCTATGCCGCGCGTCTCTTTTTTCCCTCCCATTCTCTCCTTCGTCCCAAATAATAAAAAGTGCCGATTCAACGCTTCGAAAACACACCGAACGTACATAGAGAAAAGAGGATATACGCTCTCGTCTCGCCTCCTCGTCATTGTTCCCCTCCTCCTCTCCCCTTCATCCCCGGTCAATCTCCCCCTTCCTTCCTCCCTACGTGTGTACCTGTGCCCGCTACCTGTGCCGTGACATTGCGATTTCACGGCAATTCGATCTGTATTCTTGTCCACCGGACTATGGGACGGCTCCCCCCTCCCCCCATGGATATAGGAAAACCGATTCTTCCGTAACAACCTGCTCCTCCCTCCATTCCTCGCCAATCTCTGATAAAAATCGACCCCCTCCTACGATATCCTACGCGTATATCGGGGGTGCAAACTTTTTCTCTGGGAAGAGACGATATTATCACCGGGAGGGAGATCGACGAAATGAAATCCAGCATTTTCTATCCGAGGGACGATCCTCCAGGAAGAAACTCTCCTCTGCGCTTTCGGTCGGAGAGCTTCTCCTCTTCTCTGTTTCTGGGAGGGGACGACGTTCTTCGCGATGAAATCTCTCTCTCTCTCTCGCGTTTCGATAACTCGAATGTTGCGCGTAGATTTTCTGTGGAGAGGAGGGGGAAAAGTGACGTACCTTTTTGAAGTATCTCGAGGTGTTCCCACAGGATATCGCCCATGAAGGCCGGAGCACGTGCCAGAAAGGATTCCTTCCCCATGGCGCAAATCTGTTTCCCGGTCATGTTCTGCCAGGGTTGTATCGCTACACCCGCGAGGGAGAACTCACCGATGGCCCAGTGCAACCAGTGAGCGACAGCTGCTTCCGACCATTGCCTCGGATCTGAAACGTAATTCTTCGGGTTAATCTCCTTGTATTCGGCCGTGTATGCGTCTTGGGATATTTTTATCCATTCGAAAAAATTGCACGGACAGGATCGGGCGATTGTCGTGAGAATTGGACGCGGATTGGAAATAAGGGAGATATCGTTGGAGAGTTTCTCTAACGAGTATTAAATAATGATTGAGTAACATTGACACGCCACGCCCGTTTTATTAATTTATCAAAGTCGATGCGTAATATATCCACTAATCGATTAGGAATTTCATCCATATTCATATGGAGAGAGAGAGAGAGAGAGAAAGGAATTTTTGAATTGTGAATTATTCCAATTGTATCGACAATCTCTACGATCGATATCTGGAGAGAGATATATATATATATCGCCACCATAAACTATATATACATCGATGAGATCGGGTCGAAATCAATTCACGGCCGATAAGTGATAAATTCGTTAAATTTCGTCGAATAAAAAGTAATTTTATTATCGTCGATTATTTAAAACCCGGTGACTAATCACGTTTTTTTTCAATGCTTTCAAACAGGAAACGATCGATATCTATTCTAATGGAACGACCGGTTTTAATGTTCACATCTTTCATGATAATTTTTCCTCTTTTTTTTCTTTAATTATTATAATAAAATCGTTATCGTTCATTTGTATGCAAGTTACGATGGAATATCTTATTGCTTAACTCTGGTTAGTTTATCGAAAGTGAAAAATATACATATATCTAACATTTTAACGCGTTAAATTGTTTTAATTGTTACTTGGAAAAATTCGAAATTTAAATTTTCAAAATGTCCGCTCAATACGATAGAAATTGTTTCTAATACAATTTCGAAAAAAGAAATCACGGATCGGATAAATCAATCGGTTGTATCCCCGACAACAAAACTTTCAGAGAAGCAAGTGCGAAACTTTTTCTTCGGGATTCTATTCCATCAACGAAATCCACTTATAGATCGGTAGATCGTAAATGCAATAGGGTTGAGAATGGGTTAACGATTTTAACGAAGCGAGGAGGGAAAAAAAGAAAGGAAAAGAAGAGAAGAGAAGAAAAATAGTGGGGCACGAGAGGAAAGATTACGAGGCGAGACAAAGGCTTTTCGAAGACGAGAGAGAGAGATATCGCGTCGGGTTGACGACATGATCGGTGCTCGGGCCCGGCCATCTTTGGTAGAAGCAATACCGAGAAACATTGGAATGTCCCATTTGAGGTGCGCGCCCATATTTGCACGCGTGTCTTGCATTGTTTCGCGGTATCTTCCACGCGTAAAAGTACAGTTCGGCTCATAATGCAAACAGAAATTACGACGAACTCCCCTAACGCGAGGCCTTCTTCCTCTCTTTCTCTTCGCCTCGTGCGCCATAAGAATTCGTCGAAACGTGCGCAAACGCGAATCCACTGTTGCCTGTTGCCCTCCGCGATGATACTTTCACTTTCTTTATTTTCTTTTTTTTCTTTTTTGATCTCGAACACGTGGAATCGATAATATTCCTCTTTCATTTATTTTTATTTTTTCAACTTCTCTTATTTTAGGGAGGAAAGAATAGTAATAGTAACAATTGTTGATCTTTCCATATCCTTGAGAGTCATTTCGACTCGACGATATCCAGAGAATTTCATTCTTGAGTACATCGATAGTTATTGGACGATGAAATTGCTCTTACAAATATTTTCAAGTAACGCAAGATTTATTCGAAATATTCCCTTAATTTTTAATTCTCCTACTTGAAACGAAAGTCGTTCGAAACGGAACACAATTGCCTAATAATAATCTGAACACTCTATATATATATATATATACACATTAAGATACGATCTCAAAATCACGGGTATTCATTAAGTAATCGCGGCTGGGAACGAGGAGAGAAAATGAAAAAAAAAAACTTCTTGTTCCGTATTATAAAATTAAAAAAAGAAAGAAAGAAAGAGAAAACCGACGACAAAACGCTTTTACATACGACATCAAAACTCGGTAATTAAGCAATCGTACATAAAGGGGACGAAGAAACGAAAAGTTTCTCCGCTCCACGGAGATATAACACTCCTCCTATCACACCGTTTTGAAGCAAGAATGGACTGGTAGAGGCAACTATTTTTTCTCGCAATTCTCGTCTCGCCGATAATCTCGTAACCGGCGGCGTCGCGATCTGCATATTCCTCTCTCCGGGCGATGATAATGCACGAAGAATGATCTAATGTAATACAGGACTTTTAACTCCCACCCGCTGTTTCACCTTATCTACCGGCCGATTACGTCGTAGGAAACTAATTGCCTAGATTAGCCTATTGCGGTGCGCTCGATTAAAAGCCGGACGAGAGGCGGCCGAGATCCTCTGCGCGTCTCGCCACGTCGCGACACCAATGCTCCGTAATCGCTTCTACCCTCGCGCTCCAATATCTTGGCGACGCGCCGTTTTTCCGCACGCCTATTACTCCTATCCAACCGAAAATTATATCCAACGCGATTACGACGCGTAATTCACGACGGATTAGAGGACCGAGAGGAGAGAAGAAAGCTGCATCTTAATGATTTCTTTAATGGAAACGAATATTTTTATCGGATATTCAGGAGGAATCATCGAGGAATCGAAAATAGCTTGATATTTTATCGAGAGTTGTATCGATGTAAATACGATGTAATTATAGGCGGGAAAGAGAGGAGGGAAAAAGGAGGTGGTCAAAGTTTTCTTTAACGGAGGACGATATTACTCAATGGATAGGGACGAGGAAGAAAAGTTCTTAAAGTTTCTTTTTTTAATGGAGGACGAATATGAATATTTGTAAATTTGTACGTTGAAGAATCGAAAATTTAACTCTCGAATCGTGACGGATCGTGAAAATTACATCGACGCAATTAGAATCGGGGAGAGGAGATGATCGAAGGGATGATTCTTGAAAGAATTTTACATCCAATAGACGTATTCCAGTCCTCCAAAGGTGAAGCCTTCCAAAATTGTTCCAAAATCTTCTCTCTTTCTCTGTGTGAAAAAAGCGGTTTACACGTTGGAAAGGCGTTTTAAAAGCGAAAGAAACGGAGTAATCGTGGAAAGTATACGGGGGAGACGAGTGTCGGCAGAGAGAATTGTGTTAACAGCGGTGACAAGGAATAAGTTGGGCAAACATCGGCGCGATCCTCAAATATCGGCGGCGTCCTCTTTGATCGTGCGGTGCGCCGTTAGACACTCGCGCGGAGTCCACTCTTTGCTCTCTCTCACCTTTTCCACTATTTATGTATTATCGCCGATCCCTGGTCCCGATCCGTGCGCGCCACCAATCCGTTTTCCACGAACGTCCTTCGTGCCCGCCGGGGATCACTGCCGCCCCATTCATAAAAACGGACTTACACTCGCGAGTCACGTAGCGGCGAGGATTTCGATACGGCCATCCGACACCCGATCGTTTCTTCTTCGCTCCTCCTCCCTCGTTACGCGTCGCTTGCACCTTTGATTTCTCATCCCCGAACGACGATTGGATGCCTCGAGCACCTGGATGCCGAGCCTCGGGTTCGGAGAGCGCCGAATATCAACGATACAATTGTATAATTTAAGTGGATCTCTCAGTGGGTCCAAGATTTTTTAAAGGAAAGGTGGTTAAGAGAATTGAAACGATTAAGATCGTTTATGATCTTAGGGGGAGGATAGCGAATTTTGTAAACGAAAAGGAGATAATCGAAGCGCAGGTGTCACGCTCGAAGCTGTCTCGACGATAATCGAGAAACACCGACCGTGATTTCGGTCGGTTGGTTTAGGAAACCGTCCGCCGCCTGTGCGAGACCCGTAGGCCGGTTTACCTACGATACGACGTACCTGCCCTCCAGTGATAAATTTCACCGGCCTCTCACAGGTGGACAGGTGGATGCCAATTTCTCTCTCTCTCCCCCCTCTTTTTTCCCTTCCTTTTTTCTTTTCGTTTCATTTCTATGGATCTCAGTGGCAGATCGACGAGATGCCAGATTACGAGAGCATTACGACCAACGTTTCTAATTAGACGCCATCTGACGCCATTTCTTTCTATCGTCATTACAGCGCGTTATCTCCGATCGGTCTCTTTCCTTCCCTTTTTTCAATTCTCTCGAATATCACGCGTTTATTACTTTATTCAGAGATTCGTCCTCTTTCTTTTCTCCTTAAGAAATTTCGCAAGGGAGGGGACTCGTTTACTCCCGATGAGACATTCTGACGCGACCACGACGATTCGACAAAAAGGATACTGCATCCTTGGCGGCGCTTATTATTCATAAGAAAGGCAAATTCTGAATAAATCATAGGAACGTGTGCGTCGGTGGTGGTGGTAGTGGGGCGCTCGTGACGTCTAGAAACGCGATCGCGAATGCACGCCGTGTCTCGTTGCAGCAGGTGCGGCGCCTCTCTCCTCTCTCCGTCCACCGTTCGTAGCACGCGCTGTATCGAGAAGTGGATCGAACTTGATCCGAGCCACGTATCCCGACCGATCGAAAAATCCCTTAAATCTATCAATTAACGAAAGATAAGATAAACGGCCCAAAAATAATTTTCGTATCGTTTCGCCTCCGATTTACTCGTAGTACGAGTCGCTTTCCAAAAAACCCGACATTGCAAAATATCCCAACTAACTAACTCCCCCGATAAGAGGGCCCATAAATTCGATCGTCTCGAGTGAATGAAGGGAAAGATCGATCAGAAGGAGAAAAGAAAAAAGAGAGGAAGAAAGGTCTCCGAAAGTGGATCGGCGCGAGTGGTTGATGGTTCACGGAGGTCAGAGACTGTAGGTGATCTGACTGGAGGGTACGAACCCGGGGCATGTAGACCGGAAGTAACGTCACACCCGCGTGGCTCTGAATGCGCATACCGGATGTGTGGCATCGGCTCCCCATCAGAACCATCAACATCACATTCACAATTCTTGCACATCGCCGCCTCGTCGCACATCGCATCACATCGCGTATACACACGCACGCACGCACGCATCGACGCGGTGCACGCACCAGCCCCCCCTGCTCCCCTCCGCCCCCCGCTTTCGAAAGGGCCACGAGCGGCCCGCCACGATTTTTCGACAAATTTCACCCGCCCGCGCCTGACCGTGACCGATTGTGCAACGAGACGAGAACCCGGTCTTCTTCGTTTTTCTCTCCTTTTCTCTTCTCCTTCGTTTC
The DNA here is from genome assembly GCF_029169275.1 of Apis cerana. NCBI lineage: Eukaryota > Metazoa > Arthropoda > Insecta > Hymenoptera > Apidae > Apis > Apis cerana. The sequence continues at coordinate 8,461,576 of NC_083861.1, forward strand.
TTCCTTTTTCTGCATTTTCGAGGATAACAAAGTCACCTCGATGATTTATCGTTCAACGATCCGTGAATAAATTTGTTAGTTCGAGCAATTTTAGTGATAACTGATCGAAGCGATACTATATAGGTTTTTAATTTGGTTGCTTTTTCAACGGGACAACAATGCTCGATGCTCTGATTTTTGGAATTTTGAATTTCGAAATTGCGTTGTAGAATGTATGCACCATTTTTGAAGCGAGACGGAGAAAATGCATGGTTGTTACGTCAGTTAAAACCTTGGCTGATTATGCGGGCAAGAATAAGTATCTATCTGCAAAAACGAGATCGATAATGTTTCTCATTTTTGATTAAGTAATTGCATTTGAATGGTGATTTAACGTTCGATTTATTTGTCATTAAAAGACAATTTAAGCATCTCTGTTTTACTTTATAATATCGATCTATAAATATTGACAAAGAAAAAAATCATTGATACAAGAAGAAGAGAAAAAAAGAAGAAATCACTCACGCATAAACGAACCAAGCAATCGATAAATCGATATGTAAAGAAGAAAATATGTTTTTCCAGACGAAACCGTCAAAGATCGCCGTGTCGCGGCAATGAGAGGATAATTAGAAATCGTCGAGAAACCTGTACGCCATGAAACGTGCATAAAGAGAAGGGAACAAAAAAGAGAGAGAAAAAAAGGAAAGAAAAAAAGAAAGAAGGAATGTTTTCCGCGAGATTGGGATATATCGAGAGAAGAAAGAAGGAAAAAAGGCGGCACTCACCTTTGGTTATGTTGAGGCGGACTCGTTCCTTCTCCCAGGAGGCGAAAGAGGCCTCCAGGGCCTCGGTCATCTTCTTGTTGGTCCCAGGTGTTAACGGCGGCACTTGTGCCGGTATATCTGAAACGCGATGACACATCCCTCGATTAATCAAATCTCTCAATTTAAGCTTCGATTTATTCGAAAATTCTCATTTCTTAGCTTCTCCTACACCTACACCCCTTCCACAAAGGGGTTCGTTATCGAAAAATTCGAAAAAAAGAGTAGTAGAATTATTCAGATTTGCGGTTGGAGATTACAATCTCCAATCTCGTAATTAAAAAGAAATCCTATCAACCTCCCTTAAAAATCCCTTAAAAAAAGTCTAAAAGAGTCCCAAAAACTCGAAATATGTAACGTATTAATATCCTATTCCCCAAAAAATATCCGTAACCAGCTCGAAAATCCTCGTGATCTCGTGAACAGAGGCGCGCATTCGAGGAACCAGCGACATTCTCTGTCAAAATCAGTAGGTGGTTGCTCGAAGGAAGAGAGAGACAGAGTTGGGAGAATCGGTGGATGTGTGAGAAGCCAGGTTAATGGTACTTCTCACAAAGCGGCGTGCACGCGCGCGGAGAGAGAGAGAGAGTGGCGCGTGTACACGGAGGAGGAGTGCGTCAGGTGTCGCGGCGGCGGCGGCGGCAGGAGCAGCGAAAGCGAGCAGAGGCGAGGGGGGCATGCACACCATCCTAGATAGCATCGTCGTAAAGAGGGGTGCAACTGGCGGGCAGGTGCAGGTGCATCGTCGTTGTAGGTACGCTTGCTCTATGCCGCGCACAACTCGGCGTACGCCTTATGGCGCGATGCTCCTCTTCTTCTTCTTCTTCTTCTTCTTCTTTCGTGATGCGTGTTACTCTTTGTCCTCGATGTAGCGCGGAATTTTTGAAATTTTTCCTGGATTCGACGAGATTGTCCTTCGACTCCTTATAGTCTTCTTCCCCTCTCTTCTTCTCCGCGATGTATTATTCTTTGTCCTGGAATATAATAGGCTTTTGGAATTCGTCGAATGGAATTTTGTCCTTTGTCCTTTTCGTTGCTGGATTCCAATTAACGTTTTTTTTTTGGAAGTTGAAGAAATTCTTCACGACGATGGATTATTATTCTGTGTTCGGTATATAAATAGATTTTTGGATTTCGAAGAGTTTCTTTTTTTATCGTCGAGTTCCAATTTTTGCAAGTTGAAGAAGAAATTCTTGCTCTTCACTGAGATGAATTATTCTTTGTTCGGAATACAGTTTTCGGTTTCGACGAGTTTCTTTTTTATCGTCGAGTTCCAATTTTTGCAAGTTGAAGAAGAAATTCTTCACTGAGATGAATTATTCTTTGTTCGGAATACAGTTTTCGGTTTCGACGAGTTTCTTTTTTATCGTCGAGTTCCAATTTTTGCAAGTTGAAGAAGAAATTCTTGCTCTTCATCGAGATTTCTTTGTTCGGAATATAATTTTGGATTTCAACGAGTTATTATTCTTTGTTCGAAATATAGTTTTGAATTTCGAAGAGTTTCTTTTTTTATCGTCGAGTTCCAATTTTTGCAAGTCGAAGAAGAAATTCTTGCTCTTCACAATGAAGAATTATTCGGTGTTCGGAATATAAATAGATTTTTGGATTTCGAAGAGTTTCTTTTTTTACCGTCGAGTTCCAATTTTTGCAAGTTGAAAAAGAAATTCTTGCTCTTTACGACGGATTATTCTATGTTCGGAGTATAAATAGATTTTTGGATTTCGAAGAGTTTCTTTTTTTATCGTCGAGTTCCAATTTTTGCAAGTCGAAGAAGAAATTCTTTGTTCGGAATATAGTTGTGGATTTCGACGAGTTTCTTTCTTTTTGTTGTCGAGTTCCAATTGTTTTATTGGAAATCGAAGAAATTCTTGCTCTATAGCGTACAAGATAGAGCTTCTCTTCCTCTTTGCGATGTACTCTATTCTTCTGAATATAATTGGACTTTTTCTTCTTTTCTGGTTCCACGTACCATTCCTTCTCCTGGAATTACAGCTTTTGGAATTCGTGAAATGGATTTTGGACGATCCTTTGTTTCTTCTCTTTAGCAATTCCAATTAGCAGCGCGTTTGGAAGAAGTTGAAGAAGTTGTTTCACGAGGAAGGCGTAGATTGATATCGATAATTGCACCCTGGTCTGCTTAACATGGAAATTTGTTAGCCCGTTTCTTTCTTTCTTTTTTCCTTAACGATCGAGGTATTTTTGGAAATGTTCCGAATCGACAACGAAAATGAGATGATTCGCCCATCGTTTGAAATCGAGCGTTTGCGCGATTTTATATTTGCAAGTGTCACGGGTCGGGATTAAGCAGTACATCACGAGCAATTAGTTGAACAACAATGTTGGTCAGGATAAACGAAGTATTATGCATAATTTTCTCTTTTGTTACAGTTCTCGTTCGAGGGTGAAAAGATCAAGATCCTAGATTAGACCGTGACTTCATAGCTATTAGTGATATAATAGGTTTGAAGAAACACTACTCGATCTAAACTATAACGACCCCGTTAAATCCTCCATTGCAACGATCGTATACATATACATACTCAACACGGGAAGCGTATCTTTTTATCTGGAGAAAGCAAAAGACCTGTGGTCGCGTGTGTTACCAGGCCACTGGTTATGTTTTCATACCCGCCAACCACTGTATCTTATCAAAGGCCTCGCTTACGTTTCTTCCGTTTTCGATAAACAGAAATTATTCTCGTCCAACAGTCCAACTCCCTCCCTCCCTCCCCCCAAAAACCATTCTTCCAAAACCTCGTCCAATTTAAACCGAAACGATAAGTGTCCCTCGATCCGTCCAAACCGTGGAACGAGAAAGAAAAAAGCAGGAAGGGGGAAAAAGGAAGAGAAGAAGTGGACGAAAGCGAAGGTTACGGCGTCGAGGAACTTAGGATGGCGCGTCGCGATAAAAATCGCGTTTCCTCGGGGATATCTGCACAGCTGGATTTGCATGGGTATAAGCTCTTCCAACGGCGTACCGCCGAAAGTCCATTAAGTATGTATGGCGTGCAGGCACGGTAAGTCTCCCATAAGCACCTTTGTCTCTACGCGGACAGGTACGCACACGCGGTGGGGCGCGCGTGTGCGTGCCAGCCACGCACGAACACGTACGCGCCGCAAATTTGCATACGGCGCGCGGTAACGAACGTACAAAGTATCGTCGTCGTCGTCGTCGTCGTCGTTTCTCGTCGTCGAGGTTGGCTAGGGAACACGGCTCGTTCGTTTCGCATGTTCACCTTAAATGGTTCTCGCGAATTTGACGCGCGATAGAAATAATAAACGATTCGTTTTCTTTTTTTACGAAGCGGATTTTAATTATTCCTCGTTTCGCGGGGTAGAATAAGCGATACTCTCGATTCGAATTTAGAAGGATATCCAGGATCGTATCGATTTCGACGTTTTCCATCCCTTCGAGAGTCGTTTTTAACCACCCTCGAATCGAAAGTGGTAAAATTGTACGTCTTTCTCCCCTTTTTCTTTGCACGGATTAAAAATATATCTCGACTCGAATCGTGATTTGAAAAATATTGGTAAGGTTGTTCGAACACCTACAATGTTGATAACGTTTTGAAACGGAACGTGACTGGTGTTTCAAGGATAACATCGCCTCTTTCGACTGCATAATTAATCGCACACCTATATATATATACATATATATACACACATATTTCTTCTTTTAATTATTATCTATCGTTTAATTCACAATCTATTATATTTATGCATCCAATCCGACAATTTTCTTCCTTTAATCGAGATACCAACTCCTTTCCTCTCGTCGAACCAACAATTCCTCACAATTCTCCCAATCGTTTCAATCATTCCGATACGTGTATATATATATCCTCGATCGAGGAGCTGGAAAAAATTACAATTCATAACACGGGTTGGTCTCAGAAACGAAAACCCTGAAAAGGCTGAAAACAATCCTTTTCCTCTCGTGTATAATTCAATCGCGGTTTTCCTCGACGAGTTACTCAAAAAGAAAAGAAAAATGCCGCTTCTATTTCGATCCATTGTGTTCTTTCCGCGAAACTGCACACATCCGACGTATCCCCGTGGCACGGGTGCAAAGTGTATCAGCCGCGACGCGGAATTATTCATCGCGACTACTTTGACGAGTGCGCGTGGTGGAACGTGTAATCGAAGAAGAAGAAGAAGAAGAAGAAGAAGAATCGTACGCGAGGATCGAAAGAGCGAAGAAGCGGAGCCGCCGCCGGAGGAGTCGAATTGAAAACCCACGTGCCACGGCGCAACGCTTGCCCCGTGCTCGGAATAACAATCGGGCCACATTTGCAGGAACGACGCCTGTGGCTGCCTCGTTCCGAATGCCGTGTATGATCGGCCGCGACGAGCCCTGCCCGCAAATCTCCTCTCCTCCGCTTCGGGAGCAACAGTTTTCGTTGGAGATGGATCGTTCCACTTCCCGCCCGAACAGGCCATCTTCGAGTCGGTCGAAACGGGATGCTGAGAATCAGCAGATTTTCCGATTTCTATCGGTTCCTCGGTTCATTTCGACGAAGGGAACGCGAAAGGAAACGCGGGAGGAATATTTAAACGGGGAAGTTGCCCTCTTCCGTACGATTTGTTCGAGGAGATTCAACCTACGGACCGTTTCTCCGGCGAAAATGTGAGAAGATCGACTGCCGTTTATTTATTTATTCTTTCGGGTGATTTTTATCGTGAGAACTGATGAAAACAAAATACGACGCTAAATTTCCAGGGAAAGGTACTCGATGCACAATAATATTCCAGTATAGTAGAAGAGTGAATGGTGTTTCGCGAGGCGAGTGACTCTCGAGTGGATCTTCGCCAATGGAGAGATGTAATGGAAGAAAGAAGAAAGAAAAGAAAAAGAGATCGATCTTAAACCGATCCATCATCCAGTCGCGTCCAAGGCGTGGAGTCGTATGAATAGTAATCGCCACTTTCTCACGCAAAATCTTTGCAACCCCGCGAATGTATGGAAGATAGCCGCGGGCCGTAATTACAAAGCTACAAGTGGAACATGTGGACATTTCCTTTCGTGCGACTAATCGTGTCTGATGTAATGAAACAGGAGGGGAGGAGAGCAGGATCGGAGGATGCATCTGCGATTCTTATTCTATCGCGATTGTCGATCGCTGGAGAAGGAACGTTCCCAATTGAAAGTCTATCGAGGCGCGCGCAGATGCTTTGACAGGAGCGATTAATCTTCGAATAATCGCTATCGCCTCTTTCGCGTCACGTTACGTGGATCTTTGTAAATAAAATTTATCATACGTGCTTCCTTATCCTCGTGTGCATCGATCGGGAGGAAAAAAGGGAAATTAAATCGAGCGTTTCTAAATGTTCCTTGGCGTAAAACGCGCCACTTTGCAACATCTACGTCCAGACAGACCGCTCTACCTCCGCATTCCAACTTCTTGCATCGATACGAACCTCGTATATATATTTTTATTCACCTGTTTAATCGCGTTAACTGTACAAACAACGTTTCACGTTCGATCGACGAGTAACATGGACGAAGAGTCGTTGCTCTCGCTGCAACGACACGCGACAATGGAACTCGAACGAGAACTTGAACTTAGCTTAAATTGTATGTGCATTTTTCTCCCGATATTTCGTAGAAGAGAAATATCGTCTCTCCAAATATCTTGCTCGGTATCGAAAAAGAAATAATCGACGAGGATCTTCCCCTCCCTCCTCTCTCTCTCTCTTCTCTTCTTCGAAATAAAATTCGATATCGAGACCGATATCGAAGCCGAGTTGTCCGCGCATTTAATAATCTAATGGAAATGCAAATGGGTAATGACCCGCGACCCAGCTGACACTTGACCCGTTCAACATAAATTTGCATAGCTCGTTTTATTCGCGGCCAAAAGCCCAACACGCTGGAACAAACGCTTATCGATGAAAACATGTGAAATATTTCTTTTCTTTTCTTTTCTTTTTTTACGATAATCTTAATTGACTCGAAGGAACGCATTTATATTCCACCCTTGCCGGCAAGAGGATTTCTCGGCCTTCGTTAAAATCGAATTTATTACCACACTTTAGTAGTTCCTCCTCCTCCGAATTTTTCTTTAAAATTAACCAGGATACCGTTCCTTGCGTGTGGACAAGAGGATTAGATCAGTTTTGGGATTGAAACTTTTCCGCCTCCGTTTAAGTGAATATTAAAAAAAAAGTAAAAAAAGCACGCTTCCTCGAATGCGATTAAAATAGGATTTTTGTATTTTTTCTTTCCCTCCGCTCGAAACAATTTGATAAAGAGCAATCACTTGTTGCATTTGTCGCGTTTTCCAATTGCAAAGGAGGAGGATAACTCGTCATCTCGACTACCCCGATCATCTCCGTTCCCCAATTTTATTCTCGAAACTGACCTCCTTGCCGGGAATCTTTTGAAAAGCTTGAAATTTTAAACACAGAAACCAAAATGTTCGAGACGTTAGGAAGCCGAAAGAAAAGAAAAAAGACTGGAAAACATTATTAATGCTAATGGTTCGAAGATCGATTCACTCGAATCGAGGAAATTTTAATTGTAAATTGTGTACAACAACTTCAGAGACGCACGAATTAACTGTATTATTTAACGTCGATCACGATTAAATGTATGCATTTGACGCAATTAACGGGAGGAAGGAAGAGGGGGGGGCAAAATTGGAGGAAAATATTTGAAAATTTTTTCCTCCCCGCAAAAAGTTTCCCTCTCCGACTTTACATTTTCTCTTCTCCCGAAACGGGGGGAGGGGAATTAAAAAGCGACCGTGTTCCACGGACGAACGCTTATACGGCGTCGTAATTTTTCTCCTTTTTTTTTCTCCTCCCCCCACCTTCCTCTCCTCCGCGTGGAAACGAAGCTTGTAGATGAGTTTTAACGGACACGGGGCACGTGCTGGCAACGTCTTCTGGCTTATCCCTCTTTCCACGCCGATTCTGGAATATACTCAGCAGCCAAACAACTGCGGCAGCTGTCCTGAACAAACTACTACTACTACTACTACTACTAGCCCGTGTGCACCACGAAATCTTCCACTCTCCTCTCGTTTCGTTGCCACGCTCACGCTCATTCGAGATCCCAAATTTTTTTGTAACTAAGCCAATAACGATTTCTTAAAATTTTATTTCTCTTCCATTTAAATAAGTCGATTGAGTGAAATTCCGTTCTTATTTCCCAATTTTTCTTTTTTTTTCATTTTTATCACATCGATACGTAAAATTTCTGTCGCTTGCCACGTGTTACGTCACGTTATAACAAGTGTTTGGAAATATCGGAAAAGAGCGTGGCGAGAAAGTTGTCGAAGAAGCAAACAAAGATGGCGATCGTTTGGGGAGAAAAACGCCAGTGGCACGCGAGGTAATAGAAAACGAGGCAGCAGTTTCGATACTCTTTTCCCCCTTTCTTTGGAAGCTGCTTCGTAATTGACACTTCCCTTTCCATCCCCTCAATTAAAGATCGAGAAAAACACGACACGTCGATTGATTTCCTCGCGTTTTCCAAAGTCGGACGGGATCGTTTTCTCCTCTGATCCGTTAGATCGTTACGTATGTTATAATAAACAACGCAACGGTTTTCGAGGAAAGCGGAGAAAGAAGTAAAAATTCGGTCGATCAATCGTTCCCTTCCAACTATTAATTCTCGATTATTAATCGAGAGCGAAGGAAGGAGGCCACCAAATTGCAAACGTTCCGTCGATCGCTCTAATTAACGTAACACACATGGCGCGGCACGGTTCCGTTCGTCCTCTGTTCAGCAACTCGTACACCTGTTGCTCTCGCCGTGGAACGCGTCCAACCGGGGGAGACCCCTGTTCACCCCTATGGGAACGATTCCAGTGAATTGGAGAGCGAACGAGGGTCGGCCGAGGATAAAAATACCTACCACGAACGAAGTACATCTCCGTGCAGCCGCAAATCCTCACCCAAATTATTCACGACGAAAATAGAACTGGAGGCTAATAAGGCTACATCTTTGACAATTTGTCCGCCGTTTTCGAATCTTCCTCGAAATCGTTCCATCTTTTAAACGGGTATTCTTTCCATGTGTACGCACAACGGTGTTTGGCTTTCCTCGAAAGGGTTCCAGGTAGCCGGCGAGATAAGGCTTATCCTTGCGGTTTGTTTGCGCGTCATCGTTTCGATGGTGCAACAACCACGCCTCCGATCGAGCATCAATTTTGAGCTCCTTTGTTTCGTTTCTGACCTCCAGATTGAATCGTTCAAAAAATCTTGGTGAAAATCATTAACCACCGTGTTTATCTCTACGTGGATTGATTGGTTTAAACTGAGAAAAGCCGAAGGACGACGATAAATAATCCTGTGGGTAAAAGATAAAAAGCATTGCGACACGAAGAAGCGGAGAGAGAGAGAGAGAGCTTCCCCTCCTCTCCTCGAATCGTGTACTCGATAATGACGGCCATATTAACGAGCAACTGTGGCGACATTGTTGATTATCGCGAAACCGCGTGTCTCGACACGATAAGGACAGGCAACGAGCGTGTTACGCTTAATAATTAACGCCTAATCGGCGAAAGTATGAATTCTCATGGCGTGTTATTAACGTAACGATCGGTGTCGCTTCAAATCAGTTAAATGGTCCGCAATCGGTGGCGGAAATAAGGGTAAGGTGGTTATTTGCGTGGAGGACGACGAATCCTCGTGTGGATTCATGGGAAAATTAAATTTAAGCACAAGTTAAGTCGATTCGAAGGAAAGAATCCCAAAATAGAATAATTCCCGTCAAATATAGCATGAAAATCGCTTTACCCCAAAAATTCCAGACTTCAGACTGGTCAAAAAAAGAGAAAAAGAATCCACTATCGCCTTACCGATTCTCGACTTTCGGTCGAAAAAAAGATTCCAAGGGAGGAAAAACATGGGCAAGAACGAGTGGCAGGGCATCGTTAGCCGTAGCGATTATCAGAAAACCGCGTGTTTCGCCGAGATATCGTCGGCCGGCGGCGTGCGTCCCGTGATAACGTCGCGGTATGCCCCGCCAACTTCCTGACACACATCCACCACGCTCCTCCAATCCACCTTCATCCAGCGTACTCGCTCGTACTCGCTGGTGGAAGAGCAGAGGTATCGGGAGAGCATCCCAAGAATAACGAGGATCGCGACTCCAATTACCGCTTTTTGCCTTCTCCCTCGACGCAGATAAAACGGCCGATTAAGGTGTATCGGTTTATAGTTGGTCAACCGGGCTGCTTTTCTCGAGAAAACTCGATTAATCGAGACGAGCGGGCTAATTAAGGGCGGGGAAGCAAGTTTGGATTAGATAAGGGGAAGGGGGCGGATTTAATTATCCGTGGTCGTTTCTCAACCGTTGGAAACACGTAGAAGGAGGAGGAAAAATTTTGAAACGCGTCCCGGAGAAATTGCGAGCGGTGCGTGCGCTATATTTGAACCACGTACGACAGGGAATGGAAACGAGTAAGCGATCGAACCAGAATTGGTTCGAACGATCGATTTTATTGACCGAGTTCGACGCAGTCGAACGGGGTTTATTAATAGAAAACTCGCTCCGCGAATGATATATTGTTCTGTGATTTCATAGGCAAGGTGTATATATATATATATACGTGTTCGTAAGTCACCGTAAGGACCACTTGTCGGTTTTAAACTTGATATTTGTTCAAACAGAAGTTGTAATAAGAGAAATATATCGTAATTTATATCTTCTTCATAAATCACGCTTGTTATTAAGCGACAATTTTATCTTTGCATAACAAATAATCCAGAGACGATCGTAACCGATCTATGGATCCGTGCATACCGACAATCTTTTATCCATCCATTTATTAATATTCGAACCACTAACGAAGTTTTGCTTCGGCTAAAACTCTCGTACCTTTGCGAAACGCGTTGGACCATCAACGTTCCCCATCGAGAGAATCATCGTACTTAATTGCAATTCGCGATCGTTATTATTACGTTACATCAAAGCGAATGAAATTTCGCGGAATCAAAATCGACGAGCGGTTGTTCGTTGGAATCGAGGAAAATTACGCGAGAAACGTCTGTCTCTCTTTTTTAAAATCCCTCCATCGGGCGAGTCCGTCGATAAAACCATGGAAAATAAATAAGTATAAACAAGGCGCTCTTCTTTATTTTCTTGCCGCGATTCTCCAACGACTCGCACGCGTTCGCGATCGAAACGAGATCGAAACGCGCGGATCGTTCCAATCGGATCGCTCGCAACCACGCGAATTGCCGCGGAACCGAAACCGCAATTAGCACAGAATGTTTCGTGTACTGTTAAACGCGCAGTCGACTGTGTCCACACTTTTTTCCCCCGTTTTTTTCTTTTTCAGAATTTGCTTTACGCTTTAGCTTAATCTCAAGGATTACGGGAATAAAGCGAATAAACGCTGGCGCGAAAATTGCTTCGGATGATAAAAATGTAAATTTTCTCTTTTTTTCCTTTCGCGGTTGAAGGTGAAAATTGGCGATATTTAAGAGACACGTTATAATGTGAAAACCTCCTTTTTTTTTCTTCGCACACAGAAGGAATTGGAAAAAAAAATTAACGTTAACACGTCGTAAATCGCATTACACGGAATTGGACGCACGCGTGAAGGAAGAAATAGACGAAGGCGCGACGTTATATCGAGATTCGACGGAGAGAATTTAAGTTTAGCTATTTCGCTTTCCAATCTTCCTTAAAACGCAATCTTTCCAACCAAATAATATTCGACTAACTTTCTCTCTTCTCGTTTCTGCAAAGCGACGATTTATACTTTCGTACGTCATTCATCGCGAAAAGAGAAATTATAAATACGATCCCTCTCGTAACTCGCGCGCAAAATCAACGATCACGTACGGGAAGGGAAAGAAATTCATTATTCTTACACACAATTCCTATATAAATTTTTCAAGAAACCGATCGTTCTAGATTGTTCCAAAAAAAAAAAAAGGAAAGGAAATCGAATTATTAAAAATGTAAAAATTACCCGAGTAACGAAGTTTCCGATGTTTCCAATATATACTTAAATGATTCGCATAAAACGTGAGAGGGAGGAGAAGAGAAAGGAAGGATTGGACGGAAGAAATAATCGAGCCGAGGGAAAGAGAATCGAAAAGGATATCGAACTCGATTCTATTCGAAAGGAAGCGGCGAGTGAATAGAGGGAGGGGGGAGAAAGAGAGGAGAGCGAGATTCCCTCGAATCCGTCTTCGACTCTCGGTGATATCTACATGAACAAAACGGATCAAGCCTCGGAACCGGTTGCCAGGAAGCAAGCAGCAGCATCGCCGGATAGCTTCTCCGCTCGAGATATCCCCTACTTAGAGAAGTGTCTTCTCGACTCGCGGCCTCGGCCGTGTGTTCAACGGGTGTGTAATCCACCCGTAAGATTTATCATTAACCCGCGCTGGATTCGCTTCGGCTAAGAAACTTTCCGGTATGAAATAAGCGAGCGAGTTGCAACGCGTGCATGATAAAAAAGCGTAATCTCGTTTCCTTTTTTCTCGAGGTGAACCAGTGAAATTTAATTACATCGAGGAATATTTCCTCGAAGAGGAATATTTCGTTCGATCGAAAGAATTGAAGAATCTTTCGACTCTTTTGTTCGATCGTTCCACGGCTCGATTCGAGGTTTGTTTCTATTTCGCGATGATAAGAAGGAAAAAAAGTTAACAGCAACTTCCGTAGTTTCTCTAATTAATTAATTAACACGGAACGAAATTGATTGACTTTTCACGAACATACGAGCATGATAAAATAAATAAAACGTTACCAGATTCTTCTTAATTATCAGGCAAGAATCGAGCAATCGATGATAATTGAATAATTCAGAAGGGAGATATTTAGAGAAGGAAATTCGAAATAATTTCTCCTCTCTCTCTCTCGAAAGAGGCTCGTGCTCGAAGAGGAAGCGTGTCAGGGTCAAGGGTCGGCCACTTCTGGAACAAGACTTCCCCTTCCCCTGGGGAGAGTCCCTCCAACTGCAGGAAGTGCATATGCTCCGCCGGGGATGCAGGTTGCACTCCTGCGGCCTCGACATCTGTTACGATCCGTGACTATTCGTCACGACGTTAATCTCGTGCCAGTCGCGAGTCTGAATGATCGGACGTCCCTGTCGGTGTCGGGGGTTCAACTTTGAATGGGGGAACGCGTGCCTTTTCCATTCATAAATTCGCAAAGCAACGATTAACAACTCTTGCCAGGGATCAAAACAACAAGCGCGTGGAATTAAAGGAAGGATTTGAAATTTAAAAAGAGATCCATCTCTCCGATTTTTCCGAAAATTCGAAAAAACATTTCTAAAATATTATGCACGCTATAACAATAATAATAATAATAATAATAAAAAGAATTAAGAAGAGGAATTACGCATGAAAGGGAGACTGGGCGCTCGCAACGCCGTTTCGCTACGAGGTTCCATACCTCTGGGCCTGGCGAAGGACTTCATGGCCTTGATTCCCATTCCGGCGTAAGCGTCGCCTCCGTAGTCAACGTACATGAGTGCCGTCCTCGCGTGCTCACTGTACATACACGAATTCCCGGATCACTGTCATTCACTCGTGTTCCTCGTCGTAATCCTCGGCCGCGCGTGCACTCCGCGACAAAACTTCCTTTCGTTGCATCACTCGGCGGGGCGACACTCGGAGGGAGGAAGAACCGGTGCTGAAGGGTTGAACCCGGCCGTCGGTTCCATCGACGACGAGGACTCGTCGTCACCACCGCCCGCGGAGGAAACGAACAGGAAATTCCTCTTCTATCCCATGCCTATGGGCCGACCATCCAGAGCCGCTCTAAGCCATTCTCCGCCCGTCTCTCGCCGTCCTCAGTGGCGCCCTTGTCGAGGAGACTTGACACGAGTCGAACGCGCCATCGAGTGCGTTACGTACCCTTCTTCCTTTCCTCTTCCTTCCTTTCTTTTCCACCGAAAAGGTTCCGCCAATTTTTATTATTCCTCGAGTATCTCTCTCTCTCCTTCCTCTCTTCGCCGAGTGCTCGCCAAGAGGGAGAGGAAGAGAGGAAAAGGGAGGGGAAAGCGTTTCGTCCGTAGCGACGAAAAAGGGAGAGAAAAAGAAAAAGTCACGGCACGGTTCCAAGAGAATCACTACGAGGACAGTTCCCTTCCCCTGTCCTCCGCTCCATGTCCTCCGCTCCGCGGAGAGGACGCGCGGCAGGTGAGCAGCGCAGGTCGGCGAAGAAGAAGAAAGACTGGTCGGGCGGCGTGAACACGGCGAAACGCGAGGCGGGTAGTAGTAGTGGAGGAGTAGTAGTAGTCGCGTCTTGTGGAAGCCGGTCCGCAGCGGCGTGTCCAGCATGTGTTTGCTATCAATTCATAACCGCGGCCCACGGGCTATTTCCGAATACCTGCTTGCGCAACCATGACCGGCCGAGGGGGGAGGGGGGCTGCCGCGGTCCGGGGAGCGAAACGGAAACGAAGAGGCGCTCGATCGGGGGCCTGGCTCCGAAAATACGCGAGGAGGAAAAAAGCGGTTCCAGCTTTCTCGAGGCGATCCAGTCCCAGCGGAACGCCAATTTATCCGTCCATCCGCCGGGGAGGGGGGCAGGGGGTCGTCGCGACCATTTATCACCATCCACGTTTCCCCTATTTCTCGTCAACTCGAGCGAGCGGGCAGGCAGGCAGGCAGGCAGGCACGCACGCGTGCACGCACGCACGCACACACACGCGTCGTGGAAGAAACGGCACCGATGGTCGAAGGTGAAGAACGACGACGACGATGACGACGACGACGACGAGTAGAAGAGAAACGCACCACTGTATCGTACTCGCGATCTCGGCTCGCCAAGGCGAGAGATTTTTACGCTTTCGGATGATCCGGATGAAGGATGGAGCGCGATCTTGGAAGCGAGTAGCGTAGTAGTACTTTGGGCCGAAGCGCCACCGTCGAGCACGTACGACCGCGTTCCGCAGGTAAGTGCGTACGCGAGGAGAGAGAGACGCACAGGGCAGGAAGCGAGGAGAAGAGGAGGTAGGATAGAAAAGAGAGGGAGAGGGAGGGAGAGAGAGTCGGAGCGAGCGAGGCAGCCGGACGAAGAGGACGTCGAAGAAGAGGTGGAGGAGAATCGGTAGGAGAAGGAGGAGATGGTGGTGGAGGGAAGAACAGAAGAGAGGAAGATGGGAAGACAGACGGTGTCGTGGGGACAGAGAGGGGATCGAGAGAGTTTATTCGAGGCAACGGGTCGTGGGGGACGTGGCGGCGGCGGCGGCGGCGGCGGAGTTGACGGCGGAGGTGGACGCGCGTACCGTGGGTTATTCCTTGTCCTTCGCCCCGTTCAATCGCGCGGATTCGCCTGTTGGCCGACCGACGAGATAACGACGACGTCGAAGATCGCTGGGGATCGTCGACGTGTGCACCGAGCCAAATATGACCTCGAGTGTGGCAGCAGGGTGGAGAGGAGAGGAGGGAACGGGGAGGGGGAGAGAGCGAGAGAGAGAGAATCTTTTGGATACGATAGGACACCCGTTCCGTTTATAAGACAGAGAACGGTAGCGGGTCTGGATGGAAATGGGTGGATTGACGAAGGTTGAACGATCGTAGGTGATTTTTTTTAATTTAAACGGGGAGCTGATCGGGAGTGAAACGGGACAACTTACTAAGAAGAAGAGCGTCAACTTTTTCCCCGAAGAAACTCCAACTGTTCGGTTCACGAAAATGTGAAATGTGAAAAAAAAACAAACACGAGGAATTAAAAACGAGGGAAAAAAGGGGAAAAAACGTGTACGGCACCCGGTCGGATAGAGACAAAGAAGAGACGATCGACCGATAGGCGAGAACGAACGCGCGAAGAAGAGAAAAAGAGAGAGGAAAGACACTCGAGTGTCTCTCGAGAGTCCCCACCAATCCCGGTGCACGCTGGCCTAGCCTCACTCCTCGCCAAGTTTTATGAATGAATACTCTCCTGTCGACGCGGCAAACTCACACTGGCGTCGGCGCACACGACCACCCGCTTCCCGTCTCGCTCCTACCACCCGAGTCTCCCCACTCCTCCCACCTTTTTCCTTCCTTCTTCCTACCACCTTCGCCGTCTTTATCAATTACGCTCCTCTATCCTCTTCGCTCCGCCGCGAGAACACCTCTCTCTCTCTCTTCCAACTTCTTCCTCTCCCATATCTCTCCGTCCCTCTTCCATCCTTTCGTCCTCTTCCACCGCTCCCATATCTCGCATATACATCCGTCTTTTTTTATCGGCCTCTTCTTCTCTCGCGTTCGCCTCATCCTCTCTTTCTCACTCTCACGCGCACCGCCGCGTATACGCGCGTCATCGTCGCACCAACGCTCGAGGATGATCGACGCGAGCGAATGTACGAGGCCTCTCACGTACGAGCACGCGCACAGAGACGAGGCCGTTCCTTCATTCGGTCGGTTCGTTCATTCATGCCTCGGCCACACGTTTCAACAGTGTAGTCTGCCCGGCTGAAACTGCCCCCCTCCCTCTCCCCCGCCATCCAACTGCCGCCACCGATTTTCCTTCTGCCTCTCGTTGCCGCTGACGTCGCGAGCAACGCAAAAAAAAGGAGAGAAAAAAAAAAATACTCTATTCACGGGCCGACGCTCTCGCTCGCGCCAACATTTTCTGACGCGTCCGCGTCGTCGACAGGGGGCGGTTTTCCCCGTCACCCCGTCACGCGCGGAATGCTCGATGAATGAATTCTCGAGAGACGATTCTCCGCAGTTTCGTTTCGCGAATGGAATCTCTACAAAATTTAATCCTCCTTCCCTAATTTATTCGGCATACGTCTTCTCTTCGAGTTTTTCTTTTTCCTCCCTCTTTCTATCTTTAAAAACGACGAAATTTCCAAGGATATCTCGGATGGGATAATTACTTTAAATCGATTCGCTCGAAAATTATTGGACCTCTTCGCTTCTTGCACCAACCGATCGAAAAAAAGAAATCAACGCTTCCTTCTCTAAGAAAGAGAAGAGAGAGAGAGAGGGGGTAAAAAAAAAGTGGATAGAACGGTTTCATTGAGAGGATCAGCCGGGGCACGGAAGTCGCCTCGTAATACACCCGGTTTTCAGCGGAATAATCGACGAGGATACGTCGTAGGATTGGGTGGAAGGCGAGACGTAATTACGCCGTACGCTCGAACGCAAACACTTATTTAACAACGTCGGTAATTTCTGCTCGTGTCCCTCCGTTCCCGCGCCACAACGATGTCGAGGATGTTGCCTCGCTGTGATTAATGTGAAACTTCTTGCTCGCGGGCAAGGCTAAAAATTTCTTACGGGACGTATTTCCGCCAGCTCTCGGGACCATTCATAAACTCCCTCCTCCTCGAGATATCGAGAGGCGAACGATGGAAAAATCGTTTCGCCGATATTCATTTTTAATTCGAGAGAGCAGTGACTCGACTCTTTCAACGAAACGCACTAATAATACAAGGCTCGGTCGTTTCGAAATCTTCAACCGTGGTCGATCTCCAAAGGGGAATTCGTTTCGATTCCGTGGAAAGAATTATAAAAAGAATTATAAGTGGGGGAGGGAGAAAATTATTTCGGACAGGAGGATTATTCGGAAGGCAAAATCAAACGGAAACGCTTATCCCGGCGTAACTAGAGCGTGGATTAATTGGAGAGTCGAAGGGTGGTACGGAATAATTAGAAAGCTATTAGGAATAGAATGACTTCGAGCGAATTACCATATGATTTATGAATCCGTTGGAAAGACGACGCGTCGCGAGGAGAGGTTAAGGGATCAGCCCGGTTTTACCGAGTAACCAAGTCATAATAAACGCGGCTGCGATTATAAATCAGCGTCAATCACTTGTTTGGAACAAGTGTGTTGTGCAAAACACGCTTAAGAATTTATCAAAAAAAGGAAAAAAAAAAAAGAACTTCTCGAAACAACGATTCTCCGTTATTTATTCCCGGACGGAGTGGAAATTTTTCGACGCGGAAATTTCACGATGAAAAATATACGAAATCCGTGAAATCGATATACACACGAGGGATCGCGATGGATGAGCCAAATTATTGGTTCAACCGGTGCACGTGGAAAATTTACATCAATTTTCAAATATCATAATACACACCGATGCATAGATCAACAATCGTAGAGATAAACGTTCGTTCTTTTTGAAAATACGTTCCGACGGAAAGTAAAATTACTTTTAGAGTTCGAGCCGATCTTTCGAAAAATATTTTATTATTGGAGGAGAAGGGGGTGGGGGAATGTTGGAGTCGATAGAGAAGGAAAGATATGGATAATTTTATCGTGTGGAAATACGAAACGATATGGATCGTAAATTTTGAACCATGCCTATTGCATTTTGCCCCGTTTACTGCGTACAGTTGTGTGCGTACACGAGGGCCTCCTCCTCCTCCTCCTCCTCCTCCCTCCTCCTCCTAGCGGTCAGCCTTCTTTGCCAACCGGTTGCGCGGCATTCGTTTCGATAAATTAACTCGGGAAACGTTTCGCCGACTTTGTAGAGTCCGGATCTTGCCTCCTAATCACGGCCAACAGGTGCGTCAACCGATAAACAGCCGGCCAGATACTACACTGGTGGTGGGCGAGGATGATTTTCGAGAAAGAAGAGATTTCTCTATTATCATTAGTCTTTATCTCCAAGAAGAAGAAAAAGAAAAGGAAAGAGAGGAAAAATTTATTTCCAAACGAGAAAATCTGATATCGCGTTATTAAAAACGGCGAGATAAGATCGAACGCGACAACTCGTTCCGATCGCTTTTTTTTTTTTTTATTCCTGAGAACGAACTGGTTTCCTCGTGTGTTTACTATTAAACCGTGGGAAATGAATTTCGCGCTACAATTTTAGTTTATCTCCCGCATTCTCCTCCGATTACGATTCTCTGATAATCGACTTTTTAAACCACTCGTTTCTTCAACTCAATATTTATCCTTATCTCGCAAGATAACGGCGAAAGATACTTCTTACCTCTATCTTCCTTAAAAAAAAAAAAAACAAATAAACAAATAAATAAAAGAAAAGAGAGAAACATCGAGATAAAGACATAGAAAACCGGGAGACAATCGAAAAAAAGACCGTAAAACTCTGCGGAGGTAGAGGAACGGAGTTGGAGGCAGCGTCCGAAAGGAGAGGCCGACCCCGTTCGTGTCCCATTCACAAATCCGCTCGGTCGCGAGTCTATAATCCGCTCGGCCGGACTCGGCCGAGAACCCGGAAGGGAGCGCGAGAAAATCGTAACCGTCGATCAGCCGGCGGTGGATATTAATAAAGGCGGAAGGAGGAGCGAGATGGAAAGGGAAGGAACGAAGAAAGGCAACGAGAGCATCGAAGAGGCACAGCCTCCGCCGCTCGGAATAATGAGACGGAGGCGCGAGCCAGGCCTTTCAAAAGGAAAGAAATGACACGTAGAACGAGCGATGAAGAAGGACGAGTCGAGAGAAAGGAGTCGAGAGGAGGAGGAGGATGATCGCAGGAGGAAGGAAGTAGCCTGTCCAGAAGCAACAACAACAACAACAACGACGACAACAACGCTTACGGTGTTCGATAGAGTGAAAGAGGAGAGGAGAAAGAGAGAAGAGAGAGGAGGGGAGAAAGAAGGGGAAGATGCATACGTAAGAAACGGAGGAGGATGGAGCGGATGATAGAGAGCAGAAGCTGTTCCATGGTGTACACTTGCCGAAGGCTGGGCAGGTTTTTGCCCGTGTTTTTTACGCCGTTTATTATAACTAGGAAGAGGCGATGTGCGTTGCGCCCGATCCGATATATACAATGAACGCGTGGAGAAACGCGTTCGATCGGGAGCCGTCCTCTTCTAAGCCTTGGAACAGTTATTCTTGGCGATTTTTTTTCTTTTCCTTTTTCTCCCTCCCCGAGGAAACACCAGAATATGCGATTTTCGAAAATCTATCTTTAATCCAACGTGAAGATCGGGTGAAATTGCTTTTGTACCGAAAAAGGTGCGACGAAATAATAATAATAATAATAATAATAATAATAATAATAATAATAATAATAATAACGAGAGAAAAATTTCGAGCGAATTCTATACGCGTACCGCGAACTCGTTAAGGAAAGAGCGGCGGTCGAAGTTGAAGAGGAGAGAGAGAGAGAGAAAGAGAAGAGGGAAAAAAGGCGAAGAGGAGGAGGCAGGGTGTTTCAAAGAGGCGCGCGACCGCGCTCCGAAGGTATAGTTTAAAACGCGAGAGGTGGGATGGAGAGCGTGAGAACGCATAAACTTATAAGGAACGAAAGAGAGAGCGAGGAAGGGAGAGATACGGAGAGGCAGGCCGTGCTCCTTTCCTCGCCGCTGGAAACTGCTCCTTAGGAGAACCGTAGGATAACCTATCCGTAACACGTCACTTCCTTCCAGTGCCTTTATACCTATCTTTTTCGCTCATTTACTCCGCATTTTTACTCCCCCCCTCCCGCCGCCTCTTTTTCTTCCCCTTTCTTAAACGTCATCCGTTTAGAAACGAGCGTAAGGTGTAACATGCTTCTCTCTCTCTCTTTCTCTCTCGGAATAGAAATTATTTTTTCTTTCTGGGATCGTAAACTTGCTCCTTTCGTAGTAAAAGTAAGACTGATCTTTGAATTTTGGTATTTGCGAAATATACATGTAAAAAATAAATAAAAACGACACCGTTACTCTCGAATCTTGGTTTAACCTTGTACAGATGGATATATTAAAAAAAATACGAAAAAAGCGGCAATTACGACGATGGTTGGATACGAATCAATTTTAATAAATAACTCTTGATTCTTTCTCCTTAAAGCGTCGAAATTCGGAGTACCGTTATCCCTGCATCACGCGATATATTTAAAAACGGGAGCCTTTTCATTTTATTTATACGTCGAATGAGTCAGTTTCGAGAGAATTTCGCTGGTCATGCTTGCCGCAAGAAAGTTTCCTTTTCACCTAAATGGAGAGCGCACTTTGGTTTATCCACTTCACGGTTGCTCGAATAAATAAATAATTGATAAGGGTGAGAAGGTAAGTAAAAGGCAGTCCGGGTTAAATACACGATATTATTTTCTTTCGGGATTAACGTTTATGGGACGAAACGAGCGGTTCTCGCGAAAACGATTCCAGCCGGAAGAACGCAGGTGTGAACATCGAAAGAGAGAGATATCGACGGGGAAACACCCCTCGATTCGATCGATTCAATTTCACGTAACGATTGAGTAAGAAGAGTCTTTAACGATCGAATACCGGTCGAGGATATGTATATTCGTTGAAAATCTAATTAGAATCGTATTTATATTTTCATCATTATCTGTCCAATCAAAAATAGATTCTCATCAATCATCATATTGTCAACATTCTGCACAGCTCTAGGATTATTTTATAAATATAATACAATGGAATCTTGATATTCGTCGAATTTAATATTTATCATGAAAAATTTCTTATCGCGTGATTCACTTTTTCGCTATCACGACAAAATTTTCAATAAAAGCTAAATTTCTGCTTATAATTTTATTCATTTAAGTTCCGATTTAAAGTTGAAAATCTATTATTCTTTCTTTTGTTCGTAATTATTTCGTAATTAAAAAAAATTGATTATGTATTTGTCTTATTTAATATTTCTCTTTAAAAATATATATATATATATAATTATGGTATGAATGAATTAGAACGATGAAAGAAACGTTTTCGGACGAATCTGCGGTTAATTTAACATGGAAATTTAATTTCTCCAATCGTTGCATAATTTTCCATTCCGCGTGATTATCGATCACCAATTACGCGTCATTAATTAACAGACTCTTCGAATGTCAATTTTAACGAGGTTCGTGGAGGGAGAAGGCGGGGGGAACGGAAGCATTAAGAAGAAGGAAAGAAGAAGAAGAAGTCACGGTTACGTGGCCGTGGGCCATGCGCTCGGTTGCTTGGGGTTACCGGAAGTCGAGTGACCGTAGCGGGGCAGGTGAGCCCCGATCCCTCTCCCGATTCTCCTTCTCCTCCTCCTCCTCCTCCAACCGGCAGTGAGAGAAAGAAAAATGGAAGGAGAGCCCGTAAAGGAAGTGACGTCGTACCGCGGGGCTCGTTCACGTGGCCGCAACAAGGAGAAGGTGGTGCGCTCCACCTTCTATCACCTAAGAAAACGGCCCATAACTCTTCTCCTCCGTCCTGCCGCGGCTTCTCGCGTCTGACAATGGAGATTGCGCGCAAATGGATGGGATCGTGATAGAGTAACGCTCTAACTGATGCCTTCTCTCTCTCTCTCTCTCTCGAGAATTCTATTTTTGCCTCGATAAGAGTAGACGTTGATTGGAAATTTCGTGCGAGATCGCTCGCTGCGTTACTACCTCGGAATCCAGAGAGAAGAGGATTAGAATAGAAGGAAAAGATTCTCCTTACTATAGTGGATACAGGCGTGTTCCTGTGTCTGCAAATTTCCCTATGCTATTTACTTATTATTATTTGAAATAGACTCGAGATGTTTCTCCCGCAGCGATGATCGAACAAAAAGATTCTCTCCCTCTTCCCTATCTCTTTCAACGGACAGATTCTATTTTTACCTCGATAAGAGATAAGATGTACTTCGGATCCATCGAAATTTCCATCGCGATCCATCATGATGCTGCATCATTAACTCGGAATCCAGAGAGAGAGAGAGAGAGATCCTCCCATCGGAATAATCGAACGTAGCGAGATATACGATTAGAGTAGGAAAGATTCGGTTGCATAATGGCCGTTAATGGATCGTAGACTCCAGGAGGAGGCGTGTAGCAACTCGTTAAATAACCGGCGGCTTTCTCGCCGAAACTTTGAGATTGGTGATTGTGCGAGGCCACCACCACCCCCACCACCCACCGCCACCGCCACCACCACGCCGCGAAACGATTGTCCCAACGACACGAGTTTTCTCTCGCAACGGCCGATTATTGCGGCACATCGGAACGCAGAGATCGTTGCGTGAAAGTCCGCCGTCCGTACGCGTCCGTGACAGAACGAAAGAGGAGGGAGGAAGATAGAGAGAGAGAGAGAGAGAGAAAGGCCGAGGCGAGAGAGAAAGAAAAAGAAGGAGAAGGGAGGGAGGAGGGAAGAGGCGACAGTTTCCGGTCTCCCTGAACAAGCGCGTTCACTCTGACGCTTCTCCGTCTGCGCGCTTGTGTGTGTGTGTGTGCGTGTGTGTGTGCTCGACTCGGTGCAACCATTTGGCAACCCAGATTTCCCGATAATCCACGATCCTCCATAATCGATAATGGGACGATCCTCGAGTCGCTCTTTCGTTTTTCTTTTCCTTCCGGAGGAACGCTTCCTTTTTTTCCAGATGGAAAAATTCTTCCATTCGAGTAACTTCAGGAAGATGGAGAACGATAAGAATAGGAGTAAGAGATGGACGGAAATTTTTCAACGACCTGGTTATTATGGAATTAATAGCTGTTGCTCGAAAAAGTATGAGATCACCTACTGTTCTAAATTCGCGAGTTCCATCGCTTCCACTGACTCACTTTATGCGGCGAAGAATTTTGTTTAACAAACACATTCCCTCGCGACGGAATCTCGCGAGGAATGGAATCGCGTTGTCACGATGCGTTTCCACGAGGAGACCTCCGTGTCGAAAAAGGCAGTAACGAAGCGGTTGATACGACGATCGAACGATGCACGGAAGCGGATTGCCCGTCGAAGCGAGTGCTCGCCTCGACTCCCACGCGCTCGCGGCTGCCTCGAGACAGGTGCGCTACTCGTGGCTACTCGATAACTAACCTCTACTCTTTCGGGAATTTTGCAACTGCTTTCGGGCAAAGAATCGTGCGAAAACAGAAAAATCTGTGACTTCGCTTTCGCGAGTTTCCAACTCGAGCGAGATTATAAAGAGAAAGAATACAAGAATATAATAAGTTACCGACTTCTCGAAACGGACGCAGCAACGGGACGAGATTTCGCGACGCGTAATCGAGAACACGGAAACGAGGAGTCGAGATTGGATGATTCGGTGGATTTCGAAAGCGACTTCGAAGTCCGGGTAAAAAGAGGAGGAGAAAGAGAGAATGACAAATGTCACGACCAATTAAACGTCTCTATCGATTAATTACGACCGATTGGATTCGACAAACCGCGCATGATCGATCGATTTTATCGGCGCTGAAGACAAATGAATAAACGTTTTATGGCTCGGCGCAGGATGCTCGCAGATTTCCTCCCTCACGTCCCCTCTTCACGTCCTTCTTATCCAAAACCGAGATCTCACGATCGAACAATCGAGCCGCGCACAAACGCGCGCCTCCTCCTCCTCCTCCCCCTTTTATTATTCACCTGTTTCTTCCTTTTCTCCTCTCCAAGTAATCGAGCCAAGTTGTCGCGACGGCAACTACGATTTCTTAAGCGGGTTTCGTGCAATTAACCGTTACGCAATCTCTTCCCTCTCCCCTCCCTTCGACCGATCGTATAAAAAGGAAAAGCGATCGACCGATCCGTTTATCAATTTTCCGATCTGCACACGCTGACTGACCACCACTCGTCAAAGTAAACAATCCAAAACAATCGATCGAATTCTGCAAATGATAATATAAACGAGTCTCTAATTATCCCGATTGCGTAAATTAATGACATTATCTCTCTTATTTCTAAAAATATAACAATCTCTTCTCCCGGTCATTAATCAGTCTAATCGATCAGAAATGGTGTCTCGTTTTAATTTCACCGGTTCGAGAGTCGAAGTCGAGCGAGGATGAGAAGAAGGAGGAGAAGGAAGATGAGGGGAAAAGAAAAAGGAGGAGAGAGAGAGAGACGCGCGCGTGTGGGAGGAGGGGAGCGCGTAGTAAGCGTAGTAAGACACGAGCGGAAGTTGGAAAGGGGAAGCCCCTTGTGGAGGCCGGGGAACCGGAAACGGCCGAATGCTCGTCACGAGGCACCGGCCAGGCCGAAGAAAAGCAGCAGCCAGCAGCCGGAAAGAAAGAGCGGAGAGGATATAACGTTAAAAAGGCCGGCGCACCGTGCACGTTCACAGAGAGAAAGAGCAATTTGGAGCAGAGGTCGGGACGCGAAACGAGAAAAGAGGAGGAAGAAGAAGAAGAAAAAAAAGGAGGAGGAGAAGAAGAAAGGGTTTTACGACCTGGCAGCCAGCAGCCTCCGTTGAACGAGCTGCAGATCAAAGGGCTCTATATATTAATTGATATTAATTGCTCCTTTGCGCTTGCATTTCTCTTTCTTTGCCGTAAAAGAAGTTTCCTTTTTTTTTTTATTCTTCCTCGAAAATTTGCACGATATCGAGACAAAGAATCCTTCGCGAGGAAATCTCCTCTTACTCCTTCCGAATTTCGTGAATTTCGTGACGGAAGGTATAACTTATCGCTTTATAATCGGGATATAATAATTTTTCACAAAGCATATCGAACGGATAACTTTTGATACCAACTGTACAAAGACGATCGACTCTGGAGAATAATAGGTAGATTCAACGGTGTTTACAATGAATCTCCAGACGATCACGCGCGTGCTCGGTACACGAATTACGAGCGTGTACGACACGGCCAATTAACAATCCTCGAACGATCGCGCTTCCCATAAAGAAAGGGAAAAATGAAGAAAGAAAACCAGCGACAGATGAGGAATGGAAAAAGCAAACGGAATAATGAAAAAGGAAAAAGAGAGGAAAAAGAAAAAAAGAAGAACCGTAGTACGCCTCCGAAATATAATGTAACCGACACTCGCGGTAAGAAGGAGAGAGAGAGAGAGAGAGAGGTTCGTTTGGTTGGAAGCAAACCGTCGAAGCGGGAGAGGGAGACGACTCGACGAAAGCTGACCACGTTGGCGGGACGAGGACGGTGCTATCCGTTCCAAGACGGTGGGAGTATGTCCAAGAATGAGTAATACAGCGGCGGCGGCCGAGTGGAGAGACGGTGGGGAGGGACGACAAAAGGGCAAAAGATAGAGGGAGACGGGACACTAATGAATGACTACAAAAGGAACAGGTATAAGGGAGACGAGAGGGGAGGGGAGCGGTGCGCGGAGGGAAGGGATACGGTCGGTGAGAAGGATAGAGGCGGTGAATGGAACGGTGAACGGGGGAAGAGAGAGAGAGAGAGAGAGAGACGCGGGGCGCAATGGGACGGAGAATGAAAGAGAAGGAGGGGAAGTACGGGTTGACGGTAGCACGCACGCCAAGGGGATAGGAGACGTCCAGAGGGGGTGAGTTATTTTGGTGCGTGTATCGAAATCAGAATGCAACAAGTGACACATGCGTGTGTCTACTGTCGTGGTCGGAAACATTGCTTAAAATCTCGTCTCTACGCGCCTCTCTCTCTCTCCCTCCCTCTCCCCCTCTTTTTCTCCCTTTTTTCACGGCGTTGTACGGCTCGTGCAGCGAACATACACTTCTAACTTTAGATTGTTTGCTATCGGTCGGCTCAAACATACGACGGACCTTTGGGGTCTGGTCTGGCCTGGCCGAGAGAGGCGGCGACAGCAGAGAGAGCAGTTGCTGTTGCAGCTTTTTAGGGGAGATTCGTAGAATTGTGCTTTTCGGTTATACTCCATTGCACCTAATTTACCTCCACTGGGGTAAACTGAACGAAACGAGGGGAACGAACACGGGTGGAACATTTTAAACTTGTCAAAGTTTGAACGCGCGAGATCGTGGTTCGATCATCTTTGCGCTCGAGGCTCTGAGAAATATTTCTAAATATCCTGAAACGAGAGAAGAAAAAAAGAAGAGAGAGAGAGAGAACTGGTTTTAATTAAGCGGCGTTCGAGTGTAAGCAGCGTAAGCGAAAAGAGAAGGGTAAAGGGAATACGAGACGGCGCCAGAGAGCTCGGGAAGAATTAATTCCCGCGGAGGTGTTCTCTCTCTCGTCCCGAAATGATGTTCCGAGAAGCGGAGGCACAGTTAGCGAGAACGAAGCATTCGTATGCAGCGTGCCGGCCGTGTAGACGATAGGCGATCGTGCCTCGCCTGCTGCCCGCTCCTCGCCGTCCCGTTCATTCACTAACTCGCTTCGTACTCCAGTACATTATTGTTAGACAACTGCCCGTTTCCGGCGCTATCGCTTCTACGTGTTTCTCATATTTTCGTCTTCCCCATTATTGCTCCCTCCCACTCCGCCCCCGAACCCACCTCGCTCCCCCCGAAACGAAATTCTCGCCAATTTTCACCGTTCCTTTTTTCCTCTTCACCTTTTCGGAAGGATGAAAAATCTTACACGCGCATACGGTAAAACTTTGTTATATATTTTCGACGATATCGCGCAGCATTCGATTAAAAGTTGTAACGATAAATTACGTAACGAGACATTGAAAAAAGATATAAAGAGGAAAAGGAAGCGAATAGAGGAATAGAATTTTTGAACGAAATAAGAAACGAAAGGGAAAGGGGGTTCGATCGATTGGTGTAAGAGGGGGGAGGGAAAGGAGGAATGGAGAGGCTGGTTTTTCGCGATCCACCGAGCTCGACATTACGATCTCACACCTGAGCAAGAGAGCGTGCCTTTCGTGTCGCGCGGTAACAGATCGTTTCCGGCGCGCGTAGAGCCTCCACGCCGGAAGAATTATTCAATGGCGTACTCGCAAGCGCTCGATGGGTCGCTCAGTGCCGAATTAAGCCTCTCCTGATATACGTTAAACCCTGGTCAGTCATCAAACCGAATTCATCCCGATAAAAAAATGTAAAATAACTTCATCCAGAGGAAAAGAAGAGTGGCCTAAATTTTTGCCTTTTCGTTTCCTTTTCCGTTCCTTCTATGACAGAACTTTCTCACGCGAGAGGAGCGAAGGATGTTTAAAAAAAATGAGACTGAAGAAAGAATTTCAGGTAACAAGATTTTGCTATTTTTAACGGTTTTACTTTTGCGCCGCTCGGTAGATTCGGATCCTGTAATGGCCAGGCACAAGGATTGAATGAAATGGTACTCGAGATAGGAGATAGCGTGCATCGATCCACCTCGTGGTTCCACCGTTCTTCACGGGGGAAGCGGCGTAAGGGCCGTGGAGGATCAGCTTTCGTTTCCCGCCTCGTGAATAGAAATGACCATTAACGAACTGTCGCGGATTCTTAGCGCAAGGAAATCCAGAAATTAAGCTTCCGGGCGGGTTTCGAGATAAGATTTATCGCCGTTGTACGAACCGATACCGTTGCATACGTAATAACGCCGTTCGAGTAAACGGGAAACTTTCTAATCTCGGGTCTCTCGGGTGATTACGGCCTCTTTTCCCGTTTACCCGTTTGTCATACGAATCGATCGCGTCGAATCGAAATTATAAAACGAGAGTTAAATAAAAGCGAATGAACGTTCATCCAATTATAACCTTCTGATTTCTAAAAAATACATAAATCGTTTGCAAACTTTCGCGTGAAAAAATTACATCGAGTCTCTCTACGTGAATCTCTCTATTTAAAAAAAAAATCGGAGGAATCGTAAAGAATGGTCGCGAAATGCGGTCGAAAATCCATGTCGTTAAACCCATATCATTTCGGCTCGTGTTCTATTTCCGTGGAGGAGAGAAGATTCGTGCTGGTTCGAAAAGGGGTACTCGTCGAGGTGGCGTGCACGAAGCCGACACGTGTGTCCCCTTAAGTGTAAGCGTATCGAAGGGGGAGGGGAGCTCAAGAAAAGCGGATGGCGAGGGAAAAGAAAAGAAAGAAGAAGAAGAATAAGAATAAGAGGAGGAGGAGGAGGAAGAAACGTGGTCACAGAGAACGCAACAAGGTGGAGCAAGAGGTGGAGGAGGAGGACGCACGAGGAGGGAGTTCGCAGAGTTCTGGCTGGGTGAGCACACGTCCGGTCATTATCGGAGCTTATCTACATGAGCACACCTCAAACGTACCCAACCAAACCTCGTACGCGGCTAGAACCTCGCGGTACCATTGTGCTCTTCGTGTTTATAAACCGCGTCCCTGTCTCTTTGGCCGAGTGAAAAAAAAAGACGGAAGAAGAGGACAGAAAAAGGAAAGAACAGCTCCGATTCTTCTTCCAACTTACCGATCGAAAAGAATCGCGATCAACGAGAGTTACTGACTTACCTGAAACAAAAAAAAGAGCGAAAAGTTAACGGAACGAATATTATTCTTCGTTCCAAGGAATGGACGAGAATGCATCCTCTAACGAGATATATCTCTTCGTCGAGATTGTTCGAACAGAAACGATCCCGATTTCCTTCCATCGTGGCGCGTTCTTGCGACTTTGCTGGAGAGCGGTTCAAAGGAGAGGGGGAGAGGGGAAGACGGGAGGGACAAAGAGGGAGGGGGAGAGTCTAATTTCGGCGGTGTCGGGACGAAGCGAGAACGAGACGCGTTTCGTCATCGTGGTCGTTGAGTTACGTCGGCGTATCGCGAGCAAGTGGAACGACGTTGCGGATCGTTTTCGAGGCACAGAGGTCAGCCACGACCTGCGCGAAGAGGGCAGCAGCGAGAGGTGGAAGTACGCTTCGGTGCCCTCGGCGTAGCGCACGATGAGTCGAGTCGAGTCGAGTCGACACACGGAGACCGAACCGAAACACGCTCGAGAAAATCGACCCTTTCCGAGCTACCGATCGGAAATTAACTTTATTACACGGTGTAAGAGTAGACTAGCGATTATTGGAACGAGTTAGGGGATAATTACAGAAAATTGCTAATAATATTGCTGGTTATCGAATTAATCGAATGAAATAGAAGAGGAAATTTCCATCGAAACGATAAACCTTTTTCGCATATTTGCGAAACTTGAGCAACGATGGAAAGGAAGGGAAGAAGGGGATTCTGTTCTTCGTTGCCATTACGTTCCTTAGAAATTAAAGATGTATATATAAATCCGAATCTATTACGTACAATGAATCAAGAGTCGCACATCGAGAAGACTCACTCGTCTCTCTAAAGTAAAGATCTCTAAAAAAGGAAAAAACGGACCGTATCGATATCGACGAAATTTTATTATTCGCGTATTCTGGCCGACGAGGATGAAATTGGCGGTACGAATTCGCATGGTTGGACGTAAACGAGTTTTTTTTTATCTTGGATCGCGTGTACGAAGTTGGTGAAAAATCGGCGGTGGTCGGCGATGCGTGAACGCAAGCGTTGGGGGAACAACGACGTACGCAGGGGCCACAGGTAAAAGAGGTCGTCGTTGCGCGTTCCTGCGCAACCTCGACCAACGATGGCTCCTCGCCGTAACACGCCGAAACGCGTGCACAATGATGCCGTACACAAGCGTTATCTCCCATTGTCTTCCACCCTTTCCTCCGCCACAGCGCTCGACGCCATATTTCGCTCGGCCAGCTGAGGGAGAGAGAAAAAGAGAGCGAGAAAGAGAGATCCCTCCTGGTTTAATTAACGATCGGGCTCGTCGCTCCATCGACCTGCACCTTGTTTGCACGCTCCTCTAGCTTTGATCATCCTTCGCCATCTTCCTTTGCAACGGTTCGGAAAGGGGATATATTGGGCTTTAAGTCGATTCCTACAGTGCCCCCTTCCCCTCCTCTTTTTTAGAGTCTTAAAATGAGAATCACACGGTTGGACATATCTCTATCGTCACTTCAATCGATCGATCTTTAAATCGTGTGGAAATGTATCGAACGCGACCGTGTTCAAGGTAGCACATTTTCCATTTTCCGATGGAGCAAGTTGGCTTGTTTATCGCACTCTAGAAATCACCTGTCAACTTGCTTACGACAACTGTACCGTTCACTCACCACTACCAACAACTCATCGCTGTAAAAGTGAATGGGAAAAAGGGGGAAGGGAGGAGAGATCGTGCTCGACTCTAACGATTCTCCTCGAGCGCGGAGGATCAGCAGGCAACCGACAGGAAAATCGGTCTTAATCGGCGATCGAGCGGCCAACTTCCGGCGCCATCGATCATTCAGCGTCTCGCGACTCAACGCCACCTCCTCCCCCTCCTCCTCTCTCTCTTATTTTCTCAACGAACCGGAGTCTGAATGGCCTCTCTCTCCGCGCTATTCCACGACGCCTGGCCTGTTTTTTCTTCCTTCCACGCGAGCGGAAACAAGCGCAACACGGTGAATTAAAAAGTTGTAATCGCGAGGTGGTGAATTGGAATCGGCGAAAAGGGAAACGGGTCGGTCGCTCAATGAAATCGCTCCTTGGCTTGCGCAACCCGGCGCGTTCCAGAGCGGGTAAAGAAAACCTCAATTCTTCTAGATAGGATCCTAGATAACTGAAAATAACGTACGGTCCATTAACTATCCCGTCCTTTCTCCGTGCAAGTGGGAAGGAGGGGGTATGGAAAATTGGCGGAAAGGTGGTGGAAAGCGTGAGAGAGTTGTTACGTGGTGGACGGTGACGCACGAAAATCGAATATCGCGATTCATTCGCGAAACCGTGTCACGATCGAGCAACAGGGGAACGAGAGATCATTAATGGAGCGTGAATATGAAAGGATCGACCTTAGATTTCATCGACGTCGGTGGAAATCGAAACGGTCGGCTCTCGTTTCCCCCGATATTAATCCCTGCGACACACACTTTCCTTTTTCGTTGTGGGGAAATATTTTTTGAGATCGAACGCGAGGCGAGCTTTCACGTTTGGTAAGCGAAAAATGATTGGCGAAGGTAAAGCACAGACGCGATTTGGTGTTTTATAGAGGGAGGCGTGCGAAGAAGGAAGAGAAGAGTGTCTCCCGCATGCGAATAATGGCAATAAACGAGCAGGGGCGCAAAGCAACGACTAATGATAGCTCGGGGCGACGATTAGCGCCTCCGTTGATCCCAGGACAGACTGTCTTCGACGCCTGACGGCGATCAACCGTCTAAAGGCTTATTTGCCTCCATTTAATTAATTGCCCTCGGCCTATCCTCTCTGCGGAAGCTCCTCTGCTGCAGCACGCGCACAGAGGACCGAAAATCGCCTCGATTATTAGCTACCTCGTCGAGGAACCGGATTCTCATCCGTCCAAGATCTTTGCATCGAGTCTTGCACACAACACGCAGGAAAATTCGAACCGTTTCGAGGACCCGTCTCTCCCCATATGCCGCCCAACATCTGCCAAAAAATCCACCACCGTCCAACCGATCTATCCACTTTAAAAAAAAGAGAGAGAGAAAGAGAAAGAAATGGGGAAGAAAAAACGACGAAGAGGAGGAGAAAAACGAGGTAGGGCCGAAGGTAGGAAAAAGGGGTTAAAAGTCCAGAAAAGTGGCGAGGGTGAGAGAGAGAGAGAAAGAGAGAGGAACGGCGAGCCCATAAACCGAGAGAACGTCGGCAGAGTGGCATAGGTAGGTTAGGTAGGTAAATGACGTATAGATGCGTATCACGCACAATGCACGCCCGTGGGAGCCTGCGTGCATTCGCTCCCACGCCGGTTTTGTCTGGACGAGACCGACAGAGACCAGCCCTCAAACTGCTACAAAAGGGTTCTCATCGCCGAGGAGGCCTCCCAACGTTTCGCCAATCCAGTTTCCCGCGCTCCCGTGGACCTCTCCTCCAACGCCTAAAAATGGCCCCCTTCTCCGTAAGCGCGTTTACTTTTCAAATTTTTTTCCTCCGGGAATCGCTCGTCCAAGAATTTTCTCGTTCCGCGATATCGGCGGCCGAGAAGCCGTGAACGCGCTCGTTGATGACCCTATTGTAGGCAAATCAGAGGAATCTCCTCGGGTTTTTCCTCGTGGCGAAAATAACGTCGCCGTGGCGTCACTTGTTGCATCCTTCTCCGTCTGCGTATCGCGTTGCGTTTTCTTATTTCTAGAATTATCGCAATCTCGTCGAAACCTCGCGAGCCATTTTTATAACAGCTGAATTCCCTTTCGTTCTACGGACAGTGCGTTGTTGGACAGGTTCCGTACACGTTGGTTTCGCGTCACGAAACGATTGCGGTGGGTAAAGGAAGGGTTAAATTGGCGATCGAGAAATAGCCAGGGTGTGAAATAGTCCGTTTTTCATTTTTCAGGGATTAGTCATCCTGTTCTCGTGTCTGCCATCCATTTTTCCACCAAGGCGAGAAATCGAGGAATTTTACACGCGAAATACAAGGCTCAAGTTCGTTCGCGATGGATTGATGTAAAGATTCGCGTGTCGAGAGACGATTTTTTTCTCGTCCGATCGAGGGGACCTGGCTGTCCTCGAAAAGGCCAAGGTTTCGTATTCGATTTAGCCTCTGTGACTTATCGTGTACTCGCTATTTTTGTCACGTATACGCCGAGTCTTATTCTCAGCTCACTTTTGCGAACAGACGAAAGAGGCGCTGGTAGCTGCACTTCTAAACTATTCACCCTACGAGATAACGACCGTTTCAGCAACGAAACAATAATAAAAGGGAGGTAGTCAGGCGAGAGTAAGGGCAGCGCACCTGTGACACATTCTCACGTGCGTCTGTCGAACACCTGTAACGCTCGGCCCGTACCGATCGGCTAACCCTAGCGTTTCCAATTTCCCACATATATTGACTGTTTAATAAAAGGGCTGTGACGAGACAGGGTGTCGATTACCAACGGTTCTTCTTTAAGTTAAATTCTCTTCGAACGTTTTCTCGAATCTATCTAGAGATAGATAACAAATCCGATGGAATTTTCTTTCCTTAAAAGTTACGAACCGAGTTTCGAAGACACGCTTTGATCGAACGAAATATCGAAATCGGAATCAAAATTATCCAATAACGTGAAATAATTAAATTAAGAAAGGGATATAGTGTCGAATATCAATGGTTCTCCTTTAAATTAAACTCGAATCTATCAAGGATAGATAAATCTAACAAAAATACGCGAACAAACGATAACAGACGATAGAAATGGAATTTTTCTTCCTTAAAAGTTACGAACCGGATAACAAACGTTTCGAAGACCCGCTTTGATCGCACGAACGAAATATCGAAATATGAAGATCAAAATTATTAACGTGAAATAATGGAATTACATCGCTCGAATGAGAAAAAATTGAAATTGATGGTAGATCGTGAAATTGAAAGAATCGTGGAAAGAAAACATGGAAGGAAAGAGCGCAGCAACGTTGTACGTGGCGTGTATCGGCGACGCGTAGTCGTTGGCACGAGGGGACCAATGACGTCACCGTGTCACGCCTCGGCGATCACCTGTTCCGCCATTAACATTAACCCGCCACTGTTATCTGGCCAGGAACAACGAAGGAATCCACCCAAGTCTCGTCCACAGGGGAGGAAAGAACGCACTTTCCAGGGAACACGGGAACGCAATTGTCTTTTGCCGCACATTAACATGATGGCCGCCATTCGAACGGCACATTTCGGCACATCGTGGCCGCCCCTCCCGCTCCTCCTCCCTCCAGCCTCGCCACGCTTCGTTGCACGCGACACAACCGTGTCGCTTTGTCTCGAATACGACACAGGATTAACCTGTGTGTGCTAACAATTTTGTACATATATGTGTATAAATGTGTGTGTGTGTGTGACGGTTATACGCCGAGGATCGGTTTCTTGGTAACAAGTGTGGTTTCCAACGAACAGGATATAATAATCGTAAGAAGATGGGTAATTACTACTCGTCGATCTTCCTCCTTGGTAGTTGCTAGGTGGTCAATTACGAAACGTTTAGATATCCCATAATTTCTGGTTTTGGATATCAACCATTTTCCAAGTTTTTCCAGGTGTCGTGAACGCAAGATCAAAGTGACGATGCACGAACGAACGAAGTGAGAAATTTTCAGATTTTCTTCTCTTATTTTTCTTCGCGAACGGAAGATCGTTTCGTTCTTTATTACAGTACGTAGTTTATCTGTATTTTGCTTTTTATAGATTCAAATTGTTGAGATTCCACGGCTGTATTATCCGTTGCGTGAAAATATTTCGTAGAAAGCGACAACGAATCTCCCCACCCCTGCTCCCCTGTACGTCGGCCCGATGAACACGATCGAGGCTATCTCGCGCTAATTGTTTTTCATAAATTTTCCTTTTACATGCTCCGTTGGACGAGACGAGCCGCGTTCAACCTTCTTAACTACCCATTTACATTATTCAATCCTGATTCTCTATACGACATCTTCGTACAAATCCAACAAAATACCCTTAAGCTCACAGGCACTCGTGTGAAGACGATCAAACGTTATTAAAAATTTATTTCTCAAATACTAGAACTCCATAATAGAACTCCATTGTAACGTAGAAATCGCAATACCTTTTCCACTTGGGAAGCTTAATTGTTCATCCGCCGATTGATTTTGTATAATAAAATTGCAACCGAATAACGAGATTAACGGATGTCCGTATTCAATATCTTGTTCCTCATCACAGGTGTAAGCTTCTCGTCGCGTTTCTATTTTCGCGTATATCTTTTCCGTTAAAATTTCGACCAAAACTTTTTCGCAAACTTTTTCGTTTTATTCTAATCTTGAGAGGCAGAGGCAAACGTCCCCGTTTCCGAATCGCGCCGTTTACATCTGCGACAGGTGCAATTTTTCGTGCAATAATCTCCAAGAGGGGCCCCATGCAACCTGCCGATTCTGCAACGAAGCCTCTGTAAACGACTCGACAGTGGCTCGTTACGTGTCCCAATGGTCGGTAGAGATCGAGTCGGATAGGCGAGCGAACGTCACCGATCGACTGCTCGCTATCTCGATATCAGGAATCGATCGATTGTAAAAATACGTGACTCGTTACAATCTCTTTCTCTCTCTCTCTCTCGAGAAAACGATCATTCCGCTCCGAAGAGAAAAGGAAAAAGAAGAAGAGGAAAAAAAGAAAGGAAGGAAAGGAAAAATTAAGAAACGATTTCAACTATTTGAATTTTTGTAAGAAAAGAAAAAAAAAAAGGAAAGAAATTGATCTCGAGAATATATATATTCGTTGGAAAGATGTTATTATTCGCGAGCGGCGAGAAGAAATGGGAAACGAATAGAGGAAGGAGGAGGAGGCGGGAGAGGAGGGAGGAGGCGAGGAGAAGGAAGGACGATAAGAAGATAAGCGAGGAGACGGGAAAAAGAGCGAAGGAGAGGAGAAGAGAGCGGGGGAGAGGAGAGAGAGGAGCACAGGATCATCGAGGATTGGACAAACGAAACTCCTCCCGCGTTATCTGCGTCCAACCTGCACCCACGCATCAATTCACCGGCGCGAGAGGCAGCAGCGAGAGAGGAGAGACACAAGGAGAGAGAGAGAGAGAGAGAGAGAGAGGAGCGCGTATCGGCGCGCGCCAGAGAGGGAAGAAGCGATCCTCCACCATGGCTCGCATCCTCGCGCAACGAGTTTACCACTGTGGATGTCGACCGGCAGCCATGACCTCGTACGATCGTGGCTGACAGCGCGAGTCGTGCAAATTCGTTGCGCAAAAGGAAGAAAAAAATGGTTTCGATCTCTCCTCGAT
Source organism: Apis cerana (assembly GCF_029169275.1). Lineage (NCBI taxonomy): Eukaryota > Metazoa > Arthropoda > Insecta > Hymenoptera > Apidae > Apis > Apis cerana. The sequence goes on from NC_083861.1 coordinate 8,497,467, forward strand.
TAAATCCGTTTAAAAAAACGATTCTCCGCAATCGCCCCCCTGAATCGAAATAATATTTCCATTTTGATCCTCTTCGGGTTCATGCATCTTATGATCCTCCATCGATTTCTTTTATTCTCCCTTCTTATTTTTCTTTTTTTTTCGTTTATCACGAAAAACATCGAAACTACCACGACAAATTGCAATTCAAGCCAATTTCGAAAGGAATAATTTCATAAATCCGTCCATCGCTGGCCCGTCCGCTCGGCTAAACCGAAGAGAAACGGAATTTCGAACGGCCGGCTAATAAATCGGAGGAAAGTGATCGCAGGGACACAAATCTCTTTGGAATAAGATGGAGGAGGAGGGAAGGAGGGGAGTTGGCTGGGTACGAGAGCTCTAACAAGGATGATTCGAGGTTGTCCACGTTAAAAGCCGGCTAATTGATTGAATTTATGGTGCAGGCTGGATAGAGGGCAGAGGATGAAACCGCCTCGCGGCCCAGCTTCCTTCCGTAAATTCAATAAATCGTAAGCAACCCGAGTCAACTCGAGCATTGGAGTTTCTACTCTTTATTCCATCTCCTCGCGAAATTGACGAACCTTGGACGTTGAATTCCTCCTTCCTTTTTCCTCCCCTGGGGAGAGAACGCCATTCGAGAGAAAGAGAGAGAGAGAAACAATTTTCCCCGGAAACAACAACCGAACGGAGAGAGGAGAGAATCGTTTCGCTTTGCTCCTGTTTCGCAACCGCCTCAAATTGACTCTTGTCTCGAGATACTCTCTCTCTCCCTCTCTCTGCAAGATGCAAACCTCAGTGGTGCGTGTTGGTATCGATCCATCCAACAAATTGAATTTCTCTCCTTCTCTCAAAGATGGAAGAATCGAATTATCTCTCGAATCGAAATCGAATCGCTGTTAATTAAATTCCCAAGACTTTCCCTGGAATCGTTTTAATATTCCAAGAAGAGATTCCAAGCAGGAGAATTATCCACGGCTAAAGGTTTTGGAAAGATGGGTTGGAAAGCTTGGAGAATCCAGGCGTCGGAGGATCGTGGACATGGGCATTGAATGCAGATGAACGGGAACGAGGGGATGGGTGGTAGTGGGTGCCAGAAATCAAGGCTCGATTTATGGCTCATTGAACGGGATACTTTTCTAGGGTGGAGGATAGGGGACGAGGAGTGGAAAAGTTGGACGTTCGGTTTGACGGCACAAACATCGGCGGTTTTACCGTTATCCCTGCCCCTCGGGCAATCGGCTACAATCCGATTGTGCCTCTTGTTTTTCCTGCTCGTTGCTCGGCCAGTTCCTCACCAACCTCGAACCTGTTCCACGAGTACGACGCTTCTGCCCGCGTACGTACGATCGGCCTCGCGCGCGCCTAGCCTTACGCGTTCGAGAGCGGATTTTTCAGCGAAAATCCAGTCCCGGCATTCCTCCGCTATCTTCTCTCTCCCTCCCATTTCCCCAAAGAAGAGTCGGACACTTTCTCGATCCGGAAAAATTGTCCAAGAGATTTTTCCAACGCCTCCAATTCATCCTAATTTAAACAATATCGAAGACGTTCGCGTTGGAACGTCTCCAATTAGATCAACGATGTCCCCACGAGTCGAGATCGCAACCCACAGGGATTATTGCACCACTAAATTGCGCGTAACTGTATCGAGCACGCCACCCAGATTATACGCATTAAAATCCTCCGTATTAGATTACCGATCGTATCTCGAGAACAAGATCAAGGTTGTTATTCGTAGGGAAAAAAGGTAATTGCGAACCAACGGCATATAACTTATTGACTTATTCTTTTTTTTTTTTTCTTTAATACTTTTTCCCTCCACGCGAGAGAATACTTCTTCTCCACGGTCAGCAGCACGGTGGCAACGAGGCATTAGACACGTTTAGTAATCGAGAGAACTAAATCTCAGTAGCAGTAAGAGGATTCTTGACAAACAAAGGGAATTTGTTTGATTTTCGAGCGAGGCACGCGATTCAGCCGCTTTTACTCCTCTTTCATTTCGTGTCGAGTTCCAGGAAGCGTGGTGGGGCTTCGGGCCTCTAGATTTCCAAGAAGAAATCGCGGACATCTTCGAAATACCCTTTCGGCGAGGGCCGTAATTACCTGGCGGGCAACGATCGGGGTAGCGAATTGTTGATGAGCACCGGAGCAGCGCGCCCGATCCTCGACTTTTAATTAGCTTTTCGCAAAATCGAGTCATCCTTAAGAGACTCCAGACACGCGAACCGGCATCTGCTTTCGACCGATCGCGCAAACGTTTCCACCACGCTTCGACGTTCGATTATTATTATATAAAGCCTCTTCCAATTACTTTCCCCGCACACGCTCCCTTTCGTTCCTTTCCTTTCGAGACTGCTAATGATAAAATTTAATAATAATAATAATAATAGTAATAACAATAGATTCAGCAAGCACAATAAAATGAAAGAATAAAAATAAAAGAAACTTTAGAGAGAAAATTCGAGCGACTGTTAATCGATACCGCAGGCAACGAGCAAACGAATCATCAATCCCGAGCGTCCTTGGAACGCTTGTTGCGAATAAGCGAGCTCGAGAGCACAGAGGTATGATATAGCGTAGTGACAAGGCTGCGTAAACACGGTGCCTACGTCTCGAGACGGATTTTTCGTGGACACGAAATAACGAGTCGAATGAACGCGAGTCTAGAACTGCTCTGATTCGATAAATTTCCACCCATGCCGATTTCCGGCTTCGCCCGGGAAACCAACCACTTCAGCGCGAGCAACAGGTTGTACAAACGGCGGCTTCCGTTTCGATTCGAAAACACTTCTCGCTTTCCATGATTCTGGTATTTTTCCAAGTTTTCGTGATCGAACGTTCCTTTTTCGTCGTTCAATTTCGTACACTTAACGAAGAGTAATTTCTTCCAGAATATTGCTCAACGTATACGAGAAGCGTTACTCCAAGAGAAGAATGCATCCTAATCGAAGAAGTAGAACGGAGTTAAATAACCGTCTCGGTGGAGCTTCGATCGGAATGCTGTTATCGTCGTGCAACTATTTGTTCTTCTGTCCGGTAGCGGAACAATTATCCAGGCTAAACGAAACGCCGAGCGATCGATAATTTCAGTGGAAACTCTATCGAGAGATATCGCAGCAAAGTGATCGTTAGTGTAATCGCTCGTTGAGCGAAATCGTCCATGTGTTCGCCGCAGCCTGATTACTTCCTCGACCAATTATTTTAAGGTGAAGCGAAGGCTACCCAAGAATCTGTCGTCGCGTCCATCGATCGGCGCGCATTTATCGCTCGTTTCTCCGACGAAAAAACAAAAATCTCGCATTCGAAGCATTTACCCCGAGTCTATTTCAAGGAATGGTGAAACGGATCGAGGGAATCCGTCACCGTTGACAGAGGCGTTTCTTCGTTCGAATCGATCCACGAAACGAGGCTTACCACGAAGATTCTCTCGCGCTATTCGCGTCTCTTTTACAAATTAATTACCTTCCGGTCCGGTTACACCATCATTGATTAAAAGTATCTCGTAAAAGACGCAACGGAAAAAGGAGAAAAGAGAAAAGAAGGGATGTCGTGAGTTTGGTTTTTCTTTTCTTTCACAAATTAATTACCTCGGTTACACGATCACTAACCGCTAATCGTTAAGAGATCTAACGGATATCGACGTGGTATCCACAGGAGACGTAAGAAAGGGGGGGAAAAGAAGGGATAATTTTTGTTTCTTTCTTTAATTAAGTATTTCTGATCGATTACGCCATCATCGTCGATCGTTAAAGAGACTTTTAGCATCCGAGATCGACTCGTATCTCGTATGGAACACGCGAAAAGGAAGAGAAAGGAAAGAGAGAGAAAGAGAGAAGCGCGCTAAGTCGATCGGAAACGAGCTCCGTGCTACGTCAGGTGCTAAAAATCGACCACATTCTTGACGAGTTCGAGCAACCTCTCTCCCCTTCCACGCCATATCCCGTATCTCTTTCCCCCTCGAGCGACGAGGAACGAGCGACTTTTCGATATCCAGCTATCTCCCTGGTATGCGAGAATGGCGAGCAACCGTAGAGGGATACGTATTCGCGTTTGCGGCTACCGTTTTACGATGAATGACGCCTCGGTCGATTCAATTTGCACTTACATATATGAGATATTGATATACCGTGGCGGTTAATCCTTTTACGGAGCAATAAAATTATTACGAGAGATTGAAAATGGACAAGTTGGAAAAATAATTATCTTTTTATTCGAGCCAAGATTTTTAAAATGATATTATACGAATCAGGATGTTAATATATTCGTGGAACATCCTGGAGAGCATCCTATCTCGTTCTATCTATCCTTTTAATGTAAACTTCAATTAATCGTTATTTATTAAGCCGAATAAAGCCTTGACTTTTTTTATCTTCCAACAGATTATTCCGCGAGACTTTGATCGTTCGCGATTCTTTTTCTTTCTTTCTTTCTTTTCGCAAAACGAAACCAAAATCGAAGGAGAAAGGGCGAGTCGAGAAATGAGATATGTAAAACGTGTAATTCGATCGGTCTAAAGCACGACGCGCAATAAAGAAGGAGTTTTCCTCACTAAATCTTCCTGTTGTCGAGCTAATACACAATTTCTTCCCCTCGGCGGAATCCAATGGAAGCTGTGTGCACACGTTCCCCTCTAACCTGTTAATTGACTCTATCTATCTATTTATCACGGAGCTACGAGCTAAATCGTCGGTGGTAAGTCGACGATTAATAAACGATACTCGTGCAAAATAGAAGGAAGAAATTCTCCGCGTCTTCCCCCTCCCCTCCTGTATATAAACGAGCATTATAAATAGACCCCGAGTAATGGATGCTCCTCTGTCGATCGGTATCGTATCTCGTCCTCCCGTCCCTCGCGCGCGATTATTTCATCCGCGACACCAAATTGCCAGATGACAATTTGGCAGCCGAGCCCGGCCAACGACGGGGAAGTGGCGTTGCCAGAACTTCAGAAATTTCATCGAAATTTGCGCAATCACGTCCCACAAAGCGTACATAACGTAAATTTACCGCTCGCATACCGCGCGAGATCTTCCTTCGCGTCCTCGAGTTAAATCGAGAAATCCAACGTGTACATATATATATATATATGTATAAATGTACATATTCAAAAAAAGAGAAAAAAGAGAAAGAAAATGAGAAACGTGTCGTCTATCTATACGACACTTTCACTTTTACGGGTTAATTGATCGTCCGCGGTTACGAGAGTCGTGCATAAAATGTACGAGTCCACCGAGGTAACGAGTTTCTTCGGCGAAGGGACGAAAGTAGCCGCAGGTGCGCGCTCGCGCGCACACCGAGTATCATAAAGTCGCAAAAAACGGACAGAGAAAGAGAGAGAGAGAAAGAGAGGGGAACACGCCCGTGTGCACCCGAGGTCTCGTTAATTTTACGACGAGCCCGGGCTTTTTATTATTTCATAACGAGGGATAAAAAAACTCCAAGGAGGAGAAGGATATCCGACCGTCTATAAACCCGATGACCGTCTTATCTCTCTTAATTACAAATTCCCATCTAATTAATTTCCCGCTAATTATCCATTTCGAACGAGAAAATTAAAGGAGATATTAAACGGAGGTATTACACTCCTCGCAGAGGAGATTAAGGAGAAATCCATATATATATATATATCTCGTCTCGATGCCGCTCGTTGAAAACGAACCACCCTGTATAGATGAGCAAGCCGTTGCCACCGTGCAACGCCTCGCTCGGACATTAGGATCGGCTTAGCTGTAGAGTAAAACATCGAGCGAAACGAAGCCACGAAGGGAGTGGAGGAAGCGGCGGAGTTAGCGCAAGTCGAGGAGCAGGAAGAGGAGGAGGAGGAGGAGGAGAGTAAGCGATGCAGAAGCGAAAGAGAGAGAGAGAGAGAAGGAGGGAAGAACCGGTAGGAAGAGGTTGACCGGGTGGTAGGGGGAGGCCGAGGAGGATCCAGAGTGAGCCTAAGCTCGTCCACTTATAAATAAATCTCGATCGCGTGGCTCTCCCCACCACGTATCCTCTCCTTCTCTCTTCTCACCATCCCCATCCTCTACCTGTTTCTACTACCCTTTTTCTTCTGCTCCTTTTTTCCAACCTTCCCCCTACCTCTCTCCCTACACGCTCCTTCTCTCCTTTTTTCCCCTTTTCGCTTCTTCATTGTATCCATCTTCCTTGATCTTTCCCCGCGTACAGCGCACTGTTACTTTCTATTTTATGCAACGCGCCCAGAACGCGTTACTACACTTCTCGTCCTCCTTGGCCGTTTCTTCCTTGTCCTACCTTAAGCCAGGAGACCGCTTCTGAGGATCGGATACGCCGTATACCCGGGTATCCTCTCGTGTATTATTTCCGTATACGAATAGGGGATGCTTTTTAACCAATTTCACGCATCGACGCGTAGGGGGATCACGGTTCTCGCGATGTCCACCTCTTTGACTCGTTCCGCTTCCATTTCAAATCGCTCCATTCGAGTCAGTTTGTCTCTCAGGTTAGGTTAGGATAAACGGAAGCGAGAAATTCACAGGTTGTTTTTTCGAGAAACGTGTACGATTTTAACGAGTTGGATAATTGTGACCGACTAGATCGGAGGATGTAAAATGTGGCAACGTTGAATAATCGAGATGATCGTTCGATAAAAGGTGTTACCTATTGTAACACCTCTTAAATAATCCTTTCCCTCTCTAAACAGAAACCGCGAAGTGAAACGAGTATATATACGTAACTCTCCTCGAATACGCCTTTCCCATCTCTACCAATTTACCGTTTCATCTCTGCACCTCCATACACTTTACCCTTCTAAATTTCTAAATAACACCTTTGCATCCCACAAATTATCAATCACCTTCCCCGAATCGAGTATACGAAAGGAGAGGTTGACAAAGTCGTTTACGATCGGCCGAATAGATCGAACGAGACGGGCGATAACGATCGTACGAAACGGAGGGTAACGGGGACGGCGCATCGTACACGCTCTGGAAACAGCTCCGTTGCCTCGCCTTCGTGCAACACCTTAAGCACGATCATTTGCATCCCGCCGTTATCGCAACAAATCGCCGCGAAAACCCGTTTCACGCCGCGTGTACGTACAACACGCCGTGCACACATATATATATATATGAATATAAAATATATAAAGCGCGAGATGGAGGGAGAGGGGAGGAAGGGCTCTTGCTCGCACCGTCATGACCTTATACTTCTCGGGCAAAACCTGTTCGGCTTCCTCTGTGCCCGTCCACGACGCCTCCCGGCGGAATCAATTATTTATCCCGTCGTTTTATTTGTTCAACGTTCGGCTAATCAACGCGCGGACGGAATCGAGAGCGGCGCCTCGTTGACACGAGAAGAGGAGAGAGAGGGGAGAGTAGGACAAGGGCGGTCATGGATATCACGATCCGATAAAACTTTTCATCTTATCCTAGATAGTAGATTCCGTGTATACATCCTTTCTTCGGATCGATGATGACAGATTTATTATCGAAAATGAGAAATGCAGCGTCAATTGATAACTCGATACTCCGAATATGTACGCGTACATTTCTTTTATCCCCTCGAATGTGCACAGGCTCGAGCTATTCGTAGCTATTCGACCGTGTCTATCGAAAACGAGGAGGACGGAGGCATCGATTAAGATCGTGAAGAGCGAGCGAAGAGGCGAGCGAGCACACGACGGTCATTCAAGAATCCACTCGAGAGAAAGGTCGACTCACGGCCGGCTCGCGCCGAACGCGGACGAAAAGGACGCGAAGAGGATGAGGATGAGGCGAGAAGGGGAGGGGGAGAAATAAAAAGGAAAGGAAAGGACTGGTCCGGGTACGAGAACGACCTGAGGCTAACTGGTGCGTGCCGGTCGTGTGGCGAGCCGGGCAAAACCTGGTGGCGGAGGGGAAGACCGAGAGAAGTGGACGGATGGGTACTTCACCCGCTGTCAACTGGTTTACTCGGCCACTCCTACGCATCAGCTGTCCGGCCGATCTCCTCTCCAAATGGCCTCCTCTCTCTTACGTAACGTCCACTTCGAATTTCCGCCTAGACCGACTTTCCAGCGCGAGATTTACGATTCTCCCTCGTGTTTTCCCGTTCGAGATGTTGCTTCCAATTTTTCCTTTCCTCTTTCTTCGTTCGAACCCTTCGATTTGAAACAGACGTGTTCAAATAGTGACTCTCTTCCCCTGATCTAACATCGTTTCGTGAGGAATCGACCTTTTCTTTTCTTTTTTTCCAAGATTAAACACAATGATTCGGATGAACTCCGAGCATTACGAGCGAATCGAGCTCGGCCTTGCCGATTACTGCAAAAACTCGGCGATTTATGCGAATCTTATCAAAGGAAAAAAAATCCACGATGTTTCGCGAAGAGCGAAGAGAGGAGAGGTTTAACGAGGTTTTCTCGGAAAATCATCCCCTCGAATGAATCGCATAATCACGCGAACGCGCGAACGCTCTTGTAGCAATCTGGCGGAAACAAGCTGGCGAATTCATCATCCTGTTCGAGCCGAGACTCATCGAGAGTGGTGCGCTTTTATTGGAAGAGACGGATGCGGTTTTACGGGATCCAGGAATCACCGCGATTTCCTCCAATCCAACGCGCGCTTCTTATCGTGGGTGCCGCGTTGATAACGCGAGCGGAGCCAACCACGGGCGAGGGGAAATCTCGTTTCGCAGTTCGTAAATCGGCATTTCTTTCTCTCTTTCTTTATCGAACGTTGATTCGTCGATCGCTGGAGGAAAGTAGGTAGATTGGAAGAAAGCGATCGTGCGGGAAACGCAAGTTCGTCAACCTTCATGTCGTTCGATTTCTCATTTGGATGATGAAAACACGGGAAGGAAGATGTAATAAAATAAAATATTCTTCTTCTTCTTTTATTCGATGGATATTCGAGGAGGAAAGAGAGAGATGCAGCGGTTCGACGATAAGTCGTATTAATTTATGCAAATCGAACAGTGGACTCGTTATCGAGCAAAGGATCATCGTCGACTAGAGGCTGTCGTTTCCTCTTTCACCTTACCGATCCTACGTCGATACCTACGCGATATCGATAGCACAGCCAATTTCTACGAGATTTTTACAAGAAAGAGAAATAAACTAGATCCGATAAGATCGCGCAACGTTTACGAAAAACGTTTGTCCAATCGAAACGTTATACGCGATAAAGATATACGATTGAATTCCTATCCGATCGATTATGGGATCGATACACTGGTGGAAAAAAATATGAGCAATTATCGTTGCCTCGTACGTTGCAACCGCAATTTACCTCGCTTTTTTCCACATTCCACACACGGACGAACGATCGTATCGCGTGAAATCGACCACTCGCGTTTCTATCGCGATTGAAAAAGGAACGAAATTGCATGCATTTCGCTCCCCGATACCTGAACCCACCGATACATCTCTTCCACACGAAAATTTTCGCGGAGCGAAGCGAACAACTTCGTGGACGCGAAGAGAGAAAAAAAAGAAATATATATATATATAATGAAGCTTCCCATAAGGTTCGGCGAAAAATCACGGCGAGAAGACGGCGAGTAAAGTAATTATCGTGATCACCCCTATATATCTGCCTCGCCGGGCGAAATTATCCGCGGCGTGTAATTTTCTGTGTCGAGAAGGGGGGCCAGAGTGCGTCGGCACTCTCGATGGTCGGTAGCGATGGTTGCTTTCGACTCCCTCTCGAACAATTCCAACGTTTCGACTTTCTTCACTTCCATCCACTTCCATCGAAATCGAGTTTGGAAGAAAGAAGAAGAAAAAGAATACGAGATTACGATGCTCTTTCGTAATTTTCTGCATCCAACTCCGTCCCCACTTTTCAACGAGATCGTTGAGAATCGGGGATTCGCTTTTGAAAATCGATCTTAGTTTGTTGAAACGGAAGAAAATGGAATGGAGGATGGATTGGGAGATATTTCGGTTTCGGCGAAGGGGGGATTTTTGAAATTCGCGGGGCCGTCGAAGCCATCGCTGACGGTTTCGTGGAGCGGTTGAAAATTAATACTCCGTGATTACGGAGGAAGAAATCGGCGAAGGAATCGAAGAAAAGGCGAACGAATTCCGAAGAAATGATCGAGCGTGTTACGAGCAAATATAATATTGCGAGCGAACTGGTTCGCGTTGAGGAAAGAAAAATCATTTGGGTATTAGTCAGCGCGTGATAAGGAAATTGTTCGATAATGCGTAACGTGAATCACTTGTGCGGTAGTCGACCCCTTGCCAAGTTCGTTTCCTCTCAAGTTTATGAAACGTGTACACATATTACGTTACATATATGTGGATATAGTTGAAACATTTGTGAATGGAGCTGCTGTGGAAATGATTTTCGCGAGATAACCGGTCTTCCATAGCCGTAGCGACAAGCGGAAATTGTGTCAAAATAAAGAAATTCAATCTATTCTTATCTTGTCGAACCGTGCGAACTCGATTAGATTTATTAAATCACACGTTACATCGCATCCTTCTTATCTCGTTACATCGTAATTCCACGAAAATTTATACAAATTCGCTTCGAATTAATAATCGAATCGAATTAGAATCGCGATAAAAAAAAGTAACCCCAAAAACTTACGTCGTCTCTCGAATACGTGCACATTCCCTCAATAAATCGACGCAAATACGAATATTCACGATAATTCCAAGGAAAATTCTACAGAGATTGGATATTTTTCGCGAGATGCAAAGTAATTTTATGAAAATTTATTAAAAAATCGAATTCACTTCGAATTAATAATCGAATCGAATCGCGATAAAAAAAATTAACCCCGAAAACTTATATTCGAATACGTGCACATTCCCTCAATAAATCGATACAATTACGAATATCCACGATAATTGCAATGAAAATTTTACAGAAATTGGATATTTTTCGCGAGATGCAAAGTAATTGAAAATTTATACAAATCGAATTAATAACCGAATCGAATCGCGATAAAAAAAATTAACCCCGAAAACTTATATTCGAATACGTGCACATTCCCTCAATAAATCGATACAATTACGAATATCCACGATAATTGCAATGAAAATTTTACAGAAATTGGATATTTTTCGCGAGATGCAAAGTAATTGAAAATTTATAAATTGAAAATTTATACAAATCGAATTAATAATCGAATCGAATCGCGATAAAAAAAAATTAACCTCGAAAACTTATATTCGAATGCACATTCCCTCAATAAATCGACACAATTATTGCAATGAAAATTCAAATGAAATGGATATTTTTCGCGAGAGACAAAGATACATCGCATTTAGTTACATCGTAATTCCACGAAAATTTATATAAATCGAATACGCTTCGAATTAATAATCGAATTGAATCCCAATAAAAAAAAATTAACGAAAACTTATATCGTCTTTCGCAATTACGAATATGCACGATAATTGCAATGAAAATTCTACAGAGATTGGATATTTTTCGCGAGATGCAAAGTAATTCCATGAAAAATTATACAAATCGAATTCACTTCGAATTAATAATCGAATCGAATCGCGATAAAAAAAAATTATTCTCGAAAACTTATATTCGAATACGTGCATATTCCTCAATAAATCGACACAATTACGAATATCCACGATAATTTCTATTTCTAAGGAAAATTCTACAGAGATCGGATATTTTTTGCGAGACGCAAAGATACACCGCATTTATCTCGTTGCATCGTAATTCCACGAAAATTTATATAAATTCGCTTCGAATTAATAATCGAATCGAATTAGAATCGCGATAAAAAAAATTAACTAAAAACTTATATCGTCTTTCGAATGGTATATCCTCAATAAATAAACGCAATTACGAATATCCACGATAATTGAAATGAAAATTCTACAGAGATTGTATATTTTTCGCAAGATGCAAAGTAATTCTATGGAAATTTATACCGAATTTTAATTTTAATTTAAATCGAGTTCACTTGGAATTAATAATCGCGATAAAAAAAATTAACGAAAACTTATATTCGAATACAATTACGAATATCCACGATAATTGCAATGAAAATTCAAACGAAATGGATATTTTTCGTAAAGATACAGCGCATTTATCTCGTCCCATCGTAATTCCACGAAAATTTATACAAATTGAATTCGCTTCGAATTAATAACCGAATCGAATCGCGATAAAAAAAATTAAGCCCGAAAACTTGTACTCGAATATTGTGTAGAATTACGAATATTGACGATAATGAAAATTCAAAAGAGATGGATATTTTTCGCGAGACGCAAAGATACGGCAAAATGGTAATTTTCAGCGGAGCAAGGAACGCGTGTAAAGGACGGCCGCCACGCGAGGAGGGAAGGGCGCGTTCGCGTTCTCTGGAAAGAGGGAAGAGGGAGGGGTGGAAGGTGAGCGAGGAAGGAGTATCCTGCGCGCTCTCTCCCCGGTACGGTCGAGTAGCGCGGCTAGTTTTTCTCTCTATCGCGGAGGATGAATGAACCCCGCAATTTGTTAGGAGCGAGGACCGAGCGATCCTGCTATCCGGGCCCCATTATCTCTATAATCTCTCGCGGGACCAGAAGCTGCGCTCCAATAGAAGCCTCGACCGGCAACAACTTAACCATAATATACCGGGGCACTGTATCCCATAAGGCAGATACACCGTATAAAAGCAACCCGAGCGAACAGAAGTCGAAGGAGGCTTGCTCGCGTATTCCGTTTCTCCCTTCTTCTTCTTCTTCTTCTTTTTCTTCTTCTTCCATCCCCTCCTCGTCTCCTCCTCTTCGTCCGTCGTTCCTTTTTTATCCTCTACGTACAACGTATCTCCGTACGACGTGCTCGAGCAGCGTACGACGAAAGACTGGATTAATATCGACGGTCGTTTCGTTCTGTTCACCTTCGAGTATAAACAATAATTTCGCTCGACAACACACAGATATCTGTACGCGCTCGATCGATGTTTACGTTTCGATGTCGTCCGCCGAATAATAACACGAACGATAATAATTTGATTAATTCACGCGCGTGCGTTTCGAGACAATTAAAAAACGCGTAAAACGCATAAAAAAGGGAGGGCGACCTCTGTTGAAAATCTTCGCCGGATAAGAATTTTCCATGGCGGAGGGGAGGTTGTTTTTTTCCCTTTTTCTTTTTTTTTTCCCCCCTCGAGATTCGCGACGAAAAAGGGAAAAAAGAGGGTGGTCGATATTCCGCCGTATAATTTGCGGGTATACACGGAGAGCGCAACGAGCCGCGTCTTAGATCGCGGAGGATGGATTTAAGAGGGTAGGGCGAGGCAGGCTCGCATAACGTATAAAGGGCGCAAGATAATCAATTACCCCAGCTACCGACTTCCCGAGAGAGAGCAATAACATGGCGGCCTTGGTGTACCTGTTGCAACGCCGTATATTTAACGCTTTACCCCTAATCGGCCGGTCGTTACCGAAGCCTCCCCCCTCTCCCTCTCTGTACTTTTCCCATCCAAGGGGAATCAACCCTTGCCCGATACAAATTTTCCTAATTCGGTCCGACAGTGGAGGCCGAAACGAGATTTTTACGAGTGGAAAAGGACGGAGATGATGGAAAATACACTAGTTTTTACGGCCGACACTTTTACAACTCGACTTGGAAACTCTTTCGCGGAGGATCGGTAGCGGTAAACGATGAGAAACCCGATACGGAAAAAGAACGTAGGCGTGTCCTTGGTAAATTAAACGGGAACGAGGGAGCGGACGTTGCAAGCGGAGGATAAAACTCCGGACATCGCGAAACGAATCAACGGTTTAATGAAAAGGCGAGGACGCCCTCTTCTCCTCCGATCTATCCTTTATACGTAACGATATATATATATACACGGGGAGAGCGTAAAATGAAACGAGAGCGCTCGTCTATCGATCGTACGTACGTAGCTTACCGCCAATTCCCTGTCTCGATGCATTAAAGCCTGATATTCCGCGGCAAATGTTAAGAGGCTCGAAATGGTGAATAAACGTTCGCTCGTAAAACGCGCGGCCAGCCGTATCTTCTACGAGTAATGGCGCGTATGATACGTAGGGAGTAGCTGCGCACCTCTCTTTACCCCTTCCATCCCCCCCTTGCCTCGGTCTATATCGCTTTCGTTTTACTATTTTTCTGCTTTCTTCTCACTCTCTCCTTCTCTCCCTCTCCCCAACCACCCGACTATCTCCTACGTAACTCGTTTCTCCTTGCTTTTCTACCTGTTGCTTCCACTGCTGCCTGCCGCTGCTACTGCTGCTGCTGCTGCTTCTACTTCTTCTTCTTCTTCTCCTTTCTCTTTTTTCCCAGATTTTCTTTCGCGTCCCGTTTCTCGTTTCTGCTTTGTTTCGGCAAAAAATTTTAAAGACGATATTTGTACACCTCCGATTATTTCCACGTTTCCAATCCTCGTTAAGCGATGATCGATAATAAGGTTTAATTATTGTTCGGCCGGTGATTGAATATTTTCATTCCGCTGCTCGGACGAGGAGAGGAGACTTCTCATCCGAGATTCTGAAAAGAGAGAGGCATCCCCTCGAGTGCCCTGCAGCACGACGATGACGAGCGGCAATTATGTCTCCGCTGCTACGTAGAGGTCGTCGGGTACAGTAGACCGTGAAAGTTCCCATTTGTCACGAATTTCATCGGAAAATTGCGCACGGGAATTATTTTTCCCATCTTTTTCTAACCTCATCCACTCCAAATATACGCATTTCAACGAAACAAATACGACGATCGAGCGACACGCGAAATAATATTTCTCATCCGAATTAATATTTAAATCTCAATTGCGCGATCAAATCAAATCCGAATCGTTATCACTCGTCGATATGAAAGATTTTCTCCATTCGGTATTCTCATCGCGTTTCGCTTGCGACGTTTTGCACCGGACGGTACAACAACCGAGAGAGATACAATTTACATACCTACACGATCTATAAAATTAAAAAGGACTCGCTCCCTGCCAAATTCCATTCCGCGAGTCACTGACCTATAATATTATCCCAATCGAGCCGGAAATCCAGACGATTAATGAACTCGTCCCCCTCCCCACCCTGATTAAAACTCGATCCAAAACGAAATTTTCGTCGATTCATTTTTCTCCTTCCGATATCTCTCGCCCCCTGGATACGATCTCGGCCGAAATCTCGTAGAGGGATCTTTCTATTTGCATCGTTAATGCTCCCCTCTGTCGGGGCTAAATCATTTTTCTTCGACACAATGGCGCACAGGCCGCGAGTTACGCCGAGCCGTAATGTAACACCTGGCCAGCGGTGTTAAGATACGAATCAGTTGTACCGTCGGCCCTATAAACGACCGTCGAATGCGGTTGTTCTCGCCTAACGACTGCTAACCGTCCCCCCTTCCCTCTCTTTCAATTTATCCCGCGAGAGGGAAATTAACGCTTGGAGGAGGATTCTTCTCCCCGAATTGGGATTTTTAGAAAAATCTACGCGAAGAGATCTCGAGAGAGAGAAATGGATTACGAAACTAAAAGTTGTTCGAAACCTTTCTCTCAACCCGTTTCCTTCCAACGGATCAACCGAAATTTCGCAACGCGAGAGGAAATCCGGGGAAGATCTTCGACGACGATCGATAACTTGAGAGGTGATCGCGCTCTTAAATGTTAAACGAGAAGAAGGGGTCTCCGGAGAGAGGAAAAAAGGAAAGAAGAAGAAGAAGAGAGTAAGATATTTATCCAAAGAGGAAGAACGATCAGAAAAGGAAAGTAGCGAGTGGAAAGTAATTACGCAGCGAAACAGGAAAGGGATGATGATCTATACCGATTACAGGTATATCCTGAAGAGAAGAAACTGCGAATCAATTAACGGGAAGGAGAGAAACTTCGACGTAACCTGTTGCTCTCGGTTTTCAGTCCTCGCGAACGGAGCACCGCTCGTTAGTCAACCGTTGTCCGAGAGAAACCGAGAGAGAGAGCACCACTTTTCCCTCCCTCCGCAATTATCGAAAACAAAACGTGGTCGAAAAGGATGGAAGGAGAATGGAAATGGTTGGAGGCGAATAGGCGAAAGATCTTGGGCTTGGCCGCGGCAAAAGGACAGAGAGAAGCTCGGCCCAGAGGGAGCGGAGACAAAAACGAGGCTACACCGGTCACGACGACCGAACGTATCAAAGGGGAGAAGGACGGACGGAGAAGCGGTAGGAGGGAGAGAAAAATATATATAGAAAGAGAGGCGGTAAGAAGAAAAGGAGAGAGAGAGAGGGAGAGATATTTACGCGGACGAAGAGAAAGCAGCGAGACGAAGGCGCGAGAGAGCGAAGGGAGGAGGAGGAAGGAGGAGGGAAGGAGATGGGGCGAAGGAGGATGGGGTAAAACGGACCCACCGTGAGCCACGTTCCCACGATCTCATGAATGAACTCGCGTGGCTACTCGCCACGTGGTGGGGAGGGCTACACTCCTTCCTCCTTCTTGGCCCCTTCGCCGAGGCAACGTCGTCCACCACGACTATCTCTCGTCCATCCTCTCTCCGTGCCTCTCTTTCCGCAGAAAACCGAGAGACCTGGCCACCGGTGGACGCGGTGGTAGGGGTAGGCATCACGGCGGATCTACGTGGCCGGGGGTAAGGAACTCAACCGGGTCAACCGAGGGAGAGGATGCGACACCGTGCGGAGGAAATTCGAGGTGATTTCTTGAACGGCTCCATTTTTCACTCGAGATGAAATCGGTTAAACGATCGGAGATAAGAGAGTGGTATCGAATGAATTGGAGGAATCTTAGGTGTGGAGAAAAGTATTCGACGTCCGGACGCGACATCCGTTCGAAGAGATTCGAGCGACGAGAAAGAAAGTTGTTGTTCCTTGCGGAGGAAGAGGATAAAAATTGTAACGGTATCCTTTTTTTTTTTTTTTTGCGAAGAGAAAGAAGAAACTAAATACGTTGAAATACAACGTTGAGCAATTGGTTACGTCAGGAACGAATAGTCGAAGAAGATGATTTCAATTGTGACTTGTTTTTTTGAACTCACTTCCGTTTGTTTGTCCGTTCGCTGGGTACAAAGAGGCGCGAGAAAATGTATATATTAGAATATACTTTGAGGTACGATAGGGTGCGATGAATGGTGTCAGGTATTTGGTCGAGAGGTATAACAATGAATGAATTCAATTCCGATGAGAAGTGGTAAGGACCATTTATACCTTTACGGCCTCGGTAAATGATACTTAACTTGAAAGAACGCTCATTATTGGACAGGTACTTGACGATACCTTTGTACCTTTGATGGACCCGAGTCCACTCTATCCTTCAACAAGGAGTATGGAAGAGTATACATTTAATATCGATCGTCCCGTCAGTTTAATTAATCATGTTTAATTAATTAAAGAGGTTATTGATTTATTGACGAATACGAAAGAACTTTGCATGCAATCTATAAATATATATTAATCAATGTTCGCTGCTTTAATTCGGGACTTTGCTTCGTCGTATCAGCATACCACTACGCAATTTATATAGATGCGTCGAGTTGGCCGTTGCGCAAGAAATGGAGCAGGTTTCGCGGTAATTGCGCTTTGCAATTGTAAAAAGAGGCGACGCGAGGCGGCAGGGGCAAGGTAATTCCGAGCGATTTGGTCTGACAGCAGCGTCGTATTGAAATTTCCGAGAAATTGCGTGCTTTTTATCATCCACGTAAACGCAATAACTAAATCACGAGAAAACGATCTACTCGTATTATCAATTGAATTTCCTGTTAATCGAGCTACGCGTTAAACAAAATTGTTAAAACGTTAATCGCCAGACTTGCGATTAAAAATTGCGATTTTTTGTCATCTCTATATCTTTGAAAATGTAAAAGGGCGTGTAAAAAGGGAACGTTCAAAAAAAAGATTCTCAAAAAAAATTAGGATTAAAACTTTAAAATTTTGAATGGATAATACGGCATGGATAATACGTCGATAAACGAGAATATTAAGATTTAACGTATCAATCTGAAAATCAGAAATCGAGGCTCGATATCGACGCGAATTAAACCGTTATGGGCTATTAATTGTCGGGCCGGGTTTCGTGACCGTCCACAGAGATAAACCGGCTTGTCGAATCACGTGAGAAAACACGAGAACGAGAAGCCGCTTCGTTTATTAGTTCCTGGTCCACCCTCCGCGGCCTGACTCTCCGTTGCCTCCTCGTGAATGAAGCCGAGTCGCGTGGCGCCTCGTGACGTCACAACCTGTTGCTACCTGTTTCTTTCCTTCCTCTTTTATTCCCTTCGCGTATACCTTCCTATCTGCTCCTTATCGACCACCTCCCCTCTACCTAACTCTAATCTAAAACTACCTCTCTCTCTCTCTCTCTTGGATTAAATACATCGTTAAAAGAATTTACGAACGATCTAAAGTTGTAATGAGAGTTAAAGAAAAGTTGAATTTTTGACACAACTAGGTGAATATCGTGTGGAGAATTATATTGGAAGAAACTTGGTCCTAATTTTTTCAGAGATTTTGAATAACGTAGTTTGAGAAATCTTTCTCCACAGATAGAACGAATATTCTATTAAAATTCCACATTCCTAGATTTTACTTTTGATCCTAAAGAAACGAATAAGTTAAAGGTGTACGAATATTAAACTTCATCGAGTCGTCAAAGTAACGCAACCTCGAGGATACCTCGCGCCAAAGTTTGAGAAGATTCCTGTTTTACCTATCGCGGGTTACAGGGCGACGGTAACGCCATCTATGCGAAAAGTCTCGAAGTTTGATCTCGCGAAGCAAGGTAACCGACACCGACAGAGGTAGCCACTTTCCGGTTTCCATCTAACGGCATGGACGATGCAGAATCATTCACACGGATCAAGGGAGCGACAAGCGTATGCATTTTTCACGAAGCTAAACTATCTTTAAATCCCGCTCAATAAGGTGTCGAGCAGAGACAGAGAGAGAGAGAGAAAGAGAGGTAGAGAGAGAGAAAGAAAGAGAAAGGTTCGTTTCTATCGAACGCCTCCGATCAATGCCCCCGACTGCAACGACTATTTAAGGCGAAACAGAAACACCGATCGAACCGGTATAATCGAAGAAACCGCTGACTCCCACCGCGCCTTTATCAGAAATGTATTTACGATTTATCAGGAACGAAATTGATTGCACTGCAGATCGATGGAAATACATTTGAAGTTACGTAAGTGGAAACGTACATTTTTTCTGTTTCCACTCCAAGACTTTGAAACGAATTCCTCCCGTGTCCCTGCAACGAATATTTTCTTTTAATTGATTGGTCTTTCATTCGTAAAAATAAGAACGAAGAAAGAGAATATAAGAATATAAATGGTTGGAAAATGGAGGATCGATTCTCGAAACCCGATGAATCGAAGGGAACGAGATTCGCGGTGGAGGTACGACACTCGAAGAATTTATATCTCCCCGTCTAAAAATAGATCATCGATACATCGTGTTCTCGGTTCGAAGAATGAGCCACGGTATAAATCATGGAAACAACCAGCTGTCGGTCAACGATAACCGATTCCAGAGATCGATTCACGAGCGGTGAATCGAGATAGATTAAACAGGTCCCTATATAGGTTTATATTTGAATTTATCAAAAACCAATCGATCTTTCGCGATATCGAAGGATCGGATATCAATGAGAATACCGACGGTCTTTGATAAATTACAACGTAAAAATATCCACGCGCTGTTATTCGTTTATCAAAACGATAAATCAATCGTTTCTAAAACTAACCAACATTACTACTTGCTCTTTCTTTCAACGAGAAAAGCACAAATATAAATATACAATTGAAGAACGACACCAATGCAGCCAACAACTTCTTCCTTCGCCGTTCTCGAGCAACGAAATTTTCTTTTTTCTTTTTTTCAAGCCAAGCACGGGGTAATTTGGAAATCTTGAAATTCCCTGTTCACGAGTGCACAGCATCTGTCCACGGGCAAACGAGATGCCAGACGAGGGGAAGAACGACAAGGATAGAGAGGAGGAATGAGAGAAGGAGAAAGAAAGAGAAAGAGGAGAAGGAGGAGGAGGAGGAGGGTTTGTTTGAAACTGTAAATCGTCGTCTCCGGGGATCGAGGACGTGAGAACTGTATCTGCGTCTGGTCTCGGGTAGGTAAGCAAACCGGGCCGAACGAGAGACAGGGAGGAGATGTTGAAGCGGCAGTCCTGTGGAGACGGAAGAGGGAGAGAGAGAGAGAGAGATATGGCGAAGAGGAGAGGAGAGCAGAGGAGATGAGAGGGAAGGGGAGAGGCTGGACGACCGCACGCACAGCTGCGGTTACGCATTTCGCGCAATGTTTCTACGCTGCGTTCTGCACCACGTTCGAAGAACGACCCACGCCAACGATCGATTCCTTTCGATGACAAGCGAACGCTTCTTTTCACACAAACCATCGTCACAAGGATACGTTTGCAAAGAGCTCCGCTCGATCGGAGACCGGATGGATTTCTGATAAACGTTTGCAAATTTCTCGCGCGTTCGAAAATTTTCCTTCCACACTCCTGTAATAACTTTCATACCTGCTCGATATTTGTTCCGCGTCCCAAGCAAATTTATATTCAGCAAATATTTGCAAATATTCAATCGAAGCTCGTGCGGTTTGAGATGAGAGATAGAAAAAAAAAAAGAAGAAAAAAGAGATCGATAGGATTTTAATTCACTTGCCTGGCCGCGTAATTACACGTCGCTTTGATGTCTCTACGATGTCTCGAAATTGCCCGGAGCTCTCACTTTCGAGAAAGGGCCGATTTCATTTGCAACACTCTTTTCCAACATTTCGTATCCACCTAATACGTAATTACGTTCCAACGTTTTCTCGTGATCGTCGTTTTTTTTTAACGTCAACAGAGAAAGGAAAAGATTCGAGAAAGATTGCGTAGTGAAAAGGGTTAAAAATAATCGATTACGATCGAGGCGAGAAAGGTGTAACTAACAGGTAGACATGCAAGTAGAATGCAAGCGGTGGATAATATATAAAAAAAGGCGAGCGTGGGACCGGTCAACGTGGTCCCATAAGTTCACGTTTCCCTTTCATGATCCTTTCGAGCGTGCACCCTCGTCCAATCGCTCTTCCCCACGATCACGCACATTCTCATGCACTCGTGAGGCTTCGACCGCATTTTTTTTTTTTTTTCCCTCCAATGTTTTCCCTCCATTCTCTCCGCGTCGAATACTCTCCAACCTCTCCAACACCGGTGATCCCTGATTTTTACCGACAACTTCGGCGACGATCCTTCAAATAAATATGCGAAAAAAGAAACAAAAAAGGAAAGGTAAAGGAAGAAACGGACGGGTACACAACTACGGTCGTCTGTTTCGCGTCGCTGTCGACGAATCGAAGAAAACAATTCTCCAATAAGAGGAACCATCTCTCTCCCGCGAACAACCTTGTTCCAAGAATGGAAGAAGGTACACTGTGCAGACACGTACCGATTCCGCGTACGGCATTTAGAAAACGAAGATTTCCATTCCCCGCGTTGTGGGATCGGGCAACAACGACGCGAATTTGGCACGAGGGAGAGAGTTGTAAACCGCGTAAATAAAATTCTAAAATTCGATTGCAACAACGTCTTGTTGTTGCGTTCCCCTCGTCGATGTGCGAACATCGATTGTCGCACAGAAGAAGAGAAAGCAGCGTGCGTGTTCGTCCGCCGAGAGGAAAATGCAAAGGATCTGACTCTCGTCGCGTTCGAGGATGGCTGCAAAAACCGCCTCGTCGCCTCGAGTCGCGCCCGTCTATCTTTCCGTCCCGCCACTTTTAAATAACGCTACTGTGGCCTGGCCTACGTGACTAGACTCCCCCGTGGCTGCTCGTGCGCCTCCACACCGACGAATCTTATCAATCACTCGTCGCAGACGAATATTTTTTTCTCCCCTCCTCCTTCCCTCCCCCCTCTCCCCCCATTTAGCCTCTTAATGCCGTTCTTCTGCGACAGGGACACGCGCCATCGCGACCATGTTACCTGCAGCGATTCCTCCCGCGCCAGGAGGAATCGAGCGAGGGTGGAGGAGCCCACGAGATTGAAATTGTCCTTTTCGCATCCTTTTCGGAGGAGCGGTTCGAAGGAGTGGATCGGGACACGATCTTCGTTCGAGTCGATCCTTCTCCAGGTGCAGATGGGACGGAGATTAGATTAGATCTACGGTCGAGATTCCCTTATCTTTTTGCCCGTGTTCTACGTGGGATGGCAGTGTCCCGGAATGGAGAGACACTCAATCCTTCGAGCAGTCAAAAGTTTGGGCAAAACTTCGACTTTCTCTCGAAGTTCACCCAATTTTGTATTCAAAAAGAATCTAAAAGCGATGTTTTCTACTCCATGGCTCCGCTCCCTCTATCGTAAATATAACAGTAGTTTTATTTACAAAGGAAAAAAAAAATTGGAAAGAGGAAGGTAAGGAAACCTGAAATCTGAATATGAGACAGAAGTAAGAGTTGGTTTTAAAGTTGGCCAAGATTTTCAAAAGCTAGGGAGCTGTCGATCGTGTATCCAATTTGTCATTCCGAGAAGCGATCCTTGGTTGAGACGGGTATGCGTGTATATATATATATATATATATCCAATTTATTCCGCAGCCAGGTAGCACCGGATGAGCATGGCTCGACGTCTTACGTGCCCTGTGTGCTACGAAGGGCCTCGACGTAGAAAGAGAATCAACCACTCACTTTCCTCCACGGCCGTGCTTTACGGTACCGAAGGACAGTCTCTTTCCAACGAGACTTCGCAACTTTCAACTTCGCGATCCAAAGTCCCTTATCACTCGTGTGCGCACAACATTTCGATTCGTTCGTTTTAAAGGAAGAATTTTTAAACGGGTGATCGAAAGAACTTTAAAGCTCTGCCCCGCTTTCCTTTCCTTGTGACGCGTGACAGAGATTTTACAGCCCTTTTACACAGAACAAGAAAAGGTTTAGCGTAAATGGCGCGCTACCTGTATTCCAACCTTCAACAGCTCGGGAGGTAAAAAGTTTTTACGAGGAAATATATGAAATATGTATCGGTTAAATTTTTCTTTTCGAGGGTTACGTCAAATATGAATTCGAAAAAAAAAGAACAAGAATTTGTTTATCCATCGTCGATCCATCCAAAGAAAAATCAGTTAGTTTTTTTCTAAATCTTTATCCCTTTCTTCTTCTGTCTCGAAACACCAGAGATCCAGATTAGCGCGATTAGACGGACCAATTACCGGGACGGGGTCGTGATGCTTTACTCTCAAGACGCGAGTACGAACCGGACGATTAATTAACTCGAAAGCTGGCTGTCGCGATTGCGATAATTAGAGGAACGAGAGAGGAGAGGGAGAGAGAGAAAGAGAGAGGTGAGGTTCGCGCACGCAATTTTCTCATTAGAGGAGTGTCGGTTTTCCAGTCGTGGTAAGACGACGAGAAGGAAACGCGGAAAGAAACAAATTTCACGCGTGTACGCGTCAATGTCGCGGCGGACAATGGTTATTTGCATAAAACATTCCGGCCGGCAACTGTCATCAACGTCCTATCAGGTGGCACGGGGTGAGAAAGGAGATCCGGTAACAATGGCGAGTGAACGGTTGTTACGACTAAGTCCGAGAAAACTTGCATTATTCAATCGCCTCCTGCGACCGCCAGGAAAAATGTAAACGTCTCCTCGTTCCATGTTTCCAACTGCGCTCGAATAAAATAACCCTCTTCCCGATCGAACGCAAGCGTTATTCCCCATCTTTTCAAAGCAATCCACGTTTATATATAATTTTTCTCCTAGACAAAAAATCGATCGTAATTTTAACCAAACCTTCCTTTTTTTTTTTTTCTTATTCTTGTCTTGCGAGTATTCGAACAGAATAATGCGTTACATTCATACGAGTGACTTTTTTTCTTTTTAGCTAAAATATGAATATGAATCAATGAGGTTTCTCTAAATGGAAGAACTTTTACGCAAACTTTATTTATAATAGAGCGGTATTTTTTCGTAGTTGAAAAATGCTTGATCCTTAAACAGCTGTATCGTCTATAAATATGTAAAGAAAATTCTCAGATTAAATTCAGAGAGAATATGAAAAACATAGGATACTCGTGATCAATTTCACGAGTGCAACCAAAGTTTTAATAAATTCTCGTCAAGTTTATTTACACCCAAGTTTTAAACATCCTCTTCAACGCTATGATTTTCATCGACTCCTCGTAAAAATTAGGAAAGACTTAATAAAAGCTGGTGTTAACGAGCAAGCAAGAGAATCAGTAGTGTGAATCGAGTTGGCCTTCGATCCTCGTATTCCAAAAACCTTTTCCACCAGCTTCTCCACCAGAGCGGTTGGCGTCATTTTCCACGGGGGAGGAAAAAACGCTTGATCGAGCGAGGATCGAACGAAACCGCTAATTACTTCTGCAGAGGATTTAACGCGTTTCTCGCGCTCGATTAACGTCCCTCCTCTTGTCCCTGTTCTTGCCGCGAACAATTGCCTCGTCCAAACTTTTTTATCGGTATTCTTCGCGATTGATAAATCGATTGTCCACGTGTCTGTCATCTCGGTTTCGATTCAAGCCATCTTTCCAACAACTATTTCTCCTATCTCTCTCTCTTTGTAAATAATTACAGATTTGGAACAATGAACCGATGTATAAACGAGCCGACTATTCGAGAAATCCCTGCTGTTTATTTCTCTTTGATCGAGTTTACTCTTACGCTATCATCGTTCGCATCACCGAAAATTCGAAGAATCGTAATTAAAATGTAAACGGTGAAGGAAAAATTGGCTCGCGAGAAAATCCACCCCCCTTTTCATTATTTTCCCTGAAAAATCCTCCTCTTCGAGAGTTCTTCCTCCTCTCTCGATCCATTGCTTTTAACGGAGAAGAAAATCGCGCTGATGGGAAGCAAGGCGCGTGTTAAAAACCGCGTTTTCAAGGATGATTCACGGATGATTCCAGCGAGAAAGCTGGAAAACCGCGGAATCAGTGAAAAATTGCGATGTATGCACGTGTACGTACGTATGTATGCACGTGTGTGTTTCAAACGGTGTAGAGGAGTAGATAAGTGGGTGGACGACGATCCAGCGGCGGGACAGAGCGAGTACATAGACGCGCACGTACACACGGCGGTAAAGGAGAATGGAAGGCGGGGGCGTTTCAGTGGGGGGGCCTTAATGAGGATGCTGCTGATTATCCAATTCGTAAATTCTCGCTACATTTTGATCGTGCTCGCCGAGCCGCGAGTAACAAGAATTACTCCGTGCTTTATGCCATCCGATTTCCTCTCCTCCGTTATCCTCCGTTTTTCCTCCTTTCCACGTGCCGATCTTTCTCTTCCAATCTCTTCTCTCTCGCGAAAAATGTTGACAAGGGGGATCGAGATTCGGGCAAAAATCGATACATTTGATATCTACCATCTCGAAGGAAGAAAGGTGTTTCTCTCTCTCTGGAATACCTTCGTCGTCGATATTCGAAAAGGATATTTCAAAGTGTGCAGAAAAGTGGAAGAGAAGAGACGAACGCGTTGGGCTGATGAATTTTTTCTTTTCAGCGGTTCTTTTTTTAACCGCCAAGGTTGATCGATATTTTCGTCCGATTCCTTAAAGGAAAGAGAACGGTGTACATCGCGCATATTAACCACTTTGCCGGCTGCATTGACGCAATTGCACCGTCCAAGTGTTGTTCACTGTCAAGGACGAGGCGAACTCCTTCCCCGGCTCGCAGACGTTGCATTAAAACATTACGGATCGTATAATGGAAATATTGGGAAATATTTGTGCAGCAGAGAGCACGCGCTGCGGAGCACACGGTCTCTGGATCGAAACGACAGATAGAAGACAAATGGACGACTGGTCCTCGGATCAAAAAATTTACCCTCGAATCAACCCTGATATTCCATTTCTCTATGGACCCCGCCATATAGAGACACTAACCTGTCGTTCGTGGAATTCGTTTGCTCGAGACGTCGGCTCGAGCCTCGAAGCAAATTGTATGCAAATCGACTCGCGATATTTTTAGACTATTATATGCACTCTCGATCAATTGTCCCGTACCTTTGGAATACAGATACGCATTCGGTACTCGTAAGCCTTTTCCGAGAATTCTCTTACGAGCATACTTTCAACGAATATTATTTTTCAACGAACATCTCTCTTTTTCTCTTTTTTTTTTTCTTCGAGGAGGAGAGAAAGAGAGAGAGAGAGAAATAAAACGATGGCGAAAACACTCGGTTCATCCCTCCCTCTCTATCATCGGTCGCCCTCTCCCGTCTTTTTTCCTCGCGGCCGTTTTAAATTTTAAAATAGCACAACACGCAACGTCGTGCGAGCTGGTCTGCGCGATCTAATCGGACAAGTTATACACGAGTAAGTGCTTATGCAGCTACCGCTCATATTATGCAAGCATCATTCGATGTAAGTGCACCTTTTAGTGTCACAATCCAACAGTTAACAGGACACTACAACCACGGCGTCGGAATCGATCGTGTTTCAACCGAGGCACATGTCGGAATAGCTGATTCTAGAATTCTTTCCACTACCCACATAAACCCTTTCCATCATCGGCCCTCGAGGTGGTAAACAAAATTCCAAGCCATTTTTACATCCTCCGTAAACTCGAGGCGGAACGAGTCAACGAGTTTCCGTTGACTAGGCGCGATTTCGATCGAAACGTTTGATAAAACAGCGTGGAACAACGTGGAAAGGAAGAAGAACTATGCGCTTCGAGCTTCTTCTCTTTCCACCATCTTTCTCCGATAGACTAACGATAACGTGTTCTATGAATAAATGACGAATTTCCGTGGAATCATTTGTACATTATCATAATACATTAACCGTCCGTGTGCCACACGTTCGTCTAGAATCATTGCAATCTCTTTCGATCCAGAAATTAAATCTTTCCCGGCCAGTTTTTTTTATTCCATCTTTTCGAACGACCTCCTTCCCTCCTCCTCCTCCGTTTTTCTCAAACACGGTTCCACGACAATTCCTTACAGGAATACAAAATGATCTATCGATATCCTTTTATACTTGTACGTCCAAATAAATAATCGAAGAAAAAAGAAGATGAAGGATAACAAGGAGGAAGAAAAGGGGGGATCTGGTAATTAGAAGATTGGGATTCCGATTACGATTACGATTACGTTATTTCCCCGCCCGGAAATCAGTTACGCGTTCGTGGCACATATAACAGCGTGCATTAACTGTAAAGATGCCCGATGAATATGCCTGCGAGACTGCGGGGAAATTCAACGTCCCCTTCCCCCCCACAGCCTACTGAAACGCGCGGTGAATTAACGTCACACAAGGGAGCCACGAAACGCTTCCCTTCCTCCCCCTTTTCTCTCCCCCTCGGCTCACAATAGGTATCTTGTGGCGCGTTAAAACTACAATGGCCGCGTACACGGCTAATTGAAACATTTGCCTGACGACGATTACTAGACCGGCCGGGTAAACACCACGCGTGAACGTGTCATTTTCTCACGCCAACACCCGATACCCCCGCCACGCAAACTGCATAGTTACGATCCGAGCGACGGCGGATCGTTCGATCGGCCGATCTATACGCAAGAAATATTCTCGACTCTTCTGTGAAAACACGCGTGCACGTGTGCATCTATATATACGCGCGTGTACGCGCGCGAGGGAGATGATTAGAGAAAATATCAAGATAAGGATAACTCGGGATTTATCCGATCCAGATCGTCTAAACAAGTATCAATTACGTATTTCATTCGTGACATTTTCGCGATTGGCTTTCAGCTAAACGAGACAAGTGGACAAGAGGTAGAGTTAATAATACGGTCAATCTCGAAGCGATATGATTCGTGACGATGCGAAGGTTTTTGGATCGTATTAAATTTTCTATAGGCACCTTTCCCTAAATTGCATACCTTTTTAACCTTTTGCGTCGTCGACGTATTACGGGGAAGAGGTATCGATTTAATCTCGTCGAAATGCGTCCGAACACACATCGCGAAATATTTTTGAAACTGGGTTATCGAGCAATGGGACGGGAATAGGGAATGCGGGGGACGAGTTAAACGGAAATCGCGGATTTGTACTGATCGATCGATCGAAGCGGTTATTCGTTAAGGGCCTTCGTTAATCGAATAAAACGCAAATTGAATATCGCAAAGTGGAAGTACTCGGTTAACCCTTGATTAGTTCGCGGCCTATGCTTCTTATAGAACTTCTATTATTAGCTGAAAGATCTCCGTGATACTTGCAAACGTTTCAAGCCGAGCGGAAGACCCTCGATTATACACGTATCCTTTCAAATAGCGAGGCTGCGTAAACTTATCTACCCACACAGTGTACCCAAGGAAATCTTACTTAAATAGCGAGGAATATTCTTTTCTATTCAATCGTCCAGATATGGCATAATCGTAACCATGGAGAAAAATTAAAAAGGGAGCTTCGTAGAAGAAGGATAGTTGAAGCAAGTGTTCAATAGAGATTTTTCTAAATTTCTTCTTTTTTTTTAATTTTTCTTCGTGATTACGATCATAAGCAGTGATTAATAGCAGTTTCGATGTCCACACCGATCGAAATCTAAGAATCTCATTGGCATTCGTCGAATTTACCGACAATACAGCGACGGATTTAATCGAAGCAATTGTTCGCGCGGAAAAGCGATCGAAAAGAAAAACTCACCCAAGGAGCTCTCTGGATCGGATAGGTCGGAGAGAGAGGGCACTTTCCGCATCGAGGTGAACCTGCCGGAGAGGGCAGGCACCAGGCCCTCTTCCTCGGCGTCAGAGGCCAGCTCTTGTTTCATCAACTTCGCCATACCCGTCAACATGCCGCCACCGTCGCTAATGCTGCCGCCTCCCAGATAACTGCCCACGCCTCTAGCATCCCGCTGAAACAGAAGAAAGCGCACACTTTCCTTTTAATCTGGACCATTCGCGGAATCTTTTCGTTTCCTAGGCTTTTTCTTAGTATCGGATTTGAAAATTTGAAAAGAGAAAAGAAGATAATAGGGTCGAATGAAAGGGGACGACGTAAAGTTGTTTTTAAAACATTTTCCAAGTTTTGCGTTTTTAATAATTCAAATTTTCGTAAGTTATAAACAGGTATTCGATACGGCCGGATAGTTATTCTTGGAATTATTTGGAATAATTTTATAATACTATTGTTACGGTGATGGATCAACGAACGATGGATTCTTATCCGATGTTTTCTATTATAAATTTCGTGATCGACGAACCTTACAAATACGTCACGTTCGCATCATGATCGTACTTGTCGTGCCGCGATATTACTCACCGTATAGTATCAATATACTACTAGCTAATCCAACAATCATTTTCCATTTATAAGTTTCGTAATCGGTAAATCCACGTTACTCGCATATATGTGTGAATATATATATATATATATCCATTCACATTTTATCTCAGTACTACGATACTACTGTAGCATACATATGTCGGTCGATTCTTGGTACAGTTATCGAAACGGAGCTCGAGAGGGATCGTAGTATAGTAGCATATCGAGGGACCGAGAGAAAACGTAGACTGGTGAAAGATGGAACGTGGAAGAGAAGAGGACTCGAGCAAGGGGGCGATAAGGATCGTGGCGGATCGGCGACGAGGAAGAATCATGGAAGAAGAAGAGGAAGAAAGAAGGTCAGGATCGTAGGAAGGTAGGATGAAAGAGTGGCGAGGAGAGACGGCGTCTCGGTGGAGGCATGAATGGACGGTGAACCTGCTGGAGTTGACGTGCCGAATGGGGAGAGAAGAGCGGAAAAAGAGCAACGGGAGGGAGGAGAATGGGCAGGGAGCGACAAGAGGTGGAGGGGGCGGATAAAGGAGAGCTCGACGCGGGAGAAAGAAATAAAATCGCTGAATAAGAAACGGGCAAAGAAACGAAATAGCGCTCTATGAGGTGGAGAGAGAGAGAGAGAGAAGGGAGGGAGAGAGGAGAGACACGAGACGGATGGCCGGAGAATGGAGGAAGACGAAGAACGAAAGGGACGAAGATATCGAAAAGGTTGGAGAGGAAGAGAGAAAAAGAAACCGCAACGGTTTGATCGAGACGAAATCAAACTCGGATGGAAGGAAGACGGACGGTATTTATGGACGAGGATGAATTTTATAGAGGGTAGGACAGTTTCGTTACGGTTTCGAATATATCGGTGATATTTTACGAATGAACTAAAAAAGAGACAAAAGAAGAAAAAAGCAAACTCGATAGACGAATTAAGAAACCGACTGTTACGAGGATAGTGGGAGGAGAGGAAAAGAGATGCAACAGAGTCGGCGCGCAGAGCGATAGCTGCGACCGCTTGACCTTCGGCGCGAGGGACTCCAAGTTGAATGAAACGCTGCACAAGAGAGTGACGCAACGGTACGCAATGCAACGACAGCGCTGCGACTCGATGCAACATTCTAGCCTCGCCGTACCTACGCTCTTCCACTCCTTTCTCTCTCTCTCTCTCTCTTCTTTCTGCTCACTCCTTTTACGCTGCTCTCCTCTCCCCTTTCTCCCTTCACCTCTCTCACGATGCACTCGATCCCTGGGTCTCGCCCTGCTCGTTGCACTCTACGAGTCTTTCCCCTCTAATTCTCTCCACTTTCCCCTCCCGTCCCCGATGGACGAGTCGGTCCATCCAACCACCCTTCCTCCGTCACCAGACTCGGCTCGTCGCTCATAGATGCACACGCATAAGTTGGACGGATCACGGTCGATGAATTTCGAACTTATCGTGTCGAGGAAAGAAACAGGGATAGATAAGTTGTATCTTGGCGCCGATTCGGAATTTAGGGATTGAAGAACACGATTGCATACGAAATCCCACTTTCTAGAATAATCGGTATTTCGAATTGCAAGAAGATAAACGCTCCACGGTGATATATATATATATATACATACGTATACGATATTCGCGTTTATCTATAATATTGATAACACGTTCGTGTTCATTGAATATTCAGGTTACTTCTGGCTCTCCCTATACCGCCGACTCTCGCTATCGGTTCAAACATTCTATTTTCTGGAGATACCGGCCGCCTCTCTAGCGCCACGACGGTTGAACTCGATGGAAAATTTATAACGTAAATTACGATAGGGACCGCGAGTTGAGAGTCTAATAGAGCGAGGCCTCGATGAGAAGGAGCGAAGAAAGCGCGAATAAAGAATGGAGATTTCGCGTTAATGGGGGCCCGATTAAATAGCGAGTCGAACAACGGCTCCACTGTCTTCCACGATAATTATTTTCCCCTGCGTATTGGCGGTATACGAATGCAACACGTGTATGCAGATAGGCGGTTTCGACTGGTAATTCTTGTCACGCGTTGCTTGCCGTCTTTCTCCGCCAGTCCATCTATCTGTTTACCTATCTCTTCCTCTTTCATCATCGGCATTCGAACGATACCAAGCCGTGCCGATTCGTTCCACTACGTTAGATCTACGTGACCGTACGTACGTTCAGGCCACTTGCTTCCGAACCAAACTGCCAAGCTCGATCGTGTGGCTAACCATCCAACAAGATATTTCAGTATCGTACCACGGAATATAATATCTCTACTCGATGGATTGATATTTCGCGTCTTTTTTTATTCCCATTCAATTTTATCTTCGCCCGTTGCATAATTAAAGTGGGACGGTCAATTATAAAATCACCCGAGTTTCCACTCCATTTTTCCACGCCAAGTTCACCGGGTCTCGCCCACGCCAATTCACTTATTCGCAATCGATGAGTGTGCATCACGCTCGCGCCTAGATAAATTAATCGTCGTACGAATTACGAATGATGCAATCCGCAATTATTTCTCGGAATCCGTCGCCGTTCTTATCCCCGAGCCAAAACGACGCGGAATACAACTCCCACTCTTTTATCCTTTATAATTAACGCAACGAGTCGAATCACCGTTAATATATTCAAACCTCTCTCTCTTTCTCTCTCTTTTTCTCTATCTATTCCTTTCGAAGAAAAAGTAGGGACGAAGTACTCTCATCTTCATTCGCGATAATGTATCGTTTCGATCTATACAATTTTTACTTCCACGAATTCCTTAAAACTCTCACTGATAATTTTATCGTTTTATTGGACGAATATACGTATATGTACACGTGTGTATATATACTCCGTGTGGTTCGTCGTCATTTTACAACGCGATTCGCACGATTCTTCGAATCAAGTTCGAGTCGATATGGACCGATGCGATCGATGCGGGAAAAGAAATTTGCGAGGAACGGGCACGTTATAACCTTCCATCTTGGTGCACCAAGTCTCTGTACCTTTGGCCGCCACGGCGGTGACCTGGTTCGTATAAGAACTCGGCATTATGCTTCTTCTGAACGAACTCGAACCGTTCTCTGAATGAGTGAGTAACATAGGCCATAGTGGAAGGGGGACAGAGAGGAGTCGAAAGAGAAGCGAGAGACCGGTCGAGAGAAAGAAAGAGACCGTCCTGGCCGGCTGACAGAACGAACAGCGAAAGCCAAGAAAGAGAGAGAAGATCGTTGAAAACGCCCTTGAAAGGAAGAAACGATAGCTATTTTTTTTTACCCCCCCTTCTCTCCTAATTTACTTCTACGTTTTTTTTCTTTTCCGAATTTTGACATTGTTCGCGTAAAACGTTTGGAAATTTACGTTTGGATGTCGAAGTTACTTGAAACTTTGCCATTAACTTGGAAATTGGATATATATTACATTAATAGAACGAATGTCGCAATTCATTTCACGAATTTTCAATTCGATCCCTTCTTTTCTTCTCCTCTTCCCTTCTTCGCACGGAAAAACATTATTTCGAAACATCGTCTCGAGATAGAGGTTTCATCATTGAATATTTTACGATTGTTTTATCGTTTTAAGTAGCCTCCAAGTACGGAACATAAATAATATACAGTGTTTCGAAGTTATTTAATTTTTCGTTACGATTCCATCATCGGAGCGAAATGATCAATGAATAAGTTAACAAGATGATTCAGAAGATTAAAGGAAAAAGAAGAAATTCGGAAGAATTCGTCGCATCGACAAAGGCAAAAATAGACGAAATCAACCGCTTCCTTGGTAATGTCCTTTCAGACATGTAAATCTATTCGAGCCGTGCAACAACTGTACAGAAATAAAAATGCTCGAGAATATTTTTTCACGATCGAATCGTGCCCGAAACCACGTTAAAACTTATCCTAAAATATTGAGCGCTCGTCCCAATAAAACTCCATCCCTCCTTCATTCGATTACACGAAACGAAACTAGTATTTTGAACTTGTTGAGAATTGTGCGCCGCATTAAATTCGTGGCGGGGCTTTATTCGTGAAACATTCGCCGGGTTTTTAACAACCGATATCGACAAGTGGAAACACGTGTCAAATGGAAAATGAACGAGCGAGACGTTCGACCGTTCATGTTTAACACCGTCATTCGAATAATTGACAATGCGATTATAAATTGAAGAAAGAATAACCCGATAAACGGATAAATGTAATAGACAGCCAAGTAATAATTCGAAAGTACGGGAGGGTACGGGAGAATCGGTTAATTTTCTATAAGGTATCTATAGAAACACCTCTCGTGATCGAGACAAAGTTTCGATGGATGGATCGATATTCGAATCACGAAGATAGAATTAGTTAGACACAGTTACGAAATCGAAATGCATTTCACTGGGCAGACAAGCCGTCAATGAACGTAATATCAATGTTTTCTGAGACCGAATGTCGCCTGATTGCACGCGCGTGGGCTACGATAAGATAAGGTCTCGCGAGGAAGCGTTGAACACCACGATTTTTCGATTCAAATAGCTCAATAAGCTATGATCAAACATTCTATTTGTTAACTCTCCAACATAGTAACGTATTATTTCGCGATATCGCGTCAATAATCGGTGAAAACGACATTGTAAAATTCGACATTTAACATTAAAAATACCGCGTATCGAGGCGTGATCGATTTAAAAAATAAAAGAGGATCTGTTATTAAATTTAATTGTACGCCTTTGCGTTCTTTTTTTCTCAG
Organism: Apis cerana; assembly: GCF_029169275.1. Classification (NCBI taxonomy): domain Eukaryota; kingdom Metazoa; phylum Arthropoda; class Insecta; order Hymenoptera; family Apidae; genus Apis; species Apis cerana. The sequence goes on from NC_083861.1 coordinate 8,531,237, forward strand.
TGATAATCTGGGAAACGAATCGATCGAACAAGGGATTACAAGGGTACAGGGTCTCGGTGAAACGCAAAGTATCATCAATGAACCGAGAAAAACGTCGATAGATACGTAACGTCCGCCATTCATCGCCCCGTTGGCTATTTATACGATGCTCCTATTTATCAGCAATGAATGACAGAAGGCACGCGTGATTAAAAACTTTTCCGCTAGATCGACCTCGCGACGTAAATACCGGGCATAGATTTTATTATCCCTCGTTAAAAGCCAAAAGGTTACCCCTCGTATATTTAGAACCTCGTGAACCTCTCTCTTTCTCTCTCTCCCTCTCTCTCTCCCTAGGATCGATCGTAAGAAGATCTCAACTATCGAGATAAATATTTCATCGTGTTTGTCTCTCATTGAATATACGGTGTAAATAAAATTTTATTAAAAATTAGAGAAAACGAGTGGAAAAACTAATTTTCGATGACAACGATGACATTTACGAATAGGGGAAGAAATTGGAAATTTTCCATGAAGAAATTTCAATCTCTTTCTATATGAATTTTTTAATTTCGCGGTGCAAAATAATTTGAAGGAAAAAATCGTGGGAGGATCGTCTCTTTTGCATCGAACGCAAGCGGGGGATCGTTTTTCGACGAGTTCCGCGGAGGACTTCCGGCAGAGAAACGGCCAAGTGGCCAGTTCCTGCACTGACAACAGCTGTCCTGCTTTCCTCTTATTAAATATTCATCGACATATGGCAACGAAGATGAACAAAACACGTTGTGTATTTGTGAAATTTGACGGTGCAGATTACGCAATTTATAAATTCGTTCGTGTTTCACGAGGAAACGTCAATGATTGTGGATTGTCAATGTTAAGCGTACAAACTTGTACAAGGTATCATCGATCGAGATATGTATATTTCATTCACGTTCTTTTTTTTTTTTTTAAATTTACAATCTACAAAGCGAAAAGAATAATCCTCTCGATACAGTTCTCTCTCAGTAAAACCAATGGTTATTTCGATCGATCCATCAAGACCCCGCTATTGTCAGGGGAAAACAGATATAATCAGTATGCGACGGAAAGGTAGGAAAGGAAACGGATGCACCACGCCCAAATCGTTTAATTCTGAATCGACGGTGAGCGAACGAGAACGATTCGAATCGCTAATTGTTCTAGACAGGCTCTTATCATCGATCTAACTCAAATTCATCTAGATTGCTTCCTCCACCGCCGCTCGAATTATACCTCGAAAGATACCACGTAAAGTCAACACGTTCTACGCGTCTTCGATTAAACTTTCAACGCTCCCTCTAAATAAAGAACGTGCCTTTCCGTCTTCGCGCATATCCAAAATAATCTTCCATCGAAATAAGAATCTTTAATAAGAAGCCTACAGTCGTCCTCCTAAGAAAACTATCATTCTCTATTTTGAACGTCAACGAACGAGATTAAGCGATACTTCCAAGAATCGTTCGAAAAATTGAATTTTAACCTTTGACATCGATTCCAGGGTGATGACCCAGACGAGACACCCGTCGAATTGTACAACTGCGTTCGTCTCCTTCGTTGTGAAAAAAGAGTTAATGAAAAGAAGCAAAGAGGCAACAGAGAGAAAGAGAGAAAGACACGAAGAGAGGACGACGAGGCGCGAGAGAGCGTGTGACGTAGGTGAGGCAACGGTGCATGCGACTAGAACGAACGGCGCATGCAGAAGGTCTGGCTACATGATGCGAGAAGGGATGCTATTTCTGGCGACTTAGATTTCTCCTTTCTCCGCCCCCGAGCACCGGCTGCCGTGCACGCGTTTCTTCCCGCCTGTCCCTACATCCCGTTCCTCTTAACTAACTCACCGACTTTCCGTCTCTTCCACGTCCCTTTCGCTTTCGAAGGATTACTACTCTTCCTTTCCGCTGCTACCGACGCTCCTTCCTTCCTTCCTTTTCAGACAACTCGTTTACGATTCCTACGGGATGATCTCTTTCCACGAATAACGCTGCGAAGATGGATATATTTTTTTTTATTAATACATCATTACAACGATTGATCGTCGCTAGAATAATCATCGTGGTACCGTATTTAAAAAGGATTCGTGTTTCCAAATCGATCTAGCGTCCCGAAAAACGTCCCGTATATTATCCACCGTATTAGGTCGTATTAGGGAGAGGCAAGTTGGTTGCTCAAACTCGGAGCAAAAGTGCGTAAGCTGGCGACCAAGTCGACCTAATCCGAACAGATGGAGGCCAGCGGACGCTAAACAAGGTGAAACAAGAAACGAAGAAACGGTGAGAAATATCACCTTCTTGGATCATTGGTGAACCGAGTTTCGAAGAAAGAGGGGAGAGAAGGGTGACTTACTTGATTAAAATGCTTAACGAGACTCGAAATACAACGTAACATTGTTCTAACAATGTTCTTTTTCTTTCTTTTTTTTCTTTTACACGTGAATTCACGCGTTCATTTAATTCCAAACTTGTGTAACCCTGTTATATGAACGATCATTTACATAGTTTTCCGACTCGGAGCTATCAATTAAACATCACGCCTTACGTAAGAGCACGCTATCCAAGATTTCGCTCCGACAGACCTCGAAGGAATATAAAACGAAGGGGGGAAGGAAACTGTATAGTAGGAGGAAGAACAAAGAGGAGCGTACGAGGGAAGGAAGAAAAGGGCGAAGGAGAGGCGAGAACAAAGAGAGACCGAGTGGTCAGGACGCAACCGAGTGAAACGAAGAGAAGAAACAGGACAGAGAGAAGAGCGCGCGAGTATATGGAAGAGGGAAGGAGACCGCGTTAGAAGCGTTAGACGGTAATCACGTGAGGTCAGGGAGGGATGGAAGGGCAAGAGGGGATGAGAAACGAACGCTGGCTCTACGTTCATTCATGAAACGAAGGCGGAGAACAGCTCCGGAACGAATTGTTACTGGCACTCGTACAATCGCAACCTCTGCCAACGCAGTTGCCAACGTCAACTATCACCGCGAAAATAGAGCAGGATTGGCCTATTTCAAACGGCCTCCTCTTCGCTCTCCTGTCTTCTTCCTCAGGGAAGGTCAATAAAAACGATCGCGTTTCATGCACGTTAACGTCCCTAACGAGCCATCAGGGTTAATTAATTATTTGTAAAACGATACGTGATACTGTACAATTTCTTACCGTTCCGTAATGCGTTTAGTAAAATCTTTTTTTTTTTTTTTCGTAAGTGAAATATCGCGAAATGATTCAACTTAATTATTATTATTCTTTTTTTTTAGAATAAAATGAACGTGTTAAGAACGTATTATATTTTTATCCGAATAATTGTTTGGAAACGAGCTATTCATTGCACAATATCAATTGGTAGCATATAGCTTTCGTTAGTTATATTTGAACAATTTACTTCTCTTTCACGAGGCCAGCTACGGTTACAGTTAGACATGTAATTAAATATAACGGGAAGATTTTGAATTCTTATGTTCCATTATCTCTTTTGAACTTTTTTTCTTCTTTTGACGCAAATTCACGATTTTAGCTTAGGAATAAAACGAAAGGAAAACGATCGCGAGGTCGAATTGTCGATGACAATTACACAATAGAAAAGCCTGGCAGCGCGAGCGGCGACATCAAAGAGAAGCCCGAAAATAACGCCACCGTGCAATCACGCGGCTACAGAAACATTTTTCGTCGAGATTAAACATCTTATATTTCGAAATTGCGCGTAAATTTCAGAATTAGATCGGTGTAATTGTCACCTGTGGATCGTGTGCGATTAAATTTAGCGACGATAGTTCTTCCTTCCGTCTTTGCCTCGCTTGAATGAACGATCAGAGAGTATCACTGACCTTGATGGATCTGTGATCGATCGGATAACCTTTCCTGGTACCAGGACTCTCCTCGTAGAAATCCTGTTCCTCCTCCCCGTAGTCGTACAGGGATTCCATATCCATTTTGCCTGCAAAAAAAAAATATTATTTCAGCAAAAAAAGAAAGAACATTGCAGTAAAAAATATGCTGATAAATTTACATATAATAAAGATAAATATCTACTAAAAGAGAAAAAAAATATTAATCTATATCTATTAAAATTTTTTCTTCATTTGGCAACTATCATTTATTCTTTTTTATTAATTTATGTAGCATACAAGCTCGCCCCTTAATAAATTTGTTCGTTTCTTCGCACAGAAAGGATGGCGTGCAAAGGACGTTTTGTTCGAATCACCGTGAGTAAATTCGATATTTAGGCAGTGACTGCACGTGGAAAGCATAAGTCGCGTTTTGAACGCTTAATAGCGATCGCAACTCGCCTTAAAAACAGACGTTCCCTGCGCAACGAACGCTCGCACGCGCCTCTTGAACGCGGCTTGGAGATGCTAAATCATCGTTCCTTTTTATTTGCAACCTGTACAGTAAATTCGCCTGTACATGACGTACTTACTCTTCCAACCAATTCTTCCTTTTTCCATTCGCCTCCGTTGCTCTAAAATGCAAGAAATATCGTGCCTGTTGCTCGTATCTAAACGGATGTCACGCATAATTCTACAGCTTTTTTCCTTACAGAATTATCTCAATTATTTTCCATAATTTTCTCTGTTTATCCAAAGAATTCTGATAAAAAAAGAATAGAAAATGGAATGTAAATAAAAAGAAAAAAATAACAAAGATAGACTAATTTAGCAAAATATAAATGAGAAGTGCAATTTTTTAAAAAATCTTCACGCGCGTAAGGGGATGCGAGAATCTACAGACACTAACGTATATACGTAGGAGGTTTTCGAACCCTGGTTTCTACAAAGATCAAGTTACTCCGGCTGGAAGCCCAAACGACAGATGGTAGGTGGAAAAGTGCTCGAGAACCGCCATCGACTCTCACGGCTCTTTGTGTACGAAATATTCCTACTATACGTTATAAAGTGCCTCAAAATTCGGCTTTTTTTAACCCTCTGCAAGGTGCCAATAACTTTTTAATAAGGGAGAATTTTACATTTTTTTCATCAAAGGTATAGAAAGATTTCTCAAGAAAGAAAATATACCAATTAAAAATGATTCTATCGTGAGAATTCGAATTTTGTATGATGATAATATTTATGATAATATCGTCTGATATAATTTCAAGGATTTCTCCGAAAACGATCAACAAAATTCTCTCTTCCTTTTGTTTTCGACTATGATATCAACAATACTTACAATTCTTATTCAATGATCCAATTGATAGCAAGTAATTTTTATCTCATAGATGCCTATCGATCTGAAGCGACATAAAATATAATTTGTTGGCTCGTTTATCTGAAAGACTAACTTTTGAAAGAAAAATCATATTAGCCAATGAATTATTAAATTTCAAACAGAATTCAATGAATCGTTATGGAAGATTAAGCTTGTTGCATCCTCGTAAAAACTGCTGGTATATTATGAGAGATTGACTAATTTAGAAATAATCATCTGAAAATAAAAAAACTATCATTAGCACCGATAAGCCGATTATGGAAAATCATTTTATTGCATGACAATAAAAACCAAGAATTGAAAGAATAATCAACATTGATGAATGAACAATTGTTTGCAATTTTTTATTATTGCAATGTTAACAAAGAATAACGTAATATACAATATATATGTGTAAATTACGTTACAATTATCTCTAATTATCTCTCAATCTTATAATAAGAGATAAGATTTTTTTTTATAATGATGTTATTAAGATCAAGTGAAGAAGAAAAAAAACAATAAACTAATAAAAATAATCAGAAACAATTCTACTAAAATATATTTATACCAAAATATATTAAAATTAATTTTTTATATTCACAATTCAATTTATTCAATAGATTGAAGGATTGAAACAAAATAGAATCCTAATAAATACCTTAGAATACCCTAATTATGAAGATTCTGAATATTTTTCATTTCTTGTTCCCTATTATATGTACCTGACCATCATCAGTGAACCTTAGAAAAGGATCGTGATCGGTTTCGGCTTTTAAAGTGTCCAACCGACTTCCGTGCAAACATAGGGATGTTTCCATTCGGATATGTCTACCTGCGTTTTCAAAAGATCATTCGATACTGAGAAGTAAAGTCCTAACATCAGTGATTTATTTCATTCCACAAACTGATCGAAATGATATTAAACATTATATGAGTTTCACTTTGAAATATATTCGAATTTTCTAACCATTAATTGAAACAAAGAAGAACGAAAAAAATTCTTAAATGCTAATACATTCGAAGTTATTAAATTATAACTTTCTCAAAAATTTTTACATTTTTTTGTTTACGAAATAAAAGTAAGAAAGATCGGAAAAGAGGAAAAGAAGATAGTATTATCTCTATCAACATTTTCAAATTTGAAACAATTTTTCATTTGAGAAAAATTACCTTTCTATTTACAATTTTGTTATATATTTTTAAAAAATAAAATTGATCTTTATAATCATTTAGATGATGATAAAATGATTTAAAAAATGAGCATAAAATTCTTACGTGCATTTAAGAATAAAAAATCCGGTTGAAAAACTATTATGATTTTATAAGACACCGTATATAAACTGTCCTTCGAGAAGCTGAAGTGTCTATTGTTTCAACTCTGGCGAGAGAGCAATATAATATCTTTCGAGGAGCTGCCGTTGGGTTTCCAGATGCGGGCAGACGTTCCTCCAGGTCACGGCATGTATAGACCCGTATGTCAGCTTCAGCATCCACGATGGATCCATATGGGGAAAAAAATCTCATTATGCGCTTGACTTTCAATCTAATTAAAACTTTTTAATGTCTTTTTTCATCCACAATTTCAGAAATTGTTTCACAAAATTAACTCACGTCACAAACCACTGATGCACTACGAGTTTGAACGTGAAAAGAACTGTTTCATTCGATAATCGAAAGTACGAAACTATCGAATGATTGTATCTCGAATTTAGAATATAATAAATATCATGCAATTGACTAAAAGTATACTTCACGATTATAGACTCGATATTATTTAAAAAAAGGAACAAAAATTTATTTCAAAGAGAAAATTCTTTTTTCTACTTTTTCTTATAGAAAATATATTTGGCGAAACAGGAATCATCTTGACTTTGAATGTAAAAAGAATTGCTTCATTCGATAATCGAAAGTACAAAACTATCGAATGATCATATCTCGAATTCAGAATGTAATAAATATCATGCAATTGACTAGAAGTATACTTCACGATTATAGATTCGATTATTTAAAAAAAGTAACAAAAATTTATTTCAAAGAGAAAATTCTTCTACCTTTTCTTGCAGAAAACATATTTGACGAAACAGGAATCATCTTGACTTTGAACGAAAAAAGAACTGCTTCATTCGATGATCGAAAATACGAAACTATCGAGTGATTGTATCTCGAATTCAGAATGTAGTGAATATCAAGCAATTGACTAAAAGTATACTTCACGATTATAGATTCGATTATTTAAAAAAACAAAAATTAACAAAAATTTATTTCAAAGAGGAAATTCTTTTTTTTTCTACCTTTTCTTGCAGAAAACATATTTGGCGAAACAGGAATCATCTTGTCTCTAAACCGATCAACGGTTTTCTTTGCCTCTCTTTTTCACGCGCATGCTTTCTTTCTTTTCGTCTCTTTCTCTCCTTCTTTCTTTCTATTCCTCACGCAATGTCAGAACATTCGCAGAGCTTTGTCATCGTGGTGTCTTCTTGCCTTTGATATTTGTCGCGTCTTTGGTAGAGAGACGAAACAGTCGAGAGACAAACGAGGGAAGAAACATGGTAGGTCGCGGCGTTGCCATGCTGTACTCCCCGAGATCCGAGAAAGTGTACAAAAACCATTCGACCCACCAACACCGAGGGCATCGCGTTCCTTTTTTAAATTGCCAGGCTAGCCATCCCCTCGTATGCGTTTAACTTACACTGTGCCACACATTATTTCTCTCTTTTTCACTCTTTCTATCTTTCTGTCTCTTCTCTCCCGCTCTTTTCTTTCGCTTTTGTATGTATACCAAATACTGTTCGACAGAAATATTACCTACACGCATTACCAGCAAAATATATTACACAGCCATCGTATGAAAAATTAATTCAGACTCGACAGAAATGGTTTGTCAGAGTTTAAAATATTATGATAAATATTTAATGAATTTGAAAATAACAAAATTATCAAATTGAATTTAATATTTTTACAATTAAATATAAGTTAATATAAATTTATTTAATTCGATAAGTTGGCAATGATGATTGATTAGACAGTTTTATAAGTGACTAATTTCAAGACATGAAACTAATTAAGTTTTATATATGTGTATATAAAATATACATACGTATATGTATAATTTATATTGTTTTATATATGATAAGATATATGATTTTATATATAATAGTGTAAAAAATTATAATTATCCAAATATAAATTAATAAAATATATTTAATATTCTAACATAGTTATAAATTTTGTAACAATATATATAATTCTTAGATATATATTTCTGCGTTTTCAAAATAAATTTATTTATCAATTTTTAATTATACATAAAATTTGATTTGATTGAATATTTATTTGAAGAAAAAGATAATTAAAAAAAATTCTATAAATGGAAAGTACTTACTATTGGTCGAAATGATAAAAATAAAATTGAACGTGACGCAAGATATGATATGATTATCAAGTATAAGATATTTATGATTTGATATGAATCAATGCGAGAGAAATAATCTTCAAAATGTTTTTATAAATATCAAATTTCATTGCAAAAAAACGTTTGAAACATCAATTATATTTAAGACAATATCACTTCTATCATATAACCAATCTTTCTTCGAATAAATATATTCAAACGAAATAAAAATATGAATAATAAATGATAGAGTAAGAAATTGAATCTTCTAAATTATATGATATGCGCAAAATAATATTCTATGTACATACATAATTGAAGAATTATGATATAAATTTCTATTGTATTACTCAGAGGTCACATCAAATATAAAGAAAAACGTGAAAAAAGAGAGAGAATCAACAAATTCTTGGACAAAACTATGATTCACTTGTCTCGAATTCAACTAAACCCAATGTAAATAAACAAGTAAAATTTAATTTTGATTTGTCGTATCCTTGTACGACATATCGTAGATTAAAATATTCGTTTTCTGATTATCTGTGGGATGTAAAATAACCAAGAAAACATTCCGTCAAAACAAATATAGGTCTATCTGAACGTAGGCGTATACTTTTTTCACGATATATTTTATATTTTTCTTTATATATTCGCTATATTTTATCTTTTCATAATAGATTAAAATTTCTTCAAATTGTTTTGCAACATCATTTTTTATTGACAAGATTCAAGTCTAAGCTAATCCGTTCGAAAGTTTCGAAGAATCGCGTTCGCGCGCTCATATCATGCAGAAAGCGCGCAGAAACTTGTTTTAACGTATTTACTTACCTTTTTTCCAATGTAAAATCCAATGAAGAACGTAACTGTATCAATTTTTTAAATATTATACACGAAAAACACCCAAAGAGAACTGAACACAAAACAAGAATCACGTGTACGACTATGAGGCGCACGCACATCGGCAGCACTAACGCGGTATACCCGTACACAATACAGATTACAAATGTATTATGGCTACGACTCAGACGTTCATGAATGAAACTAAGAGCGGGCTCCACCTCCCCTCCCGCGATTTAGTGTCTCTGACCAATCGGTGGTGGGCGTATGCATCCTCTTCTGTGATTCGTTGTTATGCTCTGCTTTTTCCGTTGGAACAATGCTACAGTCCGGGATATATGAATAAATAGATGGTTTACAAATATTCAAATTCTTAACTATTATATATATATTAATATACGTAATAAAAAATGATGAAAAATTTGAATTTAAGTTATATAAATGAGAAAGATTGAAGAAAGATTGCTGAATTTTAGTAATACTATTATAATAAAAAGTATATAAAATATAATAACTAAAAAAAATATATAAAGGAATATTTTGATATTTATAATAAATATATTTAAAAAGAATAAAAATTCTTTAATTTAAAGTATATTTAAATTTTGATTAATTATATAATTTATATTAAAACAATATTTTTCTTAGTATAACTTATAAAAAAGATTGCACTCTATAGATTCGTATATATTCTAAGGTAACGAATATTGAGTGCTTGTCAAATATTATCTAAATAAAGAAGTAAGGATATATTATTTTAAATTATATAATTTTTAATAAACTTTTATTCATATTTCATTTTTGATTTAATATTATGTTTTATTTATTATGTTTTATTATTTTTTTTTTTATTATGTCTTATGTAATGAACATAACCTATTACATAAGATCTTATAGAACTTGATTTTATCATTTGATACATCTTTAATTCATTGATTGTTATTTCATTTTTATTAAATAAATCATTTTTATATTTGAAGGAAAAATGCTTTTTCAACAGTTAACTGTAAGTGCACCAAAAATCATTAAACGTAATATTGGCATTCTTGCACCAGTTTTTCAAGAAGCAAAAGATCCCATACAAAAACTTTTCTTAGATAAAATTCGTGAATACAAAGCAAAAAGCAGGTAAATAAGAAGTAAACAAAATAATTTTAATTTAATTTAAGTAAATAATGTTAGTATAATAATTTTAATATTAATTTATAAATTTAGTGGTGGAAAATTAGTTGATGTTACTCCTGAAATTGAAAAAGAAAGACAGGCAGAACTTGACAGAGTTAAAAAACAATTTAATATAAAGGGTGATCCAACAGAGTTTCCAAAATTTAAATTTCAAGGTATGCTTATTTTTCAAACAACTAATTGTAATATTTAAAATATATGTTATTGAAAAGTTATTATATATACATATATATATATGTGTATAAGAAATAAAACATAAAGAATTTTTAATTTCAGAGCCAGTAGTGGAAAAATGAATACATATTTAAAACTAAAATATTTATATTAAAATTATAATACATGATGTCAAGTAAATAGTTATAAAAATACATGTATATATAAAATTATAAATACAAGTATATTAAACTTTATTTCCTTAATATTAATGATATAAATATTAATACAGTAAAATATAAAAATATAGTTTTCATTTTTAATTTGTTATTTATAATATCTATACATTGATAAAGTTATTTTCATTCTATGAGTTTTGTATTTTGAATTATTTCCATTAAAATTTCCATATCACATTTTCTGGCCACAGATTTGCATATTTTCATAAATTTCACTATTTCATCTTTAGGTATTAAAGTTTTAAAATTACCAGAACAAGAACATAATTCATTCATATTTTCCCTTTTAATTTCTTTACATTTACAACATTGTAAATCTTGTAATATATAACCCATACTCTTACGATTTAATAAATCTATCAAAAGGAATTCTATTTCTTCATTATCATAACTTGTTTTACAAAGAGGACATTTCCATATATATCTATGTAATAAATAGTAATATTATTTAAATTATTTAAATTTATAAATTATAATCATAAAAAATTAAATTTATAAATATTAAATATTAAAATATATAATATTTTATATTACCTGTTCTGTTCCATAATACAAAAATTATCTTTACAAAGATCAATATCCCTTGTATGATTACATGCCTTACAAATAATTTCAGGTAAAATCAAAGAAATACATGGATCTTTCCATTCAACTTCGTCACTAAAGCTACCAATTCTAATCAATCTTAACAAATTTGTTTGTAAATGATATACTTCATTTTCCACTTCTTTATCCAAAGATAAAACCTGTTAAGTTAAATTTTCAATTATTTATTTTTTAAAATAATACTTATTATGTATCTAATATATTTTTGTATTTAAATACCTTACAAACTGATTTAACTAGTTCTAATGCAGGATTAATTCTTTTGCTATCTTTACCATCTAAATCTAAGTTTGGATATTCTTGAATTGTTAATGTTATTTCTGGAAGTTTTTTATATATTTTCTGCACAATTCTATAATATAATTAAATAAAATATATATTAACAAATAAATAAATATCAAATTCAAATGAAATAAAGGAAATATATTTACTGAAATAATTTCTGAGACATATCTCCTGATATAAGTTTTTTAGCAAAATTTGCAGTATTTTCAAGCGATCCTAATCCTAATTGTGCTGCTAAACTTTGACTGTTTGATTTTCTTCTAGGTTTTATAGTAGCATTCAATTCATTTTCAGATATAAATTGATAAATCGCATTAATATATCCCGCTATTATAGCGCTAAAACTTGATTGACATGCAGCTTCTTTAGGAAGACATTCCATTAAATTCCAGTTCATTACTATTTCAGGCTTAATATAAATAAAAATTTAATAAAAATATATGTAATACAGAGAAAAAAAAAAGAAAAAAAATTTTATAAGGACTTACAGTATCTTCATCTTCATCTTCATTCTCAGAATTTTCATCATTCATATTTTTATTTACAATATTTTCCTGCATATTTTGTGTTAATTTTCCTTTTATGCCGGCATAATTATGCTGTTAATTTATTTTGTGTAATTGAATAATTAAATATAATATTATTACAATGTAAAAATTGAAATTTTACTTACAACATCAAGCCATTTTAAATACTCCCAACATTGTTCAAAAGTTATTTCAATACTGTGAAAAATTTCTTTATTACGTATTGTTTGAACAACAAATTCTATATAGCCTAACGCATCATTTACTGCTCTTTTTTTAGTACATACAATGATTTTATTAAAATTTGCAAAAACAATTATGGATCCTAAAGTTTTAAATTCTGCTAATAATTGTATAAATAATTTTTTCATATAAGTATGCAATGTTCTTCTTAAAGCAGGATCGTAAAGTAAAGCGTTAGGTGAACGCAACCATCTAAAAAATATAAATTTATATTAAGTTAAATATATATAAAACATGCAAATATTCATTTTTACCTGTAAAAATGTATAATTTGATAATCTGCAAATACATTTTTATAAACTGATACATCTAGCAACCATGCATTCACCATACTTCGCAATGATCTAAAAGCGGGACTACAAAGAACTATTTCATCGTAACTGGGAATCGTATTCGTCATAGAATCGCCCATTGCCATATCCTATAAAAATTAAATTTACGTGTACATATGAATATATTCCATCTTTTAATATGCATTTTCAAAAAATTACATACTTGAACAGATGTTTGTTGCTGATTATGGAATGCAACAAAATTAGAAGTTCCATCAATATCATGAATATGATGATATTGTAATAATGTATTTACTGCTAAATTTTCTATTTCTAATTCAATGCATACACTAGAATATGTCCCAAAATTATTTGTAGCGCATTGTGAACTTTCCTCAAAATCCGTTAATAATCTGTAATTAATTTATTTAAAATAATAATAATAATTCAAATTTTATATTAAAATATAAATATAAAAACCTGTTATCATCATGTTCACTGCCACCTAAGTCTGGTTTTTCCGTTGGAGAACACCATAACACAAAATTATTCTTTTGTAAATGTCTAGCAAAAAATAAATCTGCACCAAAAATAACAGGATCTGCTGGGATATTTCCAATTGGCGCATGAAAAAATCTACATTGTTCCGACATTAATTCAAGAATTTGTTGACTTTTAAAATAATGACGTATCATTATTTTTGCACCAACTTTCTGCCATTCCAGTGTATTATATAAATTTTCAATATCTTGTACATGGGTACTAATTAAAGGAAAATCATTAAGTAGTGGCATTTGTGCTATCAATGCAGTTTTATCTAAAATAAATAAAAATAAAATCAATCTAAAAAATATTAAAAAATTAATAAAATAAACATCTCAGATATTTCTTTCTCGTGTTTTAGTGAACTTTACTAATTTGTAAAATTTTTCAAAAATTCAGAAATATAAATGAATAATTAAAAAGAAAATAAAAAAAATTTAAAGAGAGATGATTTTTGAGAACATTTCTAAATTCTATTTAATAGAAATTTACCCAAAGCAGTTTGAGTAATAAATATTGGTATACTATATCCTTCGTTTTTATATGCAGTTATAGCTGCCTGTATAATGCGGCAAACTTGTTGAAAATTTGTTTCAAATTTCAAAGTGAATTGCATTGATTCTGGTAAAAATTTTACTTTATCTGCTCCATTCATAGATATACTATAAAAAAAAATTATCTTTTAATCATTTTTATAGTATATAATAATAATATCGGATTTTATAAATCTTACACAATATCCCGTTCTTGAGTATACAATGTATTCATATTAGGCATTTGATTTGATGAAACAGAATCCAAAATAAATATATGAGCTCTTTTACTTGCATTCAAAAAAAGTCCCCACAAAGCTCTTTGATGATTTGAACTCCAATGATGATATAAGAAAACATAATTGATTTCATGAAGCTAAAAGGAAATATTTTTTTTTATTATTTATTATTAAATTATAAAAAATATACGATAATTTTTACTAAAAAAATTAATTACATTTTGAAGATAAGGTTGCACAGCAATACTCTTGAATTCTAATTGATCTAAAGAAAATGTATCTGCACCATCTGCCATTGTTCGTGCTGCTTTAGGATCAACTGTACAAATGCATCCCAATTGAAGAATAGCTCTGAATTCTAATGACATTTGAGTTTCATAAATTCCTTCAATTTCTGGTTTACTCAAATCCTCTAAAAGTTCTCTATAAATAAATAAATTAATTAATTAAATAAGTTAAATGACTGAAATATTATTGAAAATTATTGAGAATTTAAAGAAAAAACTTACTGACTATGTTTTTGATATTGTAGTTCTGATACAGAATATTGATATAAATTATATACCGGACGAGATCGTGGAAGAATCTTCATGCTCTTCTTCCAAGATACTTTTTTACCTGGTTCTGGATCAGGTTTTGGTTTGCGAGTATTTACATAAAATATACGAGGTACCACAAGACGCAATTGATGAAAATCTCTTTCAATTAATATCCATAATCGATATAAACCAGGTTCATTTGTTTGTGATATCTAAATAATTTATTAATTATTTGAATTAATCAATATCTAACAAATTCTAAATATAATTATAAAAAAAAATATTCTACTTGTATAATTTGCCATGGCGTCATAAACAATTTTTTTTGAGCTCGTCTCAAAAAACCACCTAACGTGGATGTATTAATATTTCGCGTTACACCCCAACTAATTCGATCCCCATTATCGTTAGAACATTTACTTTTTTTACTCTTTTGATATTCAGCTCTTTGCTTAGCTTGATAAGCCCATTTTTGTTTATGAAACTTTAGCCATTCTAGTCTTTCTTCTTTTGTTGTTCCCATTGATGGTGGTGAACCTAGAACATCTTTCCAATTTTTATTTGCATTTTCTAATTCATTTTCCTCTGAATTTTGCCGTTTTCTTTTATTGGCTATTGCTATTGGTTGTTTAAATATTGGAGTTTTTCCAGCTATATCTTCTACATCACATATATCAGATGATTCTGAATTATCATTATCTTTTTCTTTATGTATTACGCTAAATACATCTGTAATCTTTCTTTGTTTATGAGTTGCACTTTTTTCCATTACTCTTTTGTGTAACCAATCCGGATGTTTTACTCTAGGAACTGGATTAGACAGCTAAAAAAATAATTATTCTTTTATTGCTATAGATATTAACAAATTTTTATACATATATATAAATATAAATACTCCTTGCATTGCTGCTGGAATTGTAATAATTTTTTGAATAGCACTTCCAAGTCTTTCAATATAATAACTCCAATCTAAAATATTCCTTATATCATCATTTTGTAGACTAGGATCTTTTAACCATTTACGTAAATAATATTTTCTTATTGCTGGTTCTGATTGAAATATAGCTAATGGTATTGCTCTAATGTAATAAAATATATAATTTTAATACCATATGTATAATTATATAATAAAAATAAAATTTAATTTTTACCGTTCTGTAACAGGCGCGCCTTGAGGTTTGTTAGCAATTATATATTTGCATGCTAATCCAGCATCTTTAACCATTTGATCACCTAAAAATTCAGCTAATCTTTTAGCAGTGGAAATAGATGTAGATTTTTGACCTCCATAATCTTCCAATTTACGTGACATCGATTTATTTTCGGATATAAGTTCAAACAATTCTGAATCTGGCATATCAGCACACTAAAAATTTATTTATTTATTTATTAATATATTAATTAATATGTCAAATTTATAATATTATATATTTACTTTGCTATAAAGAATATCGAGCCAATAATCCGCATCTTTGGCTACTGATGCATAACATTCTTCTAATGTGTTACCTTTTAAAAAAGATTCAAATACAGAAGTTTGAAAAACTTTTATCAATTGAAGTTCACCTCTTCGTTTGACTTCAAAACCTTTTAATTCAGCTAAAGAACCATCAAAATTAAATACTGCATATCGCTTTTTTAATTTTTTTCCTTCTTCTTTTGCAGCAGGCAATACCATGGCTAAATAAGGACCATCTACTTCAAAAAATATAGAATTTTCATGTCTAACTTTATATGTGAAATTTTCAGGATCGACAAGTTCATGATATACATCATTGGTAAACTGATCCTATAAATGAAATGAAAATAAAGAAAAAAATTTTAATTAGTAAAAATTTTAATTTTTATTAATAATTAATTAATACAAATTCTAGTAAATAAAAAAATTTTTATTGCATTTAATTTACCTTCACCATAAAATTAAGAACAGCATTTGGATATGATATTGCAAGTTTCTTTTTTTTTGGGTGTGTTGTATGAATAACTACATTATCAGGAAAAGATGCTGGTAAGACACACCAAATTCCATCAGTATCTAATTCTAAAGGACGACCAACTTGTTCTATAATTTCTCTAGCTCTCATAATAATATGTGCTCCAGTATAACATACTATTCCACCCATTTCCATACTAAACCATCGAGATCTAACATATTAAACACTATATTAATAATTTTTAATTAATTTTAAATATAAAAAAAAAAAATTAAAATCATACCCTTTCCTCATGACATATCCATAGAAAGAATTTAAGATACATTTATGAGCAAGTTGCAACGAATCATAAAGTACTTCTCGATTTTTAGCAGATTTAATATCAGCCGCATCTCCTTTTGCTAAAGCCACTGCTACTTCCTGTTTTGCTACTTTAGTAAGTGTCTTATATTCATATCTTCTATCTCTAAATGCTCTTACAGTATCGACATAAAATGAATTCTCTTTTTGACAAACTGTTTGTGTTTTTTCTTCCATATTGGTAATTTTAACTTTCTTGTAAGCTTTCTTACAATATTCCGTAAGTCGTTTTTTTTCATAAGATGCTTGTTCTTCTTTAGATAATTCATGATATGCTCTGCGAGGACCATCCGGGAATTGTGGTGGAAATTTTTCATTTTCAAGTTGTTGTTGCATTCGTTGATATTCGCTTAAACTTGCGGCAACTGAAATCAAATAAAAAAGATTCGTATGTAATTTTAATAAATTTTATTTTTGTGTTTTATTATCTTACAATATTCTCCTCTCCACATCCACTTCATATTTCTTTGACAAAGTGCTCCTGGCTTGTTGTAATCACATGCAGCACAAACTGTTTCATCAACCATTGCAGATGGTTGAAGACGATTAGTTAAAATAATATTTGGATACATAGCACCCACATCTAAATGATAAATTACAGGATTTTCCAATCTTAATGGTTGATTTCTCAAACCTTTCAATTTCACTGTAATTTCTTCAACTACTTCTTCAAAATTTGTAACCATTTCCATAGGTATTTTTTCTTCTTCTTGTATTGCATGTTTCAAAGCATGTCCAACACCATTTATTAACTCATCTACTGCACTTGGTACTATTTTAAAACGGCATGGAATATCAGCTCTAAAAACACCGGATTCTAAAGCTTCAACATGCCCACCTACATATGTCTCTTGATCCAATAAGTGACCATCTTTTGTTAATTTGTTCAATTCTTGTTCTTGTTTATTGGGAAATATAATATTAGCTTGAAAAGCTTGTACCATTAAAAGAGATTCACATAATGTACCAGATCCTTTTCTAAGTACCTGAACACAGAGAAATATAAATTATTTTATTTTGTATTAATTAATCTATACTGATTTCTTTGTAACTTACTTCATCTGGTTCCATAGGAATAATAGTACATAAAGCAAATATAAAAGGATGAATATATTTTTGATAAAGATAATATGTAGCAACTGCATCAGAAACTGAATAATTTGCAAGAGTTTCTGGCTCTTCAGATGCTAATCTACACATATCTTCAGGATCTAATTCTACTGGATCATATCTAAGTTTTGCTTTTGCTACTGCTTTTAAATTTTGAGAGCCTACAGGAAGATAAGAATCGCGTCTTACCCAACTATAATAAAAAAAATGATATTAAGAATAATTATATAATAATTTTTATTCAATAATTTTTTTTTGTTTTTTATGCATTTAATTTTATAAATTATAATACCATAAACAATCCATATGCATAGCAGGTCTACTGCTATAAACTCCATCTCGATTTTTTGAAAAACCAATTTTATTTTTCATATCTATGTTATGAAAAGCTGCTCTAGTTTCTACAAATGGCCAATCGAAAAAATCACCATTATACGTTACAAATATATGTGGTCGAATATCATTTATATGATCAAAAAATTTTTTTATTGTAGCTTTCTCATTAGGTTCATTGAAAACTGTAAAAAATCCCTCAAATTCTGGTTTTGGTGTATATTCAAAATCTTCGATATCACATGAAATTATTTCTCTATTTGTTATTAAATATCCCTATAAATATGAATAAAATATATTTCAAATATCAAGTATTAAATTAAATTTTTTAGGCATAAAAAAATACTTGTCCATCAATCATATATGATATCATCATAATTTGATCAGTATCTGCATCTGGAAATTTCAAAGGAAGTTTTGTAGTTTCAATATCATATGCCAATACAATTGGATCAGGTGGTACAATAATATCATCTTTTTTTGTAATAAGTGGTACATCATTTCCTCTTGTTTTAATAGTATACCAACTACCACAACAAATTTTCATATCTATAGAAACACGTATATGATGTGGTACATCATATTCTCTACACAAATACATTCATATTATTAATACATACAAATATTATATGATATATTAAATATTTACCTGATATCAAGAATATTATCTGTAAAATCAATAGTTTGCATTTTATGATTTCCTCTATCTTGATCTGAATTTAATACAGTTGCTAACATATTTGTATAATATGTATTATTTTTTTCACGTTCCTTGTTTAATTTAACAGCTTTCATAATATCACGTCTTATTTTGTTTAAATCTACAGTATTTAAAAAAGAAAGTTTTAAATATTTCTGCTTTAAACCAATTAAATGATTTGGCTAAAAGAAAAACATACATAATTATTATTTTTAAAATATTTTAAATTTTTTATCTTTTTTAAATTCTATCATACCAGATCAAGATCTTCTTTATAAATAGTTTCTATTTTTTGTATAAGTTCAGTATATTTTTTATTTAAACCAGTAGAAACTTCTTCATATGTATCCTTTTTACATAAAATATAAAAATATGGATTATAAGGATAAGAAATTTTAAATCTGGTACAATCTTCTTCTAAAAAGTAATAATCAACACCGCTCATTAATCTTTTATCATCTTCTATAATTTCTGTCTAAAAAATTATAAAAAGAGTAAGATTATTCAAAAAATAATATTACAAAGCTTAACAATTAATAATATTTGTTACTATTTTTTATACTTACTGCATGCATATTAATAAGATATCCTATTCTTTCTTTTATATCATTTACTCTGTGAAATCCATATAAACCATCTACTCTTATATTTTCATTAACTTCATTTAACCTGCTTCCTGAACCATCACTAAAGAAATAAAAAATTAAAAGTAAAAATAAAAAATTTAGAAAATATAGGAATTTATAATTAAATTTATAATTAAATTTTAAATTAAATTCAAATACCCTGATGCATTTCCTTCTTGATTTTGGTCATTTTTTGTATCTGTTCTAAAGGATCGAAATTTTCCTGTATTTTGTAAAGTTGTCATTTTATAAAATAATTAGTTTTATAAACTGAAATTAATACTATTTTTTTAATTAATTAAAAACAACATGATTATACTTTATACAAAGAAAACATATCACTTGATAAGACAATATTATACTTCAAGTTTGTACTATAGGTTGTAATTTGCCCGCCAATAAATCTTATACATAGATCTAATAAATATAATTATATAAATATAATTATAATAGAATATACTGTAAATAATTATAAAATAAAAATTAAATAAAAGTATAAAATTTAAATTGTATAAAAATAAAAATTATTTGATCTTTATATAAAATTCTATTTCTATATCCTTTCATATTAAAAAAAAATTATGTGTTTAAATAATACAAATTGTATAATTTTAATTTATAAAAAATATTTCAAAATTCGATCCTTTCATTTTTATTATTTCTTTTTTATTCTACAAATTTATAATAAATTTCAAAATATTATAAAATCTAATTTTTTAATATTTAAATTTGTCCAATAATATAATATATTTATTTGGCATCATAAGAAATTTACTAGAAGTATGATCTATAAGCGCAAGGAAAAATCCCAAGCTTATCGATTTGGAAAAAGGAACGAAATTGTAGGTGGCTCCACGACAGTAATGCGGTTCGACAACAATTGTTGTAGTTCATTAAATAAATTTGTTCTACGATTTTAGTGAAGATAAAAAATTGAAATACATGAGAAAATTAGATACACAAGAGGCCTGGGGTGCCGAAAGGTTAGAAGCGCAATTAGAAGCCGCTCGAGATGGCCTCCGAGGACTTGATCGAAGCATTCGAAAAATCTTGGGCCGGGATCTCCCTGATGGAGAAAACGGTCCGCTACAACCTCCACCAAGGTTAAATTATAAATTTACTTTTACACAACTTTAAATCGTTGTAGAAAAATGTTATATTATAAAACATATATCTTGTTTGATAGTTTATTGAACTTCGAATGAAACACTGTTGTCCAAAAACATAACCTATGTTGTATTTGGAGTTTCTACCATTTTATTAAATTATACATACATGATCTCACTTTGAAAGTGTAAACATTTTTTATTTATAAAAATACATAATACGTAAACTTAATAACAATAAAAATTTTTAAATTTCTTTAATTTATTTATATAACCTTATTAAAAAAGAAAGAAAGATTGTGTACATTTGTTGATATATTCTTGTGCATTTATATATGTAATAGATTATCACAAAAAAGACCATTACAAGAAGAAAGAAGACGTGTCATATCAGATTTTGTTAACAATGAATTACCTGGTGGAAAAAGAAGATGGCAAGGTTCAAATGGAGAACCAAAAACAGTTTTCAGTCGATTAAGTGCACGTGTACCTTCTAATAATGATGATAGTGCTGATGAAGATGATAATGTAATTAAGGTAGGATTTTATGACAATTTATTCCTTTTCAAATATATTATTTTAAATCTTATTATTTATTAAATATTTATTTTAGCCAGCAGTGTCTTCAAGAGTAATAGCAACTCCAAGAGAAATTCCATCTAGACAGGAAGTTATTAGACGTGAAAGAATAGATGAACGTAGCAGACAAAGAAATAAACGAATGTTTGGAGCTCTTTTAGGTACATTACAAAAATTTCGACAAGAGGAAACTAAATTGAAAGCAAAGGTAATTTTTAATTTTTAATTGTTAATAATTAATTTTTAAATAAAACATTTTTAATTGATATAAATAATATTTTATTTTATATTTATAAAATTTTATTAAAAAACCATTATTAAAAATAATGATTTTCGTAGGAAGATAAAAAGGCAGAAGTAGAGGCAAGAGTAGAAGAAGCCAGAAGAAGGGAAAAGGAAGAATTACGACGAGAAAGACAACAATTATTCTTATCACGGAAACGACAATTAGCGGAAGTTCGTGCTTTAGAAGCAAAATTAGCGCGTAGTCGACAATTTCAAGATTGGCGCGCTGCGCAATTACCACTTGCTTCATTTATTAAAACGCGTGCTCAACCTTCTATTTATTACGTACCAAAGCGTAAACATCCTCATACTGATGTTTTATTGGCTCAATCGGCAAAAGAACTTCATGGTAAGTAATTGAATAAAACGAGTAAGCAGAGAGTAAGTTATAAGTAATAATCTTTAATAAATAAGAAAAAAAATTATAATACATATATTGAATTACAGAGGAGATTGAAAGAAGGGAAAAAGCATTAATCGAAGAGTTAGAACTTATAGAAGTACAAGTAGGTCTTGGAAAACATCAACAAAATTTTGATGGATCTACAACGTTAAATACAACAGCGGAAGTTCAACAATCGACGGAAGAAGGAGAAGAAAATCGTGATCCAAATCCAGAGAAGACCTTAGAATCAGAGAATAACGAACCAGCTAATGTTTCTATGAAGTCTGATAAAGAAGAAATCTATGAAAACACAAATGATATAGAAAAGAAGGAAGAAATAAAAGTAGACGAAGCAAATTACGATAAAGATGAAAATTTCGACAAAGACGAAAATTTCGACAAGGATGAAAATTATGACAAAGATGAAAATACAGACAAAGATGAAAACTATGATAAAGATGAAACCTATGATAAAGAAGAAACTTATGATAAGGATGAAAATTACGAAAAGGAAGAAAACTTTGAAAATACAAATGACATTGAAAAAAAGGAAGAAGTGCAAGTAGACGAAGTAACAAATGAAAATAATGGCTAGTATTAAATGTACTTACAATGCTTGTACATATTCCGTACATTGAATGGTCCAACGAAGAAAAATATGTTTTTCTTATACGACACTTTATGCGTGCAAATGAATTTTACAATTTTCAAAGGAAAAAAATTTCACTTTTTACTTGTTATCATATAGATATAAATTCATTCCCTTCATCAAATTACATACTCATTTTTTCATCATGCATCAAACGACAGATGTTATAAAGATTTCTCTTAGATGTAAGAAAAATCATATGATCAAGAGTAGTTGCATTTCATTGGAATCCCATATTTTTTAAATGTTATATATTTGTATCATGGCTGTTGTAGCATATTATTTAAATAACTACCATCTTGTAAGTAGAGAAGAAGAAAAACCTGGTGGAGAAATAAGTATGTCAATGAACTTTCATTCATCAATTCGATATATTTTTATTGAAAAATTTATGTAAAATAGTTATAATTCATTATTTTCTTTGTATCAGTATCTATCTTTTAATACATATACAAAGAAGAGAAGCATTGAATAAATTATTTAATGCTTTACATATATGGTAGATTAAAGTGTAAATTCAAACCTTGAGCATATCTCTTGGTAAAATAGCATAGTTTGAACTCTGATGCAGATCATTTATATATCTGTGTTTTTTTAATCGTACACGACATAAATACACATTGGAATAATTAATACAAATATTAAAAGCGGGTAACTTTTCTTCGTAGCAATATTAATAGATACTTGTTACATAAAACCAATTTGAATTCATCGTCATAATAAAAATAATTTTTGTTTTGACTCTTTAAGATAAATAAAAAAAAGTCAAATAAAAGAATAAAGAAATTTTTAAACAAATTAAATATAAAAAAAACCCTTTTACAAAAGCATGTACTTTTTTATTCAATTTTTACTTTATAATCTTGACAGCATTTCTAAGAAAATTTCAAGATTTGTAAAAGGAACATCTAGAAAGAAGCGAGATTAAGCGTTGTAATTTGTTAAGTAATTTACACTTAGAATGCGGTTCCAAATCTTTGCCAGCGAATTCTATGGGACTTTCTATCTTTTCTGTGATATTCAAAGATAGGAGGGGATGGCATGAAAGGGGCGTTCCGCCATGCAACCTCGGAATATGGCTAATGCGTCTCTGCTCCGACGTCTTTCCTCTTGCCCTCTCTTCTCGGACTTTGGTAAAATAACTGCTAAGAACGGTAAGAAAAATTCTTTATAAAATATTTACTAAAATATAATTTAAAAACAAATAAATAATTATCATCTAAAATTAAAATCGATCGTGTAATTAATCGTCACGAACAAACATTAAGAGTCATTGATCCAGTCGTAAGCAAGTTCAAACTTATATAATTTAATTATAAAAATATATAATTTATCTCTTATATTATAACAATATTATGATATACGAAGATAAGTTTTTTTTTTCATTATTAGAAATATAATCTTGCCTGCTCTATTATTTTACATTTTAAGGAGTAAACAAGGTAAATGTACATGACATTTCCTCGTATATTATTCAAAATTTATCCATAGAAACGAAAAAAAAAAAGAAAATAGATTAAAAGTAAGGGACGGCGACGCTCGACATCGGATAGCGCAGAAGCATGAAGCGTGCGACGCGACGCGTCGTGGAGACATGAGAGAAGCCGACAGGGGCTAGGGGTCTGCGAGCTATTTGTACACCGAATGGAAAACGCGCTTCGACTCGCCTCCAGACGAAAGGAACATGCTGGACCAAGAAAACGGGACGTTTTCTTAATTATCACGTTCCACTCTATATATTTTCCTTTTTTCCTATATTCTATTCCGAGTAAAAAAGATTCCATTGTCGAGAGAAAAAAAGAAAGATTTAAAATATAGATGAACAATTGTAATCGATGTTTATCAAAAGCAAATTGTGGTAACGAATAAAAATAAAAAAACTTACATTTAAGTTTGAATAGTCGAAATTGAGATATTTGAATTTAAATTATTTCAATTTTTTTTAAATAATCGAAATAATATTGCGAAATAAAGAAAACAATTCTCTCGTAATCATATCTTTTTAAAGTATCGTTTCAGATTTCTCAAAGTACGAAAAATATTGTTCCATACCAATTACTTTACCTCGTTTTCAAGAAATTGTGCGGCTCTGACGTCCGATACAGCATCTTTTCAACCACACCGAAATCTCGGCTCATTAATCGTGCTTGTACTCTTCTAATACATTCTATTCTATTCTAAGCAGAAGCAGAGTCTGTTCCCTCCTCGCAGAGGGTTTATTTAACCGTTAATTTATTAGCGTATCTTCGTCATGGCGTAGCTCGTAATCGAGCGCGACGGGGTTCGCGAGCACAGCGTGCCGCGGAAGCAAACATTTGCTACCAGAAGTGGCCGTATTTTAAACGGAGAAGGGTTGTGACAATGGTCGAGAACACCTTTATCTCACGGTTGAATTCTCATCTTCGCTGGAAAATCGTTGACCGTCTATTTGCCGTGGAAATTTATACGTCCATTCACGGCCAATGTCCACTCCTCTGATATTAGAAGCTGAAACAATTTGATGAAGTTTGTAAGTAACTAAATACATTCGAAATAAATTATATCTATCTATCTTTTTTATGAACTTACTTCTATTTTAATTAATAGCTCCATCCGTATTGTTATACTTGCTTTTCCTTGTTTTCGGAAAAAATCGATTTATGATAATTTTTCGGAAAGGAGGAATGACGACGATCAAAAGAACTCATTCTTCCTTTCTTTCTCGGTTAATAAGAGCGACGTTAATGAGAACATGGAAAACCGACACGGAACGAGAAGAAGTCGGTTCCAAAGAAGTCGGTTCCCCGTGAGTAGGTTTTGTCGCTCCTTTGACTAGGGAGTAATAGAGTTCCAGGGCGGAGTATCTTACCGCAGAATGGAAAGGGGATATTCGTATTTCAAAGGGACAAACCGTTGTGCCGCAACGGTGTTCATTATGTTGTACACGACTAAACGTCACGAGAAAAAACACGGTTGTAACGCGTACGTCATCACCAGAGCTGATGAACTAGCAAGTTTTACGCGAATATCACTTATCGGATTATTGTCAGTTTAAAGGATGAGGATGAGATGATCGAAGAAAGGATCAAAGAATTATTTTTATTTAATGGGATATAATATCGATTTCACGATATTTAAACGACGATACGATGAATTTTATAAAAATGGCGTCTGAGCAGAGTTTAATATCATCTTCCATTGGAAAAACTATCATTGGTTATTTTGGCTGAGACCCGTGATGCTTGAAACGCCGAGTGGGTGTCTAATTTCGTCGAAGAGGAGGGATTTCACGCTCGATCAACGCTGATTGGACAGCGCCGGTCCGTTTGCTTTTATAACTCGGTGCTTTCATACATGCGCGCGCGCGCGAGCGGTTGCTTACACAAAAGGCAGCATGACGCGTGCTATTATTTACTCCTTTATCGAATAACAACTTGAAAATTAATAGAAAGTATACGTATAACATTTATTATTTCATCGTAACTCTTGTATACAACTATCCGATTACTCTTTTCTCGAACAATATTACCAATCTTTCAATTGAAATTGAAGAGGAAATAAGTTACGTAATAATTATTTCATTAATTGAAATTTAACTAATATTAGTTAAAGGAGTCGTAACCGTTATACTTTCTTCGAGGAATCATTGTTTCTGTGAAAAACAAGAGGAGAAACGATTTATTTATTAAGTTGTAAGCTGCTTGTACGCGTTAAGAACGATATCGTAGCTCATTAAACATTGCACGCGCATTATCTTCGGTTACAGAGAAACGCTCTTGATTATTCGGAATGGAAGCATCAATCAAGCAGTCCAAGTTATCGGCAGTTACGCGTGAATATTATAAGACATTTAACAGAATACGTAAATGTCTAACTGTGTAACGGACAATAAATTTTATCCATCATGTCAGCTACTTTTTGTTTTACATTTTACGACTATGTCATTTTTCTAGATACGTTCCAAGCGTTTTTTCATTCGTCGCCGGTCCGAAGTCGACAAAGAAAAATCGATGAAACGACGATTGGAAATTATCTTCTTTGCTGCAAAAACTTTCGATAATAACTGTAAGATATCAATTTCAAACAATTAAACTTGGATTTTAATTTCAATTCGAATGCTTGAATATTCAATTTAAATTGGAAACTTTGTATTTGATTTCGAATCGAAGCAATTGAATCGATCAGATATTGAAAATACCCGTTCAATTATTAAAACTGCTTAGATTGTTCCTTTTTTTCACTATGGTTTCTTAATGATGATTTCTCAAGTATTGCGTCGACCGTTTCTGGAGCGTCGATCAAACTGAATACACAGCTTGTGCTTCGATCGATTGGAAACTCGCGATTACACGAGCACATGGACAACTAAATCCCGATAATTTTTCAGCTTTTTCTTTACTTCTGGATCGTTGCTTCTCAAATGGACTTTCCTTTTGCTTCATGGAAGTCTTAGTAATTACAAAGATCACCGCAATAGATTAATTTCAACTGAAATACGATTTATATTATCGGTTTTCCTGTTTATTCAACTAATTGTAAAAATCGTATAAATTTTTTATTCTCTTTACGTTAAAATCTTAATAAGTTATAAGAAAGTTATAACAATGATTATACGTTTATTTGTTTGATTCGTAAGAAACCGAGATGTATTTGAAAAAGGTGCCAGAAAAGAACGAAAGTGTAGAGAATAGCTAAAGTTATATTTTTGAATTATTCATCGTGCCAATTGAGCCACGAGCTAAGAAATATATTATATGTTGAAATACGAAAAAATTTTAATCGATTATAATGATGGCCTCGTAAAAATGAGATTGTACATTTACGTGTTTATTGTTTATTCCGTAAATTATAGTTTAACAAACTTAATTTATATAATTCTTACCTTATAATTACCTGTTTGTCGTCTCTTTGAGGTCGTCTTCTTGATCTCGACGATGGTAAAAAAAAAAACATAATTTTGTTGTTTAACTTGGAGGAAAATATATATATTTCCCAATGACAAAAATTGCATTTCATAGAAAAAAGCATAGCAGAAGACTATAATTGTCCTACAATCGCGACACGATTGTACAAATTTATCAATTAAATAACATCGATAACGTCCCGCCGAAACGTCGAGAGAACTTTTTAACGTTTTTCGATCTCGCTTGGCTGGGAATCAATAATTCTTTCTTTAACGATTATTGTATCATTAAATATATACGCAAAGATCGAACAAACATACAAAAAAAAAAGAAAAACGAGCTAAAGGACTACTCCTTAAAATGAAATAAAAAAAGGTGTTCGACGAATAACGTGCATATCATTTGAAAAAGTTTCAACAATCTCGATTATCTTCTCTCACAGTCCGTTACGAATACATAACAAAACGGTAGAAATTGCTTTTCTTTATGGCACTCGAGAAAAGGCACTGTTGGCAAAATGACGATAAAAATATATAATACTGGTGAGATGATGTATCGTTTTCGCCTAGGCCAGCTACACATCCCATATTTATTTCATATTTTTCTCTATTCTGTCTTTACTCTCACGATCACTCGATAATTTCGATCTTTCTTTTTCTTAATTACATATTGATTTACAAATTCAATCAAATATACTTGTATTCAATTGTACGATTGCAACCACTCTATTCCACAATCCAACGATATTTTAGTCTTTCCACCACTCGCGTCTCATCATTCTAACTATATAATTTCATTCGAATAATTTCAATTACAAGGACTAGCCGGTTGACTATTGGTCGCTGATGATTGCATCATGATCGACTGCACGGTGAGAACCGGTGATGTGGTCGCCACCGGAGTCACGCTGTCCGAATGATGATGATGATGATGATGGTACAGAGCCGACGCGTAATACTGCTGATGATGGTGATGATGGTGATGCGGATGATGGTAGCCGCTGGTCTCCTCGTTGTTATTGTTGCTGGCAGCGTTGTCGTTGCTCTGATGATGATGATGATGGTGGTGGTGACCGTGGTGATGGTTATTGTTAATGGTCGCGCAGAGCGGAGAAGTCGGCGAGGGGGACGATTGGGAATTGGTCAAGTTGCAACCGGTGGCCAAAATGTCGTGAACCGTGTGAGGACTGGGCCACTGTAAACCGGCTGAAGTGGCCGTCTGATGGCCGATACTGGCGTGAATCGTTGTCGGAGACGATGGTGACAGCTTGCCAGGCGTCGTCGGCCCAACTGGAAACGCACCGGTACCAAATTGGTAGGGAGAGGTTCGTTCGAATTCGATTATTCAGTGCTCGTATCAGGATGGAAGAAAGAGACGCGACTGTTGCCTGATATCCCGCGAGCTTGCCGCTAGAACTGAACGCACACTTCAAGTTGCACCGGTGGAAAACGAGCTGTTCTTTTTGGGCGGGTCTCGTTTTGCGTTTCCTCTCTGTCGTTCCGAGAGAGAGAGAAAGAGAGAGAGAGAGACACGAGCAGAGAGGAGGTGTACATCTACCGTTCTTCCACCAATGTGTCACGTACCGTGTTCGTGGTAGGTTGGCGTTTCGAGCAAGAACTTTCTGAATACTAATCACAAAATGATAGAATCGACAATTAAGATAGATTCTCTCTGAGAATGGTTTTCTTCGATGTGAAAACTGCGAAAAGTTCTCGCTCGAAGAAGAAGAACAAGATTTCATTATTGAGCGTGATCATCGACGTTACCAACCTTGATGATGATGATGATGATGATGATGCGTTACAGCGGGTGGCGGCGTCGCGTGATAAGGCGTCGGTGGATAGGGGACGGGGCAAAGGGCGGCTCCGGCCGCGGCCGCAGCTGCGTACAAATGATGATGATGGTGATGATGCGCCGGATGATGGGGATGGTGATGGATCGCGGTCGCCGCGCCAACTTTGTTCCTCAATATCCTCGAGATGCTGCTCACCGATGGGACGTTGTACTTGTCGCACACTCCATCGGACAGCAACCGGTCCCTGATCTCCCAAGCGAAGATCCCCGGATCCTTGAGCTTCAACTGTTTGATATACTGGACAACTTTGGGGGTGGTTACCCGGGGTTTGCTGCCCCCGATAGCGCCGGGCAGTATGCTGCCCGTCTCGTGGTAACGGGCCAAAATCTTGCTGACACAACCATGGCTGACTCGCAGCTGCCGCGAGATGTCGCACGGCCTGATCCCCAGCTGTGCAAGCTCCACTATTCGCAACCTGACCGCGTTCGGCAAGGGTCGGCCATTCACGAACACACCCCCTAGTTGATTCACCTCGCCGTATTGTTGTTGCTGTTGTTGCTGATGGGGTTGCTGCTGCTGTTGCTGCTGCTGATCTGCACCGAGTTCGCTCGCGTTACTCTCTGTCCGTAAAGAACGTCGAACGGTGGATTAGGTCTTTCGATATTAGCAGATATTAGACGTAGAATGAATTGGAACCAGTCGAAGAAGAAAAAATGGTCGGGGCTTGGGTTAGTCTTTTTTTTTATAGACGTAGTTGATTACAGCGCGACCCTCTGGGTCCATAAAACTCTTAATAAATTTCGGTCTCATTCGGTCTTTCTGTTTAGGGACACGTGACACCCTGATTTTCGATTTCGTGGTTTGCGGGGCGACTCCGAAGAGAGAGAGAGAGAGAGAGGGAGGGAAGGAGAGAAGCAAAAAGATATTGATTTAAGAAAATTCGTCTCGTGGGGGAAAGCATAAATTTTAAGGATTAGTTGGAACGTAAAACGAGCGAGTAATCTCGCGTCGATTCGACGGGGCTAGGCTACTAAATAACGCGACGATAATATACTTCGCATCGGAACTTACACCTGGCGCTAGGGTTCGTTTTAATGAGATGCAGATGTATGTCGCTTGCTCGCTCCTACTCGATCGAGCACGGCTGTAACAACCCTTAATTAGCGAAGCAATGCCCTAGCAATTGCCTCTAACTGCGTTCCAAACCCACCTAAATTCCGTTTGCCGGTATGAAAAGACAACAAGCCGTTACGAGAATAATAAGGGGTCTATCTTTAACTCGGGAACGATGGTCGTGCCTTGTTCCGAGTCAGCGACTACGTTAAATTTCCATTATCCGAGGAAAGGAGAAAATTCACAGATACGCCCGTACGAAAATAGAATTTTTCGCTCGGAAAAATATCCAAAATGGCTCTATACCGAGATTTAACAGATCGACAAATAAAAAATCGAAGAATCTGATGTGTCTATCGCGCAAACAGATGGGTTCGAGAATCGAAAACCTTAATGCGTTAACATCTTCCAGGTCTTTTGATGTCGAGAAAAGATCGAATCCTCGCATTTCTCTTTTTTTTTTGCATCTATTTGAAGAGGCTCGAAGTGGAAATAGAGACGGTGAACGGATATCCGTGAAGGAAGTACGAAGATGTCTCCCGAGGAACGCGACTTTCCCATCCGCGGAAGGGGGCAAAATTTATGTGGCTCTCTCGTTTCTCTCCCTTCGGTTACGTCGGTTTCCATTCCCTTCTCGTCGTTTCTCCTTTCGCGAAGCGGCAGGCCGACGTATGTACGCATTACGGAGAAGAGGAATAAATAAGAAAACCGCGGCGGAAAGGAGGGCCCTACGATGCCTCCGTGATTCCTGGAAGAAGAGTTTCGTCGCCGACGCCGCCGACCGTAGAGACGCGTTTTTGCGCGGCCACCGGCCACCATTTTTTTCTCCGTCCCCTTTTTCGACATCCCCTCGATCTTTCTGTAATGGCGGCTTCTTGGCAGAGGCGCGAAACACGCGCCCTTTACGCCACATTTCAACCATCAACGGTGTATCGATGCGAGGGAAGCTCGCCTCTTTCAAGTCGCTACGATCGAAATAATTTCGTACGTACTCTTTTTTTTTTTTTTTTCACTTTTTCCAATTATCCTGTTGGAATGTACGAAGATAGGGATGTTTCGACGTCGATTTAAATTTTGTAATCTCTCATCTCGATAAATTTGATCGATACACGATTCCTTGGGATTCGAATCGTTATATATTTTTTTATTAAATTTTCGCGGAAATAGAAGAATTTTTCAATTTGTCCAGTTTATGAATATTTTCTTAAAAATCGAGTCGAGAACAGTAGCGGAAGAAAAGGTTTAATTGAAAGTTTCAATTGGAAGACGAACGACGAGGCGGTTTTCCAAGAATCACCCCGCTAAAAGGAGCGAGTTTTTCAGCGGATCGCCGTTTCGTGGAACGACCCCGACGTGGCCCGTTAAACTCCAACGATTTGGACTTAATGACCCGCGTTACATTAAAACTCCGTCTTTTTGCCGGCGAACCGTTCGATCGCGAAGGAGTAGCGCGGGCTCGTTAAACGGGAGACAAGCCCCGTAGTTTATGCCTGCCTCTTGTCGGCTCTCTTATATAGATAAGTAATTAATGAGGGGATAAACCGCCTGCCTGATAGATTTATAATTACGATGAATTTCCTTACTTTCCAGGAGCATCTATCTATCTGTCGAGTCGCCTTTACAAAATTATCAACACCTTGCGAATCGCGATACAGCGCATGATAAAATTGTGAAAATTTTTGATTCAATTTTGTCCCAGCCGATAACTTGATGTTACAAAACTCAATTATATTAAAATTGTAGGATACGAGGATTAAAAATAATATTTCTACCAACTTTGATATTTATTTCAAACGATTATTTCCTCGATTCTCTATTCGGTTCTATCGGGATAAATATCTTTTTTCGTTTTCCTTTTTTAAATATATTTCGAACCAAATATTTTTTTCTGTCCCACAGGTATTAATCTCCTCTGGTCTTAAACGACCTAACTCTAGAAATCCAATAAGGGTCGGCAATAAATTCTCAGCGATATAGGTTTCTCCCTAAGTCTCCCAACTCGTAAACCCCTCTCGATAACAGGAACGAAAACATGTTAATACGACGAGACAGACATATCCGCAGAACAATGAAAATTTCGAACGAGTCGCGGGATAAGACGAGAGGCAAGGATGTCCCGAACGGGAAAGAGATCTTCCCGGCGCGGAGCATGTGTGCGCATGCATACGCGTGCACCGTTCACCCTCCTCCTCGGTGGATACGTGTATTACACGCGTGTAAAATGACTACACGCGTCGGACCCTTTGATCTCAGCCATTCATCACCGCGTGGCGGAGAAAAAGTCTAATAATATTGCGTGCACCGCGACGTTCACGCGCGTGTACGCGCGTGAAATAGCCAGATCGCCGGTTCCACGTGACGATCCGCAAACGTATGAGTCCACTCGATCTTGCTCGATTCTCGAAAAGATACGAGAAATTCGCGCGGGCGGGAAGAAGAGGGATGAAAAGGGAGAGAAAAAGAAAAAATGGAACGACGAGAATTTCGAGCAAGATTTCAACGAGACCCACTGTCCCTAGGTTGACAGACGAATTTATCACAATAGCGGATTATATTAGAGAAACGATGGAAGTCGAATACGCGATCGAGATTGATAACGCGATCGTGTAAACTGTAAACGATAATCCGTCCAACCGTATGAATATATTTTGCGACAGATGCGACAGTGTTCGAACTGAACGATCAATTTATCAAAAATGAAGCGGACGAAAGATACATTATATGCGAGCGTAAGCTGCTCTTCTCGAAACAGCTCACGCGTAAATACCGGTTGATTCGTCGCGTTCAATTTATATCAATTTATAAGAACAGTTTCGGGGGAGCGTGTTATTCGCGTAAACGGTCCTCCAATTATTTTTCGGTGGCACTTCATGTTCCTTCTTCATCAAGGGATTAAGAAGAAGACGATAAAAAGCAGGGAACCGTGGCGGAGGGAGGGGAAGCATCGGCTAATTTGGTAGCTGGAAATTTGCGAAAACGATACCGGGGAGGCGGAACAAATTGTCGAGGATAAAAGGACGAGCAAAAATTGCCCCCGTTGGTATAAGTAGAAAAGTTGAACGGCGAACGCGCGAGTCCGTGATGTGGGCGTATACCGGACGAGTGATGGATGTCAGTGTCACCCTCGAAAACACGTGTTCCGCTTACATAGATGCCCGAAACGCGACCAGTGTTTGTCTACCATTCTCACTCGCTAATTATCGACCCCTGTGCTGCCTCCCTTTGTCGGCCTCCGGCTCCGCTTTTATAGAAACCGATCTTTTCGTTTAATTTCCTCTCGGTGCTTCTCCCGCCCGGGAGCACATGTCACTGATTAGTCCGCCCCAACGCCGGAGATTAAAGCTCCTTAATTTTCCAGCGCGAACGTGGAACAAGTTGAAACGATTCACGATCTCTGCCACGGAATACACGCGATCCATCCAACGTTCGGTAAATTAAATCAACGAAATGGTGGTTGACGAGATGGACTCGGTTTCGATTCGCGAAATTGTATCGTGGAATGAAAATTATATCTCGGTATATTATAGTCGAAATAGTTAGCGAGATGAACGAACCGAGTGAACGCACAAGATTCAGATTTATAACACGCGTAAATGTTATATCCTGCGGACGTTTAAAATAGTCCTGTCATGTTTCATCATTATTTCCAGCGGCTTCATAACCTGGGTACTGGCCAAACGTTGTCAAGACAGAAAAGAATCTGAATAATTTGGATTAAGTAATCTAGAAGCTGGCAGTCTTAATCGAATTGTTTTATCGCGCTCTATCTATCCGAGAGACGGAGACACTCGTGAAGTTATTACAGTGCAAATATAGTGGTAAATCATCCCGCGTTATCGCGAGCGGTAAATTGACTCACGAAATATATTTTTCGCGAACTCTTGGGGGAAAAATTGTCATAGACATCGAAAGAATTTTCGAAATTTTTTCTTAGATTACCACATCTATTTATAAGCGTGAAATTTATGCAACCCGATGCAGTAGGAAATTAATTATACGTTAATCGCGGTATTTTTCACGATAACCGTTTGACCCCATCGAACATAGTTTCATCATAGCTCCTCGGATTTCTAGACGCGTATGTTGAGCAACTCAATTAAGATGATTTTCAATCGCAAATCGAATCCCTCTGTTCGCAATAAAACGTGATACCTATAATTAATTTTTTGGAAAAATCGAGTCATGACTTCGTCAAAGCGATGCTTCTTTGTTGGTTTATGCTCCTCGTAAATGTCCACCCCTTTTGAGCTTAAGTTACCAGCCCGTAGTTGACTACTCTGATCGTTTAACGAGCGATTCGAAACACGATCTTTTAAATAAACGAGTCCACTCGTAACTTGTTCCTTATTCGTGATGTAAATTATTTATTCATTGAAATAGACGCTTAAAAAAAAAAAATCGGATCTACAATTTCCCGCGCGAATTTCCAATTCCTTTTTCCTTTCCCTCGCAGAGACTGTACCTTTCTTCGTGCAACCTAAAATACACCCGTGCAAAATTTATCTCGCACACGCGTGTGCGTGAGCCCGTCTCACATCTGGAATACGCGATGACAGTGGGACCGAAATATATTCGATCGACGAACAAAAAACGCGCCCCGTCGAAATTTACGTTCCCTTTTTTCCCTTAGATCTTTTAACCGTGACTTGATATTTCTTAATAATAACTCAAACATTATTCAATATCCTTTGGGAATAATTAATAAAAATAGGAATAATCCTCTTTTTGCAATTATTAAAAATAAAATTTCTCCTTTCTGGAATTAACGTTAACGTTCCTTCCCCCAACGATGTCTATCCAAACACGGGGAAAAACAGGATCGAGATAGTTAAGATTCCCTAGAGAAGAGCGCTAAGATGAATACCGAAGTAAACGAACGGCAAGCCATAATTGAAAGCATCTTCTGTGCCGAGACGAAAATTGCTACTCGACTCTGAAATGTTATAGAGTCGCGACAAGTTTTTGGGATGGGCTATTAGAAGAATCTCCTGTGGCGGTCCGCCAGGATTTTGAATCACGAGACGGGTATGCAAAACTTCACGTCCAAATCGTGCAAGTAATAACTTGTCAACGATACATCGTTTCGCCTTACGATCGTTGTTTGTGAATGACTATATGCCGCATCTAATAGTCCATACGATACGTTCCATCTTGCCATACCCAAATCGCTGTGCAATTACATTTTCATACCTGTATCAATATTCGAACATGAACGCAATACTTTTCCATTCTTTTTCATTTTCTTTTTATTTTCTTCTTCGTTCATTCTTCGTATTTCCTGAATCCCCGTCAGAAATTTCTTACCGATCTTTCGTGATAATAGTTGTTCGGTCAATGTTGTACAGTTTCCAAAAATATGAGGCCGATAAAGGCGCATCGAAGTGTTGCTTAACAGAACTATAAAAAATTATTATCGTTTCTTACGTTTTCTGGTAATCTACTTATTACGTACTTCGCGATATCGTGTCAAATTGCTTAAATTAGCTTTCACGTTCTCTAGGAATTAAGATAAAGATAATTTTAGTACTTTCAGATAATCCTTGTATCTAATATAATTGTTTTACATTAACGTAAAAAAAAATAATAATAATAATAATAATAATAATAAAACGCGCAGTATTTTATTCGATAAAGTGAAAAACATTCGATAATTGTTATATCTAATTGTTTTACAATTACGCAAAAAAATAAAACGTTCCATTATTTTACTCCACAAAATGAAAAAGTGTTCAAAGTGTTTAAAAAATTTTCAAAAAATTTTCGAATCTCCACAAAGGATCAAAATCGTTGGAAACAACTTCCCTGAGAGGAAGTCGCAAACAAACGATCCCTAGGTAGCTCTCAGGAGAACTCCAGAAGCTAGTACAACTATTTGAACAATCCTCTGTCAACTGGACCCTTTAAAAGCTAGTTTCCTTGTTTAACTAGAACAAACGGTACTAATTGAACGCTAATGAATCTGTAACTGCATGTTTCCTGACAATGTCAATAATTTCGAAGACTTTGCCTGAATCTTTCCACTCTAAATCTACAATCTGGTTTTCCATTTTAAACTTCAAAGACAAAGAGCATTTTTTTATTATCCAAATCGTTTCATCATCTGTACAACTATATAATCACTAGCTAATTAAAACAAATGACATTTCACAATTGATTTCATAAATTCTAAATCATCTTATTATTTCATTTATCTGAGTGTGAAACACTTGCCCATTTATCAATATTCATTATTATCTATTATCATCATATGCACTATCAATTATCCATCTATTAATCGGTTTATCGTGTAAAGTATCCAAATTCTTTTCAACTTACACGTTAATAAATAATTAAACATCATCCAACGTATTAATCGGTTAATTATTCCCCGATAACACGGTACACATTACGAGCATTGTTAACCACGATTGATGAATTTGAACATTGTCTGCACGATAACTTTGCGAAGTGCTTCGCAATCGTGCAAAATAACAAAGAACCGTTTAATCGTTCTTTACGAATGTGTCGTGACAAATTTTTATTGTCCATCCTATCTCCACCCACCCGTATATACGGTTTAAAGAAATACTCTCGGGTATTATCTATGGAATATGTTTCCAATGTATCGCGTTCAACGTATCGAGGTCTTGAACCGTACATGCGGCTACGGGTGTATTGGTGTCAATGACTTCAGAGACTGTCAACGTCATTGGAGAAAAAACCAGAGCCCGATAAACACTGGTGTTTTAAATCACGGACAACACCTCGGTTTCCATCGTTTTTCTTTGCGATTATTCCCTGCGAAAATTCGTCCATTTTCTCTGACCATATGATTCATAACGTGTTTCATCGTTAATTTTAACTCGTTCAATGATATCCAACGAAGTAAATAAAATTTAAATTTCAATTGGATTCATTTTACAATCGAAAAAATAGAGTTTTTTTTTAATAATAGCGAGGCCGTGAGGTGAATAATTCTACGAGATTTTTAAGTTATTTGTTTAACGGATACGAGATATCACATGTCTACTGTGGAAAATTGTTGCAAGGGTAATGTTAGATCTAGGTCATCGGTAATGTTTTACGCGTCACAATAAACGTGGAACGTCGAGATTTATTATCCTACATTACCAAAATATAGGTCATTATGCGCTCGCTTCATTATCATTGATTGAACCTGTCATTTTTCGATTATCGTTTTCATTCTTCCAATCAATTGTATTCTAATTTATATAATAGAACGAATTTCAAAATACACGCAGTTTCTTTTCTGTTCAAAAAAGAATTTCCTAAAGATAAAAAAAGGATTAATCGAGGAAAAGTTAGGAAGGAGTTATGATAACGTATATTAAATCAAATTCTCTCCGCATTTCCAAACATCGTGGCAACAAAAATACGCAGTTGGCTGGAGGTTCACCGGTATCTGATGGCACAGATTATACTCCCCGAGAAACGTCTGCGAAACAGTCTCGTTAGAACGGTCCACTTCGATATTCGTCAAGTCAGAAAACGTTGCTGACATAATTATTAAACGGCCAGCCTTGTATACGGTTGCTACGACTGGTCAGAGAGTTTCAGAAGGCGAGAAAAAAGAAGATCGAAAGCAGGGCGATAAGGAACCGAGGAGGGCATCCGGGACCCAGCAAGGTCAAAGGTTGCTGGAGAAATGAGTACAGTAAAACACTTTCTATGAATGGAACGATTCGTAGCCGTTTATACCACGCGAATTATTCCATTATTTGTCAACGTTTCTTTCAATTGTTTGCGCTTAAAATGTTCTATTTGATATATAATTCACACGATTAAATGCTCGAAATATTTTGCTCGACAATAATATGGACGTCGTCTGTCAATAAAAGAGACAAAATTGATAAAAGAGATTTAGCTAATAATGATTGCAAACGAAAGATTCGAAGGGCACGAATGCCTGCACGAATGATGATTAGGTGGAGCTCGTGTTGGTGGATAGATTGCTGCAACCTATTTCACTATCATCCGCGATTTGCGCGAAATTAATAAATGGCGAGCGACGGCGCCACATCAAGATACAACCAAACGCCACGTCTCATTTAATTATAAATTCAATTAGGTCGAAGTTGATTGACATGTCCACACACGTCGCGCACCATCGAGACTCGATCTATCATCTCGCAGAACGGACAATTCAAAGAAGAACGAGAAAATTTAAAAGACGAAAAAAATTCATATCGTCGACATGTTTGCAAGAAAATTGCATTTACATATACGCATATATCTTCGTATTAGCCCGTATTAATTATTTATTTTAGAGATTTTATTGTAAATAAGACGAGAATAATTCTATTAATTGATTTGTATGATTAACGCGACACTAATTTCAATTAATTTATCGATACATGGAAAAAGGAAATATTAAAATTGATAAAAGAATTCTATTGCATTTATTGTGTCCTTATAATAATCCATAATGAATAGAATATAATAACATGTTACATGTAGTAAATTTATGAAGTTTTTAGACACGTTTTCAATCCTGATTTATATTAGTCTCCTATTTTTTTTTTGATATATTCAACAATTCTTCTTCGACTGTTTCAATAAACGAAAAATAAATTATCAAAAAAGATGAAAGAATTTAGATTATATAGTTATAACTTCATCATTACGTGATACATAGAGACGATTTCTCACCTAACACGATGGGATCCATCAGGAAGAGCAGCCTTGCATCCGTCGGCTACATGCAACGCGGTTCCTCCAGTTCTTCTGCAAACTTTACTCCGTTCAATACAACTTTTCTTTATTTTACTTAGCCTATCTAAATTAATTTCTTGATTTACTTGTTGTTTTTCGATTTATCGATCTTAGAAATATCTTTCAATGTTTATCAAATAACCTTATCTCATCTGCACTCTGTTCACCATACACCACCGTGTTCTTTCAATTACTAGCATCTCTTTTCGTTTCACATTTTTGATTGTACATACATGTAACGCAACATTCCGCCATTCATTTTATAAGATTTTTCGATACTGGACATACGTATCGAATGGAAATGAAATATTAATTCGATTGGAGAAACATCAATAAATCACTAAAGCACAGCTGCAACGAGCGGAAAAATAATCGACCATCCACAGTGCTTCATTCATGCGAAAAAGGCGCGTGAGCCAGGTAAAAGATGGAGAACACTAGAAGATCGAATGGTAGCGAGCATGAAGAACTTAAACGCCGCCTTCCTTCGTCGTCCTTCATTCACGCGCACTGAAGAGAGACACTGAAGGCGTTCTCGCGGCTGTCGAGGGAAAAACGCGACAATTTAGCGCAACAGTAAATAATCTGGTGCAACGGCGTGCAGGGTACCGTGTCCGTATCCACTCACGTTCTATAAAAAAAGAAATGAGAAAGGAAAAAGGAAACGTAGACCTGAACAAGAAAGAAAAAGAAAGAATGAGTCGCAGCTAGACGAGACGAAAAAAGAAGCACGGACACGGTCAATGGTGCGCGGCTCGCCCTTCGCTGCCTCACTGACTGGGGCGACAGATTTACCAGAGCAGAAATAAGAAATCTCCTCTCCGACTAGTAGCGTAGCCTTTAGAACTTGGACCCCCGTCTGCTTTATGTATATGTGTCTTACTGTATATGCATATGTTACACACACGAATTAATATAGAATGCGTATCTCATGGTCGAATGCGTGTGCGTGAAAAGACGCACCCACCTACTACTTGTTTTAAGTAAGCACGATCGTGCATACACTCGTTGCAACGAGAGTGAATAGGAAAGAAGTGAAGATTATAGACGAATAAGAAAGACAGAAAGCAGAGAAACATTTGAATCTGAGAAAAGAAGATTAAAAGAGGATAGATAGTAAAAATGAAAGAGAAATATATAAGAAGACATGAAAAGAAAAGGGATGAAAGATGAGAGGGCTGCAAGTGGTCGGTCGACCAATCGGTGGCCGCTCACACTAAAGCTTCGCGCATACTTCTGCGCATCCGTGTGATCGAATATCGAGTACTTTCGTGTAGTTACACTCTTTTACCGTTGTATATGTGCGAGTACCCTGGTGCGCACGCTCGACCAAACACGGTCAACAATCACGATGGAACTAGGAGGGAAAGTTAGCCACGCTTAAGAGGCGGAGTCACATTCACACGGACCATTGGCGAAAGCAGTGCACCGTGAGCAAGTCTGGTTTACGCCTCTTCATTGTATACTTTTGTGTCAAGCGTTTATTATCTTATTCTATTTTCCACGTACAGACTCGACATACTTATTTGCATACACATACTCTTTTGACCATATTATATTTCTTTCTATATATTATAGAATCTTATTTTATTATATGTATTGTCAATAAAATTGTAATGATGATGAAACCAAAATTAAAATATACTCTTAAAATATAGTAAGTTTATTTATTCATATCGTTATGAAATGTTTTTACATTAAAATTGTAATTTTCGTAATCTAGATCAAATGATACTAGAAAATATAAAAAAATATCAAAAAAAATAATTTGGTAAAATAAATTCTAATTCGAAAATCTTTGTGAATAATATTTATTGTTCTACTTTATATTGTAGTGACATCTATACGTTGTTTAATGAAACATGTTCTTCTATATCGAAAGTTACGATATATCGATTGTATATATATTCTTTAAACTGTGAAAATTTTGTTGCTTTAGTCCTAAGAGAATCAATCGAAGTGGAGGGTTTGTTTAAGGTTAAGTTTAAAAAAAAAATTAAAATCAAGTGTATTTAAATATAAATATCTTATACTAATATAATTTATTAATAAATATAAGTTAAGATACTAAATTATTTCGATAAAAAAATATAATAATATAATAATATAATATTATAAATATTGAGATTAATAAGATATTGTTCTTGTAAAACATGATCCAAACATAATCTAAACGTTAAAAAGAATACTGAAATTCTTAAGTTTATTTTATATATTATTGATATAATTATTTTGAGTAAAAAAATTTTATTTATAAAATGCATGAAAATTCATATTTTACAATACAAATGTAATTTGAACAAACTGAAAAGTAATATTTATTTTTCTTTGACATTATATATGTCACTTTCTGATAATGATTTTAGATAATTTTATGTAACTTTTATATAACTTCTAATAAATATATTAGGAGAGAATTACATATTAAGAAGAAAGATATTCCTCTAATTTATTATAATGGATGACGTATATAGACTTTATAATAAGACTGCATCACCAAAGGTGGATATAAAAGAATATTTTGATAATTATAAAAAACTAGTAGCTGATTATTTTATATCCATGAAAAAAGATAAAGATAATTTTATGTCCATGATGGGAGTTGAACTTGCAGAAGAAGAATTATCTATGTTAACAAATTATTGCAGGTTTTTTATCATTTTTAAATTTTAATTTTTTTAAATCATTCTGTAATGACATTAAAGATTTATTTTTAGTATTGATAATTTAACAGTGGAAGGAGAAGCTCCAAAATTAGCCAATATTAGAAAAATGAGGAAAAAAGATATATTTGATGCTCAAGAACCAGAAGATGTAGACTTACAAACAATTCAAAAATTAAGACAAAGATTAAAACAACAAACTAAACGACTTCAATATAAATACCAAAGTGAATTATTCATTGTAAGTATTTAATTTAAAATGAAAAGAATATATTTCATATATAATTTTTATTTTTCAGAATCATACCAAAAAGGAAGGAACATATGAAACATGTGCTGTTCCTGGCCAAGATATTCTTATTTTTGTTAGAATCTATCATCCTTTTGCACAAAAAGCAAGAAATGCACCAAGAAAAGAATGTGGATCATTACGTCGATTAAATAATGTTATAGCTGTTTTAGGATCTCAAACACTTGCTCAATTAAGAGATAAAATATCTTGCATTGCTGATTACAGTATTTCTAAAGAATGTAGTGAGAATTTGGACAATGCAGTAGGACCTATGGCAAAAGTAACTTATTTTGTTTAATATATTATAAAATGTTTAATACATTAATTGTTTCTATATATTTATAATTTAAAATACTTTTTCTTATATTAGGAATATTACAAATCAGGATTCTTTTTTATCGAAGACACTTTTTATAATGATATGAGATGTTCAACAAATATTGATTACAGTGCAGTAATTATTGATTGGGCACAAAGAAGACCAAGATTAGGACCTTTCAAAGTTGCTACAATGGAAGATTGTAGAATAGATTCATTATGTTTGAGATTTGGTTTTCCATGGCTGTATAAGCATCAAGGTGGTTGTGAACATTTAATTGTGTTTAGTGATGCTAGGTAATTTAAATGCATTATATATAAACTATTTTTTTTTTTAATAAAATTACTTATTTTTATCTCTTTTTTATGTAATTATGTTATAGATTGATTAACTGCAATGATGAATTAGCAATATCTGCATATCCACAAATAGTCAGATTAAGACCTATGTCTTCCAAATTTTGCATGATATGTGGCGTATACAATGCACAATGGATTACTATGAAACATGAAAGAATACCACATAATCCTTGTTATTTTTGTGATAGTTGTTTTAAATCTTACAATTATATTGATGGTAAAAAAGTAGGGAATTTCGAAGCATACGCATATCCACGGAATATTGAAGCCGTAAAAGGAAAAATAGATATATAATAATGTATCAAATTCTATTTTTTATATTAAAAAATAAGTTACTTTATTGAAGATTTCAGAGAGTATAATTTTCTCAAATTTTCATTTGCACTATTTAATTTTGGTTTAATTTCTAATGCTTTTTTGTACATATTTTCTGCTTCATCAAATTTATTCCATCTGTGATACAATACACCTAGATTCGTATAAAACATTGCGTCTTTGGGATTTCTTGATATTGCATTTCTAAAATATATTTCAGCCTCTACAAAATTTCCTACTTTTCCTAATATATTTGCAATGTTAAAATAAATAGATGCGTCATTTGGTAAATATTGTAAAGCTTGATTTGCTATTTTAAGTGCATCTTCGCGCATACCTATAAAAAAAATATTTATTTATATATAAAATACATATAAAATATATAATATTGCGATAGAAACAATTTTTTAATGTACCTAAATCATCAAGAAGTAATATCATATTGGTCCATGCTCTTCTATGTGTATTTCTTTGCTTAATAGCAGAATCCCAAGCTTTTAATGCTTTATCGTAATCTTTTTGTTCTAAATACTATAAATATATTCATTTAGAAATTATGTACATTTTT
Source organism: Apis cerana (assembly GCF_029169275.1). NCBI lineage: Eukaryota > Metazoa > Arthropoda > Insecta > Hymenoptera > Apidae > Apis > Apis cerana. The sequence goes on from NC_083861.1 coordinate 8,575,086, forward strand.
TTTTTAAATTCAAATTATCCTTTTATTACTAACCAGCACACCCAAATTATAAAGACAATCAGGATATTTGTTTCTATAAGTCAAAGCAGTTAAATAACTTTTTTCCGATTCTTCGTATCTTTTTAATGCCGACAAAACAATGCCCAAATTCATCCAAGCAGTAGCAAAATCTTCCCTAAAATTTACAACTTGTAATTCTAAGTAGAAAAATTCTGACAGAATTAAAATTTTTCATCACTCAGTATTTTAAATAATTAAATACAATTAGACTTACTGCAATTCAATAGCTCGTTTAAACAATATCTCTGCTTCTAAATATTTTTCTTGATCTTTAAGTAAATTTCCAAGATTGTTCATAGCTTGAGCATATGTAGGATTTAATCTATTTAATAAATATAAAAATCATTATTTTGCTCTAGATTTTATTTTTATAAAGTCTTACCTTAAAGCTTCCTGATATTCATATTGTGCTAATGTAGAATTTCCAGCATCAGCAGCATTTTTTGCAATATTATAATGCACTTTTGCATTTAAAGGACATACACTCAAAGCTGATTGAAATAATGTAGTTTCGGTTCTCCATTGGTCACTTCTTATCCATGATTTCACAAAAAATAATGAAATTAAAGTTATATATGCTAATAATAAATATTGCATAGGAATATGATTGCAAAGTTTTTGTAATCCTATAATAAGTAAAAGACAATAACCAGCAGAAGGAATGTATAATGTTCTTTCTGCTAAAACGAAACCAACATTAAAAAAAATATTACTAGCTGGTAGAAATGGAATAACAAGCATTGTCAGTCCCATAATTAAACATCTGTAACACAAAAAGAGATGATTTTCTTACATTACTTTATCATTTCATAAATTTATGAAATATGTAATTACCTTAAAAATTTGTCTTGATAAGAACTAAAACTATATATAAACATTGCACTAAATATTAGCCAGAATAAAAGAACAAAAATTATTCTTTTATCATTAGAATTAATTAAAGGTACACAGCCCATTGACCAATCAAAACACAGCCATTCAGGACATATTAATAACCATATATTCAAACAATAAATATAACTATAATTTAATATTCGTAAAAATATATTGGGCATAAATGATGCTGGATTATCTACAGGTTGAAAAATTGGGGCTTTAAATCCCATTATACTGAATCTTATGATTATAAGTATTAAACCACATGTAAAAAGTATAAAAAGTCTAATTAGCAATTTTTGCTTTTGTTTAATAAAAGTTTTTACTTGCTCATAAGAAGGTTTTGATACTATGAATAAAATTATATTATATGGAAATATTTTGTTCACTATTATAATATCATATACACAACAAATTCCCTAAAAAAAAAATTAATACAATTTTATATATATATATAATTAATAATACATTTTCATATTTACTAAAAGAAAAATTATTTTTTACCACTGCAGTAATTCCTGTTTCTTTGCACAACATTGCAATTGCAATAAATATGATACAACTAAACATACTGAGCCATCTGTATAATAATCTTCGTGCATAGATTGAATAATAATAACATATAATGGATATCCACATAAATACAGCACATAATAATTCTGCCCGGCCTACAATACCTGAAACCTATATATTTATTTAAATTAAAATAATTTTTTTCTTTAAAAATAAATGAATGCAATTGAAATTACATACAGCTTCTGTGTGCACTGGATGAACAGCAAACAATGCAGTAGCATAAAATGCAGTTCTTTTTTCTTTTGAGTCTAAAAGTATATTAAATACTGGTAACAATAACATAGAAACAATAGCATGAAGTATTATATTTACTATATGAAAATCTTGAGCTATCATACTTTCACGAAGCCAAAAATGTAATCTACAAACAATTTGTTTAAAAAGAAAAGAATATTTAAATATATTTTTTTTCTATCTAAAAAAAAAGAAAAGTACCTGAAAGATAAAATTGTAAGTGGTCTATATGATTTATGACTTTGTTTATGGATCAGTTTTGTACCCCAAAAATCATTTTTAAATATATCTATTAAAGGAGTAGTTTGTATATCTTCATTATGTACAATAGCTTCAGAATCATCAAATACAAATTTACCATTGTAACTATTAATAAAACATAGAGATAATACAGCAATTATAATTAAAGAAAATAGTGATGAAATTTCTGTAAATAAAATATTATTAATGATAATTAATATACAAATAAATATATCATAAGAATATTATAATTCACCTGGTAATTTTGTTTTTAATAACATTTTTCTATCCAATCACAAAATGTATGTAATTTTTATATATATATATGTATATATTTTATACAATATAACTTTTTTGTCATAAATGAAATAGAAGCAATTCTAATACAATAGTTAGATTGAATTTGAAAATTTAAGAAAGAGCATTAAAATTGTTAAATATTTTTTTATATGATTTATAGATATGATTTTTTATAGATTTTGATTTGCAATTTCAAATAATTAAACTTTATTTTAATTCAATTAAAATTCACTTGAAATTCGAAAATTATTTCACATTTTAAAATTAAATCATAATTGTTATTTTTTTAATTCTAGGAGACTGAAAAAAATACAGTATCTTCGCTGATATTATCATCTTGATATACGTTATAATATTAGATGAGATATTCTGTACAAAACAAATGTATATAAAAAATATATATGAGAAAAACAAAATATATATATATAATATGTATATGATATATAAAAACATAAAGAATAGAAAAGGATAGAGATACAGTAAAAATATGAAAATCAGCGCCATCTCTAGAGTGCCGCAAATTAAACACAAAATAAACAAAGAAAGAAAACATTAAGAAAAGGATAGAAAGATTAGTACTTAACTACTAGTGCCATCTTTTCGAAAAATGTTCAAACATGTCATGTTATTACCGACAGACAAATAAATGTGTTTTTAACTCATGGCGCCATCTTTTAGAAAAGTTTTGAAACTTTATCGCTTGGTATGCACAAAGAGTTTCAATGTTTATTAAGAGATGGCGCCACTAATAAAAGACTAATAAAGAAATTTACTTTATTATCAACAATAATGTGCAACAAGTTTGAGCATTTTTCGAAGAGATGGCGCTATCGGTCAAGTCCTAATCTTTTATCTTTCTCTTATTATTTGTTTTCCTTGTTTATATTGTGTTTAATCTGCGGCACTCTAGAGATGGCGCTGATTTCCATATTTTTACACTATCTCCATCCTTCTCTTAATATTTATTCTCTTTGTCTATCTCTATCCTTCTCTTAATATTTATTCTCTTTGTCTATCTCTATCCTTCTCCCAATATTTATTCTCTTTGTCTATGCCTGCTCTGCAATTTATATTCAAGAAATAATTCTGATATATGATTATCAATTTTATTATCTTTGTTACTTAAACTATTGATTAAAAATTAAAAATTAATAAAGTCTATTAAATCCATTTTTATATACCGTACATATATACATTTCATATATATTCATTTTTTTTATATTTAAATGTCATATATATATTTTATATATATATTCATACATTATGGATAGTATATTATTTTACACGTATATATAAACATTTTTATTTAAATTTCATATTAGTGTTTTTATTTTATTTATAACAAAAGTTATATCGTATTATTTATAAATATAATAATTTTTGTTCTTTGATTGGATAATTTAAATCAAAAATGTTTTTTAATTATTAAAGAGGAAAGAAAATAAAACTCTATTCAAAATAGTTTTTACCATTCATTTTTATTAACTTGCAAAATTACCTTAATTGTCTACTCATGCACAGATAAAATATATAAATAAAAATGTAGGGTAAATAGTAACGTGAATCTAATTATCGAGACTGTCTAAGCTCGCGTCTGCGAAATTAAACCATAAATTCGATTTTTTCATGAAAAAAAAGGATATATAATAATCGTTCCTTTTTCTTTCTTCGAAAAAAATACGAAATCATGGAGAAACGGCGCTCGATTTAAGAAATCACGTAACAGATTTCTAGAACAGTGATAAACCTATCATAAATATAACAATCGAAAACATGGCCAAATGCAATGACGAATAATAACATAATCAGACGTCTCTCTCGTCTAATTTTCATTCAATAGAAATTCGATGCGCATTACATTGTCACAACGAAATTTTACCAAGTGATATGCTCATATACATACATATACATATATGTATATATATATATATATATATATATATTAAAAAAATTATAAGCTATATAAAAGATATATACTGTAAGTGTTAATAGTTACATCTTTGGACAGTCAACAAAAGCGATCACTCGCAAAAAAACCATTCTCTTGATGCGATAACGCAATGGAGAAATTAAATAACTTTAAACATCAATCTTTTATTTGGAAAGCTCTAGTAAAAATTAATTAAATTAAATAACTTTAAACATCAACCTTTTATTTGGAGAGTTTTATTTATAATCATTTTCTGAATTTGCATTCTTAAAAATACAATTGAAAGTTTTAAATCTTCTTTTTTATTAAAAATAACCTGTCTTTTTTAATGATAAAATATCGAATGATATTAACTTAATAAATAAATTACCAAATAAAAGGTTATTTATCCTTAAAAATATTGCGACGAAATTCACGAATTCCATTTTGGAAGAGATTTTCCTATCGAATAACTATTTCATTATCATTTTATTCATTTCTTTTTGCTAATTGTGAAAATTCATCGACGTAAAGGAACATGTATTTTTAATATTGAAACGTGATAAACACGAATTTTTGATTAGACAGTTTAAAAAGCGGTTCTTAAAACAGCTAATTTACATAATCAAGTGAACAGATATGTAACGGCAATAAGAATAATTTAACTATATTTTAAAAATATCGATCTGAGCATTATCTCTTTTAATGCAAATATTTAAGTATAGAACATTCAATCAATCCATGCGATTTTCGATATGTATTTATTATCATTGAATTATTTATGAATTTATTTTGGTAAATTCTCTAGAATTTCTCCAAGCTTAATATTGAAAGTGATTATTTGTAATATGGTCCAGGATTAAATATCCTTTACGACAAAGAATTTTTCACCAATGCAATTTACATTGTTTGCAATTTAACACTGTTTAATTAACAAATAACACGAAATAGATCTAAAATTAACTCGCCATCTCACACGTGGTCTTCATTATGTGAATTATAGCACACATTTCGACTAGAGTATATTATTATATATATACGTCGTTAAAATAAATCTCGAAGACGAAATTAATATATACATTCCAGCAGTCTTGGCGGCTCAAGCGGATTCTTGTAAATCAATTGTACCCTATATTTCTCGGAGTACTTTCATTTTTATCAATTAAAAATAACAATATACCAGTCGTATAATTATTATTTAATGAAATAACAAGTCGTAGAATTCACGCAGAAATAAAATCTGATGAGCAATTAATATAACAGTAACAATTAAAACGTATATAAGAGATGTTTAAAAATAAGAGGGTACAACTTCTGATCTTCAATGTTGTAACTTAGATTATGTCGAACCGCGTTTTAAGAGTCCTTTGCTGTGGCAGTAGACACTTTCAACAAAATCTCACCACACGCTCTTCAACAATCGTCTAGAAACGCATACGTTCTTCATCGTGTTTTCCCAACGAAAAGGAATCTAAAAATAGGATCTCCTTGCATTTATCATCGGAGACTTACATACTTTAAACCACAATAATTTCTTAATAACAAGTTAAAAATTACATAAAATCTCGATCGAAGTAATTTAAAAAAAAAAAAAAAGAGGAAGAAGAAAAACAATGATATTCAGAATGCATCGTTTTGAGGAGAACACTATAAAGCTTTAACTTATAAAAAATTATGTCCACTCGTCCAACACTTAAAGGGAAATTTCACAAAATCCCTTTGAATCTCGAAACAAATGTCACTTAGTTGGAAAGGACGACGTTTCATCATTTATAGCAGCATCTGCGTTCATAGTTTCTTTGTTTCTTCATTTTCCTTTGTACCTTCGTGTTGAAGGTAATGGAACACGTCTCATCTTTGGCTTGTTTTCATCATTTCATAAGAAATTACCTGCAAACACGTGGAAAAGAAACAGCAATCATAGATCATAGTCTGCAACGTTCGAAAAACAGGATACATCCCACTTTATGAATATTATAACGGATCGAATTGGAAGAATACTTTACTGATACAATCTCACTCGATCCTTAGAACGTTTCTTGCGTGCAATATTTTGCGTACAGTAACACTATGACTTACAAGATGATTACATAGGGTAATAATACCCCTTACTCGCAAATCCAACGATTATGAATCTTTTGACACGCAATTTCCATTTGTTGCAGCCTAGAAGTTTTCTTTTAGAGAAACGTGTTCTTACAAACAATTTAATTTTTTCTTTTTCTTTTCTTTTTTTTTTTTAGACTAAAAAATTATTTCTTTTGAATTAAAAGAAAATAATTTGTCAAAATAATTAATTGATTGAATTTTTGTTAAATTTCTAGAACTATTTTTAATCGATTTTTAAAAATGGCTGCAGCAATTGAAAGACTCGCATTTTTTTCAAGTGATTTTCTCGCATTAAGTAAAAATAAGGATTCGTGATTTACTGTCTATTTACAACGTGAAGTACACAATATGTATATCATAAAGAGATTGAACAATGACGCTTGCTTATCACACATCGTCGTGCCGTGGCCTGAATCTTCTTCTCGACTACTATTCATAGTTACGGATCGATTCGGTGATATCAAAGCTTCTCTGCTTCAAACAGGATCCTGTGATATTTTCGTTTCGTTATGTTTTTTTAAGCTCAAACAATTAAAAATTGTTTAATATTTAAAAAACATCCAAAGTTCTATTTCATCGATATCTTTTTAAAGTAATACTTAAATATAAGATAGAATATCAATTATTCATGAATGTTTTTGTACTTTAAAGAAGTCATTCTACACAGACTAGATCACCGAATGGATTCGTATTGAATAATTCACCGAGAAACATTTTATCATAATATACGACTGTTCACAAAAAGATTACACGACACTCTTACTACATAGAAAACAACTACGCATTTAAACTACTAAATTCCGTCTAGAGATAATTTCCCTCTTTCTTTGCTTTCTCTTTCCGAATAACGTTCAACTTTCCCTTATTTATTCAATTATCACTCTCAGCATAATCGTCGCTATCACCACTGTCATAATATTGGTTCTTCGACTGCTGATGAATAGAGTCCAATGGATTAATTGTAGATATATCATCAGAATATCCTTTAAATTGGATATCTGTGCCTTGAACTATGTCCACGGATTCACCATCCAGAATCTCCAAATTTGGAGAAAACGCATTCTCCGATATGGAATCGTTTGGCCTGAGGGAAAAAAAAAATATATTTTTTCTTTTCACGTTAAATAAAATTTTTATTTTTCGTAGATAAAAAATGATATTATAAACTATAGAGGGTCTACAATATTCTACAATATAACGTAAGATTCAATTAGTTGATTAAAAATAATGCAAATTATGATCATATTTTAGTAAAAGCGAAAACAATAATTCTAAAAAGCAATAAATTTAAAAAAATATTTGAAATTCAAACTTTAATTTCTGCTGTTGGTATAAATATGTAACGAGTGTTTATGAATGTTTTTTTTTTCGGTCAACGATTTATCATCTAAAAATTTATAATTTTTAACGATCAATTTGAGCAATTTAAAATTTAAATGATATGTTGATGAAAAATAAAAAAAAAAAAAAAAAGAAATGGAACAAAAAAACAAGCAGTTAGCCGACTTTCTAATTAATAAATTATGCATACACGAGCATCGTGCATATATCATGCAATTCTGGTTTCATTTACTTACTGAGCTGTAGATGATGGTTACATTTCATCATCACACAGCCTGCAACAAAACGCATAGATCGTACCATTACGGTCATAGTACAAGGTGAAATTGTTAGATCAGCGGGGCATACTGTCTATCTAATGACAACGCATGCCACAATTCGAAAGCTATAACTTCCGTTTCATAGCTCGAAATAGCGAACAGAAACTTTCTATGAGAACTATAAAACGGGTTCATCTATTGTTTTGCATAATAATATTTTTTAATTTCTTATTCTTATTTTTCAAAGTAATCCCCGATTGATTGTATATAAAATAAATTTTTTATCTCGATTTACTTTAAGTATTAAACAATGATTAATACATTGATGCGTAACATGTATATATATATCAACATTAATAAGTGATAGTAAGAACAATATTCATATACTGATTATATGGCATGAACCATGTGCAATATAAATTGCGTGAAATCAACACTTACATTTGTTCATTTTGTTCGTTACCACTCTCTTCGGTGACCAACAATTCGTACTCCTCTGCTGCGAATCGGTCCCAATCTGACAGCTGTTACAAATGAAATAAAAAAAAAAAAAAACGTAACGATAACGGATATCAGTAAAATATTCATAACAACAAGTGTTCTTCCTGTTAAATTGAATTTACTTGTTTCTGATAATTTCTAAAGCTCTTTACCTCGTGACCATCGGGGTCATGTTCTCTGGCAGATGCAAAAGGATCTCTCTGCTCGTGATCCAGGTACTTTTCGAGGTTGAAGAACGTGTCGAAGAAGATCGAGGTCATTTTACACTTTTTCAAGTCGCTTAGAGATATTTTTCCCGATTTTTCCGGCTTGATCATATCTAACATCTATACAAAGTTATATATAAAATATATTTAAATGGACGAAGCACAATAGAACGAATACATAATACATGAAATATTTAATTTCTAAGACGACTTGCCTGACAGAGGCAATCCTCGAAAGGTAACGTCTCCAATCCAATCGCCTCCATACGATGCAACTGCTCTTCGTAAAAATATTCCAATTCGTACATCGACAAATATCCATCACCATCGAGATCCATGCACCTATTGATCATCCAAAATGAAGCATAATCATCCACCCAATATATGTAATCTTAAACGCTTCACATTATACCTGAACCAATATTCAATAGCGGTCGGATGGTTTTTGTCCTCTTCGCTTAACAAGAACCACACAAATTCCGTGTAACTCATTTTATCCTGGGACTGTTGAACCCCGTTTCCGCTTTTCACGCCGCCCCTGGTCACTGCACCACTGAATATTCTCGCGATCATACGTTTGGAAAGAGCTGGAACACGCTCGAGTTGAAAAATGGATTTGCTTGTAACGAAGTTTACACGGAATATTGCAAAGGAAAGTGTTTTTTTTTTTTTCCTTACCGTGATCGTTATGTTTTGTGAGATCCGTCTTGTCGATGAAAAGATCGTGATCACGATCGAGCTCCCAGAACTTGCAGTAGATCACATAGAAATGCTCATAGCTGAAGTAAGCCGTTACTTGATTGATATCTTCCTCGTGCTCGAGGATCGCGATCACCGAGAGCAGATTGCTTCTTCGCAACTCCGCCACGGAAATCCTTCCGCTCCAGCTTCGATTCACGCAGTAAAATATCCTAGCGATCACCTGGACAGGATGAAGATTCGTCGATTAACAAGTTTAAATATAAACTTCGTCGCGTTAATATTGCCTCCTCGATATTGAATGTACAAATTGTACGACAAATGTAAAATTCGTGTAAATACAGAAGCCAGTTTAACTGAGAAAAAAGAACGGAAGAATTCCACTGTTAAGTGGTCAATATAAAATACTCGTTAAAATGATTTTCCAATGAGCGAGAAGAGCGCGTGCGATAATTGCTCGAGGCGAGCACGATCGCGTTGAATAATTCAAGACGATTCACGTTGCGTAAATCGTATGGTCCATTCTCTGTGGAATCTCTCTCTCTTTCTCTCTATACATCCTTGTCTTGAAAACGAGAGAAATATCCAGCAAATATTTATCGCGCGAATACGAACCGTGTGTACGTAGCGTGAATGGAACTCAGTAGCCTCTTTGAGAAAAGTTAAACCGGGATGGGTCTCGACCACGTCTTGCACCAGGGGTATCAAATCCTCCGGCAGTATATTGTTCCTCTGGCCCCGGGTTGTGATTCGAATAAACTTGCTCGCCGCGTCGTGGTGGGTGTTCGATATTCTGCAAACGGTCAACCACAATAATCGTTAAACCGATGGAATATAAAGAAGAAATTGGGAATTAAAATTAGAACTGTCCGCTCCTCGAATAAATCTTGATTTATTCGCGCGTCGAATCGAAGGAATCGTGAGGGGAATATAATAACGAGCTTGTTCGTTGCTTACTCTTCCTTCCAAAAATCAAGGAACGCGTTCATCTCAACGTAGCCGGTCTGATCTCCGCCAGCCGCGAGGAAAAGCGGCACTTTCCAATAGAGCGGCAAGTCGCATGCCTGCAAGACAAATCATAGCCTTTGTATATTATACGGTTGTCCCATCAATGGAACGTTAAAGTTGCGAGTTTCCCACGTGAAAGCGTTCGAGTCCCAAGCGTGAGAGAATAACCGAACGGTCAAGATCAAATAATCTTGGAGTGGAAAATATCGTTCGTATGTACCTTCGTAATAGTGTGAAATTGGGCTCGAGACGCACGATGGCCGGGAAGGGCTTGAAAAGCGGCGGTGATCCTCGCGATAGTTGCTTCCACTTGCGATAACGGCAAAGGTTTTCCTCCGGGAAAGTAAAATCTGCAAACGACCAATGGATATTTCGCGTTTATCGGTGTTTGCTCGATTAATCGAACGGTGTTGTATCGGTATATACGGTTTGGATCAACGTTTACCGTGGTATGTGAACGTTTCTGTTCGCTTTCACGTGCCTCTGGAGTGTCGTGTGCGGTGGCAAGCTCTTTTGCTGTGTCTTGTCTTTCGCGTACGTCTAGAACCAACAAGCATCGTTCCGGGGAAACTGATTGGATCCGTGAAAAATGGCAAAATCGCAACCACGAACGTTTCTCCGTGCACGATCGTGGATTCCTGGATTCGTGTGTGGTTGCAATTTTGCGCCGCTCGATTCGATCATGATAATTATTAACCGCGAACGAAATTGCAATTGCTAAGTTATAATTATTGGTAAAACACAAATACTCGTAAAATAAATTCTTGGAAGGTATTGGAGGAAAAGTTTTATTTATTTCCTCTGTGTTTAATTCTTCTCGTTACATAAGTACGTTTTATCGCGTTACAAACAAAGGACACCACGGCGAGCCACGATCCTGATCTCATTACATTGTTCGTGCTTCCGGTTACGAGAAATCGATGAGGTTCTCAAAGGTGGCTGATCGATCGCCTCGACGATCGTAGTATAGGAATAATTTTACGCTTCTTCGAAAGCATCGGTTCGAAGCGAAGGTATTGGCGAACCAAGGACGCGACATCCTGTTACGCGACGCCAAGGATCCGAAGAATGCAAAGAGGCCGGCCAACGCGGCTAATGCATCGCCTCGCCCATGTGACTATGATTACATCACGAGCCACTTCTACGCGTTGTTGTTTCCAACATCATGGTCACGGGACGAGGAGGATCTTTCCACGTGCTGAGTGTTCATCGATCGATCTTTTTCTTTTTTTCCTCTCTTTTTTTTCCTTCAAAGAAGAAAAAAGAACGGAAAAAATTTCTAAAAATGTTTTTTTTTCTTTTTTATTCAAACAAGAGAAGAAATCGGGAAGAAAAGGTGTGGATGATCGCCAGAAATAAGGGAAAGGCTAACGACAGCAACGGTAATAATAGACGAGAGAAAAAAAAATACTGTACGTAATAAAAATAGCGGTAGAGCTTCTTCGATGAAATCCGTTTAAGAAAAGATCAATAATGCATGCCGTTCAGCGCGGTAAAAATAAGACAACGTCCACTCGAATAACCAAACGATAATCGTCGATATCCTCGGGTCGAATAAAATTTAACGCGAAAAATTCGATGAAATTTAACGAGAAGAAAAAAAGTAAAATAGAAATAGAAAGACTTACATTACTGCAATATAATACGCGTACACACGCGGGAATCGAGTAGATTGCGATCATCAAAATGCGAATCATCGTGCAAATGCCGGAACAGATCACGTTTAGCTCCCGTGACATTGGGATAGATTAGGCAAAATGGTCGAAACAATTATTACGGCCTCATGTTTGGCACGGTCCACCGCGTGACACAGGGGATACCGTCAATCAACGTTCCAATTGACATAGCAAATTCGACCGCACCTCTCGATCGAGCCCTTCGAACTCTGCCAACCGGCCAAGGACCGTCCGTTTCCGACACCAAATACTTGACCTTCGCCGTTCGATCGAACCTTCGGTATTTTCATTCAATTTCATTCCACTTTGAATTTCCTTTATGGTAGAGCTCCGTTCGTTCGAAGCTTGACGCTAAAGTCGGTAAACATATTTTAAATTAATTGGAGCCGTGATGGAAGTGGCATTTCATCGAGGACCTGATTCAATCGGATGTTCTTGCGGGGGTTGAACAGAAGCGTAGAGATGCGCTAGAGAAAGCGAATCTAATTCATCGATTGGATCCATCGAGGCCTCTACAGTAATACGCAGAATAGTTTGTTTTACGCTTTTAACGTTTAAAATATGCGGAAAAAAATTCATGAATATTTATACGGGGAGGAAAAAAAACTCCATGAATATTTAAATTTAAATGTAAATATTTACGTTTGAACTTTTCGAACTTGAATATTTGAATTTTAAACTCGATACCTGTACATCGTTCAAGAACATCGAATACTAGATCGTTTCCTTCCTGGTTCCTATTATTCTAACGACTCTTACGTAGCCTGTCGCGGATTAACTTTCCTGGCCGCTGGGGGACCGCTTTTCAGCCATAAGCGGCGTTACACTCGGCTTCAAGGCGACTGTCGACGGCCTTTTAAAATCTAGCGCTCATATCCAATAAGGAGCTGGCACAATGAGTCAGTCAGCGGTCGCAGATATTCGCCGGCGAGATTTCTCGCCGTTCGAACCCGCGATCGAACTTTTTCCCTATTTTTCTCTCTCACCATTCTGCCATCTCGAGATCACACGCCGTGCGTCTTCGCCATGCGGGGGACGTGGACACAACGCGCGCCTCTTTTCCAATAGCAATTTTTTAATTACCTGGATCGTCATATCGTCGAATTAATGAATCGCCCGCGGTGATTTCGAACGAAATCACGGTATTCCGGCAATTCTATGGCAAACACGATCCAACAATATACCCGAACTAGCGCCGTTTGCTCGGTAATGAGCAGAGCATGGACCACCCTGAACGAATAAACAACACCGACGTAACATCGCATTGCCTCGAGTATTATTTAACCAATGGTAACGATAAGCTGGCCCCGGGAGCTGTCCGTTTCCACTTATGGCCATGGTGGTCCACTTTATTTCTCTCCTCGAGGTCGAATAACATTTAATCGTAACGAAAACCGAGCACATGAGTCAGCTGCGACCAAACAAACGACGGACACGCCGCGTTTCTACTCCACGTCGATTAAATTAATCGAGCTCCTCTCCTTCTCGCCGCCTGTAACAGAGCCTTTTCTCCTTCGAGATCTTGTCCATTTTTCTCTCGCCCTCTCTTTGAACGATTAAAATTGACGAGAGCAGAGCGGTTCGCAGAGAGGGAAGGAGGGACTCGTGCGCAGTGCCAAGGATAAGAAAATAATCTGACGTTGGTCAACAAACGCCATCGATTTCTGGATACATCGGTTTTGATTGCTTTTTCTTTTTTCTTCTTTCTTTCCCCCTTCCCCCCTTTCTCTAAACAGACGAATTTCGTTGAACCTTTCCCTTACGTCTATTGACGATGCAGCGCGCGAGTGCAAAGTCAGAAATCGCTACAGCCTCTCCGCTACCCGTTGCATCCATAAATATCTACGTGTTTCTCACTTATTCCACGCACGCTGGAATTCGAGGAATCTTATTGTTTCCATTCGTTCGTATCGTTCGTCGAATCGACGAATCGAGCGAGGGGATTGGTATCAATTTTCTAGAAATCAGCTCGATAATTATCTCGAGTTAATTCGAAAAGCCAATTCCATTGCTAAATACATCTAGGAAAGGAATGTCTTTGAGCGAATCCAAGGTTGATATCAAAGCATAGTGAGAACGTAATAACCGTTTAATAACAATGGGACATAGCCAAGCCCCTCGGGCCACGTGCATTGTTCCAGCGCTCAGCACCGCCATATTGGAGAACTCGAGGCCTATCAACGGTATTATAGATCAAGATTGACTACCGAAAGGGAATTCGTTCAGATTAAGATCGGTGATTTCCGTTGTTATCGAGAGATTGAATTAAATTGAAAAAAAAGAAAAAAAAAAGAAAAAAGATCGATGAGGATTACCGGAGAGATTAAAGGATCGGGACGATCGATGGATACGGTCGAAACAATTACACCTATGCTCGACTAGGAAAAGCCAGGGCGATAACAGTTTTTGGCAGGCAACCGTGCCAGGTATAATCCTCCTTTTTTTGGCCCTGATCCAGACCAGCTTTGTAACTCCCGAGAACTATTCTTTCTTAATCGTTCGATCGATTTAAATTCGTGTTTCTTACTAATTTTCGAATGACGCGTCTTCCGAGAAAACGTAGTTTCAATAATTCGTAAGAAAGATATTTATTTTAGAAGAATCGCCTGAAAGAGATCGAGTAATAACACGGATGTTTAATCACGAAGTTCTCAACACCGTTTATATCTTCAGAGCGTAATAATTTCACGTACGTTTCAATTCATTAACATCGTGTTCAAACGGGGAGGGAAAAAAAAATCAAAGGAAACTGCACAAGCTCGATAACGAAGAAGAATAGAAGAAGAGGCTTGCGGATAAAGGCATGCAGAAACGACCTCTACGCGAAGAGATCTTGAACTCGTTTCGAGACAAAAGTGCAGGAGTCGACCGGTCGAACATCCTCCCAGAGAAGGAGGAATTTGGACGGCGACCAAAACGCCCGATATAAGCCACCCAGAGTAGCGAGAACATACGAGAGAAGACACGTCTTCCCGATCGTCGTGGAAGTTCTCGAGGTACACAGTCTCGTCCCGCCGAATAAAACATCTCTTCCAGGAAAACGTGGCTCGTCTTTCGCAGGATTTTCTTTATGCATCCACGTGTAAATGAATATATAATTGCGCGGCCTTGTAAAAAGTTTTCTAACGGGTCTCCTCTCGATTCTCTAAACGGACCTCTTCTAAATCTTCCTCCGTGGATCGATTTTGTATTTCTTTTTTTTTTTTTTTTTTTTTTTTGTGTAGCGAAAAACATCTTTCTAACGTCAAGTTTTCAAAAACGTAAGGCAAAAGTTAAGAAAGAAACGATAATTGTGGATGGTGGTAAGCGTCGATTTACCTGAGCCTTGTTTTGAACCTCGTGTCCCGTTCTCCAAGTGTTGATGGCCGGTTGTCGCGGCCCCCGTTTGTCGAGCAACAGCTCACTCGGGCACTTCTCGAAGATCAGAACGCGTTCAGCGACCGATCCCCTGGTTAAAAACGGTCTGATAGGATTGTTCCCGGTACCAGTTGCGGCGGCAGCTCTAATGTGCTGCTTCTGTTGGGTGGTCAATTCCGGATGAGGTACTTGCTCGATTCTTGGTCTAGGTGAATTGATTCTAGGGCCCCATCTAGACGTGACAGGATCCTTCTCCTCTTTACTCGCTTCCTTGTCCTTTTGTATCTCCGTTTCGAATTTAGACCTCGTGGTCGACACCAACTGCTCCGTGGAATTGAAACTGTTGTTGTTCGTCCTCTGCTCCTCCAACCTCTGTTGAGTCGGAGGATTTTGCTGAGCCGCTCTGTACCTGACTTTCGCGTAATCCACCACTGACATGTTGGACAGATCATCCTTGCTCAGAGATTTCACTGCGTCTGACTGCGTTGCACTAGTGTTGGTTCCCGGTGTCCCGGTGGACGTCACGTTGTTCACCATAGCAGCGGAAGCGGGAACCAGGCCCCCTCCATGATGATTGTGACCGATGATTATCGGTTTAACGGGCTCCACCTTCGGTTTCTCCCTCTTGATAGCGGGTTTCTGACGAGTGAGGGGCACCGTCCTCTCCACGGGCTCCTCCGTGATCACCGAGCCCGTCTTCAGAGCGTTTATCAGTCTTTCCTCCTCGCGCGCAACCTCGTCCAGGTACGCGCTCGAATTAGAACCGCTGTTCCTCTTTTCCTCCTTGCTCGTCAACGATTTGCTCTCCTGTTGCGGCGATCTACAAGGATCCGTTATTCTTTTATTGTCGTTCAACTTGTTCTTCAGGGGCCAAGTGGTCAAACCTGAATTCGTCGAAGAATCGTCGAGGTTGGAGGAAGCGGTGGGAGAGGTGATCACCGTGCTCGCTGGCCTCTTTTGCTGCACCACGATCTTCGACGGCGTGATATCCGCGGGGAAAGTGGTCTCTATAGTTTCCAAAAACACTTCCCGATGATGCGCGCCGGGCGTTTTCGGGGAAACCTGAGGCTTCACTATCTGCGAAGGTTTGTTCGTGAACGGGGAAGTCGGGGACAACAGGATGGTTCCTTGCTTCGGCTTCCCCTGGCTGCTGCCACCGACGTTACTGCTCTTCAAGGGAGAGGTCTGCGATTGTTGCTGCTGTTGCTGCATCGAGTTCTTCTCGAACTTCTCTAGCGCGAACTGTATCGACGAGGGTAGAGTCTTTGACGGCGACCTCTGCCTCGACGCGGCTAACCTGGCTTTGTCCTCCACCACGAAATTGTTCACCAGCTTCTCCAAATTACCGTTATCGAGATTCGGCGTCTGGGTCAGTATATCAACCGCCGCCGTGGCGGGTGCACCGGTGGTGGGCGAGCTTTTCCCAGTATTGTTGGCGCTGTTCGACGCGGAACTCGGCGTGAGAGCGCTTCCGAACTTGTCCGCTGCCGTAGCATTGCTATGACAGTTCAATATCTCGGTAGGGGCTAACCCACGACTCTTCCAAGTCTGATAGATGGCCTCCGCGTGGTCGCTGATCTGTTTCGCGATCGCCGCGATGTCCTCGTCACCGGACGTCGAGGTGTCCGTCGGGAATTTCTGTCGCAGATCGTGCTTCGCGGTTGCCGCCATGCTTGGACAACGTTCCTGCTGCGTCTGCCGCTGCTGACGCAGCTGAGGATGGTGCTCAAGCAAGAAGCTCGCGGCACGTCTGCTCAACTCGGTCGAGTGGTCCAAGACGAGCTCGGCGAGCCGTGGATCGGTTCCCAGGGGGACCACGTTCACGGGGATCGCGTAACCGAAGTGAATCGCCTGGCAATCGACCTGGTCGCGGCCGGATCGGGACTCGTTCACCAAACAGGCGTTTAGATCTGGACAGTGGACGGCCCGACTGGGCCGAGGGTCGACGGTCACGGGCACGAAGAGGTCGCGTCGGGTCGCGCAGACCCGGCGCTCGATCGTCTCGATCTCTACCGCCAGCTGTCGGCCAGCGACACCCCCAGAACACCTCGATACCGCCGTTTCCGTTCTCAGCCTCGATGACGATGAGGACGAGGATGACGATGACGAGGATGATATCGCTCTCGATGGTTCCGTGATTACGAGCTCTGTTGCTGCTGGCATATCTCAGGCCAGCTGGCCTAAGAATCTCGTTCTCCACGGCCACGACGGAAGCCGTGCCACTGACCACGCGATCCTCGCTCCCTCTGCGTGTCCCCCCATCCTCCAATTCCTTCTGGATTATTCCTCTTCTTTTTCGTTTTTTCTTTTTTCGACGACCGATCCTTTCTTCCAACGTTCAAAAGCCGAGTATTATTTTAGCAGGCATCGAATACGAGGAGATCGTTGTTTGCTCTTTGTAGAGATTCGAACTGCTCAACTGGTATTCAACGCGAGAGTAAGTGTTCACGTTCGGGGTACACTGTCAGCATTATATAGTTTAATTATAGATAAGTATGTCCACTGTTACCGCGGTGGTATTCGATTCTTGATGATCACGCGACGGCGACGGTCGATCGAGCTACATCTTTGCGTTCCTCGATGTACACCACGAGCATCGGACACCGCGATCTGAAAGAAGATAAATATAAATTAGTAATTATCCAACGCAGATATATTTTCGAACGTGACCGCGTTTACGAGGTGAAACAGAAGAGATCGCGTCCTATGAATCTCATCCTTTCGTCGTCAACGCGATTGGAACATAATTAAAAATAATTTCCCTCCTCGTATTCCCCGATCTTACTCGAAATAATAATAAAAATAATCAGCCTTCAGGGAATATAAAATATATAATTATCCTTTTCCAAGTTTCCCAACAAGGTTGCTAAACTTCCCGAGCAGGATAAGAAACTTCGAATCTTTGTACCAAGGTAGAACGCGACACGGCATCGGTACTTTCACCCTGCATTGCTACGCGTATGCAAATGCGTGCGTAGCAGGGGCCGTGACCAGGCGTGCGTGCACGGCTTCGATCGTGCTCGAATCGCTGCAAGCTACGCGCGTTATGCGTACCTCACGTTCTCCCTCCCCTCCCGCCCTTTTCCACCGTACCCAGCAGGGGGAGGGGGGGAAGGAAATTTGTATTCCCGGTGTGGATCTTTCTTTGTCTCCGAGTGGACATCGTACGTTTGGCAACTAACCGACCATCATTCTTAAAACGTTATCCCGCATTCTGCCCCTGTGCCACGTTGTCAAAGACCTCGCTGGAATACGGAGAAAACGTCGGCGAGAGATATCCCAACGTCCTCCTCCTGCTTTTACGTAAATCGTCGCGACGAGAATTCGTGCTTTCTATTTCCGTTGATGGAGGTCTTGTCCCTGTCACGTCCGTCTTTTCCGCCAAATCACTGTCACGCGTTCCCCACTTTCAATAATGAGAGACTTTCGATGCAATATAAATTAAGTTAAATTCTTTCCTTTTAAATAATAACGATCGTACGATATATTTCTTCGAGGACGCTCAACATTCCGATTTCTTTTTCAAATGTTTTAATATTGATTCTTCGAGTTATTATTATTGAAATAAATAAAGAATGGTAAATAACTGATAACGGATCGGTTCGAAGAGCACCAAGTGCGATCTACATACGTATCTGTTAATATTATTAAAATATTCCATTGTCGTTTTATCTATTTCCGTAGTGTTTTAGTTTTGTAGTAGAAGTTTCGTATATTCTTTAATGATTTCGTAAAGAAGTAAAATTTTCTTGATACAAGAGTGGTAATACGAGAACGTTTTTTTATTTAAACTTTGCACAAGTATTTTAACAGCATATAAAAAACTTTCATCTTTCACTTTTCATTCTTTTTAATAAAGATATTCGATTGGAAAAGAAGAAAGCCCAAATTAACGTTTAAAGAATCTTTTCATCCTGAAAAATCAAATAATAATAATAATAATAATAATAATAATAATAGTAAAAAATTGTAGATCCCTCTAAATCTTCAAAGTTTAAAAAAAATCGGAATGTTCTTAATTCAAAGTTCTGTTATTGATCGAATACCAGTTGTATCTTCTTATATTAGATTGGACGCACTATTCCTTTCAAAATTTATTTGTGTTTCTCTAATCGACGACAACTTATCTTCGTCGAGTTCTGTGTTAAGTCTTAAACTATCGGTTGTGTTATTAGAGTTGGTCAATAAAGAAAATAGAGTTTGCCTGTAAAAGATTGTCGAAACCCATCCTATAAATGTCAATGATCGCTTAACGATCCTCGCTACTTTCACTCGAATAAATTTCTTTTTTTTTTTTAGTCACCAAGTTTGCAAGTATCTGTATCGTATGTCGGGCACAAATATTTGTTTCTATAAATCACGAGTGCGCGCACGGGTCTCGGTTCCTTCACCGAGCGCACGTGTGATAAGCAACGAAATAGTCGGAACGAGCCGCGATTTCGTTTCACGATCGAAGTTGAAGAACAAAGAATGTGTCTCGTAATCACCGTCATATATTTTCCTAACCTTCGGCTAGCTAAGATCCTAGAGATCGCAGTAGATACCACTCTAAATATATCTAGGTGAGGTGACGCAATGGCGAAAAGTATATAAATTCTTTACAGGAATATGATGTAACCTTCAAAAACGAATATTCTCATGGGCGGATTGTCTAATGTTTTGAAACATGTACGCGGATCCATGAACGTTGCATCAATAAAAATAAAGTATATTTCCCTCGACCTGATTTCCGCCCACCATTTCGCGAAACGTGAATCAGCGACCTGTGCACAACAACCTTGCCTATTTCCTACCGATATCTGAATCGCTCGAGCCTGTGATAACGGCACCACCTACTTTTTCCAATCCATCTGGAGACAACTGGAAAACAATATCGTAAACGACATTATTACTCCGTACTGCTTAGAAACAAGATCACAAACGTAGCGAACGTTATATTATCCGCCACCTCGAACTGGGACACCCACGCGCGCCTCGTATCAATCGTTCTTTCGAATCGCTCGTTCGAACGGTTCGCGCGAAAAGATGGGACCGCCAATCACAGCCTTCCAACGACGCGCGCGACCAATTTGGATTCGAAATTTGGATTCGACGTGTTCGACGCGAGTTCTCGGATGGAACTCGATCGTTCCCTGGAACGGTTCCAAAAGAGGATCGGATAATCGACGAGCATCGAACGATCGACGGCATGTACGACCGCGATCGGACATTGTTGACTGATAAGTGTATATATCGTAATGGGCCGCGTGTGAGCTTGTCACGTAGCCGTGTGCACGCTTCGTTTCTACGTAGAAGGGACTCTCAACGTCGCATAACTCGGTCACGTTTGCGGTTTGCATCGTTAGAATACGATACGGCCCACTAAAAATAGCGGCCGAGCCAATATCGATACGCTGTAAACGGTGTCAATCCCGTGATCGGAACCATTGCAACTACACGGAACGTTGGGTTTCCGCGAGTATGCAATTATCTCGTGTTTTTTTCCCCCTTTTTTATTTATATTCTCCTTGTTCCACAGTAATTTTCATGAAAAATGAAAATGGACGGACGTTCGTCACTCGGATCAGAGAAGGATCGGTTCGTCGTTATTCTTGGGATGGAATTAAATTATAAGCGTATTTAAGAAGAGACGGAGAAGCAGTTTGCTAATGTTTTAATCAGAGGCAGATTTCTCAGATCACGATAATCGTGAAATTGTTCGTAAATACGGTTATTCGTCTTAATTACTTTCCCTACAAACTCGACTAAAACGCATCGATGCGTCTCGAGCAAACCTTTAATTTGCTTATCATCGAGGGAAAAGTGGGCATCGTCCCACTTTTCCCTGGAAAGAATACAGATCGAGGTGTGATCGCAGAGAAGGAAATTAGTTCAGACGGTTTCACAGACCGAGACAAGAAGGGACGTCGTTATAAATAACTTCTTAATGCGACGTGCGAAAGAGAAGGAAAAATCGATTTCAAGGATAACCGTGTATTTTTCACTGATACGGCCTATCGATTCCTGGCATCAATCTACGTCAATTATTCGATTTATATACATATATATATCAGAATCGCTTGGAAAAGTATCGACGATATAAAAGTTTTCGACGTCACTTATCAATATTTTCACTTGTGATAGTATTAATATCTCGATATCTCGATTCATCGTATCAACAATACCCGCTTCTGTAACAAACAAATTCCGATATCAGGAACATTGAACAAATTGGATAAATTTCGTCGAAGAAATCTTCCGCGTAAGAACGTCCGTATCACAAATATGCAAAGGAGAGAAATTGGCGGTGTTACGAGAAACGATAGTTTACTTAATTCCAAGGCTGCACGAGCCTCCAGTTCTCGCGGTCAACGCGAAAACCCGCGTACGCAGATGGAATCGTGATAATATGTAAAACGATCACCACGAGGGTTTGCGCGTTTTCGTCTCTCGAAATAGACGGTCGAAAAGTCGCTCACTGGGCCCTCTCGCCTTCCCCCGTATTTTCCTCAAGAATTCGTCGCGAACTCGAAACAGTTTTTAGGCTTAACAACATCGTCGTTCTCCGTCGTCATCCATCCGTCCACAGCCTCGGCCGTTATATTAAATTCTTCATTGCTCCCTGCTCGTCACATTCCCTTCTCGGAGGGGAAACACGAGGAATCGAGAATAAGCCGATCGGATCAACATTGGAAACTCGTTGGTGAAGTCAAATTTTACATTACGAATCACGATTATCATCGTGTGAAAAGAAGAATAAAGTGAAATCCGGTGAAAACAAAGTTTAGTAATTATGAAATTCCATAAATAAAATATTTAATATCTATCATTTCCTATCTTTCCATCTCTGATTCTTACTTTCTTAGATTGACTCAAACTTGCTCTTCGTGTCGTCGAGTTTTACTTCGATAAGCGGAAAGAAGAGGATATATGCGATTATCATGGAGGATGACGGAAAGAGAACGTGTAATGCTTAAATTTACAGGGAAACTTTTCGATAAATCGACGAATCGGATGAATGTTCGGACGCGTTTTCAAGTTTCGACAACACGTCGAAACTCTTCTCCGTACCGTTAAAAGTTTCGTGTATTTCAGGCCGTTTAAATGGTTGGAATAACACGGGTTGTAGACGGAGGTATGTCTTTTAACATCGGTTCCCGATTAAAAAACCGCGTCAATAATAAATTAAAAAAAACGTAATGGCCGATTGATCGGTTGCCAGCTTAAAACAAGCAGCACGGTGATGACAAACGACGCTATTTCCGCCTAAGAAGTCTTCTTCTCTTAATGGCATTACACAATCCGTCGAGAGCAATAATAAAAAAACAGTTTCGACTTTTGCAATCTTCTTTTCCTCCGGTATCGTTAATTTTTCTATTAACTCTTTAGAGATAAGCTTTTACGCGTTTCGTCATATCGTTGCTGTTGTCAATCAGTAACGCGATAATAATAGTAACGGGATAATTTTATATAACTTTCAATCGGTTTTCCAACGGAACGACGATACAGGAAAAGTTTTACGGAAATTGATTATTCGAATGGAAACTCGAAGGAACAACCGGGCCGACCTATCATCGCCACTCGCGATAATACCCGATAAACGAGTCACAGTTTTGCAAATAAGCAAGCGTGTCGCGTGCGATGAGGTGGCAATGTATGTTTCTGACGGTCCACTTTTGCGCGTGGATCGTGCTTTCTATATACGTATACGTCTATGCGCAAGTGTGATGAATAGGTACGTGGACTACCGTATGCACTCGTGCAAAGTTTATTTCGGTTCGTCCTGTAATATTAGACGTGATGCGAACATTCGAACGCAGGATCTACGAGGGAACGATTAAAAGTTTCGAGTAAATACTAGAAATGTTCGACTAGTGGTCTGATAAAAAAAGAAAAAAAAAAAAAAAGAAGAAGAAATATTCGAATACTCTGAGAATGAATCGTCGAAACATCGTCACAAGTTTAATAATCGACCTGTTAAAATTATACGCGACGACGTTTTTTTTCCTCTTCGCGAAAAATACTTATGAAATTTTAATCAACGTTAATGCTGAATTAAAATTGATTGACGTCGCATCCATAAATGTTAAATCGAGTTGTCGCGCTATTGTAAGAAAGGTATTTGTCACGTTGCCTCGAGTCAATACTCGAACAGAATCGATCGTCGACACCGAGATACCCGCTCACTTACGGTCAAATTTATTTCTGGCCACGAGAATTCTCTCGTACGCGAAATCGAACCGCCGTATTCTGGGCGGGAATCGTCTTATGTCGAATCTCGGATCCACGATACCCGCGGCGTACAATCCTTCTTTCTATCTGTCCGCTTCTAAAATTGTAACCTGGCGAACAACCTCGGTGGTCGACCGGTTGAACTCTTTCGAAGATATAAATTGCTCGAAATCGTTATCCTCCAAACACTTATTCGAACGAATAGATTTCTCGGAACGAGATTAGCACGAATAATAAAAAATTTAACGATTCAATTACCTTGCTAATTCCTCGCTTCAAATTCAGACTCGAAATTGTCGAACGTTTATGTCGAGTGGGAAGAATGGCGACTATTAATTAATAAACGGACAAAAGGTTTTTTTTAAACACGAGATAAAAAAAAAAGAAGTTCCACCGTGCTCCTTTGAATCTTTCGATATCTTCCTTCTCCAAACCGCGGACGCGCTTCCTCCATTCAGATATAATAGAATATCTCCGTTTCGTGACGCGGCTCTCCCATTCAACTGCCGCTTTCAAAGGGTTAAAAATAAAATTGGCATCGAGGTAATACTTCGTCCACTTTTCTAAAATCCACGCTCGAACCACATCACTCCGCACTGAGCAAAAATTTACAAATTTTTCTTCTCCTCTCGTAGAGATCTTCCAAATCTCCTTCCGAATTCTCGTTCAAAACGTGATCGAGTCTTCTTTGATTCTTTTCCCCCTTCGATCTATTCCTATTCCATGATCCACTTTCCTCGTAAAGTTTTAAAATTCCACAGTGCACACCAGTAACACAACGAAGGGGTTAAAATCGAGAAATAATCCCGAGAGATACAAGACGAGCGTGAATCGTCGATACGCGTTGCACGATCGCGCGACACCGACTGAGCGGCAGCGCGACAGAAAAGAGCGACAACTCTGTCCGATACTTGGAGCTATACGTGCGCTCTATTCATCACGAAGTCACGTCGAATAATAGCGTCCAATACGATTGTTCGAAGAGTAAGAAGAATAAGAAGAGCGGATTAATAAACGTGGTTCGAAACGACGGTTATTAATCGACGAAATGATTTTTTAATCGTACAATACCGACTTATTTTAGGCTGGAAAATATCCAAACGCGATTATGATTGGCATGAGATATTGGCCTTCGGCGTAACAATCGCGATACGCTTTCCACCAGTTATTTTAAGCAGATATACGTATCGTTCGATCCGAGAAAGAGAATACATGATACAAATTTATGCACCTTTAAATTTACGCTGTTTTACGTTTATGTTTTTGCATCTCCTTGCATAAATTATAAATTCTCCAAAATTCAAACACGAAATTAGGAAATCCGGAAGGGATGTCGAACCTCGGTTAATTGACGAAACGCACGTGGCCGATCGAACGAGCGTGTCCGACCAAACCGATTTCTCGCGTTCTATCCAACGTTTCATTGTCCAAGTAGGCGTGTACCGGGTTAACGCGTGTCGGGGCTGACGCAATTTACGCTACTTACGTAAATCAACGTGAGAATACGCGTCACTCCGAGCCATTCGTAATTCAGCAAGTTCAGTAATCGTGTAATTTACACGTAGTTCGATGTTAATGGTAATTAGAGAGCGTCGCAATTTCTAAGTTGGAGGAACGTACGATTTAACGCAAGATATACAGAGAATTTCTTTTGGCGTGGAAAAGGATCGGCCAGTGAGTCTGTGCATACAAGGATAATTCAATTTTCCATTGTTTATCACATCCACTAATTTTTGTTCGAACACGGAGTCAACGTGTACTCTAGCCATCCGTGTCACTGGGTCAAGCTATACCTTCCTCCTCTCGATGAGGGTGATGAGATTTAATTCGCTACTCGACGTGACTCTCTTTCCAACTTCAACTGCCTCTCTACCCTCTCCCCTGTAATTTCAATGAATCCTCCTCCTCTCCCCGACGTCTCTCCCACTCCCACGTGACTATTAAACGAAACGACTGAAATGAATGACAACGAGGGAAAACGCGATGTCTGCGTTCCATCTGTCAATTCATCGGTCCAAAATTTTTTCCACCGCATTTCCCGCTCTAGAAACTTTCATTCCTTTCTTCATCAAGTCTTTACGTTTTTCATTTCTACTGTCTCATTGCCTCTAGAACTCTTATTCCCAAAAGAACGAGGCGCAAGGAACGAGCTCGATTAAAATCGTCGATCTTCTCGCCAGTAAAATCAATATGAAAAATATTTTTTGAAGAGCAGTGCAATTTAGAGAATCGTTATCGCAGAAACTCGAGTATGTTAAATCCATCGTCGTAATCGTCTACGATTTGCTGAATCGCCAACAACCGAGCAATCTCGGTGTTACATGCATCCGGAGTCTGGAGGAAGAGTTAAAGGGTGGGAAGCGCGTGGCAAAAGTCTGCGAGGTCGAGAATCGAGTAAATCTTGGGCCGACTTCGGTCCACGATGCGCGTGACGCAGAAACTCGTGATGGCCATTTTGCCATTCCCCGGAGGG
Source organism: Apis cerana (assembly GCF_029169275.1). Taxonomy (NCBI): domain Eukaryota; kingdom Metazoa; phylum Arthropoda; class Insecta; order Hymenoptera; family Apidae; genus Apis; species Apis cerana. The sequence goes on from NC_083861.1 coordinate 8,601,122, forward strand.
TTCCTCGGCCACTCTTCGCGAGCCGATTTAATTATTTCACGAAGGTAAGCGCTTTGAGTTTTCCGGCAGCGGTTGCACGCTGCGAACGGAAGAACAACCCGAGCTAAATATATTTCTGGACGCCAGAAGCGGCTCGACATTTTTTTCTTCTTCTTTTTTCCTCCTCTTCTTCGCTTGTTTTCCCTCCATCGTTCTTGTCTCCTTCGTTCGCCTCTTCCCTCCTTCCTCTCCTCTTCTTCTTCATTATTTTACCGACTTTTCTACATTTTCTTAATGGTATCTACCACGTATTCCTTCTTCTTCGTTCTCGTTCTCTGCCATTCCATCCTTTTCTCGTTGTTTTCTCAACTCGTATCTCCACCATCGTGTGGATTCCGCGATACTCCTAATTTCATTAGCTTTTTCTTCTCCGCCCGAGTGTAGGGGATAAAACGTACACGCACGGCGTTCTCGTCTATTCCCATCCGGCCTCGGAAGTTGTTCCTCGCCGTCTTCGTTCATGACCAGCTGTTCTTGTTGCCGGACAGAGTCAGAGCCGGCTAATCCGCTATTAATCGAAGCAAATGCCCTGACCTCGCGATCTACTTGCCCGCTCGTTATTATTACTCCCCGGGGGGAATTTCAAGACCGCGCCGTTTCTCCGGGAACTCGTTTACGGATCCTTCTTCGTGCCCGACAATTTCTTTTCTCCCCTCGTTCCATCCGGCCACACGAGACCGCGTCAATTCCGCTTCCTCGTTCCGCATTGCGATCTTCAGTTACGCGTTCAGTCTTCTTCTATTTATTCTCACCGCGTTCGGATCCTTTCCTCTTGTCGATACTGCATTTTACTTCCTTCCACTTTTTCTTTTTTTTTTTTAATTTTTCCACGGAGATCGACCTTCGAGGCAAAACGAAAGTTATTAAAAAAAGTTCCTTTTCATTTCTATCGACCTTTTTTTTTGAAAAAATTTCACTTTCATTGGGATGTCGATAATTGTTCGATGAAAACGTTAAAAAGAAATTAACAGCGAATCGTTGCTTTCACTTCCTTTCGCTTCTAGAAATTGATTTGACGGTACTTGGCTGTCAATCGTTACAATAAAACCGATGAAGATATTAGCTGCTCGCGCGTGAGAAGAAAAGTTAGAATTTCAGTTTTCAGACGGTTGAATAAATTCTATTCCTCTACTACGTTTCTTATCATAATTTATTATAAGAACATCCGACTGGACGGATATCCTCTTTCGCTTACTGTTAAACAATTCGCACGTGGTACGCGGTAAGCTTCTCGATTTCAGCGGCTTAATCAGTAGTACGCGGCACGTGATGTCTTATTTTAGTCGTGTCTCGTACGTTTTTTTTTTCTTTCTTTCTTTTTTTTTTCCATTTACAATTCAATAATACCGGAGGAATATGTGCGAGATTTATCCGGAATTGTGTGACGCAACGAGATTATACATTATGTAATCCGCGAATCCGTGACCCAAGAAGAACATTGCAACCGAGGATATTTTTTATCAACAAAGGGGTCATCGACAAAAAGAAACGAGATAATTGTACACGCGAACGAACTTTGCTATTACTCAATTGTCCGAAGAAAAATCCTCTTTTTTTTACATAGAATTATTGACAATTAAGAATAACGTGTGCAAAAATGCAAAAGAACAAAATTTAAAAGAGGAACAATTTTCAGATGTAATTGTCTGTTCACATTTTTTTATATCTTACAATTAAAGTAGAAATTTTTACAAGGACACGATATGATAATAGCGACACGCGTGAGGAACCGCTATGATTCGTTGTTTTTCATCGGCTCGGTTCACGATTGGTTAACCTATATATACTAGATCGTCCAATCATCCGCTAATTGCCGGTCAAACGAGGAAAAGAACGACGATTACCGGGGACCTACTTCGATTACGTTTTACTTGCTGCTCGATCGGCGCAGGTGAAAGCAATAAGAATCGAAGGTCTCGATTTGCAACTCGGAGAGGCGTAGCTAGTTTCAGAACCAGATCGTGCGTTTTCCTTGCATAGATTTTCGCTTATCGAAATTTCAATAGAAAAGAGAAAAATCGATCAAATAATAATTTTTTTATAAAATGTTTCGAATATCTCTTTACAGCTCTCCGTATCTTCAATAAGAACAACTTATCTAATATCTCTCGCAAATAAATATTAAGTAAGACGAATAAATACACTTCTACTTATCTAATTTCTAGAAAAAAGAATTGTAAATTTCTGGAAAATTATCAGATAAATGAATTCTTTATGTAATTGAACCAATCTTGCGATAAATAAGTTAAGCGTAAAGGAAAATGCATTTAAATCCTCAAACTGTGTAAAATATGGATAAAATTTTGAATATCTAAAATATCCGAATAAAATATTCGAAAGAAATTTTACGTTCCACGTGGGCCGGGAAAAATGCCGAATTTATAATTTTTCTTTCTTACACCACAAGACATCACCTCTTCCGCCTCTTCACCTAATTGGGAGGCAACGAGGTCGCGCGAGATCATTAATTAATCCCACGTGGGTGTGATGCGTGATCTTTCGAACTTAAAATCTTGTTCTTTTTACATCGTTTATCATCCATCTCTTAATGGTGTTCTAACGATACGAAGTATTAAAAAAAAAAAAAAAAAAGAAGAAGACAAAGAAAAAGAAATCAAGAAGTTTAGATACCGGACACGTCACTTAAGCTCGTGTATCTTGCGCGGCTTTTTTCCCCGATAAGTCTCCGAGCTGAGAAGTTATTGAAGAAGCGATACGTTTTATAAACGTTATATAAACTTTCTTTTGCTAATATCATCCTTAGAAATTACATTCGAAATGCCTATGGGAAGTTCGTCCCGAAATTCAATAGATGCGCAGAATAATTTAATTGAAAAAGATTAATCGCGTCAAAGAAATAAAGTTTAGACGCGTTTCACCGGTAAATTAATTAGAATTTTCAAGAAAAGAGGAAATTTTCTTAAGAGAGAGAGCAAGATCAAGTCCACGAGGAATGGAAAAGCAAAGAGACGCGTTTAATCTCGCGCGTGTTCACGGTCACAAGGTTCTAAGCCGCGGATGAAAAGGGCTTTTTAACCCCCTATTCAACCGATGCACAGGCGGCACGCAAGCAAAGAAAAAAAGAAAAGAAAAGAAAAGAAAAAAGAAGACTGGCAGCAAATTGAAGGGAGCACCGGCGCAAATAGATACGTGCTCATCACCACCGTCTAGCCTATGGAGCGATGCCATAGGATGTTTTATTAGCGTTTCCAAGAATCTCTATTTGCAACTTCGGCCCGGATGCCTTGAGACACGAGGGACCGGGTTGCATTCATCGGAAAACCAGATTTCTCGCATCTTTTCTTGAGAGAATCGTACGATGAAACGAGAGTGAATAAGCGATCCGAAGATATCGATGGATGATGGACGTTAAGTCGATGGAATTTATTGAATTGATGGAATATCGCATCGATATTTGATTGAGATTGTTTACAGAGTAGAACGAGAAAACGTTTAATTTATAGACTTTAAATTTTAGGGAATATCGAGAGCGAATGAAGAAGTGATTCGAAGAATGGATGTGCGATACGTGAAGATTTTGGATCCACGTTGCAAGAATGTTGCGTGGAATATAGTTGTTCGAGAATATTTGACGTCAATATCACGCCAAATGAGGTAAATTTCAGCAAAATTTCGAATAAATAAATGGCGAAATTAAAATATCGAAATCGGTCGATGAAGATGGTAAGGATCTCGAGAAGAAATTTCTTTTTCCGCGAAACGATTTACATAACGGAATTGGAGCGTCGAAATCGTGAAACGATACGTGAAATATAAACTGGTTGGAGAATTTTCCGTAGAATCTAATTGACGAAGTGGGACAGGAATTATCGCGTTCACGCGAAACCCTCGACGAATACGAATTACGGAAACGCGGCCCCCGTGTGCCCTCTTTGATAGATAGGCCTGATGCTTATGAATGAGATACATTATGCATGTATCAGGTGATACGACTTCGTGCATAATATCACCACGGTCACCTCTCACTGACTAATCAAACGAAAAATACATCGTGAATATCGACACAGGGAAAAGTGAAAAAAATATTTAACTCAAGACCTCACGAAATGTTGATTAGAAAAATGAAATTACCATTATTATTATTATTATTATTATACCAATTACTTTGATAATTTTCATCTGTAGAAGAAAATTCATTAAGCTGATTGCATCGAACGAGAAGATACGCAAGAAAATTTTCGTTCGAGAATGAATCTCTGATCGCGTCGACGTGGAAATTGCCATTCCAACGAGTGTTTTGCTTGGCGAATACCAGTGGAAATCAGGGCGAAAAATGGTGAGTCGATCGACAAGGGGAGCATTGAAGGAAGAACGGCGCGAAAGGAAGCAACGAGGGGGGAAAAGCTAATAACCGCGGAGGATCCAGACCTGTGATTAATGCCCCTCTAAACGACAAACCGTCTCGATTGCAGATGTAATCGCTGGTGAACCGGATGTAACGGGTCTCCATGGCTGGAGCTTCGCTATCGGATCGATTCGAAAATGCAGGCACGTGCAGTTTGTACGCGTTTTGCAAGCGTAACGTAATAACGACTCGTGGAACGCGTGGGTCGTAGGTGAACGCACGAGTTTGCGCAACGATTATCCGCCGATTTTTCGCAAGAAACCGATCGACCAATTCGCTCGACGAATATCGAGAGACCGTGAACTCTTTTTCCTTTCTTTGCGCCAATCGGCGCCAGAATACGATTAACTGGTTACCCGCTAAATTATCGATTCCAATCGAGTTCTCTCGGTTGTAATGTGCTGCTTTTACATGTCTGAAAGTATATTTAACCTTTTACAATTCTATACGACTATAAAACTTTACGATCCAATCCAATATCTCCGTTTCCTTTCTTTAGTTTTCGCTTGTATCGCGATTGCAAATGATTCATCGCGATCAAGTTGAAAAAAAACTTGGTAAGTGTAATGGAATAAAATTGAGACAAACTGAACGTAAATCATGTGTAGATCTATCGCGAGAAAGAGTACGAAAAGAACGAGTACGACGATCGCAAAGCGGACGATTGCGGATTTTAGACACGCGGAGAATAATCCGTGGAGAAAGCGAATCGACAATTTGACAAATCCGAAATAGACAATTTCTGGGCTTCCTCGATGGAACGATCGAGCAGCGTACAGGAGATCGTACGTCGACACTCGGTGACCTTAATAACCTCGTTGCCTGTTCCCGACGATCAATTAATTACCGCCTAATTGGCGTTGAAGCGACGGTATCGTCGCGATAAACCTGTAACGCTGTAAGCGACCGGCGACGTTGCCCCTTCATCGTTAACGAAAACCGTCGAGCGTCGAGGCCAAGATTTTTATCCGCTCTCAGAGAAAATAGCATCGCGTCTCGAGAGATTAAACGACGGAAAAATAAGTAAAGGAAGATATTGCGAATTTCAATTTTCAATTCGAAGCATCGAGAATTCCCTCTGACGAGATACTCCATTTTTTTCATACTTTGATCAAAAAAAAAAGACAAGCGCGAATTATCGACGATTCGTTAGAAAAATGATGTTCGAAATTTGTCAAGGATCAAAGGATCCACGAGATTTCCCCTCGAGTTAACGCGGCGGGTCCGCTTCTGCCCCCGAAAAATGAGGCCGGCTCTCCCTTTCGTGTTCCCGCGGGCAACGCGCGCGGCCACGCGGTCTCATTGCCAAATATGGCTGGCCGCGGTATTCTTAGCACTGCTCGAGCGCGAACGACGCTCGCCGGAGCCGGCCGAGCGGACCGCTTCGTTCCTCTCCGTGTTCACGGAGACGAGGCGGCCGCATCGGGTGAGAACAGATGCGATACAGCTCGGCGAAACCGCGTAAACGTCGGACAGAGACGTTCGCGGGAAGATAGAGGGAAGAAAGGAAGGCGAGTGGAACGATAAGAGGCATCGGCGGCCGGAGAAATAACGCGAGAAACGCGGGGGAACATCGAAGTAATTCGGTTAGAGATCACGATTATGGGTTACGGATTCATGGAATTATTGTGGTGTTCGATCTTCTCGATACGAACGAGAGATTTTGTCCAAGCGAGATTGAGACTCGGAATGAAAAAAATTTTACTTAGGAAGAGAATAAGAAGGAGCTGTAGAGTATTCCTGTTTAGAATGCGAAAATCAATAACACGTGAAGTACTCGATCGATGAATTGATCTTGAGAAGAAAAAGTGCTTGCTAGATTAGGGGAATCGTTTCTCCTCGATATTCGACCAAACGAGAACGTGAATCGCTCAATTTCATCGGGATCGTTCCAGAGAAATATACTGGGTGTTAATAAACATGTGGGACACCTTTGGAGAGTAGACATCAAAACGATGAAAAAAATATATACACATATGTTCGATAAGCCTTAATTAACGAATTATAAACTTAAACATTTTAAGTTTGTATTAGATAGAGCGAGACGGCGAAAGAACGAGAACGCTCAGCTGGGTGCGCGGCAGTATCGTACTACAATGTCGTTTGTGTTAGATTATACTAAAATTTATTTGAAATAATTAATTGTATATAAAAAAATACCACTAAATTTATTTTCATCGAGAAGTTCCGCTAGCGACATTGCAATACGATACTGCCGCGCATCCAGCCGAGCGTTCTCGCTTTTTCGCCGTCTCGCTCTATCTAATACAAACTTAAAATGTTTATAACTCATTAATTAAGGCTTATCGGACATATGTGTATATAATATTTTTTCATCGTTTGATATCTAGAATCCACTCTCCAAAAGTGTCCCACATATATACAGGATGTTTATTAACCTGTATATATGTATATATATCTTTTATATATACATATAAAAGAGAAAGGAGCTGAACCGATGGAAAAGGGCCAATATTTTCTTTCCCAGCTGCCTTCTTCCCCGAATGAATCAATATTTTAATCGACCGCTTCGGGAAGCCACTTCACGTTCGCGTTTTCTTCCGACTTTTCTTATCGGCAAAGGAAAAGTGGAATAACTCTTCGAATATAAAACGGATGCCAATTATATCTTGTTTTTTGGCCAATTAATTTTTTCCCAAGATGTAAAATTTAAGAAGAGTCGAACTCGTGAAACTATATGCACCTCGACTCGACAAACACCTAATTCAAACACGTGAGGCAATATTTAATAACGTTGGTCGGACATAGACGAGCCGCTGAAGAAACGCCAGGAATCGGTGTTATTTTTAGATCGGTTCGCGACATTGCAGTGTCCACTAACTGCGAGTGGATGCACCGAATTGCCGTTTCGCACGCGTCCAAGAAAATCGTCGATCGATCTCTCTGGGTCACTGGGATGCCTGTCCCAGCAACGTTTAGATTTCGTTCATTCGGCTAGCTAAAGTTCAAAGGATACCTTTCGTCGTCCACAGGGTTGGCGCGCCCACCTTTCGATTTCTGGGTCGGGTCAGAAGGGTGTGGTGAATGCTTCGAGTGCTGATCGCTCGATGATTTATCGAAACGAGCCTGCAATTTCATTAGACATCGTAGACCATCGTAGTCGTGATCACCGGTTACGCGACTTTCCGTGGAAAGGCGCGGCATTTTCCCTTCAAGACTACGGTTGGCCTTCGCCCGCGATCAGTCCAACCGTTTTCGTCCATCGATTCCCGAGAAAATTGCGGATAATCACTAGTAAGAGATTGCGTGGCGAGCTTCGTGAAAATTTTTAAAAGCTCCAACACTTATCGAGCATCGAGTTACAAGCTGACTAATTGCTGTCGTCCATTATAGCATTATACCTATCTATTCCGCCTTTGTCTTTTCTCTGAATTTTCACACATCTTCCTATAATAGCACGGCCAAGTGTTCGCTAACCCGTTATGCACGTCCTTATCGCTCCTCCATATGTCATAAGTCACGTTCCCATGAATGAATTTCTATCGCAGTCCGATATGTGACCAGCGTCGCGAAACGATCGTCCCATCGAATACAAAGCGTAGGAAAGTACATGACACGATCAAACTCCGTTTATCTGGGTCAAACATCTCTCAAAATCCACCTGTACGTTTCATCTTTCTAAAATCTTCCTCTGATTCTTCGAGCGTTCCGTGAAAAGCATTTCGACGAAGATTAAAGAATAAGCCGACCGAAAAGCGATCGAAACGAAAGAATAAAAAAAGGAGGAGAAGGAAGGGAGGCGATGACCGTAAGGAACGCAAGAAAACGAACACGGAAATAAGCGTAGATCGAGAGAATAGGTGTAAGGTGTGTGAGGTAGCAGGTTGTCAAGGCAAGGGAAAAGGAGAAGGAAAAGGGAAGAAGATAAGGAGAGGAAGAGAGAAAACAGGGCCACATAAGCGGCAGTGAGAGTGAATGGATCGATGCGGCCGTCTCGACGCAGCGGGCGCCATCGCCAAAACATCGTCGAGCCAAAATATCAACGTTCATCGATCTTTTGGATTAGAGCTGGTTCCGTAATTTGCCAAATTGTGCTATCACCGAGCGCTCAATGTGCTTTTTTAAAACGTTAATTCGATCGGGTTCTTTGATATCTGAGCGAGAAACATTCAGGTTGAACTCGAGAGAAACTTCTTTTAAGCTTTGATTCGTTTAACTTGTTTTACATCTGGAAGATGTAAGACGAGGATGTGGGAGGAACGAACCGAAGTAAGTTTACACGAGATAAATAATAGAAGTAAGATATCTATCGAATGTATTTATCGAATGTGTTGCATTATTGATAGAAAAACATACGTTGGATGTCGATCGTGCGTCGGAGTGAAGACCTTAGAAGACGGTGCCCTGTCAGTTACCGCGATTATGAGCTATGCTTACTGCCAATTTATCTTGTGTCGCGATCACAATGCTACGCTTGCATACTCGAGGTTGTTGACCCAGCTAAGATGCCATATTTCCATGTGATTTCTCTCGGCGTTTACTTACGTATTCGGCAACCTATGATAAAAAGCTATTATGTTCAACTTGACATTACAGATACGAACGATAATATTGTTCGTCCTTAATACTCATTGATTATTCGATGCCGACTTATACAGCATTATTTACGATTATGGTGGTAATTTGATTTAACTCGTACGTCATCTAATAAGGATCTAGGAGAATAAATTTGTAAACACTATCGATCATCCGTAAAAGTAGATTGTCTCGACGACGGAAGCTAAACGGGAGCAGTCTTTGTCTTTACAATATAATACCATTTTGTCGTGTCATAATACCACTGTATATAGTCACAAACTGTCACGAGAAACGGCGACACGCTCCCAACAGATAATGGAATAGTTGTTAAATATTGCCTCTGTGTTTTCCGTGATTAATCAAATAATTAAGAAAAATAACTAACGAGTGTCTATAAGAGGCTTGAAGAAAGAAAACTTAGGAATAATTTGTGATGGCTAGAGGCAGATTCTTGTTAGTAAGCTTGATTAAATCGCAACAACGTCTGTGCAACAACGACGCGCATAGAGCCATGCACGCATGCAAAATAGCGCGAATCGTCGGATCCCTTTGATCTAGAAAGTTCATGGGAACTCGAGTAGAAACATTCACTTTCGCGATTTCTACGCTACAAATTTTCTCTCCACCCTCTCTTATTCACTCACGCGAAATTGAAAAATTACAAGGTGCTACGTAATAGTGTAGCAATCAATACCTGTATACGAAGATCTGTTTCGTAAAAATTAAAATTTTAAATCACAATTATGTTACTTTTGCGTTATGTTTTCGTCCCGTAGAGGATTGAATCGACGAAGGCACACCTATCGAAATGATAAAATAAAGTCCTCAAATAAATGACACGAGGCGCAAAGATAACATTGTCCAACTAATTCTTTCTCGTCGAGCCGATGACATAATCGACCAGTGTGTGCATGCAAATTGTGGTTATTCCTCGATGCACGCACACGACACTGCCCACGGGAACTCGCGATTAATGCAACGCGACTATTGCAAAACCGAAGAAAAGGGGTTTTTACCTCGAAGATGCGTAATTCAATGGATAACAAATATGCGTGATGCAATCGTCTGAAATCACCATAATCTCGTACTTGTCTTCTTTCGATTGCAAAAACCCGTGTATACGATTGCTTTTCTCTTATAAGATGGCGCAAAGAGTGCAGAAAATAAACAGGCAGTGGGGAAAACAAAAGGGGTAGATTGAAAAGCCGCCTCGACCGGGGGTATATAAGAAGTTGAGAACGACGATCCAACAATGGTAACGAGGACACTGGCTTCTATTCAAAAGACTCGTTTTTCCCTAGATCAGCTGATCGACGAGAAATTGAAAAGAAACGAGGTTCCTATGATGAAAGTTTGGAAGTTATCTTTGAGAAGATTATGTTATATAAAAATAGTAGAGGCTTTGTGAAAGGCTGACAAATCTTCTTGACAGATGATATGTTTATGGCAAATTTCTCCTATGCAAATTTCTTTGTGAAAGGAGAGCGCACGAGCAAGATTTCGTGATGAGAGAACATCCTGATATCTTTCGACACTAACACTCGATTCGGCGCAGATCTGACCTAAAAATTAGCGTAAATTTCATGAAAGCAACTTACACGTTTTCAGTACAGTCGAGCTCGCTCACTCGTTCTTAAGTAGCTCGCTCAGCGTTTTCGCGACTTGAGTGGCCACACGAGCCTTTCAGACACGAACTTTCAGAGAGCAGACATGAAGTAGGGTTGAGTTGAAAAAGAAAAAAAAATCTGTGCGAAGAGAATCGGTGGGAAAAAGTCGCTCGTAAGAGGGATTCCTTAACCACCCTTGATTTCCATCCACTTCTGGCTAATTGACTCGACTCCAGACCGCTTTCAGCCTTGAATTACTTTGAGCATAGAGGGAATGAGCTTTCCAAATTTCTTAGAAACTCTTCGGTCATCTTTTCCTTTTTTCATATGTGAAATGACAAGATCAAACTTAAGAACAAAATTAAAAATTAAACTGTTTTCTTGCTTAATGCACTAAAGAGAAAAAACAGGGTAAAAAAGATCAACCAATAGAAAAAAATATTCCAATTATTAGAATTCTAAGGAAGTAAAGATTTATGTGATTAAAATGATTTTATCGAAACTGAACAGAAAGCTTTGACTATAGATACACAGGATAGCCGAAGCGTTGTGCATGAACGCTTCAGCAACGAAGAATTCGCGAATCTGGGACAGTTTGATCGATAATGGCGTAAACCTGGCCGCGGCAATTCCAGGAATGGCACCCTAATTGGATCCTTCTTAAATAAGTATTTCAATTTACCCACAAACTGCCGTCTTTTCAAGGTACGCTGTTCTTTTGAAAAAAATATGTAAAAATATTATTTGACTTCTTCGAAAAATCGAAATTTATAAATTTATTGATCGATTGATAGAATATAATTGAAAATAATAATCGTTAAAATCTACTTATAACTATCAGCATTTTAAATAAAGATTTATTAACCGTGAAAAAGAAAAATATCAATTGAAAATGAATTTAACGATTTTCTGGAAATGAAAAAAATTTGATAAAAAAAATATAATAAAAAATATAAAAAGAATTTCTGGATATTAAAACCGTGTAGAAAAATAGATAACGAATTTTACTTTGAAAAGTAATACCATATAGGGTTTGTTTGTCCGGACTCTATTTGGATTTCGCAAGCTATTCGTTCAAGGTTACACGTTGTCTGCAGCATTCATAGTGATGCACCAACGTGCATTTTGCACCGAGGACAATCGATAAACCACGACAAAGGAATTAAATGTTTGTTGTATATATTGGAATCACAAAATTTTCACTTGTCAATATATTCATCCTTTTTATCTATTTTTTTCCATCTATTGTTCAATATATTTATTTGCAATTATTCTCTGCTTCATTTATGATTCAATCATTTCATTTCTGTTGAAAAAAACTTTAAGTTTAATTAATTGATAAATCTAAAAATTTTAATTTTAAAAATATGAATGTAGGATTTTATATACAACTTTACATCTAATTTTCATCTAATTTTTACATCTAATTTTCATAAAAATAGCTTTTAAATTTCTTCTTTTTTATCCTCTTTCTGATAACACAAACAATTATGAAAATAATCAAGCTATAACAGAAATAATTAGTATCCTTTGGAAAAAAAATATTCAGATTTTGTAATAATTAATTCCAGTTTAATTTAGAAAATGAAATTCATGCATGTCTTCTAAATTTCCTTCAAATTTTTTCATTTTTTATTCAAATTGCTTTATCTTTTAATATTTCAAATAAAAAATACAATGATTTAAAAAGAAAAAAAATTTTAACATCAATTAAAGAAAATAACCTTGAATGACATATATTTATTAAAAGTAGTTCCAATAATCACGTGACGAACGTTGCTTCGCAGCACGTGCACATAACAACAAATCGAAAGGAGCAATGTTACGTCATCGATGCACAGCAGGTACGCAATCGCGAAATTGGCTTTAATAGTAAAGACGTTGTTCAACTGGAGTTACGAGACAACAAGAAACCTTATGAACGAGAATTGTCCAATGTTCATTATATACACAAGGAATATTTAAAAAATCCAAATGTGCATAATTATTAAAATCACATAAATAAACAAATTTATAAACAAAATGATATGAATAATTTTATAATAAAGTTTAATAAATTACCGGAATGCTAATTTTTATTGTCAAATATTTAATTAATTAAATTATAACTATAATTATAATTAACTAATTAAATTATAAAAATTATTATATAAATTTTAATCATTTAATATCTTATTTTTTCCCTTCTTTTTATGACGAATAAAACTTCATTTTCAGACTACGACACTATTAAAAAAATAATTATTTTAGAAATGCAATATAAGAAATGAATTAATAAAAAATATAATAATATTTTATATATATATATATAATTTTTTCATATTATATGATTAAATGGATAATCTCCTTAATTGCTTTGTAAAATTTTATAATAAATATTGAAATTTAATTTATAATGTACGAAATTATGATTAATTATAAGAAGATTATTTTACGTATATATATATATATATATAAATGTCGATAATCATAATTTTTTGAAATTTTTTCTTTTAAATATACATGCTATATAAATAGATATATATATGAGTATACAAAAAAAGGAAAATGTAAAGATTAAATTTTTAATATATGCTACAATGAACTATGTGTCAGAATATTTTCTAAACATCAAATGTCAAATATTGAAAAATTATTGATAATTCAGTTTTAATTTTTTGAATCAAAATAATGCTTTTATAAATATGTTTTTACACGTGCGTACGCACACTCCAAATCAGAACACGATATCAATCAATAACATGCATGAATTAATCAAAAAATAAGGGATGAAATTGACAGATGACATACCGTGGTTGTTTCCTCGAAGAAATCGACACTTTCTTGCAGTAGTTTTCTTCAAATTCAGTCTATATAATTGCAGCACAAAAGGGTGCACAAAATTATCACTCGCATCATGCACGGATATTGTTTTTCCTTAGCATATTTGTTACGAATGTTTTTGATTTTACACGTCAAAATGTAAAACGTGAAATCAAAAAAACAGCAAAACTACCACGAACCGGCTAATGAAACCAACAACCGCACCTCCGAAGCTTGCAACAGCAAACTGGCTTGTCTCGTGCAGCAAACTTTCATGTAAGGGCGCAGCACGCGCTTCTATTGGTAGACAGCTGTGTGGCTAAGCCAATCGTGATCGATCGTTCACCGAACATTGACCCCCCCCTCCCTAAATATATCATAACGCATTTCTGTTTGGTACCATATTCAGAACAGAAAGCTAATATACAATGTGTAAAGAACAAAAATTTCGAATGGGTAATTGAAGCTAACTATAAATCTTAGTTAATTAAACTTTTCTTCTTAATTTTACTAAATATACAACTATAGTTGAACTAAGAAGACAGTGCCACGATTAAGCATATTAATTAAGAGCGCATGCGTCCACGTGGATCACCATGGTTACGGTAAGTCTGAGAGAAAACGCGCGTATTTTTTTTAATAATATTAATTATAAATTTAACAAAATAAATATTAAATTTAATCATAAATATACGTTTGAATTATTTTATGTACGTTAAAGTATAACTTACATGTTTAATATATTTATATATTTTTCATTTTAGTTCGTATTATGTACATCGAGCGGTTATTTTAAATATCATAAAAAATTAAATAAAACATAGAATTTTCACTTACTTGGCAGACGATGAACTCGAAATAAGAAAAATATTTCTGACAATGAAATATGTCGCCATGATCGTTAAATCGGTGAAAGTACTTCACATAGCCGCTATTCACGACAAATTTTTCATAAAATCCAAATTTTTTCCTACGATAGCAACTCTTCCATAAACAATCTGATAATAAAATTTCTCCGTAATAATTTTGGAAGTTATAAACGGTATCTTCCGATTCGTATGGACGGACAATGTCGGTTAAACTTGGGACTATCTTGCTCAAAACTGACATGATACGAACAATGACAACTTGTGATCACTGCTTTATTTTCACCCATTTTATTAACGTACATCTATGATATCGTTACGAAATATTTCATCAATGGGTGAAAAAATTATGTGTTGAAGAATTAAAATAAATTATAAATTTTGAGTACAAATTTCACGCTATCGTACACTATAGTATTATTAGTCATATAGTTTGATATGAAGTAATTAAAACAATAAAATTATCGATTAATTACGCATAATTTAAAGTAGCGCGTACTTCACAATTTATTTGCACATAAAATAAAAATTTGTTAAAATATATGACGCTCGTTTAATTTTTTACAAACGTTTTTTTTTAATCTTTGTATATAAAAATGAATATTTTGATTCATTTATTTTACACATGTTATTAAATGTTTATATAATAAGATTGCTATTATGAGACAAAATTTTAAAATTGCAGAAAACTTTAAATTTTTAAGTCGTTCATTAAAAAATATACATCAAAATTTATCAATTAATTGCAATATGTGTTGTTGTTCTGCTTCTCTCCATTCTGAATCTCCAGCATCGCCAAGATTTCCTGCATATTCTAATAAAAATAATAAAATTAAACATATGTAATAGTTATAAATTATGATGAAAGAACGTACCTCGCATAATGTGTCTTATTGTTTTGAGGGATGCCCTTCTTTGAGCTAAAATTCGTGTAACTCGTTGTTTTACTGCTGGTGGACAACCAGTACATGCTTCTAATAAAACATAGTCTACCAATTGTAAAATAAATAATCCACTATCCAATCTTCTTAAGTATGATTCTTCTTCATCTTCATCTTCCTATAATTGTAATATACTTAAACATATTGTAATTAATATATTTATACTTTATTTTAAAGTAAAACATATATAAAAATTTATATTTTCTTTTTCTAACCTTTGTATTTTTTTCCACTTCCTCCACTTTTTCAAGATATTTAAAATGAAGCTCCATCAATCGATCTACTTTTTCATAATCATTTTCTGTGAATTTACTCAACAATCTTTGACGTTGTTGTCCTTTACAGTTCCTTAACATACTTGCTATAATTGATATTACATGTTCTACAATGGCAATAAGTATATATAATTTGTAAAATAACATAAAAACTATCTCTTTTTTTTTAATTTACCTTCATGTTCTTCTGCAGTAAGCATTCTCTTTCTGTTTTTTGTTGGCGTTTTCATGAATAAAGGAAATATTGTTCTTAATCCAAGAATATCAACAAATTTACTGCAATTATCTTTTCCATCTGGTCCATTCATTGCATGATCTAATACCTGGAACATATTTAAATTATTTAATAAAATGTCCTAAATAAAAATTCTAATTTAATAATTACTTTAAGAGAACCATTCCTAGACATTTTTTTTTCTCGCAACATTAAATTCATAAGTTGCAATCCTTCTCCTCTTAAAAATCTATCTCTGTTTACAGTTGCCATGAGACTTGAACATAATACATTAAATAAATTTTCCATCATTTCTTGCTCTTCTGCTGTTTGAGGATCATGTCTTTTGTAGTACTAACAAAATAAAATTTATTTAAAAAACAGACATGAAAAAGTAAAGTAAAAAAAATATATAAATACCATATATATGGGTTTTTAAATTACATACTGCTAATTGTTGTAATAATACATCAATTCCATCTAGTTCACCAAGAAGTAATCTATTTTCTGGCGTATTTTGCAATAGAATAGATAAAAGTTCACTAGCATAAAGTTTATTTGCATCAAATGGTGTTTTTGCTTTAATTCTTCTTAAAAGCCATTGCATTAATCCTTGTTTTCCTGCATCTGTACATAATTCTGGTCTAAATTCTAATAAATTTTCAAAAATAGCTGAAAAAATATAACATTTTGTATATATAAGAATAAATTATTAAGAATAAATTATAGAAAAATAAATTTATATTAAGAATTTGTGTATATATATATATATATATATATATATATATAAAAATTACCTAAAGTATTATAAACTCCATCACTTTCTTCTTTTACTGATTCATCCAATCTCTCTAAATTTTGCACAAGAAGAGCACAAACTTGTTGTTCCAATAAAGCATCAATCAATGTATCAGCACCTTCTTGGCTTTCGTGTAAAATATCTACATCTGTTAGTTCTTGTAAAAGATCTACTACACCAACTGCTATGTCTGTATTTTCATGAGATAATAATTCAAGTAATGAAGGTACAGCTCCTAATTCTACCATCAGAGGATATAAATCTGGATTAGTTGCAACAACATGAATTTCTTGAAGAGTTTCATGTAATTCCACTTCTGATTCTATAAATCTAAAAGGTTAAAATTATTTTTTAGTTTCATATATTTTTTTAATTTGATCTTTTATGCTTATGCTACATCATTTGAAAATAATATACTTTTCTGGTTGATCAGGAAATTTTACTCTCATTTCTTGATTTCTAAGTGCTCTTTTTTCAAACAAAAGAACCATTCTCTTTAATGTTGCTTCATCTAATGCTTCTATTTCTGGAGCTTCAGTCTCTACATATTTTAAAATATCTTGTTTTTCTTTTTCTGTAAGCTGTGGTTCAACTACATCATTTGCTGGTGAAGGTAAAGCAGCTCTGATAGGTGTAGGAGGTTCATTGCTTCTAACTGGGGTCATTTCAATTTCTCTTGGTTGCCTTTGACGTGCATGATATGGAGTTTTAATTACTCTTTTTGGTTTCTTAGCATTTTCCCATTCATCTTCATCATCTTCTTCTCCTGCTATTGGTCTTTTTGGTGTATTTGGTGGCTATGTAAAATAAATATAATTAGAAATAAATATAATTAGAAATTAAATATAATTAAAAATATTTTACACTTATTTAGGTTAAAATTTAGGTTAAAATTTTAGATAATAACAATTTCGAAACATATTATAAATATTTTGTTAAACGTACTTTGTATGACAATAATTCACCGATATCCATTTATAAAAACAATAGTTTTCTTTTTTGAAGAAATTAAATGTAACAAATATTATTTATTTGCCACTCTCAGTCAATATACATCATGTTATAAGTAAATCACTGTAAATTAAAAAAAATTATAATATATTATAATAGATTGTAAAAATCATATAAAACTTTAATAAATTAATGAATTTTTTAATTATATTTATAAATATAAATTTCATGCCACTTACAAAAATATGTCCTACATACAATTTAAACCTAAAGATGTCAGTAGTTTTCATTCATTCAAGCAGAAGATATTTCATATTTGATTAGAAATAAGAAAATTTTATATTTTTCTATAATTATATAAATAAAAAATATTATCAAACTTTACTATTTTTTAATATATCGCAATCTTCTTCATAGTTTTTGGTATTTTTTTTTCTTTTATATTATTAAATTATTGAATAGATTTTGATAAGCACTGTTACAAATATCTTACCTGACAATAGTATTTATACATACACGTCATAACTTACGCGAATGTTAAAAGACGAATGAAACTATTTATT
Source organism: Apis cerana (assembly GCF_029169275.1). Classification (NCBI taxonomy): domain Eukaryota; kingdom Metazoa; phylum Arthropoda; class Insecta; order Hymenoptera; family Apidae; genus Apis; species Apis cerana. Next base: position 8,619,084 of record NC_083861.1, read on the forward strand.
AATAAATATGGAACCATTATATCACCAAACAAATAAATTAGTACAGGAAACTCAGCATCTTTTCTCACAACTTGAGAAAAAGACGCTTAACCTAGATGTTAAAGAAATAGAAAACAGCATAGAATCAAAGATAAATCTCATCAACAGGTAGTTACTTAAAAAGATTTTTATTTTTTGTATATAAAAATTATACAAACAATTTATTAATACATTTAATAAAAATAATATATCATTTTATATTTTCAGTAATTGTGAAAAATTAGATGTGTTATGCCTCAAGGGTCCTATATTTCAAAGACAAAATGCTAAGATGCGTGTAGATCAATTGAAATATGACAGCCGTCACCTCACAGCTGCTTTAAATTCTTGGAGAAACAAAATTATTAAAAGACAAAGAGAAGAAGCTGAAAGAGAAGCATTATTATCTAGAACATTTACTACAAATGATCATGTTGATATTATGATAGATCATAATGTACAACATAATTATAGTTTAAAAAATGCAATTTATGGTGTAGATGATCTTCTCCAAAGTGGAAGTAGTATTTTAGATAGTTTGAAATCACAAAGAATAACTTTAAAAGGGGCTCATAAAAGATTAATAGATATTGGAAATACATTAGGACTTTCACAAACTACAATGAGATTAATAGAAAAAAGAGCAAGGCAAGATGGATTTATTTTAGTTGGTGGAATGTTGTTTACATGTCTTGTTATAGTTTTAGTTATAATTTATCTTACGTAAAAAATAATTTTCTATTGTATATAGGATGATGCAATTAACAATATTAGTTACTAAACAGTTGTTTCTAGAATTATATACAAAAATTTGACATGTTTTTACTATATGAAAGATATATTTGAATTAATAATGTTGAATGCTTCATCCTTATTTATTAAATTGAATGTTGCATTATAAACTTAAAATTTTTAATTGTTGCTAATTATATATTAATAAATATGTATTTGTATACAATAAAATAAGAATGATGCATATAGATAGATAGATTTATTTCTAAGCATTATAGATAGATTTAATTGAATTATTAATTTATTATCACTTAATAAAAAAATTTAGTTAGAAATCATATTCTTAAAAACTATGAATTGATTTATAGATTGGCAACACTGATTTTACTTTATTTAATGTGTACATGTGATAATATTAAATATTATAAAAGTATTTACTTACATGTGCTTAATTTGTATGATATTAAATGTTTCAATAAAAATTAATTTTTTTTATTATAATTTAAATAATAAACTCTTTTTTTTTTTGACTACACAAAATAAAGATAATAAAATCATGCTTACAAGAATATTATAATTGATAGTGAAAATTTCATGTTCCATTATAAAGTAAAAAATAAAATGTACGCATATTTTTAATTTAAAAAATAAAAAAAAATACCGTGAACAAAAATTTAAATAATTTTATGTAGAATATTTGTTAATTTATCACAAGAAAACTAATAAACAGGTTAGTTTCAATAGTTTCGTAAACTTTTTATTAGAATAAAAACAAAATTTTTATAATTTATAATTTATTAATTTACAACTTTATAATTTATATAAAAATAATATATAAATAGTACATTTCAATTTATTTATTTTATTTTTCCTGTATATATTTATATAATACTAACAAATTTTAAAAATATATAATAAAATTAAATCTTATTTTTTTCTAAATATTATTTCGGATTTGATAAATTAAAAAATGGTTAAGTTATATTTCTAAAAATATTGAATTATGAATTATAAATAAAATTTTTTCTATTATTTTTACACATGAATTATACATATTCACAAAATTATATTTTAAATATAAGCAAGATTATATAATCATTTTATTTTATTTTAAGATTGTTATTTTTGATTCTGTTAAAATAAGTTTGTAATATATTTAGAATTTATAAGTGAAAATTGATTTATTTAAAACTTTCAAAACATTTAATAGGTAAGTGTAACTTATATTTTTTTAATTTCAATATTCTAATTTTCATTTTTGTTAAATAAAAATTTATTTACGAAATTTTGAAATTTTAATATATATAATAATACTTTATACTTAATAATAGATATAAAATATAAAAGTAAAAAATTAAATAATAATTAATTAATAAATAATAAATATTCAATTATTTTAGAATGTCTTTTCCAAGTAAAGAAGATCGTACAAAATGTTGGAATCATAGAGATGAATATTGGAAGTGTCTTGATGATGGTAAAACAGAAATAGATTGTAAAAAATTTAGAGATCAATATGAAAAATTCTGTCCTGCACTATGGGTAAGTTACATATTATAAATCAATATTATTTTAATAATTAAAGGCCACTAATATTAGTTTTCAGTTTATTAATAATATAAAAGTAAAAAATAATTTTATCAATTTATCTTTCTTTCATTAAATTTTTTTTTTATTACTTTACTAGGTAAAACACTTTGATCGTAAGAGAGAATACTTGAAATTCAAAGAGCAGCTAGAGCAAGGGGGGTATGTTCCTGAAGAACAAAATACAAGATAAAATATAATATAAATAATATAAACTAATTTAGCTATTGTAATTTATAATTTATTATAATTCATCTAATAGTTATTGAACTGTTTCTGAATTAAGTTTTCTTATTTTTATTACTTATAATAAAAAAACTACAAGTAATATAATATTGCCTTTTTATATGATGTGATAAACCTTAATCCATTATATTAAAAAAAAAAAAGATTCATTTTTTTCTTTTCAATCATTTTGCTATATAGATTTTTATGCAAAAGCAAATTTTATGGCTGTTGAATAATATGCTTGTTTACATTTAAACCAATAATTAATTATCTTTTGAATTTTTAAACATTTTATGGCTTTGCAGGAATTAATTATTAATTATTATTTTTAAATTTAATTTTTTGATACTTAGAAAAAAAATTTTTAAAAATGACATTATTACATATTAATTGCAGGACATGCAGCCTTGATGGAAACAAAACAGATGCAAGTGCACAAACTTCAAAAGCAGTTTTTAATTTTCAAACAACAAATACAAATTCATATGAATAGGGAACAAATATATATATATAATATATACAATTATTAAATTGAATCTTCTTTTTCTGTATTATAATAACAAAATGTGTACAAAAAATATGGAATTGAATTATGTAATCAAAGAATTGAAAACATGTACAGAAGATATTACTATTTTCAGAGTTAGTATTTTTCGATTTCATTGCTCTAGTTCTTAACTTAATTAAAATCTATTACATTTATATTATTATAAGTATGAAGCATTATTTTGAATTTATTGTTTTTTTTTAGAAATTGATAAACTTTACTTCATCATGCACAAAATCCTGGGATGATAAATATTTGAAACAATGGCAACCAGTCCTTATATATATCATAGAAATTTTTATTTCAAATACAGAAACCAGAAGAGAAAGAACTCTATTGGCTTCTCACACATTTTTTGCTTTATTATCAATGCAATCTTCTTTGGTTCTTTTAAGAGAAACTTTTATAAATCTTTTAAATTCTAAACATAACGAACTATACATTTTCGATAAAAAATATGACATCCCCGAATTAGAATTGTTTAAATTGATTTGCGCTTATGGATATTTACAAGTTAATCGTAGCGAAATATATTTTGATGATATTTGTTTTCTTATTTTTAATCTTATATTCGAACATTGTATAAAATATACTAAATATTCTTATTTTGCATATAAAATATTGTATATGTGCTTGCAAAGAACCATGAATACAAATTTTTGGAATATATATTCAGAATTAGAACAAAAACTTGAAACAATTATTTTTTCAAATTGGTGTAATGCTATTAATGATATAAGTAAGCAAAATTCAATGCTTATTTTTAATATATATTTGAAAATTATGGAAAAAAAGTATAATGGATATTTGGAATATCTCTTTAAACATTGTGTTAATACAATTTCTTGGCAAAATGAATTAAAGTACGATATACTCGCAGAAATATGTGAAGTTTGTAATCAAACTAAAATTATTACATCTCATGACTTTTTACTTTCTTTATGTACTAGTCTAACGAAATATTATTTGCGTTCAGCGGGTACAAAAGTTTATATTGCTATTGTAAAAAAATTAAACGAAAATGAATGGAAGGAAGTATTTGGACATATAATAAACTATCTCTTTCATCATTGGGAATCATCAGAGAAGTAAGTTAACTTATTAAAAATTATTATAATAAAAAATTGAAATATAATAAATAATAAATTGAAATATAAATATGAATATTTAATTACAGTCAAAATCATAATGCTCTTCAATTACTTTGTAAGCATTGGCTTGAACCAATTATTAAAAAATATAGAAATCTTTTACCTTATTTATGGAATTTTATCATAGATATAAAAGAACATTTTTTACGTTCACATCTTCAAAAAATGGCTTGTGAAATGCATATTGATCTTCCAGAACAAGCAAGCATTGAATGTTATATAAATCATAATAATGAAATTGTAAGATTGAATGGATTTGCCATAAATTGTTATGAAATAATTAAATTATATAAAGAAAATAAAGATCAATTTTTTACAACAAGAAATTTTCTATGGCTTAATGCAAATAGCACAACAATTTACATGAGAAATGGAATTGTAAAATATTTTAAAATATTTTACATTAATATTTTAAAAATGTGTGATAATAATCCAGATTCTATATATGATATAATATATATCACACATTGGTTGCACGAATTTTTTTTAGATTGTTTTGAAATTGGTTCTTGTTATCAAAGAAAAATTCTTGGTTTAAACTTATATAAAGCCATACTTTCATTTACTGATGAATGTATTGTAAAGAAGTCTAAAAATGTAGAAAATATTTCATGTATATTATTTCTAAAAAAAAATTTAATAACAACTGAAAATTGGAAATTTACAAATAGAAAAAGTTTATTTATTCTATTAAAACTTGTATTAGACTCTGCACTTGATGTTAAACAATTATCTACTTCTATTATTCTTAATTATTTTGATAAAGATATTTTATCTGATACAGAGAAAGAGGTAAGAAATTATTTGTCTATCATTTAATTGATATTTTCTTGACGTTTTTTCTTTAATAAAAAAAAAATATTAATTTAGATATTATTTCAAACGGCATTAAAACATTGCAATTCTCCTAAATTTTATGAAATTGAAAGTGGTGCAGCTCTTATATCAATTTTAGTAATGTGGTTGCCTCTGAATTTTTTACATAATGATTGTAATAATTATTTAAAATATTCACATTTTTTATATAATGAAGCTACGAATCAATTAATGCAGATGAAAAAAGATATATTAAAGGCAATTGTTCAAAATAAACCATTTTATGGTATGATGACTGCCTTATTAAATATTACTTTTCAAAATAATCGAGAAAGTTTTAACATAAGTATCGAATTTATTGAAAGAATATTATACCTATTGGAAGATGCTATAGATTTCTTTTTATATATATTTTCTTCAAAATCTGAAAATAAAGGTATACTTAATTTTATTTAATTTCAATTAAAATTTGAAAAATGTTTTCTTTTGAATGAAATCGTAATTGAATCTATAGAATATTCATCATCATTTGCGGAAATGGGATTAGCGATTAATGAAACAATTAGAAATAGTGAAATAGACAGTCTCAATTTTGATGATTTAAGTTTAACTCCTGCACATCAAATACTTATTTCTTGCATTTGGATGTCTTTAAAGGTAAAAATCTTAATCTTTATCGTAAAATCTTATCTTTTCCAACAAAATAATGCATAATAAAAATAAAATAATAATTTTTTTTTATTCAGGTATCCTGTGAAATAGCTTGCGAAATAGGTATATTAATGTATTCCGATGATATTATTAAACGTTCCGCTAATATTATTATTACTGTATTACTCAGATGTAGACATAAAGGAGTAGTAGAAGCTGCTGGTACAGCAATAGCACAATTAACAAGGTATAATTTAATTCAATAGAATTTAAAAAATTAAATTATCTTATTTTTTTATAATTTCAGATATTTATGCAAACAAGCTAAGTATTCTAATTTACCAAAAAAATACATATTACGTATAATGGAAAATAATTCTATGCATTCTTTAAACATTACAAGAAGGGCTGCTGGATTATCAATAATGTTTTATAAAATAGTTGTTAGCGACGATAGACGAGAAAGGCCTCTTTTACATTTTGCAGTACAAAAATTATTAGATCTGCTTGATAATATTTCGGACATAAATTTAAAAAGCATAGAATCTCAACATGATTCTCCATGGGCAAGATATTTGCATTTTTTAAAAGCTTTAGTAGCTGATAAAGAATTACATGCACAATTAATGCCATACATGGAAAAAATATCATTAACTTGTTTCAGATATTTAGAATCTGAAATATGGATTATCAGAAATGCAGGTCTACAATTATTTAGTGCTATAATTTCAAGATTAACTGGACAAAATTGTAGTGATACATTAGATTTTGGAAATGGTTATTCAATTAATCATTTTGTTACACATTATCCTGTACTTGCAGATCATGTTATGAAAGAATTACATAAATTTTCCTTCACATTTACAAAATTTTCTACTACTTTATATTTACATTCAAATATTATACATATTCTTATACTTCTCTCGAAATTTTCGAGTAGTGCTTGTAATTTAATTGATTATTCTTCACAAAAATATGTATCAAAATTAAAACATTTACTTTTTATATTATTTGAAAATCCTGTTTTATATGTTAGACTTTTAGCTGCAAAAGCATACACAGCATTAACAAATTTTTTACAAATTGAATTTGAATTTAAGAAATTAAAATGCAATATCTCTTCATGTCAAAATATTAATTTAATCCATGGTTGTTTGTTAACTATGAAATTTTTGAAAGAAAAATTATCTTTTGAAATTGAAAATATAAATTTATATTTGGATATCAAACAATATAAAAATCATGAATTAAAAAAATCTACAGACCTGCTACGATTTCAAAAAATATTACAACTTTGGAGCAATGTATCTAACGAAGAAAATAATTTACAAATTTGTTACATATTAGAAACGCTATTTTTAGAATTAAACAAAACTATTTCCGATGAGATATCTGATAAAGATTTATTTATTTTTAACGAAAACACATATTTACTTTCTTCTGAAAAGATAAAACCAGGATTTTTTCAATTTATCGATGTCTCTACAAAGTTATATGTTGATTATATAAATCGTACAAATAATATTGATATTGATATTTTACATAAAATTTTGAACTCTCCTTGCATTGATCAAAGTATTTCTTTTTTAAATCATGTGTCATATTGCATTCCAATCTTAAAGATTGTACTTAAATATTTATTGTCTGATGAATATATCATTCATAACGAATTACTTTTAAAAGCAATGATAAATTATGTTTTAAAGACAATAAAATATTTACCATTACATATAAATGAATTAGATATTGAAAAGATAATAAAAAATTTATTTAATGAAAAATTAGAAATTAAAAAATATTCTGATTTATGGATTTTAAGATGTGTGTTGATAATTTTTTCCCGAAATGAGTTTATGATAAATGAAGTAATATCTCATGCACTTAATTTAAGTATTCATAAAGAAGAATATATGAGACAAATTGCAATTGAATTTATACAATTTTCGATTTATAGGTTTTCAGAGTTAACAAGTAAAAATAAATTGACTATTTTACATTGTTGTTTAATTTTATTGAAGGATGAAATTGCAGAAATACGTGAAATTATTGCAGAAAATTTAAAAACACATGTTCTTCAGACAATTAATAGTGAATACAATACTTTAAAGCATAATGAACATATATATCAAAAATTATTATCAGAAGTGATGCTTGAAAAACTAAATTTTCCTACAAATAGTGATATGAATTTTTTTTTCATAAAATTGTTCACTCATAATATTAAATATTTTGATAATAATACTGTTATTGAAAATCCTTTTTATCACGATGATAATCCCTTTTATAGAGAAAAATCAAAATTTTTAAATCTTTGCTTTTATTACATCAAACAAAAAAGTTATATTAATTGTTCTTCAAAAGATAATATGATAGAATACAATAACAAAAAATATATAGAGGTTCTAAGTATAATTAAAACAAAATATCAATTACAGAAAAAATGTTGTTTCAATGATACTAATTTAGAAAATATTTTAAATACTAAATATATAAATTATTTATTAAAGAAACAAAAAATTGTATTACAGAATTATAACTAATAATATATAATGTATAATTCTAATGGAATAAACAATAAGTAATAACTAAATATATATTTTTTATAATTAGACTTATAATTTCTGTTAAGGTATCTAAATGAATGCTTTTTAACCCATCAAAGTACACAAGAGATATTTAATAGTCTTGAATAAATACATCTGTACACTTTACGGACATATGAATGTGTACACATTCACAAAGCATATAACTTTATATTTACATTATGCTACATATTAATTGTCTTAAAATATTAGAAAATTTTGAATAATCATGTCTCCCGTTCCTTATACTTCATTATATCTATAGTATCTTTATATGATATAATTAAATATAATATATTAAATTTATTGTATTGTATTTATCGTTTATTTAATTTTTTAAATTGTTAAATTAAAAATTTTTTGTCGTCCGTACAAGTTAAAAGTATTGTATAATAGCAATGTGCTTTATGAATTATCCAAATCTTATACAAATAATTTAATAATTGATATATATATATATATAAATGTGATTTCAAAATTAATTTGGACATTAAGCAGATTTATTTTTTTTAAAAAAACATTTATTCGTTAATTGCGCATCATTCTCTAATTAAATGCATTCGTAATTAAATTTTTATTGAAGAAAGAAGTTGTTTTTAGCGGAACAAGAGATTATCCACCTAGCAAAATATTTGAAAGTAACTTCCTCCTTCAATTTTAAATTATGAAAGCTTATATTTAATAATGTATTTGAACACTACGCTTCATGCGTTTGTGTGCGAAAGAATTGCACGTATTAGAACTAAGCGATTTAAGAATATAATAAAAAACGATCAGAACATAACAGATTATTTTCCATAAAGTGATATTAAAATTCTATTATTTATATATAATGTAAAATGTTTTCTATGCAATTCATAAAAAATTTAAATATTTTACAATCATTCAATTATCGTTTGAATGAAATATATTAAAATAAAAAAAATTATTAAATAACTTGTTATTCGCTTCTGATCGCATTGTGTGTGTGTGTGTGTGTGTGTGTGTGTGTGTGTGTGTGTGTTTTTAAATTTGAGAACTATTTGTCTGGTAAGTTCCAGCCAATCTTCGTGATATGTTACTAATGATTATAGTAAATTTCTTTGGTGATCATTGCTATTTACATCGATGTTTATATAATTTCTAAAGTGTATTTAATCTCACAATCATTTTCAGGAATACCATGTTTTGTTAAAGAAATCGTGCACACACGCTTGCGAGTGTTTCTTTTATTAACATTAAGAAGTGAATACTACCTAGAAAGATATTAAACTAACAGTATTATTACTATTGTTATTATAAGTAAATGTGAATGTACACATGAAATTATAAATAAAATTACATATATATCAGGTTTAGGTGTTGTATCGTGAAATAGTGAAAAATCAATGAAAGTTTTTTTGAAAATATTTTTTAATGACAATTATCATTTTTAAACGAAATTTATGCTTTTCATAATATATTTCTATCATTAAATTTTATATACATATAGAGATTATTAAATAATTTCTTGAAAATAAATTTAAACGAATTTATTTCATATTTGTTCGAATATTTAATATTGTATAAATATTTTATTTCAGAAAATTTACTAAAATATTCTTTTTGTATGCAAATTTTATCCAATTAAAATTATTCAATATAATTTTTTTGTTACAAATGAAATATTTCTCTATTATAAGATTATAAAAGTTTGTGCTCTTATAAATATAGAAGCACCATTTCTTTGAAATACAGAAAATTTTAGTACATTAGATAATTTTGCATAATATAATAGAAATATCAGGAACCATTTTTCTCGTTTTTTATACATTTGGATTGAATATGCAGCAAGCCATAAAAATATATTCTTCTTAATCTGATATTTTCAATAGCACAATTTTCAATCTCTCAAATTTATTCTATAAAACTAATAAAAAAAATTCTCACTGTGATGTATTTTAATAATATATTCAATATTTTTCGTTAAAATTTGAATGAAAGTATATTATTTTTTTGAGCATTATTTTTTTTAGTAATAAATCATTAAACGCGATTGTGTTAAATTACTTTCATTAGTTTAAAATGGGATTTAAGATATCCCTTTGTATAACTAGAAATATTACATGCTACAGAATACAATTAATTTATTCAAAAAAAGAAATTATTATGCATCCGAAATTATATAAAATGGATTTAAAAAAATGCTTGTTGTATTTGCAGGATGCATTAATTTATCTTTTAGAATTACATGCTAATTGTCCTTAATGGAATAATATTTTTCTTATATTGCTTAATAAAAATTCCATTTCAAACATATTATATTAAAAGTAAGTTTAGCTAAATAAATTCACACATTTTTGTTCATATAAATTTATCCATACATGCATTATATGGATTTATTTTACACATAAATTTAATGTAAATTGTTGCTTGTACTTGATATTTCTATATCGCATCAGTAGCAACATAATATAATTAGAAGTGAAAATTGCAAACTGAATTATAAACAAATACCTTTTAAACGATATTATCGATTATCAAAGTGTCTGTGATTGCTCTTTTCACGTTTGGTAGTATTCAGAAGTATAGTCATTTGTTATTTAGCCGTTTGTCCAATACCGGCAGATGATTTCGTTTTTTGCGATGATTCTGCTGCTTCATTTGGCTGATCTACATCCATCTAAAAATTTATATTTAACAATTTAATGATTAATATTACATAATACACAAAATGAATTATAAATATTTTACCTTTTCTTCTTTCTCATCATCAATTAATATCGGACCATTTTCAGCTTCATATTCTTTTAATACGGCATCTAAATTATATCTTCGCCGATAATTCACGAAAAACGATCGTAAATGAGCTTCTGTCTTAGTTCCAATTACATCAGCAATCGCAGAAAAATCTTTTCCATATTTTCTAACTCCTTGAACGGCCAAAAGTAATTCGTCATTTGTCCAACGAGCATTTATACGACTTGATACTTCTGGGGGTCGCAAATCATCAATACCATCAGTTGTTTTACGCTTCAGTGCACTTACTTGTTGTTTATTTGATTGTATCTATATGTTAAATTTTTATTTACATAACTTAAAATTTTTTAATTAAACAATAAATTATTTTTTTATATAAAAATGTATCCACACGTATTGTGTTACTTTATTCGAAAACATACTTGACGTTTTAGACTAACAATTTCGGTGTCAATCGCTTGTAAACTGTTGTTTGCTTGATTCGGTTGACCAGCCAATGCTGCTAAATCATCATGATTAACAACGAGACCGCGAGGTGGTTTTCTTTTGTTTGTTCGACCTGGCATGGAACTTAATGGTCTTGCTACACCAGTTCGCCTAAATCATTTAAATAAATTTATAATATTCTAATTTATGAATATATACACATATTTAAATATATAACTGATCTACAATTATTATAATTTTACAATTTCTTTAAAAATATTAATTATTGCATAAGATAAGAATGCTCATGCATTCTTATTAAAATTCTTATGTTAATAATAAAACTTGGCATATTATACTCATGAAATATTTAAAATTAATCGTATGTATTTTTTATCCACAATAATATGTGCATGAACATTCTACTTTCTAAATAATTTTTTTAATTTTTAAATTTTATTTAACTTGCACTCACTGACCTCCAGTGCAGATAGCAGCTGTGACACGCGTGTCCTTTTGGCGTCGCACGAACACTATGACAAGCAACGCCACAGTTGCTACACGAGCCCTACAACACATAATACCCTTTTAAAATATATTCTGACAACCCCCCCCCCCCCCACCCTTTATTTCCATTAAAAATTTTTAATATCTAATTTTTATTAATCTTTAAGATTTTTTTTTATTAAGAAAGAAATAATGTGTATGTGTGTGTGTAAGTGCGTGCACACACGCGCGTGTGTGTGGATGTGTATAAAATTCTATCTAAATATTAGATATATTATTTTTCGGCCCGCCGTAAAAAATTAGAAGCTCCGAATTCCATTTGATTTTAAAATTTTATTACATTTGATAATGATAAAAAGCCAATTTTTTTCGAATTAATAAGTTCATGAGATGCGTAAATCTTCCTCATTTTATATAATTTTTGGGCTTCAACATTTTTTCCTCAGTAAGGTTTCAGCCTATCATTCTACTATATAAATCATTTACGCAAAATTTTCTTTTCTTGATAAAGGAAAAAAATGTACAACAGAGACAAAATAAATATGGGGCATAAAATAGCAAAATATAATAAGCATACTATATTATGCAACAGGGTAAGGTTTAGGCTGAGTACCTGAACCTGAGGGGCGTTTTCCGAGTCGGATGGGGCTTTGGCGTCAGTGCCTTGGCTTCCTGGCACAGCTTGGTTCTTTCCACGACGTATTCCGCGGTGGATCGTCCATTTCTGGAACGTTCCACATTTACGTTCACACACGATATAACGATAATTTAATTTTTAATTTTGTATAATTAATTTTATGTAGATTTCTTTTAAAATAGTTTAGAAATTTGTAAGAGATAAAATATTAGTTTAATTAATTAATTTAAATTATTATTTTTTTGTTTGTATAAATAAATTCATATAAGTTTCATAATTCTCAATATTGATAATTTTTACCAATTGTAGATCAGTGTTTTTATTATTTTTATTATTTTTATTCACCGCATGGAATACGTTACCGTGTGGATACATTTTTCAGACGCGTATTATTGCACATTATATATATACGATTTCGAACCAGTGCCATGACATTAAAATGCAACAAGAGGAAAACACTACCACACGCAATAGCACAAATGTTAAGTTACTTATTAAAAAAAAAAAAAAACAAGCCAAAAAAAAACATTTATTCTAATTAATTTTTGTATTTCTAATTACTAAACTATGAAAATAAATTATATCATAATTTATAATTATGAAATATTTTTTTAAATTGAGAGAACAACTATTCTTTTTTATAAACATTAAGTGCATGCATTTATTAGATATTTTAGAAATAAATCTTACTTTTTCTTCTGATTCACTATCTGTATTGGAACCTAATTCACTTCCATTTTCACTACCATTTTCTCCTTCCTTTCCACCACTTGTTAATTTTCTAGCTTGTCTATCCATTAATGATGTTCTAGTTCGTGTTTTTTTCCAGCTATAATAATATTTAACAAGACTGGCAATAGATTTATCTGGTAACTGTAACATAAAAAACAAAAATATAAATAATTTTTTATATAATTTTAATATTTTTTAAATTTTTAATTCATGAAAAAAATTTACCATTTGACGAATTCGATGGAAGCTTTTCCCATGAAATTGAAATGCTTGTTCAAAAAGAACTTTATCTTCAACTGTCCATTCATCAGGAAACGGCGTAAAATTAGCTAAATCTAATACAGCACGCTCTAAATTATGTTTATGCCAAAATAACATTCCTAATGCTTGTTCTCCATTGTAACCATATTTTTCTTTTGCTAATATGATATATTCATCCACTGACAAAAAAATATAATTTTTTTATAATCTATATATTTTAAATACTGATTAAGAGATAAAATTCATATTTACATTTTTGATCAGGTATATCAGTAGTAGGAGACCATACCAATAATGCCCTGTCAGGGCATTGATCTAATCGTCGTTCTGAAATACAAAATTATGAAGATAATAAATTTAAAAAGTATAAACTTAAAAACTATTAAAAAATTGTATCATAGATATAAAAGAAATATTAAATAAATAATTTTATTGAAATAACATACCACTGACGGGAACAAATTCTGGAACAATGACTTGATAATCTCTTCCAACACGTATTTTTTCTGCTGGAACTTCAAAAAATATTAATGTTTAATTGATAAAAATTTTAAAATAAAATAAAAAATATATTTTTTTCTATTTATATTATATGCATAAATTATTTTATATATAATAACATATAATTATAACATATAAAGATTCATTAAAAAAAATAAAATATTATTATAAAATTTTATTATATGCATAAATTAAAATTTAATATTCAGTTCAAAAAATTAAATAAAATTATTCCATAAATATATTCATAGGAATTGATTGAAAATGTAGAAGCTCAAAAGTAGGGCGCGCTGTTTAAAGATCCTACTGATTTTCGTGTTCGATCAATATAAAAATATGCAAACTTTTAGAGAATAATACATTTTTAGAGTTGTTGTATATTTATCATATATTAATTAAGATAGCATTTAAGAGAATCAAATTAATTATAATAATAATTGAAGTGCAATATGAAATTGGTACCTCCGTCTTCTTCGCTTGAAGATTCCGTCTGTCCGTTGGGGCTGGGACCTCTCGATCTGCGCCCATTTCTAACATTTTCCGAATTTCTTTCCGCCAAAACCATTCTCTAACTTTTCTTTGATTTAAGTTGTATCAAATTATTACGTTAATAAAAATTTTTTCGTAAAAAATCCAACGAAACCTACGATGCAAGCGATAGCTTGCAATTGCACCGTGCTCCGCAGAATCTGACTCGCGCTTCGTGCGACCGTAGCGAAAGTAAAATGGCTGCTTATTGAAAGTGATCTGATTGGTCAATGATTTACTAAGTAAAGATGGCAACGTATATTTTCAGTGTATTTCGAAATTAATTGTGTTTTAAAAAACCAATATATTTATGAATTCTTTTTTAATTATTATAAATTTATTTTTTTATTAAACTTATATAATTTATTAAAACGTATATAAATATTATATATTAAAATAATAAAAAAACTTTTGATTCTATTTGACTATCACAATAATATTAAATATTAATATGTAAAAATTTATAATGTTTTAAATTAATTTAAAAATCTTTTTATTTTAATAAAATAAATAATAATGATTGAAATATTAATATTTTATATAAAATATATATATATATATATATATATATATATATAAAATATGTATATATATATATATATATATAATATATAATATATACATATATATATTTTATCATATCGTATAAAACATATATAGTTTCAATGATCTATTCCTATAGTCATAGGTAGAATGTGTCAACTAAACCCTAAACAAATGACGTTGATGTTAATAAACAAATATCTCGAAGTTATGTAATGTAGAAAGACAAAAATTTGAAAACTATTTCAACTCAATTCTATTCTAATAAATACACATATACTTGAAATTATATATTTCATCTTGCAATAAATTATATTCTTGTTTTATGAAAGAAATGAAAATATTAGAATATTATAAACAAATATATATATATATATATATATATATATATATATATATAAATATATATATATATATATATATAAAAGAAGAAATAATAATTATTATTTGATTTAAGTTATATCACAATCAGTAAATAATAGCATAGAATAGATTGAAATAACGAGACATCGATATATTTTGTATATTGATGATGTCACGAGGTACAGTTGCATGATTTATACTTGAGAATTTCTCGAAAACAATCTTAGTTTTTATAACAAATTTGCAAAATTTAAAATAATATTTTCCAATAATAGTAAAAATAACGTATAATAAAGATAAAATTAGAAAGAAATTTATTCAATACATATCATAACTAATTGAAGAATTAAAATAAGTCATAACCTCAATTTTAGAGTTTATGTTGAAAGTTCTATCACCGAGAGGCGCCACTATCAAGCAATCGCAGTCTCTGATAGACTTTGCCGTGTAAGGAACTTTCATCGCCAATTTAATGTAAATATTACATTTGTTGAGAATTTAGAGTTTATTTTAGCGTACATAAGTTCGAAATTATCGTTCGTGTTCCCTGTGCAATTCGTTGCTGGGCGTCATTTCGTAATATTTCTCGTTTAGTCGAGATCGGCAATAACCAAAAAATTTCTCCGTAGGTATTCTTTTTTTCCTTAATAATCGTTGATTTTTTTTCTAACATATCATTAATGATAGATTTTGCATTTTGAATTAACAAATTCTATATTTTTTAAAAGAAAAATTTAAATTCTATCGAAATTTTTTCGGATTATGTGACGTTTACTGTTTAGAATAGTACAGTGATTAATTTTTGTTCACTAGCCAATTGTTACACGCATATTAATAAGTTAAATTGTATATTCGATATCCTTTTTATGCTTGCCTTTCGTGAAATTTTATTTTAAAAAATATAACTTAGTCTTTTTTCACCAAAGTATGTTAGATTTAAGAAAAAAGAAAGAGAAAGAATTTTTTTAAATATTCTTAAATATTTGTTGAAAAAGATTATGTTTAAATTGTATTATTTATATACTAGACCATTCAAGAAACAATGTGTGTATGTATCTTGTAAATTTAATTTTGGCTTAATATATACTTATAAGTAATATATACATATGTAATTTTAAATATGCTACAAGCTCATATGATTATATTATTTGTAGTTTACATACTTTTTTATATTTAATATAAGTATTTGTTAATTTATATTTATAATTTTCTCTAATATAATGTTTTAAATAAAAAAATAATACTTTATAAATATTCAATTATTATAAACTATTTTTTACTTCAATATATTATGTATATAAAAAATAAATAATATAAATAATAAATAGTATAACCATATAATTTGTTTATGCATTCATATGCATATACATACATATAATATTTGATACAATATTTTTATTTATTGTTACAAAGAAATTACTTATAAATTTAATATGATAAAATTATCATATTAAATTTTATGATAAAATTATCAATGGAATTTTTTATTATTTTATTACAGATGATTATATAAAAAAGTATATTGAGATTTAATTATACTCTAAGCTCTTGATAAGCTTTTTTGAGAGATTTTGAGTGTAAATTAAACAAAATGAGGGTTGTTGCACTAGTCAGTGGTGGTAAAGATTCATGCTTTAATATGATGCAATGTATAGCTGCAGGACATGATATTGTGGCTCTAGCTAACTTATATCCTGTTGGTAAAGGTAAGTAATAAATAATAAATTATATTAGTTTATTTAAATAATAAATAATTAATGAAACAATTAATTTATAGATGAATTAGATTCATTTATGTTTCAAACTGTTGGATATCAAGGTGTTGAATATATTGCAGAAGCTATAGGTTTACCAATGTATCGTGAACCAACCTTTGGTAGATCAAAAATGCAAGAAAAATATTATTATCCAACAGAAAATGATGAAGTTGAAGATCTTTTTAGGTTGTTAAGTAAAGTAAAGGTAACATATTATATAAAACATATATAAAACAATTTTTTTAGTATAATAATCTTGACTTTTTTGAATTTTTAGGAAAAAGAGAATATAGAAGCTGTTTCATCAGGTGCTATTCTCAGTGATTATCAACGAATTCGAGTGGAAAATGTGTAATTATTTAATGCAAAATTTAATTGTTGAAATATTTTATTTTAACAGAAATTTATTAAAAAAACAATTATTTTTTATTTTGGCAAAAATATCTATAAATAATATATCTAATAATAAAAGTTTAATTTTAGATGTAGTCGTTTAGGACTTGTTTCTTTATCATATTTATGGAGAAGAGAACAAGATGAATTGTTAAAAGAAATGATAGAAAGTTCTGTCAATGCAGTTATAATTAAGGTAGCAGCTTTAGGCCTTGAACCAAGACATTTGGGTAAATCACTTTCTGAAATGCAATCCCATCTTGCCAAAATAGTAAGTAAAATGTCTTAATGATTAATGATTTAATAAAAGATTTTCTTTTGATTTTATTTTAATTATTATTTTATTTTATTTATTGAAAGTATTTCAAATATAAATAGCTCATAAAAAACTATATGCAAAAAAAATTTATTTAAATTGTAAACAAGCAAATATATGTTATTTTAATAGCTATGTATTTATTTATAGAGAGAAAAATATGGTGTTAACATATGTGGAGAAGGTGGAGAATATGAAACCTTTACATTAGATTGTCCATTATTTAATAAAAGTATTGTAATGTAAGTTATCAAATTTATTATTAAAATAAATAAGACAAAATATATATATTTTTGTTTATTTTAGAGATGAATATGAAAGTGTTGTTCATTCAAATGATAACATAGCACCCGTCGGATATTTAAACTTCAAAAAAATTCATGTTCAAGAAAAAAATGTGAGTAAAATTGTTATTATTGTATACATTTTTAAGAATTTTTATGATTAAAATAAATAATTGAAAAAAACTTTATTTAGGATGGTATAGAAGGATTAACGTTACAAGAGAGACTAAAAAATGTTCCTATTAAAACTCCATCTGATTACATCACAGAAATAGTTGGACCAGAATTACATGATGGTTGTAATTTATCGGAAGATGAAAATGATGAACATGATTGTACAGACAGTAATATAAGGACTTCAAATTCTGGTATTATTTTTCTGTTTAATTAATTAAATTTTTTTATTTATTGCATAATAAATTAAATTAATGTAAAAAAAATTAATGTAGGTCAATTTAATCCACCAAGTCCTATGGAAATTTTATATGAAGAAGAAGATTATCCTGATGTGCCCATAGTAAATAAAAACCAAACTGGCTGGTTCTGGTTTGGTGGTATTGCTGGGAAACATCCGGATGCTAAATCTGCGATGCGAGAGGCATTGGAGAAATTAAGCAGTAGGTAAACTTTAAGTCTTTCAAAACACCTTTTAGTTAATTTTTTTTCTTGTAATAGTGCATTTTGGATTTGATATAGATTGATAAAACACTCGTATCGACTGTCTAGGTCTAGTCAAAAAGGAAAATCTTCAAATATCGGACATCGTTGCCGTAACATTATATATAAAAGATATGTCAAATTACATATCTATAAACGAAGTTTATATCTCATGTTTGAGCAAGATAAATCCACCAGTCCGTGTATGTGTGGAATGTCCATTAAATATACATGTTGTACTGGATGCTATAGCTTATAAAGAAACTCAAGACTGTGGTGATAAGAAAGTTCACAAACGACATACAATGCATGTTCAAAGCATAAGTCACTGGGCACCTGCAAACATTGGTCCTTATTCTCAAGCTGTTCGTGTGAGTGTACTACCGTTACAAACCAATTTGCGTGCGCGTCTCTGTGTGTGTATATGTAGATAAATGTGTGTATGTGCGCATTCGTACGCGCACGCACACACATCTGGTTTACAAAAGAAACATAACAGTGAGGTAAACAAAATAAATTTTCTAAAATGAAAATAAAAAATTAAGTATTAATAAGTAAGAAAAAAAATTTAAATTGCATTTATTAATATTTTTTAATATCTTTTACATTATATTATTTAATATCTTTTAACCAATTTTAATTAATATATATAAAAGAGATATAATTATTTTTGTTAATAGATGTATACAAATAATAGTAATTAATAATAGTAAATAACATTTGAAAATTTTTAAGATTTTTTTAACAGAGTTATAATTATTTATTTGGTAGGTGGGTGATATTATCTCAGTTGCTGGACAAATACCATTGGTGCCTGGTAGTATGACTATTTTGGATTTAAATATTAAAAGGCAATGTCGTTTAACATTGAGACATATAGATCGTATTGTTAAAGCTATGGATTCGAATACACAACTCAGGGATATTGTGCAAGGTATTTGTTTCTTGACTCATTCTAGTTATATACCAGACGCACGAAAAGAATGGGAAAAACGAACAAATAATGCTATTGTGGATTACATCATTGTACCAAATCTTCCACGTGGTGCTCAGGTTGAATGGTGCGTTTGGGCTCATAGAGATAATAATAGATTTGAATGTAAGTATGAAAATACAGAAAATATAAAATCTTCATCAAATATTTTTTTCAAGAATTATTTTATTATAGATGAAGAGACTGGTAAATGTGTAGGTAATTTCAAAGTGGCAATAAGACGTAGATGGAATTATGAAAATAACGTTTCAGCAATTGTGTGTTACATGTCTACTGGTACATATTTTTATCTGAATATTTTTACACTTTTTCATAAACAAATAAAAAGATTTCTCTCTTAATTAGGTTCATCCAATTCAACTGGTAATTTAGCCACGGAAACGAATTTACTTTCTACGGAATTAACTATAGATGAACTAACAGAGGCACTTGAATATGTACTCTGTAAACTTACAAAGGGATCCCAAACTATTAATCCGACATGCAATTTACGCATTTTTTATAAAGTTGGCAGTTCGCCAGGACCGAATTTTGTTCAAGATGTTCTTTCTAAATTTTCTACGCGAAATTTAGTTACTACTATTATACCGGCAACGCACTTACATAATTTCAGTACCTTTTTATCTATATGTGGTATTAGACACGAGTAAAGTCTAATAATAGTTTTTACGTTGTCAATTATATACAAAACATTATTGTGTCGTAAAAGAATTGCAAAAATTTTATTTGCCGTTTAAATTATTTCAATCAATGAATATAAATGAAAAAAAAGAACAAATCGATTTTAGTACGAAATGAAAATGATTAACGGCTATGTCGATACTCGACTATGGTTGTAAAACTTTATATATTCTAAAGGATAATTACTTAGCAGTATCAGTGCTCGAATATAATGTTATTTTTCACCTTTTCTACTGATTGCTTGTTGGGTTTGCTCAGAATTCACTTGACATCTGTCAATAGTATATTTATATTCGGCTAGTCAACGAGACGTTAATGATTTTAAATCATTTTATCTCGTTAGTATAAGTGTTCTACGTAATGCAAAACACATTATGTCATTTCATAATGTGTGCTGTATGCTATGCCTCGTTTTTTGCTCAAGTTGTTTTTTATTTTTCACAATTTCACGATACGTGCGGAGTGTTAAGTGTGTGATTTTGAAAGAATTTGAAAGCGTGCACAGCCATTTTTATAGTAGCGCTCAAAGTAAATTGAATATTAAAGAAAAAAGTATCAGACGTATTAGGGAAATTGTACATTTTAACATCAAATATGAAAAAAGTCTAGTTTATGCCCTTTCTAATCTTAGTTAAAAAAAAAAGAGAAAAAAGGAAAAATGAATCGATATGCGGAAATTTAAAACACGCACTTCTTAACGATTGTCTTCTTTCACTTTTGAAATGCTGCCGATGTTGTTCCGCTATCATTTAAACTTTGTATTGTAATGGCAGACACATGTAGCTTTGCAAAAGGATATAAAAAATATTTACTTCGCAAAAAAGATACTGTGTAAATCCTCGGTAGTTTCTGCATAATTGATCTAATGCTTTAGAGATACGTCTTGTACAAAAATATGCTATATATTAAAATATTTTTGACAGTATAATATTCATGCAACGATATGCCAAAGTTTGTATTTTACAATTTGGTCATTGTTTAATCAATTTTAGTATTATGATCTTATTTTCTTGTATATATTACTAAATAATCTAAAAAATTTTGCATTGTATTATATGATGTAATTAGTTTTGAAAATAATTGGTTATTAATTATGGCTGAACGGCGAGAAAAGATAAATTTCAGAAGAACATGAAACATATTATTCATGATGTGAATACTATGTTACTATAAATATGTAAAAATATTTGCAAGGCATACTCTCGCAACAAAATACTATTCCGAGGATTATATTGCAAAGAAAAATAAAGAAAGTGATATATATTTTTAAGAAATTGCTATTTTGTTTCATATTTTATTATGCTCCCTTTTTACCTTCATCATACATATGTATTAATTTTTATTTTTTTTTAAATCTACAACTAATAAATTACAAGATTGTTAATTTTTTTATAAATTGAAATTAACTCTAAAAATTAATATTAAACTTATGCATATATATGCATATAACAAATATAAACATTTTAAAAAACAGCACCATATATACATTTAAAAAGAAATGTTAAAAATAATTATAAAATTTATATAATACTGTAAAACAGTCTTCCAATAATGATTTCTTCTTATTATGATAAATAATTTTATATGTAATAATATAGTGAAAAGAAAATAAATTATATGAACACAATTTGTTTAAAAAAAAAAATTTTTTTTCATTTTATAATAGTATTTTAAAAAAGAACTATCGACATTTAAGTATAAAAGGATAAAAAGAAAATTGGAATCTTTAAAATTTTTACTTAAACATTAACATTTAAAGTGAGACTTTATATATTTTAAATTTTATATATAGCTAATTATAACTACTTTTATGTAACAAAATACTTAATTTTTCAAATTGATTATAATCATATAATTATGTACAATAATATTCTTTCCATTTAAAAATTCATATGAAAGATTTTATAATAAATGAATCAGTTAAATCTTCATAATATATTCATTATCTACATAAATAAAAAAAATTCTATTTTATCAGTTTTTCTATGCACGGGATTCACATTTTATACAACCCTCGTCTTTAAACAAAAATTATATATTTATATTTATTTACGTTTTCAATGTTTTCGATATTAATGGTTTCATCATATGCTGGCGATTTGGTGCACAAAAATCACATAGATAATTTTTCCTGTCTAATAGCATTCCCTTGGTCTCCACGCAACCTGTAAATATTAATGATTTTAATGAGAATAACTTTTTTATTATAATGATAAATGCCAATTATTAAATATTTTTTTATATTTAATATTTTACTATACCTGAAACCTTTTTTTTAAATTTGAAATAGTTAAATTATTCTTAAAGACAAAAATATTTGATGAAACATGCAAATGCAATGACATGCAAT
The DNA here is from genome assembly GCF_029169275.1 of Apis cerana. Classification (NCBI taxonomy): domain Eukaryota; kingdom Metazoa; phylum Arthropoda; class Insecta; order Hymenoptera; family Apidae; genus Apis; species Apis cerana. Next base: position 8,642,044 of record NC_083861.1, read on the forward strand.
GAAAAATATATAACGGAATTATATGGAATTTGTGTCAATACCTAAGTGCAGATATTTGTCACATGCGCTGCAATGCACTAGATTTGCTTCCAGGTCGAGTCTTGGCGCAGTATGACAGCGACTGCAGTGTGGGCAATAGCGACCCTTTCGCCATAGCCTTGTTATTACATAAAGATTATGGGGTTAATGAATTTGGATAAGGATTCATTATAATGCCAGAATTTAATATAACTGATGAAAATTTGAATCTTTGCCAATTTATCTTAAACATGCATGAATAAATTAAGTATAGATAAATGTATGTTATTAATCAAATTGTATATATCTAATTTTTAAAACCCAAAGATTCAAATATGATGACATTGTGAATGTGAAACATTAGTTTATAAATTTTTTTTAAGAAGAAGATTAGTGTGAATTAAGGAAATTGTGAAGCAATAACGAAGCCCCGTGAAAATTTGAAAACTAGCACTTAGTATGTGTATTTTTAATCACATTTTCACTCATACATTACACCATAAGATGAAAGAAAAATTAGTACTACTTACTTTGAACATGGAACACATAGTGTTGAAACATAAACACGAGTATTCTTATCACCTTTTTTATATTCATGTTGCCATTGAGCAACACTGTTTCTATCAGAATTTATACCACCAGGTTCTCTTGAACTACAATTTGCACAGACAGCACATTCTTGACAATGCCATCTTCCTTGGGGTACTCGTCGAAGGCCAACGCAATAAATATGATACCTAAATAAATTATATATATATATATATATATATATATAATTGTATATATATTTTATGTTTTATAATAAAAAAAGCATACCCTCTATCACACATATCACAAAAAAGCATTTTATCTTCGTCAGCAGGATCATGACACTGAGCACAAGTTTTACAATCTGTGCATTGCCATGCATATGATTGAATATGAGGAACCATATCTAAAGTTAGATCTATACATGATGGATGAACTATAATATAAAAATATTACGATATTTATTATAAAAGAATAAAAAATCAATAAAAATGATATAAAATAATTACCATGTCCATTACATGTACCACATTGAATTAAAACTTCATTTTTACTATGTTTATTCAATGTTTTTAAACACATCTTACATTTTAATTTTATTTCATCTTTTTGGTTTGCTATTTCCATATCTACTTCGTCCATTGTAGACTGAGAACCTTCTGTATCCTGTGTTCCCTCGCTAGAAGATGAACTATATATAAAAAATAAAAAACTATTCTTTCACAAGAGATATTAAAATGTTAAGTTTTAATAATAATATAAACCTTGAATCATCTGAAGATGAATCACTATCACTATCACTTTGAGATCCTTCTGATTGACTGTCAAATTTACGTTCATTTGGTCTCATAGGACCATAGAGTACAGTATTAAGAGGATAATATCGTAATTCAGCTGGTGTATATTCCCGATAATAATCTGTATATTGTCCTGGTATCAATGCAACAGGGTAGTGACCAATTCTTCGTTCCGTTTCAATTTTTAGTTGTTTTTTTGGCACATGTATTGTAAAAGTTTGTAAATCTAAGCTGCATTTTCTATTTTCTCGTCGAGCTTTATTTAAATTAATATTCCAAGATAATGCAGATTGAACTGCCATTTCTGCTAGATCAATTCTATTTTTTTCAGCATTTGCAGCTGCTGTTAATTCTTTTTGTTTTTTAGAATGTTCTTTCACTTGTTTTTCGCGCATATGTTTACGATATTCTTCATATTGATCCGGAAAATCACTGCACATTACATCTAATACTTCTGAACTGCATACAGCAGTTAATCCTAAAATAACATTAATAAAAATATACTAGTAAAGAATAAGTAAAAAATAATAAATAAATAATTTATAAATAATTTACCCATATCACACATTGCTTCACTAACTAATCCATTTTCTCTCAAATAATTTCTCTCTTCCATATCCACTACTCTTCTCTTTAAATCTGGATATTTTCTTTTGAAAGATTTTACACCAAGGTACTGAGATATTTGTTCTTGTATCATAAATGTTTCACCTTTTCGATCTAGTGGCCATTCATATTCAGCAATTTTATCGACAGTAAATGGTCCTTCGTCTGGATCAAAATTAATTTCCATTCTTCGATTTTTAACTTTCACTTTTTCTGATTCTGTGGTTGCAGTACTAAGTACACTTCCTTGGGATTCCTCATTTACCATAGTTTCAGAGGCTATGATATTATAAAGATATAATACTTTGTATTTAAAGACATAACCAACTACTACATAATAATGTTTTATAATTTAAATTATAGAATTATATTAAAGAATTATATTAAAAATAATTGTCTTTATTAAAATAAATAGAAAAAAAACGAATAGATTAATTTAATTTCACAATTAAGATTAACAATAAATATCTATGTTATTAAACTTTTCAAAATAAAAATATTTTTAAAAAATGTATATAATTGATATGATAATAATAAAACACTAACCATTATGGTTTTAAAATTTTTTTAAAATATATATCTTAATACATATTCATTATGATTTAAAGTAATAGTACATTTTGTGCTTAATTTAAATACATCTCACATTTAGGTGCTTGAGAGATGTTAGGACACAAGAAAAGATCTATTTATAGATATCTTACTTGGAGGTCTACCAATACATTTATCTTTTAATTTTGTTTAGTCATATGATGACTATAATCCATATATTGCTTTTCATTATTATCATTTTTTTGTTTTGAAAATTTATTATTATTTTTAAAAATATAATAAAAATATATTTTATATAAATATATAATTAATATATAATATAATTGATTTTAATTGTTAACAAATAATAATATAAATATTTATATAATAAATAAAATCATTATTTTTTACTTATAATAATTATTCTAAATATAAAAAATAATTATTGCATTATTGAACTTTTAAAATTAATATATAATATAAATAACATACCTGGTGCAGAAATATTTCTAGCTGGAGTTTGAGACCTTGAACCTAATTCTGCACTCATTCTCGTTTCTTCATCTATTACTTGCACTGTAGACACATTCTCATGCTTTGTAGCATTTTCTACTCGTTTTGATGCTGGTGTAAGCCAGTTAGGATGTCCAGGTGGTATTAATATGTCTTTACTTTCTAATTTTGTATTCTCTGTCAGTTTATCAGATCTGTTATCAGAATCTACTTTTGTTACAGCCTTTTGTATTCGTTCAGGAACGATTTCAATCAATTTCTTATCCTTAATATCATCTTTAATGTTTGATACTGGTTTAGGTAATCGCATTTCTGATGTTTTATTTATTTCCGTGGAGTCTATAAGCATGTTATTTATTAATTATTAATTATATTTGCATTTTTTAATTTATCAGTTTTTTTTCCAATAATCTTTTTATCAACTTTACCCGAAGAATTAGTTATTTTGGAATCCATAACTGGTTGTTTAAGAACTTTATACAGTTCTGATGATTTTCCGAAAGATTCTTGTTGCACTCCAGAATCATCTATCGTTATTATAGCCGTTGTAGAAGCTTCTATCGCATTTAAATCTTGTTCTATCTTAGGTTTTTTCATTATTTGTGAATCTGCATTATCTAATTTTCGTTTTCCTCGACCTAAAAATTAAAAAAAAAAAAAGAAAAAAAGAAATGAACAAAGTGATAAAAATATGAAAAAAGTAATTATATAATATTTACACATAAACTATTTGAAAAATACAAACCTCGTCCTCTACCTCTTCTAGGAGGAGCATAACTCTTCTGATTCCTACAAGTTCTTTTAGGCCTTTCATTCTCTCTGGATTCTGGAAAATGTGCTGATGATTGCATATGTTGCGAGTCGTCTAAAGATAAAGGATCCCTAGGTATTAATAAATGAGGTGGAGGATGAGTAATTCCTTGAGGTAATGGATTCCTTCTGGGTCTACCTCTTTTTTTAGGCACTTTAACTTCTGGCATTCTATTGGAAACTTCTTCTATTATCACAACGTCTTGGCTAGAATTTGAATTTTCATTTACTATTATCAATTCAGGCCGTTGTTCTATAATTTCACAATCAGAATTCATTGGTGAACTAGATACATTTTTTGATAAAATATCCTTCAATTTTTCATTCATAGAAGTATCTGATGATTTTTGTGGTCTTACTTGAGTAATACTGATTTCTTGATTTATAACATTCATTTGCTGTAGACTAATCGCGCTGTTTTTTGGATCAAATAAAAACTGTTTTTGTTCTCTAGGTGTAACAGGTTGAATAGTAACTTCAGGCAAAATTTGTGTGAATTGAGTTTCTAACTTAGACTTTTTGGAATCGATAGGTGCGATAGTAATATCCTTACGCTTTGGAGACATTTCAATTACATTATCTATTTTCTTTCCGTGCATTTGCACTGGTTCAATAGTAAGTTCTGAACGATTGCTTTGTAAAATAGTTGAATGACCAGTTTTAAGAATTTTTAATGTAGAGTCTTTATGACCGATTTGTCCAGCCTCTTTGTATCTTTGTGTAAAATTTTGAGATGAATCAATTTCTTTGGATTTATATGCAGTTTCCGTTTGATTATCGCAAGCCACAATTGTCGGATGACCGGTCTTAGATAATTTAATTTTCATTTCAAGAGATGAATCAGTATCTCGACGTCGCTGTTGTTTATCCTTCTTTTCTGAATCTACTATAGATGCATCTCCAGTTTTTAATAATTTTATTTTCATACCTAAAGAAGCATCACCAGTTTTAGAATGTTCTGCCTCAGATATTCGGATAGTTTTATTTACATCATCAGATATATCAGGTTGTATGATAGAAGCATCTCCAGTTTTGGATAGTTTAATTTTCATTCCTAAAGGTGATTCAGTTCTCTTGGGTATTTCTTGTGGAACTTTGATTTCTTCCAACTGATCTTGTTTCTCTGAAGATATAATAGATGCATCACCAAACTTAGACAGCTTGATCTTCATACCAAGTGGTGATTCAATTTTTGATAATGATTCATGTATATTATCTATTGATTTATCTACAATTTCTTGAGTAATGTATGGAGATTCCAAATATTTTGAAACATCCTGAGATATGTCTATTCTGTCATCTAATACTTCTGAATGAACAATAGATGCATCACCGCTTTTAGATAATTTAATCTTCATTCCAAGAGGTGATTCTGTTCTTTTGGGTATTTCTTGCAATAATTTAGTTTCTCCCAATTGCTCTTGCTTTTCTGAAGAAACAATAGATGCATCACCAAATTTAGAAAATTTGATTTTCATACCAAGTGGTGATTCAACTTTTGATACAGTTTCATGTATATTTTCTATTGATTTTTCTATAGTTTCTTGTGAAATTTCAATATGTAGTGGTTCTAAAGATTTTATAACATCTTGAGATATATCAATTTTATCTTTTATTTCTTCTAGAACTTCTGAATGAACAATAGATGCACCACCACTTTTAGATAATTTAATTTTCATTCCCAGAGGCGATTCTGTTCTTTTAGGTATTTCTTGCAAAATTTTACTTTCTTCGAACTGATCTTGTTTCTCTGAAGAAATTATAGATGCATCACCAAATTTAGAAAACTTAATTTTCATACCAAGTGGCGATTCAATTTTTGGTAAAGATTCCTGCATGTTTTCTACAGATTTTTCTATAGCTTCATGTGAAATCTCAATATGAGGAGAATCTAATGATTTTATAGCATCTTGAGATATTTCCATTTTGTCTTTTATCTCATCTAAAATTTCCGAATGAACAATTGATGCATCGCCACTTTTGGATAATTTAATCTTCATTACAAGAGGCGATTCTGTTCTCTTGGGTATTTCTTGTAAAAGTTTGCTTTCTTCCCATTGTTCTTGTTTTTCTGCACTAGATACATCACCAAACTTAGAAAGCTTGATCTTCATACCAAGCGGTGATTCAATTTTTGACGAAGTTTCGTGTATTTCTATTAATTTTTCTACAACTTCTTGTGTAACATCAATATGTGGTGATTCTGATGATTTTGTAACATGTTGAGAAGTATCCATTTTATCTTTAATTTCTTCCAATACTTCTGAATGAACAATGGATGCATCACCACGTTTAGACAATTTAATTTTCATTCCTAGAGGTGATATTGTTCTCTTAGGTACTTCTTGAAGAAGTCTGTTTTCTCCTAATTGTTCTTGTTTTTCTGAAGAAACAATAGATGCATCACCAAACTTAGAAAGCTTTATTTTCATACCAAGTGGAGAGCCAATCTTTGGTAAAGTATCATGTTTGATTTCTATTGCTTTATCTACAAATTCGTGTGAGATATCAATATGCAATGGCTCTAACGATTTTGTAACATCTTGTAATATATCCTTTTTAATTTTAACTTCATCTAGCACTTCTGAATGTACAATGGATGCACTGCCACTTTTAGATAATTTAATTTTCATTCCAAGAGGTGATTCTGTTCTCTTAGGTACTTCCTGCAAAAGTTTATTTTCGCCTAGATATTCTTGTTTTTCTGAAGAAACAATAGATGCATCACCATATTTAGAAAGTTTAATCTTCATACCAAGTGGAGATTCAATTTTTGCCAAAGATTCATGTCTGGTTCCAAATGTTTTTTCTATAGCTTCTTGTGAGATATCAATATGTAGTGGTTCCAAAGATTTTGTAACATTTGAAAATATTTCTTTTTTATCTTTATTTTCTTCTGGCATTTCGGAATGAACAATAGATGCTCCTCCACTTTTGGATAGTTTAATCTTCATTCCAAATGGTGATTCTGTTCTTTTGGGTATATCTTGTAGATGTTTATGTTCTTCAAACTGTTCTTGCTTTTCTGAAGAAACAATAGATGCTTCACCAAGCTTAGAAAGCTTGATTTTCATACCAAGTAACGATTCAACTTTTGGCAAAGATTCCTCAGGTTCAATTAATTTTTCTATATCTTCATGTAAAATTTCGAAATGAGATGGCTCCAATGATTTTGAAACATCTTGAGATATATCTATTTTGTCTTTAATTTCATTTAGAACTTCTGAATGAATAATTGATGCATCACCACGTTTGGATAATTTAATCTTCATTCCAAGTGGTGATTCTGTTCTTTTGGGTATTTCCTGTGGAACTTTGATTTCTTCCAACTGATCTTGTTTCTCTGAAGATATAATAGATGCATCACCAAATTTAGAAAGCTTGATCTTCATACCAAGTGGTGATCCAACTTTTGGTAAAGTTTCATGCATTTCTTTAGATTTTTCTATAATTTCTTGTGATATCTCATTATGCAATGGTTCTAATGATTTTATAGTATTTTTTTGAATCATATCTCTTTTCTCTTTTATTTTGTCTTCTGGATGTACAATTGATGTATCTCCATTTTTGGACAATTTAATCTTCATTCCAAGAGGTGAATCTGTTTTTTTGGCTATTACTTGAAGTAATTTATTTGTTCCTAACTGTTCTTGCTTTTCTGAAGAAATAATAGATGCACTACCAAACTTAGTAAGCTTGATTTTCATACCAAGTGGAGATTCAATTTTCGGAAAATTTTCATGTGTGATTTCTATTGATTTTTCTATAGTTTCTTTTGCGATTTCATTTGGTAATGGTTCTAACAATTTTGTAATATCTTGAGACATATCCATTTTATCTTTAGTTTCGTTTAAGACTTCTGAATGAATAGTGGATGTATCATCATTTTTAGACAATTTAATCTTTACTTCAACAGGCGATTCTGTTCTTATAGGTATTTCATGACAAAATTTATGTTCTTCCAATTGCTTTTCTTTTTTTGGAGAAACAATAGATCTATTATCAAACTCAATATACTTATTCTTCATATCAAGTGATTCAGTTGTTGATAATTTTTCATACATTGTTTCAACTGATTTCTCTATTGCTTCATTTGAGATTTTAATCTGCAATAATTCTAATGGTTTTGTATTGGTATCTTGAGATGTATCTACTTTATTTTCAGTTTCTTGCATGATTTGTGTATCAATAGTGGATGCATTTTCGCATGTAGATAAATTAATTTTTATTTCGAGTGGTGATTCTATTCTTTTAGATATTTCTTGCAAAAGTTTACTTTCTTCCAAATGTTTTTCCTTTTCTGAAGAAATATTAGATATATTATCAACATTAGATATATTATCAAACTCAGAAATTTTATTTTTCGTATCAAGTGGCGATTCAAGATTTGGTAATGGCTCAATTACGGTTTCTAGGGGTTTTTTTATTACTTTCTGTACAATGTCATTATGCGATGTATCCATTGATTTTGTAACATCTTGAAATATTTCTATTTTGTCTTTAATTCCATCGTGCGGATGAACGATTATAGATGCATCGTCATATTTAATTTTCATTTCAATAGATGATTCAGTATCTTTGGATATTTCCTGTAAAAGTTTGCTTTCTTCTAAATGTTCTTGCTCTTCTAAAGAAGCAATAGATGCATTCTCAAATTCTGGAAGTTTAATTTCCGTACCAAGTGGCGATTCAAGTTTTGGAAAAGTTTCATATCTAATTTCCTCTGATTTTTCTATAGCATTTTGTGAGATTTCAATATCTGATGTTTCTAATAATTCTTTAACATCTTGAGATATATCTGTTATATTTTTAGTTTCTTCTATCATTTCTGAATGAACAATGGATGTATTGTCATTTTCAGACAATTCATTCTTCATTTCCATAGATATAGTTCTCTTAGGTATTTCTTCTTGAAGTTTGTTTTCTTCTAATTCTTCTTGCAATTCTGAAGAAACAATGCATGCATCAACAAAATTAGAAAGCTCAATCTTCATATCAAGTGGTGATGTAACTTTTGGTAAAGTTTCATAAATAGTTTCTACAGATTTTTCTATAACTTGATCATTGATTATCTGATCAATATCAGATGTCTCTATTGATTTTGTTATATCTGGAGTCATGTCCAATTTATTTTCAGTTTCTTCCAGCATTTCTGAATGAACAGTGGATATATCATCATTTTCATTTAATTTAATCTTCATTTCTAGAGATGATATTGTTGTCTTGGGTATTTCTTCTAATAATTTACTTTCTTCTAATTCTTGTTTTTTTGAAGAAATTATAGATGCATCATCAAATTCAAAAGCTTTGATTTTCATACCAAGAGGTGATTCAACTTTAATCAATGTTTCATGCAAAGTTTCTACTGATTCTTCTATAATTTCTTGTGAAATTTCAAAATGTGGTGACTCAATAGTTTTTGTATCATCTTGAGATATTTTATCTATTTTATCTTTAATTTCATCTAATATTTCAGAATGGACAATGTTTTCATTTTTGGACAATTTAATATCTATTTTAATAGATGATTCTGTTTCCTTCTGTATTTCCTGCAGAAGTTTATTTTCTTCTAATTCTTCTTGCTTCTCTGAAGATAAAAAAGATGTATCATCAATTTCATTAAGTTTCATTTCCATAGATTCCATAGATTCAACTTTTGGTATTCTTTCATGTATTGATTCCACTAATTTTTCTATATCTTCTTGTAAGATTTCAATACGTGTTGGTTCTAATAATTCTGTAACATCTTTAGATATATTTATTTTTTCATTAAATTGGTTTAGCATTTCAGAATGTGGAATGGATGCATTGTCACTTTTAGGTAATTTACTTTGTATTCTAAGAGGTGATTTTATTTTTTTTGGTATTTCTTGTATGGATTTATTTTCTACTAATTCTTGCTTTTCTGAAGATAGAACAGATGCATCATCAAACTCAGAAAGCTTCATTTCCATATCAAGTGATGATTCACCTTCTGGTAAATTTTGTTGCATAGTTTCTACTAATTTTTCTATAGCTTCTTGAGAGATTTCAATTTCTGATGGTTCTAATAACTTTGAAACATCTTGTGTTATATCTATTTTTTCTTTAATTTCATCTAAATCTTCAGAATCAACAATAGATGAATTCTCAATATTGGATAATTTATTCTTTATTTCAAGATATGATTCTGTTGTTTCTGGTATTTTTTGTAGAAGTTTACTTTCTTGTTCTAATTGTTCTTCTTTTTTTAAAGAAACAATAGATGCATCATTAAATTTAGAATCCTTTATCTTCATATTAAATGATTCAAGTACTGGCAAAGCTTCTTGCATGGTTTCCATTGATTTTTTTATAACTTCATGTGGTATTTCTATATTTGGATGCTCTACAGATTTTGTAATAACTTGTGATATATTTGCTGTATTTGTAATTTCATCTGAAATCTTTGAATAAACATGAGATGTATCATCATTATTAGATAATTTAATCTCCATTTCTATAAGTGATTCTGTTTCCTTGGGTATTTCCTGTAAAAGTTTATTTTCTTCCAATTTTTCTTGTTGTTCTGAAGAAACAATAGATATATCAGTAAAATTAGAATCTTTGACTTTTATACTAAGTGGTGATGCAAGTTTTGATAATGTTTCTTGCATTGATTTTTCTATAATTTCATGTGATATTTCGACATGTAGTTGCTGTAATGGTTTTGTAATATTTAGAGACATATGTAATGTGTCCTTAATTTTATCTTGCATTTCTGGATATGTAAGAGATGCATCATCAGTTTTGGATAATTTATTCTCCAATTCAAGAAGTGATTCTGTTTTATTGGGTATTTCCTGTAAAATTTTGCTTTCTTCTAACATTTCTTGTTCTTCTGAAGGAATAATAGATGTATCACTAAAATTAGAATCTTTGATTTTCATATTAAATGACAATTCAAGTTTTGATGCTGTTTCTATTGATTCTTCTACATTATCATGTGGTACCTTAATATCCAATTGTTCTAATGGTTTATCATCTTGAGATATATCTATTCTTTCTTTAATTTCATTTAAAATTTCTGAATGAATGATAGATTCATCTTCATCTTTAGTTAATTCAATATTCATTTCTAATGATGTTTCTTCTCTCATGGATACTTCCTGCAAAATTGTACTTTCAACTAATTTTTCTTGTTTCTCTAAAGAATTAATAGATGTATCATCAAATTTAAATACCTCAATTTTCATTTCAGGTGATTTTGGCAATACCTCATGTTTGATTTCTTTTGATTTTTCTATATCTTCTTGTAATACATTAATATGGGAGAATTTTAATGAATTTGAAATATCTTCAGATTTATCCATTTCATTTTTAATTTCATCTAATACTTCTGAATGAACAATAGATGAATTGTCATTTTTGGCTGATTCAATTTTTATTCCAACAGAAGATTCTAATATAGTAGGTGTTCTATCTAATATTTCTTGTAGAATTTTGCTTTCTTCTAATTCTTCTTGCTTTCCTGAAGATAAAACAGATGAATCATCAAAATTAGGAAGCTTGAACATTGTGTCAAGTGATGATTCAACTTTTGGTATAATTTCATGCATAGTTTCTTCCACTGACTTTTCCATAGCTTCTTGTGAAATTTCAATATGCAATGGCTTCAATAATTGTGTATCATCTTGAGATATATCTATTTTATCTATAATTTCATCTAATACTTCTGAATGAACAATGGATTCATTGTCACTTTTAGATAATTTAATATTCATTTCAAGAAGTGATTCCGTTTTTATAGGTATTTCTTGCAGAAGTTTGTTTTCTATTAATTGTTCTTGTTTCTCTGAAGAAACAATAGATGCATCACTAAAATTGGAATCTTTGATCTTCATATCAAATGGCGATTCAAATTTTGGCAACATTTCTTGCATTTTGGTTTCTACTGATTTTTCTATAGTTTCTTGTGAAATCTCTATATGCGAGGATTCTAATGATTTTGAAACTTCTTGGGGCATATCCATTCTATCTTTAATTTCTAGCACTTTTGGAGAAACAATCGATGTATCGTTGTTTTTGCTTAATTTAATGTTTTCCTCAAACGACAATTCTATTTTTTTTGGACTTTCTTGAACTATGTCTAACTTATCTTTATGCTCCATTTGCATCTTTGTTGCATCTTGTTGCACTATAGACGCATCACCGCACTTTGATAACTTGGTGTTCATTTCAATTAGAGATTCCATTCAATTAGTTTTTTTTGTGTTTATTTTTATATTCTTTAGAATCGTTAGTCGATTCGCCTTTTTCAGTAGTAATTATCGATACATCTCCAGATTTTGATAATTCAATCTTCAAACCAATAGATCACAACACAACGATGAACTTTCCGACACCATTGCTAGAGATGAATTGATACATGTAAATATGAATATATACTCGATACTTTTGTTTCGATATCAAATACTTTTAATATCGATAAGATGCGATGCTGCAAATGCGATTCTTAATTAATATCGAAAAAAGTATTTCTATTGAATAAAATAAATATTGACATTTAATATAAAAAATAAATGATTTAATTAATCTATTCTAATATTTCAAATATAAATTTTTATTTATGTTATATAATCTTAATGTTTTAAATTATATCATAATTTATATTTATTATTTAAAAAAAAGAAAATCAACCAATAACTCCAGAATTCACTAGCTGAAGCTTCATTCTATTGGACAACGACAAAATAACCTAAGGACAATAAAAGCAAATGCGATGTATGAATGCATATTCTATTATTTATGTGTTTGTGATTTGATTAACATAAATAAATATCGATATAAAAGTATCGATACATTTGACTATATCGAATTCATTGAAATTAGAATTTTAAAAAATATTTGTAGTTTTTAAAATACATTTTTTATATTTTGATATTTTTCAAAGCAAAATTCAAATGGTACTTTCGCTATTTCTTAACGAAATTTTAATTTAAATATGTTTTAACTTAAATTATTTTATTATAATTATTCAGAAATTTTAATGTCACTCACTGTAGATATTAATTATGTTAAAAAAAATTAAAATTATTAAAATGGACTTTTATTTTCCGTTATATATTATAAAATAATTTATTTATATAGATTCCTATTTCATATTTCTATTTATATATATAACAAATGAAATTAAATTTTAATATATGTAATTTTTTACAAACAAATGTATTACTATTTTAAATTATTATTATACTATTTTAAATTATATATATATTATATATATTTTATATATACTTTTGCATTTTTATATTCTTCAAAATTTTTGCGAATTTTTTATTTTAGAATATTTATAATAAAAGTTTATTTAAGATATCTCTGAAATAAATATTTTTAAATATAAAATTTCCTTTTTTATTATTGGCAAAATCTATTTTGCTCATAAGTTTTTAATTTAAATTAAATAGAAAGTTTGGTATTAGTGGTCACATCTCTCTTTGAATCTTGAAAGTTTTTATTAGCAAAGTAAAATGTATAAGAAAGTATTTATGATGTCCAATTAGAAAAACATTGTGAGAGAAGGAAAGAAAAATATTTCTCACTATTTTGAGACCATCACATAAAAAATTTATTAATTATTTGTTTTTTTATTAAAAATTTTTACATTTTGAAGATAGAATTTTAGATAAATTTCTCATATTAATTTTAATACAAAATTTTTTTTAATTATTAAAATATTTATTAATGATTATTATAGAAAATATTATAAACTGATCTATAAACAAATAATAAACAATCAATTTATTTATTGAAACAATAATAAAATTATGAATGAAATTTATATATAAAAATAAAGAAGTAACGTTAATTATTTATATTTACATATAATTATATTTAAAAAAAAACTGTTATAATTAGAAATTAATAGAAAAGATATTGTGAATCGATCGTGTCAGTTTATACATAATGCATTAATTATTAGTGAATAATTAATTAAAAAAAATTCCGCATTAAAATTGATATCAGAAATTTGTCTGAAGTTCTAACTTTAAAATGCAAGTTCAAAAATTTGAAAATTTTTAAAAGAAAACGCATAATTAATAAATTTTTCATGTAATATCCTTAAAATAACAAGAAATATTGCTCTTCTTATCTGTGACAATATGAATACCTCTTTGCATATTCTGCTTTATTAGTAATGAATTGGAGTTTTCAAGATTCAAACGTGAGATGGCGCCAAATAAATTTTTTCATTTATTTACTTTCTAATTTATGAATAAATCATGAATAAAATTCAATGAAATAATTTATATTTATAAATATTTTATTCAAATGTAAAATTAAGAATAATTTCTTGCTTCATAATTAATTTACAAGAAAATTTATTTTATTGGTTTTGAAATATTTTTGGTATTTTGCTTTACTGATTTAATTAATGTTTGTAGTTCTGTATTAAACTGCATTTTTGATTCTTTAACAGGTACTTCCTAAAAAGTTTAAACAAATAAAATTAAGTAGATATTTTTAAGAATAAATATACATGAGTAAATTTTATTTACCTCATTATAATTATTATTAGCTCTTCTTTTTAATTTTTCTTTAATCAGAGCTTCAGTACCTTTAGTTTTCCTATAATGTGGATCTGCTGGATCAATATTAAAATGATGCGATGTAAACAAAGCGTTAAACCTTGAATCTTGAACATTTACTTCAAAATTATCTTTTATTATTTGATCTTGTGTATTTTTCTTTTTACTTAATCGTTTTTGCTTAGACTTTGTCATTGTAGCATTTTCTTCGATTTTTTTCATATTGAAATGTTGTTTATCTTCATTTTCATCCATTAACAAAAGTTCTAATTCAGCTTTACGTTTTTCTTCATCTTCATCGTCTGATGAAAAAGAATTATTACTTTTTATAGTCTTTTTCTTTTTATGAGATAATCTGTTATTTTTTTCATGATTGTCCAAATTAAGCATTTCTGAATTTTCAGAATCAGATTCATCTTCAGTTCTATGTTTTTTTCGTTCTTCTCGTTTAGCTTTTCTTTTTGCTTTTCGTTTTTCTAAATATTGCTCAAATGGAGTAAGATTTTGATCTTTCTTTAATCTTTCTTGTACTAATTTTTCAGCTTTCTCTTTCGTGCCTAAGCCCCAAGTAAATTCTAATTCAACATCCCTTTTCTGTTTTGCTTCTTCTTTTTCCTCTATTTCTTTCAATAAAGCTTTATATTTTTCAACTGGATCAGCATTTGTTTCCTCTTCTGATTTGATTTTATTTTTTTGTGATTCTTTTTGTTGTTGTTCTTCTTCTTCTTTTTTCATTAATAAAAAAATATTAATAAAATATTAGAAATATTAGAAAGAAATATAAAATATAAAGAATAGAAAAATGTTCATTATCAAACCTGTTTCATTATCACTTGAATCTGTTGCTAAATAAGCTTGTAAGTCAGTTTCATTAATTTCATTTAATTTTCCAGAATTCAATTTTTGTGCCATCTCTATTCTTTCAGGATTTGTTTCATCCCAAGTTAAGTTCACTTTAACTTGTTGTAAGGCTGTAGTTATGAATTGTCTTGGTTGATATTTTGTAAGCTGTGGTAGCTTATCACATATTTCTTTAGGAGTCTTAAATTAGGCATTTAAAATTATATATAATAATATTACATATACATTATGATTAAAAAATATACATACCTGATCAAATTCCATATCATTTGGTATAAATCTAAGATCTAACTTTGTTGCTGTAGATTCATATTCTGTACCATCACATTCTGTATAAATTTTATTTGCAGTTTCAGCAGAATCAAAATCAATTACAGCATAATAATATTTTAATCTATTTAATTGATATTGTCTTAATTTTTCCATATGATATGCTGATCCTTCCTCATTCTGTAAAATTAAATTCTAAAACTAAAATTTTATTTATATTAAAAAAAAAAAAAATGAAAAAGAGAATAAGTTTATACATCATTTTCATCTTCATTTTTCTTCTCTTTATCCATTTCTGTTAATTCCTTTGGACCTTGAAGTTCTTCCTCTTTCATTCGTTGTATACCAAATTCTGAGGGATAAATCTGAAATTATTTCATTATAAAAATTATCAAAAACATTTACTTAATTTGGTTATTCATTATACATACAATAATTGAACTAATAAAACCACCAAGAGGTAAGAATGAATTAAATAAAACCATTAAATCTACAGCACGTATTCTATCCCAATCCATATTACAAAGTGCTAATCTATGTGTAATTTCATTTGTTGTTTCAGCCTCTTTATCTAATTCACCCCAATTGTGTTCAATATTTTCTTCATCTAAATAAATAAATTCAAATTATAAATTATTATTAAATTCTTTGTAAAATTAAAAATTTTAATTTGTTAAAGATATTAGTTTATTATATGTATTACCAGAAATCTCAAAACTTTCTTCATCAGAAGAACTATCTGTCATTAAAATTCCTTCACCTCTAGCATAATTTATACTTAAATCTTTTAATTTTTCTTTAATCTTATTAGTAAGTTTCTTAGATTCATTTTCGTTTCTAATATTTAGTTGTTTTTTACTTTCTCTTAAATCTGCTTTTAGATTTTTGACATTTATTGCATCATCTATGTCAGATTCAGAATCAGATTCAATGTTATTCTGTTCTGAATGTATATCTTCTTGTGGTTTAATCCTAAGCAGTTCTCCATTACTTGAAAAAAAATTATCATCTGATGAATCATTATACTCATTTTCATTTTTTGGACTTCTTTCTTTTAATTGAGGCATTTCATTCTTTTTATCTTTTTTTTTATATTCATTAAATTTTTTTTCATTTTGCTCAGATTTTTCATATTCTTTTTCATCACTTTCTTCTTCACTGCTGGATAGATCATAATATTTTCTAAGATTTTCAGATGATGTTTGATTTATAGGTCTACCTCGTTTATCTATGGTATATTGAATCTTAAATTTATTATCTTTAAACATACTCTGAAATCTTTTATCTATTTTTACTTTTCTTTCTGTTTTTGGGATCCTTTTAAATTTAGGATCCCTTGCAATGTAAGCAAATCGTTCATCATTTAATAATTCACTCATGCTAATAAAAAATGTTAATAACAAATATTAATTATACATAAGAAATATTAATTATTTTTTATCTTTATACAAAATATATATTATAATATATATTATAATATATATACTATATTATATACTATATATATATATATATATATAATATAATAATATAATAATATATAATAATATATAATAATAATATATACTAATATTTATTGTCCACAATAAATATTTTTATTTTATAATTACCTTATTATTTTTTATAAGAATTTATAAAATATAATAAATATTATATTAATATTAATATTAATATTATAATATATTTAATATTATAAAATTATCATGTATTCTTTAAGTAAACTACTTAAGTAAACTATTTTATTTTAAAATTTAAAGTTATTTATTAAATAATTTTAATCATACTCTCTCTATGTATTTAATTATTGTCTCGTAACCTGCATACCTAACATAACATTACTTAGAATATTAACCTCCATAATATGTAAGGAAATAAGTAATATTTATATATATTACTTCTTATTGGTTAATTGTTAGTTCTATTGGAAATTATTTAACAAATTTTTTTAATAAAAACTTAATAATATTACATAAAAAAACAAACAATTTTATTAAAAAAATTGAATAATTTTATTAATAATAAAAATTTTATAAAAAAAATACATAAACATATATCTAATAATAATTACAGTTTACAGAATTAATAATACAGAATTGTTTAGATTAAAAAGTAATTATTATATATATTTTATCAATAATAATAAAATATATTTAAATATTAATCAATTTTATTTTAGTGAAATAATTATTAATATAAAATTCAATGTTTCAATGTTAGGCTACATTGGAATAAACCAATCAGATTCATTCCCGCCATTTTCCAGTCCTGTTTATTACAACTATATTTGACGCGTTATCGCGTCGTGTTATCGTATTTTTTGTGTTCTTTGTGATCTTATATTTTATATTTTTTATAAATTTTCGAATTATAATTTTATTCTAATCATCAATAAATCATGTAAAGAAGTTAAATTACGTTTCTGTCCAAAAATAGAGTTGACATTTCATGTGCCATATTTAACTAATTATCAAGAAAAATATAAATTATAATCATATCTTTGAATGAAAATTTTTTTATTATATTGAAAGAAATGAATACTCCAACTACTAGAGATTTCTTGCGAAGACCAGATGGAACACGTAGAAGATCTTCTCGTCAAGCTTTAGCAGTAATTCCCGTCAACAATTCTGCTTCACCTGGTGCGTTTCTGACATTTTCATATTATATTATTTGCTGTCTTTTGTTTATTTTGTTCAGTTTCAATTTGTGCTTTTTAGGAGAAGCAATTTCTACTGAAGTTAATGCAATGGATAATTTTTTAAATAGTCGTCATGGTTCTGAATCTTGGAGTCCTGCACCTAGTCCTGATGAACTCGTAATTCAAAAACGAGGGCGTCGTCGTAGAACTATAGTTTGGTCTCCTGATCTTGATACTTGTAAAAGGAATAGTCTTTTTAGGTAAAATATTAATTTTTTCTAATTTGCAAAATAATCATAAATAAATGTAATTAAAATTATTATAGCTCAAGTTCTAAAGATCGTACTCCAGTGAAAAGTCCATCAAAATCAACTATGATATTGAGAAGTACACCTAGAAAGAGACTTTCTCTTGCTGATAACAGTGAATCTCAATTTACGACACCAGACAAAAAGAAAAAGTTACAAAACTTATTAGATACTAATAATTCACAAAAATATTTTACTGGCAATTTATTAAATGGTTTGAGAGGTCTTAGCCATAATCAATTAGTACACATGATTATGGATTTAGTGTCTATGCAAGAGGACGGTCTTTTACACAACAATGATAAAATACGGAATATTTTATTGAAAAAAATGCCAATGGCTGATATTCAATCATTGATTGATATATTAAATAATTTAAAGCAAAATATACAAGCTAGCATTGGATTTTCTGATTTGAATGGTTTATCTAATATTCATTTAGATGCCTTTCATGTATGTAGTAATTTTTTTACTTTTATATATTTTTTTTTTATTATAAATTTTATTTATATATTAATATTATCTTGATTTTATATAGAAAGCAATTATAGATCAAGGGAAAAGACTTGTAGAATCACAGCATTGGATATCAGTAATGCATTATGTATATGCAGCATGGAATATTACAAAGCAACTAAATGAAAAAGAACATCAAAATATATGCAATTTGACACATAAATGTTTTAAAAATTTGACGCATTTTTGTTCTCAAGCTTTGAAAAAAGGAAATTTTACAAGTACTGTATTGGATATGTTTGCTGACAGGTATTGATAAAAAAAATATTTGACTTTTATATTTTGAATATAAAAAAATACCATTTTGTTTAATTGTTCACAGGCTTGATGCAATGGTTGAAGATTATGAGGACTTAAAAGTTTGTTTACAGTTGATAAACGAAGTAAAAAACAACGAAACCTAAATATTTTTTCTACATCGTTTTCAATAACAAAAAACTATATATAAACATTATTTCTATACATACATATATATACATATATATATACATATATATATATATATATATATTTTTAATATATACATAAATTTTAATTCTCATTGTAATATAAAGACTTTACTGGAGTCTTGATCATTATTAGGTAGACTATATCTTTTTTACTATTTTTTTTTTTTTTTTATAATTCAATCATATAATGAGAGATTCATATGGACCGGTATTAGTAGTAGCTTTAAGAATATTTAAAATTTTCAAATGATATTTTTATATTATGTTCGTATTAAATATTTTGAGATATTTGACATTTTATAATCTTTGCAATTATAATTTATGTTATGTTAATGAAAAACGTCATTTAAAAAGGACATTGTTATCAAGCTAGGGTAACTTATATATTTCAAACGTGATCGTTAAATTCATTTGTATTATTTATGATTCATTTGCGATAGATATGTTTTTTTAAGATATTTATAAAATTTTAACTTTTTTTTTTTAAATATATCTTATATGTATTTTGTTAAAAATACTTAGGGACCATACTTATCTTATTGATACAATTTCTTGTCTATGTTTTTTTTCATGACAATTATATATACATATATAAAAACATACAGACAAATTGATTTTTATTAAAAACAATTTATTCGTCATAATATATCATGCATTCTTACATAATATACCATTATTACTTCTGAAAGGCACATACTTCATTTACGTGTGTGTATGTGTGTGTACACGCGTGAGTGCGTGCTTATGTAGGAGTGGATGCGTGTAAATGTCAGAAACATTCTGAGAATCGAATAAAATTCTTTCTTTTTTCTAGAATTAATTCAATTACTGTTTTTTCAGACAGTATAACAATGATCTTATGAATATTTGTAATCAGATCATTCGAATTTTTCCTAGACAATAATTAATTAATTAATATCTATGTTTAATGTATCAAGTTTTAAATTGATTACTCAGAGATTCTCGAATCGCATTGATTTGTTGTTGATTACGCCTCAAATAACAAAAGAAATATTGGATATGGTCATATCGGACCATCGAAATTTTTTTTAATTTCTTCCGTGTTCGCAAGCGTAAGATTATTAATTTTCTTTCTTATAACGGATCATTTAAAAAGTGCGTATTGGCAAGATTACATTATACACAATTCTTAGGAACATTTTCAAAATCCGAATTCTTTTTGATCGGATTTGGAAAATTTCATTAGACGAATAAAAACATAACAATGAACGCAACAATAATCTGACTTCATCTAAATAAAAACATTTAGGTGAAACAAACCAAACGCGTTTTAAGTATGTCTATGCAGTTCATATAGAACGTTTTATGTTCTATGGTAATATGCGTAAAATAAAAGTTTAACGAGATTGAAAAATCGTTCAAAAAGTTTTTTTCTCGCCGAGTCTCGAAAAAAACGAAAATGGAAATGAAAAATGGATATTTCAATGAAAATATTTCTTCATCTTAAAAAAAAAAAAAAGTGTTGCCAATTTTTGCTATTTTCAAATAATTACAATTGTTTTTTAAACAATAAAAAAAGTTTGCGTTTATTGAAAATAAATAAAATTATATTAATTATTCTCAATCGGACGTTCTTAATCGAGACTTGGTTAGGATGAACCTAAGAAAAAACTTTTTAAATGATGTTCATCACGGCGCAATACTTAGACGATGCATATTAAAACGTAAATATTTCAATTATTGACTATGCGGCCGTTGAGCTAAAAGTGGAATCACGGGTAAAAATATTAAAATTTTATTTTTGTATTGAATTATTTTTCAATTGAAGGAATTAGTTAGAATCACTATAATCAAGATTATATCATCCTTCGAGTTATATTTTAATTTAAAAGAGAAAGAAAAGGTAAGAGTCGAAAAAAAATAAGAACAGTTACGCATGTATAGGATGTAGTTTATCATTTTTTCGCTTTTTTTATCTAATTATATTTTAATTGTTTGTTTATTATTCGTTTTTTATTGTTTATTATTCGTTATTTATTGTTTGTTTGTTATTCATTTTCGTGATTCACCCATGATCCGGACTTATTAGCTATATTCATTTCGTTTAAAAAAAAAAAGAAGAAGAAGGAGATATAAAAAACTATATAGAACATTCTGTTCGCTTCGTTCGGATGACAATGGGACGCGATTAAATTAATATAACGATCCGTAATGCGACGATGCAACTATGATACTTAACAAGATAAAGCTGCGAATCGAATACTGTGGTAATGAATCATCGGATATTATGAGTTCGCTGACTGAAACTCGCTTCAGTCGATCTTTGCCGGTTGCACCCTTGGATACAACTGAAAAAATTAAAAATAAATATTATTAAAATATTATTAAGAACAGATCAAAGATATTTTAAGTATTTACTTTAATGTTATATTTCTATTCTTTTTCTTTTTCTTTTCTTTTCTAACTAATTATAAATCATTCTGTTTCTTCGATTCGTAGATATTCGGACAACTTACGCCAAGTAAATTTCTAGGTACGTAGCCTTCTTTGTGTCCCAGTTTGCTCCACCACCATTCTCTCTCATTGTCATCGCCCTTCCGAAGGACAACTAAGGAATCACCATTCTTCAGAGTGAGCTCATCGCTGTGTTGCGCCTCGTAATCGAACACTGCATAAACTTGACCATTGTTCATTATTCCAAGCTTCTCTTGGACGCCTGCAACGTGATATAAAATCAGTATAATTTGCTCGATAAAACTTTAGAGATTCGATTAAGACGCGTTAATGATCAGTTTGCATTAATACTGACTGTATAAATATTCTGAACAACCGTCGAAACCCTCCTCGTCTTCTTCGCATTTTTCTGCTGCAGTTTCATGGTCGGAGAGAGTAGTGGCGAATATACAAGCTCCGTGCTCCACTAGAAATCTTACCATGGATAAATTATTGCAACTTGCGGCGCAATGTAAGGGAGTCCTGCAATAAAACTCAAGTGAGCAAAGGATCGAAGAATTAAAATATAAAATATACGATTGAAAGTTGATAAACTTCTTACCATCCATCGCTGTCCTGAGCGTTCACGTCGCAGCCAAATTCCACTAGAAACTTGACTATCTCCAAATGACCGGCACAAATGGCATTATGAAGCGCAGTAATGCCTTCATCGTTAGCCGAACTGGGATTCGCCACTTCTTTAGCAGTTTTCTTCACTAATTCCAATTCACCTTCGAGACTGGCGTCCAACAGTAGAGCTAGAGGATCAAAGGAAACCCTTCTCGAGAGATTCGCTTTCCCCGTGCTGGACTTCAGGTTCCCTTTCTTCCTTCTCATCACCTCGTTGTTCTTCCCATCGGCTTCCAATTCCGTTCTTCTCTCGCTTTCTTTCGCCTTCACTTTATCCTCGATATTAATAACGTTCAACGCATCAATGATATCCGCTTCCTCCAATTTCTCATTACTAATCACATCTTCGTTGATAATCGGAACGCTCTTCTTACAACTGTCCGTCGTATCGATGATTTGTGATTGTTGCTGAGGTTGTTGCGGTTGTTGTTGCTGCTGTTGCTGCTGTTGCTGCTGCTGCTGCTGCTGCTGCTGTTGTTGCTGTTCCGTTTGCATCAGGTCCGCTGGAATCTCGGTTTCCGGAAACAGAAACGCCGGTGGCATCTCAATCCGTCGATTTATCGACACGTGAACATTCGACTTGGCGTAACGGAGCTTCGGCTGCTCGGAGATCGGTGCCTTCTTCAATGTTAGAGGCCTGGCTTTGATGATTTGATGATTGCCGAATTGGGTTTCTGTCGGAGATTCCGGTGGTTCGGACGTGGGGATCGGTGGAACGTCTTCTTCTTTCTCTGTTCTGTGAAACGGTGGAAACGGTCGATTAAGATGACTAACTGGAGAATTGCAATTTTGGAAAAAAAAGTGATGGAGACGGTACGACAGACGTGGGTATAATCCCCGATCTTAGAGACTTGGACAAGTTTTGACACGATATGTACTTTGAAACAAGTGTCTATAATAAATCAATAATCCACCGAGGATATTAAGTCGAGTCAAAGTTTTGATGTTTTAAAAAGATATTTCTCGTGTATTCGATTTAGAACGATCTTTTGTATTTCGGTTTCACGGGACAGTTTCCGCGTTTCGAATAGTTATGCTATTTAAGGAAAGGAAAGAAAAGCGATCGATTTAATGATAAGATTTGGAGGGAACACGATCGAGAAACAGGAACTTAGATTCCGCCTCGATCGATTGAAGAGCTCGCGAGCACTAAGCTGTTGTCTCAACTGCACGGTAGTGGTTCTATTTTTGTGTCTATTATTCGAGATAGGCTTCGATTCACCGGCCAAATCGATCGCGAACTAATTAACATTTATAATTAACCCGGTAATCGTTTTTACGCGCTGTGCTCAAAATCCCTCTGCTCTATCACTATTCGATACCCTTTCGGCAATGAGATCGTCGAAATGGATTTAATCCGAAATTCCGAGTCGAAAATTTAAACGTAAATACGAATCTAAATATAAAATAAATATTGAATTTGTCGAATTCAGAGATTGATCGACAATTGATAAAAAGGAAAATCGAAATATTCAGCGAGCAAACCAGATTCACAAACCTCGTATTGATCCCTAAATTGTTTTTGCAATCGCCGATCCCGTCGCCCGGATTGTCCATCTTTTCATGATGGGTCAGCCGTGGAGGGGGATTCGGTTTGCTCGGTTTCGGAGGTAGCGCCGGTTTCGTCTTGTCCTCTATCATATTTTTCCTTTCATTCTCGTTTTTCAATCTATCGAATTCGAACGTTTTTTCCACAGTTTTCGCAGGGATCTCAAATTTCCCATTGTGCTCGTGCTTCGTCGCGGAACTTTGCTCGAATTTGTTGCTCTCGAATTTGACCGATTCTTGCTTGAATTGTTGGCCCCCGCTCTCGTATTTGTTCGAGGTTGTTTCGTGCTTAAATCCCGCATTGTGCTCGTACTTGATCGATGGCCTCACCTCGTGTTGATCGTGTTTACCGTATTGTTGAGTATTCTGATTAGGATCGTACTTCGTTCCGTGAATTTGTTCGTGTTTATTCTGCCCGCTTTCGTACTTCCCTTGATCGATCTTCGATACGTTGTCGTAACGATTCGTCTGATTTCCAATTTGTTCGTGCTTGCTCGATTGTTCGTACAATTTCGTACACGCTTGTTGATTGGCCTGATCGTATTTCCCGTGTTGATCGTACTTGGAATGCTGCTGCTCGTATTTTATCTGATGAGAATCGTACTTGAACACCTGATTGGGCTCGTACCTCTGCTGTTCGTGTTTAGTCGGAAGGGCGTGCTCGAATTTATCTTGAACTTTTCCTTGTTCAAACTTTATCTTATCGGGTTGTTCGTTGTTGGACGTGGAGCCGGTTAACGGTTGAGTCTGATTGTATCTTTGAACCGAATTTCCAAAACTGGTCCCGCTCGATGAGGTGTGAATGGTCGACGAAGGATTAGGAGAATTCTGTGTCTGATATACCGAGGATGAAGACACAGGGTGAGTATTCGCTTGAGCGGAGTGTTGAATACCGGGATAGTTGTGCCTCGACGCGTAAGTTTGGTCCTGGGTGGACGTTTGATTGTTAGAAGAGGATTGGTTCGATTGCTGCTGGTTGCCACTTTGAGTGCTCAGACCAACGAAATTTTGCGCGTTATTGTGTCCACGGCCTATCAGGCTCAGAGTTTGTGGCATCACGGGATGAATCTTCGTGGAGGAAGTCTGATAGATTTGAGACTTGACGGAGAAACTTGGCGCCACGCTGGATATTGGTTTCTGATGCGTTTGAAGGTTTCTGTGATTTTGAGTTTGAGTAATGGATACGGTGGTGCCAAGATTCGATGCCGATGAACCAACGTTATGTTGCTTCTGTTGAATGTTTCCGTGTTGTTGTTGTTGCTGCTGCTGTTGTTGCTGTTGCTGCTGTTGCGTTTGCGACTGCTGTTGATGATGGATCCGAAGATTTTGCGACAAACCCTCGGGGCTGAAGTTGTGGGATGTGCTAATCAGGTTGTTGTTCGTACTATTGGCGTTGTTGTTGTTATTATTACTGTTGTTATTGTTGTTGTTGTTGTTATTGTTATTATTATTCACGGATTGATTAGGCAGGTTCTGGTTGTGTTGATTCGTGCCCAGTAATTGCGACTGACCTGAAAACATCGGATGTAATTGAACGTAAGACTCGAGATCGTAAAGATCGATCGAAGATTTTTGTTCGATGATACCAACCTTGAATATGGGATTGGGATTGGCTATGGGCGATTTGATGACCAAACTGTTGAAAAGCTGCTCTCTGACCTAATTGAGAGGCACTGGCCGAGTGTTGTATCTTATTCTTATTAACATCATCTTCGGCAGCCTTAAAATTCACCGTGAATTTGGTGTTGTAAGGCAGTGTCTGATATTTCGGGTCGTTTTTGTTCAAATTGAAATCGTTGTCGTTCGGTATATGGGAATACGGTTCAATAGCGGCTATATTTCCAGCAGGCCTGGACTTCCCTCCGGCATTGAAGTCCAGCTTCGACTCTGTGAACCCGGTGTTCGCGCTCGTGCGATTCCCAGAGCCTAGCTGCTGGCTCAGTCGTTGGTTCAACGCTCTCTTGCGTTGAAGACGACCCTGCAGCTGAGCTATCCTCGCGTCTATTGACGCCATCTCTGCTTGTCGTTGCGCTAGGGCCAACCGTTGCTGAGACACCATTTGGTTCTGCTGCTCGTTCATCTTATTACGATACTGTCGACGAGAGAAAAAAGAAAACAAGAGTTTATTCCCGACTCTTCGATAAAGTTCGTTTCCGAATGTGAAAAACAAAATTCTAAAAATTCTCTTTTTCTTTCACCGCGCTCGAACCGTGAAAGATCGAAATCACGCTGTAGCCACGAGTAGCAAGGAAAGGGTAGAAGAAAAGGGAGGCTTTGCTTACAATAAGCTCCCTCCTGAGTTTCTCGAGCTCAGCGCTGGCTGGCGTCGACAAGTGTCCACCGCCGCCACCGCCTCCAACGCCTCCGCCGCCGACGCCTCCGGCGCCTCCACCTCCGCTTCCGGTCCCGGCCGCGTTCTGCCTGCCCCGCAGCTCCTCGAGTTGTCGCGTCAACTCCTCCACCTTCGCCACCGCCAATGAGAGCTCCTTCTCCTTCTCGTTGAACAGCGCCCTTATGCAGTCCAGGTCCGAGGCTGTGAACACGAAGAAACGCGTCAGGCCAAGGAACAAGGCGATTTTTATATAACGACGGGCGTGAAAGGTGAAACGCGAAACGAGAGAACGATTCTTTAGCGATTCTTAGCGCTGCGCCGTGAGCAAGAGCGCAGCAACGACTCTCTTTTCATCTCTTTTCTAAAAAAATTGGGGAAAAAGTAGCGTGTACCCGAAAAACGAGAATAGGAATCAACGTGCACAACATCCCGAGTTTTGCCCCAGTTTCCTGAATATTTATTTTCAAGCACAAGCCAGAAACTGATTCGATATTTCTTCAAAGAGAGGACAGTGGGAGTCCGGAACGGGACAACCTGTTTGACCTGGTACGACGACGAGTCCGTCGTGGATGAAACTTTCTTTTAATTATTTGCCCGCTTCCTTTGACACGTTTTCCCTCCGATCCGCGATACACTTTTTATGCAGTTTTAATCTGTTTCTTCGAGGGAGAATATCCCATTCAAAGAGCAAGAGGCAAGAATCAAGGCTCGACAACAACAAATAATCTCGCCCGTTTCTCCAGGATGGAGGAAACCCCGCGTCCTCGAAGGAGAGGAACGTTTTGTTACCGCGAAAAGAGAAAAAGGCGCTTTCCGGGGGGAAAAACGGCGAAAAAACGTTTTCAAAAGATCTTTCGTCCCCGATTCAATGGGACTCTCCTTCTTATTCTCCTACTCAAGAACAACGAAATAATTCAACGGTTAATTGTTGAAACTGAGTCACGAGTCGAACCATAACGCGAATCCTCGCCGCGTCTACCCTCGTAAATCATTCCTTTAATTGGCTCTTTTTCCAACTTTCCAACGCGAGCCAGCCGAGGCTGCTTTCTCGTCGCGCGATGCGATCCTCGCCTGTGCGATCCATGCATGTGAATCTTTCAAGCTGGAGACGGAGAACATGAAAGGAAGCTATTATTGAGTTTGGAGGAAGAAGATGTCCCTCTATTTTTTTTTTTTTTTTCCATAAAGAAGGAAGATATCTCGTGAGATATCTCTCGTAGCTTTAATATTTAAGGGACTTCGTCTATAACCTGTTTCCAGACTGAGATCGCTGGAAAATTTATTCGTTCGATTTACAAAGGTTCGATCAATTTTGGTAAAATATTTTCGACGATCTTTCAATCATTTTTCTATTCGTTCAAGCACGTATAAATTTCTTAAATTTCTTTCAAAACGATCGTCCTTTTGAACGAAGGTTTCGTTTTTGCGGTTGGAATGTCTTGGAGAGCGATCGACCGATTTCGTCTCGATATCATCGCGGAAGAAAGCATTCTTCGCCTCGTGTCCCCATCCGATACATCCAAGGAAGAGAAGCGTTTTCACTTGGGATACAGAGAATCGTGATTCGACTGGTCTCGTTTCGTTTATTTGTCTCCGGTGTCTCATTTCTTCTGCAGCGCACTGACGCTTATTGCGAATCTCTTCCTCCGAATCGTATCAAGCACGAGAATTTTAAACGTTTCCGCTCCATTGCAGTTTCTGTAGTTTCATTAGAAAATCCTTGGAGAATTCATACGCGAAGAGAAGGAAGGGGAAGAGGATGAAGAATTAAAGCGGGAGTCGAAATTAGCCTCTTTTCGTCTCAAGATCACAAGGTTCCCTAATATTTTAACATACCGTCTAGAGATAATTTCTCGCCCATTTTTCGAGCATTTTTCTTTCTTCTTTCCTTTTTTTTCTTTTTTACCTTCCCAATTTTCCTCCGTCGACATTCATTTCACGAAAAAAATCTTCATAAAGTCCCGCACCACCGTATTAAAACACCGTCGCGTTTAATTTCAAGGAGACCTGGATTCGTGAAAACCGGGGAGAGGCAGCTAGTTCGTAGGCCTTTGACCGCCTTTATCGTCATTTCCCGCGGGTGGAGAGCAGAAATAGGTGACGCGAGAGGAATCATGAGAATGGAAAAATGTAGAAGAAGAATGCGAAAGAAGGAAGGACGCTTTTGTCGCGTTGCTCCACAGAGGGGACCACGATCGGTCTTAGCTACACCTTATTAGACTTTTCGCTCCTCCTCCATCTTCTTTCCATCTTCCTCCCTTCTTTTCTTCCTTCCTTTCTTTCTTCTTCCCCTTTCGCATTCAGCTTATTGCTCCTCCAGATGGGCGAAACGGGAGACGGATAATGGCGTAACGAAAATTCCGACTTTGCTTGAAATTACAATGAACTGCCGAATTACCGCATCTTCTTCCCGGCAATAGCTAATTTGAGAATTACGTCGCATGCCTCGACATACCGAAAGCCTTCGTCGCGGAAAATGCGGCGAGATGAGAGGAGATGGGCAAATGGTGCGGCAATTTTCCCGCTCTCGTTGCTTACCCGAAAATTAGAAAATAGGTGGTAACCTAGCGGCTTTATAAAGACGTAAGGGTGGAACTTAGGCTTGTATACTGCAACTTGCTTACGAGCACCAATTTTGTAATTCAACGCTGAAAACTTTCGAGCATCCCACGTACACGGCTCATTACCAACTTAAGTTTCCAACTGAATCGTTAACCATCGCCATTTTTCATTTCGTATATAGCGGATTTACTCCGTTCGTGTACGTAATATAATTTGACGTGTAATATAATTCTCATCGATGAAACTACACATCGAAGAAAGGAAAGAGACGAATTTTTTCGCGCAATTTCGAGAAAAAATTTCGACGACAAAATCCTCTGAAATTCCCCTGAAGATTTGCTAGGACGTTTAGAAGAAGGGAACGATCGAATTGGCTCGTTCGGATATACGGATATACAGATATATATATACAGATGGGCGAGAAATAGCGAATAACTGGAATCGGGTGGAACGTGGAACGTGGTTCAATTGATATTGTTGCACTATTAAAGATAGGATAGTCGTTAAGCAAGGAATAGATATCGATGAACGTTTTAACAACGTGGAGGCGCGATGCATCGTATCGATGAATCCTCACCGTTTAATTGTATGCATCGATTAAAAGGCTGGCATTTAATTAAACGCATTGTGCTATCGCATCGAGTTACTTTTCGCTCATTTTCGGGGAAAATATTCTCGATGTTTGCTGCAATTCTCCTTCTCCATACAGATACTATTACTACTACTACTATTACTACAACTAACCGGTTATAATAATAATTATTTTCCCTGACCTGGCCAACTTCGCAATGGGCGGAGGTCACGAAGTTTACGTTCCACTTTCTCAAGTTTCGTTTGAATCTTTCATAGCGTTCCGAGAGGGAGGCTCGAATACCGAGTATTCGATAAATACGAAGGAAAGTTATTTTTACTCTTTAAAGGTAACGAAAGGGAAGAAAGAGGGGGAGGAAAATTTTGTTTTGTCGATCGATCGATCGTCTTGATAGATTTAATATATTACGTAAAAACTCTTTATCCTTATCCGTTCATCGGGAATTGTTTTACCGAGGGAGATACACACAAAGTGATATCAATCCATTTTACGTTCGTTTATTTTGTTTCACGATCAACGTTTACCTTCCCTCGATGTCCACCACGTTGGATTAAAAATGTTACTTATCCTCGTCGTCGGGTTCGCAGTAACCACGAGATTCGATCCTCCTGATAATAATAATTAACACGAGAGTCTTCTTCCACGCATACCAGAACTCTATTAATTACCTCGAGTTTGATTTACATTGTCGTTGCGGTCGAAGTCTGGCAGTGATTATCGATTTTGCGAGGCCGCGAGGCAAATGTGGAATTACCGCGTGGAACGGTGGCCGAGGACACCTCTCCCCCTCCTCTCTCTCTCTCTCTCTCCTTTCCCCGTACTTCCGGTAATTGGAAGTTCGAACCGATTCGATTGTAAAGAGAAGTGACCACTTCTTCGACGACCATTATATACTTGCTCGACTCTGGATCGAGTTGGATCTTATGCAAACTCGCCGCGATTTCCCACGTCTGTTGGAAGAGGACGAGAGGATTTCCGTTTGGAGTTTTCACAGGAAACGACCAGTTTCCAAGTGCTCCGTTTAGAAACTTTTCTTTTTTTTTTTTTTTTTTTTTCCACCGGACGCGGTGATAAGTCGAGCAACTATCACGCCACTTGTGCGCGAAACCCGTTAACTCGTCTAACTGAGATTGAGAAACGGATGGGATTTTTATAAACTTATCCTCCCGCTCTTGAATTTTTGATTTTAATTTCGAGAGGATGTTCTATTTTCGATTTTTTTATTTTTTTTTTCAAATAACGGAGTGTCGGGGTTAGAATCGTAGGTAGGATATGCTTTTGGCATTGATTGCTTTCCACGCTAGACTTTCACGATCTCGTCCAACCGTTCGAAATCGATCGATCCGAAATACTAGACCCTCCTCCTCTTCTCCCCTTTCCTTCAAAGAAAAATAAAAGAACCGCAAGAAGAACCGATTGAAATTCCGAGACAAATTTTCTCCGCAAATAATTATTTTCGAATAATTAGAAAAGATTGCTCGATCGAATTCGATTCGGGGATGAAGTCGAGAATTAACTTCAGAGAGATTGTGAATCTCGAGTACGAGTCTCGGCCGTGTATAATCATTTCGAAACAGAAACGGGGAGAAGAGGATGATGTATCGTTCCGCGGCGCGGATTGTCCTATGACCTAGAATTCCATTATCGAATTCTAGGCTATATACGTGCGAATACTCCCCTCCCTTGTGTGTCTCGCACGCGAGTTCGAGAGATTCGATGCGCCTCCCGTGTTTTCCGTGTCTACGACGATCGAATGGATTTCTGATATCACCGCGTGATACAGCCAACCACCACCCTGCTTCAACTTTATCGACGCCGCCAATTCTCCTGTCCTCGAACCGCTTTTGGTCGTCTGCTTGCCTTTCGAAAAGATCATGGTCTGCTCTCTACTTGGAAGACGAAATTCCAAGATTGGCTACGGTTGGAGAATTTCGAAAATTTTCATTTTCTTTCGTCTTGGATGCGTTCCAGATTTCCTTTGCGCTTTTGCTGCGCGAAATAATTTGGTTATTCGTTTCGGGATGGCATCTTTAGACGAAATCGGCGCGGAACAGGCCAAGTTGAAGGCTTCGAGACAAAGTAATTTTTGGAGAAGGTTGTTGAGGACAGAGAGATTTCTTTTAAAACGTAAAAAAAAAAAGAAAAAATTAATTTCGCTGTCAATGAATTCTAACAATTTCACGCAATAGAGATACAGATTAGAGATTACCCGAGAGAAAGTGGAGAGAAAGTATAAGTAATTTATATCAGTCGCGAATTCCAACTTCGAAAATAACCGCAAAATGATGGAGGGGAAGGGAATTGAGATTCTTAACAAAGTTCGGAAAAGAAGTTCGATTTGGAGATCGATCTCGAGATGCCTCGTAACATCAGCCATCGTTTTCGTTCGCGTCTCGAGACGGGAGTCGTGACGTTTCTTTCTTTCTTTCTTTCTTTCTTTCTTTCTTTCTTTCTTTTTTATATCCCTCGTAAAACCTCGGAATAAAAAACGAAGCTTCGAAAAATCGAATCGCCCGGCAAAAAGCCGGAGGGAGATGGTTCTCGTATTCTTGGCGGGACGTCGCGAAACTTTGACCAAGAGGGCTTCGACTCGTGCTCCCTCGTGAATACCAAATCTTCACCCGAAACTCTAGCTCTCTGTAAAAGTTTGCTTCTCCTTTTCCTCCTCCCCTTCCCCCCGCATAGAGTCTCGAGGATGTTCGAAAGCTGAAAAGTCGATGATTCCGGACACTCGGTGTGGGAAATTGCTGTTTTACTTTCTTCCATCGACCGAACTTTTTGCCTTCGAGGGAAGATACTCTTTCTTCGAAAAGGAGAGAGAGAGAGAGAGAGAAGGAAAAACATTTACGATCGCCGTCCCGATCGATCGTTGAAAATAAAATATCCAACCAAAGTATCGTTTTGTGCGTTGAAAAATTTTTTCTTTTTTTTAATTTCTCTTCTCCAAGGGGAGGGAAGGACGAGCACAATTGAAGGAATTTTGCGGAACAAAAGTGTTTGTGGAACGGAATACAAAATTCTTCTGATTTTATTATTTCCACAGTTCCTCCACGCCCCCGATGCCGGCTTCCAGCCTCCATTTCCCGCGGAAACAAGATTTCCCGATCGGGAGAGTGCCCGTGGAACGTTACACGGAGCCAAGATGGAACGATGAAAAAAAATATAGATAAACGATTGAAAATTTAAAAATTTCTCTCAAAGTGGAAGTCCTTTTTACGAAGAGAGGACTCTCTCCACGGGGGAGAGCGTTTAAAGAATAAAACTAAGTTAGAATACTATATTTATAGACGCGTGCCTCGAAGTAAGTACCTTTAGAACAGGTTGAACGAACCGTGTTGCACGAGTTGAGTTCCTGCTAAACTTTCCCGAGTGTGTAGCAAACAATAAACCCCATTCTGAAAGTTTAGAACCGGCGCATGAGAAAGGCTTTCAAAGGGAAAGATCATCCGTCCGTATTTTTTCTTTTTTCTTTTTTTATCATCATTTTTTTATCTGTGGCTCATCGACGACGAAAACTTTCCTCGATCGAGTCCTCGAGAGCTCGATGTCCCCGATCATACATCCGACGAGTTTCGTTTCGATCCCCTCCCCTTTCCCCTAAAAAAGATTTGAACAAGTCCTTTCCTCTCTCCTTCTCCTACACCTTGGAGACAATCTCGCGGAGCGCTCAGCGTTTCTGAAATAACCTTCTTTCTTCTCGTCGCAGCTCGTTCGAGAAGACGACCAGGAAGAAAGGAATGGCGGAGGGGAGGGGAGGATCGACGTTCTTCCTTCCTATTTGCTCTTCTATGGAGACCGAACAATGCTGCTCGATCATATTCGTCGAAACGAGATTTCCCGCGATCGGAAGGGGGTCACGGTTGCGTTAACCCAGTTCCAACGAAATTTCGAGGAAGGGATATACATATATATGTCGAAAATATCGCAACCCCGATCTTTTCATCTCGACGGGGGTGAAAAATCTCTTTCTCTAGACGGATGAAAACTAGGGATTCAACGGGGCGAAGAAAAAAAATAGCGTGGAAGGCTCGATAATCGTAAGACGGATGGCGCGTAATTGGCGTGAAGATGCGTGCGCAATTTTTTTCCTACTTTCATCTCGCTCGCGAAACTAAAAAAAAAAAAAAATACAAGATTTGCTCGTTAGATGTGCAATTAAAAGCAACGCTGCTCGCGTTGTTAATTAAACGAATGTTCGAGCGTGAATCTTTCTTTTCTTTTCTCCTCTCTCTTTCTCTCTCACTCGTTTTCCTCTTCGAATCTGAAAACGAACGGCAACGGTTCTACGAGTCGCTTCACTTTTCAAGCGAACGAAAACTGGTCTCAGATCCCATATGATTCTCTCTGTTGCTGATGCACTTTCGCGATTCGATCGTTAGAAGCCAAGTTGCCGCATAAGCGTTTAGGGTAAAAAAGGCTTTTAATTATTTTAAATTCAAAAATTTCTCGCTCAATCGGATAAAAGGGAGAAAATTGCGGCAAGTGGAAGGGGAATAAGAGTGTAGGAGAGGATAAGCGAGTTATATTTTGATCTACATTCTCAGGACGATCATTATACGCTGTTCGGTGGGAGGAGAATTTTTATTTGTGCACAGACGAGGCGGATTATTTTTGCCGCTCGGGCGAACAATTTATATCACACGTTTCCGGTTTCCAATTGGATCTTGGAATCTTTCTTTCCGCGTCCACCGTTTTAATAATTTAGAGGAGCAGGTGTCGATATTTGCAAAATTCCCTTCCCCCCTCGTGCATCGTGTATTATTCTCGCGAGGCGAATTACATTGGATAAATTGGAAATAACGGCGTGTCGAATAAAGTGCAAGGAATCGAGAGGATGATACAAAATGGAAAGTCTCGGTCGAGAAGAGAAAGAGAAAAGTCGCGCAAATTTTAATTCCTTATCCTTTCTTTTTCGCGATTTCACATTTGCCCAGCCAACTTTGCGAATCGAATCGATTCATCCAAAGTTTCACGATTGGATTTCGCTCGTTCTCCATCAGAGATAATGATGGAATTCGAGGAGAGAGAGAGAGAGAGAAAGGGAGAGAGACAGATTAATCCATGAAAGAATCGATGCGATTTCGAGTTATGTCGGAGAGAAAAAAAAAAAAAAAAAGAACAAAAACGATGAAGTTTCGCGTTTTACTGAAAAAAAAAACTCGAGTAAATAAAATGTAAAAAACCGACTCGAGTTATCGCGAGGATAAAATTTAAACGGAATTCAGGAGTATCGAGAACTATCGAGGGAATAGTCGAACTTTTTATCGAAGAGAAAGGGGAGGGGGAACTCCTTAAAACTTTGTTAAAGAACGATAGATAGAATCCACTATTCCGGAAAACACGAAACTCTTGGCTGCAGTTTGTATCAGCCGTGGGCATTTGGGAAAAAATTAATTAACAACGCTCCATCGTATTCGAAGATAAAACTTTTTTTTTTTTTAATTCCCGCGGTATTATCCATCCTTTTTGTTTCTTTTCCTTTTTCCCTCCCTCCTTCCCTCCCCTAGATTCTCTCCTTCTTTTTTTTGAAATTTCATAATTTTATAAAAGGGAATTAAACGAGTAAAAAAAAAACTCGGATAAAACTATTTTAGAAGATATTTCCATACCTTGCCGCTCGACTCGAAAATCTCGAAAAATATCCACTTAAAAGAAGAATTGCCTCGGGTTATGGGCAAATTAGCCCGCGGATAGCGTACAAAATGATCGTTCGTTACGTTAAAGGCCCACCTTCGTCCGATCCCTCGTTTTTCCCCGCTTTTGCTAACCCTTTGACCCGCGAGATCTTAAATTATCAGCCAACCTCGCTCATTCTCTCTCTCTCTCTCTCTCTCTCTCTCTCTCTCTTTCTCCAAAATCATATTCCAACTAACCTAAATACGAAAGAGAAAAAGGAAAAAAAAAAAAGAAAAAGAAAAAAAGAAAAATCCGTTCAAATTTATTTCCCTGAAAAGAATTACATACACAGAAAGATTATGGTGTTTCTATCCTCGACTAAAACATTTTTTAACTTCGTCGAGAATCGAAATTAATTCTTCGGCCAAAGATTTCGCGCTTTGACAAATTTTTTCCATTCCAGTTTGAGAATTCGAGCAGGAGAGCAGAGGAGGAGAAGGAGGAGGAAATAAAGTTTTATTCGCTGAATATATCACAATTTCCCAAATGTTCCAATTCTCTCTACTACCGAGAGAATCGAAAGATTCACGAGAGGGTTATTCATCAAGGAAGATGAAAAAAATGCAAGGTGATTCATAGTCATCCCGTATTAATTTCTACTTTCTAAACATAGAATAGAATAGAAAACGGAATGTGTTTTCCGCCCCCTCGACGCTCGTGTATCTTAACTGCCATTAATCTACATTATATCCCTGCATCTAATCTCTTCGAATAACAAGAGCGTTTGCGTTTCTCGTGTTACGAGAAAGGAACGACTCGGAATAATCTTCTTTGCTCTCGAGATTAAGCCATTAGCATCGGCCGTGTCATTATCAAGATTCAGAACGTTAATTCGTGGGGCACAATTTTAAGCCTCCAGGGTTTCGATCATCCGATTGAATATCGGCTTAATCCATCTCGCATCCGCCATCGATCTTATTTTATTCCTCCTCCTTATCACTCGAATTGTTTCGTTAACTTCGAAATCGATACAGAGAGAAAGAGAGGGTGGTGAGGGGCGTCTTTGGAAGAAAACGAAGGGAGGGCGAGTAACCGCTGCCGCATCTTTGCACGCAGCGGCAGGAATGAAATTAGAATTCATGATCTGTCAAAAAGTTGGGCCATTAGGTGGACAGGCGGAAACTATTAGATGGAAAGCACGAGGCTGGTCGATTGCGCTCGCTACGTCTGTCAGAGAGGAGGAGGAGGAGGAGAGGATTTCGCTGTGACGGGCGAACTCGGGGCGAGATTTATTCCCGGCGAAACTCTGCCGGCACGTCCCACGCAACTTTTTTTTCCCCCTCCCCCCTCCCTGTTTCGCGAGAGAAGAGGATCGATGGTTCCGGTTTTCGATGCGGAACGGTTATTTATCTTGGCGGATTTTTATTCTTTTTTATTTTTCAAACGGATTTATTTTTCACCTTCCGGACGACGATTCCTTCGAATTTAAACGCTGAATTTCTTCGACGTCAACTTTCGAGGCAAGGATTAACAGAGGGGAAAAATTAACTGTTCGAGTTGCGCCGGCAGAGAAGTTGTTTCAACTTGGCGAGGAAGAAAAAAGAGAAGAGAAAGAGAAGCGAAAAATGGGTACATCGGTTCGAGAGGTAGGAATAAGAAGGAAAGCGAATTCCCTTCGCTTGTTTTTTCGGAGGGAGAGAAAGGACCGCCCCACGCTGCCACGCTAAAATATCACGAAACCCAATTCAGACGGGGTTCGTCAAACATCCCTTACCTTCGAATCGACAAAGAGAATCGTCTCCTCGCGGAGGAGGAGGTACTCTTTTGCCGAGACAGACGGTACCAGAGCTCAAAGAGTCTTACGAGGTTTATCTCGAAAGACGAGATAAACCGGTCGACGTCTTGGGAAACTCGTGTCATATCAGACGTGGCCGAACATCGTTCCGAGGATCTTTCACCCTTCTTTTATCCTTCGCAACGTTCGTTTCAATTCCCCCCCTCCCCACTGGAGAGTCAGAAAAATTCGATCTTTCTCGGGATCGGGATGGCATCGACACCGCCAGGAAATGAAATTCTGGGACGGGGGGATGGGCCGAGAAACGGTAAATATGACGCGTAGACGTGGAAATAAACGAGCGAAATCGTGCGGCGATTTTTTCCGAGGGAAAAGAAGGCTCTGGTGGTGACTTTTGCGAGGAGGGTGAGGTTCATTCGGACCACATAATTCCCGCGATACGCCGGGAGAGGAGGCTGGAAAGCTCTCTTTAATTAAAGCCCGCTCCCCGTCACCCAGTTCGAGTCTCGACCGTTTAATTCGAAGGATTTTTTTTTTTTTTTAAATAAACCGCATCGCGCGTGGGATCACGAAAAGATTACCGCGTGTCTATTTCGTTTTT
Source organism: Apis cerana (assembly GCF_029169275.1). NCBI lineage: Eukaryota > Metazoa > Arthropoda > Insecta > Hymenoptera > Apidae > Apis > Apis cerana. Next base: position 8,679,566 of record NC_083861.1, read on the forward strand.
CCCGTTCTTCGCCAATTTTATTGTGGGCGAGGGAAATATTTTTTAAACGGGCCTCCTTTGATCGTCCACCGTTTCTATATCCACCTGTTTTGCATACAAACGTATATATATAAACGAGACTCTCTCTTTTTCTTTCTTCCTTTCTTTCTTTTTTGGCAGAGAAATTGAAAGAGAAGACGCACGAATTTAATTTAACGAGACCGAGCGGAGAGGAAGGAAAGGAAGAGGAGAGAAACTTCGTATCGATCTCGGAAGCGAGCTCGTTCGCCGCGTGATTCGAAGAGTTAGCATCGTAAAAAAGCATCCCTTATTTCGGACCTCAAACGAAAGCCAGCGATACAACATACAGCGTGAAATGCGGAATCTACGTGGCCCGTAAATTTCGTTCCGAATAGGAAGCCATCAAATGCGAGGAGGGGGGGCATATTGGGACGATACAAAGTTTCGAATCTGTACAGTTCTCTCTCCTCCCCTACGAACCCGCCGGTTCATCCCTCGAACGGTTATCCAAGATGCGTTCCAACGATGAATTTCCATCATTTGCATTTCTATGATGCGATCCACGTTTTCCACGTTCCACGGGAACCAGATTACGCGAATTTCCGTCGGTAACGGATCCGATCGGATCCTTCCCTTCTATTCGCTCTCTCCCCCCGTAGCCACCTTTTATTCCCGGCCCGGATTGCACTTTTCAACCGGCTAATCTCGGTCTACCGCGGGGAAGAATCGACCTCGAACTCGCGAACGCGGCGCGAATGAAAGGGACGGATGATGCAGCGGGCAAGGCTTCGAATCGAGAACGAGCCTTCTCGGGGAATACGGGAAATCAAACTCCATTCGTTGAAACGAGTTAAATTTCCAAGATATTTGGAAATGGGGCCTAACGTAACCGATTGGAATTGCTTGAACAAGGAATGTTCAAAAGCAACGCGTGAATATCGTGAATCTTCTTTCGCTTTGGTTATGAAGGAATGACGCGAGAAAGGAAGCCGATCTCGAGTTTAAAAATCATCGAAGGGAATCGGAATTTGGATCGCCGAGGTTCTCGCTCGAAGCTGGAAAAAATACGATTTCGCTATCCGAAAATGATTTCAAGGAACGAGCGAAAAGGAATCGTTGCCGTGAATCCGAAAGGTGGGACGAGGAGGAAGGGGCCGCGAAATGTTTATCGAATCCGATATTCTTTCGCCTCGTTCGATATCCTTTTACGAGAGGCGAGTTCGATCCCGTTGAAAATTACAGGGATTCGTACTTGGGCTCGAACGATAACGAGCCACGTTCCTTCTTTCTGTACGTAATCGCGCGTCCAATGACATTCTCGCTACGAAAATGGCTGCAACGTTCCCTCCGCTACGAAACTATTCGACTTCGGCAACTTTTCCAACAGCGATACGTCGCTGTTCTCCGCCCATCGAGAGAGAACGGATTCGAATCGGCCAAGTTTACCATCGGAGAAGGAATTCGCAGGAATGCTCTTTGCTTCGCGTAGAGAGAGAGATCCCTCTGTGAGATTCACGAATCGTGATACTTAACGGATGCTCGTTTGTTCACGAAAAGCTTCACCTTCGTTCGTTCGTGTCAAAGGGAATCGGATCTTCCGTGGGTGCGATCAGGGGTGCGATATTTAAAGGGGTGCGAGAGTTATCCAACAGAGAACACGTTACAAGGGATAAAAAGCGGCTTATTAATCGACTTACTCAGCGTGGCGTTGTTGGCACGTGACTGGTCGGTTTGCGACCTGAGTAATCGCAACCGATTCAGTTTGCTTTGTTGTTGGTCCAACCTGTGCCTCAATCTGGCGAGTTTGTCCTGCTGTGCTGGCTCCTGAAACAGCAAATACCGGTCATTGAATGCCGGGGGAGGAGAATACCACTAAAGTGAATACGGGGCTAATGAATGGAAGGGATAGTAAAGCGGGGAAGGGGGGAGGAGCGTTGGAATATTTCAAACGGCTACCGAATAAGAGGAGAGTATTTTACTTAAAATATTAACACCACTCGCCGAACGAGCAAATTACACGGAAACGAGCTTCCTTCCTCGCCGACTAACAACCAATTTCAAAGGATCTTCACTAATCGTTACACGCATTCTCCCCGCATACCACCGTCCAATGAAAACCAGATCTCCTCTTCCGGAGATCTTCTCTAAAATTTAACGCGGAATTTAACAGTGTTGCGACCAGTAGGTCCAGTAATCTCTCCCCGAGAACGTTAACCGTAAATTACCGGGTACAGCTTTCCAGTACAGCGTGGAAACTGCAAGATTTGCTCCTTGATACTGGAATCTTTTTCATTTTTTTCTTTCTCTTTTTTTTTCTTGCTCCATGCAGCGTACACAGTGTTGATCGTTAAAAAGCTTAGAAGAAAAGCTGGTCGTCCTTGCTTGAGGGAACGAATGGAGGATTCGAGCGTGGCTGAAACTTTCTATATCTTTTGGTCTTATATCGAGGTCTCGTATACCGGGGAATAGAGGCGACGCCGAGGATTAAAGTTTTCGAGTCTGAGAAAATCCTGTCCAGACCGAGTCCTGTCGCCTCGGTTCTATCTCGTATTACTTCCAATTGGCGGAGAATCTGCCGCGACTCGAGCATCTCCGAGTATACAGTAGTTCTTGCGCTTGATTTTCTCGAGGTGATCTCCGTTTGAAAGAGAAGAAGAATCTCGTCTCGTCCGATAATCGATAGATAATTTCTCTTTCTTTCTCTCGTATTTTTCTTTTTCTTCTTTTTTTTTCCATCCACGTTTCTTGGATGGAATTGGGCGAGGCGCGAGAATCGTTGTTATACGAAGTAATGAATGGAAGATCAGACTGACGTCATTTAACGACAAGAGAGAAGTGAGCGGAGGGCGCGACTCGACGCTCTTAATCTCGTTAATATCGTAGAAGAAGAAGAGGCTCGTTACACGCGCGTCGAGTGTTAAGCACACGGGGAAGCGAGGAAACGTTGTCGTCGTCCTCGCCGAGAATTCAACGCGTTACCCGCTTAACTAGCCCGCCACGGGGTGCGAGTCGAGTCGAGTGGACTGCTCGAAAACTATTTTTATTTTTATAAGGAGCAGAAAGAATCGATAAAAATAAGGAGGAGGAGGAATTGATAAAAATAAGGAGATGGAGGAATTGATAAAAATAAGGAGATGGAGGAATTAATAAAAAGAAAAAAGAGAAAGAGAAATTGCTGAAAATAAAGAGGAGGAGGAATTGATAAAAAGAAGAAAGAGTATTGATAAATATGAAGAAATATGAGAAAAAAATGGTACATGCGTGTAAAAACAAATGATATTGATAAATATGAAGAAACTGGAGGAACATCTTTTTTTTCTAAATAGAATGACAATTTCGATCGAATTTTCTCTTTAATCCTCACAGATTTTTCCAATTGTGTCCGATTAGAACTAATTCGACTTTACGAGGAAGAGGAATTGATAAAAATAAGGAGGAAGAGAAATTGATAAAAATGAAGAAAGAGGAGAAATTGAAAAAAATGAAGAAAGAGGAGAAATTGAAAAAAATATCGAAAAATTTGTCCCCCTCCTTCAAGTATTGCTCGAAGTATAATTACACAAAGTGATTAAAAACACGATCTTCTTTTCCACAAATTTTGGTCAATGATGAAAAGAAAAAAAGAGAGACGAAGAAAACGAAAAACGGCGTTAACATGAGAAAAAAATGGTACATGCATGTAAAAACATATGATTAAATAAGGGATATCGGTGCTATGAGATCGGAAGATTGAAACGAAGGCTGAGAAATTGATAAAAATAAGGAGATGGAGGAATTGATAAAAATAAGGAGGAGGAGGAATTGATAAAAATAAGGAGATGGAGGAATTGATAAAAATAAGGAGGAGGAGGAATTGATAAAAATAAGGAGGGGAGGAATTGATAAAAATAAGGAGGAGGAGGAATTGATAAAAATAAGGAGATGGAGGAATTGATAAAAATAAGGAGGAGGAGGAATTGATAAAAATAAGGAGGGGGAGGAATTGATAAAAATAAGGAGGAGGAGGAATTGATAAAAATAAGGAGGAGGAGGAATTGATAAAAATAAGGAGGGGGAGGAATTGATAAAAATAAGGAGGAGGAGGAATTGATAAAAATAAGGAGATGGAGGAATTGATAAAAATAAGGAGGAGGAGGAATTGATAAAAATAAGGAGATGGAGGAATTGATAAAAATAAGGAGGAGGAGGAATTGATAAAAATAAGGAGATGGAAGAATTGATAAAAATAAGGAGGAGGAGGAATTGATAAAAATAAGGAGGAGGAGGAATTGATAAAAATAAGGAGATGGAGGAATTGATAAAAAGAAGAAAGAGTATTGATAAATATGAAGAAATATGAGAAAAAAATGGTACATGCGTGTAAAAACAAATGATATTGATAAATATGAAGAAACTGGAGGAATTGATAAAAATGAAAAAAGAAGAGAGATGCTGTTTTCTCTTTTCTTATCTTTCATTTTTCCCTTTTTATTGTTCTTTCGCTCTTTTTTTTCTATATAGAATGACAATTTCGACCGAATTTTTTCTTTAATCCTCGCAGATATTTCCGACTGTGTTCGATTAAAACTAATTCGACTTTACGAGGAAGAGGAATTGATAAAAAGAAAAGGAGGAAGAGAAATTGATAAAAATGAAGAAAGAGGAGAAATTGAAAAAAATGAAGAAAGAGGAGAAATTGAAAAAAATATCGAAAAATTTGTCCCCCTCCTTCAAGTATTGCTCGAAGTATAATTACACAAAGTGATTAAAAACACGATCTTCTTTTCCACAAATTTTGGTCAATGATGAAAAGAAAAAAAGAGAGACGAAGAAAACGAAAAACGGCGTTAACATGAGAAAAAAATGGTACATGCATGTAAAAACATATGATTAAATAAGGGATATCGGTGCTATGAGATCGGAAGATTGAAACGAAGGCTGAGAAATTGATAAAAATAAGGAGGAGGAGGAATTGATAAAAATAAGGAAGAGGAGGAATTGATAAAAATAAGGAGGAGGAGGAATTGATAAAAATAAGGAGGAGGAGGAATTGATAAAAATAAGGAGGAGGAGGAATTGATAAAAATAAGGAGGAGGAGGAATTGATAAAAATAAGGAGGAGGAGGAATTGATAAAAATAAGGAGGAGGAATTGATAAAAATAAGGAGGAGGAGGAATTGATAAAAATAAGGAAATGGAGGAATTGATAAAAATAAGGAGGAGGAGGAATTGATAAAAATAAGGAGGAGGAAGAATTGATAAAAATAAGGAGATGGAGGAATTGATAAAAATAAGGAGGAGGAGGAATTGATAAAAATAAGGAGATGGAGGAATTGATAAAAATAAGGAGATGGAGGAATTGATAAAAATAAGGAGGAGGAGGAATTGATAAAAATAAGGAGATGGAGGAATTGATAAAAATAAGGAGGAGGAGGAATTGATAAAAATAAGGAGGAGGAGGAATTGATAAAAATAAGGAGGAGGAGGAATTGATAAAAATAAGGAGGAGGAGGAATTGATAAAAATAAGGAAATGGAGGAATTGATAAAAATAAGGAGGAGGAGGAATTGATAAAAATAAGGAAATGGAGGAATTGATAAAAATAAGGAGGAGGAGGAATTGATAAAAATAAGGAAATGGAGGAATTGATAAAAATAAGGAGGAGGAGGAATTGATAAAAATAAGGAGGAGGAAGAATTGATAAAAATAAGGAGGAGGAGGAATTGATAAAAATAAGGAGATGGAGGAATTGATAAAAATAAGGAGATGGAGGAATTGATAAAAATAAGGAGATGGAGGAATTGATAAAAATAAGGAGGAGGAGGAATTGATAAAAATAAGGAGGAAGAGGAATTGATAAAAATAAGGAGATGGAGGAATTGATAAAAATAAGGAGGAGGAGGAATTGATAAAAATAAGGAGGAGGAGGAATTGATAAAAATAAGGAGGAGGAGGAATTGATAAAAATAAGGAGATGGAAGAATTGATAAAAATAAGGAGATGGAAGAATTGATAAAAAGAAGAAAGAGTATTGACAAAAATGTAGAAAGAGGAAAAATGCTGTTTTCCCTTTTCTTTTCTTTCATTTTCCCCTTTTATTGTTCTTTCGTCTTTTTTTTTCTAAATAGAATGAAAATTTCGACCGAATTTTCTCTTTAATCCTCGCAGATTAAAGATATTTCCGATTTTATCCGATTAAAAATAATCCGACTTTACGAGGAAGAGGAAATGAAAAATAAATAAATTTGGAGAGAAGGAATTGACAAAAATAAAGGGGAGGAGAAATTGTTAAATATAAGGAGAAAGAGAAATTGATAAAAAGCAGAAAGAAGATATGGAATTGCAAAAAATAAGGAGAAGGAGGAATAAAAAGGAGAAAGAGTAGTGATAAAAATGAAGAAAGAGAAGGAGTTGATAAAAATAAAGAAAGAGGAAAAATGCTGTTTTCCCTTTTCTTTTCTTTCTTTTTCCCCTTTTATTGTTCTTTCGTCTTTTTTTCCTAAATAGAATGAAAATTTCGATCAAATTTTCTCTTTAAGATATTAAAGATATTTCCGATTGTATGCGATTAAAAATAATCCGACTTTACGAGGAAGAGGAATTGATAAATTTGGGAAGAAGAAGGAATTGACAAAAATAAAGAGGAGGAGGAATTGCTAAAAATAAGGAGAAAGAGAAATTGATAAAAAGCAGAAAGAGGAGGAGGAATTGCCAATAATAAGGAGAAGGAGAAATTGATAAAAAGAAGAAAGAATATTGATAAAAATGAAGAAAGGGGAGGAATTGATAAAAATGAAGAAAGAGGAGAGATGTTGCTTTCCCTTCTCTTTTCTTTCTTTTTCTCCTTTTATTATTCTATCGTCTTTTTTTTCCTAAATCGTCCAATCGAACGGAAATTCCGAACGAATTTTCTCGTTAATCCTCGCAGATATTACCGATTGTGTCCGAGTAAAACTAATCCGACCCTATTACTAAAAATTACCAAAAAAAGGAGGAGGAGGAATTGATAAATTTGGGGAAGAAGAGGAATTGATAAAAATTTATAAAAATAAGGGGGAGGAGGAATTAATAAAAATAAAAAAGTGGAGAGATTGATAAAAATAATCTCTCTCTCTCTCTCTCTCTCTCTCTCTCTCTCTGTCTGTCTCTGTCTGTCTCTGTCTCTCTCTGTCTCTCTCTCTCTCTCTCTCTCTCTCTCTCTCTCTCTCTCTCTGCTGTCTGTCTGTCTGTCTGTCTGTCTGTCTGTCTCTCTCTCTCTCTCTCTCTCTCTCTCTCTCTCTCTCTCTCTCTCTCTCTCTCTCTCTCTCTCCTTCTTTCTTTGATTAAAATCGCGCGCCTAAACGGATCCCGGTTTAACCGGTGACTTGAACGCCTCCAGTCCTCGTTGATACCAACGCCATTTCGCCTCATTTGATCGTGATTTTATTTCAAATTATCTCGAGTGGAAAAGAATTATTCCACGAGTGTAACGATGATTACGCATCACGCGTCGATCCATCCAAAAATTATTTTCACAAAAGTATTTTCAAAGTGCGCGCAGTGACGCGGAGGCATCGCTCGATGAAGTTTTATCATAGATTAAGTTTCGTTCGAGCTTTATCCTCGTGCAGAAAGTTTTCACGAGTGGAGCAACGATACATCATTTCTCGTAATCGCTATCGATCTCTCTAACTCTTTCTCTCGTTCTTTTCTACACAGAATCTCCATGATCGGAGGTTCAGGATCAAGGTCATGATTACCAAAGCTAACGGTAGGCGCATTGGCTTCACTTCATTTTTTGTTCGGTTTCATTATACGGAACAGGCATACGCGAATTCATCAAGGATAATCGCGTTGTAATCGATGCTGTTTCTCGAGAAACGCTCTTAGAATTCCTTTCGGCTGAGCGTTGATTCCTCAAACACGGGGAAACTCGACTGTTTTGCCAAGTTGCTCCCAAAAGAAGAAGAAGAAGAAGAAGAAGAAGAAGAAGAAGATTGACAATGCTGGATGAACGTAATTGCCGGTTGCCCTTATGCTCGATCTTGCGCTTCTTCCAATGATAGAAACCCGCTAATTATTTACCACCCGTGTATAGCAGGTGTTCTCCAGAATATCTCGCACGATTCCTCGAGGTTATTCCCTTCCAACTCTTTCTCTCTCGATACGAATCTCGTGGACAATTTGTTTCGAAAGAAAATCGAAGGAGGGCAAACAAGAAACAAGAAATACGTAAAAATGTTCGTGAAAAGAACGGGCAAAGAATACTTGTTAATCGAGAATAATCGCGATTTTGGTCGCATTATTTACGCTTTACCACGGTGGCTAGTGGCGGGAGAGCAACGACTCGACGCGTGGTGGATCTTCTTCGGGATGACGAGGCCGAGAATGGACAGTTATCTGTTCGATAATAGGCATAAACTGTTCCCCAGTCTATTATTAGTTTGAATTATTCATGACGCGAATGTTCCGCTTCTCGTTGGCAGGAAGAACGAGTCGCGGGGACGGGGAGGATTGGAGGCCGATGAAAGTTGGGGATCATTTCGAGATTTTATATCGCGGGAAACGAAGGTTCTTTACGAGCCGTTTTATCGTCGTTCACCAGCAGTAAACGGCTAAACATTGAATTCCGACCAAACAACACACATCGGGATTGTACGCGAGTTGTATTCCATCGAGTTAAGCACTTGGAGAAATTTTGTTACACGTTCTTCGCGAAAAAGTGTACGCGATCATCGTCATCGTCGTCGTCGTCGTCGTCGATAAGTTTGTATAGCTTGTTCTTTTCTTCCAAGGAAAAAAAATCGGATTAAAATTTTTTCACAGATCGTGTTAGAACGCGCGTATTAAAATTTGGAAGCGGATCCACCCATCTGATGGTGGATATTGATTTTTGATAAATAATAAAAAGCGAATGTAAGCACAGCGAAATGGTTGTGCATATTGACGACACCACTTGTGCCGAATGGGAGAAGCCGGATATATGAAAAACTTTTTCGAAAAATATTCACCAAGCAAACCGTGCCGTAACAGCGAATCTTTGTACGTTCATCCGCTTCGAAATATATATATATATATATATGCGATGATCCAGAGAAACTTGCACGATATACGATATAATGAAATGATACACGTACACGATGTATGGACGGCGGCAGAGGCAAAGTTTGAAGATGGAATCGATGGAGAGGGGGGAAAAAAGAAAAAAAGAAGAAACGCGGCGTGTTTGGACGATCGAGCGGTGGATGGGCGGAAGTTGGTCTCATCGACGAGCGGAAGGTGGAACGCATCGAGGGCCGCGGCGAGACCGAAGGAGGGAATATTACAGGAGCTTTGTCGGGCAATTTCCAGAACGATTTCCGCATTTAGGTTGGAAGAAGTGGTTCTCTCTCACCTGTGCGCCTCGAAGCACGGCTAGACGGGCCTCTCTCTGTTCCAGGAGGCGCCTTTGCTGGGCAATTTCCCGCTGTTGCCTGGCTGCCATGCTTTCAAGCTCGCTGAGCACCAGCACAGCACCACCCCCGCCCACTGGTAACTGAAACAGGATTAAGAGTACATCAGGAAAAGCGGTTACAAATATCTGCACCGGGTGGAAGCTTTTCGCCCACCCGCGGCCTCTTCTCCAATCGACAAATTTTTTCGCCAACGGATAGATACTCGATCGAAAATTTAATCGAAAAAAAGGAAAAAAAGAAAAAGAAAATTCGTCGTTCATTCGTAAATGCTCTTCCCTTGGTATTCTTTTATTATTTAATTAATTGAGAACCAAGTTTTTCTCAATCCGCACAGGAATATGACGATATCCGCATAGATAGTTCGTTTCGATCCGCATTTTTTAACAAGGACACCAATTGTTCCGTTGCATCTTTGTACAATTTGCCGTAAAAATACGAGAGAAACAACATTATTTGGACATCGTTCGACTTGGAATTTCTTAAATACCAACGATCGATCCAATTCTACATCCTCCAACTTTAACCTACCGATGCTTCTTCACCTTCGGATCCTATCCTACGCGACGATGCCACGATAATCGAGCTTGTACAATAAAATCTCGGTATGTCGCGGAAGGTAAATCCTTCTAAATGTCAGCCTGCCATTTCGCAAAACGACCACGAGAGCTCGTCGGAGAGCAACGAAGAAGAAGAAGAAGAAGAAGAAGATGATGAAGAAGAAGGAGAGGAGGAAAAGCTGGAAGGATTACGCGATTTCGCGGAGCGGCAGAAACAAATGGAAAAACGGAAGGAGGCTGGGTCCGGGGAGAGGCGTAACGCGGCGGAGAAAAGAAAAAGCGAGACGAGGAGTGGTAGGTCCGGACTGGAGGAGAGTTCTTTTTGCTTGACCTCGTGCACCATCTGGAGAGGACCGGCCTCCGATACCAAGTAGAATCCCAAGGTCGACTTGGCCCTTCGAATTCCACACACCGAGACAAGGACTCTTGGTAACCTTCGTACGTCAACGAAAACGAGTCGAAAGCGTGTCTGTTACCGATAATCGTACTCGCTGTATCCTCGTTGTCCAACGTCTACATCTATCACGTTTTTTAATCATTATTGTTCTTCCTTTTTAAATCGGAGAATATCGTTAGAGTATGATTCGTAAATTATTATATGATTTTTTCTTCCTTTCTTTTTCAACGAAAAATACGAAGAAGAAAGGCTGAAATTCCACTCGATTCCGTTCGTTTCCAAGATTTCGCGTCGCGGTTTCGAGAGTTCTTTCGTTTCTCTCCAAGTCGTGCGATTAAAAGTCTCCTAAAGCTAAATCGCACGCGCTCTTTCATTCGAATCTCTCTCTCTCTCTCTCTCTCTCTCGATGAACGAAAACTTGGTTGCTCAGATAAAATTTTCCCTCCTTCCCTCTCTCCCTCCGATCAGATCGGACAAATTGAAGCGAAAGTGGAGCGGCGAGACGTGGCTAACCCAGATCACGTCGAATAAAATCATGTTTCCTAATCAAAATTCAAACGCTCGTTTATCTCCCCCGTTTATCTACCGAGATTGATACGAATCCCTCTCGAAAAAGGGAATTCGTTTCAAATATTCGCATGGTGCGGCGGTTTTAGAAAACTAATCCGAGTGAAATTTTTCGTTTTTACTCGAATCGTAGAAATTTCCGTGCCGATTGATGAATTCGGTTGGCGCCAACTCGACTTAGCTTCTCGAGATATGTAAGATGTGTATTAACAAGGCTCGGTTTCCAAGTAGCCAGATCGATCGGGAATCATCTGTTTGAATAAGGAAAGGGAGGGATCGGGTTTTGTTGCTCCTACGTTTCGAGCAACGTTCACCGCAACGTTCGAGACATCATTAAACCGGCGAGAAGCGGGCTATTAACGCTCGAATTGATCGACATCGAGCGCGAGTCGGTTGTACCCCCTACTGCCTCTCCTCTTCCTCCTCGCTTTATTCGCTTAACCCTTCTCGCTTTATTCGCGAGAAAATGGCGGAACGGTTCTCCTTCTCGTTCCTTCGAGGTTTGGGGAAAGAGGGAGAGAGTTAATCTTTAATGCAAAGGATCACCAAGGCGAGTCAAGAAAATCGAGGAAACTTTTCTAACGCTCGTTAACCACGACGATTCAATTTTCTCGATCCCGATGTCCCCACCCCTTGCACCTCCTCCCGTTAATCCGAATTCGATTACTTTGCACTTTGATAACCATGAAAAGTTTATCCCTCTCGTTCTTCGGAGATCCTCTTCTCGACACTGCTTGCTCCGTTTCACAACCCATCGATATCGAGATCAACTCGATTATCAACTCCGACATCTATCTCCGTTACACGCGAAACGGAACGCAATGAAAATATTCAATGCAAATTTAAACGTAAATTTACGCTAAATTATATCTCTTTTATATTTAAATACCACCTCCTCCTCTTCCGGAACAATCTAATTTACACCGGTCGTTCTCAGATTTTCCGGTTAAATAGCTTGAGAAAGGGAGGAGAAGAAGAAGAGGAAGAGGAAGAGGAAGAAGAAAAAATGAAACGGAGATTGTAAAGCGCAATAACTCGCGCAAGAAGGATAACGGGAGGGTGAATAAATATCAAACACTCTCCCAGGTTGTTGCGAGGGAGAGATTTTTCATTTCGAAACCGCAAAATTTTCCCTCCGATACAACCGCCTCGTAAATAAACACAAGCGCGGTCACTGATCCAAGAAAAGAGTGGAGAATTCCCTCCCCTTTTTCTCTCTCGATCGAAGGAAGGTGGCGTGCCTTCGAGCATAGTGCCGCGTTTTTCACGCGCGTGAAACTCGAACAAGTGCGATTCGAGGAGACACGCGATGCGACTGCCCTGTTATTATCCTGTACGCTCGCAGAGGAACCCTCCCCCTCCTCTTCCCTCCCCTCCTCCGACTTATCCGTCAGATGTGTATTGCGTATTCCGCGAGTTCCAGAAAAATCTCGCAGATTTTGCTCAGTTTTGGCCTCCTCCCCGAGTTGATTTAATGCCAGGTTGCCTCTCGATGGGAGAAAGAATATTTTATTACCTATGGAATGCGTGGACGCGGAGTTTCGAGGATGCGGCGATGTTGCTGCAAGTTCCATAGCTGCAAGTCACGTAGTTATTTAGAAGTGAAAGCGGGGAACCTCGGGTGTATTAATAGTTCGATCACACGGCTCATCAGACCCATTTTCGTTCGAGTCACGAACAACTTAATTTTCCATTATATCCCAGAGAGTGCAGAGAGCTGCGTCGCGTCCTCCGCGTATCCACGGACGAACGGCAAATGTTCGAAAAGCGGGGAGAATTCTCGTGGCAGGCGGGGGAGGGGAGGGTAATATCCGAGGGAAATCGATACGTAAGCGTAATTAAAAGGCAGGAAAAACCAAACCGGGTTTATGAATGATTGACCATTCGAGGGATGAACTTTTGAACGGCCTCGTTCAAACCTCGTTATCTTCATTAACGCCAATTCCCGCTTTTCCATCCGCGAATCCTTCCGTTTCTTCCTTCTCCTCCTCTTCATTCCCTTTCGTCTTCCGTCCTATCCCTCTTCGTCCATACCTCGCTCTACGTCTTTAAACTCTTTACGGTGTTTCCAATTTCTTCGAAGCTCGTCGCGCTACGCGGCGCGTAAATTTCTCGTTTCTCCTCTCGCGTGGCGAAGTAAAAAAACTCCTATTTTTATGCGGCCCTCGTCAATCTTTTACAACGCTTCATCTCGCTCTTCCCTCGCGACGAGGGCGAGCTCGCCTCGCGAATAATTCTCCCAACGATTTCGATAAAAATCCCTTGTTTCTCTCGATTCGAAACGAAAGGAAAGGCGTGTCTTCCGTTTTCCATTTCCTCAAAGGGGGACGGTTTTTCTTTACGAACAAAAAATCGCGATCTTTGGATATTCCGTTCGCGAATAATTTTCGGTCGGATCGGTTCTTTGCCAGCGAAGAATTCTCTCTCGTGTCGCTGCTTCTTCGACACTCGATATTACATTCTTCGAACGCGTCTCCATCCCATCCTTCCCATTCCATCGCCTACTCGTTCGACGAAACGCAGAGGCCGGATAGAGGTAAATAATAATAATACATCGAATCAAGAAAGAATCAAGAGCAATTAACCGAACGGAGCGATCCGTTAAATGGATTCCCTTCTTCCGATCCATGTCGCGAGTTAATGCTTCCTTATCTTGTTGATCGTCTCGCAATAGAGAGAAAGAAAAAGAGAGAGAGAGAAGGAAGGTTTTCTGAGAGAACGGAGGAATTTCGGGTGGAACATCGGTGGAAGAAGAGGGTTTGGAGTAAAAACATGGCCGGAAACGAAAGCGGCCGAGCATTACACAGGTAAGCTTCTCCGAACGGCATGTTGACCTTTCTCATTTCGGCCCGGGGCCCTGTGTTAAACGCTGTGTTCTGCAATCATGCGGTGTAACGGGTGGCTTCGAGAACTCGGTCCCCGTTTCCTTCTCTCTCTCTCTCTCTCTCTCTGCACGGAGAAACCTCTTGAACCGAACCAATTGCCCCATTTCGGCGAGGCGAAGCTACAGTCCCGGGGAATATAAATCCAACTTGTCTACTGTTGGCAAACTGTTGGAGAGGAGACGGAGTAAAACCGAATGCGCCACCGAATACGTAGCTAGGCAGGAAATAAAACAGGGATACGACGAGAATATATCGCGCCTTGTTCGTTATTTGGAGGGGAGGGAGAAAAAGATCGTTCGAAAGTCGAGTTTCGACTACGTAATGGCTACGTTTGTCGGATCGGTCAAGGTTTCGAACACGTTGTGGAGCAACAGCCTCGATTCGAGGAAATGGTAGGAGATAAAAAAAAAGGAGGCAGGGGGGATGGAAAAACCGAACGATTCGACCGATTATCGTGCGTCTGGATGCTGTATCGAACGGCTGTATCGTCGCACGCTCTTTCGAAAGCGTTTGTCCGAATCACAATCGGGGAAAAAACGTGGAATACGTGGATAGAACGGAAACACGATTCTTTCGACAACTTGCTCGTTTCCCTAACGTTGAACGATTTTTAGAACGATTTTAGAGAACACAGAGAGAGAGAGAGAATAAAACGATCTTGCGTATCAAAATGGCCGAATTTTTCTTCGCGCAACTCGCACAGATTTTTTTCAACGAACAGATATACGCGATAATAGTTGAATCGGTGAACAGTTTTGGGGTGGATAATTAAGGAAATTCGCGGATGGACGGAGGAGAGGCGCGCTTTGCCAAGGGAGCGCCGATAAATACCGAGGAGAATTTCATCGAAATAATCCCCGCGGGCCAATCCCGGCCGCGCACGCCTTACAAAGTTACCTCGCGACAGTTTAAGTGGCCGTAACTATTATTTACTCGATCAACTAACCGACACGTAATCTCCTAATAACGAACTATGACGCCTCTCCCTCTTCTCTTCTCCTCCCCTCTCCTTTTATCGCGAGGAAGGTATCAAAGAACGTATCCTCTCTCCTAGATAAACGGTCGATTGATTTATCGTGGTAGGAGGACCACCCTCCTCCATTAGGAGGATTTGAAATTGGCGGCGATCCGGGCGGAATCCAGATCCCGCGCGTGCTTAACGAGATCTGTCTCTCGACGAGAATCATCTCTCCCAACTTTTCTTGGCGTTTTTTAAGCGTCTAAAAGCGTATCGTCCGAGGAGCGAACGCGATAAAACGTTAGAGGAAAGGGGGAGGGGATTTTTGCAACGTGCAACGATACACGGGAGGAGGAGGGGGGCGAGAAACGCGTGGAACGAAGGGGGAAGGAAGGAGGAACGTTACGAAGAGAGGGAAGCTTACCTCGTTCTCGAGCTTAGGGGCGGTGTCGTTGCATTCCGGCTGCTTGCCATCCGCCAGTTTCTCCTTCACAGACAGCAACTTTGGCTTTCTCTTCGATCGTCCGTGCCGGAGCTTCACCGTCACGGCTTTCGACTTGAAGTTCTCCGCCGGATAGACGCACGCCAGCATCGTGCCTCGCCACGGTTTCGCGATTATTTTCGTTCGATTTGTCCTCGACAAAGCGTGGCTAGCCTCGAAACTATCCTCGGGTAGGGGTATCCTCCCTCCCCTCTCTTTCTTTCTTTCCCCTCTCGACTATATCCTCGAAAACTCGCCTCACCCTCCCCTTTTCAACCACCAACGACGAAGAGCGGAGGGCGTTCGTTTCCTCGTCCCGTTCGTGCAAGTTCGGGAGAAAAGCGCGCTGCTCGTCAACGCATCGCGATTAATCAACAAACTCCGCCGCTCGCTTTCTCCCCCAACCGACGACCGCGCTAAATCGCCTTTCTCCCTTTCGCACTTCACAGTTTCCCCTTTTCCTTCCTCTCGATTTGTTCCTCGTTCGGGTCGATTTTCCTCGGGTCTACCGCCTCTAAAATAACATCGTAGCAAGGCACGAGCGTTAAACACGATTGTATCGTATTTCGCTGCGGAGAGAGATCTTCGGCTCTGGGAAGAATTAGTCGGCGGGAGAAACGAAAATTGGCCGAGGCCAATCGTTCGAGAGCTTTTCGGATAGAGAGATAATTGACGATCGCGATAATTACGTCCCCCTCCCCTCCCTTTTGACGGAGGCGACGAATTCCTACAATTTTCACGTCGCGTGTTTTTTTTATTATAAATGGCGCGCCAATTAAAACGCGAGCTAATTGTCGAAACGAGTCTCGTTCTCCCTCGCGTTCTCCCTTCGTTGTTTCGCCTTTCCTCTCTCTCGTCCAAAATAATTCGCGCCAGTTACAGGAGATCCGAGCGCATTTAATCCGCGTCTGATAACTTTGCGCGAAAAAGGTTGGACTTTTCGTGGCGGAAAATCTAATTCGAGTTCTGGGAAGGGAATTTCGCTTTTCCCAAGTTTATCCCTCGAACGAGAAATATTTCAAAGGGAGATCGAATTTCGGCGGCAAAGGAGATGATTCGCCCGCGAGGAAGCTCGAATCCCGAATCTTGTTAATTATAATCCACCGTTGCAAAGGGAGAAGGGTCAGTGTGCATCGATTCGACATTGTCCGCGCCAACTTCTCTACTAGTAGAATAATCAACCGAACAGAACTTGGTTGGTTCGAAGAGAATACAGGAAAGAGGAAGTGGCCTCGAATTTCGCGGCAACTCGATAACGTCGATAATCGCCCCTCTTGTAATATCCATAAACCGTGGACAACAAGGGACGAAAAAATTTGCAATTAACTTTTTCGATCAATCCCTCCATCTCTTTTTTCTTACCAACATAATAGTAAATTACTAGTAAATTAATCTCGATAATCGAAAGAATTGAAAAGAGCGTCTTGTTCGAAGTTATCGACTTCGTACGAACCTTTCACACCCTTTCTTTTCCCCCTACGATTCGCATAAATATACAAGAATTATACGAATTATCGATTCCGGGAAGTGGAAATGGAAGGCCATTAAACGAAATCTCTCGATTAGCGGTAATGATCGTCATCTGGCGGATAAGCAGGTCGGGCGCAAATCCTCGTGGAGGAAACGCGCGTGGAAACGGAATCGAGGGTTAAAACCTCGTGGGGGCGGCGGCCACTCGCGACGAGTAAACAAAGGAAGGAAGGAAGGAAGGAAGAAAGGAAGGAAGCCTGCACATCCCTTCCCGGGAAGAGAAGGCTTCGCCGTAAATTTTTCATCCTCTCTTTCCGTTTCATCGCCCTTTATTTTATCAACGATGTTTTGGATAGCTCATCCATGAAAACTCGGAACGGTGTCTCGATTAATTTTTCCTCTGGCCAATTCGATTAGTCGAAAGATTAACGCGAAGAAGAAAAGCTCGTTTTGATTACGGAAACGGTTTTCGTAAGAAAACAGAAAAAGAGAAACTTGTTCTATTCTAATTCTAAATCTAGTTTAATTCGGGCTTCGATCGACCGGCAGAGTATTTTTCAAATATTTTTCGCGGATCTATTTTCGACCGCTTCTTCGATCGCACGGCTAAAAAGCTGAAAGACGCGAGAGAGTTCCACGTAAGTATCCACGTTATTTTCGAAGGAGAGGCAGGATCCAAGAGGGAAATTTACCGGTGCGTAATCTGGAATTTAACCTGGTATACATCAATCGATGGATGACGGTGGGCGTTCGAGAAAGAAAACGGAGGATATCGAGGATAACGATTAAGCGACGGCGCCCTGTCAATCCGTGACGATATTTCCCCGAAAGATGAACGTGGAAAAAAGAGGAGGGAGAAGGAAACACGGTCGAGAAGGGACCGTGACATGTTCCATTGTGACGTGGCCTGTTGCTTGAAAATATCCAACCAAGGAAAAAATCCACGTATCTATCGCAAGGAACGTACACACTCTCCCTCTAATGGGGTTTGTCTTATTTAATTTCCGGCCGACTCGAGGGGAAAAGTCGAGGCGTCATTACTTTCTATTCGCCTCTTCCAGCCCCCAACTGTCTCCGACTGCGGGAATAAAAGTGTTTCCACGGATCGACGCCCGCGTTGCAAGCTCGTTCATCCTCTCGTCGATAAATGAATTTTCGCGTTGCTAGGAGGAGGGGGCGGCTGTTTCCGCGAGAGACTTTGTCCTCCTCGATTTCTATTTCAACAAGTTTCAACTCGACTGGAACACTGGGTCGAGAATGGATCCGGTGACAAGGAGAGACCTCTCTCCTCCTACCCCCGAAAGGAATTGTTTTTCCTACCGTACCCGAGTAGATATCGTTTGTTACTTTAACCCCCCATCTCTCTTTTTAAGCGTAATTACGGCAAATTAATCTTGCACCGGTTCCCTGTTTTCAGGTGCGTCGCGCTTTGTTCGAGTCGAGGCTTTCCTCCTCCGCACGCGTGCACGGATCTCTCCGGATATAGAATCGGAGGGGGTGGGTGATTTCCTTGTTTCTGGAACCGGAGATCGCGTTTTCCGATATCGGCGCAGTTCCAAGAAAATATCGAGGCAAAGAAACGGAGCTGGAATACTTCGATCACCCTCGTGACCCAGTAAACCGCTTCTAAAGAATCGTAACGAGACTCTTAGAAATTAGCTGCGAGAAATAAGAGACCCTCCCCCTCCACCCTTTCCTCTCTGTTTCGGTTCAGCCCATTCTCTCGCACTCTAATTTTGCTGCTAATTTCCCTTCGTCTTCGCCCAAGATTTTCAACTCCGCTCTTTCTCTCCCTCCCTTTCTCTCTCTCTCTCTCTCGCGAATTTATTTATAAGGAACGAGAAAAGAATCCGTTCGAAAAATCACTTCGAATTCGCTTTCAATTCAATTTCAATCGTGTTTCTCGGGAGGGGGAAGGGGAGGGGAGTTTTCGTATCGGGGATCGATAATACGCTCTCGAATTGTTAATCGTTTCCTTATCGCGAGCCATGGCAAGGGAGGGAAAGGGTTCTCCATTCTCTTTGTATTCGCTATCGACTGCGAATCTGAAGAAGCGGCAAGGGCGATCTTGGAAAGAGGTCGATTCCCCGCCTCGATAAATCAACCAACGTGGTGTTCCATCCAAGAAGAAGAAGATGGCGACACACCGCCAGAGAAGATAACTCGATACGTACAACAACTTTTCACCCAGATAGATGTATCGAAATTCTGCCTCGACCTAGGCACGCATCAAAATGATCTCAAAGTTACAAAGTTATTTCCTCTTTACTCTGAAATAAAAAATAAAACGCGCACGATTACGATTTTCCAGTGGTTTTCATACCTCTGCTCGAGCGGAATTTCTAGAATCTCCGACGCGACCGAATATCCATCTCCACGGGAGAAGCCGGAACCTCTTATTTCGATCGACACGCGAGCAGACCTCGCTCTGTTGAATCTTATGCAACGTTACGTCTTACTAAACCGCATTTCCGTGCCTCTCGCGGTCTAAATAGCTCGACATACGATCCGAGGGCTTAAACTCTCTGTACACGTTGCCGGCCATCACACGGCAACCGACACCGCGACAGTGTCGCTCGTGAAATTCCTATCCCCTTGAATATTCATCGACGCGAATACGTTATCTCGCCGCGATAACGTTCTCCCTCGCCTCACCTGGCTTCCGCTCCCCGGTTATCCTCTCTCTCTATATATATTATTATAAACTCCGTGTCGAAGCGCTTGTCGCCCGTTTTAGGCGCGTGAATGAGAGAATCGAGATTCGTGATGAATGGATAAAGGATGAAGAACGGTTGAAAGGATATTTTCGATGAAAGGAATATCGGCGTGCTAAGCGGTTGAACTTGATATGGAACGACGCGACGCGAATAGCATCGCAAATAGATCCAAATTAATCGAGATCCGGATAGAGGATATATATATATATATTATAAGCGCGTGAATATTATTCGAGAGAAGAGCTATTTTGATAATCCTTTTTAGTTGCACGTAGATGCAATTTTTTCCTATTTGTGTTCGTTAATTCGGTTAATTAATTATTCGACTCGATTAGATCGAGGAATCTACGCCAGAGCGTTGAATAAACGCCGGATACGAAGAAAAACGTTCGCGAAGAGGATGTCGTTTCGAATTTTTCCCCCCCGTGATTCGAACGCGACACCTGGCATTAAATAAAATATATCCAATCGATACGTATTACATCCTCCGTGGTCGATCTTCATAAAAAAAAAACGAGCGCAATTGGAAGGTTGGTCCGGGGGGAGGGATGAAGTAGCAGTTCTTAGGTGGAAGTCTCGGGAGGGAGACACGGGCGAACATCCTTTCCCTCGAGAGGCCGGTCAATTACGATCATCGAGCGGTATATATCGGCAATTATTATCCTCCAGCCTCTGTAAAATGCAAATCCGAGCCCGGGATTCGCGATCGTCCCCGCATTTAATCCGTCGGATCCTGTTTATCGTCAAATATTCAGCGGAGTGGTGATCGACGGGGGACCTCGTTATTATCGTGTCACGATCGCGACGTTGCTCCGTAAAGTGGGCCGTTAAATATTTAGATATTCAGTTTCAGAGGGGAAGAATTGGAATGGGGAAGGAGGAAGAAAGGAAGGAAGGAAGGATCGGTCGATTGAGCGGCAAAGGGAGAGCTCGTCTCTTAAATGAGTAATCTCGAGCGGGTGGATGTCTCGATCGAGATCTTGGTATATTTCGTCGAATCGAAATATAAATCTATTTACCTACGAATTTGCCTACGAATTAACTCCAATTCCGGGGAAAAAGAAACGCGAAAACCCGATTATCGAGTTAATTCTGGTTAGCAATTGCCATGGCCTCGTTTTCGCTCTCGCTTGGACCTGCCTCGACCTGCCTCAACCGGCCAAAGAGGCGAGCAACCGCTCGTCTCGAGGCGGGTGGAGCGATGATGAATGCGCGGCGAGACAGGGATCGATGATACCACTATTTTTCTCCCCTCCTCGAGAGAAGCGTCCGCTCTCGGAAACGTAGTCGTTGGCCACCCGTTGAAATTCAAGTTCACGGGTTCCGCGCTTCTTCCACCCTTCGAATCCTCCACCAAAGTTTCCCCGTATATATCTCTCCTTCTTCCTCCGTTTGCCAACAGTTATTTTAAACCAGAGAGTAAGGGAGGAGGGCGGCAGAGAGACTAAATTCTCTCTAACGCCGATTCCTGGAACCGCGGCAAGCAGAAGTTTCGATGTAATTTACCCACGAGGTCCAAGTCCATATAAATCGTTCCACCTATAAATCGTGCGCCCTTCTGCAGTAACGCGTATCGTTAATAAACGGTTAGGAAACGGCGTGTAACAGGTAGCCGCCATTTTCTTCCGATTCTTCTTCTTCCGCTCTTTCGGTTCTCTCTCTCTCTCTCTCTACCGTCTCATGCAGTAGAATTGCAGCGTGTTGACCGATTAACGAAACGGGAGACACGTTGATCCGGTGTTTTCTCGCGGTGAAACGCGAGTCTCTCTCGCTCCCTCTCTCTTTCTCTGTTCCTCCGAGCGCGAAAACAGAGAGGCAAGGAATGAGTGCAAGCGTTGATCGGTCGGTTGGTCGGTCGCGAGAACGGACTCGGCTTATAATCTCCGCTTGGCGAGTACGTTTCTCTTTTCGTGGAAAATAACAGAGAGACGGTGTGCTGGAAAAATAGACACTTTGCGGCCATTGTTTGCGGCCGACAACAAGAACGGAAAAAAAATCTCTCCTTTTCCTTCACCGTGGAAAACGCGGTGCCTTTTCCTCCCCCCCCCCCTCTCTCTCTTTCTCTCTTTCGCTGGTCGGGCGTTTCGCAAACGTTCCTCCTCCTCCTCTCGGAACCCGTCCTCCTGGTGGAGCGCGCGCCGAGAGTTCAAAGTGTCACCGATTGTTCCCGGAGCAGGCGTGAGACGCGGTGGAAAAAGGAGAACGCGAAGATCCTCCGCCAAGGTGGAGATGAGCTCCACCTCGAACAAGGACAATGCCACGGGGGCGACGAAGCCTTTGTGTGTAAAACGGTTCCATCCGCTCCACGCCCCTTTTTACCTTTTCTTTTTCCCTCCCTTTTTTCTACCGGTAATCGGCAACACCTCTGTCTCTCCGCACTTGGAGAGACACGGCGGAGTTTATACTCGTTCGAGAGATTGATTCCTCGGGTTTGTCGCCCAGTACTTTTCCATCCGGGGAGGGGGATCGATTTCTCGACCTTGCTTCGATAATGGACGGCGTTGGTCCGCGATGGGTGTGTTCGGAACTTGGCCATTAACAATTTCGAACGTATGAATAACATTTGTTCGCAGCTATTATACGCTTGATCCGCTCTTTTCGTTGATAACCTCGACCTCGTTTGCCATCACAATTATTTCCGATTATATATATATGTGAACCATTAATTATCGAAGCAACTTCGACTATTAAATTTCACCCATCACTGGGCGATACCGTTGTATCATTCGCACGGAGATGGAAAAGCGGCGTAAAATCTAAAAAAAAATCTGACGCGTCAAGCCGGACCGAAGCAGAAGAACGTGAGGATCTTCGAAAATCACGGTGCCACGTTTCGACCATTACTGTAAGAGACGCCGCGATAACGCGGAAACGTTTCAACGACAGCTCACCTTTATTTACGATCCACCATCGAGGAAAATTTTTTGGTTCGATATTTTCGTTTCGAAGAAAAAGAAGAAGAAGTCGGTGAGCAAGAATAGTATCTTTTCAACCGAGCTAGCTATCGCTCCTGTATGGTACAGTCTGCGTCGCGTCACATTTTTGCATCGACAACTTTGTAAGTTCAACCCCGTTCTATCTAAAACCGTTACACGTTACGCTAAGGTTTCTTCTTGTGTACGTCTCTCTCTTCCGAGATATTGACGTCGTTCCCGTTGTACAAGGCTTGCCAGAACCCATCTTTGCTTTTTCCATTTACAACAACGTTATACAACAACCTTTTCTCGTCGAACATGAGATATATATATATATGTATATATAGAGAGAGAATAGAAACATCTATCTCTAGATCTTGAAAATATTAATTTCGCTCGACAAGTGGGGAGGAGGGGGGGCATAGTATCTTATATATAATATAAAATGTTACGAGCCTTCTCGACTGACCCGCGTGCATAATACGCCTCATCGTAGGATTCCCTTGGTACGAAAGGGATGATAAATAAATCATGCTCGGTCTTGCCTCGAAATTTATACGTTCAACGGGCAAATTTATAGAAAGGAAATACATGTATAATGTAGGTATTTATAATACGTAGCGGGGTTTGAATATTGAAAATGGTTGAGAATGCCGCCTCCCCCTCCCCGCACACTTATATTTAATCCAGTGCGTCTCGGCGCGCATCGGCCACTTCGTGGAGGAAGGGGGCGGCGAAAAGGACGAAGCGGTTCGATCGCGAGCATTCCCCTCTTCGTCCTCCTCCTTTGTCGAGACTTTTTCCCGAGTCGAGGGAACGAAATAAGGTGGATACGTGGCCGACGCGAGGAGGGGGCCCCCTCGAACACGCACTCTCGGCCTCCATCCATTTTTCACGGAGTTCTGCTCGTGACACGTTAACCGCCGAGCTCCGTTTCTTTCGCTTCCGTTACCGGGACGTTTCGCCAATTTCCTCTATTTCTTCCCCCTTTTCTCCACGAATAGTTTTCTATTCCCCGTTATTCGTTCCAAATATTAATTTATATATATATATATATATATATATATATATATATATATATATATATATATATATATATATATATATATACAGCAATTTTTATGGAAATATCAACGCGAATACACGAATAATTATCCTGATTGGTGATTCTGTTCGTCGAACGGAGAATCGATTCAGGGATCGGTGAAATTGGAATAGCAATCGTCGAAGATCTCGTTGGAAAGAGAGGAAAAGGTGGCGCGATATTCGTAATTTTTCCACGAAAACGAAAGCGTGGCGGATAATATAAGGGAAGGGCGTCGATTGTTGGCGAGAAAATATAACGACACGCAACGGGGACCGAAACGAAATTGACTTTCAACGGGGTTCCCTTCCGCCCATCAGAGGCCGAGACGTTTAGGAAACGAAGCTGTCCGTCGTTTCCCTCCAACTCCTTGCCGCGAAATAACGTGCCACGCGTCGAGAAACTTTACGAGCGCTCGCTGCCACGCGATAACATCGGCTTCGCGCTTCGGGAAGAGGTCGATCGATGACGTAACGTCTCTTCTTTGATAAGAAGAATGCGCTTCGGAAAGGGGGAGGGGAATGACGTGGAAAAAATTCCAACGCGATTCCCCCCATTGTGATCGGAACGTTCCTTTCCTGGAAAGTTTCGGGTAACGGGCCGAGTGTCCGTTCGATTTACTTTCGCACGGAGGGAAGTTTTATCGAAAAACGAGCGGAAAAGAGGGAAAAAACAAACTTGGCGGAGGTGGACGGAAGGGCAATCGACCCAAATTCCCCGATATTCCACGACGATTCGAAAAATTCGGGAGAGGAGAAGCTCCTCCACGGGGAGGAAAACAAAGCGACCCTGCCGACGACAGTTGCGCACGATCTCGAATCGAGTGGTTTTAATTCGCCTTGGAGCGGTCGGTCAACATGCCGCTCTCGCGAAACATCGTTCCAATTTCCCATCGAGCCACGCTCCACATGCCGCGCACTGCCGTCCCGACCGCCATATTGACCGAGCGTGGAGTCAGCCAACCTCGACCCATACCTCCGTAAAAATAAAATATCCGCGTATTTCTATATTTTTCTTCGCCTTTCTTTCGAGCGCCTCGCGTGGGACGTCGCATCGCGATGTACGTAAATTAACGATTCAGAGATACGTTCGAGACGTGTTGTACCGTTATCGAAATAATCCGGAATACGCGCTCGTTGCAACTTGTACGGAGAAGAAACGGAGAAGAGAGGTTCGAGCGTGTTGCTCGCTCGGCCGATAGTTTG
Organism: Apis cerana; assembly: GCF_029169275.1. Taxonomy (NCBI): domain Eukaryota; kingdom Metazoa; phylum Arthropoda; class Insecta; order Hymenoptera; family Apidae; genus Apis; species Apis cerana. The sequence continues at coordinate 8,704,215 of NC_083861.1, forward strand.
CCGTATTTTCTACTCGATTCGAGTTGCCGCCTTCCTGCCGCCTCGGACATTTCTCAGACGGCGACAATACTCGTTCGAGCCGCTCCAACAGCCGGAAGAAAGTGTGTACAACATCGTGCGTGTGTACGTGTGTATACTTCGAGAAAAGGAACATCGTGGAACGAAGTGGGAATCTCGGAAGATTGGAAATTCAATTTAAAAAGGACCGAGTTCTAGTCGTCCGTACGTTCTCACTTTCCGAATTTTCGACGAAAGCGATCGAAACGACCGAGACGGAGATAAACAGAGAGAGAGAGCGCGCATAAACGCGACCGACTCGATCCTCGATCATCGTTGCGTCGAAACGACACGAGGTAAAAGATGGCGTCGTTAGCCAGGCGATGTAGCCGCCGCTTTCCAGATGCTTTATCCCCGAGTTATAGATCACGCGCCATTATATATATATATCTTTCGAGCAACAACACCGAGTATCGTTTCGAACCAACGCTCCGGATGACGGAGCGTTTTCCCTTCGCGGACCAGTTCGAGCGACAGTTTTGAATTTCGATTCCATCTTTCGCGCAACTTTCAATTTTCGATCCCCAAGGAATACCAGTACGATCGTTCTACGTACGTATACACGGTCCAACTCTTTTAGAGTTAGATTTAAGACGAGTTTCCAACTATTACCAATGCTCCCGAGTGGTATCGAAACCGAGGTGATTCAATTTCGATAACCGAACGACTTTCGTTACCTTCAACCTCGTTTGCTACGAGGATACAAGAGTCGAAGAAATAAAAAATGAAATCAGGGAGGAAGGAAAAATACATACGCCGGTATTACGAGTATATCGAGGCAAATGGAAGATGGCGTGCACGCGTTGCCGGTGTGTGACAAATGGACGTGAGCCAGAGGGGGTGGAACGGCCGGACAGGGTGACAGGGTGCAAGCTGACTCGTAACTTTTCGCGGATGGTCACGCAAATTGCTCTCTCGACGGCCTCGCCTACGTCTACGATCGCGATTTATGGAAATTGGACGATCCTCGCTCGAGCTTCCCCCTCCTTCTCCTCGATCGCCTCTCAACGAGAAAGAGAGAGACCCGCTAATGATCCTTCTCTTCTCCCTCGGACGGCGTTAATCGTCTCGTTAATACGAGATCGAGGAGAAAAAATTGCACCCCTCGAAGACGCCGAGAAAGTCTTTTTAGCCGGAGTTTAATCGAACCTCTCTCTCCTTGTTTCTTTTTCGGGGGAGGGTTGTTGGCCGACACCCAAGAATCTCGAAACCATTGTTCCAAAGGAGGGGGAGGAGGGAACGAAAGTTTCTTTCCCCGTGTTAAAGTTGTACAAGGATGGTCCCGGGGTCGAGAGTCGCGTTGTCTGGGAACAGGTGGGGTTAAAGTTGATTCCAGCACGGTCGGCGGGATTAAACCGATCCTGATCGAGTCGAGTCGAGTCCGTTCGAGAGGAGCAAAAGGGAATATCGCTATGTTGAAAGAGATATCGCTTCGCGAGCGTGATAATTCGCCTTCGAAAGGGTCGTTTTCGTTAAAATTAATTCGAGTTTAATTCGCCTAATGGATTGGGAACGGGTCGAGGAACGGGTTGTTAATTAGCGCGACACGCGATATAATTGTGGCGAGAGAGAGAAAGGTCGGGGAATAAATACCCGATACGCCATTTCTCTCTCTCTCTCTCTCTCTCTTTGCTCGACTCCTCGTGGAAAAACGCGATAGATTCGCGGTAATGAATACCGCGCGTTTGCATTCCGCGATCGTAATAGTACGCGTAACGAACCGCATTGTTCGCCGGGTGTGTAACCGAGACGCAACGGTTTTTTCGCGCTCGAAAAAACCGCGAGAATACAAAAGAAATTTTATATTTCGTCGCGTCGACACGCGCACACGTATTAATCGTATTTGCGCGGATAAGCGAACCAAGTTTCAAGTTTTTCGAAACTCGAACAGGTCGTCGAGTCGAAACCGAACGCGACACGCGATGAATTTGCGGTTCCGCGATCATTGTGACTAAGAGGCGCGAAAAGGAGGACACGTCGGTGTTAAGAAGGAAAGGACGACGCGTAAAAGGATACTCTAGTTAAGTCTGCTGCCCGTACTTTCCAACCAACCAGTTGGGAACAACTGGAGATTAACTGGAAATTGCCGTCTCCGAAGAAGGAAGGAAATTCCATCGGGCGAGGAGAGCTGACTCGTTCGACGAGACTCCACCTCGAATATTTATCATCAAATATTGAAACTCGTATGCAAATTTTCAAATTCCAACCGATCAGATCCGCGGTTTTAATCCACTCGTGCTTTTCCACCGCGTATCGAAAGATCGAATTTTCGAAATCTCGGCTTGGATTACACGCGAGCTGGCAACAAACTGGAATGCTCGAGTGCGGAGAGAGGAGGGGGGAAAAAAAGAAGAGAAAAAAAGGAGCACGATGCCTATTCCCCTGTCAGGTTGATTTGCATGTAGAACCGCGGATCGTTAACGGAGAAAACAATGGCGGTGTGACGAAATTCGAGCGAAATTCCGCGTTCGATCGCGGAGAACAATAGCCGAAGGATGTTCGTCGAGTCGCGCCAGCAAACTCAACAGGTTTTTATTCGCTGCGAGTCGAAACGCGTCGTTTATGAGTCCGTGATCCGATAAATCTGTCGTTATCGTGGCCGATTCTTCCCCCCAAAAAAAGAAAAAAGAAGAAAAAGAAGAAAAAGAAGAAGGAAAAGGAGAGAAACACCTCTGTCCCTCGGCGAATTTCCATCTATTTGATCGAATGGAGCGGGATCCACGGAGCGCGAAGAACAATAGGCAGATAAAACCATCGGCTAAAAGCAACCCCTCGCGACCACCCATCTCGCACGAGAAACGTTCGTCGTCGATCGTGGTTGGAAATCAAGGAAATAAACCACCTCCTTTCAACGATTCCATTTTTATGCCAGCCAGAGAACTTCACCGCCTCTTTGGGGATATATATATATATATATATATCTGTATACACGACGAAGCCGATTGTGCGAGTATTTGCCACAAAACGATTTCATTTCGATACAATTCTATACATCGAACGTGTATTTTTTGGGATGATGTAACACGGCGGATCAAAGATCGGTCTCTTGGGATGGGTGTTGCTGGTACGCGAAGGAACGGCGGTATCGTCGTGAAGGGAGAACCGACATCCTATATCATCGCAAGGAAGGGGCTCGTTCGTGTAAAGAGGACCGGATGATTAACAAGCGTGTTTTCCAGCTGGCCGGTGGTGTAACGTGTCGTTTTTTCGAATCCAACCAACAACGCAGCCTTTGTCGCGTCTCTTTATCCCCCCCCTCTCATTCTTTGAGCTTTTAAATTCTCTTTCCTTCTTTCACCTTCGTTCATACGATATTTGAATGAAAGGATAAACTGAGAGTTAGACTTTCGCGAAACGATCCGTTTTCGGCGAGAATTGCGCGTGAACGGGAGAATTTTCATGGAAGGAACGAGGATGAGAGCAATCGGTGAGGGACGGTGAAGACGGTGTCATCGGTTTGTCATCCGACGATCGGGCGAGAACGGGAAGCTTTGCTGGCAAATTGTGTTTCGGTAGAGGGCGGGAGGCGGCGTACAACCCCTGTTGAATGCGACCCCCGCGGAAAACAAAAGACGTCGGAGTAAGACACGTCGTTCGATATTTTGCCAGGCGACGAAAATGAAATTTCGCTTTTACTCTGTGAAACGCGAAACGTCGTTGACGTTAATTTATTTATCCTCGTCACCGCGACCGAGACGTCTCGCGATTACCTTCATCCCTTCACTCGGGTGGAGGGAAAAATTTCTCCCCTCTTTCTCGGGGGAGAGAAGTTTCCATTCGGCCAGCTCGAGGAATCGGGCTCTCCGATACGATATTTTACACCCTCGTAAAACCACGTTATCGAGAACGTGGCTCCGATTAGAACCCTTTACGCTCATCCCTTTACATCCCTCGACGAGTTCCCGTCTCGAAACAATCGCGGAACCCTCTTAATGGGACAATTCCCAATGGAGAAGTCTCGTTCTCCTATTAATTACCCCGATAATAATTCCACGTAACATCTATAAATTTCTCTCTGCTTCCTACTTCGTGAAACGGGTTTCCCAAAGTTACCCATTCGTCGAGGGCCGGTAAATTTTTATTCGATTCTTCCTTCCACGGGAGAGGGAAGAGGAGAAGGAGGAGAAAGACGTGGAACAAGACGGTAGGGAAAATTCGTGGAATCACGACGCCAAGGGAAAAAGATCTCGGCCTCGTTTTGTAGACAAACACGATTTTCGTGGCTTTCAACGTGGATGAAAGTTCTCTTCTCCGGTTCGTTAGGACGATAAGTAAAAGGGGCGGGTGTTCCTCCTCTATAAAGTAAAGAGGCGGTGGGATTTTCGAATTACCGATAGTAAAAGAGAGCGAGGAGAAGGAGAAGGGGGAAGAGGAGAGAGAGCGAACGTGGGTTGGCTCTCTCTCTCTCTCTGTCAAACGCGAGCTAATCTCTTTAATGCGGCCTTAAACTGGCCGCCTCGAACGAGGGGGAGAACGAGTGGCCCTCGAGACTCGATAAACCCTAAGAAGGAAGGATTAATCCTCGTGAAGAATATTCAATTGCGGTGAATTCCTTTTCCCGGATAATTGTTATCCAGGAAAATGGCACTGCATCGTGCGATTAATGCCGCGAGGGAAGGAAAACGAGCGAACGAGACGAGACGACGACGATGATGGTTCGAACAACGGGAGGAGAAGCGCATTCATACGATCAGATTGAAAATCGCGATCGAATCAGAATTAAGCTTCAGATTCGTTCACTTGCCGCGCTCTATATTTCGTGGAAGAGGAACAATAAAATTTGAGAATTTTAATTAACGTTGCACAAGTTTGCGCGCAAAGGCTCGACTTTCAAAATCGAAACACGACACGCGCGCGCTCTTCTTCGCGTTCGATCCCATTAAACTTTCGCGTTACAATGTTTCAAAGGAACGATGGATTACGTGTTTTCAACGGGAGGGAACAGTGTCTATTTTCCATCGATCGAAAGTTTATCGAAATTTCGCCAGAAAATTGGCAACTCGCGATCCTGAATGAAAAGGGGAAACCGCTATTAATTTTTGATTTCGAGTAATTCTCGACTGTCGTCGTCGTTGTCCGCGCAAATTACGATCAAGGGAACGGATACAGAGATTAAAAGAAAATTTCTGTAGGAATATCGGGGAGTAAAGATCTACGATCTACGAATTTTTGCTGGACGAGTGACGAGGAAGGAGAGAAAAGAAGGAAGAGAAATTGATCTTTCGAAGACCGTCGGATCGAGTCGAAGGATTAATTCGGTATGTAACAATGATGCATTTCGGTAAGAAATATTGTCGCGTTAAAGCCTCCCTGAATTTTTCCTCGCGAAATTTGCAAGATCTCAGTTTTTCTTCGACGATGTCCTTGATTCTGTTGTTACGGTCGGAGGAAATATAGAAACTCGTCGACCGGATATGGAAAAATCTGTAGAAGAAACGCATCGAAGCCGTCTTTCCAGATCGATCTCGCGCCTCTCCATATTAGGCTCAAGCTACGACTCGACTCGATATCTTCGACCCGAGAAGACGGAGCATCCATATACCTCAAGTTAAATGAAAATACTAATCGTCTACTTTCTATCTCTATTTCCTCCAAAGATTTCCGTGTTCCTTCGGCCGTGTCGTATAATCCATCGGATTTAAAATTGGAGATTAATCGAGCTCGAACGTGTCCCGGGACCGTGAACGAAGATGGTATCTAAGATCCAGAAGAGGGGAAAGATTAGAAAAATTCCCGAGGAAAATGGTGAGAACGTAACGAATCGAGGCACACGGAGGACACACACGGTGGGCCTGTGCGCGTATATTGGGATCTAAATAACGTTCTGACGTTTTAAACCGGCGCACGATCGGCCTTTCTAACCTTGATCCCCTGACAATTTTACATTCCTATTCGTTGCAGCTCGTAGGTCATCTATTAAAGGTTTCCTCGACGCGATATCGCGGCTCTCTTTATTATCACCGCGGTTGAAAGCCTTTCCTCATCGATTTATCGAGTCCCACGGAATCCGAAGAAGATTAGATTGCTATGCGCCATCGATCATATCGATCACCGCCGAACAACTCCATTGCGATCGTCTCTAATTTTTTTTTCTTTTCTTTTCTTTTCTCTTTTCAACTGCAAAAATTGAAAAACTCGCACGCCATACGCGAACGTTGCGCGTGAAACGAAAATGTTAGATTCGCGTGTGGGAGAGAAAACTCGTGCGTTACCAATGGCCGTGACCGAGTAACAGGACCATAGGGCAAGTGTTTGTCGTAAGTCACCCCTCGCGAATCCTTCCCAGAGCCGTTCATCGATTAAAACGTAACAGTTCTCTCCTAGTTTTCGGTTACCGTCGTATTTAACTATCGCTTAAACATCTGGAAATTTGTGTGTATTACGCGATTGTTATGAGATCCGAGGCTTTCGAGTTTAATGCGTATTTAACAAGAAATAACATTGAGTCAACGAGAGAACAAGTTCCGAGAAAATATAGAACGCGAAATCGTAAACTGAAAAATTTGGATCGATCCCGAGTATTACGTTCCGTGTATTACGCTCCGTGTTTACTACGTTGCGAGGTATAATGAGTTGTTGTGAAAGGACGCGAGAAAAAGGATAGTCGGAGCACAAGAAACGCACAACGAGGAGAGGAGAGCCGAAAGCTTAAAAGCAGCAGAATGTATGCGTATACACGGAAAACAGTTGCGTTGTCTCCTCCCATGAAATAAAGCGGAGATACTGTTAGCTATTCTACAGGTACGAAACCCTTTGGTATCGATGCATTACACACGTAGTAGAACATGGACAATAGCCATTGAATTAGCGATAGCATCGACTCCCCTGTTCCGACACGACACGATCGGACCATGGAAAACTAACCAACCTATATCATCCGTACAAATTACACCAACAATCTCGAAAGCCTCGAATATGTATATAAAAAAGGAAAAAAAAGTAGAAAAAAAAAAAAAAAGGAAATAAAAAAAACATCCCCAAAAACAGAAACACCGTTGTGTGTCGCACGTTCGCGTATCGTAAGTGGCGAAAACAAAACCGTGAATGATTTGGCTTACTGTGAACCATTGCAGCCCGCTCTTGCCTCGAATGCCGTGGATCGTCTCGCGGATCATCGAAGCCGGTTGAACAGCTGTCACGAGGCTGGCAAAATGCTCGAAGGATGCGCGACAAAGAGAAAAGAGAAAGAGGAAAGAGAGGAAACCGGTCCGCTGATACACCGTGCCGCGCTCGTCGACCAACTGCGTGGCTTTGCGGCCGCCTTCGGTACCGAGCCGCGCTCATCGCCGAGTTCGACTCTGCTCGGCTTCGTTCGCCACCACTCGGCTCCCTTCGCCGTCCCTCGACCAGCCGCCGAAATGTGACGAGCGGCTCGCTCCCTTGCCGGCTAGCCGGCAACTTTCACGGGGGATGCGTGGACAGAAGCTGAATTAAATAGATTAGGATCTTCATCGAATCCCCGGGACCGACGAATTACCTCCACCAGCCCCATATTATACTCCACAGACCGGCTTCGATTCTCTGTGCGGTCAGAGATGTCTCTCGCCGTAATTCGATTTGCGCGCCGATTCATCGTCCGCCGTGGATAACACGCGTGGCCATTTGATCGAACGCGTTTGGGAAACGTTGGTTTTTCGGGGCTCGGCGACGCGATTTTTTTTCCCAACGTTCACCATGCAAATTATGTCATATTCCACTTGCGGATAAAACAACATCTCGAACATCGTTCCATTGCATTTTCCGATTTTTCGATTTATTCCCGCTTCTTTTTTTCTATTCTATTAGCCCACGTAATTTTCAGCCCAATTTCGGAAATCTCGTTTACTTTGCTTTGGAATAAAAAAGAAAAAAATAGGAGGAGATGGGGGCAACACAGCTCGACGATTATTACGTACACGCTAAAGTTAATTACACGTATGTCCTACTCCGTTTTCGTGCCGTGTAATTTTCCTGCTATCTCGGGAAAAATTGTCTCGAAATCCCGATCTCGCGCGCAAGCATCTTGACTCGTAAAAGGTAAAAAAACATAAAAAAATTGATTTCTTTCGTTCGAATCCCTATATATCCCTTCGCGAACGATATGAATTATTTACCAAAGATTTCTGGTAAAACTACGACAATTTTTGCAGAGGTTCTCTCCTTTATCTCCCGCGGAAAATTATTCAATTGAAACTTCCGATTTGAATAAACCTTTTGAACGCATCTCCGTTTTATTTCCGCTCGTTTAACCGTGAAATCATCGAGGCGCACGAATCGGGAGAGGGAGAGAGAGAGAGAGAGAGAGAGATGTCTCGTCGGAAACGAAAGTCGTACAGGAATGAAAAGATCGTATAGATAATTTTAATTGCTTCTCCGAACGAACGAAGCGTCGACATTTTCGTGCCTATTGGAATTCGTACGCGCGGGAATATTACACTTATAATTTATACCTAAGTGAAAAACGTTGAAAAACGTTTCGCACAATGCGGATAGAAAGCAGAGGAGGGAGACAAATTCCTCGCATACTAGCATGTAGACGTTTAGCTTCCAGGTTATGACGCGCGCATCCCAATAATCTAACGCGACCCATAATTCGGCTGCTCAAATCCCGATCTTGTCCGGCGGACAGATTGGCCTGCATAATCAACCGTCCCTCCATTGTCCCGTGCTCGCCTCTAAACACGTGAAACTTGGCGCGAAACACGATCGATCCAAACTCGAAATTACATCCTAGAGTTGTATGCGAGAGATGCAAGGAAGCACGTATTCCTATCTTCCTCCTTCCGCTCGTTCGAAATAAAATCCAGCGTTTCGGAATTTCTTTTTTGGGAGGAGAGCGAGGAGAGGGAACGAAAGGTTGTTCTCGAGCAAGAATGTAATAAGAATCGATTCTCGTGACGCGAAAATTCGGTTAGGGATCGATTCCTTCGAAGGAAGCCTTCGAACCCGGCCAAGTTAATTTAATCGACAACGCGGTTCGTGAACGGGGGAGTGAGTTCGAGCAACCGAGATCGTCAACCGAGATCGCGTTCTTCGCATTGTCACGATTGCGCGACTCCTCGCGTGAACTTTGTCGCGCCAAGTTATAGTTTGAACACCTTACACTCGCGCGCCAGTCTTCCCCAATTACGGGCGCTTCCGGTTTGAACCGCGACTCACCCACCGACCTTCGTTTCTCCCCGCATCGAGATACGTAACTCGACTATTCCTCTCCGATAAGGAACCAATAAAGGTGTTCACGGGCCACCTTTCTCGCCCTTTTCTTTCTCGCCATTTCCAATGAATTATTCAACGAAATCTCTGGAGAGAGAGAGAGAAAGGGAAAAAAATGAAAATGGATCTATCCACTTGCACGATTTCTTCTATCGTCTTTGGAACAAGGGGAAACGAGGATTTTCAGTTTACACGCGGTCGGATTACGAGTTTTAAGATTCCTCTCTTAAGGATCTCTTGAAATCTTCGATCATGGATCATTGGATTCCTTTCCGTCCCTCGCAATTTCGTTCGCGCAACAGCCATTTGTTTATCGCTCTGTTTCCCCAGCGGCGAAATTAACGGCGATTCGTTAACAAAATCCTCGATTGTTTGGCGATACACGTGTCCCGCGGGTAATTCGCGTAATTCAGCTAAATTTCCAGCCCGGTCTACATTACGTCGGCGACGAGTACACAAAGCTCGATTATCCGATATAACAATTTCGGAGCGGCTTATTGCTTTGCAGCTCGTGCATTATCGGACGGATTCGGAAAAGCCGATTCGAAAAGTCGAACAGGTACACGGTTAATATTTTTTTGCCCAGCCAAAAAAAAAAAATGAAATTTCCAACGATTTGTCCGCGTCTCTGCGAGCGTCGTTCGAGCGTGCCGCGGACAGCGTACAAAAATACAGCGGCGCGTAACAACAATGAAAATAGTTAGGACGCAACGACAGAGAGAGAAAAATTTTCACGGTGTAGCGAGCGCCGGTTTTCGAAAGCTCGATAAGTTGGACGTCGAATATTATTTTAACGCGGTTCGCTTGCCTTCTATCGGCCGACCACAAATCCAATCCGCGTCGTGGTGTCGTTGCGCGGGCTGGTTCATCCATTCCTCGTTTGTCCTTTACGATCTTTCGACCGGAAGGAAAGCACGGGTACGAGAGACTCCCCCACAAATTAGGAAGGAAATTTGTCCAAGAGAGAGGAAGATGGATATTACGCGACGAAATTGCATCACGATTTTTCTTCTCTCTCCTCTGACCCAGTTTCGCGGAAATACGAGCAATCTAAGACGGGTTATGCCAGCCACCTCGTCCGGATAATGAATCGTGCGCGAACGTGAACGGAACCGGCTCCATCTCGATACGTATCCGATTATTTGCATAGGTGGTGTTCCATTGTATCCTTCTCGAGATTCCCCCCGCCTCCAATCCTCTCGTCAATCGTGGACGGAATCGATTCGATGATCGATACGAAAGACGATTTTCTCGGAAAGAGGATAAGAGCGAGCGAGAGAGGGAGGGAAATTGATCTCGAGAATGATTATCAAATTTGCTCGTCCGGCAATTGGGTCAGCGATGTTTTTCCACCAATTTCTGCTCCATCAGTTTTTACGTTGCTCTTTGTGCTCCCTCGACGAGTCTTTTTTCGTGCCTCCCATTGATCGACTCTATACATACTTTATCCGTGATTGTAATTGGACGGCTCCAAAAATGGTATGGAGAGGTAATTATCAAAATTGAATCGGGTTGATTGAAACTCCTCGAATCGCATCCCGTACCCCGACAATTTCGACCAGGGATGATAACGTACCGTGAAAACGCTACGTGTCCCAACTCCCGGAATTCTCCCTGAACAAAGGATCCTCGAACGGTCCTCCCCTCAATTTCGAAGGGAAACAGACGCGGCTTCCGTGCCTCTTTCGAACGCGAGCGCCGCTTGTCCCACTCACTTCGCATCTCCACTTGTTACGCACGCACGCAAGTGAGCCAATAGTCTCGTGTCTATCCTTGGTCGAGTATCTCCGAAAGAAATCTGTTTCGTATTTAGTTCGAAATCCAGACAATCGGTCGGATCAGTTGGTACGCGGTGGTATGGAAAGGGCCTTGAATCGAAGGCGCGAGCACGCAGCTGGATAAAAAGACCCGCGTGCGTGCATGCGTGCGTGCCTGCCTGCCTGCCTGCCTCTCGATTGACGTGGGAAGATGGAAGCGTATAATTAAGCGAGTGAAAATAATCGCGTTTCCTTCCTCCGTCCAATTCCGTCCCTCGTGGAAACGTGGCTCGTTTAATAATTTCATTTCGAAAAACGACCAACCGTAAGGAGAGGGGGAGGAGCCGCGAGATTTCGAAATCTTTGCTGTCTCCTCCCAAACACGCTCTTCTCCCGCGAGGACAAGTTCTCCCGTGAAAATGAAATCGCGTTTCGAAATTCTCGTCCAACTAATTAACCAAACTTTCAGCTGGTTGGAAATCGGCCCAAAGTGGTGGTGGGAGCTAAAAGCGGTGGAAACTTGGAAATTCTCCTCCCTCGACGACCGTTCAATTTTAAATATCGTATCGAAATTATAGACAGACGTGTGGGTGTCCAGATTTGGTTGGGAGAGGAGGTGGGCAACGATCGGTAATCGGTAATTACCGGTTCTATGCGATTACTTGCAGTGAATATTTCAGCAGGCAGCGGCCAGTAATCCGATAACGGCACTCGCGTAGTTTTTGCAGGGCGAGAGGAGATATATAAACTCGAAATATCGTCGACCCACACACCGCTCGTGCGGTTTCTGCACATTAACCGTTGTTGCTTTCGTTACAGTATCCGCTTATGTAACCGTTACGTTTCCCTCGAACCGAGCGTCAAAATCGATTTGCATGCGACGCAAGGCGAAACGAGACGAAACGATCCTCGTTGATTCTCGAGGGGAGGGGCGAATTACGGAAGGGGTCGTTCAGGATGTCGCGGAAGAGGAAGCACGAATGACCCCCTCGCGTTCCCACTCCGGATAGGGGAGAAGTTGCTTCTTCTTTTCGAATCGACGCGGCTCCAAATCGGCTCTGATCGGAGATTTCGAAATCTGCCGGTTAATCAAAGGGCTTCGAGATCATTTCGAGATCATCAAGATAATTGCACTCGTGCACGGTCGACGAGAGGAATTGGGAAGAGAGGAGGGCGTTCGATCGAATCGTCCACGAGTTTTGCCTCCCTGTCCATCGATCGATGCGGATTGGGAAATATTTTATTATCGGCAGATTGCGAGACACAGGTCCGCGGGCAACGTTGATTGATAAATTAATGGGAAACGAACAAACGCAGCGACCCGAACCGTTTAAACGATCGACTGTTGCTCTCTCTCTCTCTCTCTCTCTCTGGCAAGAAACAGATTTCTATTTCCCGATCGCGCTCCTGGTAGTCCACACCATCGCGCGTGTTTTAATTACTCGCAGCCTACTGTACAATGGCACGGGTCGAGGCGTGCAATCGAACAGACTTGCCGCTCGTCCCTTTTTTCCCTTTCCTTCTTCTTTCTCTTCTCCGTCCGGAAACGGAGCATTCACGGACAAACGCTCGTTACTCGCAGCGGGTGTCGCGCTGGTCGAACGCGACGAGGCCGTCTTCGGACCACCGACTCTTTTCTCTTCCGATTCTTTCTCTCTCTCTCTTTCTCTCGTGACACGAAACAGAAGCAGGCTGATTGTGAAAAAAAAAGAAAAAAAAGAAAGCCTGGTTTCGGTCGATACCCGCCTACTACTACGCTCCTCTTCTGTACGGGTTCGTTTGTCCGTGAAAAATAAAGCAACTACTGCCGCGCCTGGATTGATGATGATTTTTCTCTCGCCTCTCGTTCCCTCTTATGCCCTCTCGTTGAAAAGTATGGACGCTCGATGCAGTTGGAGGCTCGTGGAGTGGTTTTTCTTTCTTCTTTTTTTCTTTTCCACGATCCCGGGGGAAAGAAAGCGAATCTAAAATAGCGTTTCGGTGGTGAATCGACGGGTGTTTCGTGACGGACACGTTCGTGCGCTCGCTTCGTTCGCTAAGTGAAATCGAAAGCGAAGCGTTTCTCTTGGCTTTTCGGCCAAACTACCGGATAAACGTTACGTAGTCACGGAAACAATTGGCCGACGAAACGAGATTTTTCCATTGACCGACCATTCCCTCTAATTCCATTCCGTTCTCCGCAGTTGTGCATTCCGAAAATTTGGAAAACCTCCTAGCGAGAACGAAATTACACATCACCGTCCAAAGTCAAATATTATTATTTCCCAGTCAGAAGCTGTCCCACCTTCCCTCCCAACTCTCCCCCTCCTCGAACGGAGAGATAATTCTTGAGAGCGGGTGAGAGCGAAACAATGGGAACAGTATTTTCTACGACCTACATTTCGAAGCACATTCGACGTACGTGGAGGAGGAATATCGTGGCCGGCCTTTACCTTGATTCCTTTTAATCGGTGTCCGTTTTTCTCGCGAACAAAGAAGCTCTTCCACGTCCGCCCACGCGTATTCTCCTCTCGAAGCGCGGAAATCGACCGATCGAATGCGAATCGAGAAAGTGTACGCAACGGTGGTTAAAAATAAGGAAACGTTGTCGAGTACTAAACGTGACCCGTCCGACGAAACGCACGACTCTCCGTGGCCCTCTCCTCCGTCTCAAAAGGGAAAAGCCCGAAGATCGTTTCGCCGCAGAAATACGCGTCACACAGGCGAGGGACTTTCGAGGTAACGCGACGGTTACCACGTTCAGGGACTGAGTCATAATTCAACGTTTATTGAACAATGGGCTGCGGTTACTATAGGAACGTGACGATAGAACGACAACAACGGCACGCAATCGCGACAGCCCCGGGCCGCGTAGTAGACATCGCCGTCTACCGGCCTTGCGCCGCGCCGGCCAATTTCTATGCGTTCGTTCCAATACATCTCCGCGTAGATTCGTTCCAACGCGGATTCTCGTTCTCCGCCCGGTCGAGAGATAGAGAAGAAACCCATCTACGCGCGATCGTCTCCTGTCTCTTGCCCTTTCGCGAGACGGGAGCTACAGATTCTCTCTCTTTCTTTTTCCACGTCGATGGTATCCTCGTCGTCGACATCGACAAAGGGGAAAAGAGAATAGGCAATTCGCGCGAAATATCGATGGAAACGGATTATTCGAATCGACGGAGTCGTGACCGATTTCGATGGAACCGTCCTTTATCTAATTAACGGGCATCGATAACGGGGCAAAGTTTGACGAAAGCGGATCACGTTTACAATGGCGTTACCTCCGACAAAAGCATCGGTGGTTGGCCAAGTTTCGTTTAATTGTCCAAGTTGCGACGATCGGTCGCGTTCCAATGGTCTCCCGTTTCGAGAGAGAGAGAGAGAGAGAGAGTATCGGCACGCATACAGGCCGCGAGCAACCTGTAATTTCTCTCGTTATCGGGATCGATCCCGGCCCACGATTAAACGCGAGCAACGAACGATAAGCATCTGTTGCGAATGCCTGTAATATCTTTCGATATCCAGGCTAAAAGCGTATTAGTACACCCCGCCTCGTAAAACTTGGGGACGAGATAGGACGGCGAAAACGATGATTACGCGCCGTTAACGCGCTTATGCTTACGCTCGCCCACTTTTCCTAATAACCCTTCCCGCTACTAGTTTAAACCCCGCTGCTATTTCGATGATTTATCTTTCCACTTGTCTCTCTCTCTCGGTCGATGAAGAAATCCGAGTGTAATTCCAATTCTTGTACCTCCGCTTCGGCTACCAGATACTACCACTTTACGGTTCGAGAATCGGGAGCGATTAATCAAGTACATTTCCAGCGTCTAATAGAACCGGGCTTGTCCCTTAATTAAAGCGATCTCGCGATTCTAACGGAACCAAACCATCCAGGCTACGACGTTTCATCCGGAATTCATCCAACTCGCTGAATTGCTCGAGGAAAGGAAGGGAAGGAGGGCAGCGGAGCGATGTTTATCGATTCCAAGTGGAATCTTGTTTTCTCTCTTTCGGCAAACTTGAACGTAACTTTTTAACACGAATCTTTATTGTTGCAGTCGTACGACGTGATCGATACAGCGAGAAGAACGCGCAGGGTTCGATCATCACCGTGGACGGATTAATATCAACGTTCACGCACGTTTTTCGGCCCTCTCCGTCCCTCGATTCTACAATAATAAACAAAGTTTGCCCAACGACGTCGGTTGATAAATTATCGCGTCGCCTCCGCCTCCGTGATTTCTTCCACTTTGAAAACTGAGCTCGATTTCATCGATCAGCGTCGATTTGAAAAAAAACGCAACGTTTGGGATTAGCGACGCCGGATTAATCGTGCGTAGAACGAGTATCGAGCGGAACGGCGCGATGGAAAAAAGCGAAAGTGGAAAATTTGATGACACGGGCATTGTGCTCCAAGACAATAGCCGGGGGGCTGGTCGTTTAGGGCGGCCCGGCTTTCGGTCAAATCCGTGCAACAGCTGGAATCGTCGCGATCGACGCAGAAGCGGGACGTGGCCGGAAGTGAGGGTCGTTACTCGACGCGGTCACCCTGTATATAAATTTTACATGCCCCCCGATGCCATATATACCTCCCCTCCTTCGCCCCTATGGTCGTCCACTATACGATCGATATTGACACATTGCCCATTTCCACCGACCACCCGCTCTTCCCTCCCCTGCCACTTCATTACTATTTCGCTCCAATGGATTGTTAACGTTTCGCGCTTTCGTTTCTATTCCGCTCCACTCGACGGATTTCCACCACAGATTTTTACGTCCCCAAAACGATTCCAGAATCTCGATCTCTGTTCGACGATCTTCGCGGCTAAAGTGCAGCTGATTCGCTTAGGCTAGTGTAAAAATTATCAAACGTTGTTTGCGATGTTTCTTTCTCGTTTCGAATTCGCTTCTGCTGCGGAAGCGGACTCGATCCTTTCCTACCTTTTTCATTTCTAACCCTTTTCCTTTTTTTCCCGCACGCGACAGACAGTAATTATTCCGTGCGTCGATTTATAGGAACGCGAATCGATCGGACGATGGAACTCGAAACTCCGTCGACTCGACCGCAGAGCGAAACGGAAATCTCGCGGGCAAAGTTATACAAAACTCGCGTCGTACGCGTAATACAATCTCCGCGGCGAGCGGTGAGTGTAACGCGCATTCGAATGCACGCCGCGAGGCCGTGCGTCACGCTCGAGTCGGATGGACGTGTATACGCGAACAAGGTGTTTCTTCCTTTCTTCCTCCGTGATATTTTCTTTTCTTTTCCACCTGTACGCGCCCGCCCCTTTCCACCGGAGAAAGGAGCACCGGTTACGTCACACGCAGGTATTTCTAAGCGAGAGCCAGGCTGAACACACCAGTTTCTACCGGCAACTGGATAGTAGCCGAAAAAGTATCTCTTTCTTCTTAGGCGGAGGAGACAGGAAGCAGAAGGAAGGTCGGGGGCTTCGAGCAGGTAGGTTGGAATGCCTTTCGGCGGTGCACCCATGGAATTTCTTCCCACGGCCGGTAAACTCGAAATCCGTCTGCATTCTAAAGTATCCCCCAGCAGCCAGTGCACGATTACGGCGCGGAGAGCGTCCTCCTCCTCCCTTTGACGAGCGCACGTCCCACCGACCTTCGTTCCTCCGTGTTTTCAAGTATCGTGGCATGATCCATTGCGACAATGGGCCAATGGATTGGCTTTTATAATTCGAGGCGAGGAGAGGCGGTATTATCCGGAACGGAGCGGTCGCAAAGATCGTAAATCTTGCGGGCGCGACGAGGGTGGTTCGAAAGATCTCCTTTTCGGATCCCTCGGATGAAAGAAATTTCCCGACGAACAGTGAGGCAAGCGACAAGCGTGCTCGATGACGAGGAAACAGGACCTCCGCTCTTTCTTACCGCGATTAGTCCTTCCATTAAGCGATGGTATTCGTCGTAAGGCTCGCGAGTGAGAAAACCGCGTGGATAAAACTGGTGGATATTGTATCGGTTCGGACGGATCGACGAAAGAGGAATTTTCAGTCTCAAGTTGGGAGACGCAGTGAGAGTCCACGTTCGAAAGGACGATGGAATTTTTCGAGCGATCGGAAACGCGGCACTGATCGATCGAAAAGTTTAATGAGCTGTTGGCTCGGGAGGGGGGAGTTGCGCGAAATCCTCCTCTTTTTTTTCACGGCCACTTTAGCGCGTTTCGACCGAGAGAATAATCGAGTTTGTCGAGCGACGCAATTACGAGAGTCGCGAGAGTGTCTGTTCGTTAGACAACGGCATGATTTCTCGGAGGAAATGCGTCGAGCAATTGGAATTAATAGTAGAATTGTAATCAAGATTCTGCGAATTTTATCCGAAAAATAGGGAAGATCGAAATAAATAAATAAACGAGTAAATACTCGTACGAGGATAAATCTTTTTTATTGCAACCACGATTCCAAAGAAATATATAAGACGAAACGAAAAATCGCGATACGCGTGGAACGTATCGAATAAATATAAATTGTTCCGTTTTTACACAGCCACGGTGTCGAAATTCGTTCTTTCTAACGAATTTATGAAAACGACCAGAAAATAAGCCGAATAAATCGAGGGAAAACGGAGAAATATAAAGATACGCGTATGGAGGCCAAGTCTTTCACCGCGGTTTATCAATTTTTCCGTGACGGGACCATTTCCATCCACCGATCTTTAACATCCAACGAAGTAAAGAAACGCGAAAGAGCCTTCCACCAAGCAGCGATTAATACTGTAATCGATAATCGCGAGTCTCGCTCTTTACATCGACCGGATGGCATACGCTAATTCCTTCTCTTAATAAATATCCCGCGATTGTTTCCATTAAAACGAGAAATTCGAATCGATTTTATTATTAAAACTGCCCATTATTCCAAGTGGTTTCGACCGCTCCGGTTTTATCTCCCGTTTGAATATACGTGTAAAGAGATTTTGATAATCGCAGTGGCCTCGAAACTGATTGAAAATTATCGAACGTTCGTTCAAATTATCGACCGCGGATGTCTGCATTTAAAATTTAACCGATTAGGTTTTCCTTCCAGACTTTTCGTCTCTGTTTCGCTTCGCTTTCTACGTTTTCGCATCGTCCCCTCTTTGTTCCAGCCTCGATTAGTTAGCCGGGCTTGAGTAGGGTCAGGAAAGGCGAGTACGCGTTTGGAATAAATTTTCGGCGGCCGACAGGAAATCCTTCCGTCGGCGTGTACCCATTTCCGGAACAGCTCGGGGAAAGCCATTCGACGGTGTCCTCTCTCTCCCGAATCAAATTGTTTCTTGCCTCTTCATCTTCGAAATTAAAAGCGAAAGAGACATCGTCCTCGACGGGCGCGATCGAATAATATGGAAATCATTCGTTGAAAAGGCAATTTCGCCGTGTGGACGCACGATAGCCAATCAACCACGTTCTCGTTTCTCCTTTCCTTCCCTTCTACCCGAAGGGAAATTCGAAAAATTAGACGCAACGATATTTCCATTTGATAAAATCCAATCGTAGTATTTTTGATACAAGCTTCGTTCGGTTTAATCCCATTTAGCAAAAAACAACAAAAATCCTTTAAAATGGACGCGCTGGTTTATATCGTTGTTATATATCTACATGTAGCTAGATTGCTCGTTAATAAATCATCGAGATATTACATCCTACTTTCGATATATATATACATATAGATTCGAGATTTCAACGATATATTTCAAAGGGAATCAAATTGCCCCGTTTCTTTATGAAATCTCCGCAGCGACAGAGAATTCCACGATCGAAAAACAATGTTATCGAGCCGTTATCGGATCCGATATCTATATCGATCCGACGAAACGACACCCCAGTCCCCGTTTCTCCCTTTAAACCGCGAACAAGAGGCGATTACGCGACGAATGCGGTCTCTTACGACACACTAGGAAGGAAATACTATATAGGCTGCGACGTTGGGGTAACGGTCTATCAACCGATATTAATAGTAGGAGTGGAAGAGTGGAGGGAAGGGCCGAATTGACGAGGGTCAGGGCCGATGTATGCGGTGTACTGACCGGCCTTCGAGCCGTGTTTCACCGGCCGACCACCGGCATACTGATCACCACCACCCTTCTCTAACCCCACCAGCTACGCCCTATGGCGTCTTGGTATTTACCAAGGGAACCCCGGCCGGACGTATCGAACGCTATTCAACGCCAACCACCCCTGATACCACGCTTGATTTCTGACCGTCCCTATTCACCTCTAACGCACCTCTAACGTTCCAGATAACGTTTAACCCCTCCATAAATCCCCTCCCCCGTGCAACGTAACTCTTCTTCCCTGCCTAATCTCGCTCGTCCGCGAACAAACTACGTTTCGTCGGTGTTCGACGTCGCAAGAAAACGGATTTCACCTGTGCAAACGCTTCCTCTCCAAACAAATCTCTCTTCGGGGAGATCTTCGCATTATTCGGGGAAAGAGTCAGTTTACGCACCTTCCAGACGATATTTAAGATGTCTCCGACACTTTTTAATCACGGGAGGCTTATTCAAAGTGATTCAATTTCCCATTACGGCGGACGAGCAATAACGGGGAGGGAGAGAGGGCGCGCGTATTTTCTACCGTGCTATTTAGCACGAGCAGATACGCGCGCACACGTGGCCGGCAATAGCGATAAAAACGATTTCGTAACGGTTCCAGCCCGTAACGAAGTTGCCTAGACCTGATTACCTTCCCCACGGTTATTGGCCATCGCGAACTCGCGCGGAATTTCTAAAAACGAGACGGTTTCAGAGGGATGCAAAAGGTTTGGAACGCGTAGAAATTATTCTCGCCATCTTTTTCTCCCTTGGAATGGGGTAACTCGTGGAGGAGAGAGGTTCAAACATTGGTGGTGAGCGAGAGGGGATAATCGAGCGCATCGATAACTGGGCGGGACGTTTTTCTTAAAGATAGGCCTAATATCGTCAAGCTCGATGAGCTTGGATCGAGACGCTTTCGATATAAATTCTGGTAATCCATTTCCCGGTAATTCGGCCGCCATCTCGTCCCTTTCCAAATTGAGGAAGGGAGGTAGGAAGGGAGAGAAGTCTCTCGTATTTAAGCGCCTGGCGAGTACCGCGATTTTATCCCGTGGATCACGCTTCGTTTTTCGATTTTAATCCTAGTTTAATCGAAATAAAACGACCCGAACGGACGAATCCAAGAAATTACCTCGTCGTCGACTTGCCATCCCAACGAGAATCAAGCTTCGTCTTTCCTCGCTCGAAAACAGTGACGAAGTACGTAGGATTTTTGGAGTTCGGTCGACATTTAGAGGAGAGGCAAGCCGCCGGTCATGGCCAGGCTTCTGATTAAAGTGAGTGCATCTACCGACAACGAGATGCGGTATCGCGAATAGAGGAACCGCGTGCATCGGTACGAGCAATATCTCTATCTCCATCTCTCTCTTTCTCACGCGTTGCTGCATCCACGGTAAAACCTGGATAAAATATTGCGCCGTGGAAAAACCACGACCGCAGTTTCGCGGTCAAAGGACCTTGCGCGGCATAATTTCTAATTGCAAGCGACACACGATAGAGGCGGGGAGACGAAGAAACGCAATCCCTCCTCCTCTTTCGCAATTCTCCTCCTATTTTTCTCTCTCGCCAAGGATAAAGTTTGACGTATCGCCCCTCGTATCATCCTTCGAATCTTCCAAGAAACACGAATTAAATTAGTTAGTAGATTTATGCTGCTCGTTAAGGGAACGTATATAAACGGAGAGAGAGAGGGAGGGACGCCGAAGTAGATTTTTCACCTCGTTCGCGCTCGCCTCCCCAGTTCTCATTTTCTTGGGCCCGGATCGCGTTTCCTCGGGGAAAATCCAGGCTTTAATAAGCCGGCCGAGTGTATCGTTTCGCCTCCCGTTAAATAATTTCGTGGAACGTCGAGAAGTCCGCCTTGAAAATTAACGCTCGTTACGAATCTCTCGATTTACCCTGGAAATATCTTCCATCTTCGATAAATACTATACTACTATACTCCCGCTCGAAATTGCGTAATGAGATTGACGTTATACCTCGAACGGAACAATTCGCATACGACAACGTTTCAACGATCCAAAGGATCTACGCGAAGAATCGAAGGAAAAAAATAAAAATCGAAGAGGATCGCTTTTACGCGTCTACAACAAACAATGATGTTTCCACGCGAGGAACATCGCTGCGCAACGATCGACGAATCAGGTCGAATTGAATTCGGGCTCGGTTTTGCGGAGGATAAAAAAAAAAGGGGAGCACGCCGAGACTACAATAGTTTCGATCGATAGGTTCGAACAGGTGCGTTGTTGCGCGCTGAATTTCGTTTAATTCAGCGACACGAGACTAAATCGCTCTTTCTTCCACAACAGTGGGAGAGAAGGGGAGACACACGACGGAATTGATCTCGCGGCTCTCCAAACGCAGTTGAATTTCCGCCCTCTCGTCTCGAGATCGCGCGAGGCCACTCGCGTTGAAATTACGGGTAAACGCGAGTTAAAAGATAGATAGATAGAGAGAGAGAGAAAGAGAGGGGGAAGCTTATGAATCTCGAACGACAAAAGAACAGGGTCCGCCCCCCGCGAGTGAAAGGGATGGAAAGTGGAAAGTCATAAGTTTGATAAAAATCCCCTTTCCTTTTTCCCTGCCAGCCCATATTCCCGCCTCTTTTTTTTATCCTGCTCTAATTTAACTTGCAAATACGTCTCCTCCTCGCGTTTCAGTCGGCCCCGAGTCCGACGGCCTCGACCGGTGATATCGGTAAGCGTAATTTTATACACGTGTTCGTCCCGATAGGACAACCCGAACCCTCCTCTCCTTCGCGTTCCCTCCTTTCGCGAAGGGACCAAGAACAGCAAGGATTTTTTCGCGTCGTTTACATTTTTAACGATTAACGATTTTCAATCTCCCACGTGGATTTCATTTCTCCAACGCGCACTCGAAAATCCCACGAATCTCGCCTCCTTTCTCTCCGCCAAATTTCCTATTAAAAAATTCATCCCCGTTCTTTCCCTCGTGCGGGGAGAATTTTATCCTCCGACGGTCCACGGGAGGGGGGAAGATGAATTTTTTCGGTCAATCTGCGGAAACGTGGATTCGAGAATTACCGTTCAGACTTTTACGGACGAAAGGGATGCGCGAAGGAAAAACCTCGACTACCTTGGCCGAGTCAATTTTTCCCTTCGGTCTGCGTGCGAAGAAAGGGGAATGAATATCGACGGGTTGGTGGGTAGCGCGGAAATTGCGCGTGGGGGGGAAAGAAGAGAATAAAAAAAAAATAGATAAAAAAAGTAAAAAGGAGAGAACGGACGGGAATGGCGCGACAGTGACGAGGCACGTTCTCGTCCGCTAGAACTATCGTCGAGTGATGCGGTCCAGTCGGCCGTGACGAATTTCCCGCGGATTATTCGAACGTGCATCGCGGAATAACGCGCTTCCTTCTTCCCTCCCTCTTTCTTCCCCCATTTCCTACCTTCCTAATCGAAAATTTTTAATCCCTTCAGTCAGAGATAGCAATGGTGGATGTTATTGTTACACCGTCAATTTCTCTAATTGTTTCGCAGCTAGGTTCGCAGTAACAGTTTCCTGTCTTACCGTAACGAACGATATTATTTTCACGATCTTCGATGAATAATTAACGAGCAAAGATTTACCACTTTTCACGATACTAGGAATAACAATTAATCGACCAAGATATTTCCAAAGAACGAATGTAACGAGAATACGGATAATAAATACGCGGAGTCGATTCACGTTTCGTGACGCGTCTTACTTAAATCCTAGCCCGTCGTTTTTTGTTCCGCGCGGGACGAGTGAGATCGAAATCCCCGCGTTCCCCCATATTTCACCATATTTCACCGGAGCCGAGGATTAAGACGGGCGTGGATTCGACGTATGCCTCGAAAACTGAAAGTTACGTTTTATCGACAAACCATTGTCGTCCTCGCTTCGTCGAGTCGCAGTCGTCCCGGTTAATTCGAACGTACGACCGTACGTATCCTCCCCTCCCCTCCCCTCCCTTTTAACGACGTCCTTTCAAACGTTCGTTTCTCCCGATTCTTCCGGATCATCAGGGCGTAAGATGATTGTATATCGCGCTAACGTCGGTATCGCCGCCCGATCGTGCACGATTTATCGTTCATCCTTGCCCTTTATCGAGATGTGTGTGCCTGTTAGGGAGGGGGCTTTACTTTCGGTGGCCGTAGATTTTTATCACCGTTTCCGTCCGCCGTAAGTAAACGATAGCCGAGGATTGGCCTGCGCACGATCCTCGAGCCGCTGACCTTTCGAAATCTGATCCCGTTTTCTTTTGCTGACCCGCCGTTGGCTGCAGAGCCACGCATCGCGCGGTTTCGAAAGAGCTGTTCTATTCCATCCTCGTGTATCCTTTCGAAAAGCATCGAAACAGCGAGGGAACGAAGGAAATTGGATATCGTCGGTGGCAAAATCACGACTGACGTATCCGAATTTCGATAATCGAAGGATGTCCTCTGTCACGAAATAACAATGGAAAGGAGGAGGAGGATGCAGGATCGAAGATTTCGCAATTTGGAAAATGTAGAACGGGTGAAAATCCTATCGAGCGACGAGCGACCGATCTCGATCCGGATTTCGACGAATTCCTCCTTTGTTTGTCCCCCTTCTCCCTCGTCGCCCCGAGTTTGGACGGAAAGCACAGCTGGAAAAAAACTCGTCCGAGCATCCAACTCGAGATCATCGTTCCGGCTCGATGAATCCCGTCGAAACGTCGATTCACCGGCGAAATTACCACGCGTGCAATTTGCAGAAACCGCGCGCGCGAAAAACCGATCGATCTCTATCGGCGTTGACGCCGAATAAAAGTTATCCTGACGCGGGCAGAACGCGGAACCCTTTCATCGCCGCGCCAGTCCCCCCGGATAAACGACCGAACACGTCATAATCTGTCCAAGAATTTCGGTATAAACCAACAAGGACGGTACGGGCGGCCGATAAAAACGGGCTGCCGGCCAGCTACCACTTTTTATATACCCGACACGAAATTCTTTCATCCAGCCTTCTGGCTGGGGGAAAAAGGCGAATAAAAAGGGGAGGGGGAGGCGGGAAAGGCGGAAGTTATTCCACTAGCTGTTTCTGTCTGCGCCAACAATTTTACTACTCTCGTTGCTTGTAGAGGTGGCCTGCCAGCAGGCGAGGAGAGGTAATTACGCGAATTTGTTGCGATATAAAAAATAATTAGGGTCGGGGATATACGCGTACATATAAAACGAAAACGCGATCGAGCGGTGATCTCCCTTGGATCCTTTCGATCCATTCTCTTTCTCTAGCCGAGGTTCGTGGTCGTTGAACTCGACCACGACCCCGCGCAATCATTTTATCCGCCGCCGCTAGGATGCATTCCTTTCCCGAGGAAAGTCATTCCGTGAGAAAACAACACGCGTGAGCGTAAGAAGGGCAAGCGCGATTATATTATTTCTCGCGAATACGCTCGGTCGATCGTCACGCGACACGAAACGTAAGGGAAAATTCTGCATCATCGACATTTCATCGACGTTAAATGGACGATCGTTATCGATACGATCAACACCTCGTAAAAATTTTACGAGAATGTGGATAAATAGATAGATAGATAGATACTTTTTTTCGATTAAAATAATAATAATAATAATAAATCTAAGAGAGATTAAACGGATATATATATATATATCGGGTATACGTTGGCTGTGCGACTCTCATAATGGCGAGTAATTTAGTTTCAATAGGATCACCGTGTATCGATCCGATCGCGAAGCAACAAGGCGAAGATTCAGGCTCTCGTAGAGACCTGTCACCGTAAGACTGTATGATTAATCGAGGCCGGCTCTCTTCATGCCCGGATCATGCTATATATATATATGTGTGTGTGTGTACGCGTGTTAAGTCTCCGCCAAGATTAAGGTGCGCCTCTCCCAGTTGCCCCGACGACGGGAATCCAATTTATCGCTTTATACAGGGTGTCCCGGGATGAATAGCACGCGACGAGAGGAAAAAAAAAAGACGAGTTCCCTCTGTCGTGGAGGGAGAAGATCGATTTACGTCTCGCCGTTATCTCAAACAAATATCCTTCGTCCTTGTTTTCACTTCTTTGGTCCCGATCGAAAGTGAACGAACGAAAAGAAGGAAAGGATTGTCTAAATCGCTCGCAGGCAAACAGACGGCGAAATTGTGTCATAAATTCAAATTAACCGAGCAAACGGAAGAGAGGGGTGCGTGCGTGGATTCGTTAATCGATCACCGAGTTAGCGCGCGACGCGCGAAAACAAATAATCGATTCTGGCGGGCCGCGTCGTACTGCGCCGACACGCGATCGATACGAGTCGCGAGCGAGGAGAAAAATTCCGTCTATTTCCGATTGTTGTCATCGTTGGTGCGTTCGACGACGAGGGTGATCGCAGGGGCGGCACACCCCCGCCCAATTAACGCGACACTTGCTCCGCTGAGATCGATTCGCTTTTGCGCTTTGGTGACGCGAGACTGCGGTTTCGAACGGTCGAAACGAAACGGTCGATCGGCCGAGAGCAGGGATCGAATGTCCCGCGAGTGTATCCCTGCCGGGATCCGATCCGCGGTGTCGGATTTCCGCGACTACCTCTACTACCTCGAGTCCGATATCTATCTCGACCTCGTCTCCGGATTTCGTTATCTCGAAAGAGCATCGATTATACATGTGTAACGTGCAAATCGCGAAAGATGGTTGGATCGTAAAAGATATAGAAATAGATGGGTAATACTTGCTTTTCTAGTAGTATATATTTCTTCCGATTTCTCGTCTTTTCTTTTGCAAGCGCTGGATATTGTTGTCATATTGTCCATCGGGGTCGTATCATCGGATCACTCGCACTCTCGATCGGTATGGTTGGTCAAATTGTTTTTTTCTTTTTTCTCTTTTTCTTTCTACAGTGTTCGAATTGTTCACACTTTTCACACTTTTCCCTTTTCTATTTTCTTATTGCGCGAAAAATAGTTTTGCATCACCACCTCGTCAACACGTCTATGGTTTTCCCCCTAGACATATTCCGCAAATCTTCCCCGGTCACTTCGAAAAATTCCTCGATGCATTCGGTGCAGGAGCCTGCCGGTGTTATATACGCTATGCGTCGCTGGCAAACGTGGCATTTGGTCGCGTTAGCTACACCGGCGTTCCTGCACATCGAATGGTATCCACCTTCTTGATACAGTACTCGGACTTCATTATCTAAGCCATTCTCGTAGCAATCTTGACAGACTCGCCGTTTGTTGTCCAGGCAATATATGGGTAAAGAGAATGGTTTAACACAGAAATGTTTCAACAACTGTTCATAGGTCTCGGGGAAATCGTGCGGGCGCACGCCGTCCATCGGCCCATGACAGTTTTCATCGTCCTCTTGGTACAAGTTCTGTTGCGGAGCTGGCATTAGGGATCTATCTGGGAACAAATCTAGGATCCAAGACTGTAGGGGGGAGTCGGTCCAAGCCGGTTCTTCCTTCCGGGACTCTTAACGGCAACCGCGTATACGTCTACGCGTTCGAAGTACTGGCCTGGAGGCAAAAATTTTTCATTAAAGGGGCAGGAAAAAAGATCGGATGATTTTAAATCGTTAAAAGGCTTTGTATTCCGTTCCGCTTCCGGCCATCCACCCCCTCGTAACCGAGGTGATACCCTGGGGAGGGAGAGGAAGGGGCTTCTTTATTTCTCTACGGTTCAAGGATCGAGGTTCGGGATCGATCGAGCAATTGACGGAGGATGGGAAAATAGCTCGAATTTCGATATTTCGAGGCGATATACATCATTTGGACCGCGTAAGAGTTAACTTCGTAACGTGAATTTCGCGTTCAATCGGCGGACTGATCGTTACAGCAGCCCGCGGACCCGGCCGATGGAAATTGCTCCCATACTTTCGGCATACGACGTCGACATTGTGGTCGATTTTGCGATTACGCGCGTTTCCTGCGGCAAATTACTTTCGTCTTGCTCCCACCTCGTTTCCTACACCGCTCCTGTTAAAATCGTCGGGGTGAAGGGGCTCGTTCTTCGTGTTTTCTCGAAAGGAAGAGAGAGAGAGAGAGAGGAAGAGAGAGCCTCGCGTTCGATGGAATCGCAACAAAATTTGTGGAAAGGAGGGGGAAGGAGGCGGAGGAAGAGACGAGAAATTGGATCTGGTTCGGTTTCCATCGATCGAGGGAGAGAATGATATCGACGATCGAAGGAGCACAGAGAGAGAGAGAGAGAGACCACGCTGACGCACGGAACGCGTCGCAGCCGGGATAAGAATCTGTCGGGTGGAGGCCGTGGCCCTGGCTATTCGTTCCACCTGGCGCGCCAAGATATTTCAAGCATGCACGATTCTCTCCCCGCGAATCGGGCAAGGAGAGAAAGCGACGAATTGGAGCCGCCAAAAATCGAGATTTCAATTAGCTCGGTTGGCCATCGGCGAGGTTCCACAGCATAATTTGCTAATTAAAATTTCACCACCTTTCGCGTAACCGGGTCGCGGTATCGATTTCCTTCCTGACCATCGTTCGTTCCATCGGGCTACGCGCGCTCCACCGTCGAATTTCCCGCCGATTCCCCTCCCCCGTGGAATTTTCTTCCACTTTTGGCGCGGTTCCATTTCCGCCAGAACGGAGAATACGTGACGCTCGTCCTAACCCGATAACGCGATAAATGCGCGAAAGTTTCGCGTAATTCTCGCCAGAGATGGAACGCGAAATTCCGCGAAATTGTATTATAACGCGAAAAAAAGAAAGGAAAAGCGCGCACGGAATTCTGGGAAGGTTCGTTAACCTCGAAGAACACTCGGTTACCCAGTCGAGGCTAATAGTCGCTGGCGTCGCTCCACGCGCTCTCTCTCCTCCCTTTTCGAAAAACTTAACCCTCCACGGCGAGAAATAGGTCATTTCGCGGCGTAAGACCCTCTTCTCTCCTCTCCCTCTCTCCCGAGGTGGTCCTCTTTGCCGAGTGGCGGAGAAGAGTTTCTAAGTTCGCCCGACCCTCTCGACACGCGACTCCCTCCCTTCTCTCGTCTTTTCTTATCCCTGCTTCTTTTGTGCCCGGTTTCACTGCCTCCTATTTCTGCTCCGGGGATGGGGATGAATCCGTGTAGGTAGAGGACATCGGGTAGTAGCTCGATCCCTCTGCATTCTCTCCGACGCGACGCGGCGAGCAGAGACACAGAGAGAGAGAGAGAGAGAGAGAGAAGACGAGGCGAAAGATAAAGAGAAAGGAGGAAGGGAAGGAGGGCGAACGAGCGAGAGGATCTATCTCGATTCCAGGCACCGCGTTCCACCGAGCATTTCATCCGAGGTCGGGGACGAGGAGGAGGATGAGACGAGAAATGTTGTCATCTGGTTCATTAACACGTTCCACGCGGCGGTGTATTCATTACCGATGCCACAGTCGTAGCGTTTAATGTTGTTTGCAAACGAACGAACAAACAAACCAAACGAAACGAAACGAAACAACAAAACAAAACGAAACGAAACAAATAAATATAACGTAGATCGCGAACGAAACGTGCGTGAAAATAGGTTAGTATATGGAAAAATGGATTTCAAACATTACAACAACGAATAACGGTAGGAGGGGGGCGAAGATTATTATCTTGGACCGTTTGATCTCGAAGTTCCTCACTCTCCAAGCTCGATCGACGCAACTCCGTCCGCCAATTTCCCCTAAAAAAATTCCTGCACGCTAGAACCAGCTTTTCACCGTTCTCCGGTGTCGATGCATCGCGGCGGTCTCGAAGAAGGGTCTCGTAGACGGGCGCCGGTTCGTCGTAGAAGCGCAAAACCCGTCACGACTTTCGTGATCCGCGGCAGGAACCCGGCGTGCACGGCGGCCACGTTTCGTTCGAACCGTTTCGCAGACACGGCTCGAGGAGTTGGAAAGTAAAACAGAGCAAAAGGACGGCTGCGTGCGGTTAATAGCTTCTTTCACCGAGAGGAGAGGAGAGGAGAGGACGAGCCGGCCGACCACTACCTAGAGAATACAATCGAACCTTTCAGCCGATAGAAACGTCAACGTCACACGTTCGCGGAATATGATAATTCCACGCTTGCCATTAACCGTACGTTCCCTGAGCGCGCATCGACCGCCAGTCGAGTTCGAGGCGAGATCGTTCCATCTGCGAAACCACCTCCTCTCTTTCCTTTCTCTCCGCTGTGTCACGGACGTATCCTCTCGAAAAAAGACTCGAGAAAAAGTTATGCTCGAAAAGCGAGGAACGCTGGAACAAGTCGAAAGAGAGTGGAAAAATGGAGAAACGCCACCGCTTTTAACCGAGCTACTACTTTCCAGACTCACTTTCTTGTAGATCCACTTGATGCTCCGACTGAACTTCGCCATCGGCGAGTCGTCCACGAGGAAGTACTCGACGGCCGCCGCCTGGTCCTCGAGCGTTCGCTCGGGCTCGCCTCTGGCAATCGATGACTCCCCCTCCTCCTCCTTCTCCTCCTCGTTGCACGGTGGACGATGATCGTTATCGGCCTCCGAGTGTTCCGCGATCGTCGACAACCTCTTCGCGCGACCGCTTTCGCCCTTCCAAATATCGCGATCCATCTCGAGACGCCTTCTTCTCCTCCTCCTTTCTCCTCCTCGGACACAGTCACAATTCTCGCACGGGCAACCGAGCACAGGACGCAAATTGGCGGCGGATCCGATCCGGTTCGGTCGCGATCAGGGTCGACATTCGACACGGTCGGTTAAATATTTTCGACCACGACCATTATACACTCCTTCCTCGCGACTTTAACGCGTTTTAAGATGGATTCTATCTAACGGGAATAATTGGAATATATATAATTGTCGATCGCGAGGATCGGAAAAGAAGCGAGGACAAGGGGGGATTGAAAGAGGATGGGATCGGAGCGGAGATCGAGTCAACGACCGAGGCTAGTCACGCTTAACAGCTAGTCCCCGATTCGCGACACGGTACAAAAGAGGAAACGTTTAATCCTTACGGGACGTACGGCGAAGGTTTTAATCCGTGCGCGTTCAACTTAATCCCGCGATCGCGAGGATGGGCTAGACTGCGCGGATGGAAGCCGAATGGAAGGAGAGAATCAACCTCCGGCTGATTTACCGACTCGACCCTTCCCGGTTTCGGTGTCGGTGTTGGTGGAAACCCGGTCTACAGGGATTAAGGGCGAAAAGGGCGGCCGAGCAGCGGCGAAAACACGCGTTTCCACTTAGACCGTCGTCCCCCTCGACACCCAAACCCTTTCCTAGCTACCGATCGCGCTCATCGATCATCGATACCTTCCGCGTCACTTGCCGATAAACCGTAAACCGTAAATCGATCGATCGCGGATCGCGTGGAAAATAAGATTCGCGGCGAGGCAGAAGAAGGCAACGAGGAAGCGTGCACGTACGTGCAACCGGTCGAAGAGGCGAGGCAGGAAATTCAGATTTAATTAGGTGTCGGCTGGCCGAGGAGCTTATAGTCGAGTATTATGAATGAAGTGTCACGTTTCCAGCTGAAAATAGCCGCTCGAATCGACCGTTTTAGCCGCCACGGAATTAACCTCTTTTTCGTTTAATTCGTAGTAACCGTGATACCACGCCGGCCCCGAAAAGCGAATACCAACGCGTCGTGTGTTTCTCCGTCCACGAGCGCGGCAACGTTTCGATCGAGCTATTGTTCCCCTCCGCTCGTGTTTTTCCACGAGGACGGCCCGCCCTCGCTTTCTGGGACGACACAATTTTAAACCGATTACGCTTTCCTCTCACGGGCCTACGGCCTCGTTCGTCGTTTAAATGCCTCGCCACTCGCCACCAGAATAATTAATTGCCAAAGGATCGTACGTAAATGTCCGCCGATATCGCGTACGGAATTCCTCCTCGAGTCGTACAATCGCGGAAACGCGCTGTCAATTCCTCCTTCCTTGCAGAAGGTCAAATTTCGTTCCAAGAGGAACGATCTATCGAGCGAAACGGAACAACAAGATGGATAAAACGGTTGGAAGCCGCGTTTCCCGCGAATCTAGTAGAGAAGAACCTATCTACGTTTACGTAGGACGCACCGTTAGGGGAACGGCGAACAATCTCGACGTGTCACGTGGTTTATCGGCCGATTTTTTACGCGTCGCTGTCTCTTCTAATTAGCCGAGGAAGAAACGATAATCGGGCTTACCACGCTCGATCGTTTGAGAGGTTTGCCCTCTCTTCTCTTAAACGTCTCCCGATTTATAAATTAACTAACGCGCGACTGTACACTGTTGTTCGTGAAATATTTCAGCGATCGCGTCCTCGACCGATCTTCCCCGCGAATTACGCGCGAATATTTCGCTCGAAAATAGCACGGTCGCTCCTCGCGCGGTTTTACGATTCCTTCGAGCCAAGGTCGTCGTAAAATCGGTCCCAGTCTCCTCCACCCGCGTTTCGAAACCACGACTAAATATATATTTCTCTACGGCGACACGCTTCTCCTCGTACCAAACTTCCCACCCTACTTTTTCACTTTCCAACGATTTTCCGAAAAAAGAAATCTCGCATCCCGGATCGTGCCACGCACCGTTCCACGATTTCTCATCGACCGAATCGAGAGAAGGAAAACTTGGAAGCGAGCGAGAATATTTCGCGGAGAAAAGCGAGAGTGCGAGGATGATCCGAGAGGAAAGCGAGACGAGATGGCAACAAGTCCAGAGGCCAACTGGAATTGGAATCGGTGTTGCCGCCCGAGAGGTCTCTCGGCTCTCCTCCCGGCACAACAGGCGTGTTTTGACTAGGTGGTTACACCGCTCTCTCGCCAGGGATCCGCGCCACTCGCGCCTCTTCTCCACCGACTTTATATTTAGACGTACACGCGACACGCTTTATTCCCTACGGTACGTTCGCGCTAACAAGTCCACCGTTGCTCCCATTGCCATGCTCCACCCACGCTCTCGCTAATTCTCTCTCGCACGCTCACCAACTCTATTCGATCGTCCACGCTCCGTAATCCCCCTCCGGCCTGCCTTTTACGCTCCCATACCGACCGATCTCACCGAGTGCTCCACCGAGAGAGATATCGGTCACGACGCCCGTTTCTCAATTATTTTTCCAAAAGAAGAGGAGAATCCGTCTTTCCTTTCTTTCGTAGTTCCATTTCCTTTTTACTTTCGTAGAAATTACGCTTGCAGATTTGGAAGATGCGCAGCAGAAGAGTTACTTAGGAGAGAGATAAAGAGTTTATCGAAGGCCAACGATCGGTATAGAAATTATCGAGAGAGAATCGAGAAACTGGCTTATCCACCGATATATATATATATATATATATATATCTCATTTGCTCGAAACTCGTCGAAATCCCGACGCAAGCCGCAGAGGATAGCGCGATGAAGAGGTTAATTCCCTTATCTATCCACCGTTAACGGGTTAATTATCACGAATTACAAATCCTCCGGTATCTTCTTCCCTCGAAACCTGTTTCGAATCGGAAATCTCGTATCCGAAGAGCGACACAGTTTCGCGGTGTTCCGTGTCTATTCGCGCTAACTCCGCCTCGCCGCGCTCTCCTCCGGTTCTTCACCTACGCGAAAGCTTGCGGCGCGCACAACGCCCGTGCGCGCGCGCGCGTACTCGGCCACGTGCGTGCGATACGCGCACGCCCACCGATCCCTCCGGCGGATCACGGCCTCCTCTGCTCTCCGCCTGCGCGTGTGTGCGCGCCGCTCATACATATTCATCGGCGAGCTGCGGTAATCTGCTTAACGTAGGTGCGAGGCGCGCGTCCGCCCTTCGATTTGTAACGTAGACGGATATCCGCGTTATCGAGCTGGTAGATGTATAACGTCGGCCGATATCCAGCCCCCGTAGTTTGCCGATCGACGAGAGCCCGGTATAATTTCATTACGACGCGGGATTCGGCCAAGCGTGAAAGGGCCACGTCCACGGCTCGTGACCTCGTTACGAGCAGAGGAAAAGGAACGTTTCCTACGGGATCGGGGATTTATTGGACTTTTTCCGGAGGATAAGTTTTCGAGAGAGAGATTAATTCCAAGGCGATGGTTACAAGTTTTCAATTTCGTGGTGGATGAAAATGCAAATGTATTCGTAATGAAATCGTAATTTAAATTTTTAATACATTCCGAATAAATTAAATTTCGCGTTTATCGATGTACCTCAAATCGTGTGTATATATGTGTGTGCGTATAAATTGGACGGAGTTTAATGTATATATACGTTCAAGTCCCGTTTAAAAGTTCGCCAACTTTTCCTCGGCTGAAAGTTGGCGAGATCGTTCGCCTCCTCTCTCCATATGGAACGAGGCACGGTGCGATACCGTGTACGGAGGAGAGCTTTGAAACGAGCGATACACGTTATGGCGATCGCGATGCACGACGCCGGCTTGTTGCGCGTCGGTTCTCTCTGCCTATGCACGCTCGTTTCCTAGTATACTTTATCTCGACCGACTATCGGCATACGGCGTGCATTATAGCACGTGTACGGGTACGCTTAAAATCGAATACGAGCGAACCCACGTCCACGAGGCCTCTCCGTCGAAACGAAAATCGACCGACACCTCCGAACTCCACCTCGCCATCCTATGCGACGTTCGCAACAACGGGGGATCGCGTACAAATGTTCGGTCGAGTTTTAAAAAATGACCGAACGGTAGTCCCGTGGAGATTCGCTTCGAAGAGAAAAACGAAACGACGACGAACGAGGCATAGTTCGATTTAATTAGAGCGAGTTCAACAAAGGAGTTCATTGATTTTTCTTTGCTCGATGACCAAATCTCCTCTCTCTCTCGCCTCTTTTCTTCCTACCTTCTTCGATACCGTCGCTCTTCCGCACAAAACTACCGGCAACGCCGATATCCTAGCTTTTTCACCCGAGCCAACTTCTGGATAATGTCAGCCTATTCTGAAAGACACTGTACGGGAGGACAAGGAACGCTTTCAGAGGCAAAGATGAAACGCAGAGAGTCAACGACAGATGATGTTTCTCCCTTGCCGCGTTCGTCGAGATCCACGCACCCTTTCTTCTTCCTCCTCGTTCTCCGTCCATCCTCCCTTCCTTTCCCCTCCGCGCACTTTGCACTTTGCTCTCCCGTTTCTGACACGTGACGACGATACACGACTTTCCGCAACTTTCCACGCCCCATATCCGACTTCATCCTTTCGTTTCTTCATTTTCCTTATCTCGCGCCTCTCTCTCTCTCTCTCTCTCTCTCTCTCTCTCTCTTCCTCTCCTTTTCCCTCTCGTTCGTCCCACGCGTTTGGAAACGAGCTCGTACGCAAAACGCGTCGACTCGCCGCGCATCGTTGTGCAAACACGCGATCCTTTTCGAGGTGGCACGCCTCGTTAAACGCGAGGCGTTAAAACGTCCCCGAAAGTAGGGTGTTGCAAAGGGGAGAGGTAATTCCACGGTTTAAGAAGGACAAATAAAACGCGCGAAAATACGGGTGCAAACATCGTTGCTACGTTTTTAATTAAATGAAACCTTCCCCGCGCTTCCTTCCCCCTTTCCCATCCTTCGTGAATCTCTCTCTCTCCATCCGATTCATGCTCTTCCCACTCTCTTGAAAGATGAAAAATTCGTTCCCAAAAGAGAGATTCTAATTCGAGTAATACCGGTGACCCAAAATGTCACAATTGACGTTTCATATTCCACGTAATACTTCGGAATAAACTTCAAAACGATCCAAGTCTTACGCGCGATGGGTCAACGCGTGGAATTTTGAGGAGAAAGGAAACCGAGCTCACCGGTGAATTCGCATCGAATCCCCCCACAGTCGAGAGGAAAGCGATTAAAGAAGAGAAAGGATGAGAACGAAGAAGAGGAGAATATGTGAATCGCAACAGCCAATCCTCTGCTACTCTTCCCGGCTAATTGAGCAACGATAACGCTCTCTTGGTCCTCGTCGACGTCTCGTGTCGTTCATCACGCGGTACACGAGATTAAATTACGAGCTCCCCGGTAATTATGATTTATACGTTGAGTTGAAGCGCGGGCCAACAACTGTCTGACTACCGATATTGTCCTCCTCGCGGATCGTTAACGCGCTTCGTTACGAACGCTGCGTATCGATTCTTTCGTTCGAAGTGGAACCAAAATATATATATATATCATCTTTTTCCCTTTCGTTCGAGGATCACAAACAACTGGGCCGTGATAATAAGACGTTGTAGACGCGAGCGACGTTTCGAGAGGGGATTATATTAAGGGCGGAACGGACAACTGTCTGAAAGTTGGCGACGTCGAATAAAAGGTGGTTAGAAGGGACGCCTTAAAAGTGCCCCGGGCGAAAAACCCTCTCAACCCCACCGATCGAGCGAGGACTTTAAAGTGATGCGAAGCAAGGAGAGGAGGGGAGCCACCCTTTCTCCCATCGCCACCCCTTTGCCGTTACCTGTCGCGCACAAGCGTCTGAAAAGGGCCATTTGAATCGCACTTCCTCAAACAGCGGCGGACACTTGGCGCGTGTGAAAGAATAAAAAGAAAAAAGGCGAACGATTCTCGCCTCGAGTGGTGACTTGGGAGAAGGCTGCAATGACTCTGCGAAATGATCGAACGGATGAAAACGCGATCGAATACGTGGCGAATATCGTGGAAGAATTGGTTTCGTTTAATCCGTTCGGAAAAGTTTAAAGAAAATTTGGGAGAAAAGTTTTTCGGTGGGGGTGGATTCTACGAAGAAAGGGGACTATCGTGGACCTCGTACTACCGTTAGTAGCGAGCGTTCACGTGCACAAGGTGTCGGTTGGTGGTGGAAGGCGTTCGACGCCGTGGCCACGACACTGGCCTCTTGGAAGCGGTGCTAGGTTCACGGAACGTGCTCGACTTCCGTCAAAAGAAACAGCTGCATGCCGTACGCGCCACCATGCAACGAGCGCGACCGATAGCGAGGGGAGGAGGGGGACGTGAAACGGGCGGCTGAGTCGGGCATCGATGTCGTAAATCTTCCTTTTCTTCGAGCATGAGGTCGCGTCCCCTCGTTTGTACGTCATAAACCCGTTTACAGCCGTTCTAATCAATGGGAATTTATAATAACCCTTCGTTTGAAGAAACGAAACTTCGCCACGGCACGAGAAGCGATTTCTTTCTCTCTGCGAGTTAATTGCGCGCCTCGAATCGACGATCTCTTTCCTCTCGATGGTCCCGATTTTAAATCTTGGCGAAAAAAATCACGATGCATACGCGAATTATTTTCATTTTAGAAAATAACTTTTAGGATTCGCGGATTCGTGCGACGATTCGTGAAAGTAAAGGAGCATTGTTCTTTCCAACAACCGTTCCTTTTCCTCCATTGGAGAGAGAAAAAGAGAGAGAGAAGCGCGTGCTGGAATTGGTCCAAGAGGTGGAATCTAGTTCTCGCGAAGAAACGGTACATGCGTGTAATGCGTGTAACGCTTGTATTCGTTCCGTGAGAAACAACGCGTCCACTCGTTTTATTATCCGTATAACGATAACAATGGTGAACGTCGTATATATAAATCTCGTGCCTTCGAGTCGAGATCGATACGCAATAATTTTATAATAATCCAAAGGCAAAAAGATTTCGCGAAACATCGTCTCGTCCCATTGTGAACGTCTTGTTCACGTGGATGGGAAAAGTCATGCGTTCGAAAAAAAACGTCGATGCGAGGAAAACATTTTTCGCACAGCGTTTCATACACGTCGAATCGATTGAACGTCGCCAGAAGAACGGGCGATAAATCGTCGAGATTCGTCCATTTTTTCCAACAGCTGTATATATACCACCAATGGATATACGTACAAATTGTCGAACACGAAAAGTAATTTTTATCCCTCTCACAGTATTCTACTCGAGCGACTGTTAGCTTAACTCGAAGAGTTAATAAATCTTCTTCTTGATACCCCTTGCCAATTTTCAACGGGTTGTTACGACGATACATCTTCAACGGGTGTCTGCATTATGCGTTCAATATCCAGAACAGACGTCATTTGTCAGGATCGACGCGAAACAGTGGGTCAAGCATCGAATCGACACGCTAGATACCGCCATATATCATTTGCATCATTCGTTGCTACCTACTCTATCATTCACGATTCACGCACGTGTATATTTGCTCGATTCGAATACAATACGCCTCCCGACAATTTCTATATATACCTACATATATATATATATAGGGATTAATTAAAGTCCTTATTGTCCTTGTTTCCCGTTAATTTCGTTGTTTCGTTCCCCTTTCTTCCATCCGCGTTTCCTCGATTGTCACAAATCCACACCACCTATTGTTCCATCTCCACTCCCAAAGATTTTTTCCCTTCGCTGCCTCGTGCCTCCACCAACCTCGAACACGCGACACGCACGAAAATTTTACGCGACCTGCCGTTTCCCTTAAAAAAAAAAAAAAAAAAAAAAGAAAAAAAAATGACGAATGCTCTCGATCGTCGAGTTTTTCCATCGAAATCGATTTAATCCCCTCGATGAAAGATCCCACGCGTATACACACATACGCGCGTCCGTACGCCATATTTCATCCATCGATTCAATCTGTCCACGGAGCGAATTGATTCCGATATTATCGTCCCATTAATTACTCGATCGTGACAGAATATCGCCGTTCGAATTCCCCTCGATTATTTGCAACGGAACGTAGAACCCGCCCAGTGCGGCAATTTTCACACGACTGTTAAGCGTTTGCTAATAAAATCGTACTAGGTATTAGAGTTATCGTGGCCAAAATCGGGAGGAATCGCTCCTCCGCCCTTAGGATCCGCGGCTACCCGATCCACGACGCGCGAAATAGCATCGAAATAGTAACCGTGAAACGTGGAAAATCTCCCTCCCCGCTGGATATGTCCGGTTGTCGAAACCGGCAATTACATCGAGGTTTAACATTTACGGGACCGTTAGTCGCTTGTACGACGTCGCCACCAACGAGACCGATAATTAATTTAGCGCCGCTCCATCTCTCTCTCTCTCTCTCTCCTTCTCTATCGAAATATATTGGATTGTTAACTCGCGTCCGATCGATCTGGAAAAATTGATATGACTATCATTATATGACGATGAATCGTACAAAACTTGCACGATAGGTGAAAACTAGATGCTTGTCGTTCAATATATAAGATAAGATGTTTTAAAAAAAGTGCCTCTTTATCGACGTATCGATTTTTTGGAGAACTGTATGGAAAAAAAGAAAAAAGAGCGTAGAGCAGAGAGATATGAAAACGGACGCAACGCGTTGGACGACGCGTTTCGTTAATCCGATCAGCTGACGCGCGCAAAGTCAAACAATGTTGCGATATTTAATCGCGAATTGAAACGAGGACGACAAATGGGGCGGATAGCGAACCTGTGTAAAAATAAATATAGAAACAGCGATAAATATGCGAGAACACGCGCCTCCCTCGGAATAGCAATTCGCGAGTGCTTGTTTGCCGCGATGATTGTTGCAATTTCGCACTGGCGACTCGATAATTCACACGCGTCATCCGCGTGTCCCGATTTGTAATCGATCCGATCGATTTCCGAACGGCTCATCCTCCAGTTTTTCGTTCAATTTCCATCCACCATTATTAATCCCCCGTATAAAAGCGAAATAATTACGTTTACTCGAACGAGAGTAATTCCCCTTTCGAGTTAAAAAGAGAAAAAAAAGTTTTTTATCACGCTTCTTGATTTCAAGAAATCCCCCTTTCCCTCCCCGTTTCCAGGCTTCGCGAACCGTGACTACCGAACGAGGTAGGCGTAGCAGCAAGAATTGCTTTCTTTTCAAGCGAAAGGATAAAAATGGTTAACCTTTAGGTGTCAAGTTATGCCGAGACCGGGCATTTTGCCTGCTTTATCGGCAGGGAACGAGGTATTGCTAGACTAAGTTCCAAGGTGACGAGCAACTACGAAACTCTCGTGGCACGTGTCGTTCTCTGGTCCACTTTCCAACTTGAAGCGCGCATTAGAATGTCTAGCGTAGACTTCGTAGCGAGATCGTGAACCGAACGAGGAAGAACAATTGGAGAATTTCGAAAATGCTGGTATTCCCGATTCCACGATTTCGTAATTGATTTCCGTGCGTAGACGAGCGGCCATTCGCATTAATTTCTTCCATTTTACGCAAGAGTGGCACACCAGCGGATCTGGGTGACACTCATCCACCAAGTATATTGAACCTGAATGTCCTCCTTCCATGCAACTCGATATACTTTTCACCCGATCTCTCCAAGGTCGGACAAACAAGCATTACTACGCTTTCATCGATTCATCGGTCTAACTGTACACGTTTTATTGTTTCGACGATAGAAACTATTAACCGATAAGAGAGGAGCCCGTACGGCTGTGTAGGTTATCTCGCTTCTTGACTCCGTTTCCGATTCGATTTTACCCGCTCCCCACCTTAATAACCAATCGGGATACAATTATCTTACATCGTCTAATATAAATAAAATAACCAAGAGCACGCGCCGGTTAATTATCGAACAAACGGATTATCGTTTAAACGTATCGTGAAGTTTCCTCCTTCTTTTTTCTACCTTCTTCTCACGGTTCCCCCCGCTTTTCTCCGGCTCTCCCTGTCATGTATTAACCCGGTACCCTACTTCCTGGCGCCAACAGCCTCGAGCCTTTCGAAAATACTTTGCGTACCTACTCGCCGTTTTCCTACGGCATGTCAGGCTCACGAGAAGCCCTATTCACGCTCACAAAGGTCCGAGGAACTCGACGACGTGAGGCAAATGCCCAAGTGGAAGAGAACGAGGAGAAACTACTACGTTTCCACTACCTGGAAGCGTAGCTGTATAAACTTTTATCTTCCAACATCCTCTTCTATCTTTTTAAATTTGTACGAAGCCAGTTTTTGATTTTTCATCGAAAATCTACGATATTTCCTCCCCCTCCTCTCCTCGTTTCGGACGAAACTAGAAGCGTTTATCGAGTTTAACTTGGAGAGATAAGGGTTGAGAGCGGAGTTACAAGTTGCGAGAGCAGGGTGACGCGAGTACCGTTGGGATATCCGCGAGGTCAAGACTCGGTGCTCGAGTATGCGCATCCCGGGTGAATGTTTGAAATCCATTTTCTCAGAAATAGAGACGAAAGGAAGGGAATAGTTTCCCTTTCGTACGATACTTTTTCCCTTATTTGAGAAACGACTAGATATGCTAATTCGATTTATCAATTTAGATAACACGAACGGAGGAACATTTACATTTACATTTAAATAATAATAAAATGAAGGCGAGTAAGTGACAGATAAAAAGAAACACTTACCACCTCGGCAATGTTGCCGGAATCGTCCCTCATACCATCCCTGGGGGTACGGCCTGAAAAAGAAGAAAAGAGAAATCGGTCAAACGTTAAAAATAAAAGTGAAATATTTGCGTATGTTCGCGGCGAGCGATCCTACTTTCGAATAATTCGCGTCGTAAACGCTCGTAAAGATGTACGCGAGTCTAGTCGTATTTGCAAGGATTCAGGCCAATCGTTACACTCGAGTGGACGAGCGCGATAGACGGAAGTGGCGCGAGTGCGTAAACTGGAATCACGAGCCGATCCAACCTCTCGCACGAGTATCGCTCGCTTTTTCTCCCGATTTCTCGAGGAATCTGGCTCGATCGTCCGGACGAGCCGCAACGTTTCCTCGCCTCTATAAACGCCTCTTTTTTTTTTTTAATCTTCATTAATCGTTTAACGGTAATTAACGTAACCGAGACCGAGAGAAATTATTCTCGATCGAAAGAGAGCCAACCAACGTCTACCCGATATATTTTTCTCCGATGAATTATTCAAAGAGGCTGAGCTGTCTAGTAAAAGTTTCGCAACGGAGAACGTTGCGTAATAAATGGCCGCGAGAACTCGTGTGAATGAATCTCATCACGCGGGAGCAACGCGCTATCCAGGAAACATATATATCTCTTCCGATCCCTCTTTGTTCTTTCTATCTGTGTATGTATATATATATATATATTTACCGATATTTTATAAACGTAGCATAGAATCGTAGCGTAAACGTTCGTAAACGTTTAATTAACGCATCCAAGATTATAGCGAGCGGTGTTAAAATACGGATTGGAGTTTATCCTGGACAAAGGAGAATGGTATGGGTCGTTAATTAATAGAAAATTGAATTGACGCGGGGGAAATTAGTTGGAGGCATGCGCGACGACCGATAAAGCGGCATAAAGCTCATGAAGATTTCATTAACCGCAGCAAGATAGTTGGCCGAGGCGACCGATACCATCGTGATAGCGACGCGGCGGGAAATCAACTTTCCGCGCAATTTTATCGAAATAATCAACGTCTTCTTCAACGTCTCGTTTACGGGGAACGAAGAAGAGAAAAGTAAGACGGTCGGAAACTTTTATCCCTCGAAATGAAATTTAACCGAACGCAATTAGCTTTCTAGGTAACCGTGCGGCACGAGAAATGGCGTAAGTGGCGCGAAAGGATTCCCGGGGAAACTTTAACTTCAACTTCGTTCCGTTGCGATCTCTCTCTCTTCTAAGAGGTCTGCGCGTGATTCCGCTACGAATGGCCTAATCACGCTGCCTTTTGCTAATAACACGTTTTCCACAGGCGAATCAAACGATTGGAATAGCGATGCTTACCTAAGATCTAAGCGCGAGTTCGATGACCTATAAAATCTTTCAAGCACGATAAAAAAGGATATCGTAAAAGGTGTTGCAATTTGTCGACACTTGGAATCACGACGAAAACTGCGCTCTCGAATCATCTCGTTACGCGAGTTTATATAATCGCGAGAGAAGTCACTGAACTGTTCATAAAGGAAAGAGGAGAAAAAAAATTTTTTTTTTCTGTTTAAGCAAGAAACGTTTCATTGAGATCGTGAATCGAAAACTGGCCTCAGTCGACCAAGAAATATAATTATCCGGTATTCTTTCCTGCATTTTTTTCAATTCACGCCTTTCTTTCGAGATTGAAATCGTTGTAATTTCGTGGCCCACTCCCTTCTCCTAACATTCTTGCGGTATTTCAGACGGAAAAGTGTTATTACTCGTCGCCGAAACGTATACAGGAGTTGTCAGGCAAAGTATACGACAGTTAAATAAATGTCGCCTGCCGTGGCAATGCCACGAAATTAGTAGTTTCTATAATTCTCAGTTGCGAAACGCGAACACTTGTACGCGAATAAAATAAAATAATTACTCGGTAAGAAACTGAAAGGAAAAATATTCATATGTACGTGAAATGTATATTACGTCGATTAAATCATATTTTTTGAAACGAATATGTTCCGAAAAATATGTTCCGAATGACCTTGAAATGCTCTTGGCACGTTCGTCCACCAAATCATCTTTGTACAGCATTCCGATAATTTTCCGCGCAATTTTCAGCTTCGTCATGCTCGATTTAACTGATTTTTTCTTTTCATTGATTCCCAGAATAGTCGACATTCCTGAACGACGTAAACACGATATCGTGGGATGCGCACAATAGAGAAAAACCGATGTTACGAATAATATACACTGTCGATGCACGACAATTCGAAAATATTAGCTCGCATCGTTGTCGAAGAATCGATCGATATCAATGGATGTTGCAAAAAAACATCCTTTGTCTCGCATCGCGAAATGCCCGCCAAGTTACAGAAATCCAATGCTTATTGTCCACTGAATTTGAATCGATGGCGTTCTTTTGAATTACGCGTTCTTTGAAACAGAAATAAGCCTATTTTTAAAATATATCCAAAGTTAATGATGTCACCGACACCGGTAAAGATTTTAATCGAAATTTTGTCGAAGTCTCGAGAGCAAAAGGCACGCGGGAAAGAAGGAGGTAGAAAGAAACGAGTTAAAGAATATAAAAAGGACCAACTGTACAGCGCATGCGCGCGTCCCACGAGAGAGCCAAGATCGAGTGTTTTAAAAACTCGCGAGAGGCGACGAGTGGGATTTCAAGGTTAGACTGAGCGAAAGATCTGAGGTTAAACAGCTAGCAAACCGACTCTTTTTTCTTTATGGTGAGAAAAATTAAGCATTAATCACGTAAAAACGTGTATATATCGCTAATAATATCTCGACTCATTTACATCGTTAATTATTCTTAAAAAAAAATAGATTCTAATGATTATTGACACTCTTTTCTATCAAGTTTATAAAACGCAACCTCTTGTGACGAATCCATTCAAAAACACATTTCTAACCGTCGAGTAATAAATTAGTTTTTTTACAAATAATGTATGTACCTCGTTCTAGAATTTGAATGAGTACTGTAGTTAAAATAACATTTATAATTGCCGTAGTCGTAACCAATCGTTGTCGAATATCGTAGCTTATCGAATGAATACTTATCGATAAGCGGATCCAAAAACAAACGATAAAGAAAAAAAATAGATTGTCGTATTAGTTAACGAAAACGAACGCTCGTTGATTCAACGTGCCAAAGATAAGAGCTATTATCGGTGTGTGTATATATATATATACACACACATACACATATATATACATATATATCGGACCAATGACCCACGATATCAATACACGCCCTTACCTTTTTTATAAACAGGCAAAATTTTAGCGATTCTCGAGTTATCCGTTTTTGAGTAATCCAGTTCTTGAGGATTGTGAACAACTCTTTCTCGAACGGTATCCTTTTGCAACGATATTTTGTCTTGTCGTTTGCACTTAATCGCGATATTGCAGTTTATCGCTTATTCATTTATACCTTCTCTTCCCTTTATCTTTCTCTTCTGTATAACCCTAACCTTACCCCGCACCAACACTACGATGCACTATAGCACAACCGACACTCGACCGATGAACGAAGCACGAATGGAGAACTGCAACTGCACTTCTCTAAAATCGCCGCGACAGTTATATCGTCCTTTTCTTTTTCCCCCTCCTTCCAAACAGAAGGTCGAGAAGAAACTATTCTCGAAATTCAGCCACTTTCCAGCGCTCCCGTTCGCATCCAAACTTTATCTTTGGCAAGGAATCTACGCGCCACACGCATATGTCACTCAGGAGAATCGCTCCGGAAAAAGGAATTGCACGCGTATTTTGCTTTCCTCTTTCTCTTCTTCTCCTTCTTGAATTTATTTCCTTTTCTTTTTTCGT
The DNA here is from genome assembly GCF_029169275.1 of Apis cerana. NCBI lineage: Eukaryota > Metazoa > Arthropoda > Insecta > Hymenoptera > Apidae > Apis > Apis cerana. Next base: position 8,748,127 of record NC_083861.1, read on the forward strand.
ACTCGCGTACTCTATCTGTCAACGATAATAATCGTTGCTCCGTAACGTTGCCGAGTCGTCAGGATATCGTGTTTAAATTTTCCGCTACTTCGACAAACGTGCCGCGAGGAATTCTGGGTGCAAGAGAGAGCCGGTATCGTAGCTCCTTATCCCTTTCTTGCTCGAATCTCTCGTACGTGTTCTCGCGGTCTCTGTTCGTTGGTAAAAAACAGCGAAGAACCCGTAAATAATTAATCACGACACGAAGGAAAGTATCGTATCGCGAGCAATCGAAGAAATTCGCAATCGGGAATGGTTCGTATCGACATGGATCACGATATCGATTTACTCATGGTTTCGCGACATCACCGCTGCCGGATCTCTCTCAGGTTATAACGGACAGAAGCAGGACGACTTTTTAAAAATGCCACGCACCGACCAATCACGAACACGAGCGCACGGAACGCAGACGGTACAAGAAGACAGAAGAAGAGAGAAAGAAGTGGAGCTATATACACGCGCGCTTGCCCGCTTGCTCGTACACACTACGTACAGGTATATACACAAGCACTGGAGGAGGGGATCTTGCGCGCGCGCACATATACGGACGAGTGGCGACGCGATCTTACGGATTGTCGTGTCGATCCTTCCTTGCTGTTTTCCAGCGATCGCACCCTCGACGATCGAAGACCGACACAACTTTCAACACACTACCGAACGAATACGAATACTGTTGTACGGTAAAACACACTGGAGAAGGTCTTATGGTCGCAAGTTTTCACGGAATGTTCGGAGTGAGTTGCGAAGCCAACCGCTCGTGCAGCAAAGGTAAGTTAAACTGAGCAGCAGCGCGCCTACGGTAAACGAGATTAAAGCTCCGTACCGACAGAACCGCGATATCGGCCAATCAGCGTGCCACTTTATGCGGCTCGACCAATCAGCGTGCTCTCTCACCTGGCGAACGGTTAGTCCAGGTGCAGCCGCTAAGGCGCCATTGCCTGGCGTTGGCACGTTACCTGCTCCACTCCTGGAGGGGAGTCGTGGACAAAAGATGGAGAAGGGGAACGTGACAAAGAAAGCTTAACTTTCCAACTAGTAAACGAAAGAGAAAAAAGAAGCCACGGAGGGGAAAGATAGAAGAGAGAGGGAGGAAAGAAAGAGAGACGCGAATTGTAGTGAGCCCACGGTCATAAGCATAACTTCGAACGAATTCGTTTTCACGAATTTTCGCGATCAACTTTCGCGATTGTATCACGATTGTGCCTTAATCCAGAACGGGCACCGTATGTCCCGTAGCTTGATCGAATAGACAAGAGAATAAAGGTTTTTTTCAGGGACTAGCATCAGTTTCTCAATCGCAACGACGAGCGTAACAGCGGCTGCATCGTGCCTCCGGAGACACGTTACGCGAGGAACTTCACCGGTATGATAGAGACAGAGAATGGTGGGGGAGATGGCTGTTATCTAAATTACTCTATTTTCTCGAGGGACGCTTGCGATGGATTTTTTTTCGATCGTCTGGAACGTCAGTATCGAATCAAGGTGGGTGTTCTGCCTGTTCCACAGACACGGCCCCTTTTTTTTCCTCTTTTCCTTTTTTTTTCTCCCCTCCTTCCTACTATCCTCCTGTTTCTCTCCCTTGTTCTCCGCGGATGCATCTCCTTTCTCCGCCAAAGAGAAATAAGTATCCGATTCAGGGTAAATTGTTGTATGAAATATAAATTAATTTCGAGATACGCACCTTTCCATCCAGGACAACGACACGTTTGATACGTAGAAATTAGATTTAAATAGAAATATTCGAGCCTGAAACGAAGCGATAAATCATAGAAAATCTTAGAAAAGACCAAATTGAACGTGGCCCAAGTTGAACGTACTTTCTACATTTATTATCTTTCTTAACCATCGCATCCTACGTGCTTTAAGTATATTGCACTATTGTCCTTGCATGATTCACCGTAAATACTTATTCGTTACGCTTAGGTTAAGCCGGGATATTAAAACTGTTTTTACAACGAGAAATATCCCTCATCGCAAGGGACAAGGGATATTTTTATAACGGTAAAAGTAATGGCCAACAATTGGCGAGTGAATTGTAAAAGTGAAAGTGGAAGCGTGGAAGATGTTTTTATCCGAGGAATGTGATTTTCATGCGGAAAACGAACAACAAATTTTTTTTTTTATTCGAACAATCGACAAACGAAATGTTATTATTTTCCGAGACAGAGCCTGCAAATCGATCGTACGAAACTAAGATCGACACGATAACGTTAATACGGTCAAGGGAAGACAAACTGCTAAAGGCAGAAGAATAATAACAGGTGGGAGCAATATGGTGGCGTCACTGAATGGAGGGCGTACTCTCTCCCGTTCGTCGTAGTATTTTGCTCATTCACTCGTTCCTATTTTATTGTAACACCGTTTTCGTTCACGCCACCACGTGGATTAGGGACACTGAAGATTTGTGAGAACGAGAGATACTCGATATCTGTCTGCTGGCTGGTTGCTTTCCCTTTTCGTTCCTCCGTATCACCTTCGAGCAGACCTCACGTATACAGTTTCGTATGCAATACATATCGTGATACGTTTCAGAGACGGAGATCTACACGGTTGCCGAATTAGAGCGTGTAATCAAATATCCATAGAAGCCCGAACTAGGGTTTCCGCTTACTTCGATCCATACCGTGCTCGTTTCTTTTAATCTCGTATTCTTAAAGAGCTTGGCTGGAAATAGAAACGCAAAACAATCGCGCAAACGAAATCGATTACTTGTTGCATTTCGCGTGGCAAACTCCGCCGACGAAACATTTTTCAAAGCGATCGCCGTTGCCCCGATTTACCTTGAAACGATCGCGACCAACATGGCCACCCGTACAATTATTTTACGCTCGCGAACGACGAGATATCAAGTCATCCTTGACACGAATTCTATCGTTCAATGATTTTTATTTAAATTTTCATTGCGCACGCGCTTTCCAATGACCAACGGATGATGGCCGATGCGCAACGAGGGACAACGAGAAGAGAAACAACGGTAATCGCCCGGAAATCGTTAAATCGTAATATTTCCAAAGGATGAATTGGATTTGCCTGCCTAAACTAATGCCTCTTCTAAGAAGCGCATTTATATTTTTACGATCGTGCCCGAATTCCCGAATTACCTGCCATTTCCTTTATGCCATCTAATCCTCGAGAACGAGCAGGTACAATAACAACGGCGCGTCAACCATTACTTTCAATGACCCGTTACATTGTGTTCATCCAACGTGTCGCCGAATAATGCACCCATACGCCAGATTTCTCGCCGTTCTTGCAAATTGTTCCCAAGGTTCGACGTAAAAAGGCGACATTTCCCTCGACTGGATGATAACGGAGTGGAAAGGACGACTCCTCGTCTCTTTTTCTCGATGGAGAAAACCGCGAAGCCGTATAAAACGCGCATACGCTCGGCAATTGTAACCTTAGACGGCGCTCCCCGTAATAAATTAATCGATTTTTCGTAAGTTGGAAAAATTTGACGATCGTCGAGGCGCAAAACGTTCGAACGACGATTCGACGAGACCACCAATAATTTGGACGAAAAACACCCTGGTAAATGTGTGCCGTCGGTCGGAAAGGGTGTCTCGCGGAGGGCGAGAAGCGACGAGAGCCGTCTCACTAATAATATCGAGCATAATGTTGGCTAAGAAAGCAATTACAGATTCACGGAGTGTTTATTATTTTGTAACGCGAAGAAAACACGGAGGCGAGGAGAAAGGAGACGAGGAGGTGGGAGAACGAGATAGGGAGAGAAAGAGGGAACGGATGGCCCGACTAAGAAACAAAGAGGGAAAAGAGGATTGGCCGGTCGTATTCAACGGGCGCTGCTATTCTACGAGCTGGTTTGCATAAAATGCATTGTAATCCCTGTGCACAATGCAGAAAGCTCAAGTTTTACCTGGGCGGTGTAATTAATGCTAGCTCTCCGGACAGCTATATGGTTCATGCGGACAGAGCTCAATGATAATTTACGAAATGGAATCTCTCGCATCCTCGTACGTAGCCGCAAAAAGACAGGTCGCTTCCTTTTGTGCCCGCCTGTTACCGCATAGTCGCTCTATTCTCTCAGACAGACTTCGTATCATCGTATCCTACCAAATTGCAAATTTGAATATCCGAGTTTGAATATATTTAAAATTGGAACGAAGCATCTCGTCGGGCGCAACAAGGAAACGTTACGTTATTTGTTACATGGAAGAGAGCCGCGCACGTGTGTGCACGTACGTGTGTATCGAACGTCCACGAATAGCGGTTAAACAATGTGTCTGTAACGATGGGCGCGGTCTAAATAATAGCGTAACACGTAGATACGCAGGAATGAGCGACACGTAATTATTACAACAATCGCATGGGAGCCGATACCGCTCTCTTAAGACTATCGGCGCCGAGTCTACGCCTACTACTTTACTCCATTCCCCCCTCCCTCCTATCCTTTACTATTTATCCTGGTAAACAGAGATAAATCGAGCTACCTATCCAGAACGGTTCGAGTCAACGACTCCGATCAACCGAGATATCGATGCTTTCAAATTCGTCTCCCGTAGATCTAATCTAACCGAGTGATCCCATCCCGATACATATTTTATAGATTCATTCACCGACTTTGCTTCTCAGATTGGAACGTCTATCCAATTTCCTCTTCCTATAAACGAGTCCTTTCTTTCCTTTAATTCATTATTCCTTAATTTAATATATATATATATATTATAGGATTGAATTTTTCCTTTCGCAATTTTCGCGAAACGAGTACTTTGACGAACGCTTCGTTCCCTTTGTTAGAAATGCAGCGTTTGGCCTTTCGAAAACAAGATCGCACTATCGTAATAGGAACTCATGATTATTTTGCATATGTTCGTGACGTATCACGAAAGTTACCGGCCAAACTTTCCCCGATGCACGCTGCCTCGGTTATCCTCGCGCGCATGGATCATCCGCATAGATTCCATTATCCATCGGGGCTAATTTCGCAAAGTGCACGTCCCACAACTGTGCGAATTTCGAGATGGATCGCTCGTAGGCCATTGTTTCTATCCTGTTTGTGAACCGCTTTTCGATACCGAAGGATACTCCACAATTTTCGTTCGATATGTAACGCAGTCGTTGCATGGAAATGCTGCTTCTCGCAGTGACACAGCGAGAGAGGCAAACTTCAACGAATGGTCGAGTCGAAAATCCACCGGTTAGATGATACTAGTCGCACACAGTTATCGTATTATCATCCTTGTTCCATTGTTCGAAATTTAAAGCATTTCTTTTTTTTTTTTTTCCTTTCCATCGCCTCGTATCTCTTTATTCAGGCTCGATCGTGATAAAAGCGAGAATATTTAACTTTTAATTGGATATTCGTATCGAAGCTTCACAGATGTCTCCTTAACGATACAACGGCGAATTGGCGAAACTGGTGGAGGGGTTTAAACGAGACAGAGATGGAAGAGACTGCGGTTTTTCCTGGTGCGTCGTATCATCCGCGTGTTTTCCTCGTTCCCCGGCAAACATTCTGTTTATCGTGTAACGTTGAAACGTTGTTTACGCTCGAAACGTTATTGCAAGATGCAATTAAAACAAGAACAGCTTTTATTACCGGATAGGTAAGAACGGAGGGAGGATGTATCTGCCACTTTCGCGTGGAGAATTTCCTTTGAATAAGTAACAACGACGTAGAAAAACAAGCAAACGCATCGAGGCGAAGTTTAACGCGAGATAGTCGTGTTTGAATATGCTCCAACAACGGCGAGGAACCGTGTGTAAAGGAGTGTATATAAGTCTGGAACACTGGTTGCTGCCAGAAACTTTGCCCATTACTTTTCCAACCTCGGCTCTCCACTCGATTATCGCGCGATATCGATTCCATAAATCTCGCTTCGAGATCATCAACAAGTTCGAAAGGGACGATCGACCTACCCATCCATCCATTCTCAAGTTCGAAAAGTGAAAACATCGAAACTCGCGCTACGAAGATCGAATCATTCGCCAATTCGAAAAAAGGCGATATCGAAAACCGTTAAATATCCACCATCGAGTAACGAAAAACGGGTCAATCTCTCGGCCGTTGCAACAGAAATGCCGAGTTTTCTTCTACCGGTCGTTAATCTCACTCAAGCCGCGACAATGACAAATAGAGATCCTCCAATAGGGACGCTAAGTGCGTTTAGGTAAGATCAGGGGACTTGTTACTTTCCCCTGTCGCGTTGCCATTATTCGAATATTGTTTTATCGAGCTCCTCTGACTTTATCGCGGGTAAACGGAACGATTCACCGAGTTATTTCACCGATAATTTCCTAGATTGCGAAACCACTCGGGGGAAGGCTCGATAAAGCTCGGCTCATTTTCTAATTTCTTTTAAACAGAGAGATACGAACTTAAAATTGAACTTGGTCGAGTCGTTTACGATTCACAACCTCTTCAAGCTTAATATATCAAAGATGGTCGGAATACCACGTATAAATATCACGAAATATAGAAAATCGATGGGATACCCGTATTATCAAGTTATCCTCTCTCGTCCCTGGTACACGCGAACAAGTATTTCTCTATTATTCGAAGGTATCGGGGAACAAACACGACGATTCGTCGTTATTATTCCAGACCAGACGAAGCGAGAAAGTTGGAGTACGGCTTTTGCCCAACGTCGCTAACTCGAGTCCCATTCCATTCTCCGGCTGGAATATGTTTAATCGATTTACCCCGGCGACATCGGTTTCTCCCCGACTCGCGACTCGCCCTCCTCCTCCTCCTCCTCCTCGTCTTTTCTCGCGCCAATTTATCACCGTTGGTCTCTGCGCAAACCGTGGTGTACCGATTGTTCTTTCGCCGCCCCGTTCCATCCCTCGCGCTTCTTCTCCCGATCCTCCTCGTCGCCGCATTCGGAGCGTGGCGAAGTGAAAAGGGCGAAGAAAAGCGGGCCGATCGATTTTCGCCGCAACGAAACGATGCAACGACAAGGGGGTGTGAATGGCCCACGCACAAATCGAACGAGCTCCATCGATTCCAACGAATTTCCGCGATAATGCCGCGCGTGCTCTCGCGTTATATTCCGATAGCGCGATAATTTTGTCGCGTTTTTCCGATACGAGTTCTCGAGATTCTTCCGTCGGTAATCGGGAGAATTTAACGACAGATTTCCATCGTACATTCGATACGAGAAAGGGGGACGGAAAAAGAACGGACGATGACAAATGTAATTGGCTGAAATGGTTCTTCGATATACACGAGCGAATCTTTATTCCAAAGCGTAATTCGAACGGAAAAGCATCCAGTCGCTGCGCCGTCAAATGGGGAGAATGGAGAGGTTCTCGTCGATCGAGCATCTTTTCATCCCTCCTCTCTCTCTCTCGATATCGTCTCGATCGGTCGGTTCGTCTTATCGCGACCCGACGAAAAAACCAACGAGGGGAATTCGAAAAATTTCCACCTCGCTACCACCCGCCTCGATATTCAGTAAAAGATAAACCTTATCCTTTCCCTCTTTTCGACTTTCGCGAGCTTCCATTCTCCGATTCAATTCCCCGTCCACATAAGGATTACCTGTTTACGGATATCCTTAGGGCTGGCGCGCTAACAATAGGCAACAAATTACACGGGGAACTCGGAGAGACGGAAACAGCTGCGTCCTATTTCAGTGGATCACGGCGCGTCTCAAACGCGAATCAATCCGTTCCAGTCGCATCGAGAACGGAGAGGAGGGGCGAGATCGGATCTGCGTAACGAAGGATTGTATCGAAAGCACGACATAGCTGTAACGAGCCGCTGATAAAACGCCACTTCGATTCGGTTCAACAACTTTCGACGAGATAGAGAGACACTAGGCGCGAGCGTTTCTCCAGAAACTTGCTCGTTTCACGGACCGAGCATGGTGCGAGTCTTGGAAATTTCGTTCGGTGACCGCTTCCAACTTCCCTTTGACCGTTCTCCCCAAAGAAATTTTTCACATCTCGCGACTTGGCCTTATTCGAGAAACTTGATAAACTCTCTCTCTAAACAAATTTCTTAATACGTTTCCAGCCAAACGTACTTTTTCTTTTTTTCTCTCTTTCCCCCAGTTTCAACGCGAATTTAAAGTTGTACATTTAAGGTCAGAATAGCGCGGTAAATGCGTTTTTTGCGCATTGAAAAAAACTTGCCACGATACTCGAGCGAATTGCTTTCGCAGGAGATTTAGAATCGTCGCTGTCAATGGTAGAACGTTTCCCTTTTCAAGCTCGATAAACATTGGGAAAAGAAGGTGTTCTCGAGAAAAAGCTCTATCCTTTTACTGGGAAAATTCGGTTGACCCGGTGCCTCCTATTTTCATCGAGCTCGCCGCCTCGCGGGGCGTGCCGTCCATTTCTTTCTTCCCCGCTTTTCACCGCTTCTCACACGAGCGTGTCTCCGAATTTACTCGCTCGCGTAGACGTTTCTCTCGGTTAACCTCGTATCACGGAACGCTCCTTGCCTTTTCCTCCGTTCCCATTTAACACGAACTGTTGCACGAGGCCGCCTCAAACTTCGAAAACCCCTCTCAGACCTCTACTTTCGTAATTACGAAGCGGCACAATTTCGTTTACGAACGGTCCAAATTGAAAAGACTTGATTTGCCGGGGATCAAAGGCGGTTTCTATGTTTACTCTTTTACACGGACCTGAAAGAAAGAAAATTAGCGAATGCTTCTCCAGACGTAAAACTTATATATATATATATATATACTTCGTGAACGATTAATTCGTAAAGCATATAAACATATCGATAATTTTTATCTAGTTTTAAGAAGATTAGATTTCCATATAATCTCTTTAAATATAAACACGCCAAGATCAACTACAATATATATATATATAAATTCTAATAGAAAATTGTGCAAAATTTCGTTCAAATGTGCCAGATATTGGAAGAATGTATTCGAACGAATAAGAAAATGATAGACGAACCTTCTTGTTACCGAATTCCTTCACGTGGAAGCAAGATGCGATCGGCTACCAATCGGATCGAGCGCAACATGTGCATTCAGCTATCGTTCCCGTCAAACACCGACTGATCACGCGCAATCGTTTTCTCGTCGCATCGTCGATATTAACCCCGTTTCGCGCGCGAAATCTAGCACGCGAGCGTGTCTCTTTTGCACGCAGCCTCTTCTCCCATTCTCGCTTCGTTTCCGAAAACCGATCTCGACCCTCCTCGCTATTCGGAGACCTTGATTTCGAGACCACGAATTACGAAACGTGAAAATTACGCCCGTTTCCAGACGCACGCGAGCGGAACTTTATAATTAAGCGGAGATTTTTAATTGTATTTTTCGCAAAAAAGAGATTTTTGGCTTTTTTGCGGATTTCACGAGCCTTTGCATCGGGAAGAGTTTGCGCGAGAGAGCAAGTTGAAAATGGCAAAGATGATATAATCTGTTTGTTCCAAATCCGGCGGGGAAAATGTTTGACAATGGGACGAATTTAATTGCGGATAGCAACCGATTATCCGGGAAGCCTGGCAATTCGCCGTTAATTGGATTCGACGAAGGGGGGTGCAAATCGAATTAGCAGACGGTTGTTTACCTATGCGTCGGACAATTTCTCGTCACAACCTTAAATTAGTCCTACTCGTGCACGCAGCGATGGAAATCCCGCGTTTTAGACGTGGCGTGAAGCAGAACGTCAAACAAACGTCTCGTCGAACAGTTTTTGCGACGCATTGTCTCGAGATTCGCTAGAGGAAGAGGGAGGAAGAGACAATGGAAGGCTAAGTTCGATCCTTGAGTCCAAAAAAAAAAAGATATTTCCAAAAAATTTCATACGTTTTAATGGGAGTCGCAATTAACGATAAGCATCGCGCGAAAGAAAGAATCGTTCTCAAGAGTGTTACGAAAGGGAAAGAGATTCGGGGACAGAATGGTCGGAAACGTCCTGGGATCCTTCCCAGCGAGATGTATGATTAAAGAAAGACAACGGACGTTGCGCAATGCTGGAATCGTCTTTTTCTCGCGACGAAAATTAATGACGAAACAATGCAGGTGATGCTCTTGTCGTTATCAAGCAGAGATTAACGAAAGTTAATGAGAGAGCGAGGGGAAAAAGAGACCAACAACGTTTCGTTGCATATTCGAGGAGTTTGAACGAGCAAATTAATCGAGATTTCGATTAGTAAGCGTAAATAGCGATTGAAATTGATTGAAATTTGATTTTATCCGACATCTCTGTATCATAGTAAAGAAACCGCCCTATTAATATTTTGTCAAAGAAAAAAATTGCGAAACGTGTACCTTGCAATTTATTATTTCAAAAGTTGATCTCGACGAGAAGAACTCGTATCTGAAAGAGATTCTTAAATAGGTTGCCGCTTTTCGTGGGCGCGAGAGTATTCATTCTGCCGGAGGAAAAACGTGTAGATAAGGTTCACGCGATAAGCATTAGATAGACTATTTCTGTCGGCCCCCTAAATGTCACGTTTCTTCGTACAGGTACATCGATAAACGATGCTTCCATTGCCCTGTATTACACTCGCTATCGCGAATCGTGTTCCACGAGAAATGAAGTATTCTCGCTCATTTTTCAAGTCTCGGTTATTTTTACATTTTTTGGAGTTTCTCTCGTCGGTCTATTTTTTCTGGCCATATATACCAGTAGCAAATACGGTCCTCTTTCACGACGAAAAAAAAAAAAATTTCAGCCGCAACATGCAGACCGACCCAACTATGCCCGCTGCTAATTCCGCTCCACGTTTCCGCGAGCGTGAAACAAGAAAATCGAAAAATCGTTACACCGTCTACGCGCGCGTAACTCGATTTACACGTATAATTCGACTGTATGTGTAAGTACGATTAAAAATGGTTCTCTTTTCCCGAGCGCGTAACCTCTATCCACACGCTCGCGAAAATGTTTCCATGGTGAAAAAGTGCAACGTTGTGGGAGCCGAAGCCGGAATCAAGAAAATATTTCGTCCGCTGTTCTTGTTCCAACTTAAATAACAACGGGGACACCGAGCGTAGAAGGAAGAAAAGAAAAATCGGAGAAGAGTCGCGGTAAAAAGATTAAAGAAAGACGGGATGATTGATTCGGTATAGGTCAGTTACACAATAAGACCGCGATGTAGTTAAAATTAGTCGACAACTATTTAAAAAAGTAAACCGAGTGCACCGGAGGCCGTTGTCCGACCTGCTGTGTACCAAGAATTTTTTTTCGTCCCTCGTCAACAAACTCTCTACTCCTAATCGTTTGATTATCGTTTTATCGTATCTCCTCGGGTCTCAAGAGCATTCTAGTACGTATTTCCAATTAGTTCGATGACCGTGCCACGAGCGTGCGTACATCGATAAAAAATCGATTTTCATTCAACTACAATTTATTAGAGTAGTCGATACAGAACAAAAGCGCACGCAATTATTTAAATTAGTGGTTCGAGTTATTTTTCCATTACGTTATATCGTTACGATAATTTGCTGATTTTCGTTGATTCGTTAATTTCGCGAATATCCAATGCATTCACGAATACGAGCATTCCGCGCAATTGCTTTTTTTATCATGAATTGTTATTATTGGGTTATTTAATCATTTGATTAACGTATACCATTGTGTCCGCTTTTGAATTGAGGTTACGTAAGTAATATACGAAAATAAATTAAATAAAACAATGTTGACACGATGATAACACATTAATCATTATTATAATTAATGCAAATTATCTAATTCTTTTACATAACAAAACGAAATAAACGATACGCTAACAAGGATTAATCTAATTCAAACGTGAAATGAATGATATTTTTTTATTAATAAAATTATAAAGTAATAACTGTAATAACCCATTTGTTTAATCTATACATTTCAGCATTTTATAAGGGATTTTATTACAAAAAAATGTTATCGTTATATAATTGATAATCGATAAAAAAGATAATTATATGAATTTACAAATAATTATCTTGTTTTTTCTTTAAAAGTTATATTTGTTATTCTACATTTGTCGTATTTATATTTATTGTATTTATCGTATTTATATATTATATTCATATTATAAATATAAAAGAAATTATAAAATTTTAATAAATTTATTCTATATTTTTTTGCAATTTATCTGCATTTATTTGAATTATCATTATTTTATCATTACATATTTATAAAAAGCGTACGACTTAAACATTTGTACCTTATATTGTATTATTATGGAAAGAGAAACCGAATAGAGGTGACATCTTACGGAATATATTTTAATATATCGATCTCAATCAGTACTGTTAACGCCATCTAGCATATTGTGCTTTAAGTAAAAATATACAAATTAATTTATGAATCTCTCTGAACTGATACTAAGATGAACTAATAAAGTTTTAAAAAAACTGAATTTAAATAATTAAAATTGAGAAAACTACAGAATTACCGAATTTTTTCCTAAAATTGTTACGATTATTATTGTTATTTATTATTATTGTTTTATATTCTAAAATTTTTATTTAAAAAAAATTTATTTAAAAATATTCTATCTAAGTCAAATTTGATCTGTCACATTTTACATTTACATTTTAGAAATCTATAATTTAGCTTCAGTAATAAAAAAAAAATTTTTTTAAACTATTTAATAATGTAATCGCGAACACAGCTCAATTAGCTCACATTATTTGCTATACAATTTATAATTATATCAATTATGAATATTAGTTATATATTGTATAATTATAAAATATATATCAAATAATATGATTTCTAAATCTTATCGCGTTGCAAATTAGAGATCTATCCGTTTTCCATCTATCCTCCTTTTATGCAAAAACTTATTTATTTATTTTCATACAAATTTTTCTTTTGATACATGCAAAACGTTTAAATTTTTAATCATTGTACAACATAAACAGCAAAAGGATTTGTAAAAAAAATTTAGCGCGGAAAACTAAATCTGAAAATAAAAAAAATAAATTATATCTTACTCTAATTATACAATTCTACATGAGACATACACATGTTACTTTGTACATGTATCAATATTTTATATTTTCATAACGATAAAAATATAAAATATTGATAATAAAAAAGATAAAAGTAAGTAAATAAATGAAATATGTTGTAAAAAGAGTTTATACTTATTTTTTGAATTTTATTAAATTCTACTATCATCATTATCACCATCACGACTACTAACACCATTAATTGACATGCATTTACTCACAAATATATTCTTCTTAAAACAAGTAATAGCTAAAGATTTTTTCTACAAATCTATTGATGTTTCAAAATTTTTACTTAAATTATAATTTATCAATTCTTAAATTAATAACTAATCTACATACTTAGAAAGTTTTGTATGAAATAAATATAATTTTTAAAAATTTTGCATGCAATGTATACATTTAATAAAAATATTATGTATCTTTATTATTAATCCTTAATTGCAATTCAGATTAATTTGATTTAAATTTACAATTCTAATTCTTCCTTTTTTTTTTAATGCTTATCTACCTAACAATTTAAAAATTTGTTTACTGAACCCATCTAAATAAAAATTAATTTCTTTTTAATTCCTCTTTCTAATTTAAAGATATAGGCTATCTATACATAAAAATTTAAAAATTTGTTTGGAGCTGCCACTTATGCAACTCCATTATGAAATTTTGATTTCTTCAATTTTCACTATAAAATTTTAATTCTATCTGAAACAAATCAAACTACAAAAAATTAGTAAAATTTTATACAATGTAATTTTGATAAACTTGTCTTCCAATTAATGTATTTAAAACAAACTTATTTTATTAGATTAATAATTAAAAAGAAAGATAGTCTATATCTAAAGAAAAATATAATAATGAGTAATAAAAAATATATATAATAATAGGTAATAAAAAATTGAATAAAACTAAATTATTATTTAGTGTTGAATTAATTTTAGAAAAACAAGAAAAAAAATTTATTATCTGAATCAAAATTTTGAAAATCAAAAACAAAAATATTTAATAGTTAATTAAATAACTTATAAATTACTAAAATTATTTATTTATTTATTTGGTTCCTTTTTTAACTTTATCATAAAAAACTATAAAACTTTTTTGCATCAATAAAAAAAATATTATATATAAAAATATAATTATAGCTGCATTTTTATAACAAAGGCAATATGAGACATTGAAAAAGAAATCAATTTAGTAGCTACAAATATTTATCTCTAGAAGACAAATATTTTCCACTCAAAATATGAAATCGTTATAAATCGGAATATTTATTTTATATCATTAATAAAAAAAAAAATAAAAAAAAAATAGAAATTAATTATATATGTGATATTAATACATTACTTTATGCACTCAAATTTCAATAAGTGCAATATATATATGTATGTATATAGCGAAATATCCAATGCAGTCTTCTTAACAACTGCTGTTGTATGATCACTCATGTAGCATTTTTAACTATACCAAGTGATTCAGGAATAAAAATTTCCACGATAGAAGATTGGGCATTCAATATTCGCAACACTATTTGAAATAACGCGATCATTTTTCAATGTAACACTAATTGGAAAATAATAAGAACAATCGCGGTCGAGCAACATTGTTGTACTAATTCTTGAAAAAAAATTTTTAAATCATTACTTTTCTACGATTAAGAAATTGACAAATTGACAAACGATTGATCAAAAATAAATAAATTAAATATCAAATAATATTGATTACAATATTATATATATATATAAAAAATTATACAATTTATATTTAATAAAAACCGCGATATCTCACGATTCGTAATGCTAATACTATACGCGAGTCTTATTTTAACGCAACACTAATTCAACCCGTAATTATTTTTCGCTACTCTAATTATTCAAAACGCGAGATTTGTAAACGCAATTCTATTCAATCCGTAATTAATCAATCGTAATATTATATATATATAAATCGCGATGCCCATTATGATTGGATTCGGTGAGCCAATAAATTGCATGCAAATCAACTGAACGATATAACTATTTACTACATATTACTAAAACGAGCATAGTGACAAAATAGTAACAATGACTTCCCATTCTTTGGACCATATAAATGAAATCCAAAAAATGAGAAATCATTCGTTGCGACCCTCTTCGTGACAGTTTGTCGGGCCTCTTCGGTCTTCCTCCTTCGGGCGCAATGCCCGCTGAAACTTAAATCTAGGCTCGAGATTCACTGATCGCAAACAAAAGAAAAAAAAAAAAATCGCGGAAATTAATTGCACATGGACGATCGTAATGATCTCGAGCTCAACGTTCGATTCGATATTTATCTCGCGACCGCGACCACGGAATTCGAAAACTCGATGAACGAAGCCAGAGACGAACAACATTCTCTGCTTTATCCTCGATTTTTCGAATTCGATTTCCTGAAACAGATTGTCACGCGAAAACGCGCCTACCCGATCAAAGACTGTGACAACCTGCCCGGCCCTACCTACTTATATAAATAAACAGGCACACCAGAAGTATACTACCTATCCTACCTAACCCTATATTTAAAAAATAGCAAAACAGGCATACCAACACATTCATTCAACGGTTCTCACGCATAACACCCGGGCGCAAAAAGTCTACACTAGGGAAAACGTCCCGGGACGCCTCCGACACCCGAGCTTGACACTCTACATTCACACTCTAATTTTACTTACTATTTTTCTGAAATCGATTGACGAAGGTTAGCGACCATTGCGTGAAAGACAATAAAATTTCATTGGTTTTAATAAATATTCGTGTAATCGAAAAAAATACACGCTTTCTAAAGAAATCATGGAACAATTATTGAAATAGAAATAAATTAAATATTGTTATTACAATTTGAGAATAAGACAATTCTATCATTTTTTAATTCGCGATACGATGAATGTAGTATCGTTATTAATAAATTAATACATAAATTGTAATTGAATTGATGAATTGTTAAAACGACGCAATTCCACAGTCTAACCACACACACATAATGTGGAAAATACGTCGTGCACGATACACTAACTCATCGTCAGTCGCTCAAAAATTTTTATTAATTTATAAACTAACATCATCGTGCCTATTGCCTCTCTTCCATTCAAGTAGCACCTGGGCACGTGAATGGATTCTTGGCAATAGACACGGAAGGGATTAAATCTGAAAATCCTATGTTAAAAAGATTAATATTTAAATATTTTGTGTTTAACGGGCTAATGAATTTGATTTTGTATAATCTCAATAATCTCTTAAATTTTAATGACTCTACTTTATACTTTAATTTTTATCAATTTAAGAAATTATTGAAATGTTAATATTCTATAACAAAATCATTGATCAAAAGGAAATATGTATATTTAAAAAATAATTAAAATACAATTCGATGAAATAATTGATTTTAAGTTCAATATTAATAATCCTCAGGCGATTCATTGATCAAAGCATATTTTCAAAAATGCGAAATAAATATTCAAAATTTGTAACTTTGATTTCAAAATCTACCTGTCGCGAAGTGTCTTCTTGAACATAATATTTAATATATTTTCGAACAAGAGGGATAAAACTGTTATCTTTACTATCTTGAAAATCAAAAGCAATTAAATCTTTTAAAATATTAACATGAAAGAAAAGATGAAATTAAAAATAATTTATTATTGTATTATTTATTATTTATTCAAATATTTGTAATTCATGTACAAACTATTCATAACTTGAAAATTACTAATATTTAAAAGCGCGATGTCCAAGAAGACCTAGCCTGAACTAATAAATAAAACACGAAAAAAAGAAAACTTTACTATTCACGATATATAAATATCGTGGTCACTATGCTCGTGCAAAATTCTACGTATACAACCAATCACTCGTGTCGATTTGAATTTTTTTTTTTAATTTCTTTTATTCTACGACATGATTGAGTGACTGGAGGAATCAAAATGCATGCGACTCACCATTAGATGCGAAGAATCTGCATTGCCATCAATATTGTGATGGTTCACGAGAAGTCATCATAAAAACTAGGAAATATCTGTAACAAATAAAATATTACATCTTATAAATGTAATAATAAGAATTGAAATTTTAATAAGATATAATAATAAAAATTGCAATTTTCAAATATAAAAAAAAAAAGAACTAAAAAATTGAAATTATCTAATGTTCTAATTTTTCAGTAGAAGAATATAAATTTATATAAAAGAAAAAATAATAATCTCTTTGCGTGGTAAATCACCTTATTCTCTTGAGAGTCCATTGATTCTACTTTATAATGAATATTGATATGAAAAAAAATAAAAATAAAAACTATCAACACGTTCATATTCTATAATCGGCGAACGAACACCGATTCTAATTTCACGTTTGATTATTATCATTAAATTTACTTATCGTGTTTTAAAAAATAAAAAAGAAATTAAAAAAAATAAAAAAATATATACTACTAATATAAAAGAAACACTGACTCTACCGCATTATATGATCACAAATATTTTTTAACATTAAAATTCAAAATTTTTATAAAGACTTCAGCTCCTATAAACAAAATGTAATAAAATGTAAAATATTACATATAATTATCTTTCTTAAAAATTCAAAAAGCATTTGTTAAAATTTTGAAATAATAAAGATAAAAGTGTATTCAATTTTAAAGTTTAATAAAAAAATAATTCAGTTTTTAATAAATTTTAATGATAATAAAAATTGAAATTCTAATAAAAAGATTTTAACTCTATTTCTCTTTTCTTAAAATTTACACATTATGATATTTATATTGAAATAAATGTTAGTAATAATAAATGTTAATAATAAAATGTGAATATAAAAATTAATAATAAAAATAAAAAAAAATAAATTATTCCTTGAAAAATTATCAATAATAATAATAATAAATAAATAATTGAATAATAAAATAGTGATATAAAAAAATAAAATAATAACTTTTAAATAAATATTAATATAAATAAATATAGAAACTAATAATTAAAATAAAAAAAAATAAATTATTCGAAAAACTATCAATAATAATAATAATCAATAAATAATTGAATGATAAAATAGTAATATAAAAAAATAAAAGAATAACTTTTAAATAAATATTAATATAAATAAATATAGAAATTAATAATTAAAATAAAAAAAAATAAATTATTCGAAAAATTCAATAATAATAATAATCAATAAATAATTGAATGATAAAATAGTAATATAAAAAAATAAAAGAATATTATATAATTTTAAATAAATATTACCGAATAGATAGATCATACACCTAAAGCGTCTAGCCATTACGAATTTCAATAATCAAATGATACGCCGTGTCGAGTTTGTTTCCGAATTATAAATTGGAGTGGGGATACACTCAACAATTCGGCAATTTGGAACGTGTGACCGTCAATTTCCTGGAAAGATTGTATACAAAATTTATTCAGCCTTGGCCTTCAAACTTAAAATCAAAACAATCACAGAAATAATAACATACGATAATAATATACGATAATAACATACGATAATAACATACGCCTTTCGGAAATAAATAAGAATATGAGAATACGTGTGAAATATATATGTGTGAATTGATCACATAATCTAATTATTTCTACTACTGTATGAATAAAAAGAGATAAAAGAAATTTATAATAATTATGTTTATCTTAAAATAAATAAATTCTTACCATATTTTTAGTATAAAAATTGTGGGATTATCTTCTAACTGTCACGATATGCACAAAAACTATTCACTTTCGAATTTATTCTGCCTCCGATCAAACGATAATCTGGTATACAGATGCAATTTTAGTGTAGTAATGATTAAACAAATATATATTTAATTACACAAGGTTTAATAATCAATAATTAAATTCAATAACTGTATTATAATATCCTATTAATAAATATTTTTACACAATTACGCACCTTAGCCGGTGAAATACAATCTGTCATCACGATTTTCAACTTGAGACTGACGTCATGCGCACCATGATGCGTAGTAATTCGTCTAGCTTGATCTTAGCGGCTTTCTGATTGGTTTTTCAAAAGCTGCACAATTTTTCATTTTAAATCCGCGCGAAAATTAAAATTCTATATAATGAATCTTTGTTCGAATTGCACGTGGTCAAAAAATCAAATCATTTTACCGCTTCTTTATGGTATCCATATTGAAACTTCAAAGAGACTAATCAATTAATAACCTATACAAAAGAAAATAAAATTTTTAAATAAATATTCAAAATGTATAGAATTGATTAAATTAAAATAATTGATTAAATTAAAATAAAATAATAATTAACAACAAATTTTATTTTAGAAAAATGTAACGTAAATTATATGCATTTCTAATTGAACAAATGAAGAAAGAAAAAAGCATAACTGCTAAAAAATTTTCAATTAAAATAAAAAAATACATATTATTTAAATATTTATGTAAAAATATTGTAGGATAATTATGAAAAAAAATATGAAATATTATATAATACTATATAAATACTATATAAATATAAAATACTATATAAAAGATAAATCACATACCTATAGAAAAAAAACGATATTTAAACACTATAAGATCCCAATTAATTTCAATTATTACAAATTGGAAGGAGGATATAATCAATTCTTTAACAAAACAAATATTTCGTTCATGATATAAATAAGGATTTCTAATTTTTTTACCTTGCTTTTAAAGAAACTTTTTAACATTTAAGAGATGGCGCTGTTAGAATATAATACATGTGTTCTATTAAAATATAATACAGGTTAAACGATATGTTTTCATCAGAGGAAATAAAAGAACAATTAAAAAAATTGTTAATATTAAAACGTAATGGTGAATTGGACATCAAAGATAAACTTTTCCTTTCAAACAATGAATATTGGAGAGATTCTATCACATATGATTGTTTGGAACATTATATTTATCATCAGGATGAAGAAGTATTGATAAAAATAATGAAAGCTAATAATTTCAAATTTCATACTTTAATATATTAATATAATATCAATTTTTATTTCAGATAAAATTAAATACACTTGCTCTTATAGTAGAATCGAAAAAGAGTACTTTAAAATTTACATCTAAAGAACTTGATATAATTATTTTATTTCTGCATGTAAATTTCAAGGAAAATATAGAATTTGTACCTCTAATAAAAAAGGTAAAATCATTATAATGGAAGTTTAGTATTCTTACGAATTTTATATATTTTTTTTATAGGTTTTACAGCGTATAAAGGATAGTTTAGCTGTTATGAGAAGACAGTATATGCAAGAAGAAAAAATGAGAAATTATTATATAAAAAATTGTAAATCATTGGATATAAAACAACAAGTATTAGATGAATCTTATAAAATATCTAATAATTTAGAAAGTGAAATAAATTTATATTGCAATACATTTCAAGCTATGCGGAAAATATGTATATGTAGTCCTGATGCTACATATAATAGAAGAAAATATTCTCTACAAATATTACTTTTAATGAGAGATTTATTAGATAATGAATTTAAACAAATTACTTGGAAAAATGAGCAAATAGAGACAATATTCAACCTAATGTTATTAGATACATATGAAAAAAATAAAGAAATGGCTTTTAATTTAATAAAGTCAATGGACCCAAGTTTATTGCAATTAAATAATGAAAATTATGTTCTTGATATTATAATGGTTGCTATTGAATTAGGTAATAGCATCAGACCTATTGATAGTATTACAGCTACATATCTGCTAAAAATTACCATGTTATCTCCTGTTATTCAAAATGTACTTGAAATTCATTTTAATATATCAATGCAATCTAAAGAGATAATAGAAGCAATAACATTACAATTGATATTTATTTTACTGAAAAAATTAAAGGTATTTAAATTTTTATATACGATATATATACTGTATGAAGATAAAGATGTATAACTTCTTTACAGGATTCTTTAACTCTAGCAAAAGAAAATATAGTAAAAACTGTTAGTAAACATTCTTTATATGGATATCTTTTTTGCATCAGGAATTTGTTGGCATATGAATGTAATTTGGAAGCTATTAGTAATGAACATTTGTGGCAAAATACTATAGCAGAATTGATATTTGTATGTTTTGAATTTAGTCATGCAGTTTCTTTAATAGTAAATAATTCTTCACCTGAAGGACATTTGCCAATGGATTTAAATTTACAAGTTAATAATGAATTATGTTATTCTAATAAGCAATTAGTAACATCACAAATGGTGTTACTTTGTTCTTGGCGAACTATAAAAGAAATTAGCTTATTATTTGGTTTGCTTTCTACTAATGCACCTATATGTGAAGATAATTCCTTTATGGGACTATTAAATGAAGAGCAAGTAAACTTTCACGATTTATATTAACATTCACTTTCTTAAAAGAAAATAAGTCAAAGCAAATTTTTAACAGATTAACAGAATAGGAGAACATTTGGTTTCATTGCTTACTGAAACAAAACATAGAGGAGCATTCGAACAAGCATATGTTGGTTTTAGTCAATTATGTTCTCGTTTATGGCGTTTAAATAAAACGAATTTAAATCAATTGCCTAAACTATGGTTACATCAAATTTTAATTGCTATTACAGGAATTAAAGAAAATTCAAAATTATGTGCAACCAGAAGAAGTGCAGGTGTACCATTTATGATACAGGTAGATGAAGTTATCATTAAATAGTTTTAATTTACTTTTTATAATATTATTATTATTATATTGATGAAATTACATTTTCATTTAACAGGCTTTATTATCTACTGAAGTTCGTCAACACAAAGATACAAGAACTATAATTTTTGATTCAGTGATGAAAATTTTATTGGAACTTGCACAGTTGGAAAATGCAAATATATGGGAAAAAATTCAACAAATAATATATTCTAATCCAATATTTATGTACTCTGAAAAATCACTAGCAATATCGAAACACAATTGTTCTCTGAATGAAAATATTGCTCAAATTACAGAAATTAAAACACATGCCTTAAATATTTTAAGAGCAATTTTTCGATATTCTCATCTTGCAGAAATAGTACATAACTACATTGAAAATGGTTTAATAGCTGCATTTAGAAGTTATGATGCATTAACATGGGCGGTAAACTATCAGAATAATCAGAATATTAAAAAGCTCGTTTTTATTATTTAAAAAATGAAATCAAAACTTATATTTTTACAGGAAAGAAACGCCGCAACACTGCTTTTCAGTGCACTCATTATTAGAATTTTTGGCGTTCAAAGAACAAAAGATCATATTAATCTTACAACAGATAATAAGATGAATTATAAATTATTCTTTGAAAAATTTCCTAATTTATTATCTTTTATCTTAGATGAATTACAAAAATTTGTAGCAATGGATGATATTTTTATAAAAGCCAATGTGCAATCAATTTTACTATTATTATCACGATTATATTATAACCATAGTTCTGAATCTAACAATATTCAATGGAGGGTAATTATAAATTATTTATTAATTATTTATCTTATTTTAGAAATTAGTACATTATATAAAAAATATTTTACATGCATTTCAGGTTAATGATCTTATAGATTTAATTATACAATGTGCAAAAAGTGCTATATTTGAAACACGTAAATTAGCAGCCCGAGCACTTGTATCTTTATTAACAGAACAATCCGTTCGATGTGTTTTAACGAAAATAATTGAATATTTAGTATCTGCAGAAATTAATAATTTATCTTTGAATTCAACGCACGGTTATATGTTACAAGTATATATTAAAATATTTTAAACAATTATTTCTATGTTTATGATTTTTTAATCATTTTTTAATGTAAATATTTTTTATATGTTATAGATATATGAGATATTGAAACATTTTAATTTTGAATCTTTTGAATTACTTGAAATAAATTGGGATAAATTTTTAAAACAAACAATTTGGATTTTAGAAAATTTAGAACAAAAAAATTTGAAGTCATCAAGTTTTTTACTGGCTGCAGTTTACATAGATGTTTGCAACGAAATATATAAAGTAGATAAAACGTAAAGAAAATTGACATTAAAAAATTTTAAAATAATTAATAAAATATTATAATCATTTCAATAATTGCAGATATTTGATACAACAATTTTCGATGTTAAATACGGTCATTTCTCATTTATTAGGTGAAAAATTAAAAGAAGGACCAGCACAAGAATTATATAAAGTATCTGCCATTAAATTTATTCGAACAATAGCAAAAAAAACTTCACTGATCCAACAATCTACATTAATTAAAATATATTTATATAATTTAAGAGTATCTGAAATGCAAATTATTATATGGTCAATTATAATAGAAATCATTAATGAAATGAAAAATAATGAGATATCACTACTATTATTAAATTATGGTTTTAATGAAATTCATAATTCGATAAAATTTCTTCATAAATATAATCCAGAATTGCAAGATGCAATGTTTGATTTTCTATATAATAGTTTAATATATTTTAATCAAATTGAATTATCTGATTTTACGAAGATAATCAATATTTGTAAATTTGTATTGAATGAAATACGTCCAAAAAATAATAAAAGTAATTATTACGAAAGAGATTGTTACTTAAGATTGTTGGGGAAGTCATATGTAACTTTAGTTTTTTTGAACAAACATGAAAAAACAATTGATTTAGATTGTACAAATGATGTGTATGCTAGTTTCTGTGATAATCTATGGATTACAAGTTTAAATGAAGATTTTAGAAAATCTGTATTTGAAATAATGCAGAGTCTCTTCCTAGCATGTTATGAACGCGATGAATATCGATGTGAGTTTTGAAATGTTAAAATATTTGTAAATATTTATAATATGTATGTAATATATTTTAATGAAATGTAATTACAGATATACAGGTTCAGTGGTGGACAACAGTATTACAATTGTTGCTAGATAATAATTCTAAAATACGATATGAAGCATTTTTATTAATTGATCATATACCAATACATTGTACAGTGATCAATGATTATTTTTATCTAAATTTATTACTCTCTAAATTTTTTGAATGCAATGTACATAATAAATGTCCCGAATTTACATGTATTGTACTGTTTTATTGGAGTATTGCATTATTAGATAATACAGATTATGAAATGGATGATACAGATGTAAGTAAATTATTTAAAATAAGTAAAACTATAAAGAATATTATGGTTATATATACTATAATTTCATTTAAGGTGTTTAATAAATGTACAAATTATGAATTTTTTGAACCTGTGGAAGTATCAAGAATTTGTGCAGAATTTTTAATAAAAAATACGGAATCTTACATGGATATTATATTGCCAGATGAAGATATAAATTGGATAAATTCACTTTTGAATGTTAAATTTCAAAAATCTATTTCATTTAAAACTCTTATAAGAAATTATGAATCTTACCTCCCTTTTCTTGAAAATAAATTGCATGATATTTTAAATCCCACATATAAAAATAAATTATTTCAAATTTTAGTTTACAAACAATATAAGAAAATATTATAAAATTGATTTATATAGAATAAATTGAACTTTTTATATACAATAATATTTCTATTGTTATATTCTATCAAGACAAAAACAACGAACATTTTGAATTTAAGCATTATTTAAAAATATAATATAAATTTGAAAAAAAAATTTCATTGAAGAAACAGATTCTGCACTTTAAAGTTATATATTATTTTGTAAAAAAATATACGCACAAAATAATAAAGATTATTATAAATTGATAATAAAAATTTTATTTGGAAAAATGACATTTTTTCAAATTTAAAACGATAGTAAAAAGTAGGAATGAATGACGGTTAGAAAAATCCCCAGGTTGGTGGCTAGAGAATTTAGTTGAATTATTTGGCGCAAGTAGACGCCACTGTCGCGGCTCGACGTTCGCCGACTTGGTACGTATTTCGTGACATTATACCGCGGATCCGTCGGATTTTCGCGTTTTTCGCGCCTCAGCGTCGTGACCGTCAAGTATTAGTGTGCGCTGACGATCTTTATCTGCGTTGAACGAAAGACAGCATGTCCACGAGTGTTCAAGAAGATTAAAATCGAGGAAAAAGTAGCTGAGAAGACAGTGGTCGTGCGTGTACCAGGCATGGAGTGGACTCAGTGCGCTCGTTTCAAATCGTTACGAGCCGTTACCGCAGTCCGAGTCGAATCAAGGTGAGTTCCGCCGACGTAAACACGCGGGATCGCGTTCTTTGCATGTTGTTTCATTTTCATATCGCACTGTTATATCATTTTTGTGAAATCTTACGTTTCGACGTGTTTTGTGTCGTATATGACCTACTTGTTGTACAAGCTGTCATCTTTTGATTAGAATATTTCTGAGAGTGAACTATCCTGCGAACAAACCCTTCATGGCTAGAACCATAGTACACGACAGCCTTTCTCGGTGGGTTTTCATATAAAAAAAAAACATTGGGAGAGAAATGAGAGATAGAAAGGACTAGGAAAGAGCGTGAAACGAAGACCAAGCGAGAGTAGTGAGAACAAGTTTGAAAACTAGCAATGCCAGTCCGTTGAACATCTGCGATTCTTAAAGTGCGTCCTTCCAAACACGGAATGTTAAATAGCCTTCGAGCTTGATCAACTAACGGAGCCTTCTCGAATGATCTCTCTTGACCTGTCTCTTTTTCTTCTCTCTTCTCTCATCTCTCTTATTTCACTCTTTTTCTCTGGCTCTCTCTTTCTCTTCGAAGAGAAAGGTCATCGGTCTCAAATTCATCTTTTGTCCACGCCTTAGGCACACCAGTAATAATGTACTACGACATATTTTTCGTTGATTCAAACTCGTTTTAAATTACTATAAGTAGTTTGATATTCTTTGCTCTGATATGCTTGATTTTTTTATTCATATTCGGTCAAATTTCTCAATGTCAAGTTGAAAGTTACATCCTGTCGTCTGATTCGATTATAGTCTTTGATTGTGTTTCACGAGCAAGAAAATTGTTGATTTATTTTTCTTTTTAATAATCTTCGTGACATTCACTATATTCATTACTAACTGTGGAGCTGTTCATGTCAATTTTCGTTCGTTAACGTGTATAGTGATATAGTCCAATGCATGATAATCCAATGTATGATGTAAATATGTATTTGTATTAGATAATAATCAAAGGAAATAGAAAAATACAACCAATATATTTTAAATTAACAATAATTTTTAAAAATTAACGCATTTAAAATCAAAAAAATAATGATTCCTGTCTATTTATAACTTAATAAATTTATAACTCAAATGTGATTATGACAATTAGTTTTTTTGAGTGCTTGTATAAAAGATGTTGAAGTCGTTTATCTTGACGTTTATTTTTCAAACACTACCTACGGGAATTATGTAGAAAGAGCATTGCATAACGAGACCATTTGCATTGTTCCGCTTACCTAGCGCTTTTAATAAATGATGATAAAGAAAACGACACCACATTTAGTTCAGTCAAGTGTTTGCATTTTTCCTCTAATATTTTTTTTCTTTCTTTTCTTTTCCTACGATTGTCCCATGAAAAATAAATATATGTTCTTCCTATAAAATTATGCATATTAATTTATCTGCGGAAAATGTTTAAATACATTTTAATAGAAATCAAATTGTTGCTCTTCAATAAAATTAGCATTAATTTTTAGTCATTGACATCAATGAATAATAAAAATAAATATGCAATCTGAAATTTGTATAATATATATTTCAATAAATATATATAAATTTTAATTATATTAATAAATATTATAAAAAGTTATGCGGATGTACTAAAATATAAATGAAATATATAAAGATCTAACCTATTCTTAGTTACATACAACATAGTTACAATATTATAATATCAACTTTTGCATATTTATTTTATATTAATGTACAATTCCAAAACACGTAACAAACGAATATTTTAATTTTTCTAATGTAAATTTCTTGTTTTATTTTTGATTTCATTATGATATGCATTAAGCATTACACGATATAGTCTTATTTTATACTGGAAGTGTAGCCAACCTTTCTTCTTTTCTGCTTTAATTCCGTGATCGCGGGAAACAATTGGGCATTCAGAGAGCAGGAAAAGGTGGAATATACAACTCACGTGTCGAGAGTCTATTTGTTTTATCAAGCCTGCAGCGGCAACCTGCTCCCGCATTATTTTGACAATAACGTCGTGTAACCACGCGAACCAGACACAACTATATAGATAATTTATGCAAAATGCAAGCCGCGCATTCGCCTATCGGCAAACTCCGTGAGCAGTACTCATTAAATTATAACAAAATATTTAATGATTATAATTGAATGTAACTATGGCTTAAATTCGATAAAAAAAATTAAATTATGGAATTCATCGATTTACATTTATTCATGCTTTTTTTCTCATATTTAATTATATACAATTACATTGTACATATTTGATAAATAAAATAATAATCTGTGAAAATTTATCATGTCCATAGGAAAATTAAATTTTTTTGGTTGGTATGTCACTAGTTCGGCGACATATTTGGTCGACAATTATCATTTCCCGCGTTTTTTGCGATTCACGTGACATATCGATCGAGAAATTCAATTTCCATGATGCGCATGGAAACTGCGCGCAGTCCAAATCCGTTACTGGATGGATTCACTGTCAGTTTCGATTCGCTGACAATCAAACGTGTTAATTTCGCATGGTCGAGTGCCGTTTATAATCTCGCTTCTGTATCGAAAGTCTGTGTATACTTTTCACTTTCCAACTACGAGAACCTGGTTTTCAATTTTACGACAGTATATAGCCACACGTTTTATCTCTGGACATTGAACCTTCGCTATTCTAGAAAGCACAGAACATCTATTCGAAAGTATTCTCTTTTCTCCTTTTTTTTATGTGGTGATACATAATGGCTTACTGAATACGAAATATTTTCACGTCTACGTATTTACACTCCTCAAGATCGCAAGTATCGTCTAACCTCAGTAAGTTAAAAATTTTCATTTTTTCTTTTCGACATTTTTAATTATTCCTTTCAAATAGGAAATGTAAAATTATATATAATAAATTTTCATTGTTTTTATCATATAATTTTAGATTATTTGATTTTATCATAAATTCTTATTATAGAGTTATCGATAAATCAAAATTATTCAAAAAAAATATTACTCTTTTTACGTGGTATATATCTTGTTACGGAAATTCAGCTATTGTTACCGAACAATGGAATATTTCAACGCATACGAAAAAGCAGCCATGTTCGTTATGTCGAATGTAGAATAGTCGAATGGTGGAATCGAATCCGCGATTCGGAAACTCGACCAGCCATGGTACGTGACAGATATCTTGAGAGACGTGTTCAAATACCATTGAATGATTCACGATACCATGTTAGGTTAAGATTTTTGTCTGAAGATTTGGTTAGGCTAAACTGGTTGAAATTTGATTTTATTTCTTTGAAAAGAAATTTTTGATGAAAGCGTTGCGATCGATCGAGATTATCGGGAATATAACGATCTTTCATGAATCATTAAATGATTCATGATGTTAAAATTTTTATTTGGACATTTGATTAGTTTAAACTTAATGAAATTTGATTTTATTTTACGAAAAGAAATTTTCGATGAAACCGTTACGATCGATCGAGACTCTCGAAAATCTAACGATTTTTCATTTTCATGTTTCCATACGAAATTAATTTTCGCAAAAATCCGAGCTCTAAGAATTCTTGAAATTCAATATCATTACTCTCGTTTTTCAACTAATCCTCGAAAGAAAATGTTATTGTATATTGTTCATTGTCGTTTAATCGACTTACGTAGTTTAATGGTTTCGAGTGATTACCGTGTTTCTTGACCCGCACCGGAAATGGTCGAGCACCTTCTTAACGATTATTAATGTCCCTTAATGACGCTTAGTCGACTCAGTAGCTAGATGATGCCTATTAACTCTGATAATTCTCTTTATCGTTTAACTTAACTCGGTTTCTGAATTTTTATGTAGCTCGAATTGTAACTTGGGATAGATAAAATACTTTCGCTCGAGAATATCGTTTTCTTTTTATTTTCATTAAATACCGTTTCATCATGTAATATCGTTGATAGTAGGATTTACGAGGTGTTATTTGGCATTCCATTCCAGTAATATAGTTCGGAAGTAAACATGTATTCTTATGATTCATACATATAATGCGTGCCAAGGACAGCTTGGAGTCGCAGTACGTCCTTGCCAATTTTGGAATATCCCGATAAGCAAGTCTGTCGCCAGTAACAAATCATTCTAACGAACGAGACAGTTTAGAGATATCGATGACGTGTTTCTCAGTTTCGTCATTGCCGATCTGGCCCCCGTCCATTTGGAAAATGGCACGTACCGTCAAAGAACCAACACTCTCCCTCCCTTCTCTTGCAAATTTAACCTCATAACACGAAAACAGATACTTTCGAACTTTATCCAGTTTATCCCTTCCTTCTTACATTCATTCACTGTTATGTAGGTTAACATTCATTTCAATTCTTTCGTTTTGATTTATATATTTTTCACTTATTATTAAAAAATATTTATTTACTATATATTTATTTATTGAAAAATATCTTCGTTTATCAACTTGTTCGTTCGTTATCATTTACGGTAACTTTTTTTTCTTTTGTTCTTTTTTATCCGTTCTTTCCACATCATACTTGTCATATTTTTATACATAATTTCTCGAAACAATTTTTTTTCTTCGTAAAAATCCAAGCTGTTTTGTTTTCCAAGAAAAAATAGACCATTTTCTCGATCGACATGTTCGATTCTATATCGGTTAGATTCTATATTCGGGGCTGAATAGTAGGTCTTGGCGAATCCCGTGAAACATCGGGTCAACTCGACGATCCATGGCCATAAAATTGTACGAGAACTGTGGCGTGCTCGCAATCTGGCAAACATTCGCCGCTCGTATTCAAAACCATCCGAAAGTTGGGGGCTCTCTCGTATTGCTTGAGACGGGGTCGCGAAAGTTTCACCAAGTTTCCCCGTCTCTATAGGGAATTTCAGCTGTACCATATGCAATGATATTCCGTGAAATATATATATATATATATATATTCGTTTACCGACGAGAACTCGTGGAGGATTAACTTTTACCCACGTGCAATCTAGTTTGCCGCAAAATATCATCGATTCACCGTTCAAACAATGAGAAATCGGTCTCGATGTAAATTCTCATTCCTTCTTTTTACGCTTTCCTCATACATATACAAGTATTTACCGAACCAATTTGATCCATCGAGCGGTCCGTAAATTCTCTCCCATTGTCCTTCGTGGACTGTTCCTTGACCAAATGGGGAACTCGTAATTGCTTTGTCGGATCGGAAAGGGTTCGCCGTGTTTTTCGGTCCGCGACTTTCGGCGCGGATATTTCCCCGTAGCGTTCTGCGAAGGCAAGGGCCCTCGGTGCACGGCCTTTCTACCCGCAATTAGCATCGGTGATGTATTCGCGTCACGTATCCGCGGGATAGTTTCTTCGCACGCGACTCCACGCGAGACGTCCTTTATTTCGCTGCGTGTACGCGAACGGTCGCCTCTAAAATTGCACGGGAAGCAACACGACGAGCGGATAGAATGAGAAATAGAAACATCTTCGCCACTCTTCTTGCTCGTCCGCGCTTGATCTTGAAAATTCGTCCCTTTGCGTTCCACTGCAGCCTACTCATTAGATCGTTACGTATCTACTCGGTGTTTCGACACGATTCTTCCTCGAATCGCTCGAGGGAAAATCTTGGTATTTAATAGGCGTAGTCGTTAAAGATGGAGGACTCGCTCGCAGGTAATTGGAGAATTACGATTCAGCCGGCGTTTCGCCGCGCATCGGTTCGAACGAAATTCCGAAAGGAATTCGAAATCGGCGTTCGTCGCGCCGCAACTCGGTTGAATTCTCGCGCGACTCGGCCGACGAATAAAATCTGGAAGGAAGATTTACCGAGAAAGGAGGGGAGGGGCGCATCGGTGTCACGTAATCGAAGAAGTTGTTTCGAGAGGAGAGCGGGCTAGAGATCTGGCTTTCTCGCGGAATTTGAAGAAGCTATCGGTGCCGAGTTTGCATACAGGGTGTCGAATAAATTACCTCGACGAGCTCGCTGTCCGCTCGCGTCTGAGGAAAGAATCGGTTTCGTTCTGCGGGGATCTGTCGAGAGCCATAAATAATACATAACCAGGATACAGGCTGGCTCGAGGAAAAAAAGGGGGAGAAACATCGGAGGAAACGGAGCGATGCGAAGCAGAAGAGACGGGAGCCTTATCGATGCGTGTACAGTCCGAAGTGGAAACCGCGTATCGGTTGAGAATTCTCTCAAACGTATCCCTCCTCTTGAGAAAATATCTATCTACGTCCAAAACATCAATTTTTCCACGCGTTTCGTTCATTGTATACGAAAGTGTTAAGATAAAACGTATATATAAACGTTTTAGGTAAAATAGAAATTATTAGGATTAAAGTAGAAACGAACGAACGTGGCTTTCTTTCAAGAAAGAACGAGCGTTCGACGTTTCCCTCGAATCGATGTGTGGCCTCCTTGTGCCGCTCCTTTTTCCAGAAGAACTTTCTCTCTCTCTCTCTCCGTTTCTCCGTAACGTCGATACACGTAACAGTAATTGCGCGTGTAAGCGCGCGGACCCCTCGCGAGCGGCATTACACTTTGTTGCGACCGATGGTGGAAACGAAGAACACCGCGCGTCGTTTCTCCACGCCACGGACCGATAACATCTTGTTTTCCAGGTCCCTAGAGGGGAAATGGTTCGGTCGGTTTGGAACGGAGCGAGAACGGTCCACAACGGTTCGATAATCGGGGCCGGGTCGAGGCTCTCTCGGTTCGATCAGCGGCTCTCCTTTAACGCGAGAGAAGAATCGGGAATGGTTGGAGGGAAGGGGAGGGGGGCACTTGTTAAACGTGGATCGGAGTTTGAATACCCGTGATTTATGACGGCACAGTAGGAAGAATGGGAGGTTAATTTGGGACCCTCGGCTATATCGATGATTGCTCATTTCTGAATTGGCTTCGATTAATTCGTAGACGGTTCATTAATTCATTACGCGTATTAGTAGTAAGAATTTTAAATTTTTAGCTCGATTATTTGTTTTTTTTATCCCGAAGGACGAGCATTTCTTATATGTATATATGTATATGAGGAATAATAAAGACGGAATTTCTATCTCTAAGATGGAATTTCACGAAAAAAAGGAATAAAACTTTAAATATTATTCTTCCTCGTTGTATTTTGATATAATTATGAATAACGGATAGTGCGTAAAACTTACGAATTTATGTTTCCACGTGGTCGCCACGATTCCCAATCGTTAATTCTTCAAATTATTACGACGTTCCCAATCGAATTAATCGTTGCGAGACGTGGTTACTTATAAATTTATATTCATGATCCGTCGATCTGCATATATCGGATTAAAATTAATTTTGATAAACACTCGCATCTCGCACACATCTGCATCGCACCGCTGCCGGAACGGAAAAGAGCGAGATTGCTCGTGCTCGCGATTAGGACGCAGCCATGCGGTAATTAGGTACAATTTTGTTACATATTACCTTTGACAGGTGTCGCGATCAGCAACTAGTTATTTCTGTACAGGATGCGGAACGATCGCCATTGTCCTCCCGATGATACAAAAATAAAAGGATAGGAATTCGAATGAAATTCGAGTCAAGAAAATTTGCTCGGCTCGAGGGAAGGGGAAGATGGTTCTTTGTCGGGTTGGCGCACAGTGGCCCTTTGTGCGTGCGAGGGAAGGGCACACGGGAGTGAGCCATCGGTATTATAACGACTGCCTCCGAGGAGGCGGCCAGATTGAAGAGGGCTTCCGTCGCGCCTCGTATAACGCGAAAACCGTTCGGAAGTTAATTCGAAATTTATTCATGGACTCCGCGGGACCACTAGCTTCCTCTATATACGCCGGGGTATTACGTGGATACATGTGGTTGGGACGCTTCGTGTAGGCCTACGGAACGAGGGGGTGAAGTAAAGAGAGAGGTAAAAGAGAACAAACCGACCTCCCATGAATACGTAATTTTATTACGATTAAGAATTAAGTCTTCTCATCGAACGATCGGCCCCCTCACTGATACCATTTCGATCTTTTCTCTCTCTCTCTCTCCCTCGAAATTCCAAGGAAAAAGAGAAAAAAAGAAGTCGTTCTAAATCGACGGCTGGGGAAAGATTCTCTAAAGATAGGCGGGCGAACGAAGTTGGGTCGTCTACCATTCGAAATTCGACAAGTTTGCGGTAGCCCCTCGGAAGGCGCGAAACAAGAAGGCTCGGATTTTATCGGCAAGATTTAGGTATTTCGAGTAGGCATTCGGATTTATACGCGGAACTGGGCGTTATTGCCGGCCGTATATCTCGCGTGTATCCAAAAAAGGGTGACGGCGAGGAGCCGTTTTCTTTCATGAAAACGACAATCCCAAAAGCACACCGTATCGCGTGGAAAAAGATATCGGTTGCTCGTAAAACCGACGATATTACGCGGTGGAGAGAGTCGGGATGGAATCGATGGAAGAGGCGCGTATATACGCTTTAGGAAAAACGCGAAAAGGGGGGAGGAGGGGGCGCGTAAAATCAAGGTATGCCAATACGCAACGACCGATAGATTTACAGGGTAGTAATAATAAAACGCGCGGGATACGAGCGTTGCACGGGGTCTTTATTAAAACGTCGCGGTTTATGGAAGCTCGAGCACGACGAGGGGATCGATACTCTCGCGCGCCACTCGCGCGAACGAACGCGAGTTTCTTCGTTTTCGTCGTCGGGTTTTGGCTCGGAGGAATGGACGGGTGATCGATTTGCTTCTCTTTGGAGTCTCGATGGATCAGTCACGGTGGATAAAAATACGCGTCACGCTGACGTAACGTTCGTAACGCGAGTTCCCGAGTGTCTGGAATCGAGAGGATCGTTGTCGATTGCGCAACGCCCGTTCGTAACTCGAAGGATGCCGCGTACACGGCTCAACTTATTCTCAAATTTCATTTCATCCGCTTCGCGATGTAACCTTATACGCTCGCTTCCCGTCTTCCTTTTCTAATTCAATTTCATCGAGATTCGACTCGAGAACGATACCGCTTTCGCAAAATTCGTCGCGTGGCCGCTGCTCGATATTTCGCTCGACTCCCGTCATTTATCGGCGAGGAGGAAGCGCCACAGGTAGTTCGAGCTTCTCACCGGTCGAGTGCCGATGAAGGCGAACGACAACGTGGAAGGGAAAGCCTTGGAGGAAGAAAAGGAAAGCAAAGCGGAGAGGACGCGTAAAGTGGCCGCGATTCCGGCGAAACGAATCTCCCCTTCTATTTCTAGCCGAAGATTCGGTTTCCGGCCGCGTCGTCAATTTGTATAATTACTGTTTTCTCTGAAAGCAAACTCTCCGCCGTCGCTCGATGTCCAGAAAAAAGCCTTCCGTCCCTCTTTGCCTCCGAAAACCCCGAAAGAAAACGTTTCTTTGATACTCCGTTATTTCGCGCCACCCTCCATCCCTCCGCCCCGCTCCATCTCCGCTCCGCGATTCCTCATCGGTTTCCATTATCATAATTGGCCGAAGAACGGATGGAAAACGGTAGGATGTTCGGCGAGAACGATCTCGCGCTGGAGAAAGGGAGAAGGGTGGAGAAAGTTGGGTGTCTCGCGAGGAATCGGGTTAAGCTTTGCGAGAACGCGTCGACTTAATTCGAAGTATTCATGGCCGTGCACGAAACCCGCTTACGTATGTTCATTACGTGGCTGCGCGATATCGGGTTCGTGAATCGACTTGCTTTAAGTGAATAGACGTTGATTAGGATTTCTCACGCATCCCCGAAAGAGAGAAGGAGGGGAGGAGGAAGGTTATTCGTTATTTCAGTCCGCGAGACGGTCGATCGTATCGGTCTCCAATGCCGTCTGCATAGTTACGTTGCTCGCCATCGATATTCGATTCGATGCGTAGAGAACAGTTCGAGTCACTTTCAATTATTTTATCGATTTATCGATTCGAGTACGATCTCGATTTTATCCTCTTCTCTTCGACACTTCGATACTCGATTCGCGCTCCCTATATCGCAGAAGCGATATTATTCTCGTTTGTCCTTCCTTGTTCGTTCTTTTTGCAAAAGAGAAGAGAAACAGCGCCGCAAACGTTTCGCTCGCGGTAATTGCAGAACGGAACGTTACACGGCCCACCCCTCCATCCGGTTTTTCATTTGCTCCCTTTTAGCGTCGACCTTAAAATAAACTTTGTAGCCCTACGTCGTCGTGGTCGTCGTCGACGTCGTTGTAGTCGTGGTCGTCGTCGCCGCCGCCTCTCTTCCTCTCTCCACTCTCCTCCGTGAGTAGTTTCTCGTTCTCGTTCGCGAGTCCTCCCTTCCCTCAGTTCTGTGTGCGCGTCTCGACACGCCAAGTCGGGCGAAGAAGCGCGGCCGAAGGAAATGAAAGAGGGAGGGACACGAGCGAGGAAGAGAAGAGCGGAGCGGTTCGAGAGACACCCCAAAGAGTTACAGCTTTCAATTTAGTACTGCAAACACTCGCCGCGAGTTAATATCTGTCTTCCATTTCCTGGTCTAACCTCGTCAGGCCTGGGCCGCGAGAACGAGTTCGTGAAACTTGTAACCCGGTTGTTCGAGGGAACGAGATATCCTCTCCGAGGGTATAGGCGATGTGGAGGAACGGCCCGTGCCTCTCGATTAAATCGTTAAGAGGTTGAACTTGAAAAGACGATTGCCCGTCTCCCTCCCCTCGTTAATGCCGGCGCGCAAATTGGATCCGAAGTTGGAAGCGACAGGCCGCGAAGTCAGAATCGCGACAGCCGCGTCTCCCGATTGCCAAACTGCCAACTTGGATTTCGACGCTCTTGACGTCCGTTCGTGGCATCGAGCCATTACGACTTCCCAAGCAGAAATTGGTCGATTGAAAGGGTCGAAAGGGAGGCAGATAGGACGCGCAAGGTGGACGGAGGCGGAGGAGGGAGGGAGGAACGGCGAATAACGAGGTTTGCGACGTTGCAGGTCGCAGGGGAGCCGCGAGGATGTGAGCAAGGATGCGCGCAGGAGTGCGTGAGATCATCGTGATCGCCGGGAGATGGCCGCGACGCCCGTTCCGACGAGCGTTTCAACGTGATCCCTGGAGGCAAGCGGAGGGGAAGGCGCCGTGGAGCGATGCAGTGAGGCCCCGAGCGGCGAGGAGGACGACACAAGGCAGCTAGGACGAGCAACGAGGCGAGGAAGGATGGAGGAGGTGCGAGGTTCCCCGGCGCGACGCCTCTCGCAGATCCTCGACCCGATCGCGCGGCTCGCCACCGACTTCGGCTCCAACTCGGCCCCCTGCAGCCCCAGGCTGGGCGCGCGGGGCCACGAGGCGAGCGGCGGCGCGATCCCAACGCCGGCGCAGGCCGAGGTCGCGGCGCAGCGAAGACAGCAAGCCGGGCCGGAGCCGAGTCGAGGCGGGCTGCTGGCGACCGGTGCGGAGAGTCCTCGGCTGTGGCCGAGGCAGCTCCGCCAAGCGCCGGCCCCGCCGCCCCGCCCGAGACACGCGAGCAACAACCACGCCGCGGCGATCCAGGGCCCCGCAACTCTCCCGCCTCCGGTGCACGGCAGAGACTCGCCCTACGTCAACGTGCCCAATTTGCTGTTTCAAAAGGACAACAAGGGGTTCGCGGAGGCCGCGAGAAGCGCGGGCTACGTCGAGCTCAGGGACGCGAAGCCAAAGTGCAGCCCGTACGACTTCACCTCGGAGTCGAGCGGCCACGTGGAGTACGCGGACAAAGTACGGACGTTCGCCGCGCAGACCGACTTCGAGGCGTCCTCGGCCTGCTACGACGCCAAGGACCTGGCCGCGTTCGCAAGAGCCAGGTCCAATTTCGACCCCGGGCCTGCGCCGCGCGGGGGACCCTTCGACCGGGCGTACTCGTTCTCGGCCAGGCAGCCGGAGCAAACCGGGCGGATGTTCGCCGAGAGCCGGGTGTACGGGGAGCAGAGGAGCGTCGTGGGGGCCGCAGCTGGTTCCGAGGCGGCCAAGAAGGAGAAGCTCGAGACCAGACCCGCCTACGGCGCGTCCAAGAGCTTCGATGGATACTCGAGCGCCGTGGAGGAGCTTAATTGGCAGGAAAGGTGCCTCGAGTTGCAACTCGAACTGCACAGAAGCAGAAGCCAGGCGACCAGGGTGCGAGATATGCTTCGCGAGAAGGTGAGTCTGTTTATTTCGCTCTTCTCCTTGCCCCCACCAATTTCCCTCCGGATCATCCGAATTCACGTCCTCGACCGCAACGGTTCAATTTAACGGCCGAGAAAAGAAGAGATGGAGGCGAAAACGCGGCCCATCTCGACCCATATTTTCCGCCGTGTCCGGGGGGACCAATCGCGACCAACGGTCCGTGACTAAACCAATCGGCGATCCCGTTCCGTGCCGGCGGCGTAGTAACGGCCACACAGCATTTTCCGCGTGTCCCTTATCCGTATCGCATCGCCCGTCCACTACTTTGCATTCCCGCGAAACGAGCAAATTACGCCTCTACGAAACTGTTGTACATTGGAAATTATCATCGAGTTGACGAGGAGGAGAAGATTGTTAGATCGATTCGAAAAACATCTTATCGAATTCCTATCGAATGCTTTGGAAACGGTGGGTGAAGTTGAAGTACCGCGAAAGGGGATTCTACGTGCGTCGGCCGCGATTCGGATCGGGACCATTCTGGCACAATTTATTCACGGACAGTTTTATCCGACGCTCGACATACGTCAAATGAATGGAGGGGGAGGGTGAAACGGGAGAGGGAGAAACGCCGCTTAAAGATACATACGTCTTTAGTATGCACGGTCACGCGTCACGATTTAACGCGGCCACCCTAGATAAGGCACATAGCCGCCACTATGGAGAGGCAGGGAAATGGTCTCTTTGCTCCTTCAAAACCCCTCGTGCCTCTTAAACGGAATTGAATCACTTACCGGATGAGGAGACTCCGCAACCGACTGGTTAAATCGTTGTTTCCCATCCCACCCGTTCCTCGTCGAAAAATCACGTCAGTGATTTAAACTGAAATATTGGACGACCGGTATTTCTTCATCCTTTCCATCCTTTTCACTTTGAAAAAGGAAAAAAGACGGAGGGAAAATTTTCTATCGTCCGTGGAATGATTTAAAAGAAAAACTGTTCGTTCTATCAGCGAGAATATCCTTGGTAAAATATTTTCCTTTAGATTGAGCGTGTATGAAACGATATGTAGCGACGATAAAGACGATGCCGCGTGTTTTGCATACACCGCATATACTCTATTGATTTATCGCGTTCGCAGACAGATCCATCAAATCGCACTCGCGATTCGATATTCCACCGTCTCTCCCCCACCATGTATTTTTACCGCCAAATATTTCGACGAGAAAGGTCCACTTACGTTTCTCACGAATAAGTTTCGAAACAGTGTACATCGAATAGAGGACATTCAATCGCAACGCGGCGTATCCTCGTAAAATCAGCTGACGAGAGAGCAGCCCACGGCCGTAGTTCCTTATCGCATTCGTATCGCGTCGTCGAAGCCCGTTACGCGTTGCTTGCATCACAGCCGGATCGTTGTCCTGATTGACGTAACGTTTGTTTACAGCGCGGCAAGATTCGAGATTACGCTCGCGCCACCATTCCTTCCCCTCGACGTTCCGGTTAAACCGATTATTGGAAACCTGTAATCCCAAGATCGAAAACTCCCAAGGATTTCCCAATTCTTGCGCCACTCGTTCCACGACAATAACACGAGGATATTTTTCATATCTCTCCCGCCCAAATACCCGTGCGATTCGCACGCCAGATACCAGACGAGTAATCCCCTCGATCGATAAATAGCCATCCTTAATTGGAGGCCCGACGGTGCTTCTAACGAGTTACGGGGGAAATCGCGTAATCCTTGCCGTGGAGAGGCTGCTCTCCTCGGAATCGATGGTCCCGCGAATTTCGGATCGATGGGAGAGACGTGTGCACGCAGCCTTCCTGGAAATCGTTCACGTGTTTCGGGTTGACCTTTGATCGCGTGACGGCTGCTTCGTTCACGGTCGCGCCACGGAAATAGTCGTCCCTCCGCCGATAGGACGGAGAAGGGGGGACGAAGAGAAGAAACGAGTCGACCATCGCGCTCTCTTTAAAGCCTCTTCGAGGGGCACTGACGAGTAACGACCTCGTAAAAAAATTAACAGCGCTCGCGCGGATACGATTTCCCCGCCGCTTGAAAATCGCCCTTCTCGTCGTTGGGGACAGTCGTGCCGTCCATAAAAACCAGGGGACGGGGAAGGAAATACACGCGTCGAGATAGCGGTGTCGCGAAAATTCGCCCGCCCCTCTCGGCGTGGAACGCGACGCTTTCCCGCGGAGTGGAATTTCCCCGGCTTTTCCGCTTCTTCGTTGCCCGGCGGCGTCGAACGGTCGCGTGGCTGAGCGTTAATGCAGACAAACTGCGGCCGAGGAAGGGGTGAGAAACGGGTGTACGGAGCGTGTGTGTACAGTGGGAGGGGGGTGAAACATTGACGAGAACATTCGGCGAGGCGCGCTCGGTCGGAAATTATACGGCCGCCTCCACGGACCCGCCATATTTCGACCGTTTTTCCTGTCCAACCTGTCCCTCGGCTTCCACCCTCTTTCCGCCCATGGTTTTATTCCCCATCCCCCTCCGAAAACATCCAGTTAAACGGGGAATCGGTAAATATCGGATCGAGGAATGGATCGACGGATGAGTTCGTGCTCGACGAACGGGGGCTTTCGTCGCCGCTTTTTGTTTTTCCTCTCTTTCCTTGTTTCGATTCGTAGCGAGAGGGACGGGATCGATGCTAATAAATATCGATCCCGCGTCGACGAGCGAGCGGCAGTTTACGCAAGTTTAGTCAATAGTCGTAGAGTGAGGAAAAGAAAGAGAGAGAGGAAGGAACGACGAGCAAATTAGCGAGGACAATTTGACCGGGGCACCGATGACTCTAAGCACGAGTCGAAGCTGTGGGGCATTGCGCTCTCGGTAAAAGATCTCGGTTCCAGCTAAGATGGCTCTTTATCCCTCGCTTCCTTTG
Organism: Apis cerana; assembly: GCF_029169275.1. Lineage (NCBI taxonomy): Eukaryota > Metazoa > Arthropoda > Insecta > Hymenoptera > Apidae > Apis > Apis cerana. The sequence goes on from NC_083861.1 coordinate 8,788,026, forward strand.
AACCTTACCGTTCCGCGCAACGCCGCGAGCTCGAGCGAAACCTTCTCTTCCTTACCTTCGTTAGAATTTCTAATTTATCCAGTCGAGCGATGTTTCGCCGTGTTTCGTCTCGGCCCCCGGGCCACTTCTTATTTCTCTCCGTCCCTTTTTTTGCCCTCGATCCCTTTGTCTCCTGCGTTTCTCGCTATTATCTCTCGTCCCACATCGCGACACCCCCACCTCCGCTTTTGTCATATTTTTTCCCCTTTTCTTTTTTTTAACTGCTCCCATTTCCGCGGTGTCGGCCGCGAATAACCGCTTCTAACGTAGGAGTTTCGGAATTGTGTCACGTCTCTGGGTGTATGTGTGCGTTCCATCGGATATCCTCGGGGTAATAATTCCAGGCCAGTATTGTTCGTATCGATTCAATTAATCTTGACCGACGCAACTATTGGGATTTAGTCGCAGTTGGATCGCGCGTCAAACGCCGAACATCTATCACGGCCGCAAATAGAAGAGGAATCCCGTTGAGTTTGCTCTGCTTTTCTCTTTCGCGCAGGGGAAAATGTTTTTCTCTTCTTTTTATTCCTTCGTCCTCCTTCCTCCTCCGCTTCGTGTCGCGTCGCAAAAGGGTTAATTTGCGCGAAGACGCGGAGACGGTAACTGGTCTCCCGTTGACAGCTCGTTATCCCCGTCCGCTTGACGATGACGGGCCGGAACCCCGCCTAAGCAAATATCGTCGCGTTATTGCACGCGTGTGGAACACAGGTAGGCCGCGAATGTATTGTTCAACCGTGCTATTAATATTACATTCCATCGGTACGACGTGCACAGCGAGCGTCACACGCGCACACGCACACGCGTGTAAAGGTCCGTATCAATATTGATTCGACGGCGACGGCGTGAATGGAAGCCCCCGTGCAAACAGACGAGAGTTCCGCCGCGCGGATTTCAAAAGGCTGGCATCGTTCTCGATGGATCGAGTGCCTGCCTCCTTTTCGAAACGTTTTCAGACCTATTTACGGATGAAACGGATGTTAACTTGCCGCCTCGCTCTCCTCTCTGTCACCGGGAACGGAAAGGATATTGAAGGCTGAGACCCAGCCTTCTGATCGAACTTGCCTACTTGCTCTCGCGCGCTATCCGGGGAATATTGAAAATTCAACGCTCCTTCGCTCCTCAGAGAGCAAGCATCGTTTTCTCCCCTTTCTTCTCAACCTCAATCGAGGGAAAAATAATACAAGTATCGGGTATGTTAGAGGTAGGATGGATTTTATCCTTCGAAAGGGTTAGGCGCGAAATCGGAAAATGGAGAGTAATGAAATTGGCCTCTCGCGGTCCGACCAATTCGCGCGGACGTGTTCGCGAAATGAGTTGCGGGATTTTCGGGGTGATTCTTGGCGGACGTAACGAGCCATTTTGTGTGCTCCCCGGCACCTTCGATGTTTGCACTCGCGCAACCCCATTGAATCGACATTCGACGCGAATAAAATTGGCTCGGGTCCTGAATCAGGCTGAATCCGCCCGCCGAACCACAATTTTTCATTAAAATTGTCGTCGATGCACTCGCGCGTAAAAACTCGACGCGATATTTATTCTCTCTTATCATCGGTCGACCCGGATCAAACACTTTTTCCCTCTCTCTCACTCTCTCTCCTCCCCCCTTTTCCTCGTGTAACCAATGTTTAACGTAACGAATGGAACGTCACCGGCAAATTATCGGTCGCTCTCGTGACCGGAGCCGTGAAACGAATTTCAATGTCGAAAGTGGAAGACAAACGGAGGGGAATAATTGCATGACTCGCACGAATTCCTCCCAAGATTCGAGAACGACCCGCTTTAATATCGATCACGCCGACCGCGTTTCCTTTCCCGTTTTCCCTTTCTACCGCACCCACCCACGCACCCCATTCCCCGTTTCCTCCTCCAACCGCCCTCGAGAAGAAGAACCCTCTCCTCCGGGTTGAATCTTGGCTTCGATTCCGTTATCTTGTCGTTCGACGTTCTTCACGCTGTGCCGGCGTCATGCAACAGGATCGTGAACGAAGAGCGAAGAGGGAGAAACTGTGGGGTGGCTGGCCGTGGCGGGTCCTTTATTGATACGGATGATGGCCCCGTATATACCGCTGAATGCTCGTGGGACCGATATGACTCGGCCACCCGTTACATTACCGTGAAATATCCCCCATTATCTTGATTTGTATACGTAGCGAGTGTCCCCACCGCGTGTCCATCAGTTTGTCCATTCGCTCGCGCTCCTCTCTCCTCATTAATGTTTCATCGGTAATGGATCGGCCGATTATCCACCGCTCGATCGGTCACCGTCACTCTCAGTTTCGACGCGCGCAACAACACGAGATAACCCGGATCCACCGCCCCATTTTTGATCGCGACCCTCGCCAGGATTCCACGCTCCATCCCGAAAGATTTTCCCTTACTGGCGAAGAATCCCTGCTTTGTTATTCGACCCATCCACGGGTCGAAAGTCGGTGTGAGAAAAATCGGTTCGTAAATCGGAATTTTCTTCCTCTTCGTTTCGCTTCGTTGAGGCTTAAAGACTCCTCCGGCGTGTCGGGGCAACGCGCCCAAAGGGTGTCTCTAATTGGCCTTATCCGAGAGGCCATCTCAAAGAGAGAAGCGCGTCACACGAAAACGGGAGGAGACGCACAGGTACGCGGATAGGAGATGATAGCTTGGGCTCTCGAGAGGAGGCGAGCAGACGAGGCGTATCTGGCTCGTTTTCAAAACCTCGACGTCCTTTATCTCGTTCCGTTTCATTTCCGGCGGCGCGCCGCGACCGAGCGATATTTATCCGAGCGCAACTTTTCCGAATTAATATCGGCGACAGCCCGTTCAGATTCTGCTCCTCTATTCTCGGCGACCATCCCCGTTTGTTTTCCAGCGAGCCGTCTCTCGAACGTGGAAGCAGAGAGGGGTGTTTCCGATTCGATTCTCTCGCTTTGAGGACGTCCGTCCACTTTGAAGACGCGATCCGGATATTAGCCGAAATTTTGCTCGAATTAAATTCACCTCGCGGGAATTAGATCTCGCGCCATCCATGACCAGCGAGACTCGCTCGAAACGAATCGCACTCGGAGAATTGAGAAGAGAGCGAAAGAGAAGAAACTGACTAGGTCGGTGATGCACGAGACGTGAGTCCCGGTCATCGCATACGTATGCCGTATATATATATATATTTTTCCAAGTCTGCCCGCTCTCCCGTGTCGAGAGTCTCTCTTTCTGTTGGAGGCAGACAGGAAGAGCGACTCGACGACTCGGTTCCTTTCTCGGTGCCACCGAACCCTCAAAAGTCCCTCTCGTCGCGGCCACTCCGACGACAGAGGGACGAGAGAGGCACGCGCGCGCTCGTACATGCACGTAGGGTGTCTCCTTTTAATCCACCGTGACGCGCTCCTCTCCGAGGAAAACGGCCTGGAAAATTACTTTCTTGAGTGGTGGTGGTGGGGTGCTAGCGGAATTCTTTGAACGGAGTATATTAAAAAAAAACCGTTGCTTTGAACGAATCCGCGATCCTTTTTTAGAATCTCTTTCTCCTCCACCGCGCCTCGTCTCATCTCGCGATCGCATCCACGACGCACGATTTTACGATTCGAGGAGCGGAGAAAGGTGGACGGAAAAGGTGTTGCATCGATCGGACGTATGCTGCGTCCTCGAGTAGCCGCGGCATTGGGGGAAGAAACGGGGGGGAAATTACAATCTGCGAACTAACCGACGACCACGTCGGATTGCACGGCACCGAGAAACCCGGACATCGTGTCCAATTAGTAGCCAAGGCAGCGGGAAACTTTAACGAAATTCGAGTTTCGGAGAATTCGCGTCTCAATTAAAACTTCGCGTCCCTCGGCGCGGGAGGGATCGGCGCGTTGGAATCGGGTCCGTGGCCATTTTCGGGGACACCGAGCCTGAACTTCGCTCTCGATTTTTAGATCCGCATCACGCTTCGAGTCATCGCCGCTTTTAGCACGTTTCTCTTGAAATAATCGCCACTGCCCGTGCCAAAATTTCCCCTCGGATACGAATTAAGAAATCGCCCCAACTCGTCTCGATTACCCGCAAACAAAAACACCCGAGTGAAAGTTTTTCCGACGCGGCCTTTAGTTTTCTCTATTTTCTCTCTTCCTTTTCTTTTCCCCCCCCTCCCTCTTTTTCTTTTTCCCAAGTTTGAACAGTGGCAGCAACAGTTCTCGAGTTTCGAATTCGTAATTCCCCCTTATTCCTGGAACTTGGTCGCGTTAAATCCCGGGAGAAAGTGTTGGCACGTGACTCGGTGAATATTGCCACGTAACTTATCAATGCAAATGAGCCGTGCCATTAATGCCGGTTACACGAGCGCGGTAAACATTCCCGTTTATCTTTACAAGCCCCTCGATTCGTCCTTTTAAACTCGACCAGAGACAGAGAGAGAGAGAGAGAGAGATGCGAGCGCATTATCGCGGAACACCTTGAGCGTGTCGTCTCCACGCGTGATAGTAGTCCACTCGGAGTGAGAAACGAGCGTGTGCAACCAGCCGAGTGAGCGTTGCCTCTCCGTCTAGCCGATGACGGGGATAGCTTTTCCCTTCGAGACGTCTCGGAATCGAAGCCGGATCGATAATCCGCTACCCTCGAGTGCCATCCGGAAGAATACGATAAGACGCGGGACGGGCGGGAATATAAAAAAAAGCACTCTGGTGCCGCGAGTCCGGGTATATTTTTGCATCGAAATCGGGAATTTGTGCGTTGAAAAACAAGAAGAGGGCCGAGCAAGATCCATGCTACGTACGTCCGTGTATGCGTTTTCTTTTATTTCGGGAAGAAGAAGAGGGGAGAGGGAAGGGATTCCGGGACGGAGGTGAATTCTTTGAATAAATAGGATAAGGAGGAACGGTCAGAACGTTTTCGCAAACCTTTTCGTCAAAAATTCGCCAGATTTCTGCTTCATTTTTCCACCGAGTTCCTCAACTCTCGATTCTCCCGTATATTTCTTCTCCAAGCGTAGAAGAGGCAAAGAGGGCTTGGATTTATTCCTTCCTTTCTCTCGAAGGAAAATTTTTCGTCCTCCTCCTCCCCCCCTCCCTTACGTTTCAACGTAACGTATTTTAAAATACTTTTTTCTCTCTTACTCGCTTCCTCGTGTCTCTCCTCTTTTTCTCCTCTTTTCCGGCGGTGGCGGCGGCTTCTCTCGGAATCGTGATCGAGAAACACGTCCGGAAGTCCACCGAATTCGATCCTTTATTTGCGGAGCGGAACACGCGAAACGGAGAAGGGAAAGGAAGCTGGGACTCGTTCGCGCACCAACACCAGCCTCTCTCGATTCTCACGCGGTGCCCGTGTGTGTGCGTGTGCGCGCGTGTTGCGGAGACGGCGCCACGACGCCGGGCGTCTTGTCTGCCGGGAAAAGTTCCGCGCCAATAAGCGACCGAATAAATCGAGTCTCGCTCGAACTGGACCACCCTCCGACTTTTCCACGCCGTGCAACGCTGCATCCACCGCAAAACAACTAACGCTCGGTGTTATCTTCTTACGAATTTTAATTCTTCACTCGTTCCTACATTCGAAATTAATTTCCGTATATCACGGAAATTATATGGAGAAGATTGGAAGATCGTTCCGTTGGCCACAGTGATAAATATGGCCACAAAACGGTTTAAATTCTCCGATACGGGTTCGTAAAGACGAAAGCTTTGCGGTCTCTAGTAAATACGAATTAAGGGGGATAATATGGGCTGCGGTTCGGCGAGACTTTGCGAGTCGAAAAACTTGCGATCGTCTTTTACGAGCCTCTGCGCTTCTTAGGCGCTAGTCCGTTTTTATTACGAGGCTGGCTCCATCGTTCTCGAGGCCATTTACTGTGGCCGAGTCTTTCGATTATCTGTCCAAAGAAGGACGATTCTTTTTACTTTTTTCCTGATTTTTCTCGAGAAGCATCGGAATCTTTTCTGAAAGAAGTTTGAGATTAAAGCGTAGTTGTAGTTGGTCCCAGACATGCTACGAGTGATCAAAGCTCCACCACTCCCGACGTTTCTTCCGGGGTCCTGTTTGACGAGGGTCCCTTTTGCCCCGGATCACACACACCCGTCTCTATTCTACGTCGGCAAATATCGCGTCGCAATCCGTGTCCTGCGCGCGTACTTCGTTCCTCCATTACTCCGCTTTCAACGTCCGCCTTTCCCTGCCAACTTTTCTAAATACCGTGGCCAGAGGGAGAGGGGCATAATAAAAAGGATGAAAGTTGCCCTCTCTCCCGATTATATTCTTCCATAATTCTCTTCCAACTTGTTCGTTCCTCGGCTCAGATGCGTTCCGCTCGAAACCAAGCCGATCCCCTTGGATCCTCCCCGGGATCGTGATCACGAAACACGAGCGTAAGCAAACCCGAAACTCGATATATTTCTATATCACGGGATATGGGAAACACCTCTTTCACAAGTTGCTCGTTCAAAGGTAGAGGTAATTTCCAAGCCCTCGTGAATTGCTGGCCGTAAACTGCTCTTTACGCCCGAAACAATTTAAACCGGGGAAGAAAACACGGAACCGTCTGATCAACTATCGCACGGACCGTGTACGTGATACGCAGATTGGGTTACGATCCCCGCACTCGATTGATAAAATCCTAAATTCGATCGGCCTGTCCGCGGTATTCCTTCCACCTCGTGCCTTCTCCCCACGGGCGACGAAAATTTCGACGGGGTTTCAACGTAGGCGAGTGTAACTACCACGACGAAAATTGGAAAGCCCGTCGTGGCTTTTCGGGGGATTGAGATTCGGACGCGACGGTGGGAGGATCCCTTTGTGACTAATTTCCCTCGACCCTTCCCTCCCTCTCTTCGAATCGAATCACCGTGAAAACGCGGCGAATGAAAGGGGAAATGGAAGAGAGAGTTGGACCTCTTCTTTTTCGACGTGCTCGATTACGTCTCTCAACCGATTCTCCATTCGATCCCCGCCTATGCTTATTATTATTATTACTGTTATTTGGACGGAGAAGATTGCCAAATATTTTTGCCACCGTGATTCCGCGCGTTGAAAATCCACCCCCTCCCCCAAGCACAGTCTCGACGAGAATTGATTAAGCCCGGTTTAACCCTTGGTTTGAACCCTCCGGTGCCTCGTAATCGTAAATTGGGGTGGCTCGCTCGTCCCCGCGCAACGTCAAGCGAGAGATGTCGCCCCCTATCCCTCCGCTCACTCCTTCCTGCACACCTGTACACACCTGCGTCGATGATGGTTTCGGATGATGATTTCAGAAGAATCGTCGCGTTTCTTCTTCGCGAGCGCAATCGATACTCGTCCGCAGTGCAGTCGTGGCGACCTTATGAATTCCATCCCGCGTAAAGCAAGTTCACCCTCCCTCATTCTGAAGGACGACTGTTTCGTTTCGTTTCGAGTAATTCTCTTCTCCCGTCGTTGAAACGATTAGGGGTTGAATTTTTCGGGATTGGAATTCGGTCGATTCAAAGTAATTTTCCAATACCCCAAACTTGGAGAATAATAATAATAATAATATAAGCGAGGTTATTAATTGGAAAGAAGAGCGTAATGAGAATAGTTCTTGCCCGATGCCAGGAAGGGAGAAACGAACGAAATTCGTCAAGGCCGGGGTCCTTTTTTCTTTCCACACCACGAATAAAATATTTTCTTCCCCCTCGAATGGTCGCATATCCGCGTATATATATCCATCCTGAGAGAGATCGTTCTCTCGGGGTGAAACTGGCACATGTAAGCACCGAGGAATAATCCAATTCCCCGAATTTTTTACCTACATCACTCTCTCCTCTACCCTTGGCGCGGTATACCGCCCGGGGCGGGGGATACGTAAATCTGGAAGAAACGCTCCTTAGAGGAGACGTGGGGAAGGAACGACTTCACAGTCGAGGGACGACGAGCGTACGCGGAGGGCTCATTTGACCAGACGTACGATAAAGCTCGTGTCTAACGGGCCGAACCTCCCTCTCCCTTCCTCCCATACGGGCCCCTTTACGAGCGGATTCTTTGTGCAGGGGTTGCTCGTACGTCCTACGACGCCCCCTCCGATTCAACAGGCAGCAAATTGTGCTTGCACTCGCGATCGGCCGAGACGGTAACGAGATTGCCAACGGCGACTCTTCTTCTTTTTCCTCCCTTTTTTTACGCCACTCTACCCCATCCCGTCTCCATCCCTCGTTTGTTTTTCAAAGAGACGGCGTAATCAAACAGGCGGCGATTGATCGGTTCATTTCGAGAGAGTAGATTTTTAGAAAATGGAAACGGCCTCTCCTCCCCAGGTATTGGGATGTAAGATGGGAGGAACCGGTCGCATCACGGGCTCGTATCAGGTTCAGGTGTCTCGTTGGAGCGAAGGGAGGGGTAATTCCTCGTCGTAGCAATGTAATCTACTTCTGACGGGGGGAGGGGGCAGCCACTCGTCCCGCGTTTATTGGATCGCGACGGCTCGTAAAAGCTGTCGCGGCGCTCGATCGATCGGATTTTTCGGCATCGTGTGCATTCACACACGTCCCGTGTATCTATGGAACGGAGCGGCGAATGGCTCGTCGCGGATCGTCGCCGTCCATCGAGCTGTGCGCACCGCGCCACCCCCCGGATAGGAGGGCGTTGCAAAGGCGAAGCTTCTATCGTCGCGAATACGATTACGACCGGTTACCGGGAGGGGCGATGGGCAAATCGAAGGAATTGATATCGCGCCGATACGTTACGAGGATCGCAGCGAGGATGGAATCGTTATTGCGTCTCGATCGTTTTCCATACAATTTTCGATTAATGGACGAATCCCTGTTTGACGCGTCGCGTTTCATCGCGTTTCATCCTGTTGTGCGTTCATCCTGTTCAACGTAAAAGAAAAAGAAGAAAAAAGGGGAAAAGGTGGAGAGAGAATTAATCGGGATGAGATTAATTCACCCACCTCGAAAGGAAAAGATCGGAATCACTTTCCATACTTTGTAACGATAACTTTGTAATCGTTACGTTTCCCCGTAAGAAAGTAGCGATTTCCTTCGTCGTTTTTCCGGGATCGGTGTTTCGGAATTGTCCAATTTCACGATTAATAATCTCGGTAAGAGAAAGTAGGGGAGAGGGGTGATCTCTGTTTCCCAAATAACGTCGATTCTTTCTCGCTCGATTTTCCACGGTTTCCAGTGGAACGGTTTCAACGTGGAAACAACGAGCGGCTCAACGTGGAACAGGTTTCACGAACGAGGCTGCGGACCCGTGCCATTGTCTCGCTCCGTTCCCCGCTTCGTGATCGATCGCGGTCGTTCCACTTTTCTCGAAACTCGCTCTTTGTTTCGCCTCTCCTCTGCGCGGAGAGAGCAGGGGAGGGCCGAAATGGATCTTGATGCACTCTCGCGTCCACACCCGTGCATGTGCGCGCGTCCGTGTGTTTTAATAGGCCGAGGAGGGGGTACTTGTTGAATTGTTAGACGCGGCGAGCCCTCTCGTAATTGAAGCGATTACCACTCGTAGGAATAAGTGCGCTGTTCGCGAGGCCCTATTCCTCGCACTCCGCCACCTGTGCAAACAGCACCCTTAATTAAAAAAAAACCTCGATCGAAAAATTCCAATACCGCCATCTGTGCTATCTTCCCTCCTGGAAGTGAGAGTTCGAGGAGGAGAAACGGCGAATCTCTATTGAGTAATTGAAAAAGTATCCGTTAATTCGATAAACGGATGTTGGAGCGTTGCAAAGGGTAAGGTTCTTTTTCTAAGGGTGAGAGGAGGTGATTTTTCATTAGATTCGGTGTTCTTGACCGCGGAGAGAGTAATGGAAAAAATAGCGAGGGTAAGCCCCGTGAACTTTTCGTTTAGGGAAGGGGTAGAAACGTGGAAATAAAAAGATGGAGGCCGTGATTAAAAGCCCTCGGGCAACAATTGATTTTTCCCCTGTGTCCATTACACGCGCAACGCACAGCCACGACAGCGGCCAGACACGGGTGCGTATATCGGGTAGTAGATGCGCAGGTTGTAGACGCATGGTTGAGTTTGTCCTGCGGGCCTCCACGAATATCGACTGTGGAAAAGAGAAGAGAAGAGAAGAGAGAGAGAGAGAGGGAACGGAATTTGTCGAACGGCGTCACCGATTCACCGTGGAGAATGTCGCCGATCCACGTCCGCGAATTTAAACGATTTTACTCGATACCGTTGCCAGGCCGAACGAAGACGTGCGCGGAATAAACCCGGCAATTTTTCGCTCTCCGATCCTCGACTTTCCTCCAAAAACGAGACCAACTTCCGCGAGCCCCTACGAATTTGTTTCGATCATTTTCCACGTTTCTCGGGAAATTTGCGCGTCTGCCGTGTATATTCCTCTTGAGCGAAGAACATCCGCGATTCATTCGACTATCCATCCGTGTTTACGGGTCTGACCGCGTGCTAAATTTTGCGTCGCGAAATTTTCCAACCTCGCAGATACCTCTCGATCGTTCCATGGACCTTTTACGTACGAATTCGCACCGCCGAATTTCTTCCACGAATTCTCTACGATTTTTTTCTCGTCGATTCGATATATTTCGCGTTATTCGGAACAAAGAGAGGCGGTTTTTTGGCGACACGCTGTTTCACCCCTTAGAGGGAGGGGCAGAGCGGCGCAGGAAGGCATTACGTGGCGATTGTTCGTCACGGAAACTGGGTTACCATTAGACGGGAAGAATGGTCTTTTTGCGCACCGGTTTCCACACCGGGATGGGATAGTTGGATGCACGTGTCGCTAACTCGTTACAAGACAGTCGTTCCCCAGCTGTGCAACCGGGGACGCAACTTCATTGGACGTGGCCGGCCGCTTTTGACGCGTGCGGCGTCGCGCGATTGGCAGCACTCTCTCTCTCTCTGGCGCGCGGACCAAAAGCTCACGGCCTAAAGCTCACGTCCGCCCGATCCATTTATCCCCGGGAGGGAAAAAAGGGGGCCAAGGAAAAAGCCCGCTTTTATTGGACGTCCGCTCTCCTCCACCGACAGTTACATATTGCACCGCCTATAAAGCTTTCCCTTCTGGCGAGCGTAACTCGCGCCTTTTTTTTTTCTTTCTCTCTTTTTTTTACCATAGACGCGATTATTCCTCGACTCTCGTTGTACAAACTAGAATCGCGATGGGTTTACAAGACCCTTTCCGTCCTCGTGTTTTTTTCCTTTCTTTTTTTTGAAACGATGGAGAAGACTCGAAGATTCGAGGATTTGGAAACCAAAGATTCGAAGATTCCTGCCCTCCCTTTTCTCCGTATTATTCCAGTAGACGCCGAGTAGTCGTCTCATTCCGGAATCACCGATGATCGATGGACGCGAGATCCCTCCGTCAACCTCCAATCCCTTGGATTCTTCTTTGCTTTTGTTCGAAGGGGAAGAAAGGGTCCGAAACGGAGAGGAAAAAGAAATTCGCTCGGGTTGTTCCATCTCGACAGACGCGAAACAAAGATATCGCTGCGATGTAAAGCGCGTTGATGCACCACCATAAGGCTTTCCCCGGCATAAGCTGCGATGGAAAAGTCCGCGCGGAACTTTCGTTTCGGCAAAAGTATCGCGATGGACCGCCGAGGGGGAAATCCGTCGTCCGGCCGGCTCTCTTGGGTTTCAAACAGAGAGACGTTTAAGCCACGGTTGTGAAACCACGAAAATAGAATTGGCCGGGACACGCGGCTGCTGTTTTTCAACAAGGAAAAACCCCGCTCAAAGCGCGCTCGCCCTTTATTATCGCCCCTTTCTCTCGCGCGAAAACACATCTCCTCCAACCCGCGTTATTTTTCACTTTCTTCTCGTCTTCCACGTCGGCTCGCTTAAACGATCCCTCTACTTCTCACGATATCGATTGATCAATTTTACGTTTGTTCCCCGAATTTATCGAATTCGCTTCGACAAATCCTCGAGTCCGACAGTGTGACGCGATCTTTTGGACACCGGAAGAACGAGGGGAGAAGCAGGTTAGCCATTAAACGAAAGGAAGTCTCGAAAACGAAAACGCGTCTCCCGAGACGAAATCACCGCGGGACTTTAACTAACCCTGAAATTAGAGATGCTCGCTCGAAGGGTCGGGCACGTATTTTCCGAGACAAGAGAACACGAGAAAGAGAGGGACGGAAGCGGGAGGAGAAAAGCAGTTTGGGGGCGCAAGAGGGAGAGATGGAGAACGTCGAATGGCGCAACAAAACTAATTTTACAAAACGCCGCGTTTCGCTCAGGTAAATTATTAAGGTCGACATCGTGGCGTGTTTCAGGGGTCAGGGGGGGTGAATAGATTCGCGGCCGTCTCTCGCCAAAGTTTCGCCCTCGTCGCTTCGGGGCTGAGCCCTGGCGCGAGGGTAAGATATTGCACGGGGGGAGGGTCCAGCTTTTTCTCCCCTCCCCCGATTCGTGAAAAGGTCGCGCAATAAAGCGGTGGACCGACATTATTTATTAATTTCGCGCGTGCCTAACGCGCGCCCTCGACGACCGCTCGTTAAGAGAGGAACGCGGCAAAGGGGGTTCAAGTCGTCCTCTTCGCGGAGAGAATGGTATTCTTGAGAATTGTAGTACGAAAGGAGGAGAGCGAAATTATTCGAAGGATAACCGTACGAGTTCAACTTCCTCGAGCGAAGAGGAGGAAGGAGGTGGTTGTTGATCGAAAGGCAACTAAAATAATCCGGTTTCGAATCGAGAGAGGGGGATGATGATCGATTATCGCACAGCGTCTCTCTCTCCTTCAATTCGTCGAGGGAAAGCGGCCCTTATCTCGGTCTTATCCGACCTGGTGGCATCTCGTTGACCCAGTGCAGGGGAAACAGAGTCAGAGAGACAAAAGCGGATGGGTCGTGGTTCAGCGTGGCGTAGCGTCTCGAGAAAAGCGGAAAAAGTGGAACGTTTAATATTTCATGCGCTTTTTCCTTCCTTGCGTGCATGGTCTTTCTGGGTCAGTTGGTGGTGCACACTCGGCTGGATATCGCTTCGATAGAATTCCCAAAGTTTTTCTTAATCGTTTATCGACCTCTTTTTCTTTTTCTTCTTATCTCTCTCTCTCTTTCTCTTGGAAAAGCATCACGATCACAGAGACAGTGACGGAAAAGTCGTGTCGATGGTGGGACCAAGGAGCACGCGACGTTTTCGAGCGACGAAAAGCTCGCGAGCAGGCCAGCTTGAAATGCCCTGGAAGCAAAATCGATATTTAATTTTAACGAAGCCGAGGCCGCACAAAAGAATATTCTCCGGGAGTCGGTTCCGTAACGAGAGCTCGAGAGTCGACTCCGTCCTCTTTCGCCTTCCGTTTTCCCCTTTCTCCTTCCCGCTCTCCTTCTCCCTTTCTACCGATCTGCTTTTCGTCTTTGTGTCTGGTGTCTGCGTCGCGAAGCCTCCGCTACTTCTCGAGCGAAAGTATCGAGGCTAGGGGAGAGAAAGAGAAAGAGAAAGGCAGAGAGGACGAAAGTCGAGCAATCCACAAACTTGCACTTCTCTTTTCTCTTTTCTTTTTTTTTAAAAAACCTTTAACGAGAATCCGTTGGAGAAAGAAAAAAAAAAAAAAAAACGATCTCTCGACTGCCTCTCCAACGCGTGAAATGTAATGGCGATATACGGCATCGCGATTCGGAAGGAACGGAAAGTTGGATAAATTCGGCCGAAATTTCTTCCAATCTTCCAAAGCGGCGGGTTACACGGTCGCAATTTTGTTCGCGTCCAGGGAGGACGAGCTGCTGAGACGTTGGAGAGGAGGCTTAGGAACGCGACAAAGCCCGAGACTCTCGTCACGCGGCGTGATAAAAGTACGGTTTCCGTGGGATCGCGTATTTTCCAGGGATTTCCGGGAGAACGGGCGCGAAAATTGCAGAAGAAAGAAGGCTTATCCGTTGGCCTTACGCTCGGAGGAGGGTGTCGTCCGACCTTCTCCCGTTCAAGCGACGTTGAAAGATCGTACACACAGCTTCCCTTCCTCCACCTTTGTCCCGTACGCTGTTCGGTCACAGCTCCGTCCTCTCGACCCCCTCTTTCCATGCCCCTTTCTTCTCCAACACGGTGCACAGTGGATTCGATCGGGTGGTAATCCGGCCACCGTGCACCGTGCTCCGTTGACGAGCCTTGCCTTCGATGGACTGGTTTCGCTCCTGGGGAAAATGGATGAAGTTTCGTGGCATGGAAAGGGACAGAAAGCGAGAAAGGAGATGGAAAAGGCAGTAGAGTGTCGATTGCTCGATCGTCTCCTTTCATATCCATCCATTTAAGATGCGCGATTTATCCCCCCTCGTCATCTCTTGTGTAATTTCGAACGGATCGTCCGATTATTTCGATGGCTCTCGTATACGGCGACACTCGAGGCGATTCATCGAGGAAAAATCTTTCGCGCTTAGATATAGAACGCGAAACAATCCAGACGTGTCTCGCATTGTTCCGGTATCTCGATCTTCCCTTTACATTTGCATTAAATCCGTCTCGTTGATTCTACCAACCGAATTTTGAATTATCATTACGGCCACGCATTCAATTTCCACGATTCGAGGACGGATCGATATCGAGGAGTTGTTGTTTCCTGGCCTCGAGGACAAAACCCGGGCAGAGATTGAGAATTCCACGGACGGGGCGAGGATCGATCGTCGACGATCCGTCGTCTGTAAATCGGCCACGCGAGGAACGTTTCGTCGAGGCCGTAACCACGAAGAAAGGGTTCCCTCCTCCAACTTGGCGCCGAATCGTACGTGAGGACATTCGAAGCCCTGAAAGGCGAACACCCGTCGGAGTAATTAATTCCTCGCGGCTGGAAATTTCGTTGGAGGGCCGTGCAACACCGACCCTTCCCCTTTTCTCGCAAGGAGGGGTTGGAAAGTTCGTTCGCGTTTTCAAAAGTTGGGGGACGAGAAAGATCGATCGTGCGTAATTTTCTTTTTCTTCTCCGAGAGGCAAAGCAACCAAACCCCTCCCCCTCTCGTTGGATACTCGAATTATTTCTTTCGTCGAGCTTTTGTAATTTAAAGCCGTGTCGAACGAGAAACGCCGATGGAATAAAACGGGAAGGGAACTCGAAGCGGCGCTCGTTTTATTGCGATCGTTGAGGCGAACAGGTGACCAGATAAATTAAACGAAAGGGGCGATGGAACGAGGTTACCTTACCCTTTCGATGAAGGGCGAAGGGAAGGGCGAGGTTTAAAATTACGATGGACAAGCGTTTTAATTGCTCCGACTAAGGAAAAAGGCGGAAAGAGGGGGCGGGGGGTGGAGAAGAAAAAACGAGAAAAAGGGGAACGTAACAATTTTCCTCTCTGGAGAAACCCCTTTCTTAATATCCCTTCCCGCGATAAACCGTTTAGCTTCCATCCATTTCTCCCCTCTCCTCCGCGCTTGGTGCACAAATACCAAGTACGCAGCGAGAGGTCGACCAGTTTCGCCTCGACTACCGAAACGAATTCGGCTCGGGATCGATCCTTCGATTTCTCCGCGCGCTCCGTACTCCCTGATCGCGATCTTTCGTTCGGCCGAGAGAAGCGGATTGGAGGAAATCTTGCCGCGAGAATTTATCACGGCCACGAATCTCTCGACTCGAATCCAATTTTCGAGATATACGAGGGTTACACGCGTTGCACCACTTCCAGTCGTTACTTCTCGCGCCCCTCCCCTTGTTTACCGACCACGTTTCCGCGGTATCCGCTTGTCAAAAAAGGAGATATAGCGAGCCGAATCAACTTTCCAACTTCCAGAGTATATACACTTCTTCTTCTTCTTCTTCTTCTTTCTCTTCCCTGTAACCACCGGAAGAGAGGGAGGAGGACACGCGCGAAAAGAAGAATAGATTCTCCTGCGGGAGCAAGAGAAGAGAGTTGGAAGCAAGAGAGGAGGAGAACGCTTCGATAAGCAGTCGATATATCTCTAACCTCTCCGCTTTCCCCCTTTACGAGAGACTTATCAGGAATACGCTGATTCCGCGCTTTATCCGATTCGATCGGCCGATCTATACAGAGAGAGACGCTTTTCTTTCTATATCCACCTTCGCCTCTTTCTCTCTCTCTTCTCCGGCTTAAGCCTCTCCTCCTTCTCTTCCGGGGCTATTCCATTACTCGTCGGCCGATCCTCGTGCCTCGCGATAAATAACTCGACACCTCGAACGAGCCAGCTGCACACGAACTCGAGCCCTCCTAAGGAGGCCCCGCGAAGACGGCCGAGTCTAAGTCACCTTAACTGGATTACCGTGCTTTCTTTGCGCTGTCGAGGAGGGTCGGGCTTCCTCCCGATTATGCCACCCTCCCCCTTCTACCCTTTCTTCGGCTGCGCACTTCAAACTTACTCCCTCCGTCGATTCCTTCTTTTTTTTCATCGAGACGATTAATTGAAACGAAGAGAGGGGGGGAGGGGAACGAGGAGCGCGATTACTTACTACTACTCCACGCTGATTGCGAGCCGCGGGAAGATGTATCGCAGTTGGCGAGCAACCGGTGGTAAGCGGCACGAGATATATTAATTAGCAAGGGGGGTAAGGAAAAGTTGCGGGATGCTCGTTGAGACGGAAGGAAGGGGAAAGTGAGAGAGAGAGAAAGGAGAAGGATCTGGAAGCAGAAGAAGAAGAAGAAGAAGAACAATAAAACCCTGGGGTGTAATTTGTCAAGGGGGTACGAGAAGAGGCATAGATGTACGTTCTCTTTCCGCGAAACTTCCCCCATTATTATTAACGGTGTGGAAGCACGTTGGCCGAAAAGCAGGGATGCCGTATCCACGCACGCAACCACGATTTTTCTTTCGTCGCGGCGGAAACTGGGGGAATCGAGGGCGATTCCTTTCTTCCGATGATTTTCCGGGATACGGCGAAAATTTCATTTCGACTTCGTTCGCCTCGGCAAAACGAGCTCGTTCGAATCGTTTCCACTCGCGAGAGGGAAAATAAAAGAAATTGCGCGCGTAGTCGATGAAAGGATAAACGAGCGCGAACGGATCTCTCGACGGTAGATTCGAATTGTAGAATATACTTTGTTCTAAATCGCGAAAAGAAGAAGGAGGAGGAAGAGGAGGAGGAAGGAATTCGATGGAAGATTTAACAGCCCCCCCTCTCGGATTTCCCAACTTTGGAAAATTCCAAAGTCCAGCCAGTGATCGCCAAGTATCTCTATCATCTCTGTCACGTCGCGTATAATTTATCTCGTTCTCCGGAAGAGGAAAGACTTTAGAGGTTATAATCGATAAACGTAATTGCGAAGAGCCGGGATAACGGGTTAAATTCACGGGAATAAAATGAATGGTGGTAGCGGGCGCTGATTAGGAGCGAAATTAGCCGGTCACGAGTGCTTTAAAAGCTTCCGACAGATTCGATTAACGCGGTATTTGGCTTTTTCCGCCTTCCTCCCCGTTTCTCGCCCTCTTCTTTTCCGAAAAAGTTGGCGGCTACGAAGCTACGTCGCTTCGTAGCCGAGCCGAGCCCATTTAACCCCCCGGAGAAGTTATCTCGGGGAAGTTTATCGGTTCTGGGAGTATCCTCCTCTCTGCACTTTACCTTTCCCTCCTTTCTCTTTTTCCCCTCCCACCTTCGAGAGACGACATCTGCTTGCTTGCTTGCCACGCTCGATTTTTCAACTAATACGCCGATGAGAACGGAAACGGTCCTATCGCGTAAAACAACCAACTTTTCCAACCCCCTGCGCCCCTCCTTCCCTCCCCGCTCTTTCCCATCACTTTGCTAAATCGAACCACTCGTCTCGCGTAAGTGGCCTCCCTTCTCTTCCCGTTTCCTTTCTCTTTCCGTGTTTTATCACCGTCCAACGTGCCCCTCCGCGTCTCCGATCTTTGCGGATAAAAGTTTTTCGGTGGATTCGAAGGAAGAATGGATGCACGATGCGAGGATTCGCACGTGGATGCGAAGGGAGGGCGCGTACCAACAACGGAAACTCATTTTGCCGGGGTGAACAATGGCGGCCGGACGGATGACAATGAAAACAATGGGGCCGCAGGTTGCGTGATTAAAAAACGTAGATAGGGAAAGCCACGAGTAGGATAGGAATCGTCGGCGACCTGTACTTCTATTTTTCGTCGATTCGCGAAACGACGTCTCTCGTGTGAGACGTGTTCGTTCGTTATCCCCCGCGAGAGGATTCGAGCGAGATAAATAATCGAGAGGCTTCGACGAAATATTTAAATCGTCCGAAGGATCGATGAAGCCTGATTTTGGAAGCTCTCGAGGTGAGATATTTTAATTCGAATCCGTGAAAAGAATCTTGATGAAGGGATCACTTACCCTCTCGTTTCACGGTTGCGGAATAGCCGAATAGATCGGAAAATTCCTCTCGTTTCTTCTTCTCTTCCTCCCGACGCGAAATAATTCAATAAATTACCACAGGCGAAAATAAAGGAGGAATTGGCTGGCATAATGGGACCCATGGGTATCCCCGGATAGGGACAGTTTTAAATCGAGACGAGAAAGGTTGACAAGAAAGGAGAGAAAAAATAAAATAAAATAAACTGGTCGATGGGCTTTTTATCGAGCGATTTGGTCAAGCGGTTCCCTTTAGACCGATAAGGGAGGACGCCCCGTCCTCGCGGCGGAAAAACCTTCCACCGGATTTCCACGCTCAACTCGATCACCGTCCTACCCTTTTCTCTTCCCCCCTCCTTTCAACCGAGGCCTTTTCTCTCCAAACTTCCCAATCTAATTGAAAAAAGACCGTTCGGCTCGATCGCTCTATTTCCACTCTAATCGATCCTAGTCCCGCTTCCTCGAGCACTCGATTACTTTCGAAGCGAGATTTACGCGTTCGAGGAGAGTCCAGATGTTCCCCACTTGGCGAGGAAAATATACGCGCCTCCTCGTGACTTTCGTGCAAACGAAGAAAAGAAGGAAAGAAGAGGAGATAATAATAAAAAAATTAAAATATCCCAACCTGAGCGAGAGGAAAGCGATACATTCTCAACGACTATCGAATCGCCCGTTGATCGTTTCGGATAGACTCGATAATTTATTAGATCCACGCTCCTCCTCCTTTCTTTCACAACGAAAAAGTGGAGGGGTATCGCGTGACCGATCGTTTTTAATTATTTTCCCCGATAAAACGACGAGCGAAACGAGAGAGTGACTCGGTTGAAGATATCCCCGAAAGGGGAGGGGAGCTCGTTTCCCCCCCTGACTTCTCCTAATCGAGGGAATAGAAATTGGAAAGGGGGTAGGCAACAACGACGCTTTCACGGTTTAACGAGGGCATCGTTCGAGGTGCGAGGACGAGAAGCGTAGTTTATACTAACGGCGAGATTAGAGGAGATCCAGAGCCCGGACGATCTTCTCCCGTTTCCCGTTGGAAATCTCGTCCAGATAGCTAGATCCTTCTCGCGCCGGTCCTCTCTTCGCGATTTAATGAAAATCGAGCGTTATCTCTTCCGTCGTTGCTTCTTCCTTTTTTTTTTATTTTTCGAGAGAAGGAATATTTCTTCGATCGAAGAGCTTGGCTTCTAAATCGAAGAATCTTCACGAGGTAGAGGGAGAATGATCGAACGGGGGAGTTAGAAAGTTTGTCTGAAATTGATTAAAAGGTCAGACGGGTGTAACGACAACATCGGTCGCGAGATTGGAAATCATCCCACCGGTTTTAGTTGTTTTCCGGTAGAACTTTTGCGCAAACTTTTTCGAAGATTCTACGAAAACCATGGTTTTTAGCCGTAAGTAGATGGAGACGGCCAAGGCCAGACGAGGAGGAGGAGGAAGAGGAGGAATTCCAAGGATAGAAGCCGAAAGATAGGAAAACTTGGACGCGCGCGAAATTGCTTTGGCAACTAACTTATTGTCTCCGATTCTCGAAAACTCCTCTTCGACTCCTCCTTCCCGAGAAAAGAACGGAAATCGAATATTATCTCGTCTCGAGGAAAATCGTCTAATTTACGAAGAACAGGATCGAGCAAGACGGATAAATACAGGAGGAGGATTCTAAAGGGCGGAAGTAAATAGTCTAAACGGAAAGATCACAGTACGTAATTCCAAGATGTCTTTCCTTTTATTTTTAAAGGAGCTACTTATCGTTCGATAAGAGCGACGTTGAGATACAAGGAGAAACGAACGCTATCTTTCCCCCTTCGCCCCGACTTCGAGGCGTTAAATTTCTCGATCTCTCCTCCTCTTCGAAACGAGAAGGAAACGGAGGACGCTAGCCGTTATTTGAAAATCTCATCCAGAATCATTCCGCCGAGGAGAATCGCCTCTTCTGGCAAATGCGTTCCTGCTTCTTCGTCCCGGATTCGCCGGAGGAAAATGAAACGATCCCCCCCTTTTGGCGCTTGAAAATTCGACCATTTGTAAAAAAAAGGAAAAGAGGGAAAAATCTACGATAAACAAGAGTTTCATCGAGCGTTAAATAAATAAACGAGGAAGAAGGAACGGTCGCGTGCCGCATTAAAGCACTAAATTCGACGCGATTCCGGTGTCGTTTGTGTCGGCCGTGTTATCGCGTTTATATAGCGCCACTCTAATTCCACGGTTCGTTACTTACGTTTAATTGAACGTGGCCCGTGTTCAATAGGAATCTATCGATACACAGGCTCTGGCTCGCCTCCAAGGAGCACACTTTTAAACACACCCCCGGATACCGTCGCGTTTCTTCCACTCCAAGAATAATGGACGCCGGCCGCCTTCCGTTCCCGGTATCCGACATCTTCCAACAATGTTTATACGTTCCTTTGATCCACCTGTTCTTTATTAGCCTCGTTATCGAGGAAGAAACAGGGCTGGTTCGATACAACAACTTGCCTCGTTTCTTCGCCTTTCCTTTTGTACGTAATACAAATAGAATGGAGAACAACGAAAATCGGCATTTTTCAGTCAAAGTAATCGATCGATAATTGAATCAACCGGGGGAATATCTCGCGAACTAATCTCGTTTCCTTTTGTATACAAGTAGAAATACAAATAGAATAGGGAACAAGGAAAGAATTATTTTTTCGAAGAAATTGGCCGATAATTGAATTAACCCGCGGAAAATATCGCGATCGATACAACTTGCCTCGTTTCTTATATAATGGAGAACAACGAAAAAATTATAAAATTTTCGTCGAAGAAGTGGGAAAAGCGATCAGTAGTAGTAGTTGAATCAGTTTGTGTCCTAACCAACGAAGAAATATCGGGAGCGTAACCGATTTCGACGACTATACTGCTACGAATTCGATCGTAAAAAAAGAAAAAAGGGACCGCTGGGCAATTGGACGGAATTGTTCGAGAGATCTCGATTCTCCTCGGGGGAGAACAGTTTTACGTCTCCGAGTTTTACGTCTCGTTCATGCCCGGCCGAAGGTTCTCGCGACGATTAGGCAGCGATAACGTCGAGCAGAGGGCCAGGCCTCTGGAAATTGAGTTGGAATTTCATGAAACGATACCCCTCTTCTCTCTTTCTTTCTCTCTCTCCTCGCGTTCTAAGATCACCGCCGCGCCAGTTTTGATTATCCTCCACTCGATGGTGGTGCGCTGTTGCAGCGGAACAGCGTGTGGGGATGAAAGCAAGTTTTTGAAGCAAGCGTGTTCTCGCTTGGAAAATCTCACGCTCGGATATACGGACTCGCGAGAAAGAGAGGAAAGCGAAAGGAGAGAGGCGAAAGAAGCGTGTTAGGGAGGAAAGGAAAAGCTCGAAGAGGGCTGATAGCCCATCCAGCTCTGAGGGGAAACCCATTGTTTAACTTGATAAATGAAGTAGCCTCGCTCAGAAGCTCAACGCGGAGACGGTTAACAATGGCCGCGATATATTGTTTCGAGTTAATTCAATGCTGGAAACTGTAGCGTGGCGAACGAGTGAGCGCGAAAGCGGTCGGTTATAGGTTGCGAAACGGTTCGAATCGCCATCCAGCGAACTTTTATTCGTCTATTGCGCGTGCAAGTTTCGTGGTGGAAGGCGGCATAAACGCGATCTCGGATCGTTGGTAATAACGATCGATGCATTCGGCTTCGTTAAGATCGTTGAAATACGTTTCGTAACGTAAATTCTCGAGTTGTGTTTCGTGGTATCCCGGCGAGATAAAGGAAAATACCCCTCCATTTCACGATTTTCGCGTCTCGTGCCCTTTGCTTTTCCTTCGCTCGTGATATATATTCGACTTTTTATTTATTTTTTTTTTTTTTCTTCGACGAGTGCACTCTCGCGACCCTTTCTTCGCGGAAGAATTTTAATTAGTACGTTCTCGGGCGTAGGGTGAAAATGAGAAATTGTCGCGCCACGGAAAAAATGTAATTGCAGCTCAGGGAGGGTGGAAGAGAGAGGAGAGGATTTGCCTTATTGTTCGCGCCTCTTTTCAGAATATCGGTCGGCCTCGTCGTAAATAACAGACGGAAATCAATTTTTTCCCCCCGATTCTTTTTCGAACTTCCTTTTTCCAAATTATACGACGCGCCCGTTTTTCATTTCGAAGAGACGGGAACGCGTTAAGGGCTGCGGTGCACCGAGAATTATATTATACAAGCGATGAAAATACGAGAAATATTTTCGTTACGCGCGAGAGGCTGGTTATCCTTCCTTACCAATTAATCACTCGTATCGATCTCGATCATCGTGGTCCGCATCAAGGAAACAGCATTTTCCCAATATGATATCGCAATCATGAGCGAAATTGATACGTTTCCATGCGGTGTTTTCGTTAACCGTGAACCTTTCGATCGAGAGAAACGGGCGAGTATGATATTTGGAACAAGAGGCGGAATCGCGTGCGATCTTTTCCAAGAGAGGGAGGGGGACAATCCCGCAATTATGCGATGCGATAAAAGCGGGAAGAGGCGACCTCGATCCTCGAAAAAGAGAGGAGAAAAGGAAACTCGAGAAAGAAAGAAAGAAAGAAAGAAAGGAAGAAGGAAAAAGAGAAACGAGTGACAAAGCGAGACGGTCCAATCGTCCTACCCGTCACGAACGTACCGTCTCGCTTACGAGCGACCTTTAGGCGGATTAGGTGAGAGAATCGTAAAGTGAAAATCCTCCTTTTCCCTTCCGTCCTCGGATTCCTCCTTCCCCCAGGTGAAGAGAGGGAAGCTCGTGCGACGAAAACTCGTCGTAACCGACTTTTTAAATCGATCCTTGAAAAATTCAACTCCTCGAGATTAGCCTTCTCCGCGCGGTGCGACCTTGCTTGGGTCCTCGTCTTCCTTCCTTCCTTCCTTCCTTCCTTTCCAGTCGCGTACGCTCGATTTCATACCGGTCCCAGTATCTCGAGGAAAAGAGAAGGTGGGAAATTGAAGCGGACAAGGTTTTGAAAATGGATCTAAACGACGTCCCCCGTTTTTCCAGCTCGAGTATGAACGTTCTTCGCCATTGTTGGCCGCCTCTCTCTCTCGAGCTTCGTTCGACCGCTTCTTAATGCACGCGCCATTGTTTCACGTATATCTATATATATATATCTATGTACACATATGCGCGTAAATCGGCGGAAAATAATGGAGCCGGGAATGGATCGTAATCGTTAATCGCGGCGATTAGTAAAAGTCGTCGGAATCGATTCATTCGGTGTATATGAACGATAGCCGTTCGAGGTTGGTGGCGAGTCGAAAGCGGGGGCTTATTAACTGCGAGCGTCCGTTCCCGGCACCGCTATTTATAAATTAAACTACCGGCCGTCTCTTCGAACGAGACTCTCCCTCTCGTTCGATCCTCTCCTTCTCTCCTTCGCGCTCGTTTTTCTCCACTCTCGCTTTTCTTCTCTCCCCCTTTCTCCCTCCTCGCTTTTCGCCGACTCTCCATGGGAAATTGTCGCGGGTTTCTTTCGTTTTTTTCCTTCTCTCTCCTCTCTTCTGCTCCATTCCACACGGAGATCCACGCACGATTGCGTAACACGCGCGCGCTATTCTCGAGCACGGCCAATTAAACGCGAAATCCACACGATTCGCCCGACAGCGTGGGCGACGAGGTTACCCCTTAATGACGAGCAATTAAAATATTTGTGCGCATCCAAATTGATAGCGCGAATTTTTCCATCCAAGTTCGATCGAAAGTTCTCTTTTTCTTTTCTCGATGCGCGAAAGGAAGAGTGGACAGTTTTTGCGGGTAGCAAAATGTCAGACCCGTCGTAAAAACCGTATCGCGTCCTACGGGTTGCCTCCACGCGTTGCGAAGGTTTTTAGCGGCGCGTCGAATATGCAACGACGGCGAGTTTAATCAACGCGGCGTTGTTGTGTTACATCGTAAACTGACTCGGTTCTTTTCCCGCTGCCTCGAGCCCCGGAATTATTCGCCCCGTTACCGACGACACGACGAGCCCGCTCGTCGGGGGACGCAAACTTTTACGACGGAACGTTGACGCGACCGAAATTACGGGTCCGAACGCCGTCGGTACGGGCAGGGATGACGAGTACATTACCGTGTTAATTAAAAACTTGCCATACCTACGCCTCACTTACCGACCGAGGGAACCTCGTTACGATCTCTCTGAGACATCGTATACCTCGGGATTCCGGGGATTCGTGACGCGATTGTCGGACGATCGAGGAGGAACGGTGTCCTCGCCCTATGCTTGTAATTGTTACGTAACTCTAATTCTTATTTGCTTAATCCAACGGGGACGGAAGTGGAAAAGCGTCGTGTTGTCGTTCGATCTCCTTTGCGGATAAAAAAGTAATTTTTCTTTTTGTTTTTATTTCGTATTTTGGGATCGAATGATTCGATAAAAAACTAAGAAGCAAGGAAACGTAGGCGCGTTTTAAACGTCGAATTGGAAACGAAATGTGGATAACACAATTTTCCATCTTCTGGCAGCGATGTGCCTATTCGCTAATCGATCGAGTTCGATTGAAAAGTCGGTGGAAGCTCGTAAGGCAAGATCTTTGAAAAGGAGAAACGAAAAGAGACAAGAAGGAGGGCGAAACACCGGCGACGAGATACGAAACGACGAGAGAGCTGTACTTACGGGATGACACGATAATAAAAGCACACCCACGCCAAGTACGCCGCTTCCCTTTCCCCCTCGCCATCCTCGTCGGGTTTCTACGTACGCGCGGGTTTCCACTCGTCTGGCCGCTGATTCACCGACGCCGTCGCCGGAAACGCCGGCGAAAATAGCGCGAGAATAACGAAGATCGCGACCGCGACGACGGTTTTATAGGCGCATTGTCAGCGCTCGTTCCATCCGCCGACGATTCCGCGAACGAATCCGGCTACCTGAGCCGAAACCGTCCTTCGAAATTCGAGCGAACCAGCTTCTCGTTCATCTTCTCTATCCGAGAAATATTTCCACGAACGTTTCCTAGATAGAGAACTCGGATTCCACAATCGAATCCCTTCTCTCTTTCCCCGTTATACGCTAGTTGGGCGAATGAAGCGAGGGGAAATCGGCCGATAATACTTAACAGACCGGCGGGGCACCGCTGGTTATTATTGGAAGGTGGCGGTAATTATCTTAGCGAGAGGAGGCCTCCGGGGTTGCTCCCCGGAACGGCCATCTTCGCGCTGTTTATGACAATGATGGATGGTTCCTCCGGCAATTCATCATCCCCCGCCACCACCATCCCCTCTCCGTGTCTCCGGCTCTTGCTTATCCGCGATCGCGGCCGAGCTTCCCTCCATCCGCGGATTTTTCCCGCTTGCTGGAAAACCATCTTCCCTCGATCCTCCCCGAATTAACACGGAGCCGGGCTTGAGCCTGTTCATCTCGAGCCAATCGCATCGATCGACTCTCGGGAATCGACCCACAGCATCTCCAGTTTTCGAGCATGGAAAAAACTCTTCGAGCTACCGAACTCGTAGAAAGGAAGGTGGAGAAGCACCGATCGCGTATGCCAACGCGTTGGACGGTGCTCGACGAGGATGAGGCGGCGATAACCGGGGCTGGGTTCAGGAATTGTTTGCGGTGGCCGGGATGCCCGCCACCGAGAGGGTTGCTCGAATTAATGGCCACAATCCTACATTCAACCTCCTTAGCCCGGATTAGCACCGACACGAATGGCGTGTCATTGGGGGCAGGGATTGGGACGCGCCGAGGCAGACGCCGGGAATTCCCCGAGGAACGGCGGGGGACGGAGTTTCCGGCGCAATGTCGGCGTAACCGCGGATTTCGAGGTGGCGTCGATTTACACGCGATACGCGGCGTATCCTCGAGATTCGGTGAACGCGACGTCTACGATGCGGTTTTTATTCGGTGAAGCGAGCAGTGTTTCCTCGCGAGTAATGGAAGACGAATCGGCGTACGCTAAATATCGCTATATTTTCAGATAGTGGGAATTCGGAGATGAAAAAGATATTTAACTCCAGAAGTGACTCTTCTCCACCACTTGCGACAGGAATATTTATTTACGTTTTTTAAATATCGCTTCACGAAGATTCCTGCGTACAATCTTATAAAGCGTAACGTACCGATGAATGGTTAGATTTTTTTCATCTCGAATTATTCAATCGCAGATCGAACTACATTTTCGTTAGTTTTGTAAGCGTGGAATGTAAATGGTGATGAAATTAGTTGAAGGATGAGTTCGATTTTATTAAATAACGAAGTTATTTCTATTCATTAAGAAATTGGCGATGAAAATAGAGATGTAGCGTAAGAAGAATATAGAATGAATGAAAAATAATAATAGACGGTGAATAGCAATAAGAAAGGTGAAAAATATCGCACGAAACACATAGACTTTAATATTCGATAAATTTTCTTTCTTCGCGTTTTATACGTTAATTTCTGTATAAAATCATTAAATTAGCTAAGAAATTCCCCGAACGTCTAGAAAATCCGTTGAAAAAGACTTGGAGTGCAAAGGATTAAACGATAAATGGCGCGTTCTCCTCTTCGGCGAGCGATCGGGTCCAGCTCCAATTAATTGCGACACGAGTTTTCCGCGTGGCGATTTTAAATGCATTAAATGGGAGAGCAACAGCCTTTTTGTCAAAAGCTCGCATTATGGAGGAATCGTCGTCGGCGGACGAAAATGGGGGCGGGGGCGCATTTCGAGCGGTACGTACCTGCGGCTGGAACAATGACGATCATCCGGGAAAGCGTTCGGTGTTCGCCGTTATTTACACGCCGCTTTTGTTTGTTCCGCTCCGTGGTGGCGTTCGCGTTCGAGATGTATAAATTACAGGAGAGAGAAAGAGAGCTGAATCCTTCCTCCGAAATATCCCTCCCTCCGTTGTAACGTTGATTACACCCCTGCCTTTCATCGCCCCCTCTCGGGGCGACCCACTTTTTCTCCGCTATCCACCCTTTTCTCCCCTCCCTGCCTCTCCTCGTGCTCAAAGATTGATGCGTTCGAGGAGGATTTTCATCGTCGCGATAGGATCTTGTTCCTCTCGGTGACGCTAATCACCGCTTCCTCCCTCGGAGGAATCCTTCTCTTTAAAGGACAGGATTGATTAGGAGCGCTGGCTGGATGAATTCGCCAAGATGGATTCGTTTTACTCTTTGGTATTCGCCCGATCGATCTCCTCCAGCCGTTTCTATACACCGGTTCTATAGTGGCGTGGTATGGGGGTGTAGTAGACAAAACATGGCGCGGTACGAATTGATCTTTCCGGGATAATTTCCATCCGTCTAGAGGGAAAGAAAGAAGGACGAAGAGTTATCGGGGGAGGCGTTTCTTGCGGCTATCTGAGGCGAGCCGCGAAGACGGTTTTTCGCGAAAGACGGAAGGGGTGAAGGAGGTCGTGGAGGAATCGCGAAGAAGGATCGATCGAGCGGAAGTCGGGCGGGAATAACAAGCCCATGGAAACGCGCGATCCCAGACCCGTGCGAGGGATAACGTTACCACCGGTTCTACACCCGCGAACTCGTTAATTCTATCGATCTCGCCTTCTCCTCGTTACACCCGTTCTCAGCCCTCTCGCCAGAGATTACGAAGCGAAGGACGCGCTCCCGTCTAACGAGCTACTCAGACCTCGTCTCCTCCCCAAAATTCTACCAAACACTTTCGATAATTAACGATCCTCTCCATCGATTTCTCCATCTTGTTGCTTTTCGTTCACCGAAATTGTTATATCGTTATCGTAAAATTGTTCGAGAGGGAAATGGTAATCTCTTGGACACGTCGAATTTGCTCGTATATAAGCGCCTACGTTACTCTATAACTCGAGGGATGCATTAACCAGCGCGTAATCCGGCTGATTCCGATTAATCAGTCGGGTCCGACCTTGTACGCAATCGCGCCACTTAGCTAAGTCCACAGCGCTTAAAATTCCCCGCGCCACCGACTCGTCATCTCTTGCAACGCAAATTCGCCGGGAATTCAACGATCGAGCAATAACGCCGGCGATAATTTGGACCGACGGAGGATGGCGAGGCCTCGGTGCGTGTAAAGGCAAATCAATGGCGACGTCGCGCGTCATCGGTCGAACAGTGGCCGATGATTTATCGTCGCGCGTCATCGGTCGACCGCACGCTGCGAACCGGTTTCCGAACCGATCAACGCGCTCTTCTCCTTCCAAATTCTTCTCCGCCGAATTTTCCGGCCCGGAAACTCCGAATAATATCCCGCTTATCTCCTCTCGCAGCGAGAAAAAATCGCCGCCGCGCTTCCGAGCTTATCTCGCGCCCCTTATCGACTCTCCCTCCCCGTTAGATTTGCGTTTGTTAGAGGGATTGTACGTAACGCGGAGTAATCGAGCAAACCCCCTCCCTCTTGGAACGTTTTCGCCTTCGGCCGGCTACGATCGCCGTTGATGATTACGCTTATCCGAGGAATTAATCGGGATCGTTTGTAAGACGGACACGGGGAGAGCAAGGGGAGGGGAGGAGAGGTTATTAAATTTCATCACGCGCACGGGTATCGGTTCACCAGCGGTGGGACCACCACCACGCTGCTTTGACCGTGCGTAAGGGTGATTTCGTACCCTCGCTCCGCATTTTCGTCCAGATATATCGCTTCTTCCGCCCCGGCCGATTTATGGCCGCTTTCCTCGGCCACGTTTTTCGCGTGGATTCCACGCGAAACCTTTTCCCCGGGATCTCCCTCTGGAACGTGGACACGTGCCTTTCCAACGATGGATTTTTCTTTTTCTCCCTTCCTCTTCTTTTCAATCGCTCGATTGAGAAAAATAATTTGTTGAATTATATGGTCGGCGATTCACTCGGAGAGCCTGTTGCTCTCCCTCCGCCTCGCTACGAAGTGTAATAATATTCGACGAGAGTTAATATTATGGAGGAGAAAGAGCACCCTCGTCGGGGTGTATTTTTATCGCCCCGTGTATCGCTTTCGCCGGCGAGGTTTAGACGAAAATTTAATTAAACCGGCCACCTCCTCGCCTGCATTTACCAATTATCGAACTAAATGGAACTACATTATGCAGCATTTACATTCCGATAATTATACCGCGAGATTTTGAAATCACCTCCCTCTTCTCCGCGCCGCGTTAAACATTCAACGACGCCGGTGCACACCGTCGCATTTATCGACGCGTTGCTAATTATACATAAATCCACCCGTGTCTTCGTGGCGAGTTTTAATCGTTGGAGCAAATATATCGGAAAATGAGTGATAAATCTGGACGGAAAATCGGAAACGAGCGTAGAAAAGTTTCTTCTCGGTGTCGTTCTCCACGAAACTCCAACTTCTCTCGGGAAACGTTGTTACCCGGATAGTTTTCCAGGCAAGAATTCGCGTGTGCACGTACGAGTCGTGCGGTAAGACGATGGATTCCGTTCGATTCGCAAGAATTCGGCTGCTTTCGCCGTCTTATCGAGTTTCCACTTCCCTATTCACCGCTCCCCCCTTTCCTTCTTCCGTTTTTTCGCAACCTCCCCTTCCTCCCTCCTTGTTTACCGCTCTATTCTTGTCGGTTGATCCGATCGTGCGAGGCAGCGACAAAAGTCGGCGGAATTAAATATTGATCCCGAGTCTTGACAAATTTATCGCCGATTCCGGCCGAAAATTTACGTCGACTTTAAACAAAGGAGACGCTATCCTTCCCTTCTTTCGATGAGAAAAACCGCTCTATTTGCCAACTTACCGCTCGCCTTTTGTCCATCTCTCTTCGACTTCCATCCTCGAGAAAAATCGCTACACGAGTGTAGGAAAAAGAGGAAAATATGGAGGAAAGTCGGTTTCGAAGCCGTTCAAGCCTTTTAGTTACCGGTTCATCAATTCTGGTTACTCCTTGCAAGTTGCCACGTCAGGCATCGATCACTCCGCTGCCTATAACGCGAGTTGACCTCGCTAAGTAATAGCAGCTTCTCCGATGAGTCTATTAGCGGAGGGAAAAGGTTGAGAAAGTTTGGCAAGTTCGGGAGAACGTCGGTCGGAGAGGAAAGTTCGGTTTGTCTTCGAAAATGTTCTCGATGCGAAGTTGATCGGAAAGAGCGTGGCCACGAGCGAAACGGAATTTCTCCTACGTCCAACGCAGAAATTCCTTCCAAGCACCGAGAACACCGAGGCGAACACCGCTTGGTGTTCCGCGATTAGACCACGCTCCTGACCCAGTTGCCAAGTTGTCGGCAACTGCGTAATTGCGACGTGGCCGCGCAAGTGTCGCATGGGCGGTCGAGTAATTGAAAAAAAGAGAGAGAGAAGAAAAACTCGAGCTCGTTGGCGGGGCGTGGGCGGGCGCGGTCGGAGATCGCATCTCAAAATTCATCGCACGAGAGAAGCTTTGGTCCTCGAGGAGAATTTCGCGAAAATTCCCGGCATAGCCGTCGGTCAGCTGAACCCCTCTCTAATGAAACCGCCGTCGATTAATTAACCTATCGTATCGATTGATCGTCTTTCGGGAAGAAAGGGGAGGAGGGTCTCGTTCTACGCCGTTTTCGACGCGAGAGGAGGAGAGGGATCTTATCCTCTTGTTAAGTAAAGATGAAAGAAACGTTGTGTTGCGTTATTAAAAAAAAAGGATGGGTGGACGCGAATCTCGACAACGAGCGTTCGAAGCGAAAGAGGAGGATCGGAGGAAGAAATCGATGGAACAATGGCCGGGAACGCGAATGATTCGCTCCGTACGATCCTGACATTCGTTCGTATCTCCTATCTTTGTCCGTAGTTTCTATGTTTCGTGCTTGGATGAGCAACATCTCGAAACGATTTATCGCAGACCCGTATTCGTTTATTTTCCGCTCTTGTTTACTCCGCCGCTATTTCCTTTTTTCTTTTTCACCCCCCCCTCCCTATTTTATTTACATTTTCGCCCGTTTACCTTTCTATTTATTTACATTTTCCGTTTGTTTATTTACATTTTTCCCGCGTCATGCTCCAACTACGTGGCTGCTATTTTTACGCCAGGATTAAGGGACGAGAAATCTGGTGCAGAGATCGATCGATGGAAATCGACGGCCTCCGCAACGAATTCGTTTCGCGCCAATTACAGTTTCGGTCCACTGATCCAAAACGATCGAATGTGTATATATATATATATATATTATATATATATATATCCAATCAGAAATTATCCCAGTCGATTTGAATCATCGAGGTAAATCCATGCACGCGGGAGAAGGAATGTAAAGATGAAAAGCTGGCGATGGAACCGAACTTGTTTACGAGCGGGACTTAATTTTCCTGGCGCGTAACAGCCGCTTCCGGTCCAGTTGGTTGCGCGTGACTCGCCGTGCAAGACGGGGGCGTTGGAAATATTGTCGACGGTCAGTTTGAACGCGCGCGGTTCGAATCCAGCATTGGAATAAAGAGCACGCCCGTGGCCCCGGTTAATTTGGAAATAACGGAGAATTTACGACGTCTACGGATCTCGTTAAACCTTTCCGCGATTAAGAGATTCGCACATATTTCGCGCTCGTTTCGCTCGGGTCGAGGGAAATTAAATCGGTTATCCTGTTAAGCCGGCCGGCCGACGACGCGTCTTATTCTTAAACCCACGAACGAACGAACGTGGTGCGTTTGGAAGAAGTCTAAAGCTCGCGTTTCCCGATCGTACGAATGGAATAATGGAGCCATAATGAAGAGGAGGAGGGGGAGGCAAGACTCGTGATCGCACGCTACGCTCGAGTAACGGTTTCCAAGTGTAATAAAACGAACGAATATCGTATTTTCGATCCTTCTTCTCCCAGGCGAGGATTAAAAACATCTCTTCCAGTTCTTGTTTCCGGGAGATCGTTCGCTTTCTCTGGAGAGGAGGAAAAAAAGTTTGTCGGTGAATCGACGATTGAACGGCCTCTCTCGCTCCCCCGCCAACCGAATTCCATTCTTTTAAAACTGGCCGTTAATTAATTGGCGGCCATCTCTGTATTTCCCGAACTCGGCTACAAACATCCCCCTCGAGTTACCTCGAGTGAAATTGCGCGATTAAAACCTCCCCTCCCTCTTATCTCGTCAAATAAAAACTTGCCCCAAAAACCATCAAACCCCTTCGAACCACTTAAAATCAATTTACTCTCTCTCTCTTTATCTTCCTTTTGGGAAACTCTTCGTATCCGCGGCGCGTGAATTGAAGTTGGAGAGGGGAAAAAATAAAAAGAAATGGAAAAAATCGAAAATAGCGAGGTTTTCGAAATCGCAGGCAATTACAGCAGCGCGTAAAGCTGGTTACGCGCGTCCCGTCATAGCCGCCCGTCGTTGTCGACTCGTAAAACGTCACCACGAGTCGGGCGTGGTGACACGTTGACGACCACGAGGCGAGATCATCCCGGGGCGCTCGCATCCTGCCCACGTTTCCGTGTTGTCCAGCCCGCGCGCCGAATATCAAGTGCCGGCACTCGTCTCCGCTTCCGCTATCGGTTTCTTGCGGTGACGGGCGTCGATGCGATAACGTTACGCGACGATCCGAGACGAGACACCGTTCGACGTGCCTCGGCAGTGTATTTAAAAGGAAGGAACAACCACTTTTCTCGTTTCGCCAATCGAGAGTGCCAACTCGAAACTTTCCTTTGTTTTTCTTTCCTGCGAATGCAAAATCGATCTCGATAACGTTACATATCTCGAGGAATTTAACGGGACACGATGGTAAACTTGTGCCAACTAACTCGGATATCTACAGGTATCCATCTGTCAGAACGGGGCCTCGATCGATCTCCGTCCGTCTTTCCAAGAAAAAAGAAGATTCGCGCGACCCTCGGTTCACGCTCGGTTAAATCCACTCTATGTATTTCGTATATAACAATCTTGCTATCGCGAAAAAACACACGAGGAGTTACGCAATCCTCGTCGCGAGCATCCCACGAGCAGCTGCCCTTTCCCTCCCTCTCCTATTCCTCTCTCGAACCCAGTCACCCTCGCTCGTGTCCGTTACGTAACCCTTTCTCGAAAGTGGGAGTAAAGAGCGGTAGGCAAGAGTTGCGCGAAAAAGGTGATTACGAGCGGTTGTCAGCGCGAAAGGAGAGAGAGAGAGAGAGAGAGACGACGGTGGAGAAGGAGAGGAGCGTGGGTGAGAGGGCAGGAGAGGTTGCGGCTACAATTTGGCAGGATTCCCGATTCCGTATTCTGCAGTGATCCGCTGCATCCCCGTGCAGCGCGCGTGCTGTTGTTATTGTTGTTCACGGTGGAGGAACACGGAGAGAAAGAACGAGAGAGAGAGAAAGGGGCACGCGAGCTCGAGCGGGACGAGGATAGCGGGCATTTTTGTTTGGGGTTACAACGCGCATGTGACGTACGCCACGCTCTCTCCCTCTCTGTCGCTGCCTCTGTGTATATGTCTCTCTCTCTCTCGGTGGCTCGAGCACAACTCGAACACAACGTTCCCTCTCAGTGGCCCGTGAACCGCGACCGGAGCAGCACGGTCTCGTTGTCGTTCGATCGATCATCGCACCGACGGACACGCGATCATCCCCTCCCTTTTTCTTCCCACGTAAACCACTTTCTTCTTCCTCTCCCCTCGCCGATACACTCTCCACGACACTTCCGTGCCTCACGATGGAAGTTTCCGCTCGACCTTGCCTGTGACCACGCATCTTTCCTCACGCCGCGAATCAGTGACGCGAATCTTCGCCACGATCATCGCCTCGACTCGTGGACGATCGGTGTTTTCGAGAAGAAGAAGAAGAGGAAGAAGGAAGAGGTGGTAGTGGTTGTGGTGACGGTGGTGGTGGTCGACGATCGTCGATTGAATCGTAAAATGAGCACGATAAACTTGGAACTCGATTATTGGTGAAAGGATTTTTAACCGCCCTTTGGTCGATCGAGGATACGGCGGGACTCGTATCCACTCGGTCGATTCGAATCGAAATCGTTTTGTAAAAGGAAAGAAGTGGTGTGGTATAATCGGTCGATTGAAGACACTCGACGCGACGGTCGTTCGGTTGGACGTTATCGAGGAAAGTGGCCGCGCGGTTTAATTCGGTTTTATTCGCGGTTTAATCGACTCGTGAAATGACGATCGTAAGACACCCTCGGTAAGGGTAATTAATTGTCGCCCCGATTCTCTCGCTATATTAACCGTGTGCGCTCTCTCCTTCTCTCTTCTATTCTCATACA
The DNA here is from genome assembly GCF_029169275.1 of Apis cerana. Lineage (NCBI taxonomy): Eukaryota > Metazoa > Arthropoda > Insecta > Hymenoptera > Apidae > Apis > Apis cerana. Next base: position 8,822,200 of record NC_083861.1, read on the forward strand.
TACCTACCGTAGTTGCCGCTTTCACGTGGGTCGATCGGTGACGCCGGGTTTTCTAATTAAAAATCGCCGCGCATAATTAAACGGATTTCGTTAACGCGCGAACGTTAACGAAGTTACGGTAACGAGGATTCCGCGTTGTGCTCGAGGCGCGAAAAGCAGGAGAAGGGAGCGCGCACGCGACCAGCCTAATAACCGGGTCCGAAATCGACGTTCGACGTCGGACGAGGGCGACGACACCCCCATCGAGCACCATTTTTCCCAACCCTATCATTTATTCACCCGTTCGCGAGACGTTGAATCCGCGATCCGATGAATTATTCTCGTATTCGTTGTACTCGTTGCGGATGAACAGGCACGCCGTTCTCTCCACGAGAGGGTGGGGGAGGGGCTGCACCGCGAAACACGCTTAGTAAGAAGTTACGTATTTTTATGAAACGATCCACGTTATGGAGGATAACGTGGGATCGTGGAGTTTTTGTTTCGCATCGATGCGAAAGGAAAGGGAGGTCTTTCTCTCCCTTTTTCGAGTATCTTTGCACTTTTCGTTTACGATGTCGTACAAGTTTTCTACGACGAAGTTAAGGATGGCAATAAACCGTCTCCTTCCCTATCCTTCCGCGTTCAACTTTCTTCTACCCTTTACGGGAATGACGCGAAGCTTGTTTCGAGTTCCCTTCTCGTTTTGGATCCGGATGTATCGGAGGGTGGTCGAGCAGCTGGAACGCGATCGAATGGCAGGTGTCGGTCGATCCGAAAGCAGAAATAGCTGTTGTTCGTTGCGGAGTCGTGATTGCGACACGCGTCGTCCGCCGCCAAGATAATTAGCAAGTCCTCGCGCTCCACGATACTAATTAGCGGGTAAACGCCGCGCACTGGCGCGCGAGAAAAATCGAGGGATCTTTTCGCGCTGGTAATTAATCGGTCCCGGCTCGAGTCCTAGCCAATTAGCAGAGTGCTCGACCGAGCGTGTGCTGCTGAGCCGACGTCTCTTTCGAGGGCCCTGAGCTGAATCCCCGAACGAGAATCATCGCACCCTCCTTTGTGCCTTTTCTTCTCCTTCGTATCGCGCGTGGATGGATCAATTGCCAGGTGTTGTTTCAACCGTCGTCGATTCCCATTCGAAGCTCATTAAACGCGCGTGACAGAGCGATTTAAAGATCGTTTTGACAGGAGGGAAGGAACGAACGATTCGAGGGGAAGAATCGAAAAGGGTTGTGAATGGAAACGAGAGCGCAACGAGTTGTTCGTTTCGCGAAAAATGAAAACAGACGTTCAATCTGGGACGACGTCGAGTTACGCGGTCACCGTGGAGAATTTAGGATGTGGTCGATCGGTTGCGCAACCGTTCTCCATTTCCTAGTTTCGCTCCCTCTCTCTCTCTCTTCGTCTATGGCGTTTAATCCGTCGATTTAACCGGCTAGCTCGCGAATACCCGTGCAAACTGGTACGTACGCGGTGAAAGAGAGGTAAAAGGCTGCATTGTCGATCGTATTCGGGCGGTATCAGTTTCCATTGGACGGGCGACGGGTGGTCCCGGCCCTTTTTCAATTAAGCTTTGATCACAGGGACGAGATAAAACGCGTCGGCTCGGGGCTCGGCTCGTGTCGAGAGCTGAAACGAACATCGGTCGATCGGCGGTGGGACGGAGAGACGGAGAGAAGACAGAGAAGAGCGCGACGAGGGGCAATGCGACGAGACTCCTCTCTCTTTCTCTCCCTCCGCGATAAATGGACAAAAAGAAAAACGTTGGTTTAGCGGAATCACCTTTCGCCCCCGATCGCTTTTGACGCGCCGTGTCTATCCACTTATTATACGTCGACGAACCGTGTGCCCTCGTAACCGGCGGATCGGCGGAAACGCGGGATCCGATCTCTCCGATTGTTTGCGATTAATGGAGTGAAAAGTACTTGCTCGCCTTTTTTAACGCCTTTTAATCTCCCTTTTGCTTTCGATCGATATATCCACCGCCGTGCAAACGGAAAAATTCCATCTTCGGTTTCGATCGGAATTAAGATAAAAGAAAAAGGAAAAAGAAACAAATTCGTAGCTCGAATACGTTGGCCCATCGATCCGGAAGATAAACGAAAGCTCGATCGAACGAACGGTCCCGTATTCGCGTGTTTGCGGACATCGCCATCACCCTGTCGAGTTGGCGTTTCGGTTAATTAAATACCCGTAGGAGCGACTTCTCTCTTTGACCCGCGAATTAATGATTCCGTTCCTCGAACACGGACGATCGACGACGTGGAATCGTGGCAAATCCTATCCGATGATCGAACGTCATCCGGGCGTGAAGAAAAGGAAAAAAAAGAGAAAAGGAAACCGAGTCATTTCCCAGCGATTTCAGCATCGCATCCAATTGCGTAAAAAATTAAATCGATCCTCGTCGCGTACGAGGATTCGTACTCGTCTCTCGCGGGAAATTAATCGGTGAATCTCGGCTTCCCGTGGCAATTAGCGAAATCTCGGGATCCGTGATCGAACCGCGCATTTTTTCCGCTCTGAGAAAATTAATAAAGGATCGAGACTCTCTCGAATCGTCTTCGCGAATCAACTTTACGACGAGACTTTTTTTTTCTTTTTTGGCGAAGCGAACGATATCCGCCCTCTGTAAAAATCCGTTGGAGACACTCGTAACGAGTTGGCGGAGAATATACAACGAATATAAAACCGAACCGTGTTTCTTCTACTCTCGGCTTTTGACGCTTTTGAATTTTCGAAACGTGCGAACGCGAGAAGGGGTTAACGCCTCCCGACACTCGACTACTCGCGTTTAATCTTCCCGGATGGAGCCATGAAAATTGTCGCTAAGATTACCGCCGCTCTTAAATTAGAATTCTCCGTTCGTTCCTCCACGCTGGACGAATCGATACCACGATGCGATAGTGTGTTGTTGCGACGAGAGAGAGAGAGAGGAGCGTCTGAAGAAAGATTTTCCGTGACGCGTTTTTCGGTGGCCAGGATTAATTATCGTCGGAAAGGAGCGAGTTGGCGGGGGAGAAGGGGAAGAGACGTCACATCCGACGCGCGTTTTCTTTCTCGGATCGGTCGTCGACTGTTTCTCTTTCTCTCTCTCTCTCTCTTTCTCTCCGTTTGGAGGGCTTCTTTCTCTTGGAAATCGGTCGTTCGTGCTCCAAACGGGGGCTTAAAAATATCCCACCGCCCGAAAATAGTCGATTCGTGCGTGCGAGCACCCTCAACGTCCTCGTCGCGGTGCCCGTCGCGAGAAAGTCCGCTTCTTTTTCGTTCTTTTTGCTTTCGCATTTTCACGAGGAACAGTTGGAAAGCAAATAACTACTCTTCTGCGCGAATAAATTCTCCCGTTTTAATTCGTACGCCGATCGAATCCTCCCGTCCTCTCTTCTCCTCTTTCACCGATTCTTTCTTCTCTCGGAGGGAGGACTTCTCGATCTCGTGATCGACAGATTTCTCGAAGAATCGTCGAACCGCTTTAAAGGCTCCTTAAAGGGTTCTCGATGAGTTCTTTTAAGGGAGGAAACACAATGGAAAGTTGGGGAGAGAAATCACGGTTCCTTCTTTCCGAGAGGGAGACTTCTACGGCGCTGTCGCATAATAATAGTAATAAAGCATAGTCGATTCTTTCGTTCTCGAGGCTTCCTCGAAGGAATTTACGGAATTCCAAGTAGCCGCGTACGTGGGTTCCTCGCTTAGGAAACGAAATAGTTCGATTGCGTGAAAGAATAGAGATCGTGTGCTCGATGGGAGATGGTGTCCCCCGCGTAATATCGCGAGCGATGCAAGAGTCGAAGAGGTTTAGAGTGAGTTTCCGGCAAAGGAACTAGCGGAGGAGAGGGGAGCGAGCGCGAGTGAACAGTGCGATCGGGAAGTGCGAGCGGCTGTGACGAGAAAACTGTGACAAATGGTTCAACCAGTGCGCACGGAGAACAACAACTCCGCCCTGGACATGGAGTCGCTCGAGGAGATGCTCCGCAAGGTAACAACTTTCCAACAACTTTCGCAAAAAAAAAGGGAAAAGGTTCTCTCCCACAAGTTTCGAACGCGCGCTCTACATCGTCGAGGATCCATATCTCAAACGCGTGCCATCGTCGTAATTCAGATTATAGGAAGATGTAATAACTCCGCTTGACGAGCGAGAATTACGTGAGTCGAAAGGACGGATAGTGGAGGGGAAGGGAGAAGGAAAGGTTTTTTAACTGCTACTTCCTGTAATGTATTCCGTTAGGCAGCGCTGAATGGACCACTTAGCGAGTATCCCGCACGCATGTGTGCCGGAGAGAAAGAGAGCCTCTCTAGCGTAAGCGCTTTAATTCTAAAGCCTTCCTCCTCCATATATATATATATATATATATGTGCGTGTGTGTACCCCCCTCGACCCACCTAATAACCACGCTAATGGTCAATTCAGCAGAAACTCCCCCTCACCCATCGAGGACTATCGAGGACTCTCGTGTCGCGTTTTTTCCACCCGACCCTCCCGTAATTTTCACCCCTCGCGGCCGAAAAGAACAGCGTCCGACCGAATGTCGGTGAAAACGATATGCCCCCTCCCTTCTTCCTTCTTTCTTTCTTCGTTGGTGGCAAAAGGGGAGCGAACAGAGCGGGTCGAGTGGGTGTGGACAAATAAGCGATGGAACGAGAACGAGGAAGTACCCTTTAGGAATTATTGATTCAGGAAGCGCGGCTCCTGTGGACAAACTTTCTCCCGGATTGGTTAAATTCTTCCGCCGTGGCTCTCTTTTGTTTCCGACCACCGGAGTGTTGGCCGTAATGCGTGTGTATGCCGCACTACGTGGACAAGGAGGAGGGTGCTTCGCGGACACTCCTCCTCCCTCCTCCCTCGAGGGGACCGTTCCTCTCGTTAACATAAACACAGACTAAGTTGGAGTGGCCAATATCGATCCGAGTGGATAGGATAGTAGCGAAACACGAGTGTATACTGAGAAAATATTAACCGGATATCGGCCCTCCGTTTTCCAGTCGCGATAAAGTTACCCGCGATATTAATCTATCGATGGAATAACATTTCCTTTAAAAAGGAACGCTTCGTCGTCGTTGTTTGCGCAAGAGCTTGAGAAGAAGCTCCCGCCGATTTTTAACTCGGAATTCGCGATCGAGAACGCACATCGAGGATATTTCGATCGATGGTCAAACGCCATCCGCCGCGAAAAAGAAAAAAGTGTCTTTCTCCCTGAACGAGTCGCGTCCTCCTTTCTTTCCTTTTTACGAGCTTTTCCCCGCCACGTCCGGCGGACGAACGTTTCACGCGGCTTCCTTCTCTCTTTCTCTCTCTCTCTCTCTCTTTTTCTCTTCTAACTTTGGCTTTGCTCGACGGAGAACGAGACGAGGCCCCGAAGGCAGAGAGAGGAAAAAAGCTCGGGTAACTGCAGTAATGTAGCTTTAATGTAACGCGCGAGGGAAAGTCGTTTCCCTTTGACGATTTTCCACGTCAAACGGTCGCGCTGATTTTCACGTGCCAGCGTATTAGCTTCCTTTCTCTCTCTCTCTCTCTCTCTCTCCCTCTCTTTTTTCCCACTCGCCACCAGCTGTCTCCTCCGGCCGCTCTGCATTTTTCTGCTTTTAGTCAGAGGTTCATCAGCGGAGAGGAGTGGTGGGCGAGGAAGGGAAAAAAAGCAAAAGCTCTCGATGATCGGGTAAAGCTGTCGCGCGACAGATTCCGGAAAGATGGATCGTTTGCCGAACGGTTCGTCGCTTTTGCACGCCAGATTCAATCTCTTTTCCCCCCTCTTTCTCTCTCTCTCTCTCCCTTCGATATTTTTTTTTTCGTTTAGGCCGATCTTTGAATCTTTATTCCATCCCTTCGTAAAAAAAAGAAGGGGAAAGAGAGAGAGAGAGAGAGAGAGAGAGAATTTATCCCGAAAATTGGAAGAAAAGATATTTTCTTACCTTTTTTTCCCCCTCCTCCCCCTTTTTCACCTGAACCACGTTTCGCACGGGTCCGCGAGCCAGTTGATCTTTTTCTCGGCGGCATCTACTTCTGATTCGAACGTTTCCAGCATGGCTCATGAAACATTCATGGCCGATGGCCGCGGAAAAGCACGGTGAAATTATAAACGGTCCTCTCCTCGCCCTGGGCCGGTTTATTTCGCGTGTTTCGCCGTGCTACACCGTGGCTATTTTCATTTTAATTGGCGTTTGTTAAACCCTGTCCCCCCTCCCCCTCTATTTTTCATTACTTCGACGCGGGTGCAATCCGTCCACGTCCACCGAGGAAAAAAATCGCCGTCCACCGTGTAATTGTCGCTCAAAAGGCCAAATTAACCATACTCCGCCGACGTTCTTCCTTCTTCTTCCTTTTTTTTTTTTTTTTACCAAGAGGAGAATTAAACTCGGTTCAAAGGGATCCATTAAACGTCGCTTCGTATGTAAAACGTCTGGGCGGCGTTTTCAACGCGATTTTTTCCGATCGAGGGGAAACGTTTTCCATTTCCGCCCGTGTTTTGCGATCGTTCAGAAAATAATACGTCACGAGCTGTTACCGGTTGGTACAAAGATAATCGGCCGAATTTATTGCCGAAACTTGTTTACGCTTACACCGTTCAACAAACCGAGCCTTGTAACACCGATAACGACAAAAGCAACTAGATACCACGTATCCTCCTCCCCCTCCTCCTCCTCCTTATTTATACAATCTTATCGCGATAATGAAATCGGGGCGAGATATTATTGTTTCAACGTCGAAATATTCCCCAAAGATATCATATACCTTTGCCACCAGGATCCCCTGGAAAGGAACGAAGCAAAGACCGAGCAAAAACCGTTCGAGACCGAAACTGGTCTCCCTACCCGGGTTTATAATTTATGCATGGAACGCGTAATCCACCGTTGGTGGATTTGCATAGCCGGACCGCGTAAAATAACGCTTAAATAAAGCGCATCCGCCACCACCCTGTGTGCACGCCCGTCTCCCGTTTCGTGTTTGCCGTGTACAGGGGGGACACCGGTAATGCGGGACCATTTGTCCGCGAGAATGGAGCAGTTAATTGTCTCTCCGTTACCGTGCAATTACGTTTGTCATGCGAGATACAGCCGGCCCGGCGTGCTTGCCTGCTTCGCCGTCTTCGCAATTAGTCGCGCAATTAGCGTTTTCTTTGCCCCGATATCGGGACGAAGATTGGTAAAACGGATAACGGGGGAGGGAAGCGGAAAGAGAAGAGAGATTCGGTTAAGAATATATCCAGCTATTTCCCCGGCAAGGTAATTTCGAACGATCGGGATCTCGGGTTGGGTTTCGAAAACGCTGCTCCTCCTCCCTGTATAAGAATGGAAAATTTCGCTTCGAGGGGAAATTTCGTGGCGACACGAGGAAGAACGAGATCGCGGAAAGTTGGGCTGGAAATCGGTTGCTTGTTCGGAGACTCGAGCGATTTTTGTTCGTAAAGAGGAGAAGAATTAGGAGAAGAGAAGGAAAGGATTCCTTTGATTCCCGTGATCATCGAGCGTGAGAGTATCTCTCTATCGTTGGAGGAGAGGAGGTAACAGTTGGAAAACAGGGTGGAAAAGCTCGAAACGAACGATCCCTCGACCGACGGATGACAACGACGACGATGATAAAGCTTCCTCGTAGCCCGTGGTCGTTGCCCTCCCCTCTCTCTCTCTCCTGGAGTTACGTCTTAAAGGAAAAATGAAGAATTCTCTCCCCTATGGCCGCTCGTATCGCTTAGCAAACGTGCAGCCAGTCGAAATTGCATTGGCAGCGGTGCAACTCGCCTCGAGCGCGAATATTGTTATTTAAGAAACAAGGAGACTTCGCTCCCCCCCTTTCGAGGGCGTCTCGTCTCTTTCGAAACTTGGGAAAATGGAGGGAAAATTGGAGGAAGGAATTGGAAGGGTTTCCCTTGCCGATAACTCGGCGGAGAAGTTGGGCCGAAAGTTAAACTCGAGGGGCCATCGATGCGGAAAGTATCGGAGAAAAACGTTTGCGCGGCTCGTTAATCGGTAGCTCGAGATCAATTTCAATTTTCGACGAGGAGGAAGCCGCGAAGTAAATGGGCAACTAACGAGGGAGAGGCAAGTTTCGCGAACCTCGGGCAAACATTCGCCTCGTTTTCCCGCGAGGTTTCCCTCCTCCGTCTACATCATACGAGGGAATTACGAGCGTGTGTGGTAGACACGGGTGGCGACAGGCGTAACGAATCGTGTAGCGAGGAATTGGAGGATCGGTCGGTCGGAGAACGGAAACAAATATCGCTCTGCCGGTTAACCGTTTCGCTTCTTCCGCCCCTCCGTCCTCGGTAAATAGACCGCCCTCCCGGAATCCGATCCCTCTCCTATATATCCACCAGAGAAGTTTCTTTCGCGTTCAACCGGGCCAGTAAATCTTCCCTTAACAATTTCGAACGTTTCTCGCGTTTACGCGTTAACGAGTGAAAATCAAGATGAAGAGAAATTTTGAAAAGTGAACGCTCTGCGAGGCTGGAAAAAGGTGAAAATTTGATCGGGGAAAAGATACGGCGTTAAATCCTGTGGAACGATCGACGAGGGGGTTGCGCGCCCTCCCCGCTGGCAGAGCATTCGCGACACCACCCTCCTCTCCTGTTAAAAATGAGACTATTCGCGAGCACTTTGGCGCGAAACGGCGGGACGCTTTGTCGGAAAATGGTGAAAATATTTCAGGGGCTTTTCCAGGCCGGGGTTGATGCCATCGATATAATAAGAGGCACGGATGGCACGGTGGGGCTCTCTTCTCCAGCCCCCTGCCTAAGCGCAGACCTCATCCGGCCCCGATAACTTCTCCCACAGGCAGAAAATAGAAACGGATAGTAGTGGTAGGGGTGGCTTATGTCTCTCTCCTCTCGCCCCTCCGCGATATCCATCCTATTTTTCTTTTTTCATCCGCCTCTCCTCCTTCGTCCACGTCTTCCCTCTCCTGCCTTTCCTCCTTCCCTTTCAAAAGACTCGACCGCGACGTTAACCGCGCGATCCGAGAATCATTAACGTTGTCCTCGCGCGTGCGCTTCGTGGAAATTTACGAGCGTGGAGCAATTATGGCCGGTTCAAAGGCGAGCCTCTTAAAACGATTCCCGGTAAACGATATTTTCGAACCTTTTAGGCGAATGGAAAAGCGAATCTCTTAACCGGAATTGAACGCATATACCGCTCTTTCTCTCTTTCTCTCCACAACAGAATTTTTCCAATTTTTCGGTCGATCGTTGCTCGCCCCGAAATTCATCGGTAAATATTTCTCAAATCGGCGATCTCGCCTTTTGAGTTCAAATATACGCGCGAATGAAGCAGTTGGTTGCTCGACGAGATCGAAGGTCGCTGCTCCTTTTCTTTCTCCCTTCGTCCCCAACGAAGGGGGAGGTCCATCCATTTTTACGCGTCCAACGCGGTTCCATCTTAATCCGTCAGATGGGGAGAGGGAGGGACAAGATCCGAGAAATAGAGAGCGTCGCGCGCTCTCTAATTCAATCTTGCCGGAACGAACCGTCCGACTCGATTATACAGGCCGTGATATACATCCTTGCAGAGGACGAAAACCGCAAACGTGGCACGATCTTGGCCCGCTTCCGCTCGGGGGATGGGGAAATTTCGAAATCGAATTTCCAGATTATCTCCGCTCTCTGCCTCTTGGCGGTGGATTCCCAGCGACGAAGTGACTCGGCAGGGTGGGGGAGACTCTTTGACGGTAATCCTTTGACTATCCCCCGTGCGTGCTAATTCGATTCCCCGTTTAAACAAATCTCTATATTAAGGCCCCGCGTCGAAACGGAGGAATCTCGATCGAATTTCAATCGTTCCTTATTAAATTAATCCCATCTAGCAATAATTAAGCCTTTGAGAGGCCACTTTCGCTCCTCGTAGCCGTTTTTCTTGTTTTTTTTTCAGTTCAATTAGCGAGCTACCTCGGTCCCTCGACCTAGCGCTCGACCGAGATCCCATATTTCTCCGAAAACGTGGGGGGAACAGGGCCGGTTCGTCCCGCAAAAAGCCGCTTAGGCGACCACGCGAAGGGCGGAAAAGCCTCGACAGCCGTTGTTTCCATCCCCCTGCGTGGATACACGGCAAAGTCGAAAGACGTGTTTTTCCAGTTTTCTCGACCATCTCCCTCCGAGGAGATCCTCCCACCTCCCTCGTGGTGGGGGTGGAAAATCCGCGATGCGTGAGGGAAAAGGATACAGGGGATTGTATCTCCTCTCGAATTTCACTCGTTCTCGTACTCAATTCTTCTCCGCCGATCCGTTTAATCGTGAGCGAGTCTCGTTGAAAATTGTATCTCACTCCACTCGCATACGCCTTTTCGTGAGCATCTTCTCTCGAAAAATTGCCAATTGTGGACAATTGACCGTGAAAACGGCGCATGGAAGGGAGGTTCGTTAAAACGTTGGGCTGTACGCGATGCGGGCGAAAATTAAGGCTCTCCGTGGAGTAGGAGGAAAAGAGAAAAGAAGGAAGACTGGGGTTGTTAGTCAGAGCAGGAGGAGTCAAGGGCGGTTTGAACGGCTCGCCCCGTTGAAAAATGCATAACGAGGCGAGCACGGTCGGTTGGCTCCGCTGCGTGCGGGCATAATATCAGCTGCGGGGAAACGGAGAAAGTGGCTGGACAGGTTGGTAACCAGCCGGCATGCGGCGGAATGGACAGGTGTCGGTGACCTTGAAACCGTGCACCGCGCGCCTTCCGCATTCGTGAACAATCCGCGCCAACCAAATAATTCAAATTATAGCCGGACGATCGCCCTCGATCGCTCTTCTCTTCTCTTTTCTATCCACGATCGGATAAATTCGCTTTCTTTTTCTTTTCTTCTTTTCTTCTTTTTATTCCTTTCCCCCGTTTCGATCATCCGAGCTATTATTCTGTGGAGGAACAACGGGGTGGATTAAAAGTCGAATTCCAGTGACGAGGGAAAATGGAGAATTTGCATCGAGCTCGCAGCGTTGCTCGGATTTCAGGAGAGAGGAGGGAGAGGAGTCTTCGCCCTTGCTCGGCCGCGTAACGGGCCAATAAAACACTACGCGGGACGCATCTGGGTTACGAGCCGGGAACCTCGTTTCTTTATCTCGCGTATTATCCTGAACGATTCCCTCCAATCCTCTCCACGCTGTCGGCCTCGCAGATGGAGATTCCATTCCTCGTCACTGTCCTCCTCTGTACACCGATAAACGTTTAAACCACCCTTTTGCTCGTTCTTCTCTTCCTTGCGTACGTTTTAAGATCCCTCTTCCCCTATCGAAAAAGAAAATAAAAATAGCAAAATACCTGGTTTGTTTGCGAGAACCTGTTGAGGAGAATCCATGTTGAAACCAAGTCTTTTGCATCCCGCGTTTTCCCGAGAATTTACATCCCGTTGATTTATCAGTTTGAGAGTAGAGATTAAACCGAATCCATTAAACCGATTAAAGGAATTACGCAACGTGCTTTATGGAAATATATATATATATATATTCGTTCCATCGATTAAAGGGAAAACACGGTTCGCGAGATTAGTATTCGGATTCTAGTTGAACGGAGACCTGTGGAGATTCGTGTAGATTCTAATAGATGCCCCTGTGACCTTTCGCAGATAGATCGGACGCGCTTCGATTCGTGGTTTTATGTAAAAGAGGACTCGCGAGAACGCCGCCGTATAAGGAAGAAAGAGAAAGAGAGAGAACGGGGTATTATTCACCCGAATCGACGCGGCCGACCGATTTCTCCCATCGAAACGGCCGCTTCACGTTCGACTTATCGCGACACAAAGCGTCGCTTATCAGCTGGAACACGCTCTCTCTTTTTCATCTCCCACCAATATTTCCAAACTGGTGGTTCGATCGATCCGTTCGATGGGGAATCTTTACCATTGAAATGCATTAACTCGCAACCAATAAAAGGATAGGTAAAAAGGAATGCTTGGAAAAGGAATTCTTCTCCTCTCCTTCCTCTAAGCATGCGAATTCGTTACTCTTGGGGGAAGGGGGAACAATTTTACTCTCAAATGGATCGTCATTATTTCGAATCTATTTACTTGTGTTTCCCAACTATATTTATGTTTATACGAAAAAAATTCTCATTCTCTCTCTCCGTCGAAATTACCTATCTGTGGAAAAACAAAAACCTCGGATTTACTTTAATTGGTACGTCGAAAGGAAAGAGAGGCTGCCATTGGTTTTTCCTCCTCCATCTCCTCCTCCTTTTTTCCTAGATTTACATCCCTTTGTCCCTCGAGTATATCAGGCAACCACGAATTTTTGTGGTTCTTCATTTCGTCGGAAGCGTTTAATTATTATCACGATCGGGAGAACAATGTGCCACGGTTTTTACGGATAAAAAAAGAAGAAGTAAAAGAAGAAGAAGGAGAAGAAAGGAGAATAACATAGAATTCCTAGAGGGTGGATGTGCTGTGCGGAACGAATTATAGCCGCAAATTATCGTAAAACTCGCGCCACTCCGGCGAATTCTTCCGGGGGAGCGTAATTAAAAATTGCAAGCGTTTTAAGTGCACGCGTATATAAACGCGAACGATACCATCGCTTCTATACTCCGTACAGTACTTTCTCGTATCGAGAAGTGTTACGATCGTTTCAACGGATAATAGATCCTTGATCGATTAAAATTTCCATAAATATCTTCGTTTAAACTTTCAAAACTATCCTTTAAACGTGACCAAAGATTCGTCCGTTTCAAATATACGCTCAATGCAACGTGAAGAAGAAAGTACATCGAATAAAGAAACATCGGTCGATGCCCGATTCCGTGGATCGTTCGATTGGAACCGCGTGTTTAACCTGTTCGAACCCGAACGAGGGTTCCAAACCCTTGAGTTGGAAGGAGTATTTCAAGAAAATACGATTATGACACCGTCTCTCCGATTTCGGAGCAGGTTGCGCCCGGCTGATTTTATCGGTACACGCGTGTAAATACGCAGAATAGGTGCTCGGCGACTCGTGCAGGGCCGAGTTTAACGCGACCGAGACGAGTCCGCAAACGACGCGCATCCAAGGGAGAGAAACCATCAGGACCAGTGAGTTGCCTCGTTAATTGGAACGCGCGAATTCCAGAGACACCCGTCCCCTGTTCTCCAACGATTCGATCATCGTCGATTCTTTCGAAAGTAAGGATTTTTCGAATCCTTAGGGAAAAGGGAGGAAGAGATCCTCGAATCGTGATGATGGATCGTCGATATCGGTCAACGAACGCTCGATGCACGCGATAGTTAGATTACTTGCTCGTATCTCGATGCGACCATCGCTAACAGACGGCCAGTGACGTCTCTGTTGCCGAAGTTAGGCCGAACAATGGTCCCCCGCCCCCATGGAACATCTGTTGACAACAGTCGATATCTGGAGGAGGGACAAGCATCCTGGCTAATACTCGCGAGACCCAATTACGACATTCAACCTGGCCTATCCAACTGTGTCAATCATCGGGGACAGGGGAGGGGGAGGAACAACGCGCTGCCCAATCAACGCGCGAGATATTGGCCGGCCAAATTTATTTATCCGGCCGTATCGACGTGGCGTTTATATCTGGCAAGAGTTTTAGCGCGATAGATTAGCGTGGAACGGGGAGGATGGAGAGAGGAGGGGTGGGCAATTTCATTCGGACGAAATTTTCGTCTTTCTCCTTCGGCTTCCCTTCAAGTCCACAATTACCATCGTCGAGCACTCGCCAGAGAGAGTTTCCAGAGAGCTGTAACCAGGCGAATCTCGACGCAGACGATACTTAAGGCAGGTTCCATGATTGCTTCCGCGCCCGGGAGACCTAATTATCAACCGGTCGACCCGTCGTCGCGCGAGTTTCTCCGTGCATACGAGTCCAAGTTCCGCGGTGCCCGTGCACTCCGCCGACCCCTGCATATTTCAATCCTTGCAATTACCCCCGAGGCGTCTCTAGCCTCTGCCAAGACACGTTAAATCGGAATGTCGGGTAACCATACCGATTAACGCGTAATAACAATCCGCGGATCGATCCGGTTAAATTCTTTCTCGATATTCTTTTCATATTGCGCGGCGGCTCGTTGTAAAAACAAATGGACAAAGGAGTGGACGCGTAAGAAACCGGCTGTTGGTAGACGTATGCAAAAAGATTGTTGGCGCGTGTCTTTATTTCGCGTACGAACGTTAAAGTTTGAATAATTTATTTTTCCGCGTTAAGGGAATCTAACGATGCGAAAGAATCGGAAATGGAAGAAAAGAGAAGGATCGTAAACACCGGTGCATAGTTTGAAGACGTCGGAAGGAGCGGAAGATGAAAGAGCAGGATCGAAATGTTCGATCGAACGTTATCCGGCGCGTGGAAAATGCGATGCGTGCTCTTGAAAAATTCATGACCCCGTGTTGTACACGAGGCGAGCAAAAGGCCGCCTCTTAGTCGAGCGACAGCCGCAAACAAAATGCGCCCGCCCCGGCTTTTCAATATGCAAAATAAATCGATCTGACCGCACGGCCGGCGATAAATAAAGCAAATATAATGCATTTTCCATTGGCCGATTTTCGCCGCCTGACCGTCGCGAAAAATCGAGTTGATCGCCCTGCAAATTAACCGGCGCCCGGAACAAGCTTTCAATACCGTGTATGAAAATTAAATTTCTCGGATATTGCGAAATGAAAAAAAAAAAAAAAAAGCGACGCGCCTACGGCCTCCTCCTATTTTTACGTACTCCGGCAATAAGGCCAGAGCGGAGGAAGGGAAGGACAAAAAAACCGAGGGGCAAAATTACATTGTTCCGCGTGTAAAGGCTTTTGTAAAATTTAAAAAAAAATTGTAAAAAAAAGGGGGAAAATTGTTTGCCGACCTGGCGGTTAAAAAATTGGCCGGTCGATGATTGGACGTGTCCGGATATCGTTTAAAGCGTTAAAAAATGTATGGGGAGAGTGGAGGGAGTTGAATTTAAATTTTCAAATTTAAAATTCAAATAAACGGAAGAGGAGAGGGAGAGAAAAACGTCCAGGGGAAGGGTAGTAGTATCGTTATCATCGATATCGATATCGGAACAAATCTTCTGTTCGCAAGTTTTTTTTTTTTACCTCCTCCGCGATAGTAAAATCCGCTCGTTTCCTTTTCAAAGGAACTTCTCCTTCTTCTTCTTCTTCTTCTTCTTCTTCTTCTCAGGTGCGAGAGAAAAGGTGCGGCTCGAACTTGGCGAGAAACGGTCGACACGAAATCCACGCGGATATCGAATCGTCGCGCCCTGCTCCTCCACTCGAGATTCGATTGTCCCGTGGCGAGGCTTTATTATAGCCGTCATCACCGTCCTCGCGATTGTTAGCGCGATCGTCGCGTTATTGTTATTGCATCGCGGCCGGAGTTGCGCTCATTTTCCCGCCTCTCAACGGCCTACGTGCCCAATTCCCATCGCAATCCCGCCCCCTCTACCCCAATTATTCTCCTCCTGTATTTTTTACACGCCATCAAATTTTCCGCCTTCTTCATTTCGCGATATTGCAAATCCGTGCATGTTTAACCCCTTCGAGGTGGAGTTTTTTCCCTCCAATTTTTGTCCACACGATTTCAAAAAATTTCGACGAACATTCCCATTGATTTCCGCGATTCGAAGAGGAGAGCAGAAAAGCATATTCGATAGGACGACGATTGGCAACGACGAGGCGAACCGTCCAACGATCTATTATCGCGTTTTCCACACCCCGATTCCCGATTTCGAATTCTAATCGGATGAGAGCGACTGTATCCGCTTCGTTCCCAATTAAAGCGCGACACGTGACGCTTCCCTAGGAATAGGGAGCGAAATTTCAAAACTGGCACGCGGCGTTTCACGCGGCCCGTCGAGCGTGAAAAAGGTGAAACGGATCGTTGATCCCGATCTGCTCGTTAGTTAGCTCCATTGTAATTGATTGATCCGCTAATAGAAGCGCGATCAATTATATCATCGCGGCCTTCCGCTCCTTCCGCATTGTCCACGGTTATAACGAAATTTGCATGGTCGGAAATTAATTCGGCTCGCGACCCGTCCTGTGCGCGGAAAATCCAGTTATCGATTTTAACGGGGATGGGATGCCTCTCCGTGTCCCGTTTCGCGCCCTCCGAACAACACCTCCTGCTGGGATATGCTCGCCGATGCGCTCGAAATCAGGATATATACGTGTTTCTAGAGGGAGAAAGAGAGAGAAATCTCGACTATCTTTCGACGGCCTATTTTTACGAATCCCACGCTCCAGCGGGAAAAATTCAGACGGCCTGCTTTGAATAAATAACGCGTCCCAGAAAGGATTCTGGCCCGGCTCTCCTCGGGAATTTCGCTTCGTTCCTCGATCTCGAATCTCATCGAATCTCCAGATTTTTATGGGACGCGCGAGATTAATCTCTCCTCTCCTCTTCTTCCTTTTCGCGAAGGAAGGAACGAGGGGAGACGATATTTCTGGAGGAAAAGATGAGCGAAGAAAAACGGGTGTCCAGGAAGAAAGGAAGAAAGGGCGAATTCGTTCTCCTCCCCTAAGGGTGGTTTGTACCTTGCCTCGTTTCTTAAACGGGCAATTAATACGAAGAGGTGGGATGGATAGGGAGGGGGAGTTGAAGGGTTTCAACGTGATAATTTCAAAGACGAGGTAGATTTCAACTGTGATAATGGGGCCGAGAAGGAGCGGGATGAAATTTCGCTAGAGGTGAAAGGTAAGGTACAACAGGTAGCATTCCTCTTAAAGACGCTTTCTTTTTTTTTCCTACAAGCTTCAATGAAAGACGAATGGAACAAAAGTACTTCTCGCTACTTTTCCCTTTCCTTGCGCAAAAATTTTCTTCTTTTCTCTTTTTTTCTTTTTTTTTTTGAAGAATATAAGTTACTCTTCCTTCCTCGCGGTCGGGAAAGAAGATTAAAACAATTTTCCGCCGCTTCGCGTACAGCTCGTCGACTGAAAACCAAGGCGCCTCGTTGAAAACCAAGCGCAAGTTGAGATTGGAAGTTGAATTAGATTTAACTTGGAAAGTCCAGTCCGTGGCAAAGTCAACGCGCGGGAAAATGGCTGAAAGTGACAATTTCCTCGTTTCGGTCACGATCCACCGTCGTTCAAACTACTTTCCCTTCTCCTGTTCCCTTAATCTCCGCCTTTTCTTCGACTTCTTCCTGTTCTCTCTAACCGGAATATCCTGTTCGGAACACACTGGAGGAATCTTTGACCGTTCGAAAGATGAAATCGGTCAATTACCCTCAAACGCAACGTTTCTTTATTATCTCTTATAATTACTCTTTTCAACGAGCGAAACACTCTATAACCACCATCCTATCTAATATTATTAACGCTCGTCTCTCGTCCTTGGTAAAAGTCTCCCTCCAATTATTATTCAATCCCTCTCTCCCTTCGTAACAAATCACGAGACGATCCGTTATCCATTATCGATTGGCCGTCGTTCATTTATCGACGCGTGCTTCTCTCAAACAATATTATATCCGTACATATGTATATATATGTATATGCTGTGTATCATATCGTAAATCGATGACGTTAATTAATAGGGACGAGATGGAAATTGATACGCGGGTGAACGTGACGAATCTAGGTCAACGGTGGCCGCCGGTGTCCACCTGCGGACCGTAATTTTCTTCTGGCCGAGGCGAGGGGCGCGCCAACCGTGCCGCTCTACCCTTTTCCGCTCGAAATAATTAATATACAAGGCACGGGAGAGCGATCCGTGGGGATCTCGGTCGAAGGAAAGCTTTTTCTCTCTCTATCTCTCCGAGGGAGGCCGACCGAGCCTCCATGAAGTGCTAATGCGCTTCCGTAAAGACCTGCACGCTGTGCTCGGCCCCGACCCCTCTTCATAAAAAATGAAAGCGTTCGCCAGCTTTTCCGTCCGCTCCCTCTAGCCAGCTCGCGATTTTAACCGGAAGGGAAACGTTGAGAAGATCTGTCGGATATAATTTAGAACGTTTGAATACGTAAAATGAGCTACGGAAAATGTAGCTGCGAAAGCAGTTTGGAAAAAGAAGAAGAAGAAGAAAGAGAAGTATTTAGGAAAAATGAAAAATTCTACGTTGGATTGTTTCATTCATGGGGGAAGCGTTTCGAAGAAATTGTCCGCCTCTGGAATTGGGCGTGATCGTTATCCATGTATGATCGGTAAGAGGAACAAAGCGTGAATTCGCGTGACGATTTTTCAAAGAGGGGCGCGTAGTGTACGCTCCCTCTGTGTTGGCGTTCTTTTTCGTTCACGCGACACCATCGGCCCGCCATAAATTCGCCGAGGGCACAAAGAGAAACGAAACCCAAGAAGGCGCACACCGTGCTTTATGTCTCGCATCACGCGATAACATTAACGAACCAATCTCGCCGCCTTTCCTCCACCCTTTTTCCACCCTCTTTTGAAAACGACGGGGGGCGAAAGTTATCGTTTCTTTCTTTCTCGACCTTTTGTCTCTACTCTACGTATCGTTGTTCTGGCCCTCTTCTTCCCTGTTTGGCCCACTTTTCCTCGCCCCTTGAAGGATTTTTTCATTCCTTAAGAGGATGACGTTGGCTCGTAACGACGTTCCTCGAGCTTTTTAACAAAATCGTCATCATCGTCTGTCTCGAGAACCACGAGAACGATCGATGGAATTTAAAAGCCATTTCTTTTCGAGGTAAATAGTTTTGTTCCTTGACGAATAATCGAGAGACTGCTCGCCAGACGCAGTCAACTTTCATTCGCAAAGGTCTAAGTGTATTTGGTTAAACGATCCGTCGGTTCAAAGATCTGTTCGTAAGTTTTAGAGAATTCTAAGAGACTCGTTCGTTTCCTCGAATTGTAACGAGTTGGGAAAAAAAAGAATAAAACGAAGCTTGTTAAATTGCTGCTCACAGGTCCGATCAATTCGCGGTGAATCTTCTTTGTATTTCCACTCGAGGTATCCGGTGCTCGAGAGCGATTCGATTTGAATTCCAACGATACCGCGACGCACTCGACATCGAATACCACTCCGCGCAGACGTTTTCATTTGACCGTTCAGTCTGCTTCTTCTTTCTTTCTTTCCCTTCTTTCATCCTTCCTTGCCAACTGTCACCTGTTTCAACTCCAAGTACGCACGAATTCCCATAACGAATGCGTCTCTCTCGATAACGACTCTTGCCCGTACATCTTACTTTTAATCTACCACGCTTGAAAAACTTCTTTCTCGACTCGAAAGAATACACAAGCTTCTGCCTCAACCTGAGAAATTTAAGAGAAACTTGCTTTCTTTGGCTTTCGAACACGACATCACGACGAATCGCTTGATCTCGGTTCATTTTAGGGGTCATCTGTCGAAAGATCGAGGAGAAATTTCCCTTCGTTCCTGCTCGAGGGAATGAAGAAAGAAACATGGGCGAAACAGCGAGGCCACGATTTTCATAAGCCGTTATTGCCGAATCAGAGCGAGTCGAGGGAGAAAAGAGGGAGAGCTTAAGCGTTGACGACAGTTTGAGAGATTCTCCGGCATCCCGTTTGCGGCTAATGTACCCGTCCTTCGCCCTCCGTCGTAGACGTCCTTTCTTCTCGAGTCGAGCCGCGACTTTAACGCCAGAGGAAATCCGCGCCTCTCCCTCCCCCTCTTTTTTCCACGAATCCCCCTTTCCTACGTGTCTCGATACCACTTCCTTTCTTCCCTTCTTTCCCTCCTTTCATACCTCTCTTCACTCTCTCCCCTTTCTCTCTTCCCTCTCAACGCCAGATGCTACTAACCGTGCACCCTCCTGACGAGATCCTCCCGCGCTCGGCTGCCTGCTTTCTCTCCCGTCGTCGAGCCCGTCCTCGCGAACGACTGAATTCTCACGCACGACCAAGACCAGAAGGCCCGCGATCGAACGTCTCGTTCGACGCCCTTTGCCCGCGCCCTGCTCCCCGCCACCCCTGCTTGCGGTCGTTCGCGCCGCTCTGCCTTTCATCACCGGTGATTGGCAACCCTGCCGCGCTTATCCGTCCGTGGAAAACTCCCTGTTTCCCTCCATCTTTTGCCACAATTGTCGAGCCGCAGCCCCCGCTTTTCTATAAACTGGGCTATCTATTATTTCCCGATCGACCGTGATACGTCGTTAACACTTGTATGCATCGCCGACGCGTGCACTAAAGTATGCATTTCGAGCGGGCGGCTCGGATGGTTTCACGCGTTGTCAATTGTCGAGCTACGATGAATCGTTCTCTCGTTAGGTAGGCGGTGGGACGGCTGCGGGGTTGTTTGATCGGCGGCCTTGTTGTATAAACGCGCGTGTCGCGAGATAAATTTGGGAGAGGGGCGATGGAATTTTCGTCGAATAACGGGATTAATAAGTTTGGCTTTCGGTGTTGGCGGCACGCGCGTCGCGAAAACGACGCAGGCGTCGCCGTGGCCGGCGCGGTGATTAATTAAAACGGAGGTTAATATACGGGTCGAGGCGCGGGTTTAAGAGCAATTCATAGTGTCCCGGGGGTCAACCGCGGGATACTACTTTTTAGCCGACGGTGGAAAGAGCGAACGGGGGAGTCCGATTCTCCGCCTCGGTTTAATGGGCCGCCCTGCTAATTCCGGGGAGACTTAAATCACGGCCGCGTATCGAATGAATTGCCCATTATTTTTGCTAACAGTTGCCGCGGAGAGAAAACAGACCGACCTCGCACGACTCTTTTGGGACACCGAAGAGATCGAGTTTTCGCTAGCTCGTCCGTTTAATGCCACTTAAACTGGATGGATCGGGGTGGAAGACTCGAGGTGTTAGCGTTTAATTCGAATTTAGATTTGAATTTAGATTCGAGTATAAATTAGTTTAGTGGAAGAATCAATCGCCGGAGGAGAAACGTCGTCGGTTTACCGTTGAAGATTGGCAAACCACGGGAATATGTCCACGTCGTGGCGCAGGAGCGGCGCGTATCAATCTTTGACGGATCAAGCAAGTTTCGTGGTACCGCTTAAGTCCATGGTATCCATTAAACTCTCGTCAGCCAGGCATCCACCCATCGGGCTATGGACTCGAGCAAGTTTGATCGAAGTTTTCCCGCTGGAGGGAAAATTAGATGACGACGAGATACCGTCGTGGAATCTCTCCCTTCCCTTTCGCTTCTCGATATCTCGGATTATGAATATTTCATTTTTTTTCTCCCTCCCCCCTGTAAACGCGTCTATCGCGCTCTTTTTAAACCCAAAATCCAACATTTATACCGAAATAGATGCGTATACTTCGTCACGAGACGATTCGAGATTGGCGAGATTTGGAAGATCAAAAATATTGTTCTCGTCACATTGAAATTTAAATTAAAGAGAAAATTTACTACGATTTTTGATTGAAAAAAAGAAAAAGTTAGCTGATCTTTGTTTTCTTTTTTTTCCAGCTCTCGGAACTCGAGCAGCGAGTGTTGGAAGCGGAGGGTCGAGCCGACGAGGCGGAGGACAAGGTGAGAATAAATTACAATCGCCATCGTGGAGAGATCCCTCCTCCAGTTTTTCTTCGAGATACAACAACCGATCGTTCCTCTCGATTCTCGACTCGTTAGCGTTTCCTTGAGCTCGTAAATAGCAATTCAGGTCGATGAGAGAAATCTAAACGTTAGGAAATCGGTTCTGCCTGTCTGCTGCGATGTCGTTGTTCACGAGCAGCGTCCGATCGATTCCGTGTGTAAATGATCACGCCTGATGGCTATTAACGGGACGCTTGTGTCGCTCGGTTAACGCTCGGCCAACCAGCTCCAAGATACCAAGGATAAATAATTAATTTAGCGAGTGATAACGACGTCTTTCTATCGAGACCTTCCTTTCCCTTCGAAACGATTCGTCCCGGCCGCTCTCTATATATCCTTTGTTGCGTCGTAAATTGCGTGGTTGGAAGAATTCGTTTAAAAAATATCTATTTATTTTCTTTCGTAACGAAATTGCAAAGAAGGAGATCAATTCGTTTGATCGATCGAGGTATATAATGGAAACGCAGCAGTGCGGATATGTGGGTACCTTTGACATTTTTAAAATCTTTGCCCCCCGAGAAATTTCAAGTTCTATTTTGACGTGAAATTCAGCGAGCCAGCTTAATTAGAAGTTCGTGCATAAGTTGCGAAGTAGAATATCCATATTCAGGTAGAATTAACGTCGAGCTCTTACTACTTGATCCTCCATCTATCAGCGTGGACGAAAAATTAAATCTTTCCTCCCTTGGAGGGAGGGAGAGGGAGATTTATTTAAAAGGGCGCGTCTCTTCTATACCGTTTTTAGAAGAAGATTCAGCGATTATTCTCTTAAGCTTGTTTAAACATCGCAATGAACTTGAACGAGGAGCCGAAACATTGGAAAATTCCACGAAAAATATCATCGATACTGCTGTGTTACCGACCAGGGAATTCTCTATTCGGAGGGTGAAAAACCAGACCAAGCAGACCTATCGTCTCCACCGAGTTCCTCATCGATTTTCTCCCCCGACCTTGCACCCCCATCGCTTGCCCTTTACCGACGGATACCGGAATTTCGCATACGCGATGCGACCCTGACTTTGTACCAACAGTAGGCAATTTCTCTTTCGTACTTCGCCATCTTTCTTTTTACACGCGCTGCTCGATCGAACGAGTCCGCTCTCATCGATCCGTACCCACCATTTTCGACCAATTCCTCTCTTGCGTTCTCGAGGGGAACGATTCGAAACGTTATCCACGGAGCGTGCAACCTTGCCCTTTTATATTCTCTTATATTCGGCTCTTTGAACCGATTTCAAATTCATTTAATCTCCTTGTTAAAAAACAATCCTTCCTTTCCTCGATTTCCAAAGTGTATACGCGAATTTATATATTTCGGGAGGAGAGGAGGAGAGGGAAGTTTACTACTCTCCGGTAGCAAAGAAAATGGGGAAAGTGAAAGTTCGGTCGGTACACCGGAAGATCCGGGTGTCAGGGCGCATGTTACGTCGCATTGATTTTTGCTGGTTGGCGAGAAGAAGACGAGGGGGAGGGGAGGGTGGCACGGGGACGGGAGAAAGACGACCAGCTGGGACTGGTGATGGACAAACGAGGAGGGAGCATGGAGAGGGCAAAGAGAGAGAGAAAGAGAAAGAGGAGGCGACAATATGGCCGTAAGACCGGCCGGCAACACGGTCGTTTTGTTATGACCTCGAAATTCGGGGGGGAAAAAGTCGGGCGTTGGTGATCCACGTGCATCCGCGGCCGGTGCGTACCGCCGACAGATATCTCGCGATCGTCGTTGGCTCTCTCGATCCTTGCTCTCTGCCAACTCTCTCGATCGCGACGGGGAGGAGGATCGCGACCGGGGCAGCGGCGTCGACCAACCACCGCGTTCACGAGAATTATGGAGGCCGGCAGGTGACACCGATGAAAGGTAAACCTGTCACGACACGCTGTGTCCACGCTATATTCTTCCACTCTCTCATCGATTTTGTTTTAGTTTTTGGTAGTTAGCGCCTTCGAGGCATCGATTGACGTGTACACTTGTCGCTTGCCTCTGTTCTTCATCGTTCCGTTTCGTTTTGTTCGATTACGTATTTTTCTCTCGCTTTCCTGATGCCGTACACAGGTGTACGTTTAATGTATCGCGTAAGTGAGAATTCTTAACGAACACCGATATATCCGTCGATCAGTAAAGCAATTTTGCTTAGCGAGGGAGGATGATAAAGATAAATTGGTCCATAAGGGCGGAGCAAAGTCGACGACGACTCTTCGATTCTCGGTATCGAAAGTTTAACGAGAAGGGTCACGCGAAGTGTTTGTGTTTGATCAGGATTGAATCGAAGACGGGATCGAGACAAGTGTGAGTGGACACAAAGTGTCGGAAGGGAAGAGACAAGAGACGAGGAGGGGCTTGGAGGACGCGGGTCGACTTAACGACCCGCTTTGACGGGACGTGTCGCGTATAGAATTGGCTTAACGCCAATTCATGAGTAATCCTCGTTTCCCGTGAGCACCCGCGCACCAAACAAAATAAAGGTACGCGCACCCGTCCCTTTCTTTCTTCCCCGCGCACGGTTCCTTTAAATATTTCAAAGCGTTCGTGGCGCCGGACCCGTTCCAATCTTGCACTTTCTTCTCCCCCTTCGATCTCCTCCAGCCTTTGAGCCGTCTTCTTATGACCCATCGCGGACACGTAACTTTCTCTTGCGATTCGGATCGCTTAACCCTTCCTTCTTACACGTTTCTTCTATTATGTAATCTTAGAACGAGAAAATGCGCTCTCGAGAATTATTCTTCGTGCGTTTGAGAACGAAAGTTCTAGTCCGTAGTAAAAATAAGAGAAGAGCTCGGCAGAATTTCACTTTCGATTAAAATTGAAGATAGTTTATCTTTCAAATATTTCTCTCGACACCGAATTTTCATTTGGCTTTACCCCGAAAATTCTTCAATCTTCTCCGTCATTCACAATTCCTCATTAACGCGAAAATGTGCTCGTTACAATGTCGAGCCCTTCGGTCTCGACTGCGTATTTCTCACGCGTTCGTCGGTCGTTGATCCATTTAAGCCAACCGCGGTCGTCTGTTCCCTTTTTTCTTTTTCTTCTTTTTGTTTTCTCTCTCTTTCTCGTCTCCCCCGAACGAACGCAGCTGAATGAATGTTTCTGCGTGTATACGTGCACGTTGCACGGGTTGCTTTTGGCGGGAAGCCAGCCATAATTCGACGATGCACCCGTGAGAGGTGATACCGCTTTGTCGCGTGTACGCGCACGTGCGCCGAGCCACCGTGAAAAGATAAGGGGACCAGCCTCTCCAATGGAACCCTTCTGTTCCCCAGCGCGCCCCCTTCGTGAAAAAAAAAAAAGAAAGAAAGGAAAAAAACAAAGTGGCCTTTTCTGGCCATTGAACCGCACTCCAAGAGGACCTATCCTCCATCCAGAGAAACGCTCGGGATTCGAATCGTTGGATGCATCTAATGCATCTATGAAATCTGATATTCCCTCCGAAGATTTCGATCCAAGAATATCATCGTGATCCGGGAGGAAATAAAAAAGAACGTGAGAATAATTGAATGGCGTTAGAAGGTGGTACGAAGGAGGTGTATGAGATCGGCACATGAGATTCGATTATTCTGCTCGGGGAGTTATTTCTAGGCGTTATTTCGCTTTCAAGTGGCGAAACGAATCGATAAATCTTTCGGAACGTGTTTTGCTCAAGAAATCGTTCGATCGAATGACTCGGTGTCGTTGTCTCTGAATTAAACAGAGCTTCCAAGTTTATTTCCCCCCTTTCGAAAGTCTTTTGAAATTCACCGAGTTGGACGAAAAAGACACGGTCGATTTCGCAGTTCGTTTAATTTGTCGAATCCTTAATATATTCCCAACTGCACACCTTTCATCCACATTCATCCCTTTAAAATTGGAAGAAAAATTCGATCGATCCTTAGGATCAATTTTACAATATCTCAATCGTATGATATCTCTCTCCATCCCGAGTGTGATAACTTTCGTACGTAAATCTCGATTTGAAAAAAAAAAAAATTCGACGATCTTCCTTCTTTCTTCCTTTCTTCCTTTTCTTTCGTTCGCGATTCTACTCGAATCAACGGACGTGAAAAAGTCCATTGGTCGGAAAACTCGTCCCTCCCATAGAGGAGGCGGCCTAGCAATCCCTACAAGACTCGTCTCGTGAACGATCGTTCATCGTAGAAACGTGTCGCGTGGCGAGGAGGAGCGAGCGCAGGCCTGCGAGATACAAACGCGGAGCAGATCGATAAATCTGAAGAACGTGGCCGTGCAACGTGGCCGCGATCGGATCGTCGGTTAGTTCTCCCCGGCCTGTTGGAGGCTGGTGCCGTATCCGGCGGATGAGATCCGAAGAGAGGAGGCCGTCTGTCGTCGACTGTCGGCCCGTGACGTTACTCGCCCCAAGGGTGGCGAGTGTGCACGCACCAGGGCCGAATTCTGTCATTGGCTGTGAGCCAAGAACGTGACTCATCGGGCGCAGGAAAGGCCCGTACAGTTTACGCGCATTGGTTTCGTTCAGTGCGGTTCGATCATCGACGGCGCGAGCAAGTAGTAACAATCTTCCTCCCCATCCCTTCGCGCATCCCCCGAGAAGAGGCTGGCTGCGATTATATATTGCAGCTGGGAAGGGAAATCTCGCGGCTGGTCCTGTCCTCTCGTCCTCGTGTGTGGGAGTGTCCTCGAGAATCGTGGGAGAGCCCTCGAGAGGAGAAGAAAGAACAAAGGATTTAAGAAAGGTCGTTGGTCGATTATCTCATCGATCGATTATCATGGCCACTTATCGTAGCTCGGGTAAGGGGATCATAGATCTTTTAAACGATCTCTTTGTAAAAGGGGATAATTAAAATCCGGCCGATTTCTTTGGAAAAGTTTGCGAGGAGGAAAAATAGTGCGAATATAACTCGATTCATTTCGCGTGTGATGGTTTTTAATTGTACGAAGCGATGCGGCACGTGGGCTGATAGATGCAATTTACAGTGATACAATACGTGTTTGTGTGTGTGTGTATGTGCGAAAGACCGAAGAATGTCGAGATATCTGGGAAGATAATTCGATGGAATGACGGTGCTATTAATATAATGCTCTGCCAGCGTTGTCTCGCTGTCGCGTCTCAGCTTTGTTACTCGTCGTGCGAAACAGTTGCAACTCTTGCTTCGATCGTTATCCTAGTATTATTAAAGATACAAAATTCGTCGTGTCTTTTTATTCTATCTTTTTTTTCTTTCTTTCTTTCTTTCTTTCTTTCTTTTTTCGTTCATTTTCCACATCTTTGATCTCCTTTAATTTTTTTAAATTAATGTAAGAAAATTAGAAGACAGAATCGAGGCTTGATGAAACCGCGGTTCTTGACTCGGTGAACAAGGACGACAATGAAAACGCGGAGGGTGATCGATATGACTCGCGGAGCACATGCACTCACACGCGGTGCAAGGAGGAAAACATTGGGCCAGAGGATTTCTACGTTGGCGTATTGATTTTCTCGATATCGTTCTCTATCTCTCTCGTTTCACCACCGGTTTACCGGACGTACAGAGTGCAGCGCTTACGTATCCACATTGTGTAAACGTGAATATCGATTTTTGACAGCTGCTGCGAAACGAGCACTGCCATCATCGTGCCAGAAAAGGGGCGCACGAGGTCCACACGCAACTCGCATACTCTCTCTCTCTCTCTTTCTCTCTCTTCCTTTCTCGTTCTCCCACTCTCTCCACTCGCTTTGTCATCGCTGTTTACTCGACGATCTCACGCCACGCGTCTCCTCGACTGCCATGCTTCTTCGATCCTACCGGAAGCGTGGTACGCTCGCGTGACGCTTTTCGAGCCGAAACGAAATTCATAGAATTCGTTTTTCCAGTTGGAAAGTAGTCTGTTCCAGAGACAATTTTATGGATACGGGTCGATGCGTGGCTTAATTTCGAATCGAAAGAGAGGAAGGGAAGTAGAAACGGGAGTAGAGATTATAATCGTGAATTAAAAAATGAAACTTAGATAGGACGATCTGTAAAAATGAGATTTGGTACAAGATCGTAAGATAAATAAATTTGAAATGGATGATCAATTGGTAGAATAACGATTGAACGATAATACGTGGAATATCCGTTGCAGGTACGGATGATGGAGGAGCGGCTAGTGAAGGGTGAATATTGCTTGAGCACATCCGGCGTTGGTTCTCCACCGCATTCGCTGCCGTCGACTTCCGGTACGCAGAATGACAAGATCGAGGATGTCCATTGTGCTTGTATCTCGAAGCTAGAGACACAGGTCGAGGAGCAGGTAACGAATGAAAAGGATTGGAATCGAATGTTTTTTTCTACGAAGAAAAACAAGAAATTGGAAATCCCCCCTCGATTCTCGATAACGTCATCCCGTTACTTTTCCTTCCGAGAATTCGCCGAGCGGATCTCGTTTCACGTGCTATTTTGCAGAATAAGTGTTCCGATAACGTGTCGCATTGCGTCACGAGGAATGTGATAAAACGATTCACCGTATCAAATCTCGGACGAGATAAATCGACGATTTGCGAATGATAATTATTACTTTGCAGAGGCAGTTGCGGCTTCAAGACGCGAGGCAGGTCGAGGCGAAAGCCGCGAGAATAAAAGAATGGGTGACTAATAAGCTGAGGGAATTGGAACAGCAAAACCAGCATCTAAGGGAACAGAATAACAAGTGCAACCAACAGCTGGAGTTACTGAGAAATCACATAACCAACATTGGCCTGAAACCACCTGTAAATTTTTTATTTCTTTTATATCTTGTCGATTTTTCAAACTTCAAAAATCTTTTTCAAAAAAAAGTAAAAGTAAAATAATTTCTTTTTTCCGAAAAGATACGTACCTTTCTGAAAAAAAAAAATCTATTCCGTTCCAGGCCCCCACGAGAGCGTCTCTGTCTCTGGAAGTAGACCCGACGTTGCGCAGACGGTCGGAGAGCTTGGAGGGAACACCACAAGCTATACCGGAAAGCGTGCAGAGCTCTGTAGCGGAACCACAAGCCGGCACCAAGCACCGAAGACACCTATCCGCTTGCGGAACTATACAACGAGGAATTACAACCACGAATATGGACTCAAGGTAGAATCTCGTCGCGACGCTTCGCGCTTCATACTTGTTATATACTTATTATACTTTGATACCTATGTACATGTACACCTCGCCGCTTGTTCTCGTGATTCTTTCGCTTCTGCTTGCGCGTCGTTTATCGGCTTTTAACGTCGCGTAAATGTGTCTCGATTCTCCTTGGGAGGTCTCACGACGTGATAGCGGCGCCCGACTCTCGAAATTGTGGTACCCTGTAACGTCCTGAGACTTCCTGCGGGGATCTGTCGACCCACTTTGTCCTCCCGCGTCGCCTTCGAATATTTAGAGCTTTTTCTTCTTCTTCTTCTTCTTCTTCTTTTTATATGTACACATATATATATATATAAAAATATGTGATTGCATTCATTTTTCTCTTCTCATTGGCACGAGCCTATATTGTTACGGGCTTATTGCTGATCGGTATATTTTTATCGAAGTGATTTGAATGCGGTTGAATTAGTTCCGTGTTTTATTGCTTCCCGTTCTTTTTCCATTCTAGCTTATTGTCGGAAGAACTCGCTGCGGCGGTAGAAAATTTGGTGATGTTGCCGAATATACCTGGAGTCTCGGAGACGAGCAGAGACAGCGGAAGTTCGGAGGCCATTCACGATTACGCGGAGATTTATACACCGAGCAGAGAAGGGATGAATTGGGCTCAAAGCGCGCAAGGTCCTCGACCGCCTACCCCGCCTCTGCACCGATTTCCCAGTTGGGAGGCAAAGATATATCAAGTAAAGGATCGTTTTATACTTCGTATATTGCGAAATGAATAACGAGCTTTGCAAGAAAACGAAATTATCATAATATGTAAGAAAACAAATTCGTATTTTGCAAATTCATATTATAGGTAGCGGATGGTGGGCTTGGCATCGGTCCACCTACGAACGAGGAATCCGCACCTTCCACGATGACCAATACGACCAGCTCGTCGAAACATTCCCAAGCGACAGGGCACAACTTGACTGCCCACAATTCTCAAGGCTATTGCGACATTTCAGTTCCGGTCTACGCAACGGTCAAGGGTAAATCTCTATTATCTTTTACTCGAGTAATGTTAATTTTCAAAGATCAAGTCTTTTTTTATGTACTTTTTTGATTTTTTTGACTAGGGCGAGCCAGTCAAATTAGATCCATGCCTTTCGGCGACAGTTCTGACGACAGTTCGGATGGCGAAGAGCATCCTAATCAAACGGAAACCAATACAAGGATCACCAACAGTTCATCGGACAACACAGACTCGTCACTTGGTAGCGGAAGTAGTCCGTCGAAGAGCGTTAAAACTACCAGCAGTCTTAGTCCCGCCAAAAGAAGCTCCAGCGGTTCTCCTAGCAAAAGCGTGAAACGTGGTAAGCATTTCAAATGTTATCCACAATTTTTAAAAATTTTTCATTTGGACATCCGACAATTTGGAGATTATCCCGCTTTTAGACACCTCTCTGGAATCTGGTTTATCGGAAGATTATGCGATACCTCCTGATGCTCTTAGCTCTACCTCCCTTGAATCTAGCATGCCTAGTTTGTTAATGCGAGTCTCTGGTGAGAGTCCAAAACGGCAAGAATCGTTGGAAAAGACAGGTCATCTCGCAAAACTCGGTGGTAAATTGAAAACTTGGAGGAAAAGATGGTTCGTGTTGAAGAATGGAGTGCTCACATATTGGAAAAGCCAAAACGATGTAAATCGAAAGCCTCAAGGTCAAATTGTGCTGGATGAAGTGTGCAGGTAATTATTCAAATATTCCTATTTTACTTTTTTTAATATTAATGTTATATAGATGAATAAATAATGTGACTTTTTCAATAGGATAAATAGGGCGGAAGGTGCGGCCACGTTTGAAATAGCAACGGGCAAGAAAACGTATTATTTAACGGCAGATTGTATCGCGACGATGGAAGATTGGATAAGAGTTTTACAAAACGTACAAAGGCGAAATGCAACGAAACTTTTGCTCAGCAAAGAAGATAATAAGCCTACGATACAGGGATGGTTGACGAAAGTGAAGAACGGGCACGCTAAGAAATGCTGGTGCGTCCTCATCGGAAAAATGTTCCTTTACTTTAAGTGCCCTAATGATACGGTAAGCCATCGATTTTTAAGAACCTGTCATTTAAAAATAAATTATATAAATATTAACGATCCTTCTATTCTATTTTGCTTTTAGAATCCTATTGGACAAATAAATATGAGAGATGCTAGAGTGGAAGAGGTTGAACACGTGTCCGACAGTGATAGCGAGGAAAGGGACGCTGAATGTCCGCATGAAAGAACGATCGGCATTTTTCCTACTCATCAAGGCCCTACATACTTGTTGATGCCCCATAAGCAAGATAAAGACAATTGGTTATATCACTTGACGGTGGTATCCGGAGGTGGACCTAACGCAGGAACTCAATACGAGCAATTAGTGCAAAGATTGATGGAAACCGACGGGGATCCTAGTTGTGTACTTTGGAGACACCCATTGTTACTACACACAAAAGAAAATATCACTAGTCCACTGACTAGTTTGACGTCCGAAGCCTTGCAAACTGAAGCCATCAAGCTTTTCAAGGTAAACGTGTATAATTTAAGAATATCATATATCGATAATGTGTTACATATAGGGAAAAATTATGAAATCGATATTTTTGTCTCTTTAGGCTTGTCAATTGTTCATGTCGGTGGCAGTAGAACAAGCAGGCATAGACTACCATGTGGTATTAGCGCAAAACGCATTGCAACAATGTATAGACCAGCCTGAACTACAATCTGAATTCATATGTGCATTGGTAAAGCAGACAAGTCGTCACACTCAACACCGTTTGGGCGTACAGGTAAAAAAGGCCGCCAGACTTGTGTCGCTGGGTACTGCGCGCGTTGTAAGTCCTGCTTATTGTTTAACAAACACTCTGAACCCTGTACCATTTTTACAGCCGACGTATATATATCGCGTAATATATAATAAATTTTTTATCTATTGGCCGTAATGTTATCATTAATAGGGATTTTAAATTTACCATATATTTCAAAAATATTTTCTTCCAAAAAAATAATTAAAATTGGATATATTGGATTTCTGAGAATCAAAAGAAATGGTACATCGGGTACGCTTAGTCAAGTATTATACAAAATAATCTCATTAAAATAGCGGTGAACTGTTTAGTTATATTTCTTTATTCTTTTTTTCTTTTTACAAGGTAATTAACTCATAATTAATAATTAATAAAACTAGTTGTTTATTTTTAAAACCAATACGTATTAATGACAATATTAATAATGATAATAATAACAATAACAATAATAACAATAACAATAACAATAACAACAACAACAAGAGCAATAATAATAATAATACTTGACAAAGTATTTAACAAAGAATGATTTTAGTTTTAACATTCATTCACATTTCATTTTCATTTGCTGCTTTACATGTGCTCTTCCTAGGCTATTCTAAAATCGCATGCATTTTTTTCGATTCTTGTTTTTTTTTTTTTTTTTTTTCTCCATAGAACATCGTCATGTTAAGTTTGTTTTATTTTTATTGTGTATAATATTTATACATGATACCCGATCACCTTGTACCCTGATGCCCTATCATGTGAGCCGAACATATTTCGACAATTCATTCCTCTCATAGAAAGAATCAATTAAACTCGATATTTCATCAATCATACTTTATCATCGATGCATTATCGGTTGATTAAATCATTAATAAAATAAAAGTAACGTATGAACTTTCGGAACTTGTCAAAATACGTTCTGTGGCACACACATTTGCAGAATGGTATGTTGGTGTACATAAAAAACCACACACAGAAAAACATCTTTTTACTAGATTGATTTTTTGTTTCTTTTTCCGTACGTTTTTTTGCTCGATAGCTCATTACAAAATATTCTCTGTTTTTTGAATGCTGCTTAGAAAAATTAGTCTTTGATTATCTGGTCATTAACGGTTATTTAAGAAAAGTAATCTAAAGAAGAAAAAGAAAAGAAAAGAACAGTAACATTTAAAAACTCCTTACAGATTCGAACATCAGATAGAACGCGATTAGATCGATGATTTCAGAAATTATTGTGTCGTTAAGTACAGCTTCGAAAATATTACAAAGGAGAAATTTTAATTCATTCGTGACAAACGAATGAGAAAAAAATAGTTTCGAGCTGTAAGGTAGACTCACATGGCCTAAAAAAATACAAAAGCGCTTCTTTCATCCACATTTCTTTTAATTCATTCGACTTATTACAGTTCATGCGTTTTATGTGATTAACATACATAGAGTTATGCGTTAATCAGTCCGATTTCGATTGCTTACATACTAACAGGCATTATATTATGACGTGTAACGAATAGAGTGTTTCATCAAATCTAAAAATATTCAAATATTTGTGCCGAAAATTCCTCGTATAATTTAAGATGGATATTAAGAAATCGATGAGCTGCAAAACTGCAAAGTTTTTCAAAATACATTTCCTTGATTGTCCTGATAAAATAAAGAAAGCAATGAACGAGGACAATGGAGCGCGATTTATTAAAAAGAAAGAAGAAAAAAAAAAGTAGTAGATTAGGTCTGGTTCAATCCAGGGATATAGTAGTATGCCAGCATACCATTACAGCAGCTCCTTCTCTGCGCCACGCAATCGCTGTTCACCTGCGATACGCAAAGTCCCGCGGCAAATGGCAGCGGTGAAAATGCGGACGCACAATCGACGGCCTCCACTTCTCACAGTCCTCCGCTCATGCAGGGCCATTCGACTTCTACGATTTTGGACTGCAAAACTAATCCCGCCCAGTACGTTCTTATCCAGGGATGGCAGCTGCTCGCGCTTGCCGTTTCTCTATTCCTACCAAGAAATAACCGATTACTCTGGTACCTGAAGTTACACTTGCAAAGAAATGCGGATACCAAGTAAGCGCATTTAATTACAATTTCTAAAATTTTAATTAATTTTGAATATAATTGAATACATAAATTCTGTTAGAACGGAATGCGGCAAATATGCAGCTTACTGTGAAAGAGCATTGGAAAGAACGCTTCAAAATGGTGGAAGAGAGGTGAAGCCTTCGAGAATGGAAGTTCTATCGATATTAATGAAAAATCCTTACCACCATTCCTTGCCACACGCGATACCAGTTCATTTTTTGAATGGCACGTATCAGGTTGTAAGCTTTGATGGTAGCACAACAATAGAAGAATTTCTAAACACTTTAAATCAAGAAATTGGTTGCCGAGACGTTCATCAATCAGGTTTCACGTTATTCAGTGACGATCCGATTGAAAAAGATCTTGAACACTTCATTGATCTTCAAGCAAAAGTATGCACTTCAAAAGAATTCGTAAATTAGAAATAAGAATTAATAATAAAAGAAAATATTTTTACACGCTAATTTTTATCATTTCAGCTTTGTGATATAATCTCCAAGTGGGAAACTGCATTGAGAGAAAAGGGTTCGGGAAAATTCGAAAATACCAGAGTAATACAATTAACGTATAAATCGCGATGTTATTGGAGACAGGCAGCTAAAATGGAAACCGATAGAGAGAGACTTCTTCTTTGTTATCAAGTAAATCAACAAGTCGTACAAGGCAAATTTCCGGTAAATCGAGAACTTGCATTTGAACTTGCGTCATTAATGGCACAGGTAAAATTACAAATCCTTTAAAATAATAATAATTTTTTTAATGAAAATATAATCATACAATGATTAAACGCTACAGATCGATTTTGGAGAATATAACAATGACAAAGCTCGAGGGAGTGGTCCAGGAAGTAATCCCCATCATTTGGTGCTTCAAGCTTTGGACAAATTTTATCCCGTACGATATCGAACAAATATTACTGCCGAACAGTTGAGGCAAGTATTTTCTAAATTAAAAGAAATTATTAATAAGTATTATTTATATTTAAAATTGTGGATTTTTATTGTTGCAGAGAATTGCAAGAGAAATTGCAAGAAAAGTGGCTTGCATTAAAAGGTCGCAGTGTATTAGATTGTGTACGCATATATCTAACTTGCACTAGAAAATGGCCTTTCTTTGGAGCTACACTGTATCAAGCAAAGGTTAGTAATATTTAAAAAAAAAAAAAAAAAAAAAAAAAATTATTTAAATACGTTTGTCTCAGTTGAAGCAAACTGAACCAATAACCGTATGGATAGCTGTTTCCGAAGATAGTGTTACACTATTAGAATTGCAAACAATGGCAGTGATGTGCCGTTACAATTATGCGAATATAGTTACATTTGGAGGATGTTTGGATGATTTTATGCTGGTTGCTTGCTCTGATGAAGGTGCAGCTGAACAGAAACTCTTATTTGCACTTTCGAAACCTAAGGTATATCGAAACTAAAAATCAAATTTAAAAAATCAAATTTCTAAATATTAAAAATATTATTTGATTATATTTGTGCAGATTTTGGAGATAACATTATTAATTGCTGATTATATGAATGCCTTGGGACACACTTTACCTGGTACTCCACAAATGAATACGTTAACTCGTAATGGATCTCATAGATCCATAAAATCAACCCTACGACCCACAACTGGTTTGTAAAAATATATTTATAAAAAAAAAATATATATATAATTCTATATTTTATATATTTTGTTTTTTTATTTTTTATTTTTTATTGATGAAATGAAAATTAAATTAGGTTCAGGCTGTCTTCCAACGCAACCAGATATTTTAAAATCTACACCAGATCACCAAAGACCTTAAAAAAAGACTGGTCAATGGGGAAAAAAGCAGGGGAATACAGCACTTGATTCATGAAAGTCTGATCCTATCATGGCACTAACTTTATACTCGAAGATACTACAAGCTGTATTATAAAAATCCGCGTAACGATATTCTGGACGACACTCAGCAACATGTGCGCTGTAGTTGATTTTAGTTGCGTTTTGTGTAAATTAGAAATGATGCTTGATAAACATTTCTGTGTACATACCTGACAGCATGCAAAACTTTGTGGTCCACGTTGCGTTGATTTGAACGTGGGTGACTGAAATTAATCGAAAACGATTTGCAACACTGCCTAAGTAAATTAGTATATCTAAAATTACATCGAATAGTTTCATTGAAAAAGCTAAAGCATTGTGCTGAAACTTTTTGCTACCGTATTTATATACCAAAT
The DNA here is from genome assembly GCF_029169275.1 of Apis cerana. NCBI lineage: Eukaryota > Metazoa > Arthropoda > Insecta > Hymenoptera > Apidae > Apis > Apis cerana. The sequence continues at coordinate 8,857,651 of NC_083861.1, forward strand.
TCAAAACATTTAGCGTAAGATAACTAAACAGAAGTGGTGTATTACATATGTATATAATTAATCAGAGTTACTGAATGTTTAGAAGTCTAGCACTGTCTAGAACTTATGCAGCGATACCTTTGTGTTTAATATAAGATTATATCGACGAAATTTTTATTTTTTGCCAAATTAATTGCAATACAATGAGCTGCAATTAATTTGCAGCTATAAACAAAAAAAACATAAAAATATAAAAATTTTCAGATTTTTAATGTTTTATTTAAAATAACTGTACTTACTATAATTGTATATTTATATACAATACCTCGATTATATTATTCATACAATGATCTGTTTTAATTCTAAAAATATCATATAATCTTTTATTGCATCTATTAATTATTTTTTATATATTTTACAACTTTTAATTTCAAAAAATAGTAGGAAGAGTAAGTACAGATAATATTAAATGTAAATCTAATTGAATTAAAGCTCAATCAAAAAAAAAATTTTTCATCAGAAAGTGACATATAGAACATATTATCATATTATTTTGATAACAGCTAGTCTTATATTTTATATTTATTTAATGTTTAAACAAATAAGTTTGTTTTATAAGAACATGACCAAATAGATGTAATGGGAACGCGTTTTTTTTAAATAATTAATATCGTTCCTGCGATAACATATGTGCAACATTTTTGTACCAATTAAATAATAATCCCTTCATATATAGAAGTTTTGTACTTGCTTGATGGTGTCCTACATAACTAGCAAATGTCTTCCTTCTCTTTAGTATCCAGAAATAAATAAAAGTTGAAAGTAGGGCTTTCGTGCAATATGTACAAGACTTCTATACTTTTATAATTCCTGAGATAGGCTGATATGACTGTGCCTCTCTGAGCAGTATAGACAAAGTAATTTTATGCACGGCTTTGTTTAGCGCATTGAAGATTTATATAAAATAAGAAACGATCGAACCTCAGATTACTGGGAGCAGTACAAAGATATGCAAGAACGACATTTTGTCTTTAATTTTTATAATACGCAATGAAATGCTATCATTTAGGTGCTTAGCACCTTTGTATTATGATACAGTAAAAAAGAGTCATTGATCTGTAAATATCACTTAGATTTAAGTTTCTAAATATAATAGAATGAAAAAATGGCAGCTGATAAAGGCTACAATCGTAGAAATTTCCTGCGATCGTTTGGCTGCTATGGAATATTCTACTGAGCCTACCATCTTATATTTCTATTTATTATTTATTCGCATAAAACGATGCATAAAGGCACGAGCGGTATACGCGAAAAGCATTGTACTATTGTACAGGAAAAGAAATAAACTGCTCGGATCTATACTTTAAAAGACTATTTATTTATTTTACATATTATATTAAAAACTTTATCACAATAATATTTCTTAAATTTCCCATAAACCATAATTTAATTTATATTAAGTCCATAATAATATATTTACATTATTCAGTCTATTTCTTCAGGTCTTACAGGATGAGTTAATGGTATTACTGATTTTTTCTTTACATCTCTAGATAGTGCTTTTCTCATATCTAAAATAAAAATATATAAAATATTTAATTTATAGTATTTAAATAAATATTTTATAAAAAAAGTAATATTTTATATACCAAAAGCATCTTCATCTGGATTTCCATTATAATATTCTAAAACAGTTCTATATACAATATATCCCAATTGCTGATACATTTTTATTGCTACTTTATTACTGACTCTTACAAAGAGATCTACAAAATATGCTTGTTTCCTAAAATAATAATAACATATATATTAAAATACAAAATATATATTAACAATTTTTCATTCAACTTACTTTTCTGAAACCTTCTCTAAAAATTCTATTAACATTGCAGCTAAACCTAATCTTCTATAATTAGGTGAAACTGTAAGAGCTGTTATATGACCATGCCAATTTTCCCCTTGTCCTTCTGCTTTTCCCATAACTTCAATATTAAAAAAAAAATTTGTCTTACGTATTCAATATTTATAGTTTAAATATATATATATAAAATGTTTATTTATTTAATATAAAAAAGTCTTACTATAACCCATAATTTCTCCACTTGGTGATTCCGCTACTTGAAAATATTCTGGCCAATGTGCTAGATAATATGTATAAAAAGAAAGTCCATACTATAAAATTTAAAATTAAGAAAAATATATATAAATATATAGTTAAATAGTAATCACATTAGAACGTAAAATATTTAAAGGATACTGTTTCCGTTAGAGGATCTAAATTTCTATAAAAAGTAAAAATTTCATAAAAAATAAAATTATTAAAATAATTAGTAAATAATACTTTGTATTTATTATCTCATGTTTAGGTTAAAAGTTTACTAATAGACAGACAAATATTTTAATACTCACACATTGTTAAATTTGAATAAATCATTACATGTAAAAGGTCTAAGGGTTGTCATGTTTTAAAAATTATGAAAAATTAAATAAATAAATGTAATTTAATATGAAGTCACTATCAATTCCAAACTCAGTCACATAAATATATCTAACGTAATTTACTCGTTTAACGCTAAAAGTCGCCACTGCATCACTGGGAAATTTCAAAATTTTAAATTTTTCTTGAACTACATATAAATTGATAAATATTAATAAAAATAACAAAAATAATATAAATGTAAGTAGATATATATATGTTTCTTTTCTAGTATACTAACACATATATAATAAAAAGTAATATAAAAAAACTTTCGCATACAATTCGAAAATTTTAATTTTATTAAAATTCTTATAAGAAAAAGATACAAGCAAAGTATTTTTGTAAAATTTAGAGAACTTAAACTAAGTTATTTTATTACATTTGTGTTTTTATATAATATACTAAATATAATATAGTGAATATTAATATACAATCATGTTTAAGATGCAATCAAAAACATGTCAAATTGAATAAATAATTTTACGATAAAAATATAAAATATAATATTTCTGCATTGAACAAAAACGATCTAACTTTACTTTGAGCATTAAGCGTATCTTCTTCACGAATATTAAAAATTTATTATGGTTTTATTTTGAGAAAGTATTATTCACTAGTTAAATCTTTTTTTTTAATTATATATATTTTAAAAAATTTGTTGCAACAAATATGAAATCAAAACTTCCAATCTTTTACATAAGATAAAGGTAAAGTACTAAATAAAATCTATTAATATAAGATACAAATATTAGCATACTATAAAATTATAATATTTTACAATTTTTGAATACCATTAACATTTTAAGAAAAAAATATAACATTTTGAATTATTATTTAAATATAAAATATTATATATATATATTCAAATAATGAAAAATATACTTCAATATATAACAATAATAAAATTATTTTTTAAAATATAATATATATGAATAATAATAGTCTTTTATAAAAATATCCTTATGAGAGCAATTAATGACAAAAATTAAAGCACAACCAAACACAACCAGGTTTTCATTTTCGTTTTATATTACTCTGTACTAAAATGTTCTGTTAAAAAAATATGTCGTATAAAATATAACAATTTTTAACATGCTCTATAATTAATACACAAAAACAAATATTTAATACAATAATCATAAAATTATAAATGTATTTTCTAATAAATACATTGTGTTTTTAATCATACCATTTCATATTATTGAAAATATATGAAATATATGAAATTTGATATTTTAACTTTTTATATGAAATGTACATATGTTGTATTTTAAATCTAATATAGCTAAATATTTTAAAAATATTGGCTCTTATAACAGAGTAAATATTATTATGCAATTAGCATTATTTTATTTTCTTTATAGATTCTTAGATTTAAATAAAAATATTAATCGCAATTAAATATTAGCAAAATCTTAATGTATATTCTTGTAATATTTTAAACGAATTATTTATTTTTAATTGAGTAATTTTAAATGCATTGCAATTTTGATCATCCAAAAACATAAATTTTATTTACAAATTTAATAATTTTTTATAATATAATTGATAATATATTTAGGATTTTGTTTTATTAGGATATTGTTTTTAAAATTCTCAACCAAGACTAGAACTATTTTATCATAGTATAAAATATTTGTTTAAAAAAACAATAATATTAGTTTACTAGTTTATCAAGTAAAAATGCATTTGTATATAACTAAAAAAAAAACAGAAATTATTGAATTTGCAAATAATTTTTTGATTTGATTTTTTTCTTGCTCTCTATTTATAAATGATTTGCTTGCTTTGACATATGTCTATATATTTTTATATTAAATGCTAATATCAAGAAATATTATAAATATTCACGTGTTTCATTGTCACAATATTTTTTTTATATAAATTTATTTGAAACTTCCATGTTTTTTTAATATAACTATATATTATGTAAAATTAATATCCCCTTAAATAAATCTACACCTATTATTTGATATCTTTTTTTAAATTTGTTATACAACTATATTTTATCATAAAATTCATAATGATAATTTATATATTTTTTGAAACCTTTCTTATTGATAAGAATCACAATAAAAATTTAATTACTACAATTATTTCACAAAAATGGATGTCCATTTCATGCTAATTATTTTTCTGATCCATTAATAGAATCTAAACATTGCTTGAATTTGGGCTATATATTTTACTTTATAATAACCAATTAGGCAGCATTAAGGACACGTGTCTTTAGTAATTCTATTACATCTACATACATGCAATTATAATATATGTCATATATGCTTTATTTTTCTTTTTGTAAAATGATGAATATCTTAAAAACTAATTGTAGGCATTGATTTGACTATGAAAATTATGCATGAGATTTACATATACATATGTACAATATTGAGATTTGTCCGCAGGAACAAGGCACAGATGACATATCGTCTTCTTTTACTGAACAATGTTATTAATAGTTGAAGTTTAACAATAAAATACACATCTTAGTTATTTTGACAGAGTTTAGAAGATATCATCTTTATTTCTGCCAGTTTCGAAACAATTCACGTCAAATTTCACATCTACTTTTTTTTATAGAATTATGAACTTATATAAATTTTCTATGTAATTTAAAAAATTATGTTTATATGATTGACTTTTCGCATTGAAAAATACTTTTTTTTATCATATATCACAAATAAATAGATATTCTTTGAAATAGTATTCACTATCACTGTCTTTAAACAGCAATAACAATTTACTATTACATTTTACAATTCCATTTCAAAATATTACTTAAGATATCGTATTACAAAACACACGTGTAGGATTACTATGAATATCGCCTGAAATGCTGCCAAGTCCTCCAGACAGATAATTATATTTAATTATAAATATATCTATATTTAGATATAAATATAATTATTTATATTTAGATATTTATATTTTTACATTTTGTAATAAATGAAAAAATAAAAAATATATTTAATGAAAAATGTTTAAAATGTCATGTAATTGGTAGCATTAGATATTCTAATCCAATCAATAAACATTAAATAATTTTTTTTATAGATAATATAATATTCAAGTATATTTTTATAGAGAATTTTTTATGAAAAGCTTGAATAATTTTTAAAATATAATATTTCATTCAAAATATTATAAAATTCTATATATTTTCAGAAATTTAAGCATAAAGATATGATAGAATTGATTGAAATTATTTTACATCAATAGTTATCCAAATAAAATAAAAAGGAAATTAACTTATTGATTAAGAAATGTATTACAAATTTCTTGTACCAAAAACAAATATTTATATAAATATTTATCTATAATTATATATGAAATGTAATTATAGAAAAATAGAAATAAACAATTTTCTCGAATTAATTTTTTTAGGGAAATATCCCAATATTATATTATATAAAGACTTATTATAATGTAAAAAAATGCTTGAAATTATATATATGTGCGTATATATATATATATATATATATATATATATACACATATATATATCATCAATAAAATAGGCAAATGATGATAAATAAATGTAGAGTAATGAAATTAATACTTGCAATTCACTTTTCGTGACATTCTTGGATTATAAACATTCATACAATCATTATGTTACAATCCATACGTTCGTTAGTTTTGTTAGTCAACATCAAGAATAATATTTGAGGCAGGAATATTTTTACTTTACTACATTATAATTTTACTTATGTTTGAACGTAATTTCTTGTTTAGCATAAAATGCTTTACCAGAAGCAAGATAATACATACGCAAACATATTGTAATGTATATAACTAGATGTTATAAAAAATAAATGAAGGACTAGGAATCTCAAAGGATCCTGATGGATCTTAGAACCTTCGTTGGCAGGTGCTTTTGTGCCAAGAAATGTTCCATATTTGTAAAAATTTTCCAAAAGTGCTTCTTTTTCGACCCATCTATTATATAACCATTTAGATAATAATTCTGGTTCCCGTGGAACCTAAAATCAATAACACAATACAAAATTCCTACAGAAAATATTATATATATGAAATAAAAATTTAAGTTTCAGAACTCACCACTGAACTAGGAAAAACTCGGTAAAATAATACTGTTTCACATGGTGGACGTGAACCAGTTATAATTGTTGGTAAATCAAGAGGTTTACCTTGAGGATATGCTATTGTTATATCAAGAATCCAATTGATTTCTGGTTTAGCTACCATCATATCTATAAATTTATTTTATAATTTAATAATTATTTTTAATAATTATTATTTAATATTATTACATAATATTACATAATATTAAATAAAAGTATTGATATAACTAAAAATAAAACTTAAAATTTACTTGGTCTATTATTCAATTGTTGTTCTGTTGTATCATATTTCTGTGATGGACCAATTGTATCAAATATAGTTTGCATTGCTCCTACACGTGGTAATGTTACATTTTCAAGAATTGGTAAATTATTTTTTTTAGCATATTTTTGTGATGTCTCTCGTCTTTTACATAAGAAACCTCCTTCTGGAAAAAGCACCATCCACTTTCTGTCTAATGGAATATATGATTCTTTCAGATGTTTTTCTAATTGTTTTAAACTTTCTTCTCTTTTTTTACGACCCTAAAAATATTATTTATCATATATGATCTATAAAATATTAATGATAAATTAAAAAATCAAATTCACTTACAGATATTATAAAGAAGTCTTGATGTAAAACAGAAACTATACCAAAGTTAGTAAATTTAAAAATTCTATCCATAATCCACATCAAATTAGGTAATACATTGGGTTTAGCATTAAATGTTGTCATTAGGATAGGAACATCACCAGTACTTTGATGATTTGCTATTACTAATGTTCTTTCACTAATAATTTGTTGTATATCATCACCTTGTTCTATTACTATAAATTAAAAATACTTATTATTAATTAATAATATTATTATACATATTATATAATATTTATATATTAATTTTATGCTCACTATCATAACCTGCAGACCAAGTCCACATTGATACCATTGCTAATAGCCAATGAAAAAATAATCCTTCGATTCTCCAATATACTTGTGGTTGATAAACTTTTACAGGGAATAATAATGTCATCCATACTACATATGTTGGTATACAATAAATGTTGTTAATTATCACAAAACTGGTTCTAGCAATACATTTTACAAAAGTTAACACATTATTGATTACCCTGCAAATATAAATATAATCTATTCTATTAAATTTTTAAAAGTTTATAAAAATATTATATATTCTTTTTAATAATATAACCGAAACACAAGTTAATAGAATAATATTTTTATTAATATTTTTTATATAAATATTAATTTACATGAATAAATATAAAAATATCTTTTATTTATAATATCTTTTATTTAATAAAATTTCAATGCATAATTTAAATAAAATTATTTGTTGCATAATAAGATATTAATAAATATCATTTTTATTTTTAAAATTTTGATATTTTCTTTTTTTGATTACAATATCATTATTATATATTAAATTTAAAATAATGTTATTATTAGTTATAATATAAAATTATTATTTTTTTAAAGTTATTTTTTCAAAATATAAATAATTTCTAAATTTGAAATTTAATTATTTTAGAAATTTTATTAAACAAAAAAATAACTATAATTTATATTTATTGTTGTTTGTATATAATGACAATTTATTTAAATCAAGATTTCAATTTAAAATAACAATTTGCATACACACGTTACAACGATTAACATAAATAATTACAATAATTTCAAATTATTGAAAAAATTATATTATTTGAAAACATGAGGCCGGCGTGACATATAGGTTAAGGACAAAAGACACATTTTTATTAAATTAAAAGCTGAAAAATAAATTGATTGTAAAATGGTTTGCAATTATTAAAAATCATTTTTGTTTATTAATATAGGAATTATAGAAACAGAATGTAATATATTTGATAAGATATATTTAATACTATTTTACTTACCTCATAAAAGTAGAAGAATAAGAAAAGTCAGTCATTTTCGAAAGACACCACTTGCAATACGAACTTGAAAAATTTTTAACCACAATTTTTTGAGCATAGCATTCCCTTTTGCACAAATTACATAAAAAAAAATCTTCAAATAGAGTGACACGTAAAATCCGCGTGCTGATTACATGAAACGAAAATCTTAATAAAATCTTATTAAAGTGTTAAAATTCAATAAGTGCAATCGCTTAGTTTAATCATTGAATAATTGTTTTCAATATTACCAATTATAATTGACACGTAGCTAATGAAATAAAATCGTATTACACAAATTTATCGGTTTATTATTGACTACCATTTAGGTAACGTTTTTCAAGAATACACCATAATTTTGTAACTTTTGATATATGTAAAATCACAGCACACGTAACATAAATATAATGGCGACGAAAGTTAACAGACTATAAAAATGCTACATAATCTTATCAACAATGATTATACTATTAAATGATTGACATCGTATTGGCAATCGAAAGTAGAATAATTCAAAAAGAGAAAAATTCAATGTTTATAAAACACGTTTGAAAGCTCATGTTTTTGGAAACGATAACAATAGTTCTCCAATCAAAATATTGAAATATCAATATGTAAATTTTTTATATTATTCTTCATACATTTTTATATTAAAATATATCTAAAATAATTTTACAAGAAGCATTTTACAAATAATCAATCTTATTATCATTCAATTAATTATTTTTTTACAATATTAAATAAACTCAATAAATAATATGAACCAATGAATATTATATAATATCACTGATTGTTTATTCGTAATTGCAATAAAATCCATATGTTCACTTAGCTTACTTAGAATCTATCTAACTACGATATGTTTTATGCTTAGGTTTTACCTATATTAGTTGCTCACCTACATATTTTTATATCTTTGTACATATTCTAATCAACGTTAGTTATTCTTTCGTTTTTAATCGTTTAACATTTTAAAGAATTGTTTTAAAAAATAGACATAATTGAAAATTAATAAAATGATGTTAAATCTCTTAAAATGTTTATCAAACAATCATGGATTATTAGAATTAAAGAAATCATCGTCATTTTTAACATTAAGGCTGTCATTGAATACATCAGTAGTTTCTAAAGCCAAGAAAAAGGTACAAATCTGTCATATAAAATATGATTAAAAATATATTTTCAATAACAAATTTGTAAGTTATGATTTATCATTTTATCTATTTATTTTCTCATTTATTTTCTTTCAGTATTCTTGTTAAAAATTGTTTAATTAATTGTAGAATATTTTTTTTACGTAATCGCTTAAGAATCAGACTTTAAAATAGTTTTGAAAAATATTAAAAAAAAAAAATACTATTTTATTAAATATAATTTTACTAAATTTTTTTTAAATATTGTTATATCATTTATAATATAACAATTGAATACGTTTGACATTTAATCCATAATCGTGCATGAAGAAGATAAACGATTTTTTTAAAACCAAAAATTATCGAACAAAATTTATAAATGGTATGAAACAAAATTTTTTATTTAAAAAATTAAATATGTATATTTTTTAAATTATTTATATGTATGAATAATAATATTTATGTTTTATTTTTATTATATTTTGTATATTTTGCATATTGCATATTTATATATGTATATATAATTTTGTATTTCAATTTTTTATATACATATTGTTTTTATATTTAATTTATACAGCATATAAAAACATATTTGAATACTCACATACATTGGTGTATTATATAATATTAACTTTATAACTAACCTTGAATTCCTTACTTACTCTATTGAAATATTTACTCTGAAGCTATATTCATTCAGTTCTCTTATATAAATTAATTTCAATATGGTATATATATTCATAATTTTTTCTTTCAATAAATAATAAATAGATAAATAAATTTTATTTATATTATTGTAATAAATTGTAATTATAATTTAAGGAATCAGATGGTGAATTTCGAATTGAGAGGGATACTTTTGGTGAAGTGAAAGTGCCTGTTAATAAATATTATGGAGCTCAAACAGTGCGATCAATGCAAAATTTTCCAATAGGTGATACCTTTGAACGTATGCCTGTAAGAAAATTTAAAATTTTTATTTCAATCTAAATAAATAAAGTTTTATTATTTAAAAAAAATTTTAAGATAAAGTTTCATTATATAACATTCTTAATTCATATCTTACATTTATTTAGTATGGTGTTATTGTTGCATATGGTATATTAAAAAAAGCTGCAGCTGAAACAAATAAAGAACTTGGAATGGATGCTAAAGTAGCAGATGCTATTAGTCAAGCTGCAGATGATGTTATATGTGGAGATCTTTATAATGAACATTTTCCATTAGTAATTTGGCAAACGGGCTCTGGTATTATATATTAAATTATATTTTCTATTAAATGTACATATTTATCAATATTAATATAGATATACTAACAAGATATAATATAATTTGATTTCAGGAACTCAAACTAATATGAATGTTAATGAGGTATTTATTATTATTTATTATATAGCAAATATTATTAAATAATTTGAATATATTTGTAATTATTTTATTAATTTTATATAGGTAATTTCAAATCGTGCGATTGAATTACTTGGTGGTAAATTGGGATCAAAAACACCTGTCCATCCAAATGATCATGTAAATAAATCTCAAAGTACTAATGATTCATTTCCAACTGTTATGCAAATAGCACTTGCTTTAGAAATTAATAGAGTTCTTCTTCCTGGTTTGGAAAAATTACATAATGCATTAAATGAAAAAGTTAATGCATGGAAACATATTATAAAAATTGGTAGAACTCATACTCAAGATGCTGTGCCTCTAACATTAGGACAAGAGTTTTCAGGTTGATATTTATATAATTATTAAATAAAATATTTCTATTTTTATATTTGTTTTATATTTGTTAAAATCATCAATTTTAATAATAAAAATTTAAAAATAGGTTATGCACAACAAATTTGTAATGGCATTCAAAGAGTGAAAGATACTCTTCCAAGATTATATCAATTAGCACTTGGTGGTACTGCAGTAGGAACAGGATTAAACGCACCCAAAGGTTTTGCAGAGAAAGCAATTTCAAAAATTGCAGATATTACTGGTTTACCATTTGTACCTGTTGCTAATAAGTTTGAAGCTTTAGCATCTAGAGATACTATAGTGGAAACACATGGAGCATTTAATACAGTAGCAGTTTCACTTATGAAAGTACATTAAGATAATATTTAATTTTAAAAAACACTTATATTTTAAATAATATATTTTATATTATATAAAATTTTTATATAGATAGCTAATGATATTCGATTTTTGGGAAGTGGACCTCGCTGTGGTTTAGGAGAATTATCTCTTCCTGAAAATGAACCAGGAAGTTCAATTATGCCTGGTAAAGTTAATCCGACGCAATGTGAAGCATTGTCTATGGTTTGTTGTCAAGTAATGGGTAATCATACTGCTATCACTGTTGCTGGAAGCAATGGTCATTTTGAATTGAATGTATTTATACCTGTAATGATTTCAAATGCTTTAAGATCTGCGAGATTATTAGGTGATGCCTCTGCATCATTTACAAAGAATTGTATTGTTGGTCTTAAAGCAAATGAAGAACGTATTAAAAAACTCTTAAATGAGAGTTTAATGCTTGTCACTGCTTTAAATCCACACATTGGTTATGATAAGGTATTGTAATTTTTCCATTTATTTATTAGATTAGAATTAATTTATTATGTTTTTATTATGATTAATATATAAAAATTATGTTTTAATACAGTCTGCTAAAATTGCAAAGCAAGCTCATGCAGAAAATATCACATTAAAAGAATCAGCACAGAAAAATGGTATAAGTCCAGAACAATTTGATGAATGGGTGAAACCTGAAGAAATGATTGGTCCTAAATAAAGTTAATCAACAAAACGAAATCAAGTTAACATTTTTTATTAATAACTTATTATAAAAATTTTTTTAATATGTGTCATATTTGTGATATAATTATCATTATCGCGTATTAAAAAAATATATGAAAATATAATTGAAAATACAATCATATAAATCATATAAATTATATAATAGTCATTCGTATCATTTACAAAAAGTTATAGATAATAAATAATAAGTATTATAACTGAAAGTAGTTTTCAATTTAATAAACAAGATAATATAGTTTAAAATGTATGAATATATCTTCATTTATCTCATATGATGTCACATTGTAATGTAACTCTTGAGGGTTATCTTAAGGGTTATATTATAAAATAATATAAAAGTATAAATTAATCAGTCATTTTAATACATTACACTTTACATGTTTTAAATTAAAACGAAATTTTTCATTCTTTGAATGCCATTTTGTTGTGGATAATCTATTTTTAAATTTTTATTATTAAAATCCAAAATGAATTCATTAAGAAAAATACAAAGTGTTATTATTAGACTAGGAAATCGTTATTACAAAAAACTTGGAATTATTGGAGTACCATTTGAAAAAGGCCAGGTATTATTCTATATAATATAAAATAAATAATATAGGAATAATGAAATATTAATAAAAATATAGCATAAGAGAGGTGTAGCACAAGGTCCAGAAGTAATTAGAGAAGCTGGATTAATGAAAGAATTAGAATTATTAGGTAATTATTATCTATTTTATTAATTTTGAACAACTTAAAGATTATAAGTCTAACATATATATTTTAATTCTAATATATATATTTTTAAATTAAATTAGGATTAGATGTAAAAGATTATGGCAATATTTTATATGAAGCAAAAAATGTAACTCAGGTAGATAACATGACACACTTAGGTGATGTTGCTGGTTGTACAAGCAAATTATCTGAACAATTTCAACAAGTTTTGAAGAAAGATCGAAGAGTATTAACCATTGGTGGTGACCATAGTCTAGGAATTGGAACTATAGATGGTCATGTTAAGGTATAATATAAAAAAATAATACTTAATGCTAACATTATTTTAATATATAATTTTATATTATTTCATAATTATGTTTAAAATTATATTTTCTTCTTGTTATATATTTTTTTATTTTATACTTTATTTTTAAAGAAAAAAGGAGATATAGCTTTAATATGGGTTGATGCTCATGCAGATTTAAATACAAATAAAACTAGCACTACTGGACTATTTCATGGAATGCCTGTAGCATTATTAACTTCTGAATTAGCTGATTATTGGCCACATCTTCCAGGAATGGATTGGCAAAAACCAATGTAATTCATAATTATATTATAACAATATTATCAAAATGAATAATATAATATATAGTATAATATAAATTATAGGCTGTCTATCAGAAATGTAGCTTACATTGGATTAAGAGAAGTTGATAGTTATGAAAGACTAGTTATTGAGAAATTTGGTATTACTGCTTTTGGCATGGAAGATATAGAAAGATATGGTAATATTTTATAATATAAATTTTTAAATCATAAACAAACATTTTTTAATCAATCGTTAATATTTTTTTATTTTTTTAAGGCATTCATGATGTTACTTATATGGCATTAAATAAAATAGATCCCAATGATTCAAGATCAATACATGTTAGTTTCGATATTGATTCATTAGATCCTTTGGAAGCACCGTGTACAGGAACTCCTGGTAAATTACTTTCATTTAAATAACTAATTTCAATCTAATTCTTAAACATTCCTATATTTATTTTAGTACGTGGTGGATTATCATTGAGAGAAGCTATTCATTTAATGGAAGTTCTCTATAGAACTAAGAGATTGAATGCATTAGATATTGTAGAAATAAATCCTTATATTGGTAATAAATATGATGTTGGATTAACTGTTAAAGCTGCTATACATATTATTCAAGCTGGCTTTGGATATAGTAGAAGAGGTCTTAGAGTTCCGAAAGGTGTTACAGATATGCCATTACAAACAATTAAATAAATTAATTATATTTATTCAATATAATTTTATAATATTAAATATAATTAAAATGTCATATTAACTCTTCTTTGAAGTTTATACAGTAATAAGCTTTTGTAAACTTTTAAACAATACCAGAAAAATATAAGAGAAATACAAAATAAAACAATATATTTCATTATTATATTTATTCAATTTCATGAATCACAAAGATTTTATCAGGAACATCATTAAATTCAATTTCTACTTTTTTTATTTTGGTTCCACTTTCATCTACTTGATACTCACAATTTAATTTTCCTGCAGTTTTAATTCCTTTCATATAAAGAGTGAATTTCTTAATATCATTATATTCATTATTAGGATCAGCTTTTAATTTTCCTTCTTTTATCGGTTGTCCCAAATGTTCAATAGTCTTCTTATGATTATAAAGTATTTCCAGTACGTTTCTATATGTTAATGTTTTTCGAATTCTTTTATCAATAAAATAATTTAAAGTATATCCTGTAACTGTTACAAAAATACTTCCGCAAAAAGCAATTTTTGCTAAATTATGTATCGAAAACATCTATAAAAGACAAACATAATTTTTAAAATATTATTTTATTCTTTCTTTTTAATCTTCGTCATATGAAAATCTTAGGTTAGGTTTTATTAAAACATTTTTATTAAGTAATTTTTTTCAATACTATTAAAAACTAATAATTATAATCTATTACATACTTATAAAATGCATACTTACCTGATATCCATTCATAGTTCAATTAATTCATATAAATATTTTCTTAAATAAACAAGTGCCTTTGAAAAGCAAAATTAAAGAATCTTACTCTTATACGTATATTTACTCAACTACTTATATAATTTTACATAATTCTATATATTATGTAAAAAAAAGGTAAAATAAACATTTAATAATTCAATTACACATCAACAATCAAATTTCAAATATATTTAGAAACGTTTTTTAAAAATATATTTAGTTACGTTTAATAATTATAAAATGCACTTTTGTCACGTGATTGAGTTATGGAAATTTTATTATTGATTAAATACATATAAAATTCAATAGAAATTAAAAGAATATAGAAATATAGATAAATTTAATTAATAAAAAAAAATATAAATCTTATATATATATTTAAAAAAATCGTATAAGGTTATTTAATTTATTTCTTTATTTTAACAAACACAATATCTTTAATATATGCAAACAACTATATTGCTATACACCAAATATTGAATATTTTTATTATTTTGCATATAATCATTAAATAGATTTTGTAAATGTATATCCATATAATTATTTCAGCAACAAGATTTTTATTTTTGCGCGATATGTTATTATAGATAATTCTATATAGGTACATGGATATTACAACAATATACATCAAATTCATAAATTTATATGTTATAATCTATAAATTAATAGATATTTTTCTACATAAATATAAGTATTTCCGGTAATATAGTAAAATTTGCTCACATATTTCGATAAGATCTTTATGTACAAAAAATTACAAAAAACAGAATTATTGCGAAATTCATGATAATTCATGATAATGTATACAAAAACGAAGATTTTAAAAGTCATACAAGATTAAGAGGTATTTTATAGATTTAATAGAGCGCATACATAGATATTAGAAATGTATCTTTATATAAAATAATATACATGTGATAATATATAAAGTAAGACTAGATGTGAGTGTCACAGACCTTATCTATAAATCTATAATCGATACTGAGTATAGTTCGAGACACAATTCAAGACGAAGCAAAATCACCCGTCTTAACGCAAGAATATGCGGCACAACAACAGCTGAAAGCATACTGGCAAGAAGAGAGCAAATTGTAATTGTTAATAATTAATATCTTTTTTCCAATTTTTTTCGTTCTCCTTAAGAAGTTTATAGTATGCTCACTAAGTAGGGCATAAAACTAAAAAAAAAAAATATATATATATATATATAATAATATTTTAATATATTAAGTTTGTATATTTATTTTAAATTCAATTACCTTTCAATATATAATCTGTTAACAAAGTAGGTACTGTTGGACTGTCTTCACTAATTGCTTTTAATACTGTAAAATAGAATATCAAATGTAAATAATTAATATAATTATATAATTAACAATACTTACTTTTTATGAGAACTTGTAATGCTTGATTGTCTGGTGGACCACTGTCTGTATGGTAAGGAATTACGGTAGTTAAATACTGCAAGAAACAGCATTAAAATTAAATAATTTTAAGTTTATCTGTGAATTTATCATTTCAAAAAATCACAAATTACCTTAGATTCTTGAAGTGATCTATGTTGTAATAAAGGACTAGTACCATTTTGCATTTGATTTCTTTTTTTTGTAACATGATGCTGTCTCCGTCGATTTTGTACTGCTAACAACAATGAAATAAATTGATTTTTTAATTCTTTTTCATATTCAAGTTCATCACGTAAAGCAAGTTCTGCAATGAGAGTTTCACTAAGCGCTCCCACCAAGGATTCCATTTCTCCAAGTAACTCATTAAGCTGGCTGGAGGTAAGATGTTTTAACTCTAGAATGAATAATCATAATTCAGAATTATGAAATCTATTTCGATTTATTATTTTGAATCAATTTAAATATACTTTTTTCATGCAGTGGAGAGCCTAAAACTTCTCTGCTTCTCTCCAACGCTTCGTCGCTATCTAATAAAGATCCATCAGAATCTGGTGATCTTTCCATGGATGGACTTTCCTACACAAGATAAATTTTCTTTTTTTCGCGTAAATTTCTATCTAGTTTTTGAAAAATTTGATTTTTACCTGCATTATATCATCTATTTCACGGAGTACTTCTTCGGCAGTTTTCAACGGTTCCTCTGGACTATGGGTATCGGTGCTACTGGACAAGATCAAAGCATGCATGTCCAAATCAGTTGCAACAGCCTCATCTTCGCTACTTAAATCCTCTAGTTCAGGTCTATAGCAAATAAAATGAAAGCGTCTAATTTGCAAATCGTGCTTTACATATACTTTCAAAATATATTAAAATGCTTCTTACTATTTTAAAATATGTATGTTTTTTTGCTGAAAAAAAGCTGCAAAATAAAACTGAAGAAGACTATAAAAAATCAGATTTACCTTTCCTGTGAAACCGGAGCTTCGTTCAAATTAAGCGCAGGCATGTGCATTTTTCTAGCATACGATTTACTCCAATCGATTGGTAATATGTTACCAAACGTACCGGTAATCGTCCACCACATTCTATAAAAAAAAGAAAAAATTGAAAATCTCTTTTTAGAGATTGTGATGAAGAGAATATTTTTTTCTTCCAAATACATTAAATTTCATTGGGCACATTATTAGTTAAGTACATATATTATACGAGCTGACTCATATCCTCATATTGAATTGTCCTCTGTTGTTTGAAAATTACGAATCGGGTAAGCAGCTGCTATTTTTAATTCCGAACTCTTAACGATTACTCAGAATCAACACCGAAATGTAATATTAAATATTTTTAGAAATACATGCTTAATAATATACGTTAAAAATTGATGCAGATGCTCGAGGAAATAGTATTGTCATATTTCTACGAACTGTTCTATCTTTAAACTGAACAAATAACAACAATATGTTGCAAACGAATTATTCCATCGAACTCTGACGAGCGAAGAATAACCGTGTGAACATCAAATTTCGTAATCTAAATTTCATAGCAGTTTGCACATCCTGTGAACGATTCCCAGATGAGTATTATCGCGTCAAATGCCTGGTGGTGAAATATATGATAAGATTCCGAGATGCGACATTTGGATGAAGTCTTCTAGGATGTATACTGTGTGAATCACTCGACTCTCGTAGGCGTATCCCATGCCTCGTATAGTATACAGGCACAGACCGTATAGATAAGCCCCTCGATCTATTGTAAACACAGTTTAACTCGTTTCGATAACAATGCACCCATTCTAAGGAAATGAATTTCCGCGTGGAATCGGCACCCGTGAAAAAGATTTTATCGGGCCTTTTTTAGACTTCCGATTTATAAACAATTTCGATCAGACCGTATAATACCGTATATAATTTACAAATATATTTGGTTTATTTTATACTTTTTTCTCTGTATGCTCGTTCGATCAATTAAATTATTTCCTACGATTACGGATAATCGATCAGACTGAACTTGAACGAATTGATTAGGTTTAATTACCATTGAAATCGAAGCTTCATGGTTCGTTGGCAGTCTTTAAAAGTTTGTTTTTTTTTTTTCTTCTTAATTATTCTTATCGATCACAAGTTGATTCGATTTCGATTATAATTTTTTCATGTAATAGTTTTTCATATGGTATTGTACGCCTGAGAGATTCTCGGAAATAAAAGGGGCATACAAATACATATGATGAACCGGTCGATGGTGTTGGATTAATAAATAGAGGTCAATTCGACCCACTCGAGTTTCTTATTAACGTTAAGTGTATTAAAGCAGTGACTTCATCCTGTGCACATGTTAGTCTCATCATTCTGATCAAATGTCTAAACAACCAAACCAGATCCACTGATGAAAGAATGGATCAGGGACAATTTCGTCTGGTTTTAAATTTATTTAAATTTTTAAATTGAAACGATGCAGACAGAAATAATGAAATAGGAAAAAGAATAATATACTTTTGCAATCATCATTTCTGACGTGATCTGTATATTTCTCTCTAATAATTGGAACGAAAAAAATAGAGTGAAATTAAATTCCCTAGAAGGCGAGTGTATCCCTTTGCTTATTAATTCATTTTTCGGTTCAATGATCCGTGACGAGACCTGTCCAGTCTTCGTATATTATCTGTTGCATAATACAAACAGCTTACGAGCAAAAACATCAAATTCTTCGACGATATATCACTCTAATAAATCGTTATAATTCAATTTATATCGGCTAATTTATAACGGAATCAATGGACAACTTAACGTTTACGAGGAATATTTTATTGACTCCTAAACAATATTACCGTTCCTAAAAAATAGAAAAAGGATTACAATGTAGAGAAATCGAAGTATTTCCACTTTAAATCTTTTTACCATTGTACCATTGATTCGTCTCGTCTCATATATTCTTCGCCGACAAAGATAAATAAATTGAGAATCAGAGAAACGGGGCACGAAAGAGAATGATGGTCGAGAAATATAGAAACCGGTACAGCGCATGCGCTGTTTTATTGACGTTTGTCCATTCGAAGGGTGGCTCGATACGAACGTTGGAACAAAACACAAAGATCAAATTTTCATGAGACACCCCCTTACGATTCGATCGATGCACGATTCCTCGCTATTACGATCGCGTTACTGACCCGTTACCTCCTGGGGAACTGGATTTCGGGTGCCCCTATGCATTCTTCTCGTGTCACGTCAATTTTTACACTGCTTACCATTTAAATCTGAAATGGAAATTTCTAGCTTTTTACAAAATAGACGTTTCACCTTTCAATTGTGAATATTAAAAGATAAAAATACTCGTTTGAAATATTTCTTTAGTGACAACTAATTAACAATTCTGCCGCGTTTAGCGCACAGTTGTTAAGAATAGGAGAATGGATAGGAGAAATCTCGAGAATGAGTGTGTAGTTTGAAAAGAGGGCCAGAGAAAAATAAAAAGGAAAGGGAGTTACGTGCCTTACGGGGCGAGAAAGTCTTTCGAGAGATGAAAAGAAAGCTGCTACCGTTTCGCGTTCAAAGACCATCGGAGCCACGACCTTGGCTCCCAAGAAGAAGAGATGCGTTTCGTTCGTGGAACAACGCTATTCCTCTCGTGACAAATTGGATTACGAACAATGCGCCGGATACGCATGCACGGATGCGTTTATTCTTTCCGGCTTGATGCATGCATATGAAAGCGGCACCGATGCCGAATGAGACACGTGCGAGTACACGTGCCCGATCTCTGCGAACCTCGGCCACTGACCTCTCGACTTCTCGGACGCTCGGACTTTCGATATTTTGACCAACCTAAAATTATGCTCGTCTTTGTCGCTTAAACATAATTCAAAGAAATCGATTCTAGAGAACGATCGACTCTTAATTTGAATCGAGAAAAGATATTCAAATAGAGGAGTCACTCCGATGAAAATGGAATTTAAACGATCGATGTGTGATATATCGTTTAATCGTATGGATAATTTTTAATTTATTTATGACGAGTATATTAAAAATTGGCTGCGTTGAATAAATTCTTGTGATGCGTGATATCTAAAACAATAATCAAAACAAGTTTCGCAAAATATTTGCTTCGTAATTAATGAGGCAAAAATTGTCGAAAACCGAGGATGAATCATCCGATGTCTCAATCGTTACGTAACGCTCGAATAGTGGACTCGAGTTCGTGTTCAATTCCGATTTTGCAGTCAAAAATAAAATATAAGATATAGTAAACCTCTTCGTGATAATATCTATTTGGAGAAGTTGCGGTTACAACGTGTTGGAACCGAGTCTACCGTGTAATTGTGTAATACATATATCAGTAAGAATAAAGTTTAACTATCCAATTCGCTACACGCATAAAATCCTATTATGATGTCATATAGAATTGCACGAAAAGATAATTTTATGACAAACGTATATAAATGTTAAATTCTAAAATAAAATACTGAAGAAATCCGAAGGAACAGATTTATTTCCCCCGTTCATAGATTTCAATGACAGCAACCGAAGAAAAGAAGAAAAGTTTCAGGTAGGCGCTTGTCCAAACAGGTACACAATCTCGAAAGAACTATGCGTGGGTCGTCAATTTGACCTCCCCTATTGGGTAAGAGTTAATTCTTCGTCCCGATGCAATCTCTCTTTCCCTTTAATATAACAGCTCCCCTAGGTCTACTACAAAATGCTTTTTCACGGGTTTATTTTCTTTTCTACTACGATCGGTCTGATGAAAGGCAGCAGGATGTCTAGACGAATTTCGAGAAAGGCGTGACTTCAAAGAAATTTATGCACAAGCGGTGGAGTTGAAACGAGTTTAAGAGCCCCACCGTGTTATTCTACACCGAAGAAGATACAATTTTGCGCTTCGTTGAATTTCACCTGCACGGACTGCGTTACGTGGCGGAATATATTCGGCGGACGGACACCTGCATTGCGGATAATACCATGGATTTTTCACGGGGTATGTTTCAGGAATCTGTGAAATCTTTTAAACGATCGGGTATTTCAATTAATTTTCACGATACTTCCAGTTTTCTCGCAATCTTCTCTTGTCTTTTTTTTATTTTAATTATTATTTTTTTTTCACCTAATCGACACGAAAATCTATAGTGTTGTATCTATGTGTTATAAAAAATAATTATTTAATTCACTATGATAATTCATTATGAAAATGAAGAACAAAAAGAAAAGATAATGGAAAAAATTGAATGGGAAATAATGAAGATACGTGTTTGTTTGTGCAATTTATCGACAAGAAATCAATCGATCGATCGATTAATTTGCTAATGCACGGAGCGCAACGATAGTTTAATTAGAAGATAAGTTACTTTCTTGTTATGCGTTCTGTCCACTTCGCGGAGAGAAAGCTGCAGAACGCGCCGCAAACGTCATGTAAGTAGAGAGTATTCGTGGTGGCACACTTTTCTGTTGGAGAATCGATACTGTGATCTTAAGGATCAAACTTATAAGAAAAATCTGTATTTTGTTTAAAAAAATAAATCGTTTCAAACGAATTTATAAATTTCCAATCAGTGTTAAAAATATATATACAATTATTTTATTTCTCTTTCTTCAATTGATAAAAAAATACACTTATTTTAAGAAAATGTGACAAAATTATATAATACAAAAAATAAGAGGATAATATTCGTTGAATCATATCAATGTGGCGATTTAGCGCAAATAACCTGTAACGCTTCTTAATGAAACCATACGAGTTATGTTCAAACGATATCGGTTTAGCCGGAGCCATCGAGTGAAACTGTTTGCGCGTCTTAACGAGAGTCGAAGAAAGCGTTAACATGAGATTACTTAAACAGGATATGAAATATTATCCAAGGAACAATCAATAGAATCATAATACTTTAATATTTACATCTTATCTGTACGATCTACATATATGGCTTTTTGCAAAAAATTTCTTTAAATAACAGTTTAATATCTTGAATTATGCTATTGATAAAATAATAAGAGCGATAATTACTATTCGTACAAGAGTAATATCATAACATCATGATTATCGTAAACGATTACTTCCGTTCAGCAAGAACTGATGCGACTATCATTATTATAACGAGGATCGAAGAGTTGTACAGCGTAATAGATACCTCAAGGTAAACGCGACAATTTGAATGCGATAACTCTGGCAATCTTCGAGGAATATTTATTTATTTCAGCCGCCAAGAAGCGGCAGTAGTTTTACTTTTTTAATCGTCAAACGTGGTCGTGTAAACCGGTATAACTGTACCGGAGATATCGCGTGACCCGAGGGTAATAGAAACTTCTCAATCGCGCACGTACTAACGTAATTTTCACTTGCGCACTTAATTATTTCTTTTACCGGCGATGCGTTAAAAAGAGGTCATTTTGGTGAAAATAAATAAAAAAAAAAAAAAAAAAAAAAAAGAAGAAGGAAATAAAGAAATCTCTGGTTAGATCTTCCATTCACTAACCGATTATTTTACATTAATTGACTTGATTAATTAAAATTATTTCTCTTGAGGTTATCGTTGAGGTGCAAACTACCATTCAAATATCTAACCAGATTTTATGTAATGATATATTTTTAAAAAATAATACCTATTGTAACAATGTGTAAATATAAAAAGGATGTCGACGTTTCAGACACTTACTGACATTCGTTCATAATTTCTTCTTGCGTTCGTACTTGCACGGGTGCTAGGGATTCAACGTTCGTGCCGTAATCGCGGAAGCAGGATGTTATCTTCTCATCGAAGGTGTTAACGAGGTCCTCGAGACTGCCACTGAAAGGGCTGAATGTCCCCTCTTGCAAAATATCAGTGCCATTTTCACGCGTAGTCGCTGGCTCATTTGCGTTACAATTTTCTCCATAAGTCGTGTTTAAACTTGTATCCAGCAATTGTTCTAAATATAACAGACAAAAAATCATTATTAACGTGTACTATCTTTAGAACTCAATGTTAGCTTATTAATCATCGTTCCCAATAGAATCGATAAAAAAGTAAACACGATAAGTTCGATGTAGGACACATCAGATTGAAAAGCCGATAATAATTTACTTTTATATATAGAATCATAAAAAAGAACTTTTAAGTAGAATAATTAGTTTAGTTTAATTTAAAAGACATCGATATTAATTTACATTTATTATGGATATGTTATCAGTTATATAAACACGATGGATCATACTTTCGCATAGATACTAGTGACGCATAAGAGATCGAATGTTTTTAGGATTAAATATCAGTCATTTTTCTGTAAGGGACCGGAAAACATATACGCGTTTCATATATTTGCGTTTTTCTTTTTACACGAGGCAGGTCTTTCGAGGCCAGATTTCTAACGATGTATGTTCTACGATGTCGTGAAAAGTGATACGAGAGTTAAAGCGTACATGAAGGATATTAGACACCAATTGTACGCATGACGTAGCCTTTTGTCGCGCGTTCGTCGCCCGAAGGTCGCTTCTTCATCGCTGCCTATACTAAGCCACCCTCGTCATTTAATTTACACGTCCGCAAAATAAGCGTGACTACGTGTGTACGCACGTTTATACAAAGACAAACGAAACCTGTTCCCACTATCGAGAAACTCTTTCGATTTCGAAATTTCCGCTTATAGTGCCGATGACGTATTGAAATACCTTTTTTAGTTAAGGTAAAGAAAATCAAAAATATCGAAAAAATTATGCGTTCATGTTTGTTTCATAAATAATTCGATCATTATTCACTTTACAATTATATTAGTTTAAGATCGAAAATAGAGAAGAAACGAAAATTATTAAAGTTATATTGATTTTTGTAAAAAATTGATCAAATCTATGATTTTGGTATTTGATGAAATACATCTGTAATAAAGAGACATTTCTGATTCAAAAATATCACAATAGACTTTGATCTTAACGAGGTTAATAGAAATTCATAACTGACATAATAAGATCGATCCTAAATCAAGTACGAGGGAACAAACGGAAAGACAACGTATGTTCTTTCGCACCTGTCAGTAAATTCATATTCTTCAAGCTGGCCGTGTCTTCCTCCTCGAATCGTGCGAGGGGTGCCTCGAACTTCAACTCGGCGATCTTGCCCGCCATGTCCCTCATTATTGACCGTGTAGAGAAGAACCGGCAGCGAAGTTTATCACCGTGATGAAATTGGGCACCGTACACTTGCGGCAGCGCCCCCGAGGCGCACCGTTTTTGTCGTTTGCTTTATGATTCTTTTACAAGACAATAGAAAAGAAAAAGACGATCGACATTAAAACCAATTGCCCAACTATGCAATATCCGCTGCCTGCGAGGCTTCGCGAACGACTGACGCAGAGGGGGCTTACTCCAAAATAGTGGGGGAAGATGATTGCTAGTCACCATGACAACCGCTGGCTGAGCGCGCCGATGGCACGAAGCATTGACAGTAATGTATTTGAAGAATAAGGCACCCTGTGAAATTAAGTAAATAATTTTTAATACGCAAATTTAAGATATAAATAAAAATTTATAAAACAAGATACAAATAACATATAGCGTAAATTTAATAGATTCATGTATTATGTAAAATATATCTCCAAGAGATATATCCTATATACATACATATATATATGTATATATATATATATATAACGTATTAAAAATATAAACCACAGACAAAATACAAAATAAACTTAACATTTGAGATGAAGATATCATATTCCATGTTCTGAAATATTGATTATATAAAAAATCTGTGTTTAATAAATCTTTTATGATTCAAAATGGTAAATGTAGAAATTTTATTCTATTTAATTACAAAAGTTGGTGAAGCCAATAAATTTTTAAAATAATTTCTTTAATACATATTTTCAAAAGTATATATTGGATTATATTCATAGATTTTTTTTAATTGGTATCAATAGTTTATTATCTCTTAAATATCGAATGTTTTTTTAGCGCATGTTTTGCAGAACAAATATAGACAAGAAGAGATAATAATGAGAGAAGGACAAAGATAGAGTAAAAATTCGGGAATTAGCGCCATCTCTAGAGTGCCGCAAATGAAACACAAATATAGACAAAGAAAACAAATATTGAGAAAAGGATAGAGAGATCAGTATTTAACTAGTAGAGCCATCTCTTTGAAAAACGTTCAAACTTGTCGTACTATTACCGATAGAAAAGTAAACATGTTCTTGGTTTGTGGCGCCATCTCTCAGAAAAGCATTGAAATTTCTTGCGCAAAATTACTAACAATAAAGAAGTTTCAAAATGTCTTAAAGAGATGGCGCCACAAACCAAGAGCATGTTTATTTTGCTATCGATAATAGTACGATAAGTCTGAACGTTTTTCAAAGAGATGGCTCTACTAGTTAAGTACTAAAAAAAAAATTAATTTAAACATTAAAAAAGTGTTTGTGTTTTAATATATTGCATATTATATGTAATAATATTTAGATACACATAAAATTATTTTCAAATTATTCTTTAGTGATGAAGTTTTCGCAAGATAAAAAATTCAGAACAAAAAATTTTAGAGAAAAATTGATATACAAATATATAATGTACGTATTATATTTTGTACAATATATTTTATTTTTATTACATATATATGTTTTATATTAAAATACTTAAATATATATCTATATTGAATCTATTATTAGATTCAATATTAAATTCAATTAGAAATTGATTCTTACTTTTTTTTTTTTTTACATATAATTTACATAATGTTCTTACTTGTAATCCCATAATAACAAGTATAGTATTTATTTAAAAAAAATAGACACAACTTCTATTTGCACACCTCTTTTAAAGCCACACCTTGGTCATTTTCTATTAAAAAATACTACTCTTTTCAATACGATATTTATGATAATGTCTCAGTCACGTTAATGGAAATTAAATGTGAGTAGATTTTATTTTTATTATTATCATTAAAGTGGTATATTTTTGACATTTTCCGATTTAATTGTTCTTTCATTAAACACAAAGAAAAATCAAAAGAATAAGATAATTTAAGAAGAAAAACATTAATAATACTTTCCCTCTGTTGGTTTATCCATAATACCATCTTATAAAATGTTTTATTAATATTTTGTTAATATCTACAATATTTTCGTGCCAAAGTTGAACTAGTATAAAATTTGGGCTAGTATAAAAGGTAAATGGCATACTTATAGGTTATGCAGAGTATGCAAAAATTAGTAGAATTGTAGTTAACCTTGACATCGTGAATTGTTAGCAAGTGATGGTGATGATTAATGAAGATAATGAATGAGAACTTTCTGATACAATCTATCTCAAGAACGAAATCGTTATCATCGTTCTTATCAATGATTTGAAAAATTTGAAAAGCGATCGTTACATCATCGGTCATTTTTTAAAAATTTTTTTAAAAAAAACATGTATCTATCGAGATATCATGAACGAAAAAACTGATATTACAGGAAAATTACCGACAAGAATTTTAAAGCAATTTTTAACTTAAATTCTAGCGTCTCGATTAAAATTTATCTGGATAATTGATGGCACGATTATTTTAAAAGTATTGGCAAGGAAACCGATGTTTTTTGCAATTAAGAAAAGGATAGTTGACATAAAAGATTCATGAGGCACGGAAAGAAAAAAATATTGTTCGCTGTATTGGAGGATTTGTGTATTGGCAATCATATAGCATTATTCCTCTATAGAATGAAATAAATCAAATGGACGAGGAATGCAATAATATGATAAAAAAAAAACTGGAATATGAAACGCGAAGAAATAAAAAAAAGGTACTTAATTAAAAACAAATTTTATTCTCTTTATTCTGGATAATATAATGTACGTAACGATAGATAACAATTCGTTCCTTTCGATATGCAAGTGTTGCCTTGCTGCGTAATATCAATTATCATTATGTTAACCACGTAGGGTTTGGACGAACTCAATTAAATTACAATTAATCACAATCATTTTAATATTACAATTAGTCTACATTCGTTCGCGTTTTAACCTCAATTTTTCTATCGACGTAAGTAGATATGATTCATAACGAATTCAAATCGATAATTGATTTCATCAATATCCCTAAATAAATAACTGTTTACATTGTAATTGTAAAGCATATTGTAATTATAAGTAATAATGATATATAATTACAAATAACAATTAAGCAACTGTTCGTAATTACGGCAATTAACAAGTGAACTGCTGCTATTAGCAATTCATTATTTTGTTTGTGGTTATACGGTGTTAATCTTAATCACCTTATTTTATCAGACTCATCTTATCTTTTTTCATATTAAAACATATATATATATATGTATATATTATTTATAATGATCAAGGTAATCTGGTCTGGAATGGATAAATGAATCGTTATCACGAGCTACAAGCCGGATCGAGGCATTAAACCATCGTTTATCTCACGATAACGAATATTGGATTAATTAAAATTTCCGCAGGTTTATCTTGCTCGAATATTAGAGGATAGATGGTAAAACGACGGACGATCATATTGGTTAATTTTATTATGCTTAACTGGATGCTGGGAGGTATTGCTGTGATCGGTCGATCCATCGAGTCGAGCATCCCAATTACCAATAGTTCCAGATCTTGCAACTTAATCAAATTCAATGGAAAAATAGAGCTGGGGGCTACCCTTTCTATGGGTTGTTGTCGAAGGGATATTACCGTGCCGGATGGTAATGACCCTCCCTATTGCTCCAACTTTGTTCTCACGTTGGCAGTGCGTAGTTGGCGATAGACTGAAGGGGACGTGTGTGTTCGAAAACGACGAAAAGTCGTCTAGAAAGTTCGAAATTGCTCTCAGGTATGTATAAGAAATCTCTTGTTCGTTCCTCAAATCAAGTTTTTCGATTAAAAAACTATTCTATCGGGGATAGAATAGCTTTATCGGATGTCTGTTTTAAGCGAATGATGATAATAACATAATAACTAACTCGTTGACGAAAATATTCTTTATTTCCATGTATATATTTATACATACTCCTTAATCGTATCTTTCTTTTCCCTTCGATAAATACGAACAAGAGAAATTGGGCGCTGTTGGGAAGAACAGCCAACTCAAACGGTTCATTCGACATTAATTCTGTTACACGTAACGATAAATCGATTTCCTCACGTGTTAAAGTAATAATCCGATCATCAGATTTATTGGATAGACAAAAGGTAGCGGAGTTCAAACACGAATATTTCACTCGTTGTAGGAGCTATACGTACATTTTCCATAAAACGAAAATGCGAAAACGAATCGTTAAATATATCAGTGGCATTGGCAACGTTCTGCTTGATCCTTTGCCTTTTATTTTTGGACGTATTCGCGATATACGTTCGGACAGAAATAGTCGAGAATATTCCATCTGTTGACTTAAAAAAAAAAGAAAAAAAAAAAATTCAATTTCTTATTTAATTGCGCGATAACGTTATCAAATTTTTGTCTATATGATCGCTCAATTGTTAAACAATAATGAAGCAAATAACTCGATAACGGATCGATAATTTTAAACGGCCAGGCACTCACAAGATATATAGAATAAGCGAACAACCTGATCTGTACAAGTTGTTTCGTCCGGCCAGTGTCAGCTGTAATTCGATTATATCGTCTCGCTTTCGGAATAGTGCACGTGCTCCAAATACAAAATATCCTAATAGCACGTCAGGTGCATTTTCATCAATCGGTACAGGTCTCGTATCTATCTGGTCGATGCGAAATTGAAGATTGTCACGTATCGAGGACGTCCAAACCTATAGACACCGATTAGAGGCCAGTAGAGAAGAGAGGATCTAATAGTCGAGCAACCGTACATCAATTTCTTTTTGTTCATTGCGTGTATCCGCACGCGACGTGGTAAGTAGTAAACTCATCCGACATACGCTACTTTTTGATCATTTGTGTCACGTATCGAGGTGTCTTCAAGGTGGCGAGTGTCTTCTTCTCCAAGGGATCGTGGAATACAATGGAACACGAAGCGATTTTTGATTTTCAAGATTCTATTTGTTGACGGTGTGATGCTTATATTTGATTGGATCATCACCGAATGGATATCATTGGGGAAAAAATATCGGGTTTCAAGTTTAAATTTTTTTTGGAAATGAAATCCCTTTAAAATAGTGGGAGACTTTTTAATCTGGAAGATTAGATATACGAACCGTATGATCTAATGCTCGATAATCGTTCGATACAAAGTTTAAATGCTAATTTCGCACACATCTTGTGTGTGCGGACTATATTTTACATTTACACATTGTGTTAGAAGAAACTATTGCGTAGAAAGCAGTTCAACTATATATTCACGGCTACATACTTTATTTACAAAGTATCATTACTAGATATGATCTAAATAGAATATTTATGCAAAAAAAAAGACGGAAAACATTGTTGAAAACACGGTCACTGTTTGAATATTATAACCATTATTTATTTTTTTCTTTCTTTCTTTCTTTGTTTTTCCAGCATTGAATTATACGGATCGAGTAAATCTTATAAATTCGATAGAAGGGCAATATATTTTTTTTTCTTCTTTTGTATTTTGAGCATATTTTATCGATATTTCTTTGGAGAGAAAAGTTATTAATTATTAACTTGGACATGATTCGATAATAGTGAAAAATTATATAAAACGATATAAATTATTTATATAATCTACTATTAATTATGATCTATTAGTTAATCGTTACAGCATTGTAGGTTGAATCAAATGAACCATATCGTATTGCGAAATAAAAAAAAATTGCGAATTGATATTAAACGGTACTAGAGTATTTTCTTAACACATTTTAAATAATTAAATCTTCGCATTCCTATAAATCGTAATAGGATTTAATTGATACATTTAGATATCGATTAATGAATTTATTACACAGAATAAATTACATAGTATACGCTTCGGTGTTTCAAGGATATCAACGATACTCTCATATGTCACTCGCTATATATAATATATGTAGTATATATGCGAGAATCGATTCTCGATGTATATCAGATACTGTTTAATTACGAATTTCTTTACAAGAGAATAAACAAATTTCGAATTCGTGAATATAAAAATTGCGATAATGATTAGTGGATGAATGAATAGTTGAAAAAAAGAGAAAGAAAAAGAAAGACAATGTTCACAATGTAATATGCATCGTAATTTTTTAAATCGAGTGTCTTATTCTCGAGGTAAACTTACGTGTGTACAATTACCGCAATTTTAATGCGAGAGAAGGTATACTTTATTCCGATTGGCTTGCCAGTTACGGATCTGGCACCGCCTCTGCCACTCGTTTGAGAATCGTTTAT
This sequence comes from Apis cerana, assembly GCF_029169275.1. Classification (NCBI taxonomy): domain Eukaryota; kingdom Metazoa; phylum Arthropoda; class Insecta; order Hymenoptera; family Apidae; genus Apis; species Apis cerana. The sequence goes on from NC_083861.1 coordinate 8,888,440, forward strand.
GTGTACACGTAATCACGTATCGTGATCTTTTAACGGGCTTGCCATTTTAACAAAAATATATCATCGATTAACATAAAAAAATCATTTACAATCGAGTCGATCGAAATTCAAAGGTGGCAACGAATAAGAAGAAATCGTTCTTTCAACTTCTACTCTACTTGTCATTGAAGCTTTTATTTTCATTTCTTTAACTGAAATTTACGCAGCTCGGATTCGATATCCTTCTAATTAATGGTACATTCGATACGCATATTCAATGCGTCGTTTAAGAAATTCACGTTTTGATCGCGCGCACAAAAAAAAAAGAACAGAAAAAATCCGATTAAGAATCATCAATCATGAATAATAATCCTTTACCGGAAACGTAAAGGATGCACGTTGCGATGACAATAATAATATAATCGAAATTAATCAGAATCGAATAACCAATTCTTCCTATTCGATCGCGATTTTTCACTTCTCTAGATTCTTTTTCCTCCGTCTTTTATTCCAATTCGAGATCACGCAATGCAATTTCTCGCAGTTGTTCCAACTTGTCGCACTTGTTATCGTTTAATCTCCGAGTGGAGACGTAATGATTTGTAATAAATTTGCTCGTGGAAACGTAGTGGACGATGAAAAGACGCGATAAGAGAGAAAAAAAAAAAAAAGAAAAGACACGAGAGATGGAAGGTGTCGTGAAAAAAATTGAGCGCAGCGTGATCACGGAGAAGCCGCGTTCACGGTTTAACACCTTCCACCGAATCCGGTTCGAAAGGATTCCTAGAAGAAACGAGCAATTGTTATATTTCATCGACGTATCGTTAGCGATCGCCTCGTTTATCAGATCTCGCGATCAAAGGCTATGGATATCGGTGATTGTGTTTGCTTCGTCGACCGTTGCGGAGAGGCTAACAATGTTCGTTGGAGGTTCTGATCGAAAGATCGCCGGACCAGAGACAGGATGTCTATATAGGAAAGTCTAGGAAAACGTATGAAAAATGGGTCAGGAACTCGAGCTGAATTCGATTTTACAAGAATTCTCAAGGAGTGATAATATCTTTTTTTTTCTTTTTTTTTTCTTCTTTTTTTTTTTTTTTGCCGTTTTTTTAATCCACCTTCGCGTCGAAAGAGGATATAGAACGACACTCGATACCCAGGAACTGAAAGCCGACGTCATTGAATGCCACTTAAGGCACGGTTACGGTTCTCTTCGCTGTCCTTCGCGAGTTTAAATCGACGAGAATTCCGTGACCGGTCCTAGGTGTGTCTTTTCTCTATATTTTAGGCAAATTATTATAATATTTAGATTAATATCAATATTTTAAGACGCATAAATAAATTGCGGGTAAATGGCCTCAGCCTGAACCAGAATCCGGTTCACGTTGGTTTATATTAAATATTTTTTTATATGACGAGGAAATAGGTTGCCAACGCATTCCTCGATTATCTACTTGTATTAGAAAGATTTATTGGTACCTGCCTTTGATATAATACTTTGGTATATAACTGTTGTTCGCCGATAGAATAGAAGAGAACGAAAGGATATAAGGCGCGAATCAACTTTCAGTTTCGAAAGAGGATATATATATATCGGAGTCGAATTACATTCGATATCCAGCCGCGCATTGACACAAACCCCTCACTTTGAATTTAAATAAAACGCGATCCTACTCTTTTCTCGTTCGAATAACACGTCAACTCGAAGTGAGATGTTCGAGATGATTTTTCGAAAATTTTTAACGTTCTTCGTTTCACGAGTTTAATCGTTTTTCAATGTCACTAACGTTTCGTCAATATACGAAGGAAGGAAGTCTATTTAATCGGCAAACATTGACCAATTATTTTCCAATCTTAAGCTATTTTTCTGCCCGACTCTTTACGTACACTGAGCTTAAATTAAGCACTTCGCGCTTCTTGAAATGTCACTCGTTCGACGACGCAAATACTGAAAGATTTTAGAGTGGAAAGAGAATGGTGGTACTCTTCGCGCCTACGAAATTGTTATACTTCCGTGTCACGTTGCAATATTTGCGGTACGAATAATGGGAAAACGTGACAGTTGTAATATTGTACGCGATTTCGTGGAATGGCATGGCAGTTTCGAGGATAAGTTAATTAATACCATTCATTCTTATATCATAACGATATGCATTAGTGTCTATCGCGGTATATCCCTTAGTAATCGGCGCGACTAATAATTTTCCTCTTTTTTTAGATTTCTATTAAACGTCGATCGCGTGTCTCAAGCTGAACGTTATTCTTAAAACAATTTTTCTTTATTCTTTTCTTGTTTCATTTATGTCAAGTCATATTAAGCAACAATAATATGTGTACACACGATGATACGATTGTTGCATACGATGTATATTAGATCTTCTTTCGATACAGCACGATGATAACGTGATAATCAAGAAACTCAAAAGAAGGACTCACGCGATTAATAATTATTAACGGGAAGACATCGCGAAAGATGATCGAATATACGTGTACGAGGTGTTATATAAGGCATCCTTTCCAATTTGAAAAAGATGTACATCGATACCGGTTGCAAAATCTTTACAACCGGAAATATAAAAATATTGATTGCTTCGACGAAAAAAATGCTTCGAATAAGAAGAGGGAATTAAAAACAGGAAATCAGATCGATCGTATTTTCCATTAGATCCTGATGTTTTTTTTTTTATCGTAAACATCCTAAACTGTATTCCCGTTTGTCCCTGAACCTGTAAGAGTGGCTTTTTTCCGTACTGAGCGTATATAAGAACTGACGACGTCCTATCACAAAGCGCAGTATTAGATTACCACCTCGACGTCAACACGAACCTCGTGTTATTGACAAACTTCGCCGGTGCTTTTACATTTAGTGACCAATTAAATGTAAAATCGTGTTCGTTTCGAGACGATTATCACTAAAATTTTGGAGAAACCGGTTTCAAGCGCGTATAAAACAAACATTGAATATTCATCATCATGGAAACCGCGTTGTCTACGAATATGGATAATTCTGCTCTTATCGATGTTGGCAAGAGTCAGACCAACTTCGCAAAAAAAATGCCGAAAATGGTCAAGTACACGGTAAGCCCACGATATTTTTCATTTCGAATTTTGATATTCCAATAAATTTTATTCATACCATGTTTTTTCATTCTATCTTGACATCGTGAATAATTATAATTATAATTCATTGTTGCGATATAAAAATAATTAAGTGTACTGTGAATATAAATACTATGTAATTTTATATATATGTATGAATGATTAAATTATTTAAAAATAATTTCAGAAATTAATTGAATTTAAAAAAAAATTCAAAAATACATCATATATAAAAATAAGTTATTTTCGTTTATACTGTATTTTTTGTACTCATTGTATAAAAAGTGATCAACTATTCAGTCTTGAAATATGTTATTCATTGATAACTGTGATAAAACGTTGCATAAATAAGAACACTTCGTAAATATAACAAACCTCGTTAATTGTTCTGTGTGAAAGCGTTAATTCAATTCCCGTGAACGCGAAAATAACGAATTGTTATTGTCTTGATTGCATTAAGTTACATTTATTTATGTATGCATTGTTGCACCATATTTTGTTATTCAGAATTCGTGCAATCAGATGTGCCACTTTGTTCTAAGCAATGATCCAAATACCAACTAGATTAATCATTTATCTAAATTTTATATATATATAGTGACTTAATAAAACCACGAAGATAAGTTTAAAATAACATATCTGCGTATATTTTGTAATTTTTATTTTCTTGTTTGTTTTAGCTTGCGGATTCAGCGAACGACGAAAGAATTGGTATGGATTATCATATTCAAATAATCACCAAAGATGATAAGCTTAGAATACTTAAATTTCTCAGAAGGTTCTTCTTCAGAGATGAACCGCTTAATCATTCGATTGAGTTAATACCAGAAAGCGAGGATAGCACTTGTCTCGAATTGGAAGAATATTGTAGCATGTCTTCCCTTGAAAATAATCTCAGTCTTATGGCAGTCTCGACGAACGGTGCTATAATAGGTGTTATATTAAATGGTAAGACTTTGATCTATATGTATCAAAGATTAACAAATGTTTTCACTATTCATTGAGCTATTTACGCGAAAGCTGTTGGAATTACGATTGTGTTTACGCAGATGTATATCTGGGTTAACAACACGATCGCATACCAAGAATGTTCTATTTTCAGTGGAAAACAATGATGAGTTAAAAAGTTCTATGAATATAAAATCGTGATGAATCGATCGTGATAAATATTTCTCAAATTTATATATTAAAAAATAAATTTAAGATAATGGAATAAATATTTATAATAGATATTTTAAAATAATAACATTTAAAATATGATATATAAATATAGTACAAAAAATATTTTATTTCGTAATTATATATAGAATATGAACTCTCTCATTGCATGATTTTGATATGTAGTTATGATTTAAAACTATTTCGAATAATAAGATTTAAATTTACTTTATTTATCCTTGACCTATCCTAAATCTAAAATTTATTTCAAATTTTGAAATACGAATGATGAAAATATTTTTGCAAATATTTTTAAAATTAAAATCGAGCGATGCTTATATATACATATACTATCAAAGTTACTCAAGATGTTGATCTTCATAACATGTTTCAAGGAAATTAATGAGATATCTCCTATCATATCCTGTTTGAAAATTAGTATCATTAAGAAACTTTTTATTATTTATTATACGTAGATTATTAAAAATAGAAATTATAGACAATTATAATATTTATAGAAATTATAGTATTTATAAGGAAATAATTTTTATCAAAGCTAAAAATTTTAATATTTAAACTTATATAAAACTTTAATATTAAATATTAAATATTTAATTAAAAATTACTATATATTTTTTCTTGTTGTGTTTATATTTAAATATAAATTAGATTAAATTGATTATAATTTATAATAATAAATATATAAATCACATAAAAAAATTTCAAAAAAAATCGAAGAGAAAAAGACACGCCTATCGTATAAAACGGTACTACATATTTAACGTTACATAAATTGTTGTGAGAATACCGAGTAAGCGTGTAACTATTAATCGTTATCGGTTGTCATAATCGCAGTAATTACATTATTTTATCGATACATCTAGTTAATTACATATTCAAACAAATCAAGTTCAAAAATTCACCTGTCAAGTTAGAATTCTCAATATAGAATTCTTATTTTATCGATATTGAATATTTCTTATCGAAACATTATTAAGATCGAAATATTATAAGAATTTGGAATAATATTAAATATCAAGTATTAAATCAAAATATTTGATTGTGTAATTATTATTATTAATATTTAACTTATTATCATTATATTAAAACAACTTTCTTCTCATTCATATTAAAATATTTATTTAAATTCATATATATATATACGTTTAATTATTATATTAATTAATTCATAAATGTTTATTTTAATGTTTATATAATTATTAATTGATACATTTATTTAAATACAGGAAAGATGGATCCTCCGAAAGATGAAGAACCAGAATATATAACTACATGTGAAAACGCAAAATTCAAAAAAATTCTAAGATTATTAAATTACGTAGATCGAAATGTAAATCGCGATGGAAAATTTCGGGGATTAAATATTTTAGAAATCAGAATAATCTCTGTAGATTCAAACTGGCGCGGTAAAGGGGTTGCCAAAGCGCTTGTAGAAAAAACACTGTAAGTTTTGTTTTCTTCATTAATAAAATATACATGAACGAAGTAAAATGAATCATAATTATATCAATTCATATGTATATGTATGTATACATATGCTTTAATGAAATTGAATGCTTATATTATTGAAGTATTATATATTAAATTGTTATTAATTATATATAAATATCTCATAAAAATATTTTTTTTATAGTGAAATTGGAAAAGAAAAAGGCTTGCATATTTGTCGTGTGGACTGCTCATCCTATTTTTCCGGAAAACTTTGCGCGCGACTTGGTTTTGAACAAATATATGAACTTAATTATGCAGATTATGTAGATGAAGATGGTAATCCTATATTTTCTCCAGCATTTCCACATACAGCAATTGTTACGTACATTAAGAAATTGTGAACATGATAGAAATAGAATCAAGAGTACCTGTTTATAGAGAATTGAAAATGATTTTTAAAAACGCACTTCTACATTTACATTTTATTTTTCTTTTTTGAATTTACGAAAATGTTGTACAGTTATTTTTTTCTAATGTTTCTTTAATTTATTTATTACTTTTGTACAAATTAAAATGTAATACAATTATTACAATACAATAATTTGTTCATGACATTACAATAATGAATCGTGCCAAAATGCTAGCAATAATATTTTAATATATAACGCACGTTAATAAATATAATTGCATTAAACTATAAATGAATATTGCATTATTAGAAATGTAAACATATATATTTAGTTACATATTTTTGCTTTGTTGGATATTTTTAAAATATATATGAATTTGTTATTATTATATGTAATGAATTTATACACGAAAATAAATATAGCATAATTTATATATAAATAATTTGGAATATTTTCGATTTTTTAAATAAAAATTTTGTTCATATAATAAAATATAATAAAATAATAGATATTTAAAATGTAGATTCAAATCAAATTTAGAATCTTATAAAATAAAATAATAGATTTGTTTTATAATATATATATTAATTTCTTTATATATATTATATATATTTTTAAAATTATTTACATTTAAAACTATTCTATCTAAAAAAATAATATTTTCTAATTTGTACACAATTGTAACATATTTTTGCATTGCAAATATATTTCTATAAAAACAAATACAAACATATAATTCTATATTTTATAATTCTATAAAAAATAGCTTTTAGAATTTTACTACAATAAAAAATAAATAAATACATTTGGATCATATATTATGGATCATCTACAGATATATTGTGATTTTTAATCAATTTATTAAGAATTTGTACTTTTTCTTCAAATGTTTTATTTTCAAATATTTTCATATTTTGTTCATGTTCCATTTGAATTTCAGCACTTCTTTGTAATGCTGCACTTTTATTATGATCTGACCATGAAATAACACGAATTATTTGAAAAAATGTTCCTATAATTACAAGAAACATACAAAAGATAGTTGTCTTTTTTTTCTTTTTTTCATAATTTTCTTTCTCATCTGCTGAATAATATACGTTATATGCATGATAATATTGATTATTAGATCTGAAAATATATTTTATATATAATATAAATATAATTATAATAATTTTGTCAAATAATCATTGAAAAGAAATGTTAAAAAATATACCTAGTGTTTTCATGAAAATTGTGTGTATAAATATTATTAAATTTTAAATCAATATCATAAATATGTTTACTTTGTTCATTACTTAAAATATTATATGCTTCATTTAATTTTACAAAATCATCATGATTTCCAGTATTATTATTATCAGGATGCATCTAAAAAAATATTGAAAATATATTAAAATAAACTAAATAATTACTTGCTTTTGTAATATTTTGTAAATATTTATAAGAATAAAAGAATGGCTCACTTGTTTTGATAATTTAATATAGGCATCTCTTATTTCTTTTTGAGTTGCATTTCGAGATATTTGCAATTCTTCGTAATATGTACATTTACATCTTTAATAAATACACTAATAATTAATTCATACAACTTAACTGATATATTTAAATACAATATTTTTAAATTCTAACCTTTGTTGATTATATTTTTTACAGAAAACACGAATTAATATAGGTATTTCAATTTTATATATACGAGAAATTTTGTCCATCTTTTATAATCTCTTCCGCATATAATCGTAAATTTAAAATTAATTTAACATGTCACATATCAACACTATTATGATTTTGTACTAATAATGTAACAAAACTGACATTGTAATGACATATGTTATATATGTATATTAAATTATACCAATCTTAAAATTATATAAAAATTATAACTAGAATTTTATAAATTTTAATTCAAAATTTTTTACATACATTCAAAATAAAAAAACAATTATATAAAAATTATTGTTTTATCTTTTAATTTTTTGTTTATAGTAATAATTAATTTTATCATGTTTTTTTTTAATTAAAATATTTTAAAGATAAAAATATTAAAAAAAAATTAAAATATAAATTTTTAAAACTATAAAATAAATTATGTTATCAATTCATAATGATATATTTTGATATTGAAATTCATATTAAAATCTACAAATATTCACATTTTTTTTTAATCTTAAAATGAAAATAAAAAAAGAAATTACAAAATTCATGAATTAAATATTTATTAAAAACCAAACTCAGATTTTATAATATAATAACAATTCTCATTTGTTTGGTACAGTATAAAATATATTACAATATGTATACAAGAAACATCCTTAATTATATATATAAGATAGGCCTCAAGCCCAGCTCGATGTCTATGCATTTCAGGCTTATCATATGTAATTTATGCAATATTTGTTATGCGTTTTATTTTGTATAAGCTCTAGTATTATCAAAAAATTACATATACGTAATTTGTATTGCATATTTTATGTACAAATTGTACGTTATAATGAACAATAATGCAAGCCCTTATTAAAAAAATGTGAGATTAAATAATAATGTAAACATTTTGTTCATATATTATAAAAATTGATATATTATATAGATTTTATTTAAATATTGGCTTGTCATTATAAATAATACTTCAAGAATCAAGTGCATTGGCACAAATAACTTTTGTCTATATTGCATATCAATTGAATCTATTTTATACCTTTTATATAAATGCATTAGGTAAAAAACATACATTCAGTTTGCTAAAGATTCGCAATTTAATACGTTAATACAGTCACATTCTAATAAAATCTCTTATTAAAATAACGATTAAAATTTTTAACTTCAATCAAAATATATAAAAATTTTTATAATTATATCGCTTTGCATTTTTAATGTTTTTAAATGTTTATGTTATTAGTTTAATTTGTAAGAAGATCGTAAACTTATTCAAAATTTTCTATAATATTTTTTACGAATATTTATATACGGTCTTCTTAAAATTCAACATACACATATGTATGTGCATATAGGCAATAATAGAATAACTCGCTTTTTGTCTCACGATTCATAATAATTTATGAGAATTAAATTTGTCACTTGCTAGTAGTAAAATATATATATACGTGTTATGAAGTTTTTACTGTTTTTAACAATTGAAATATGAAGGCAAGTTATTTCTTTTTCGAGCAATCTGAATGTTTTCAAGATCACTACAAATTTAAAGTATATTTTTATTCATTTTTATTTTCTCTCAAAGGGACGTTTGAATATTTTGGAAAATCTACAGCATCTACTGGATTTTTAACTTTAAAGCTAGGAAATAATCCCGTCATACTAGTTCTAATATTATATCCTTTAGAATAACCATCCCAATGATTTCCAAGAACTTCAATTAAATCTCCTATTTTTAATTCGATTTCACCATCTTTTCTTGGTTTATGATCTAAAATAACTTGATGAGGATGTGAATTTTGACCTCCATAATAGTAAATATCATCCAATGATGCAAAACGATTATAAGCATCCGGATAATACGTTTGCATTAATTCATATGCTACGCGGCATACTTGAGAACTGAATGTACACACTAAATAATCACATTCGGATAAAAGATGTATATCAATAATTATTCCTTGTAAAGAAGAATCTGAATATCGCTTTGCAACTGAAGCTGTTTCTGCTATTTCTGGATCTGCTATTATCTCATAATTAGAATAACGATTTCTCGCTGTTGTAATTACTTTCGGATCATCGCTTGCTAAAAAAACTCTTTTCACTTCTGGTTTCGTTTCAAGTTCATCAAAATATTGATCGACTTTAATCATATATTCATCTATATCGTGATAAGCAGCTTCAGTACCAACTTTATCAGTTCTGCGTACATGAATTCCAACAATAGGTTTTTTGAAACCAAGCCTTTCTTTGGCATCATCTAATGTTTTTTTTACATGTTCTTGAGGTCGCATTAAATATTTCAAAACTTGACCTACCCACCATACTAGAGGATGACCATGAAGTTTCTCTAATCTTGATGCTAAATCAGCTGGTACACTTGGTGGTTGATATCTTGGTTTTGGATAAACATTATCTACAATTGGCAAGGAGATGACTTGTTTAGAAGAATCACCAGGCCAATTAGCATGTGATGCTCCATTTGTAGATACACATGTATCACTAAGTGGTTTAAAAACTGATTCCCAACCATCTTTATGATACCTCCAACCTTTAGATCTAATTATTAAAGTTCTTTCTGTGCCATAAGCAACCAAAAAACAATATGTAATATGATGAATCTAAAATATATAATTAATTTATTCGTAATGTTTTATATATATACCATATATATATATATCATTTACCTGACAACCAAATCCACAACCTTTATTTAAACTGCAAATCAATTTTCTTGCTTTATTACAATCACTAGGATTTTGTAAATATTTGAATCTTCTTTGTACAAGATCGGATAATTCTTTTGCTTCCTTTTTACGCCATTCATCATAACCATCTGCTTTTGTTAATCTATCAATGTCTATTGTAAGAGATTTTTTATGATCCCAAGTATTTTTTAATGTATCTTGTATTCTTTTTTCTCTTTGATCATAATTAAGTTTATCAATACCTTTTCTAAATTTACTTAATTCTGCATTAATATAATACCTATTTAAAACATTGTATTATATATAATATTCTTATTTTTTTTTATATAAAATGATAATATATATTTTAAACATTATATTTACCACATCTCTTGAACATTATTTCTTATTCTTCGTCTTAATTCTTCATATTCAGAAGAAGGAATACCATGCTTTACATTATCTTGATGATCCAATAAATCTTCATAAATAGAAACTTTTTCAAGTTTTTCTTGTATTGAACCTAAATGATCTCCTTGAATAGACTTTGATCTTTCTCTGGAAATTATGTTATCCTGTACAACCAAAAGATCACAATGCTCTTTGTTTTAAACTTCAAATAAATCTGTCTATTTTTATAATTTTTATTATAAACTTACCCTAAAACTATATTTTTTAATGCTTCATTTTGTCTTTTAAGAATTTCAAAATCATTAACCATTTGGGCTAAACGTTGAGCATTTTCTTTATTCGTAGGACTTTCATTATTAGATGATAAATTATTAGTTTTAAAGATATGTGATACTGATATTATTAATATCAAAAGCCATGTAGCTAATAATGCTAATCCTACTTTTCCTAACCAACCAGGTCTTCCTGACCAAAATGTTGCCATTTTATATTGTAATAATAGAATTATGATATTTAATCAATTGCATTACGTCATCTATAAATATAAAATTATCATTCCTTTAATGAAAAATTTTATGATATAGCAATTGTTATATAACAAAAATAAAATATTTATATTGTAATATAATATTCTGTAATATATAAAATATTTACTTAAACTCTTTTATTAAGCAATTAAATATAATAAATAAAATATATAAAAAATAGATATTATAAATATAACTTCATAACAATGCAAATTATTTTTAATAAAGTTACTTTAATAAAAAATTATGTACATATAATTATAACATACAATAAATTGAAGTTAAACAAGAAATGAAATAATATAGTATAAAAAATATTATATAAAGTTAAAAATTAATATTAACGTAATAAAATAAATAATATTAACGAATTAAATAAAAATCAATCTTACCGAATGCTTTCACATCTTTATAAAAATATTTGAAACATGGAATAAGAAACATTTGTCATTATCAAAGTAATCATAGGAACAAATTTTTTAGATCAAATTTGCTTTCATATACGGCTACAGTCATTAAACACTGTTTCATATGGCAAGCTTCAGTAGTATGAGTTATAATCTATATATATTATGAGGAGTTTGCACTGAAATAGAATCAAGAATTTTAACCAATAGCTAGATTTTACAATATTAGAATATATATATTAGAATATAATTCTCATGAATAAAATTAATATTATAGTTATTTTCTCATTTAATAAATTATTTTTATAAAATAATAGAATAATACAAAATTTACTGTTAATAATATTTTATATATATTTTCACATTATTTTCAAAAGATAATTGTATTGTGATTTAAAAAATTAATGATATAAAATATTTGAAAAATTATGACAAAATATTACAAATGTAAATAACTTAGTAATGAAATAAGTTTAAAATGAGAATGTTATGTTAGATGGCGGTAAAAATGATACGTTTAATTTTAGTATGAAACACTGCAATCTATTTATTTCATGCATAATTTTATAGTTAACCTAAAATCTTGACATTTTAAGTACGGCATTGTGTAAATGTGAATGGACGATTAACGCCAAACAAAGTCCACAAACTTTTGTTTAAATGTTATTTTAAAGTTATTAACAAATTGATTATTAAGGTGAAAGCAAAAATTAAATCAAAAAGTAACGGGTAGGAAAAGCATAAAATTGACAGAAATAACGTATTGGGTTATATCGTGTCGCAGTATTTCTAAACGCGGGTTGGTTCTTTATCCTCCCCTCCCCTCCTATCTTCTGAATCCCTTCCGAAAATCGCGCAGCATCCTTGCGCGCGAAACACGCGTATGCCGGTGGACGCACATTGTGTGCCTGTACTTCGATGTACATACTTGTGAATAGTGTATTTTAAGCTTTAGTTTTACGGGATGCATGTGTGAAAAAGCGAATCGTATATAATAATCGTAAAAAGATTAAATAGTATAAAAAGAAACGAAAGTTATTTGTCAATTGATCGTGAGTATAGTCATCATAGTTAGACGTGAAACTTGTACGTACATAAATCGAAAAAAGAACATTATCATTATTGTACTTGCTATTGGTTTGGGGAAAAGAATTTGTAGTATTAACGACAATACAAAGAATATAATTTTGTGAATCTTTCGCTTCCTCCCCTCTACTTTCCTACCCCTAATTCCCTCTCGCCCGTTGATGAACAAGCAGTTGTCGTTTTTTGCATGTTTCACTTTTTTTCTCCGGCATCCCTTCAGTTTCGTTCATCCGTCGCAGAAGCGGTTGTGCCGTTTAATAAAACTCGAGAAGTCGTATAGTCTAAGTTACGTCCATTCGACAATTCTCTTTGTGTTCTTGTTTTCCGTGTCCGACAGTGTTGTCAAAATTCCGGCAGCACCGTTGTCTCAGCTGCCATTGCTGTACTGTCTGGCGTTCAATCGTAGCTTCATAAATACGATTCTCTGGTGACTATTCTCATTATCATCATCTTTCTCATCGTTGTGAAAATAATGAAGATATCACATTGTTAAGAATTACACGTAGAACATGCTCGCAGAACAGACATAGCGGATGATTCTACCTTCAGCTCCAGACGCCGGTTCTGAGTGAGCTAACCTTCACAGAGTGAGGGTACCTCTTATCTGTTTGATCATTGTTCGTCGAGCCTGAAGCAGTGCTACAAATTGACAGAACGATGAAGTGGCTCGGTGCGAGTAGCGCTGGTGCTGCGGGTGAACCGGCACCTTCTATGCAATTACACCACCCTTCCGCAAATGGACATATACCTACGGTATGCACCTATTTTAATTTTTTTTTGTATTTTTCTATCATATAATTAATATATGTCGTAAACCATTTTAATATAATAACAATGTTTTATTCGTCAATCAAAAATGTCATAACCTATCATTTTGTTTTTTTATAATATCATTTTATGTTTTGTAAAATATTTCATTTTATATGATAATTTAAAAATTGATTATTATATTTATTTCATTTTTATTTATTATATCATTAGTTATACAAGAATTTTTATTCTGTTGTTGAAAGGTAGGAAAAATATTTTTTATTGTACATATGCATGAGTATTGCATATGCTTATGCTTTGTTTGATCCATCATGGCAGATTGTTCTATAGAAATGAAGATGTTTTGGTTGTATTAATCAATTTAGATACTCTAGTGAAATAAGAAATAATCTTGCATATTCTAATAATTTCTTTATATTGTATAAATTTAATAATTTGATTACATATATTTTAATATCAAAAAAATTTTTTGTTTCTATTATTTTTTAATTAAATATACATATATATATATATATATATATATATATATATATATATATATATATATATCATAATAAATTAAACAATAATATATTTTATTTTATATGGATTATATGGATTAATTTTTAATATTTTTATAACGAAAGATAGAATGATTTTACTTTAATACTCTATTTATTATAATTTATTATAATACTTCTATACTTCTGATTTGTACATAAACTAATAAATAATAATTATAATCTTTTGGAGTATTATATATTATTCAAAAGAATGTGTTAATTAAAATCTATTTATATATAAAAATTACTATTAAGCAATTATGTAAATATCAATTTAATATAAATATGATAATATAAATATGATAATAATAATGAAGAAAATGGAAATAATTTTTTATTAACAGGATGCAGAGCAATGTGGTCAAGTAATGGCTGGTGGTGACAGTATGCGTATACAACCTGGTCAAACGCATCAAATAGGCGTGAACAGAACTCAAGATGATGCTATGGTGGGTTATGTATTTCAACGACCAACAGAAGCAGAATTTAATGCTCAATCTTCAACATTTCAAACGAAACAAGCACCCCGTGCTTGGGCTCTTGCAGATGATGCTATTATTGATAATGTAAGTAAATTAAACATTTAAAATCAAAATATATTATATGTAAATAACACATATACACAATTGTTTAAAAAAATTGTTAAATTATTAAAAATTATCAAAGTATTTCAATACTTTGAAAGATTAGTAGACAATAAATAAATAATTTTATATATAAATATGTATTTATCTTTTTGATTGTTTAAATAATTTCTAGAATCCAGAAAAATGGAAATATCCCATTACTAAACTGAGTGTACCACAACAGAATCAACCTCAACAATTAGGTCTACAAACTATGAATAATGTTCATCTACCTTATGAAATCCATCCAATGCAACTTAAAGTAAGTTACATATTTCTTAATATTATTATTAATAGAACAAATTTTATTTTTTTATTTTGGAATTTGGAAATTAATAATTAAATTTTTTATGTTGGACAGAGTGGAGCACCAGGAACAGAACATTTAGTTTATCTTAATAATCAAATGACAGCACAACAACAAGTTGCTCTCTTTCATCATCAACAACAACAACAACAGCAACAATTCAGGAATGGCCAGGTAAGCATTTTCTTATGAATCATTTTAATACTTTAATAATTTTAATAATAATAAAAAATTATAGATAGAGTTGAAAATGAATCTGTTGAATTCTAATATTTTTTTTAAATGAATAAATTATTTTTATTAAATTATTAATAAATTAAACAATATATATAGAAATATATATAACGTATATAAATATATGTATATTATATATAATTATATATATATATATATATATATATATATATATATATATATATATATATATTATTAATATATATAATATATTATATATATATTATTATATTATATATATAATATATACAATGCATTGAAATATATAATTTTTTTACTTCTTTTGATAATTATTTTCCCGCTATATAGTTTTAAATAAAATTTAAATAATATATAAAATCTTAATATATTATTTATAATCTGTTTTTATTATATATCTTAAAATATTATTAAATATTATTAAATTTTTTTTTATATTATTAATATAAAAAAAATTTCATTTTAAATGTGTGTATATATATATATATATATATAATATATTATTCATAATATAATATAATAACATAATTATCATAATATATAATAACATAATCTAAATATATTATTCATAATCTTTTTTTATTATACATCTTAATATTTTATTAAATATTAACATTAAAAAATTTTCATTTGAAATGCATAAAGAAAATGTATTTTTTATATATAAAGAGATTTCAAAATTTTAAATAATAAAACAAAATAATTTTGTACTTCTTAAAAATATAAATTATTCGAGATATATTTAATATGTTTTGATAAGAAAATATATTTAATAATTTAAAGATATTTGAAACATTATTTACTAATTTATAATTCTATATAATTCTTCTTCTATATAGTTATGCATTATTTTTCGATCGAAATAATTCATTGTAAATTTTATTCTAATTATTATTTATATAAGTAGAAAAAACTAAACTTAAACTAAAATTAAATATATTAAGTATAGTATATATTATTGAGAATGATGATAATAATTAATAGTTAAAAATGTTTATTATGTGATAATTTTCTCGAAAAATAATGTAAGGATCAAAATTTAACAATAACAAGCAATAACTTTTAATTGTTTGAAAATGAATTGAAATGGAAAAATTTATTTATTTAAAAAAAAGCAAATTTATTATTAAAAGGAAGTATAAGTGCTTCTATTTATTTTATAATTTTTCAAGAAAATATGACTGCATTTTTTTAATATTTGTTTATTTTAAATATGAAATGTTCCTTTACAATATTTTATATTTTATATATTTTACAAATTTTGCTTTAATTAGTCCTTTATACAAAGTTCATTTTTTACTTTGTTTATTGTTTTTTTATTGAAATTTATTTTCGTAATTGTTTTGCGAAAATATAAATAATTAAATTGCATAAAAATTTATTTTTTTTAATAGATATAGTTCTTTTGAATATCAATATTTGTAGAGAATATTTGTAGAGAATATTCATAAAGAATAGAGAAATTTTTTTATATTTTAACATAAATGTTTTTAATTTTTAATGTTTAATTTTAATATTATATTTTGGAGAATAATTTATACATCATAAAAAAATATATATATCATCAAAATTATATTATATTGTATGTAGACAATTTTTGAAAATTTAACAATACACATTACATTTGAGATACAATTGTCCTTCATTCATGACGTTAATATTTAGTCAGGCCAGGTAAATTTACTTTAACTAAAATCAAATTTTCATCTGGTGTCGTGAGAGGTCGTGCAAAATGAGAAGAACGATGATTGGTTAGTAGCATTCGCAAAACGGAATATAATTGTCAAAATACTCGGTAGAGGGCACTCCGTTCGAGCGTCGTTCTTTGTTTCGGTTAAGAGGGCAGTCTCTATCGAAGAGAGAGGCCGGTTAACGAAAATTCGAGGAGAGACAAGTAAGAGCATCGTGACGCCGAGCGTTATTTTAACGCCCGATAACGACGCATCTCACGATATGTCAGGACGGACGTGAATTTAGGCAAGAACATATAATTGACTTACTCCCCCTGTAAATAAACGCGAATTCGCGGAGTGAGTGTGCAAAGTGCGCGAGAGGAGAAAGGAGGTGGAGGAGGTGACGGCGGCGGCGGCGGCGGCGGCGGCGGTGGAGGAGGTGGAGGAGGAAGAGGACGAGGAAGAAGAGAGGAGCATAGGTAGCAGTGGCAGCATCGAGGCACCCGAGGTGTCGAACTGTTTGACAGGCGGCCGAACGCTTTTCTTTCTCTCTCACACTCCCGTCTGTGGTGCCGCGATTTGTATTGTTCGGCCTGCGGTGTGGTGTGCTCCGTTTACAAGAGGTCTGCCTGTTTAGAGAGGAAAAACGAACGTGAAAACAACCAGGAGTGGTGTGTATTCAGTGCCGGCTGAATCGGCGTCCGCGCCCCGACGCCGCCGTTGACGTACGATTCACTAATTTTTCAACAACACATCATCGAAATTCTACGAATCTGCTCCAAAATAGCCTCGTTTACTGGATAGTGCGTGCTAAAGAGTGTGTGTTCAATTTTTCGTTCGCGTTGTTGGTGTATCACGGGGTTAACGGTGAATCTCTCGAAGGTGACGCGCCGTGCCGAGGGTACCTTGGAGACGGTGGAGAGTTTCGGTGTAGGGTACGGCCAGGGAGCAGGCACGAGTACAGGCGACTGGATGAAACCACCGGGGGATCTTTTCCTTTACTGCGACATGAAGGATTTGGGGGCCGATATGGTATTTATTTTCGTTCAATTTAACCTTTTTTTTTTCAAAGTAACGTTTCTTTTTTCTTCGACGCAATAAAAGTTCCGAACATTGCGAATTTATAGGTTAGGTTTGTTCCAAAGATTTTTATTCTACAATGGAAACCTCCATGTTTATAGGGGACGAAGTTTCAGGAGGGGGACAACTCGATTCGCTCGTAGAAATCATTGATGTTACTCGTGTATTCTAATTTACATAAAATACGTAAATAATAAATGACACAAAATATTGATAAATTTGTGTTTCTACACCATGATATTTTATAACTTTCTAATTATTTCATATATAATGAATATAACGATTAGTGTGTAACGGTGTATTTTTATTTCGCATCTTTCTTATTGGCGTTGTTTTTTTCGTTTTTTTTTAAATAATTCAATTAATAATATTAAAAAATTATGATCTTTTTCACTGTATTTTATATTATAATAGTAAAATAGTATAATATGTGAATATTGAATACATTTTGTTCGTTTTTCGACAGATTCAAAATATTCTTTTATTGAATGTTAATAAAATTATATTTCCATTGTTATTTGTGCAATAATTGCATTA
Source organism: Apis cerana (assembly GCF_029169275.1). Lineage (NCBI taxonomy): Eukaryota > Metazoa > Arthropoda > Insecta > Hymenoptera > Apidae > Apis > Apis cerana. The sequence goes on from NC_083861.1 coordinate 8,907,052, forward strand.
ACTATTACTATTTTTTTATAGTACTAAACATTCGAATATTTTTATATAATATGCTGAATTTTAAGGTAATCTTAAATTTATATTCAATTCTTAAAAAAAAAATAGTTTTAATTATTTCCATAATCAATTTTTAATCTTATTATTATATATCTTATCAATATTGTTTCATAGTAAAATATTTTATTTTAGACTTATTTACTACTTATAACTTGTAAACAACATTGCTATTTAAATCGATAGTTCTATTTAAAATGAAAAAATTAACAGTCTGATTTAATAATATGTAATATATAATAATATGTATTAGAAAAGCAATTTTGCATATTGCAATATTAAATTGTATTAATATTAAATTTTGTATTGATTTGTTTACTATAATAATTGTAATAGACGCGTACTTTATTGTATAATAATCATGGTACATATAACTTTTTGAAACTATTCACTTGAAGTTATTTCTATTATTAGATATAGAAAAGAATAGATTATCTGAATCGTGAGGAGAATATTCGTATGAATATGTTCTCACATGAAGGTATTCGATAGTTATTCAGCCAATCAGGTCTCCGAACTCGCTTAACCTTGTAATATAACAACGAATCCATTAGCATTGCCTTGTACCTTAATGATAGAAAGATGATTTTCAAATCATATATTTTTTAATCGGAATTAAATGTTTGAATTTTAAACGAAATTTGTTACAAAATATGAATAAATAATTTAAGAATTTTAGTGAGAATAGGCTTTCTTGTTACAAAAGAGTGGAAAAATTTTTTCAATTTTACGATAACTGTAAATTTGATCTATAGTAACACATTTTAACCATAGAAAAAATATATCCAAGTTAAGTCCTTGCTCCTCCAACCATTTCTTCATTGTTTACGTCTATCTATAGTAAAATGGTCATAGTTCTGTTCTCCCTTTTTCTCTTTCTTTCCTTGTATTCTCTGTCTTTTATATGTAAACAAGTAAAGCAGGTACGGGAGTGTTCGCCTTGTTTTAGGTTAATGTACTCGCACGAACTCTTGATGGGATTGTATTGTATAATATAAAAACGCATTTTGTTATCTGGAATTTTAATTTGTTTGATCTAATAATCAATCAATTTCTTCATTTTGTTTATTTTATAAATATTACGTTTTTGTCTATTGTTACTTTCTTCTTGTTCTTCTTTTCTTCATGTTGTTTGGACGAGTGCCATTTAAATTTATATGGCTTTATATTTTGCATGTTTCCCCTTGCTTGTGGTTCCCCCTTTGGGTGCACCTAATCGATTGAAACACTGTCAGGGTTCTTTCTGAACGGTCGTAATACATGTGAACAGTGCGTGTGCCGAAAAACTCAATGAAAATTTTTATTGAATATATAATTCATATATCATTTATGATTTGCAATTTGTAAATAAAGACTTTTTTAATGATTTTTGTCTTGTAATTTTAAGATCTATGAATATAATGATCTATTTCATTAACTAGTATAGATAATTTCATAATTATTTTTTACTTTATGTCACAATAAAATATTCTTATCAGCATTTCTTTTTACGAATTTTATGATTGGAACGTTTCATTCCAGTTGCGTCGAATGTTTTTATTTGACTTACCGACTGAGATGCCAATTTCAACGAGCTCCCTTCGAAACGTGTGCATTAACGATGCTGTATTGATAAAATTGTAAAAGATAAATACATTTATCCGCAAATCAAATGTACTATACCTTGCTTTTCTTGGATATAAACGGTAAATATGCCTGGAGGGATATTGATTTGCGTGAGTCATTCTATCTTTTCTAGTTGTTTCGAGGTTCAGGGTTGACTTACCTATTACAAAATGTTTTCAATTACTTCGTTATTAGTATTGTTGATTTTCGATCGTAGACAAAATTTGAATATAATTTGGGAATTAAAAGTGTCATAAAAATTTATAGTTGATATGTTTTACAATGTAACATGTTCCAAAGAAAGTTGGAAGTGTAATCCTCGCCGATTACGGATGTACTCACCATAAAATATTACATATAATGTTACAAGATAAAAATATCGGATTGTCACCTTATTGCAACGAACTTTCTCTTCTCCTCGAGCGACGGTAACAGATGCTTACGAATAGTTATGCAGTAACGCCCACGATTCGCAAATTTTTCTACGATATCGTTACACAAGATCAATGACGCTCTTCAATTATATTTCATCCGTGTTTCTTATCTGTGACATGTTAACGTTTCATAAAAAAAAAAAGTAATCTTATAGAAGAAATCAATTTAAAAAAACATAGATCAGAAGATAAGAATTCTTCGTTTTATCTTTGCCGATAGATCACAATTTTTTATGAAAATTCTTTTTTTGAACTGACTGGCGCTTGGAGATTCTCATGTAAACTCAATATTTCCTCGTGAATGGTAGAAATTCTCGGAAAAAGTAAACAACCGCCAATGAAATATTCGGACTTGAATTACGGCCAACATCATGGTTGACTACGTTGACCGGTAAAGACAGGACTGGTATAAGAAACTACTCCTACACGCGTGCATTATCGTATTCTATTCGCGATAAAAGAAGAGTGAAACCAGTTTCCGATTTCTTAAATGACGTCATCATCGTAAGAAATATCCTGCAGTATACAAAGAAAGTATCAGAGGATAATCGGTTTTTTTCGAAATTAACATAGATTAAATGAGAATGCCCGTAATCGAATAATAGTTAAGAGAAATGTTTATTGACATCAGCTTATATGTCAGTGAACTTATTCAAAGCGTCATCGATAATCGATAATTTGTTCCTGATTGGAGATTTAGAGCGAAGCAACTTACTTGTTATTATTCAGAAGTAACGTATAAAGGAACAGTGTTGCGTATACCTATTGTTTCAATTTCAATGGTATTTCTATTCCTTCTTATTTAAATTCAGAAAAGTTCACATTCTAATGAAAGATTATTTATGAACATTAAATTATGAAAATGTTAATTATTTTATATATTTAACCAAAAACGAAAATTGCTTTAAATATTTTTTGATTTTAAATATGTAATAGATATAATTTAAATACAATATGTATATCAAGCTAATTTTTATACTGATAGTCGATGTAATCATTTCGTATCATATAATTCGTTTTTCTAATTGTGTATTTTCACTTGATAGAGAACTTAAAGCTTAAATCAAATGTAGATCTGCATGAAATCTTTGTAAATTTAAATTTTGAAATTTAAATCATTTTCTCTTCTAAATTGATTTGAATAGAAATCTATTGTTACTCTTCATTATCACATTAAGAGTGTAGAGAACCGTGATGCGTAAATTTGTATATAGAAGGAGGGTATGATTTGATCAATAATGAGCACAAATTTTGTAACGTTTTTTTTCTCAGTCATACGAACGCGTCGCTTACCTCTTCGCATAATATTCTATCGTTTATGCCGTAAAGTGACGTATCGCGTCGTGACTTGTAGTGACGTGACGCGCATGTCGTTGAACCTAAACGCATCGGTTACGCTTGCAGATTCGTCATCGAGAAGAGCAGAAAAAGTAGGAGAAATTTATTTTCACATATCATCTCGCATAATCAGAATTGCGTTAATTCATATCATAATGTCAAAACATCGATTTACCTATTTTGTTTTCTATTTTTCTATGATTACGTATTAAAATTATTTACATAACATTTTTACGAGCATCTTCAAACATATCCCTTTAAAAACTTGGTTTCAACGTATTTTTGTTTTCTCGATTAGAAATGATTCCATGATGATAATCCATATGATAATGATAAAAGTATAGTACTAATTTCCAAATTTCGCATCATCGTTGAATTCATATTCAAAAACCAAGTCAAAATAAGAAAAAACCACCCCTATCACGCGTCCCTAATATGTGTTTACTGCGCACGCATTTAGCTCACGCAGGCGCACGCATACGCATAAACCATCGGTGAAAGAGTCGGAAAGGGGTAGAGAGGAGGTCGAAGGAAAGATGAAGAAAGAGAGAGAACAACAGGGTTCGCCTCCCTCGTGCTGCTGATTCTCTGCGAGGACAGTGGCCGTGACCCGAGGCCGAGGGGCCTGGGGAGGGGTCGGTGGCCCCGTGGCAGTTTAGCGACGACATCCACGCTGCCGTTCTACTGGTGGGGGAACCTCGTGGGTGTGCGGGGTGGGTAGGGAGAAGTTGGCTGCGTCTATGGTGGGGGTTTGCTGTGTAGCCGTATGGTGGGGTATAGCTTAGGGGTATACCCAGCTATCGTTGGCTTTGTTCAATGAAAGAGAGATCCAGTATTCTTTCGTCTCGTCTCATTTTCTGTTTCTTTTTTAACTCACTCTCTCTCTCTCTCTCTCTCTCGTTCGATATCCCTTCGTCTCGATCTCTCGCTTGTTCACCCTCGTTTTTCGCCTCCCCGATCCTCCCTACAACGCAGTTGCGGCTAACGTGCAAAAGTGCTTCTGCTGCTGGTGCTGGCCGGTTCGAATGGATAGAATTATATCATTCTCGTCTAACGAACGAGAAACGACGACGGCACATCGTTTTATCTTTTTTTTCTCTTTCGTTTCCTCGTTTCCCTCTCTTTTTCCCTCTATTCTCTGTCTTCGCTGAACGTGCAAAAGATTTCGCTGACCGGTTTCAGGGAACGGAATGCTACCGTTTTCGCTCCGCCAACAAACGAACTTCGAACGAACGGGAATTATCATTTTTTTTTGTTTGTTTATACATATCACCCACGTAATTCTTCGTTTATCATCCAATGCGTTTAGGATGCATTTAGAAAATATTCCGAACAGCTTGTCGTAGTATAGAATCAAGAAGCTTTCCTCTTCGAAATTCCCTTTTCGAGGTCGGGAAAATTTACGATGGGTTTTCTCTTATTCGTTCGTTCGCTTTTCGACCTCTTCCCTTCTCTTTCTCCCCATAGCCGTGCTTAACGTGCAAAAGCGTCTCTGCCGGCCGGCGACGCGGTCGATACTCACGGCGTATCGCCCCCGGTTGACCGAGCCTTACCCTTAGCCTTACCTTACCGAACCTTTGGACGTATCCTCCGTTCATCCTTTCATTCCATAGCTTTGATTCACATCTCCTTCGTGTACGTTAAGGAGAATCTGGCTGTGGTTTTAGCAATACCGCGGGATTCATCGTGACAGAAAAGAACAATAGAAATCGTCGACGTATCGTAGACTCGTGGCTCGATGTTGTTCTCTTCGTATAAAAACTTCTATTTCTATTCAGAATGTCGCGAAAATTATTGTAATCCAACGTCTCGACGATTGAAGAAAAAAGAAACGGCAGAAACTTTCCACTGTGTGAAGTGATGCGGCAATTTTTATACGACTTTCAAATTTTTTTTTTTCATCACTTTTGCGTCGCCCTGTATTTTGAAGAAAGAGGTCGTATCGCATGACGGCACGTGTCGCGCAATCTGGGAAATCAGCGACGTAACTTTAATACGTTCCCGACTAACTAAGCAGGGAACGCGTTCGAACGTCATCGATGCATACGAATGCATACGAGAACATTGCACGCCAAGTCCTCTTGGAGAGCACTTTAACCACCGTTGTGGTCAGCAACGATGACATCAATGCTGTTACACACAGAGAGAGGGGGCACGGGGGAGGGAGGGAGAGAGTAAAAATGAGAACCGATGGAATGGAACGAAATACAAGTTGGGGGGAAAAAAAAAATTATTCCGTAAGATGATGCAAACGAAGATTCGCTTTCCAATTTGACATGTATCGAACCTTCCTCACTCGCACACTCCTTTGATTATTCCACGTTTTCTCCCGTGGGATTTCTAACCGGTTTCTAAACTCGTACGACCCGTTCGATTTTTTTTTTTTATGTTTCCTTTTATCCGCCGATTTGTTGAACTAGGTGAAAATCGTACGAGCCTTGGCTAAGAATCAGGACTCGAAATTTTATGGTTTATGGAGAACGTTTTCTCGCGTGACTATATTTCGTTGGCCGTGTGACGCGTGAAACGTTTCTTTATCGTTTTGTTTTTCTGCGGTTTACATGTGAGGCGATACACGCGGAAAATTGATAACTATTAATTCGCTGCAAAGGACACACGCTAACATTTTTTTTTTTTTCACGACAGGAAATATAATTAACGCGATTGTCGATCCATCGCAGACGATAAACAGCATCGTTTGATATTTCGTGGTTCGCGTATATTCGAGTTGGTATACCTACTCGGTGAATGACGCACATGCTATTGTACGTGATATCGTTTGCTTGATCAATAAAATATAAATATCGCGTGTTTGTACGTGTGTATATATATATATATATCCGAAACGCATCGGCTTCGTCGTTGGAAATTTCATGAAATCTCGAATCACGTTTATTCCCGCGCTCTTTTTCCTTTTTTCTTTTTTCCAACGTCACGCCGATGAATCATGTTGTTACACCTAGAAGACTCGTGTTGCGTCTTCTTGATGTACCGGTTAAATAATCTGGCGCAACGCGCGATTTGTCGGAGCAAGTGTGAAACATTGGCTTGGAAGCATCGCCGATGCGGTAATGTTGCGATACCACGCGTTGCGTATGTATACACTCGATCTCTTGATATCATTTTACCAACTACGCATATCAGAATTGAATTCACCGAGAACCGATTCACCAAACTTGTGAAACCGCGTGTACTTGTAAATATCGCGATTTAAATCACCGATAAAAATGAATATATATATATATATATATATATGCGAAATGATAATTACGTATGAGAGTTGATAAACCGATTCTCGAAGAATTCAGCAATAGGGGAAACGTTCGATTGGAACGTTTATACAAATTTGGAAGGAGTGGAGAGGTTGACGTCTCACGATGAATAGTTTACCGGATGAAAAGAAGGGACGTGAAAGAAGAAAACGGGGCGAGCTTCGAGCTGAATCGAAACTCCCCTCTTCGGTACTTTCATTTAACGATCCGTAGACCGGGCGCGAGTGACGATGCGGACGAAAATGCATCGAGACGCCCGCACTCTTGAGCTGCACTGTCACCATCGCACGTGCAGTATACCTGCATCTAGGATCCCGCAATCTGCGGACGATGCTTCCCTCCATCCCCACCGCTTACTCCTGGTTACGTCACTGACCTCCAGTTAGGTGAGGTCGGGAACAGTGCAGCAGAGTTCAGGTCACGACGGAACATAACGACTCGTCTCCGTTTCCGATTCGAATCTTTTCCCTGCCTCTCCGTCCGGATTACTTACTTTTTCGCGCCAAACTTTGCGATTCCGGCCAACTCGCCGGTCGAGAGAGAGAAGCCGGTATCGATACTTCTAGTTCCCGATAGAAAAAACTAACTCAATTTTTGACTATTGACAGTGCACAGAGTCTTGTCATATCTTTGGTACACTCTGCTGTAATAAAAAATGGAAATTATAATCTTCGTAAAAAGATGTAAAGGTACAAAGGAAGACTGGCCTCTCGAAACGAAAGGTATATACACACGTTTTTTTAATCCATTAATAAAAAAAAAAAAGGGTGCATGTGCAGTGTATCAAGCCGGTCGATCAGCTGTACACGATAATATATATGCTAATTTTAAGCGGATCCCTGTAGTTCGTTAGTGTAATTAATACGATCGTTTCGCATTCGTATCTTTCACTGCACAAAGCACCACCAAGCTCTTGGGAGTTTCGTGTCAGCACGCGCCACGTTTGAAAACGTGTTCACTGACCCCGTGGACTTACGACCCGTTTTCTCATATTGTTTCAGATCGCTCCCTCGGCAAAAAAGCTTTGGGGCGTGGACGAGGGCGGCTCCAAGGACGAAGGGGGTGTAAAAGGTGGTGGGATACTTCACCTGGGCGACCACCAGATGTGGCGAGACTCCACCTGGAGCACCTCAGGTACGTTTCCTCACCACGTTTCCAATCATATTTGAACAACGAACAAAACTTTCAAGAGCGCGCCCTCTATAACTGCCTCGTATTTACGCGTTTCATAATTATATTACAGTTTCCGTTACTTTCATTGAAACACATACGGAAACGCGCTCGGCTCATTGACTAACCGCAGCGAGTACACACTATCGGCGTGCTATCGAGCGTACTGACACGTATCAATGACAATAGGGCTGAGAATATTTGGAATAGGGGGTTTCGAGATGGGGATAATCCGTGAACGGGGTTAATCGGAATCGATAATTCATGGATGGCAGGCATTAACGCCTGACCATTCTATGTACGTACGTACATACACCCGTTGCATCCGTTGCCTTATCTTTCCTACGAGCGATCGAAAAAAATTAGAGATGACTCTTGTCGTGTTTATTAATTATTGCCCGTTAATAGCACGTTATCTCTGCGTTTTTTCCCTTCATCTCAAGTTCAATGTTTCGATCAAGTTTCACACTAATCTGACCCAGTCGGATCATACGTATGACCGGGCGCTTTCAATCTTTTGCCGCCTTTATGCGTTCCCAACCGGTCATACGCCACCGTTAAAGTCCTTCAAATCCCTCGAAATCCCGATTTTCACTCGCGTTCCGAGACGCGGATCTGAACGCGAGCTCTAAATCGATATCCATTCGATCGATATCATTCACGATTGATCGTTACATAATAAGTCAATCGACTTGTGCGCGCTAATTTCCTCTCGAAAAAGAAAGCCGCGTGTCGTTAAAAAAGAAACGAGATCGCGTTGCGTGAGTCAGCCAACCGATGTGTTACTTGTTTGAGAAATATTTATTCGCGATAAAATTTTATTTATCGTGATTTGTGAAATATATCTTTATATAAATATACGTATGTACATGTATTTGTTCTTTCGCGAAAATTTCAATCTCGCTCGTACGGATCACTCTGGACTCTTAATTTTTCTACCCGAGTGTCATTTTCTCGAGACGTATCGATAACAATTTAAAAGATATTGAGCTTATTAGTTCAGGTATTTGAGCATTGGCTTCTCTCTAACCGTATTTAATAAGAGCAACGACATCGTTGAGCTGGTTTCATTACCTTTAATATTACGAGATGTAAAAGAAAGTGTGATAATTCGAAAAAATTTACTTCGTTTCGGTATAAGCTCTATTTTTAGCTTAATGATATATTGCATCTTATGCAAGTAGCTTGTATTAAAAAAAAAAAAAAAAAACTAAAGATAATGAGCCGATTCCGATTAACACCGTATCCTTTTGTCGTTCGGAGCAAAACGCGCGCGCCTTGTCGGCGATCTTCGAAGGTCCTCGACGGGTGACGTATAATTCTCTGAACGTTCGATACGTGTTTCAGTCCCCGGTAAAATTAGAGAGAAAGATGAATCATATAAAAAGTTTGACTTAGAGTCGTATACTATATCACATTCCTTGGTTGGAGGATGCAACGAAATGCGAGAGCGATACCGTGTGTTTTACGTCGTGCGCGCTTATTGATTGGTACAGCGCCGAAAGAACAATATATAGAGACGAAAGTAGAAATACTTGTGTCTCCGCAGCTTCGAGCGGAATGTCAATAATCGATACTCTACCAAAACAGATCTCTCCTAACTGTTTGCTTTTACGAAAACCAAGGAAATCTACAAAGTCTGTCCCTCTTCTCTCTCTCTCTCTCTTTCTCTTTCTCTTTCTCTTTTTCTCTTTCCCCCTTGCTTTTACGATCAATCGATATCACCCAGGCTTCTGGTATTTTCGAGCCTGGTGTTACGAACTTCTCTATCTCTTTAACCCCCCTCCCGGAATCGTTTTAAAGTTCTCGTTACAGTCTAATCCAGACGAGTCCGTCTTTCTCCGCTCGGCTAGTATTTAGATTTCTTCCTGCTTATTTTATAGCCGTTTCGTGTCGTTGGAGAAATCGTCAGAATTTCTCGTCAATTAAACGGATTACCGTGGTAATTGGTAGAAGCGCGCGGATGGTAAGGAGAAATGGAGTGAGAGGTTGGAAAGGTTGCGCGGGGTTCTTTCTCATTAAACGGAGCCTTAAGTCGTACAGGGTTGTTGCGCGAGGGCGATGGTACCGCGGCAGTGTTCTGTGTATGCAATGTATGCACGAAACACCTGATTCTCGCGACGGCATGTACCGGCTTCCATGTGCACGCGGCCCGAGTTTGCATGTGTGCGTCACCTCGATGGGTGCAACGCGGCTGTTGCCATGGCGACAGACGCCCGGCATCAGCGGCGGTGGGAGCAACGTCCCAATGCCCAGGGTCGTACCTACTGATCCACCCTGTACGTTACCACACCAACCCCCTATATATACGTATATGTACATATATATATATATCTACCTGGACCCGACGAAATTGCGTCATATGGAATCGTAAAATTCATATAGCCCTCTGGAATCCTCGTGAACCTTTCTTTTCTCATGATGTATGAATTCATCTTTTTTTTTCTTTTCTTTTTTTTTTTTTCTTTTTCTCTTTCTTTCTTCTTTCCTCGACCATCGCGAAACCCTTTGAATAAAACGGTCTCGCGGGAGAGGCGGCAATACAGTGGCGAACTGTTAAGGATTTTTATGATAGAATTTCCGTTACACCTTTGCGGGTTTCTCGCCCCACGCCTTTTATCGATTGCCGGTTGATACGACACAAGCACGATACGGTTTCGGGATATTGTTAACGTTTCCTTTTAAAATTGTCGAGTTTTGTTCGCGTTGAATAGCTTCTTTCTTTTTTTCTTCTTTTCCCTTTAAATATGCGACTGATCATTGTTAGCATTATTTTGAACAGTAAGAAGTTTGAATCAAAGAATTTTTATAGCGATGTAATGAGATGGATGTTTCAATAATCGGTTAAAACTGAAGGCATATTGAATGTTTATTTCACACGTGAGTATCAATTTAATATTAATTTTGTTAATGGGAATGAACGTTGATCGAAATACGCATCTACGTGGTATCGTGATTAAAGATATTTTCAATTTTTTTTTAGATCATGCTGTCTCACAACCAATTTCCATGGGTACAGGTAGACGTGTGGGTGTCGGTACTGGATACCATCATCAAACATCAGAAGTTGGAACGGTTCTTAGCCCTAGAAGCAGGTTGGTATATCATTTAATCATAAAAATATCGGATATTGTTACGTGTTTTATTAATATATACTTGAATATTAAAACATGGTGGTGGTTTGTTATTACAGTGAAACGGGTGGTCTGGGGGTTAAAATGGTCGAATATGTTCTTGGATCAAGTCCTACGACACCCAAAGATTTGGAGCCCAGAATGGTTTCCCTGAGATTGGTAATTATATACGAAATAAAATAACGAGTAAGAAGGAAAACAATTTTATTGAAATATATTTTTGCATTATGCAGAATACCGATGCAGACAAGAAAGAAAAAGAGAAGGGCTCGGCAAGCCCATTTGACAGTTCTAAAGACGATACAGGTCCACAAAATAACGGATTGGCATCCCAGAATGGTCTTGATGACGATAAAGGATTTAAGTAAGTATAGCATAATATCGAAATTCTTCAGCGAAACAAAATTATATTATAAAAATATATTTTAAAGAGAAGCAAAGATATCTGTATTCTGAAAATATAAGTGTACACATGGCTATTATTGGTCGTTATAACGTGACCTACGACAAATTTAGCTTTTGCGTAAATGACTTCACAGGAAAAAGTGCGTAGCTATTCTTGCTTTAGCTATATATAATTGTTTTCAATTGAACGACTGTGAATGTGTCACATGTTGTTCGCGAACAATTACTATTGCTATGAGGAACACAATTGAGAAATGTAATAGGACTAACTGTCAAGGGCGTGTATGTTCTACTCGTCGAACGACGACATTATAAATCTTTGTGTCTTTAGACTTTCTTGCACCATCATTGTACGCCATCTGGTGTGTCGTTCGATCTTCACCTGTTCGATATTACCGACATTCTTTATGCGATTTATTCCGTACTTACTGCAGTTTATTTTTTCCTGTTAACGTAACATCCAGTAACGAAAACATTTCTGATTTGTTTATTGAAAAATCTTTATATTTTTAAATATCGATTAAAATTGTAAATTGATGTTTATTGCATGTATAGAAAACAGCAAATTTTTAACGTAAATGATGTTTCGTTTTCTGTTATCATTTTTTGAATTTTATTAAAATTTTTTTATTAAAATTCGAACACCGAGATCAACTGAGATCAATTGGATTTACGATAAATAAAACGGAACAAAATACGGAATAAATAAAGTAGGAAAAATACATTGAAATTTATATAATAATTTTATCTCGTTTTTACTTAAGAATTCCGCCATAATAACGATGATGTTTATTTATTATTGTTAGTCATTTCTTTTTCATAAAATTTCTAAATATTCGTGAACATTGAATTATATTACGCCTGTCATTGCGAAATATACCGTTATTTTGCGTTGCTAATCGTAAATTCGTAGAATCTTGTACGACAAGTTTGGGAAGATTTTTTAGATATTATGCAGAATATATCGATTTGTTTTATGGCGACTTTCATAACTGATATTTATAATAGCTGTCAAATGAATTATTTCTTATATTTTTATAATTTTATTAATGATTTTTAATTTGTGTTAGGAAATTAAAGTAAATTGGTTTCGGAAGAAGCTAATTGCAACTTTCTAATTATTATTTTTCTCTTTATCATTCGTTTATTTTGATTGTATTGTAATTATATAATTATACATTTAAGTATTTTATAATTATATATATATTATATACGTACGTATAAGTGTAAACACTTGAGTAACGTTGCAAAAAGATAGCTATCAGGATGTGTAAAATAGAATTTTTTTAAGATTTCTATGTTCACGTCGGAATCAGGTCCATGACATTTACGATTGTCGTTTTATAATGAAGGAAAGCTACGTCACTTTCTTTATATAGAAAATAAGAACAACAGACTTATTGAGATATAAAAAAAGTCAATTTATATATATATATATATATAAAACTTATTCACGAATAATTTATGCATCTTCTATTTTTCGTAAATGCATCCAGTAAAAATTTGCAGGATGCGATCCACTTATTTTTGTCGAACATTGTAGGCGTCTTTCAAATGGAATGAATTAATGAAACGCATAAAATAGACCGCAAAATATCAAAAGTATTTTATTTTACTATTTCAAAGACTGCACAATCTCTTCATCTTTGCTTCCTCTTTACTCCTGTGTCAAAAAAATCGTTACTTATAAATTATAATTGATGTTACCGTCATAATAATTCCATTGTCCGTGATTTACGCACATTATGACGTTAACATTGTTTCCGAATATTATCCAGCAATGAATTACTTTTTCTCGTTGAAAGAAAGAGATGGTTGAACGTTATTCCTCATTTTTCATTTACAGTCGTACACCTGGGAGTCGCCAACCTTCTCCAGGCGAGGAGGAATTTCAGAAGAACGCGGCTGCTACTCTGGCTGTAAGCGCTGGTGGTGGCGGGGTCGTACTGTTGAAACCTGGTGTCGATGTGGTCGGAAGCGAGGAACATTTCATGGCGGCCTTTGCCCCAGCTCCACCGCATCATCTTCAACATCATCAAGCACCACCGACGCATCATCTCCAACATCCACACTCGCACGCGGCACAACTCTTTGGTGCACAGGCTCCACCACCCCCACAGGGCCCTCCACCTTCGCAGCAACAGCAACAGCAACAGGGACCCCCTCAGCCACAAGACACCACTACTCACTTTGATGTTCAGGTAAGTCTCGACCTTATTGTTCCCCTTCTTTGATTCGTCGCAACCAAGTCTGACGGAAGATATATATATATTTTTTTTTCCTCTCTCTTTCTCTCGGGACGAGAGGAATACGACTTTTTGCGGTGCGAGACAATACGCGTGGGGGAATAACGTGCGAATAAGCGCGTCTCGCCTTTGTGAGATATTAGCGAGCCACCGAAAAATTACACGAATGACGACATATGCCTGTCTAGTAACCGGTTGTTGTTCTTGGACCCGGTTAGGGATGATTCTAGCGAATAATTATCAGGAGGTTGCCCTAGTTCTCTAAGTATATTTTGGCGTGGTGATTAATAAATCAGAAACGTATTCGTAAATTGTGAAAGCAATCGGACCAGTTTAGGCACGTCCTACATAGATACACCGCGAGGTTTGCTGATTATTATCGAAAGCTGTTTGGTCAAGTAGTTCATTAATCGCATTAATCGATTAGTATGGACATCGGTGTACACTTTATATACTTGTGCCGTCTCGAATCAGATTAAAACATTTCAACGAGACGCTTTGCAACCTCGAAGAGAAATATTCGACTTTTCGGATGATTAAACTCTATTTCCCCCTCTTTCGTACATCCGGAAAGATGTATGTTAATGACATGTTCGTACCGTCATAATATCTTTATCATTCAACAAACGTGGTTAATGGATTATGCCTTAGACTCGTACATGATCTCGTAAACGACATTCTTTTTGTGTGTGTGTGTGTTAACGTCACACACGATTCTGTTTCTGTATGTCTAGCCAGTCTGGAACTCGAGGAATCCTTAATAGTTCTAGAACGGCGTATTTAAAGTCTGTAGATGGTTTTCCACGCGAAGGGCGTCGCTACCGGCGTTAATTTAGCGATTGTACTGGTGACTAGGAAGAGGTTATTTTTAAGCAGCAAGCAGCTGATACTAACGAGCGGTCCAACCACCGAGCAACCCTCTTGTACGGGTTCTCGACGGACTTCCTTTGCTTTTGAAGTCGCGTTTCATTCGAACGAGCTTGCCTATCCAGGGGTGAAGGCACGGCCGGAACAACAATAGAACGGACGGAATAGTTTGCACCATTTACTAGCATTTTTTTTACCGAAATTATTATTAACACGGATTATTAACGCCGTACCGTCTTCCTCGGCTAAGGTTAATTATAGAAGATCGTAAACCGCGATGCACGCGTGATGCCGCGGCTTTCGTAATTGCAAATCAAAGTATTTACAATAGACGTTTATTTCAACGATGACTGTGCAACTTGGCAAACTTTTGACATTTACGATTTTCAATCTGGTTGATGAACAAGATCGAATGGTATTCCACGACGTTATTTAGAAGGCAACGATATATAATCCTCGAAATTCCAAGTTCGTCTCTTATTATTTTGCTTTAATTTTTTCCTTTAAAGTATAGTCGGCAGAAAAAAATAGACGCGTGTCATTTTTTTCTGCTTGCGTCATTGCTCGCGATTCTCTCTTTGCTGCTCGTTTCGATTATATTTTTATAAGTATTCGGATTCGTTTTGTTCCCCCATTGTCTAGATACGAGTGATTTATCCGCAAGTTCCGTTAAAGATATCAAGATACGATTAAATCGTGTATAATTTTGAAAATAAGTTCCGCTCTAATAAATTGAGCAGGCACACGGTCGGGGCATCCTCGCCGCAAACTTGGCTTCGAAATACGACCGACGATCGAATCTTTCCATTCTCGCGGCAACCTTGGCTAGCTTTATCCTTGAGAATCTAGCTTCATAGGACATAGCTGCTTTCATTTTTTTTCCCTCTCTCTTTCTCCTTTTCTTCTCTCTTATTTCGCTCAACGAAAAGAGACTCCTCCCTCCCTTTCGTATTGGAACTCGGTATGACCTGACGGGTTTAAAAGACGACTAGAAGGGGAATGGAGAACGATCTCGTCCTCCGGCGCAGACAAATGTATAAATCACGGAGTGACAAGTTCTCGACATCTACTTCGAATCCTATTCAGAAAATAGAACAAGCGATATATAGCCTATCCTAGCACATATTCATATTTATGCACGTTACACTGCATGTCCGAACGTTGTACGGGTGAATGTATCAAAGTGTCTTTCGTTATGAAACCTTCTTCATAACGAAAGTTGGACCGACATCCAGCAATTTCGCTTTACGCGGTTACCCACTGCTTTTTAATCTTTATCGCAACATCGTGCTCTCTCTTTCCCTCCCCCCTCTCCCCGTCGAGATTATTATTGTTGTTATTATTATAAGACGTTTCCTTATTGTTGTTATTGATATCGTAAATAATCTCTTTCGAAGGAATATCCCCCCCGACCTCGTATCGTAAGCGTTAAACGTTTAATTTAGCTTGAGAATAATACAAGTTATCGAAGTCGAGCTCGATTCGAAAGCGGTCGATTCGAAATTGGAACGGGGACCGGAAGTCGAGGACATCGACGTGTATACCGTTCACGTTGACGTCTCGTTTCAAGTATAGGTGACTCGTCTACGTTCCACATTCTTCGCTGTTTACAGCAAAACCGTTCTTCCTATTCTAGAATGTAGCTAGCTGGTTCGGATATATATATATATATACATATATATCCATTTCTCTTTCGAACAGGATTACGCGTTGAAAGATTTGACGGGCGATGTTCGATTAAAACGAAACGAAACGTCTGTTTTAAAGATAGATAGAGTTTTTGTAAGAAAATCGATAATTTCATTCCGTGACACGTGACGGCCAGATCCCCCTTTGTGCGAAATGCATCCCGCGATTCATCTGAGCGCACAGGCGCGTAAAGTGTTCGCACTTGAAGGTGTAAGCGTTTGGATAAAGAATTTGTTCAGGGATTAACGGATTAACTCGAGCTTTTTCCGCGGTTCACACCGATGTTTATTAAGAAAGTCTCTCTCTCTCTCCCTCTCTCTAGCTAGTCGCTGGTGAATATACAATTCTGGTTGGAAAAGAGGAAATCATAAATGAAAGGGGAGAAAATGCGGTGTACAAGACCTCGGGTCGTCCAACTCGTTTTCCCTCCCCCTCTGTCCGTCTCTCTTTTTTTCTTCAGCTCTCTCTCTCTCTCTCTCTCTCCTCTCCATCTTTCCGTGCGTAGCGTGCGCGCGAGCGAGCTCACGTTCCCTCTCCTCTCCCCTCCTACGGGAAATAGTACCCATCGTAGCCAGCATTGTTCCCAGGGTAAGGGCCATAGCTGCATTTTCCACGTGATGAACGAACCGCGTATGCACAGGTGCAGCTCGACTGCCATGCCTCCTGTAATCTCTTTCTTCCTTGCACGTTCGTTCTACCTTTTCGTTTCCGCACGCCTCGATGAAAACGCAAAATGTCGCACAAAGCATGCATCGAGCGGTGTACCCGGTCGCCGAGGAGGAGGAGGAGGAGGAAGGGAAAAAAAAATAGCAAACGCGCGACGCGACTTGTATTTCGCCGACGAATTCGTTATAAATTTTTATTTCTTTCCATCGTTACTTTTTCTTTCTTTCCTTTTCCCCCCTCCCTCTGTTTCTCTCCCCCTCCCATTTTCCCTTCCGCAATTAGTGCCGCATTATACGTTAAACCGGATTCCCTCCGGTGGTTGTCGTATTAATTAACACGGTGGTTCGGGTACGTGTGGCGTGTGCGGTCGCGTTTCAACGATCTCCATCGGACGTCGCGGGTTCAGAGACACGCGCACCCCCTCGCCGTCCAATATTCCCGCCACTTGAACGTTGTCCTTCGGTTTTATCCCTCTCTTTGTCGCGTCTCGCGAATATTTCCACGAACCGTTGCATGCGCTGCGCGGCTTCTTCCCGACGTAACACACATAAAAATAGAACGCTCGCGCTGCTTACGAGCGTATTACGCCGCCGTTTATGCACGCGTGCTTGCCTCCGGAGCAGCAGCGGTGTGCGATGGTACGAGAGGAGTGCGTGCACACACGAGACACGGGCTGCCCTCTGATCGCGTTATTACGCGAAGGCTCGTGCTCGTCAGTGCATGAAGCGATTCCCAGACCTCGGTCTCTTCTTTCTCCCCTTCTCTCTGTGTTTCGTTCGCTCTCCCTCTCTCTCTTTCTCCCCCCTCTTGCGTCTTCTCTCCGCTCTTCGCGTACCTCGTTCCCTCCTTTTCCCGTACGCGACCACTCCGCGCGACCTTCTCATTTTTTTCCCCCCTCTCCTCCTCCTTCTCCTCGTCATCCTCCGGAGGTAGTGGCTGGCCCCCTTCTCTCTTCTCTCTTTCTCCCTCTCTCTCTAGGTTTCGTTCGCATTTTCTCCTCTCTTCTTCCTTCTCGTTTTACTTCTTTTTCGGCCGTATACGTTCCCTTCTCGTGATCACGCGAAAAGCAGGAAGAGGAGCACGGGAAAAGAGGGAGAGAGGGTGGAGGAGGGGGAGAGAGAGAGAGAGAGCCCGTAAAGGTGTATATTATATGTATATTATATATATATATATATATATATATACATATATACGTAAATATACACGCATAGGAGCGGAGGAGGAGCATCGGGTTGTTGACTCGGTGCCCATTCAGCATAAAGTGCAATGACTTCCTCCTGATGAAAATCTGTATCATCGGCCGAAGGTTGAAGTCTTTGGGGTAAGCGCGGCGTTCTCCACCGCCGTAGCATTTCCGGTCAGAAATTCCGAGCTACTGTTCCATTCCCAGTGGGGGCTTCTTTGTCGTCGAAATATCGAGTTTCGCGAGAGCTTCGTTTTTCAGCCTTTCAGCTAGCCACGTTTCCGTTTTAAACGCTTTACCGTTCCTTTGACGAACTGACAAATATGCACGCGAACCACCCTATCCACGACCGGCTGCCTATTGTCGCTCTCAAACCATGCCTTCACCGCGCCTCTTGTTCAAGAAGTCGATACGATTGTTTACGGACCCTGAAATTCTTCGCAGAAAACGGGTTTATCCCCTCTCTGTCTTTTTGCCTCTCTCTCTCTCTCTTTCCTTTCTGTCCGATATTCCATCAAACTCGTCGAATTTTATGCGGGGATCCGAACGCAACGATGGAGTTTCTAAATGTCAGTCGTTCCGATTTTCCTTGGATCGGATTATGGGTTTTGTTTGGATTCGAATTTTGGCCAGCGAATCGACTTCGTTGTTTCATCGTTGGTACAGTTTTACAAATAATCGCTAACGCTGCCTCAAATTGCCTGACGATATGCTCGAACAAGCCAAGTGCTTGTCACTCATTCGACGATATTTTTGGTAGACTTACATAATCGGCCATACTTACGCAGCAAACCATCCCTCCTTATCCCTCCCTTCCTCATCTATGGCCCGTTCCTCAATTTTTCACGCTAGCTGACTCACTTTGGCATAGCCAACCACGGAAGCCGTGTACACCGCTCTACATATATATATATATATATATATATATATATATATATATATATATATATATACCTACGCGTTTCGGTCCACAAAGGAATTTGTCCCGTTTGTTATATTAAATTTTCCATACTTCAACTTCATCGTTCACGCCTCATTATTCCGCGTAGGTTTTTTTTTAAGTTAATTTTTTTTTTTTTTTAAATAGAACTCAAAACAATTTTCATTCTCTTCCCTCCTCCCTGCTCATTCAACGCGCACATTCGACCGATGCGATTCCATCGTATCGTCGTTTCTTTTTCTTTTGCTTTCTTTCTTTCTAATTATCGATCGAACCAGCCTTAACATTGACGAGCTTAGTTAGCCGCGAAGTTCGCAGGTGGCAGGCAACGTCGTGTTCCTCGAGTGAGCGCAACTGTACGCGCGTGTTGGCTAATCGGAAACAACAAGGATTAGCAAATCCACGGCGAAGTAGCGTGATAGAGGCTGAAGCAATTAGGGACGGCAAGAATGTGCGCACCATTTCCTTACCTCGACCAATTACACCGTGCTTTCATCGGAAGGCTACACTCCAATTAGACATAATCTACTTCGCTCCCGCTACACGCCTTCTATAAACTACTGTTCCCGACAGATTTATTAAACAACGATCCGTTTGTCGGATTCGTATCATTTCACGGTAATCTTCGTAATTAATCGAAAAGTGATTCATCCGATTTCGAGCGAGTTAGAAAAATCCAAATTCCTCCTCTCCCATTTTTTTTCTTTTTCCTTTTTCTTTTTCTTTCCTCCTGTTCGCATTTCTGCGATCGTCGAGAAGGAGCAGTAACTCGCGCTCCAACAACGCGTCGCGCCTTCTCTCATTTTTCCGGCATCCGTCCGAGTTTCATCGTTTTACCGGAAGTTTATGTAAGCGTCTCGCGCGCGTCGCGTTCGCCGACGCGGAAACCGAGCGAATGGGTCAAAGGATCTCGCCACCTCCGGGACCAGTCTCCTGGAAGACTACCGTCTCGGCAATTAAGTGGAAGGATCCGATCTTTTCAGACACACGCTACCCGTGAATTTTCCTCGCTCCCTCGCTAACTCTCGGGGATCGAATTTCGCAGACAAGAGAACTCGTTTGTGTTTCGCTTTTCCCGAATCGCAACGCGAATCTAATAATTACCTCCCTTTTGTTTTTCCATCGCGAGGGAATATCGATTCCAACTTCTCATCCACGTTTGGAAAATCTTTCGAAGATTGCCTTTTTTCTTTTTTTTTTTTTTACGAATTCGCGCGTAATTTTTGCGCAAACAAACCGTCTTTGATTACCGATATTCGATAATTCTTAACGATTTTCAACGTTCGTTTACGAGTCACTCGAAATTCTTCTTTCAACAGCTGTTAATTCGTGTATTTTAGGCGTCGTAATATTCTTCCGTGTCTCCCCGGCATTTTCGGTGTCAAGCCGATTATTTCCCCGGAGGCCGAAATTACCACGTAATTCCTCACTCTTGCCTTCGCTCTCTTCTAAGCCCGTTAATAGGTCGTAGGGAAAGGTCAGGGTTGATGTTGGTTGGAAATTTGTCCGAGTATCGTGCGATCTCCCCCACCCTGCGTGTTACTCTCTCCGTCTTTTTCTCGCGGGAAAGCTCTTTCGCTGATGACTCATCCGAATATCCGTGGAATGTTTGCTCGAAACGTCGATTGAAAAAATGCACGGCGTCGGCGCTTTTCAAGATATTTTCGTGTCCCGCGTTCGCGTTCGTCCAGGGAACACCGACAACATTTTCAATCGAAGCTCTCGTAGGCTAACTCTTTCCTTTTTTTCGTGCAAGGGACGTATAAGGGAGAAGTTAATTAATACCGACACTGGTACTCGTCCCGCCACGATATAATATCAACGAATGCTAAGAACACGAGTTTTAATATTGCTTTGTCATGCGACACTTCTTCAAGACGAAAATGACACTTGGTCCCGTGTTATTAATGAAACGAGAGAGATCATTAGTCTTAGAAGAACAGCCTCGTGGTGGATCCTAATTAAAACCACCGGATCACCCGCGGAGTCGAATCTAGGCTAGAAACCTAGAGCTTCAAGTAGCCTCTCCACCTTCACCTCCAGCCTTGCCTCAACGTGTGACCACCCCGCGCGTCTTTCGCGCCCCCTCCCCTTCCATCCGCAACATCCAGCTCATCTCGAGCGTGGAAACACAAAGCACAAACGCCCTGAAATCGTGACCAAGTGCAAACTCCAGAAACCGACGGTGCTCAAAAAAACACCGATTCCGATCTTTCGTTGTGTTAATCATCGAGAAGCAAATAAAAAACGATCGAGCGAGTTACGTAAGCAATCGAGGTAGGAGGAAGACCGTTTTGAAAACGTTTCGACCGGCCATTCTCCCGATAACTGGTCGTACGAGCGGCAATTTCGATGTTTACGTTCTTGCATCGATTACTCGTTTTATCGATCGCTCGTTAAAGAATTTCAGTCGTGATTACACCCCGCCGCTGGAAAGAGAGAGAGAGAGAGAGAGAATTCAAAGGGTGGAAAATTCCAAGTGTGTTGTCGCTTGATCGGCGTTTATCACCTTTTTTTTTTTTTATTATTATTTTTCCTCGGCGAAAGACTCTTTAAAAACCACCACTTCCTGCGGTGGTTGGGAACGCGTTTGTTGCACCGTCGTCACGGGTGCATGTGCACACAGGTAGCCGAGCGAATGGATCTGCAAGTGTAAGGCAATCGGTAACTATATTTTTACACGTATGCCGCGTTCAGCTGGAAATTTTTTTCTTATAATAAAAGATCCTAGGGTGTGCGGCGGGCAGCGTTGCCGTGTTTCACAAGGGTTGGTAAGGGTCGAGGAGAGAGAGAGAGAGAGAGAGAGAGAGAGAGAGAGAGATATCGTATGGAGAAACGGCGAGAACGAGGAGAACCTCGCGGCACCTAACACGCGAACTCGCGTGCTCGTCCATCCCTCGGAATCTAGAGGTTCTCAACTTTTCCATAGTGGGAATCGAATCTCGTAGGTCGATTCATACATCCCTGCGATACACCTCCCTGCGGGGGTCAAAGACATCGATCCGATCCACTCTCGTGTCGCGAGACGACGAAATACATCTCGAGAAAATAGCGAATATCGTAGGTTAGAGGGATGGGGATCGCTTTGGAAACATCGAATCTCTTTTTTTCCCTTCCCGAGTGAATAGAACAGAGGAAACGTTCGGAGAGGAGAGGCCCAATTTTTCTCGACTACTTTCTCGGTAGATATGGAATGGTAATATCGCGTTTATTACTGACCCCGTTCCTTATCGCGTATAATATCGCCCTCTATATTATTTCCTCGCGTATTAATTAAACGTGTATATAATATATTATCGGTTCGAGGTTGGGGGAGGAGTGGGTCGGTTCGTCGTTTCCTTCGTTCGTTTTTTTCCGATCGAAGCCACGAATTTTGTCGGGTGGCGCTGGAGAGAGAGAGAGAGAGAAGAAAAATAGAAGAGACGACGGGTGCGGAATACCGAGCGAGTATTCCTTTTCGGCTCGACGATTCAGCTTTCAACGTTCTTTCGTTACCGTGGCGTTGATTTCACGCAAATACGCGACATCGGGGATGCACGAGTGGCGTCGCGTTGCATAGTCCGTCACTCGCAAGGTGAATTACGTTGAGGGTTGATTTTAATTCGGCGGCAACGACGAAAAGGGACGACTCATTGACCATGCCTCCCCTCCCCCCATCCCTCGCTCGAGCGTGTTTTCCAACGGAACTCGGATGCAAAGCTCTTTTCAGAAATCAGGCTAGTTTAACGGATACCGTCCTGACGGTTGCCGGTCGCGTATATCCGTGCAATGTCGCTTCTCGTGTGTGCACATTTGTACTTTGCTCGTGCCCCCTCCCTCCCCTCTTTCACGAGCAGCTATATATTCTCATGGGCAAACGTATTTGCGCATTTATGTATATGGAAGCACCAAGTTGCTGATATGTAAATAATAGCTGCTGCAAGCTACGGTTGGATAGGGGGTATGAATAGCCCTCTCCCCTTTTCGATTGCCTCTCCTCCTTTTCTTCGCCGATACGTCGAGCCTTCTTCCCGTTCCATTCCTCGCTACATTCTCTTTTCCCCTATAATTACTTCTTTTTATTTTTTTTTTCCCCCCCTCCTCCTATAACTATCCATCGGTTTTCCCGGTTCTCAGTTTCTGTTTCTCCCACTCGATCTTCGATCAACTCCGCTTCCCTGTCAGCCCACTTCTCTCTTCCCTTCCCCCTTTCCATTTCTCTCTTTTCTTTTCCCTCCTTCTTCTTTTTTTCTCTTCTTTTTTTTTTTAACTATTACCCACTGTCTTTTTTTTCCTCTTCGTCTCCGAGCTACCCTCTCGCTCGCACTCTTCCTTTCTCTGCACCGCTCTCCTTCTCCGTCGTGTTGTGTATTTTCCTCCTTTTTTCTTTTATAACACTCCCCTCCCCTCCCCTCCCCTCCCCTTCCCTGTGGCCGCTTCTGTGTCGGTGGTTCCCATCTCTCTCTTTGTCACTCCCCGCAC
Source organism: Apis cerana (assembly GCF_029169275.1). Classification (NCBI taxonomy): domain Eukaryota; kingdom Metazoa; phylum Arthropoda; class Insecta; order Hymenoptera; family Apidae; genus Apis; species Apis cerana. The sequence goes on from NC_083861.1 coordinate 8,930,516, forward strand.
AACTCCACGGTGTGTCGCCGTATCCGTACGTACGTACGTGTGTGTGTGTGTGTGTGTGTGTGTGGCCGCAAAAGGGAAAGGGGGAGAGCTCCCTGTAGACAATAGGCTGTTGGCTACGGGCGACGACAATGTGCCGGCTGCGCAAGAAAGAGGGCTGCCTTCGCCCGTCTGCTTTCCTCTCTTGCCACGCTCTCGTTTCTTCTCCTCCGCGCTTCTCCTTCCTCTCTACCCGCTCCCTTTCGGCTCTTCACCGGCCCTGAGAACCCTCGAGGTGGTACAGCGTACATCAAAATTAAGGCACGGCCAATTAAAGTCGCGCCAAACGCGTTCCCTCCTCCCCTCTCCCCTTCCTTCCTTCAGGCCCGACCTCAACGAAGCCGAGGACGTGGTTGCACCCTCCGTTTCCTCGTGGAAGTAGAATAGGGAAATTTTCACGGGCGCGAAAGGAAAGTTGGCGCGATCTTTAGCCCGCGTATTCGGATCGACGATATTCTCGACATTCTTGCGAGGAGCAGGGGGACACGGGGGAGAGAAAGAGAGAGAAAGAAATGTTGCTCGATGCCTCGTAATAATAACGCTCGGCCGCAAAAGCGGTCTGCAGCTTTTCTAAACTTGTCAGGTCGACGTGAAAATCGATATACGCACGAGGAAAGAAGAGAGATGAGGGAGAGGTGGTGGTAAATGGGAATGAAAAGAGAGGAGAAGAGAGGGAAAGTGAGAGAGAATTTACGTTCGTACTAGTTTGCAGTCAATTATTGGCATTTAGGAGAGACACACACACATATATATATATATATATATTTGTATGTATGTAGGTCTGCGTTTTAAATCTAACCCAGTGTTAACCCTTCCCCACGTGCCACGGTTCGATCGAAGGGGAAACAATGCCAGGAATATTGTAGGCCAATTGATTTTATTTTTTCCTCCCTCTTTCAAGGGATCACCGGTGTTACGTTTTTATCCTGCCCTCTGTTATCCAGGGATACCACGATATCATCATTCCGGAATACCTTTCAGTTTCGCTCAGAGACTTGATTCATCATACTACGTCACCGCATTCGTGTCACGAGCACGATTTTCCCCGGGGGATGAAATTTTCGATCTTCGATTCGTTACCTCTCTCTCTCTTTCTCTCTCTCTCCTCCCCCTCCTTTTCCTTTTATTTTTTTCTCTTCCCATTTTCTCCATTTCCCGCATTCCATTCGCGAATGCTTGCACGAAACGTGAAACAGGAAACAGCCGAAATGAAACGATCTTTGTTTCTTTCTCTCTTTTTCTCTCTCTCTCCCTCTTCATTCTTTCGTTTCTTGCATCCGACCTCTAGACGTCGTCGTTCCCGCCGCCGTGCTAATACTTCTAGTTACTTTTTTCACCTGCGAGCAAGTTTCTGATCTTCGTGCAAACCTCTCGACGAGCCGGGGCGACAGGGGGCAGGCAGGCAGGCAGGCAGGCAGGCAGGCAGGCAGGCAGGCAGGCAGGAAGGGCAAGCAGGGCCGTAGTTTGGGGCGAGCCTGTCCCCTCTTGGTGTATGCCAAAGCACGAAGGGGGTAGTAGTCATCTTCTTTTGAATCTCGTGAAACTCGCGCGCGCGCGCGCCCGCCTTTGTCTCACCCTCGTCCAAGTGCAGGTGGTTGGGGCGACACAGGGCCGTACACTCGAAAGCACTTGGACGGGAAGAGGGACGGAGAGGGAAGATGGATGAGAGTGAGGGAAAGAAGAAGGCTAGAGAGGATAGAGAGAAGGGTGCCTCGGGGACAGGGAACGTCTGTCAATATTGGAAATTACATGCAAAGTCTCGTGCTACTTTCACTGGGCAACTGAATTATTCAGAATAACCATAGAGCCAGCCCATGGCCGTGCGGACCATCGAGGGGGGTCGCGATGTCGCGTCGCGCAGGATCTTCTTAACCCTTGCCGGCTTCCTACTCGCGAGAAAAATTTCATTTCCCGTCCCAATAGGTCGCCGTGAATGAGAAACTCACGAGGCTCGTCTTCACCGTGGAAACAAACGAGCCTCGATGCTTTAATATTCCAGCGGCTGCCTTTATCGGCTGTCCGTTAATTGTAAAACGGATTCAAACTTTCCCTCGATCGAAAAGGGGGGAGAGGGAAATTCGTCGCTCGATTATTCCTCTTTGTAGAAACGTTCGTGCGTTCTTGAGCCGTGATGATGTCTGATGACGTCTCGCGAGGTTTCGACTCGCGGCGAAGAAGAGAGAGAGAGGAAAAGGGAAACGAACGAATCGTCGAATGGAAGCGCAAAGTTGAGCAGACAAACGCGATCGCGTCGCTCGGTTCACTTGGAATCGAAATGAGCGCAATTAAAAACCGAAATTTAATCGCGCGCGGGAACGATCAGAGACACTCGAGCGCGTCGTAACGTTGCTCAATGGGAATGGACGAATTCCCTTCACGTTTGCGTGTACGAAGCGTGTACGAATGTTTGAGGAGGAATGGCCGGATTCACGAGGTTTGCCGTATCCTCGTCAAAGAAGCGGATGAAAGCGGAGTCGAAGGCCCTTCGAAATCGTCGAATTGCAGTCTCTTCTCCCTTCAATCGGGAATGGAGGAGGAGGGCTGGAAGGGAAGGAGGGCCCTCCCGGTGCAATCTGTTTGCCGAGTAACGATCGTCGAGAAATGTTCTTCTGAAACGCGCAGAAAAAATCGTTTGGGAATGGGGAAAAAAACGCGATCGGTTACGAGAAACGCGGCTTCCTCTCCTCGCCGTGCACCCGCGACGCGTACGCGCGAACGAGCCGCGTCGCGACGATTAATCGGTCATTAATTCTCGGTCGATCGGTTTTGCGTGTTTGGAAATAGGCAAGGCGAATCTCTTGCCGCGAAATCGTGGCTTTGTCGTGTCCTCGGCGAAAGAGGAGTCCACGGGGAGGGAAGAGAGAGAGAGGGTGAAGAAGTCTCCGAGGGCTGTATTCTCGTTGGATCTTGTGCTCCACGAGTAGAACGAGCCGTCTGGCTCGTTGGCGCGACTGAGATCGGAGCGAATCACGGTTGGAGGAAAGGAGAAAAGGGTTTCTAGTGAAAAAGGAAGAGAGAGGGAGAGAGCGAGAGAAGGATGAGTGGGAAGGGGAAAGAGTAGAAGACGGAAAGAAGGAAAAAGCGAAAGAAGCGAAGGAGTGAGAGATAGAGCGAGAGGGAGAGGGAGGGAGGGAGAGAGAAGGAGACGGATGCACGAGTAGCGAGCGGGATGGAGAGAGAGAGAGAGAGAGAGGGAAAAGAGGGAGAGAGCGGGGAGAACGATCGCGAGGAGTAGAGCGAGAGAGGGAGCTGTGATGGGGAAAGAAAGAGACTGGGATGGAGAGGAACGGAGAGGCGAAAGGAATGATAGAGGGAGAGAAAGAGAGCGGGAAAGGGAGGAAGAGAGAGGGGTGTACGCGTCACACCGGCCGCGTCGCGTCGCGTCACTCAAAGCTCGGGCCATGGGAGCGAGGAGGCTCGAGAGGAGGCAGTCAGTTCTCAACTGCCTTTCTATGCGGCAACCGTTGCGAGCGCGGCTTAAGCCCGGATCACGCTGGACTTAACGGCTCGCTACGGAGAACCGGCCTTCTTCTTCTTCTTTACACCGCTTTCGTCGAAGCACACTTGGATACCACCGAGGAAGCTCGAACAGCTTGAAAACGCATTAACCAAGGACACGGGGGAACGTATTATTACTCGTCGCGTGTTCTATTCAACGAAGAAACATCGCGGTGTGACAGAATGACTGTGACTTCTATCTCGAAGGTGTAGAGCCACCGTCTGGTCTTCCGTGTTTAAGCCGCGTAATCTCGTGCCTTCTCTGCGATCTTTCTTTTACTTTTTTTTTTTTTTTCCCCTTCCCTTCTCCCCGTTTCCTCCTCGTTGTTACTCGTTCGTACTCGGAGTCGTAAGTGTCTGGTCGAGCGATATCGCCGTTTTTACACAGTGTGCAATTTTCGGGAGTGTGTGCAAGAGTAAGGGAGCAAGGGACCACGTGGTTCCGTGTAATTTCCGTATCTATATCGCTTCTTTTTTGACAGTGCGATCGGAACGGTGTATCGCCGAGAGCGATGTTCACGATCATCGAGTTGTCGAGCGAAAGATCGTTCTAACGGAACAGTGATCGCCAGCGGATCGAAAGGGGAATGCCTGCCGCGCTGGTTTACCGCAAAATTTCACCGATCCGCCGTTTCCCTCTTGAACTTGGTGACTTTTAGAAAAAAGAGAAAAAAGGAAGAAAAGGGAAAAGAGGGGGGAAAAAAAACATGAAATCGGATTCTGGAATCGATTGAAAAAAGTGTTCGTGAAAAAAGGAAAGGAAAAGAAAAGAAGGAAAGAAGTGGAAAAAGGGAAGGAAGGGAGGAGAAGAAAAGAGAAGAAAATAGAAGAGAGTGGGGAAAAAGTTCCTTCTACTATTTCTCCTCACGGTGAATTTAGTGCGCGCGTGTGTACGTGAACGTTCTATAGATTCGAGGCGATTATCGGAGCGGACGCGATAATAAATGCTAGCGTCTCGCGAAGCCCCGTCCGTTGGCTGAGCGGGAGAGAAGGATTAGGGGGAGAAAAAGAAGAGCGGAGGAGGAAATCTCAGCCCTGGGTCAGAAAATATGGTCGTGCTCGAGCTGGAGACCGTGTATGCCCAGGCTGCCCCCCATACGAAATTGCTGAACAAGCGTTTCGTTGGGGCACACCATTGGCTGGGCCCTCTCAAGGAGGCCCTGGTCGCTCGACTCGCGGCTGACAAGGTACAGACTTAATCCACTTGCTCCGCATTTACGCGCCCGGCTCGAAGGAAGGGTTGCGCGCGATCTTTCGAAACAAGCGCTTCGGCGGAGGAGTGATCGACGATCGATCACACCCCTCTTTAACGTCCTTTTCCTTTCCTTTCTCTCTTTACGACTTCCTCTATACCCGATTTTGAACGTCGCCGCGAACGATATTTATAAGCGGTCAGGATTCCTGCCCGATGCACTCATCAGCTGGCATTAGACAAAAACGTTCATTGAAGATTTCGTCGGCGAGGGGGACTGCTCGACGACGAGCCGCGGCGCGAATGTTATTTATAATGCGCGTCGGGACCGCGAAACGTTTTCTAATCCCGTGTGTTCCACGGCCGAAAAATCGAGGAAGCGAGGAGAAAGGAGCGGAGGAGGAGGAGGAGGAAAGTGGATTCGTTCGAAGTAATAAAGGGATAAATCGTGTTTCGCGCGGCGTGGATCGAGGCAGCGGTTTTTTCTCTTTCTTTTTCTTCTTTTTTTTTTTTACGCGACGCGAGTTCTCATCGGCGGCGCGGAAAAGCTCGAGGCGCAACCGTTTCTAGGCACAACCGTGTGTAACATCGATGCTTTAATCAACGCCACGGTGCACGGTTAATCTCGATCGATTTTTTTCTTCCTCTCGCGCCGCTTGCCGCCAATGAAACGAACGAGATCGGTTACGTCCAGTTTCCGAACGGTTTAACCATTGCCGAGCGCCGGGGCTGTTGCTATCCGTCACGCGCGCTATTTTCGATGGGCGAGCAATAAAAAGTTAGTCTATTAAATATCTAAACTTTTCCCGTTAATGAGGTTGCTAATATGTGTATCGGCGCACGTTTAACTGTATTAGGTCAGGAACGTGCATATGCGCATACCGTGCCCTCCTCCTTCTCCCCCCTCTCCCGTCCCTCTCCCTCCATCGCGATACATCCGAGCAGATATAATCGAGTAACCTGCTTTAACCTCGAATAACACGCGTCCTGATTTAAGAATTGCATCTCCGATAAACAGAGGGGAATATAATTCGTCCTGCGGTTTATCGTACCCGATAATAAATTTACTCGAATTTTTTATTCTCGAATTAAAGTCAACGTAGTAGAAGTGAAGGGGGGGAAAAAAAAAAAAAAATAAATAAATGTAGGGAACTGGAGGAAAGATCGAGGTTCTCGATAAACGAGTTATACTTTTCACCGTTGTGTTAACCGAAAAGATGGAGCGTATGTTAGTGTGACGAGGAGAAATCGAAGTCGCGGACACGGACACAGACTTTCCGCGAATCACGGAGCCGATGTTCAGCGACACGTTTCGCAATTCTGAGTCGAAAGATACTCTCTTCTCTTCACGTTCCGATTACCGGTTACACGGTACGTCCACGGTATTTCTCTTCTCTCCTCCCTCGGAGGAGGGGGTGGAGAAGGAGAGGGATTTTTTCCGGGGGAAGAAAATTGGTTCTGTGGATGTCGCCGCCGCCGCCGCGGTTCTTAATTCACCCTCGTGGAAGGGAAGAAAGAAGGAAAGAAAGAAAGAAGGAAAAAGTAGAAAAGAGAGAGGGAGAGAAGAATCGAGAGGGAGGAACTCAAAGCGGAAGACCGTGAGACACTCGATAATTAAGAGAGAAAACGAATACGGGAACTGCGGTGTTTTATCCCGCAGACACGACGACAGTTTTCAACGGAACTCGTGGAAAACGAACGGTTGTTTCGCGTTTACGAGTTCCTTAATCCTCGGTGTGACGTTCGCACACCGAGCGAGTGTGTTGCGGCGTCGTGTACCGTGTGTTAACCGAGTTTAAAAATTTTTCGTCGATCACAGCGCAACTCGATCCCACCTCCTTGGAATACTAATCGCGCGAGGAGATCCTAAGCGAGCTTGTGTTTGCGGTACCTCGCATATTTTTATCTTTTTTTCCCTCCCCTCTCCTTCTTTCTCTCTCTCTTTTTTTCTTTTTTCTTTTCTTTTTTTCCACGTTCCACCACCGGCGACCGCGTCGTTAAAAAGTCTTACGAAGCAGAAATCCGGTTACGTATTGTTCGTCTGCGCGAAATTTAAGCGTGCAATTTTTTTTTTTTTTTTTTCTTTCTTTTTTTTCGGTCGAGGCACAAGCTCGCAAGGAAAGCGACGACCATCTAGGCGCGCGACGACTTCCCGCCGCATTAATTCGATTCAACCGCCGTGCCTCTATGAACGGTAATTAATAATACAAGCTGCGCGGGATTCCTAAGTTCGTACAATGTAGTTGTCTTAATTAACGCCGATTAATTAAGTGACTCGATTGCGCGTTGGTTTTCGAAAGCACCTCTCTCGAACCACCATCACGCTTTTAATCTACCGATCCGTTGCGTGCGCGATGCGTCAAATTCACATTTATGCATAACCGTGTTAGAAGAGGAACGACTGGTTGGCGTTGTCGAATCGTCGTTTCTACCAGGGGAATCTTATGAAATGGAAATACGGAGGGGGGGATCGATAAATGTTCGGTGTTTGGTTAGACCTGTCCGTCTCTCTGCCCGTCCGCTTTCGATATTAACGATGTTTGGAGTTTCGCGACACATTAAGTTCGACTATACACAATTGTTCGTTAAATCGGTCGATATAATCGGATGCGATCTTCTTATCAACGGAGAACTTTTTCTTTTCTTTTCTTTTCTTTTCGTAATTAGCATTTGGACAAATAGAGCTCGCTCTTACGTGAACGTGTCATGCCAGACGTATGGCCGAGTGTCTTTGATAACCTCGGTGAAAGCGCACGCGATATGCTAATATCCTCGATACTTCCGACACGCGGCCGCTCTCGAACGTGGCGCGGCGACGAAATAGCACTCGAAACGAGCACCGAGATTCCTCTCCTCTTTCGTCGATACTTGCAGTACTCAACCGTGACCTTACCAAAACTACCTCCGTATCCTCCACTTTTCCTCTTTTTTCCCTCCCCCCTCGCTTCAGATCGCTCGAACGTTCTTCTATTCATTTTTTTCCCCCGGGATCCTTCACTCGATTTCGTTTCCATTTCGCGTCCCCTCCCAGCGCCGCGTTTATCACCGCCGCATATAATATTCGAATCATTTACCATCGCGATAACAGCGGGAAAATGTGTTTTATCAACGCGTAAATGTTTAAGCAGTCGGGGCGAGCTTTAGCCACGATTTATCTCGTTGCTCGCGTGCAAACACCGCATCGTGTTTCGCCGCATACTTTATAATACCTCTCCAATATATTTGTCTTCATCCAGAACTGTTTCCGTCACGGTTTTTCCGCCGCGGTTTCTGCGCGCGAACTCGCCGTTTTCCCCATTGACGACGACTCTCTTTCTCTCTCTCTCGCCATGTGTCTCACACGAAGGAAATGTTGTAAGGCGCATTGTTCGTCGTGTGTATATATATATATATCCTCTCTCTCCGCGTCGATGATATCGCGCGCACGATAATGACGCCGATTAGAATTTTCAACAAACCGGTTATAATATTAAATAAATAAAATCGCGGCGGTTCGGGAGCGAGATAATTGGAAAATTTTTGTTTTTCAAAACTCCGCTCGACTTTTGACATTGGATATTTTATTCGGAGAGGGAGGGAGAGGGGAAAAAAGGGGTGGCGACGCGGAGAGAAGGTGTACGCAGTGTAGCGTGACTTAATTCGTAACGACGAAAGTCGCAGGGAACATAGTTTACCATAATTCCACCTTTTACCCCCCCGAGCTTCTTCCATCCACCGACAGTTTTCCTCTCGTTCCACCTTTTCACCCGCAGTCTTCGTCTATGGAAATTTAATTATCACGCTGGCTGCCCCTTTCTCTCAACGATGCACACGATAATGATTTTCCTCTATACTCTCCATAATCATTCTGCCACCTCCCGAGAGGAGAGGGAGAGAAAGAGAGAGAAAAAGATGGTCGCCATCGTCGTCATCGGTGGAACAGATTCTCTTCTTTTCCTCTTTGCGTCTCTCTCTTTCCTTCTGTCTCTTTTCTTCTCGGAGACGTCGCGACGCGAAGACGATATACGAAACCTCTACCTCGTTCTTGGCTTCCTTCGTCCCTGAAAATCTAATTATTGCCCCACCTTGAGCCGGTGTACTGGCCGTACTCGCCAGCACGCAAAGTAGTTCCCGATCCTAATCTGGACAAAAGAACCTCTATATACTGTGTGTATATATATTATATTATGTGTATATTTTGTTACATATATATATATATGTAATGCCAATTCGTTGCTGCGCGAAGGTTGGCGCGTTTGACCGCGTTTCCCGTGCAGACACGTCGATTCTCCCATTCGAGAATCAAATTTAAAGTTCTACGGGAGGAGAAAGGGGAGGGGGCAAAGAAATATATATCGAAGTTAGCGTATGCCCGAGCCCGAGGTGAAAACAAATGAACCTCGTAAAACGAAGTTAACGCCACGCCTCGGTTTCGAGGTATACCGAGCTCGATTTACGTTTACCCCCATTGTGGGGAAAAGTTAAATTCTTCCTAATTGGTCCGCGAGTTGCGCCTACCAGCCTCTTTTCGCCTCTTTTCACCACTTTCCCTCCACCGCGCTGGAAATTTAATTATCGCGCCGAGCCCGATTTACGCATAACGTCCCCGCAACTCTCCCTATAAAACAATTCCATTCCACCGGATTTCTCTCTCTCTCCAACTTCTTTATCCTTCTCTCTCGATCCCTTCTTTCTTACTTCGCGGCATGGTGTGCGCATGCATGCATGTATGTATGCGTGTACGTAAATTAGCGGCAATTTCGAAACGCGCGGGAATATTTCGTTACGCGAGGCAAGGTTGGCGCGACGCCGTTGGAGGAGTCGTGCGATTAATCGTTTTGGGATGAAGACGTACGAAAGCTGTTGGCCGGATAATCGTGGAATCGTTCGATAACGAGATGACGCTTGATAGATACGATCGATGGAAGGGAACGATTGGTCGGCAGTTGATCCGCGTTTAACGCCAATTGGATTTCAGGAATCCTATAGGGAATATGTACATATATCGGAGCATATCGAGGCGCGTCAATGGCGCGTGCTTCTCGAATGGTCGGGTTTTCCGGCTCCTTTCGTCGTCTTTCAAAACCCTCTTCTTCCGCGATTGGTATATACACAATTCTACTCGGTGGTTAGTCTAACCGCGAGCCACGATTCTCGATGGAATGCTAAGAACACAGTGGAGGGCTTCTCGAGCCCCCTTTTTCTTTCCCCTCTCGCCATCTCCTCCCCTGCCCGTCTTTCTTCGATACCGTTGCATCGGCTATTGCACAAACCGCTCGCTTCTTGCCTCAGAGACCCGGAACTCGAGGAGTTCTCAAGAAGACGACGATCCTTTCAGCTCCCAAGTATGCCAACCAGGAAAAAAGAGAATCTATTTCGATAAACCCTCCCCCTCCTCTCGTTGTAATCGGCCTCGGATTATTAAACGTCCGGACGACGGGGGCGAAGTTTAAAGTAATAAGCCTCCTCTTCCTCTCTTCTTCTCCTTTTCTGCTTTCTTTTTCCCCCTTTGCGCGGCACCAGAGATTATTCTTATCGCGTTAACGATCAAATGTCGTCGATATCGTCCCCGCCGATTGCATAAGATATTTCTGCGCGCGCGATCAGACGCGACCCAATTCGCGAGGTGGCCAGTGAAGCGAGCCGAGGCGAACTCGCGTTTTCGCGTACTTCACCGGTTAAGTCATCGAGCCATCCACCTCTCGAGTTCTCTCTATCCGGAGAGACGCGGAGGTTGCAACTCGTGGTACATTCAGTAACGACCTTTCCTTTGCAAACGAGAGAGGTCTATTTATACGCCTCGCAGGATTTATGCAGCGACTGCCAATGTCAACATGTTCGATTGTGCGCGGGAAACGAGCCACTTTCAACGCGTGAAAACGTGCATTCCCCGAGTGATTTAACCTGTCCCTTTTCACAGTGTATATATATATATGTATATAATTTCCTCTAATAATTTATCAATAGTCGTCTCTTCGTCGCCCATTGAAATATTTATTATCTAGTGTTATCTAGTAGAAAATTATCTACTCTCCCGATCGAGCAATTTATTATCCGATCTATCGGATGATATCGATTTTTTTCTCGATATCGAGAAAAAAGAAGAAAGAAAAAAGGGGAAAAGTGCAGCACGAGGCGATTAGATCGATGGACGCGAAACGACGAGGACAGCCGGCCACGTTCTGCACGTGATCCACACGTATGCGCGCGATTCCGCGCGATCGATAGGAAACGTTGTGCTCCACGTATTTCGACGCCGTTTTCCTTTCCGGAACGGGAGCCACTTGTAGATGCATCTGGCAATTTCTATGGTGCATTGTCTGTGCAACGCAACGGCATTGACTAGCCAGAAAACCAACCAGCTGTCGAGGACCGTGAGCTTGTAACCGCGCTTTCGTTATTCCCGCCTTCCTTTTGACACGTTTCGTCCTTATCTACTTCCGCGTCCTTTTCGCCGTGAAAGTGTTTCGAGCGCGATCGATCGTTGCTCGCTCGCTTTTCCACGTTTTCCGCCTCCTCCTCCTCCTCCTCCGCCTCCGCTTCCTCTTCCCTCTCGTAAACTCGGTCGTGTCCACGATCCACGGTTCGAGAATGTTTTAAACATCGAACGCCTCGCCTGGACTTTTTTTTCCTTCTCTCTTCAACGTGGTGGCCCGATCGTTGCTCCTCTAAATAAAAAGAGAAAAGCGAGAACGATAGCTTCTCGATAAAATCCCTCGGCTCGAGCTCGAAATCGGATCCTAGTGGTAGTGGTAGTAGCACGTATGTATCCCCCGTAAGATTCACAGATCGTTGCCAATTCGAGAAAGATATAAAAAGGGGAAAAACGATGCCAGGCGATCGTTCCTTTCCGTTGAAACGCGCGGCGGGAAAGTGAAATAGATACGCGAAATAGATAGGGGGAGAGAGGGAGAGAGAGAGAGAAAGGGTTTCCATGGGATGTCGCTTTATTATGCATACGACTGATTTGCCGTGAATTCAAGGCTGCACTTTCAGCCATATCTCGCTTAGAGACTTGTGCGCTCTATCGGTACTCTCGTACGATTCATTCCGCGGTGAGATCGGCGGCGATTCGCTTTTCATTCTCCGATCTCGCCGTTTCAGGAGATAGGCCGAGGAATATAGGCGCGTGAAGCGTCGTGCAAACAGCACGGAGGGGGAAAATGGGACTTTTATCCAGGGATTTTAAAGTGAAAACGCGACGATGAACTCCAGCCAAAGTACTACGCCCCGCGCTAATTAACATTATTTCCTTTTCGTCGTGGCCTTCGCGAATTGATTTCTTTTTTTTATCGCGAAAAGAACGGATTAAAATATGTAACATCTCTTTTGCGGATTGTTCAACCAACTTTTCGAAAAGAGCGAGCTATATGCTTCGAGATCCCCCTCTTCCTCCCTTTTATTTCCTTTCTCTCTTTTTTCCTTCTCTTCTTTTAAATAAATTGGAGACCCGACGTTTACACATAGTCGCGTGGAATATTTCATTCGAGTGTCCCATGCTCGTTCCGTCCGTTTCTATCTTCCCCGAAGAGGAACGAAGTTTCGTTTTCGGTCGCGATAACAGACTCGCTTCTGTTCGCGGTTCTGAAATTTCTGCCGCGTGGAAAACGAGGCGGGGTGTTTAATCCATCACGCGATTTTTCGTTTGCTCGAAGGTTACGCCGCATTCCTTTCGATAATCGCTTGTCACGCTTCGATGCCCGCCCCGATCGATCTCATATTTTACTCCGTTTCCGACCGTGAAATTATAAGAAGAAACGTCGCGTATCCATATTACTTCTCGCCTCGATACGACTCGATCCACGAACGAGGATCGTCGCTTCGCCACCCCTCCCCCCGCATCGGCTCGAATCGCGTGTAAATAAAGACCGGTTATCAAATTGGTCGATATAAATAAGGATTAATTAGACGATAAAGCTGGCAGCTTTCTGGTAGCGCGCCGTCGTTTAGAGACGCGATAATTCACGGGTTCCGGCCGAGCCTCGCGTCACTTCCTTCCATCGCGCGGCGAATCTACCTTACGTTTAATACGTCTCACGAAGGGAATGTAATAATTACCAGGGCAGCTCTTGTTACCGCAGAGGTCTCGCGTTACCGCTGAGCAAGCGACCACGGTGAGATAGCGCTCCTCCACCTTCAACGTGCACTCTCACGTTGGCAGCCTTTTCTTGCCGCCGCAGAGATATAACTACCATCGAACGCTTTACCACGGTGGCTAGTCCAGTCACTTGGCGGATAGTAGTTCCTCCCCGCCCGCTAGATCGATCCCCTTTCGTTGATCCCCTTTCATTCTCGCGCGTGTTATCACTCGCGTGGAATATCGCCAATACCGTGGGATCGATTAATCCGAAGATCGAGAAAGATCCTCGTCGACACGTGGTAGGAAGTTCGGTTTTAGTTTTAGTCGTAGTTTCAGTTTTAGTTTCGTTTTCGCCTCTCGGTCGATCGACGACCGACTTTCGTTCACCATTTTTCTTTCCTTTTTTTCTTTTTTTTTCCCCCTCCGCGCGCGCGGTTAAAATCAAAACCGGGGAATTCGAGGCAGAGCGCGATATATACGCGTCGTCGTGTAATCGAATATTGTGGCCGAACAATTTTTAGCTCGCGACCGTGGTTCAAATTTAATTCGAGATTACACGGGGATCGCGAATCTCGGATCAAATAATAGAAAATTTTTAATCGTAAATCGTTTCACCGTAATCGGAGTATCGTCTCGTTGGATTGATATTTTTGTCGCGTTATTTCGCGGAAGGAATATCTCCACTGTTATCGAGTTCTCGAAGAAGAGGACGGCAGCTTATCTTACCGTATCATCTTACTGAATTTTTCTAATTAGCTCGAGCAATTCATATATATATATATATATATGACGCGCATGCGTCATATGCGTCACACGTGTGAATCGAGGAAACGATCATCTTGCTGCGAAACGTTTCGTTAATAACAAGAAGCCGCGTTTAATTTTCTAACGAGCTCCTTCGACCTCGAGGAACAGACCTCTGGCCGATGGTTCGCGGGACTCGATTATTCTTATCGCGGCGAATTTCCGCTCCTAGCTTTTTTCACTCCGGAAACCGCCTCTTCCGCTCTCTCTCTTTCTCTCTTTCTCCCCCTTCGCTCTCCTTTACTTCTCCAACTGTGTTTGGAAGAAAACGACGCATAGACGTGTCGTGGTTAATACGTTCCACGATTAATAATCGTTACAGGTCGCTCGAGAGAGGTGCCGTTTTATCGATTCCTCCTCCCTCGACGTTTGAATACAAAACGGTCTCGTTCCCCGTCCTTCGTTCCTTCTGTCATTTTACACCGAGCCGTACCAACGATAATTCAGAGAAAACACGTTGGAAATTACTTCGATAGGCTTCTCCTGATCAAATCGGTCACGGAGATGGGTCAATTTGTGCGCGATATTTGGAGAGGGGGCGGAAAAAAGTCTCGTTCCTCCTCCATCCCACGTCTCGTTGGACGGGTTGCCGACCGCACGTGAAATTCGATCGTTTTTCTCTGGTCTGGAGCGGCGCGACGCCACGCGTCGTCGAGCGTGTGCTGCTCAAAGGAAGAGGAGTTCGCACGATGATAGGTATTACGCGATCCTCGAACCCGCTTTCGTTTATTACGTCGGACGAGGGAGGGGAGGAATTTATTATTCGATTCTCGCTACGTTCACGCGATACCCTCCTCCTTCTCCTCCTCCTCCTTTGTGCCACGTTCACGGATCGCGTATTTTCACGTGTTTCATTTAGACCGGCATTGTACGGCGGGTACGCGCGGCCGCGCGACGCTTTTCATAGCCCATCAACCGCTACCAACCGCCTTCGATCCTTTATTCCGCTTCGTTTCGATACCACCACGGATTTCTTTCCTATCGAGCTATTAACGGCCGACAGAAGAATTCCATTTGAAACTTGTTCGATGGAAGTTTAACCGAGGTTTGTCCCGACGGTGGGAGGAAGGAGAGGGAGAGGGAGAGGGAGGAGGAGGACGAGGAGGAGGAGAAGGAGAAAGCCGGGCGGAGAAAGGGAGACGGATAGACGGATAGTTTGCCTTGAGACCGAGGTAATAAGCCGGAAGGTTCTTTCGTAAAAGGAAACAAAATTAAATTCTATCTCTCGGATGGTATATTGACTCGAACACGCCGCAAATATTGATGAGTTTTTTTTTTTTTTTTTTTTCTTAAGAGAACCACCGCCTTTCGCTTACGTAATCTTTCGAGAATCGAGGATTGGTAAATAAATCGACGAATTGCAGCGCCTACGTTTCTTTCACGAGAGTTGTCTCTACGATAGCCCGGTTCGACCGGTTCACAAATTCATCGTTTATTTTTATTTTCACGATTCCTCGCCGTTATGAAAATAATTCTCACGTCTTTGGTCGCATAGAGCTGCCGAGAAAAGAAAAAGAAGAGGGGGGGGGGAGAGAGAGAGAGAGAGAGAGGCTCCTGAACGAAGCGAAAAGAGTCAACTTAACGGTCAAGCAACGTTTACGATCGCGGAAGTACCGTTGTTTCGCAGCGGAGCTCGAAGTTGGAACGATATTCCTGCAATTTTCTCGCCGCTTCCTTTGCTCCCTTGATTTCTATTTACGCTGATTACAACCTCTTTTTCTTCGAACCTTGCTATCAGCCTCGATTTTCTTTCTTTCTTTTTTTTTTTACGCCTCGTATCTTAGATAGCGAAACGATCGATCTCTCTAGCTGTAAAAAAACAACGTTGGACGTTCGAAGAACAGAAAGAAACAACCCTATCGAATACGATCCCTAAGAAATCGATGGTTCTCTTTTGGCGAAAAGGAGAGAGAAAAAAAAAGAGAAGGAAAGAAAGAGAAAAAATGGCGCGGCGAAAGAAGGAATAGGAACTCGACCTCGTGGCGCGAGTGGCGCGCGCGCAGGCCGTGATGAAATCTAACAGCTACTCTTCCGTCCGCCAAAGTTTCCGTCTCTCCCGAAGGAAGTTACAAACTGGCGGTAATTTCCAAAGGGAGAAGCCAGATTCGAGCGTCTCTCGGATTGGCGACAGGTCTTCTAAGGTGAACGCGTAAACTTATCTAAACGTATGTAAACGTCACGTGGAGGCACCATTTCCATCGATCGATAATTCTCCCCCACGTCGCCGTCGTCGTCTCTACGAGCACGATATACACAAATACATTCGCGCGATCGTTTGGAACGTCGGATGGCACCGGGCTCACCTTCGATACCCGCCCGTTTATCTATCTTTCTCTCGTGGATCGCGATTACCAGCGAGCCACGTATAGTCGGAGGAGACGTGTACGTTTGAAAAAACAATGGTCGGTGTGCAAACCAGACGATCCTAAGACCGGTGTCTAGGCCCGCTTTGTGTGCACGTACAACGCGATCCGACGTGCTCGCGCTTTCATACCGCTCTTCTACGTACTATCTTGCGTACCAACGTGTGGGTAAGCGGTCGAGCCGGTGTGCGCGCCACCCTGTGTATATATGAAGAAGTGCAATCAGGGCTTACAAAGGTTGTAGCATTTCATAAAGGTCACATCCACAACCCCTCTCTCCCTAGGGGGTATTAAAATCAACCCCCATGCTCGACGAGGACCTGTTTCTCTACTCTCTCTCTCTTTCCTCTTTATTCCCCTTCCTTCTTTCCATCTCTCTCTCTTTCTCTTTATACCCTTTCCACTCGGTATCAGCGCCGATATCTTCGCCGATATTAATCGCTTCTTCCATGTGTTTATCGTATCGTTTATTTATTTTTTTTCCTCGACAGTGTTCCCCTCTGCCACCTTTCCTCCCTTTCTACGTGCTCGATGTACTCTTACGATTACAAATTCATCGATTCCCGTTCATCCTCGTTAACGAGCACAACCATCATCCCCCCCGCTTCTAGGTTCGCCGATTGCAGATCGCGAGATCGGATAGGCGTGACAAATCTTGGGAACGAGAGCAGCAGGGGAAAATCGAGCGAAGTAAAAAAACAAGGAGGAAGGAAAAGAGAGAAACAGAGAGATTAGAAAATTGATAGACGCAACAGAGGCGTTATCGTCTTCGATAACGCTTCCGCGGCGCACACGCAAGAAAAGGTAAACTCGGGACGTGGAACGGACAAATATTGATACGCCGATGTTGCTGTTTGAACGGTTCGTGAGAAATGGATATATCCCTCCCCTCCGCCCTTCTCGACTCCGTTCCGATTCCAGTTCGCCCATTTAGTCATTTTATCGGGTCATCGAGGAACGTTATCTGACAAATCTCCGATAGCCGACTTGCCTTCTTCCCCGCTCCAAGACTCGGCTCGAATGTGACGTTGCGCGCATTCGCGTGGGCGTGGATGACGCGTGTACCGCGCTTACGTGAAAATAGAGAGTACAGAGGGACGGGCGAGCGTGTCGTGTTCCACCGCGTAACAGGCCGCGTGGCAGCAACGCAGAAGGCCGAGCAAAAGTGGCCGACAAAAAGGCGAAGCCGAAGACAAATATTCCGTGCGGTGGACGATAACGGTCTAATAAAATCGGCGGCGCCATCCAGGGAAGACCTTCCTCGCTCGTCTGACGTTGCCACGACGCCCACGCCGATTTCTCTTCTCCCCCTTAATAAAACTAATTGGCTCACCTCGCTCTCTTTCCTCCGCCCAGTTTCCTTCGCCAAACGTCGTCTCGATGAACTCGTTCCGGAGCCCACGGACAACGAATTTGCCCGAAACGAATTTGCGCAGGAAATCCGCGGCGAGGGGGAAAGGGGTTGTCCCCCGCCAATCAACCGACGACGGTATCGAACGAGGTATCGACGAATTCGTTCCAGACACGAATCTGTATACCGATATTTTTAACACTCGTACGTTTTCGATCTGCTTTGTTACGTTTTGTAACCGAAGGATCAAAAGGAGGATTAGAAGGAAGGATCGGAAATCCTTTCGAAATTTTTTGAACACAATCGATGCTTTTTACTTTCCTGTCGTACGTTATAAATTAAGATCGTAAGGGAAGAAAGATATTTCTACAGCTAAAATTGTAAACGATTATATATATCTCTCGGGTAGAAATTATTCTCGTGTTGATGAGCAAGTATTCGGCACGGTTTCCACCAACGACACGCTTTCTTGTGTACGCTTCCACGCTGGACTTCCTCTAATTTCTTTCACAGTTTTTCCATTCTTCGAACGTCATTCACGTTCCAGCGACAAAATCGGTCTTCAACTTTCGAATTTCTTCGCCAATCGATTTTTCTCCTCGGGAACAATTACACGGCGTTGGTTTCGCCGGAATATTTCCCACCGACACGCTTTCACGACCGATCCTTCACGGATCCTATATTTGTTCAAACACGATGATATTTCCCGAGCTGGGCCGAGATTTCGATTTCTTTCATCGTTACCATTTCTCTCGTCTCAAAAGCTACGCTCTCTCTCTCTTTGTCTCTCCAAGTAATATCGTCAGCCACGAGCCAATTTGCCATCCCTAATTTCACCTCATTCACTGCTACTTTTCTCGCGACACGTGAATCTCGGATTCGAACGGGAGGGAAGACGAAGGGTTGTTGATTGAGGGTAAAAAAAAGGGATCCTTCTCGTGGATCTTTCTTTTTTTCTTTATGAATATGAGTCGCGTGTCAGAGGTCGACCCGTGTTTTTTACATGACGAATTTTACATAACGGATGCCACGGGTGAAAAAAAAAAAAAGGAAAAAGAATGCCAAGAGGAAGGTGGGGCTGGTTAACGGCCCATTAGACTATGGTAGGATAACCTGGCCGCACCCTTAAAGGCCATCCAATAATAAAATCCGCGTCATTTGGCTAAAAGCTACCGCGAAGGGGTATCTGGTATCAAGGTGTGGCTTTAACCCTTATCACGCGAGTTCTCCTTCGTCGAGTTTGCCTTCCCTCCGCCTTTTTTCTCTCTCGCTCATTTCCTTTTTGTATCCACCTTCTCTCTCCCTTCCCTTTTTTTGCTTTCAACTTTTTTCCCCACCCTTCCCCCGTGGGATTGTCCGTCACCGATAAGAGGACGCGTGTCCCGACGAGAGAGTTTATTTTAATTGAATTTTGCAAACTAGGGTAGGTAGCGCTTATAACGGGAGAGGCCGCGGTGCGTGCCGAGAGACCGAACGAGAACCACGAATAGACGGTTACAATAGCCATTGTCTTCGGAGGGTCCGATGCGGATACGTCTATGGAGTAGCTCGATAATTGTGAACCCGTTCCACGTTCATTTTTTCGTAGCGAGTTACGAGTCCCACGAAACTGGCGTCTATCGCCTGAATGAGATCGCCTTTTAACCGTTCAGATTCGCCAAGGTTTCGCGTAACGGTATATAACTATGGGTAGGAACGGGTGACCATGACGCGTCCGTAAAAGTAACCCGATTCTTCTTCGTTCCGGCTGTATATTAGGTCTCGACATCGCGTTCAACCTGTCCCAATACATTCGATGATAACTTCTTGCTTCTTTTTATCTTTTATTTGTTTATTTATTTATTTATTTTTTCGAGAAAGAGGATAAACGTATCGCGACGGATTATATTGTATACTCTTCCTGGATGACGTTAACGAAACACGCGACGCGAAAAGAAGGATTCATTTCGGTGGCTGGTTGGTTGGTGAACGGTACAAAGTCAGGAGGGTATCGTGCGTGGAGCGAGGTTGGGTCAATTCGATCGATTCCCGGTGTCTGGGGAACCGGTTTCTGCCGATGGAACATTAACACCAGCGGTTCTCCGCAACCGGCACACAAACACGCTCGGGCGCACCGTATGTACGTAGCTGGGCCCGCGATCGCGTGATTTGTACCGGGAAAAGAACGGATCGGACCCCTTGCTTTTGCTGCACGGCTTAGAAAGTTGGTAAGCGGGATGGGGGCCTCGTTATCTGGAACGAACGGTAGCAGCCATTGTGAAACAACAGCTTTTACAACACTGTTAACCACTCGTTCGTTGTCCACCCAAGCCAAACCGCGCTCAACGCCGCGGCGGATAAAAAGTATTCGAAAACTTTCCCCGTCCAACCTGCCTTTTCCTCCGATTTCCTATCCAATTCAAAATTTCCCCTTCGTTTTCCAACCCTCGATCGCTCTCTCTCTCTCTCTCTCTCCCTCCTTTGAATCGAGGTGTATCGAGCGGCCAAACACGCAACGACGTTTTCTCCCCGATTAATTAGTCATTCCACCGCTTTAATCGTACAACGTCTGCACGCGATTTCACGTCGCGGAACGAACGCAGCCGCGTTACGGTCAATGAGAAACCGGACTGGAATACTGGCCAAGTTCATGACTCGGTCAAATCTGCGAGCGAAATACCGGCAAGCTCTGCGAATTCCGGCCTTGTACACCGCTCGAAATACGGCACGCCGCTGAAAGCGGCGGTAATTCCAGGAAACGATCGACGTCTCTGCAAATCGTCCCTGCAATCGGACACCCTCGACCCTTGACCTCTTTCCATCCGAAACGAGAATTCATCCTGGATTGCTATCTTTGCTACCGTCGTCGTCGTCGTCGTCGTTCCTGTCTTTTTTCTTCTTTCCGTCGATAGACGCGCATAAAACGCCTCAAGGAACGAATAATCCATTCTGCTGCATTCACCGGGTTCTGTTCATATCGTTTTTAATTGTTGCGTCCCCGATTATTCGTGATAGCTATCGAACCGAGCGTTCTCGAATCGAGCTCGGCTCGGCTTCTGTAAAAGTAAACCGGAATTCACTTGTTCCAACGAATATAATATTCATTCTCGTTGTTGCAAAAGAGTTGTCGTTGTCCGACGATAAAACAGACCCGTGATCGTGACTCGTGCTCTCCCCCTCCTTTCCGCTCTGGAACTCTCTGCAACGATCGATTCGAGAGGAAATTCGTGATAAAAGGCCGTTCGGCTCAATTAATCTCGCCGTTGTTGTCGAGAAAACGCTAAATTCGCCAGACTTTTCTTGTAATTAATTTTAGGCCGCGATACGATTGGGATCGTGGAATATATATATATATATACGTCGCGATGATGCATTTAGATCGATCGAGAATCATCGTCCCGTTTCGTATCGTACACGCACAGAGCTGGGAATATACACGGAGGAGACACCCTGTATATTCCATACACGCAGTCAGGTGAGTTAACGGTGCTCCGAAGCGGTTAAGTAACGGGCTTCTCCGCTATTTGTCGTTGTACTTTTATTTCACGCAAACAGCCCAGGTTTCACGGATTCTCCCCGCTCCTCGACGTCTCGTCGTCGCTTTTTTTCGATTCATCGATACCACGCGTCCCGCTTTTCACGCCGCATTTCCCACCGAGTCTCGAACCGTTTTTTTTTCTCTCCTCTCTCGTTTCTCTCATCCCTTGTCGGTCGATCGAAAAGCGAAATCGTCGAGATCTATCTCGAGGAGATGGCCCCCCTCCTCTTGATTAAGCCTCGAATAAGAAATTCGATTTTTTTCCTTTCGAGAATTTCCCTTTCCTTCCGTGCGCTTTTTGTTCGACGAGTGGCGAACGTTGCGCAGGTTCGCCTCGAGCCGAGCGAAATATCAGCGAGGGCTCGTAAAACGGTCGTTCAAGGTTGATATTCAGATTGGCGGCAATCAAAGCAAGTTAATGGCGTTGCTCGCCGCGAAATGTTAATAAATTTCAGCGAAACTCGTCTTCGGTTCGCTACGGCGTTACTCTAACCAAACGGAATAGCGACTTTAGACCCGTTTGGTTCGGAATCAATAATACAGGAGCTCGCCTAGGAGATATGGTAATGTGCAGGCCGAAATCTAAATTCGGTTCAATTCAACCTGGTGGAAAGTTTTACCGTCTAGTTTCCACCGTTCGTTACCAGTCGCCGCGGATGCACGAACATTTCTCTCTCTCTTTCTCTCTGACGCAACACGTTCGTTTTTCGAAACGAAAAGTTTGCAAACGACCCTGCTCCTCTCCCCCACCTGCTGGCTTCCGAGCTTTTCGTGGAAGATGTGGAAAATCTAAAAAAAAAAGAGAGAAAAGAAAATCAGATGTACGCGCGGGACAAGCTATTTTTTTCTTCCACGAGTCGAGAAAAAGAAGGGAACGCACAACACGCGTCACCCATCTATCCAGGCTTAGAATACGTAATTATCGAGGTACGCGTGACATTACAAGGCCAACGAAGCGTAGCCCGTCTATCGATACTTACTAGTTGCAACCCATTTTCAAGTTAGCTCCCTGACGTCAGCATCGATCGTGCATTGAAAAGCACGTTTCGGTCGGGACAGATGCGATCTTGCAAGATTCCCTGTCCCTGATTGATATAATCTTGTTTTTTTCTTTTCTTTTCTTTCCCTCCCCCGATGAAATTCATAGATTAGGTAACGTGTCTCTTTCGCTCCCCTCTCCATTCCGTTATCCAGACTTGTGTAACGGTATAATCGTCGATTTGAAACGATATGAAATCATCTTTAAACGGTCGTGGGTATGATACTCGCGTATGCAAGTGGGCGAACTATTATTATTCACGGTATATATATGTATATATAAAATAATCGGTGGTAATCGGTGCATATCGACCTTTCGATGCAAGATAAGCGATCTTGTATCGACACGTTTCTCGAAAGGTTTCCCGTCAAGTTCGGTAATAAGCGCGTGGAAAAGATTGGCCGGCGGGATTCGGAGCGGTAATAACGGTGAATCGAGCGTGTTCGCAGTGTCAACGGTGAAACTAAAATGAAAACTAAAATGCGTTATCGAAACTGTGCGGCAACAACGATATCCGCGCTGTTATCAAAGTTTCTCGCGATTGTGACAATGCGAAACGATAAAACGGTTGTGAGGGGGCTGGTGGCGGCGGATACATGCTCCGATTCGAGAGACCCGTTTCATGCCCGTATTACATCGATCTTTTTCCATGCCCCGCGAGTTTTACGCGTGTAGAACACGAAGGGAAACAACACCGCACGCTATGTATTAACGACAAAAGTTATCGCGTCGCCCGTCCAAACGATTTCTCTTCCTCTCTTGGAAGGGTCGGCCGGTAGTAACGCGTTCCGCCACGTCGAAAGTGCAATCACGCGCCGGTGATTGTTGTTCGACTATGAAAACAAGAAAAGGGGAGAAATAAAAAGAAAGACAATGAACGATGTCTTTTCCGTTTTATTTTATCTGCTGCGACACAATACAACACCGGGGCCGTAAAGTTGGTCGAGCTTTACCGGACTGCTTTCCAGAGAGAGAGAGAGAGAGAGAGCAGCGTTTCACCGAGCGAGAAACATCGCGGTGGCGGCCGCGGTCGAAAAATTTCGATGGCTCGATCCTCGAAATCGATCGTTTTCGGTTCGCGCGAAGGAAAGAAAGAAAGAAAGAAAGGCGCGTTTCGCGTGGTAAATGTTAAAGTTACCATTCGAAGCACGCCGTTTTGAAAGTCAAACGAGCACGCTCGAAAGTTCGTTGAACCTCCTCGTCCCGGGCTAAACCCGTTTTCACGACCGCGTTGCGGAGGGATTTAGTAACGAATATCTCCTCGCTCTTAATGGTTCTTATATCACTGATTACGCCTCGTTGCGGGGCCGCTTTTGCCGTCGGTAATCGAACCACGGGCTTCTCGCCAATTCTCTTCTCATTCTCCTCCACTCTCCGCAACCCCCGCGCCTTTCCTTCCCAAATCTCCGCCTCCTCCTCCTCCTTTTAACGCTCTTATCTTCTGCCTACCGCGATTCGATAAGCTACGTATCCGCTCCCCACTTTTTAAGAGGCAATCGCGCTCTTTGAAATACCTGTTATACGAGCCCCGAATTTCCCCGAGCTCTCGCCCGAACCTTTAATCCATCCCGTTTCTCCACTCTATATCGTAGTCGTAGTCGAGCGCGTACTCGTGTACATTGGATTAGCAGCGAATACGAGAGTGGAAAGATGGTGGGATCGTGGAAGCGCGGAAAACTCGGCCATTAAGGACGGGATAATGCCCGGAAGGAGGGTTTTCGAAAAATCTGGCAACGATTGTCACGGTCGACTCGTGCCAGATTCCTCTCTTCAGCGTGTGGATACTCGAACGTGTAGAGAGAGAGAGGGAAGAGGAGGAGGAGGAGGAATCAATAGGCCGGTATTGTAGCGCGGATTTGTAAGCCGCCGGCGGAAACCTTACGTATTCAACAGTGAGTCACACTTCCAGGAACGTATCCCAGCCCTCTTCTCTCACCTACAACAATGTTCTCGGCCATTGTTTCCCAACCCTTGTCCAAAATCAAACGGTCCCCCCTCCCCTCCGCTTCCCTGTGTGTCGAGGTTCAACCCCATTTTTTTTCCCTTCAACCCTTTTCAAACGCAATCACCGTGATTTCCATTTAGGCGTTCGTTTTCACCTCTTCCTCTAGTTCGAGGGCACTAATGACTTCTGCGGCTAATGGCTCCCGCTGCAACTTTCCATTCAAAATTGTGCCGCGCGAATCGAGTAGCCTCTCGACGACCGTTCTTTTCTGCGCTTCTCCTCTCGCGGTGTGTCGATCACGAGTCAGACACGCCATCACCAAACCATGACCCTGTCTCGTTCGACTCTCTCTCACTCTCTCTCCTAATCTCTAGCGCACTTGTGAACACTTGTTGGAAAATGAAGAACTCGGGACGCGGTGTCGAGCGAATCGAAACTTAATCGACGGTGGATAAGATGGAAAGATAGAAGAGCGGGGTTTCGAGTATCTACTGATCCGTATCTCGCCTCGTATCGTCGCATGGGTCAGGTCGTCGATCAATATCATAGAATACACAGTGTTATTAAACAGTTGTTAGATGTATCGATCATAATATTATTATTATTATTATTATTACGATGGTCGAGAGAATCGGGACGATTCTTCCTCGAATAGGAATACAGAAGACAGTCGTCGAGGCGAAAGATAAATACAGGCCCCAGTCAATTCTCCGCTCTTGATGCTCCAAATCTCTACACGGAATGGTAAGGAAGTAGGTCAAAGTTGATCGAAACTGGGTCTCTCTCGTCGAGATTTTCAAATTTTTTCCATCGCGCGTCCTCCTATCGATCGTTTACGATACGTCCACGATATTCAATAACACTTTGCTCGACTTTTACATTTGACGATTTAAATGCGATCGAAGAATCGCGATGGAGCGACGTTCGAAACCACTTTTCTCGGTCCGTGTTCTTCTTTGCCACGACGAAATCGGAGGAGATCGGAGGAGAAGAGGGGGAAGGGGTGTCCAAGGTTCGCGTATGGAACAATCAACGTAACCGTGGCCTTGGCTGCGAAGCTCGAGCTCGCTTCCGGAAGAGGTTAATACCCGAAACGCATCGCTGACTCGGAGGGCTAGAGCGTGTCGTGAATGGTTCAAGTTTCTACGCGGAGCAACAACCTACACGGAACAATGCCTATTTATTTAGACACAGATCGTTGTGTTCGTTAAGGGAGTCCGGAGGGATAATTTTTATGGTCAAAGTTAATGATGGTACGGGAGAAAAAAAGTGGTCGTAGGTGGTCGTCGCCCTCCCTCTTCCCCCTCCCTTGCCGTAACGAGTAAAGCTAAGTATTATTACTCGACAAAAGATACCCGATGCATTCTTCTCTCCGACGTTAAATGAAACGTTGACGCGAAACAACTATTCTCTCGTAATTCGTTTTGCAATCCTTGCAATTAGCGTTCACGTAACGCGTTTAACGCGTTCCGCTCCAAACCTTTCTTCGTTGGAATTCGTTCTTATCCGATCTTTCCCCACGGATTTTTCCACGTAAGAAACTTGTACGATGTTTGTTTGGTTCGGTCGGTGAAAGCCGGCTCGTCGGTGGAACACGAAGATTTTCGAACCCGATAAAAGCCAATGGGAACTGGACTAGACGCGATTCTCTCTCTCTCTCTCTCTCTCTCTGCTCCAACGAACCACGTCCCGCCACGGTCAAACCTCGTAGCGCGTTTGTCGGTCAATTAGAGCCGGAGTGAGTACACCGGCGAACATAGAGGCGAACGCTCGTCGGTGAACGTCCGCAGGGGGTCGTCGACCCAAGCCAACTAGGCTTTGGTCGTCCACGGCTTTAACGTTGCTTTTACACCGGCTATCTCGACGCGGACGATCCTCCCCTCCCTCCCTCCCTCTCTTCTCTCCCATCTTTCGACCTTGATCCGAAACTTCAAACCTGGCCGGTCGCTCCGATTCTCTCGACCCGGGAACAGGAACGTGTCATCGGTCATCGAGCCCTGGAGAAAACGATTACGTTACCATCGTGGGTAACAACGACTCGATACGTGTGCGTATGTGTATGCGCGTCTCCCCCGACGCCTCCTTTCCCGACGCTCCTCTGCAATGATCTCTGTCCATCTCCGATTGGAGTTTTGCCCACGGTTCCTCTCGCTGAAACGCTCGCCGGCCATTGTCGAATAAATTAAGACGATGGGGACGAGGCGAGATGACGTCACCTCGCAATGTTTCGCACGCCCGCCACGTATATACCGCCAAAAATTCCCAATCGCCCGTCCATCTATCTCTCCTATATCCGATCCCTTTCTTTTTCGCATTCTCCCAGTAACGTCTCATTAATAATTGAACGCGCCGTTTTAATGGATTACCACCAGCGAGTGGTTAATTAATAAACAGCCAGGAAACGTACAAATTATTTGTAGCTTCCCGCGCACGAATCTAATGAAACACTTACACTCCTGTGCTCTGGTAACTTAGACCCCGATCCGAATCGTTACGAAATTTGGAACCTTATAGGAGAAATTGTTGGATTCGCCGTCGATCGACGAGTGATCTCGAACACTTTTGTTACAGCAATTGTTCCGAAGTCAGCCGCAAGGAGCCACCCCGCAACAGTTACAGCTGCTGCAGCAGCAGCAACAGCAGCAGCAGCAGCAATACTTGGCCGCCTCTCAGGCGCAGCAGCAACAGCAACAACAACAACAACAAAACTTTCCCACGGCACCGTACACCGTGATCAGTGGACAAGAACCGTACGTCGGAGCGTTGATAGCCGGCGCACCACCTCCAGTTGTGCCACAGTATTATGGAGTCGCGCCATGGGTTTACCCGGCCGGATTGTTGCCTCAGGCTCCTCCGCAAGCTGCAGCTCCACCACCACCTAGGAGACCGCTTACACCATCCTCGGCCGCGGCAGCGGCAGCTGTCGCTCAAGACACTGCAAATAATTTGGCCCAGAGTGTAAGCAAGTTAATTAGCCCGCTTGCTCTCCGAATGGACGCAACCTACTTGCTACAGCCCGCTTAGAAATAAATCCTATTGTCGCGGAATTTATTTAAGTTTATTGCCGATCCACGTTTTACATTGTGCAGTTTCACACACGCTCGCACACACACACACGTAACAAACGTTCGTAACACGTTTCTCGATTAAGATTGGCCGTGGAGATTAAATATAAACTTCGAGCACCGATTCGCCAGCCTTATTAACATTCCAAAAGTTTCCTGTATCGTACGTACGTGGAAGGTAGCAGAGCGGAAATTTTATTCTTGGAATGAGAATCCTCTTTTATTCCAAATGAATCGAGTCGTGACTATGTAACATAACTCTCTCTCTCTCTCTCTCTCTCTCTCTCCCTCTCTCTCTTTTTTTGTATTATATGTTGACATTTTTGCGCACAGGTTCAAGGCCAGTATCAGGTAATACCAGCGTATTACGATCAAAATGGATCCATCGTGATGGGCGGAGTGCGGGGGTTAAGCTCAGCCGCGACCCCCATGAGATTAGTCAGTCCGGCGCCTGTTTTGGTAAACAGAGCCCCGTCACAACCACCGCCTGGACCACCAGCTCCACCACCACCGAGTCTATATTCTCAACCAACTCCTACGTCCCACAGTAACGCAACACCCGGAGAATGTTTGGGTAAGAAACAGTTGACAGTTGAGATTGTAATTAAATATTATACGAACCGGACAGTTCATCAGCATTTGTAGATATGTGTTATCTTTTTTTTTTCTTCAACGTATTGGTCTATTTTCCTACATAATACATATATATATATATATATATATAGATATATATATATATAAATTTATATACATATAATGTATAGTCCATTATATATATGCATGATACGTAATTAAGCATCGATGAATTTTTAAAAGGCAATTATACATATAGCTGCTATATATATATATATACATACATATTCTTACATATACATGTCCTATACATATATATATATATATATATATATTTATATATTAAGGTCGAATAACTTTTCTGTTGTCTGTATATACGTCTGTATACACGTCACGTTTATTATATTAACCTCGTGACTAAAAAAAGAAAAGAAAAAAAAATGTTAGTACGAATTCGTTGTCGATACCGGAAGCGTGTATGTATGTGTTGTGAACGGTGTTACCGCTAGGGTTATAGACGGTATAAGGTCGGTAAGGTACGGCAAATTAATTGATAACTAAGAGCGTGTGTGGGTTGCGGGCTTTTGGTGCAGGTCTGGCGGCGTGCAGTGCAGCAGCAGTGGTTGCACAGGCTCAAGCAGTCGCGGTGCAGCAGGCACAGCAACAAGGATCAGGACTAGCCGCAGGTTTAGCGGCCCTAGGATATGGCGGCTCCCCTCTGGGGGCATTGGGCTCGCCCGCTCAGCTTCAGAGCACAGGTACACGTTAATAGACAACGAACAAGAGAATCTTTTGAAACGGCTGTTTCAATTTTCAGGCGTCGCCGGTGTCCTCGATTCTGTCTTTCACTTTTCTCTCTCTATCTATCTGTCTCTCTTTTTGTACATAACGACCGCATTTGTTTGCATGTTTTGCGAAAGCCTATCGTTTGTCCTTTACACACTTGTCGTTTTACAACATGTGATCCTCTTAAGTGATCGTCCTCGTCTCTTAAAAATCAGAGTATATATATATATATATTTCTCGAGTATCCATACGTTTCGGTCTCTCTCTCTCTCTTTCTCTTTCTCTCTCTCTCACTTGAATTTCGAAAACGTTTCAAAATTTTGCGTCTCCTCTTTTTTGTTCACAGGTTTAGGCCTTGGCGCTTCTTCAACTGCGCGAAGAGATTCCTTCGATAGAAATACATCTGCTTTCAGTCCTAGTTTAGAATACAGCCGCGCCAAGTGGCCACAGAGTTACGGAGCCTTAGGTATGGGGGAGCCCGGTGTTATACGCTACTCTTACGATTTACACGCGTTTACCAACATATCGCCATCGGTCTTGTTTACAGGCACGGTAACAGCATCGCCGAGCCCGTTGGGATTATCCTTAACACCACCACCGACTTTGGGAGGATCTTTAGGAGGGCTCGTCGGTGGAGCCAGCCGTGTATCCGCTGCCCCCGGCGCCGAGGCCAAATTCCGGGCTAGCGCGGTCCCAGCTTTAACAGCTAACGGGGTTTTCGGCTCTAGTAGTTCTCTTTTCCCCAATTTGGTGGGCAAGCCTGGCCGCGGTGGTACGACCAGCATCGGAGACAAAAATGCCGGTGGACGATCACGTTTGCTAGAAGACTTCAGGAATAATCGGTACGTTATAATCTTCGAGTTATCACTTGGGAGAGCGGGAGGGAGAAGATATGGTATTATCGCAGCCAGCTTGTGTTACGAGCAATTTCTCATATGCTTCAGATTCCCGAGTCTTCAGCTACGTGATCTGGCCAATCATATAGTTGAATTCAGTCAAGATCAGCACGGTTCCCGTTTTATTCAGCAGAAATTAGAGCGTGCCTCGGCTAGCGAAAAGCAGCTTGTGTTTCAAGAAATTCTTACATCTGCTTATTCATTGATGACCGATGTTTTTGGAAATTATGTCATTCAGAAATTCTTTGAGTTTGGTACACCAGAACAGAAATCAACTCTTGCTCAAAAGGTAATTCCAACGATCGTTTCTTACCCGTAACGAATACGAAAATTCGTTTTAAATGATGATTTTTCTTTTTTTGCGTGTCAACTGATTTTCATTGATCGAGAAAGTAATTCTATCTGAACGGTTGGGATAGAATCGAAAGAAAATTTATAGATTTTTGTTAATTTTATATTTTATATAATTGTTGTATTTTAGGTTCGAGGACACGTACTACCTTTGGCATTGCAAATGTACGGTTGTAGAGTGATTCAAAAAGCTCTCGAATCGATCGGACCGGAACAACAACAAGAAATAGTCCGAGAACTGGACGGTCATGTTTTAAAATGCGTTAAAGATCAAAATGGAAATCACGTTGTACAAAAATGTATCGAATGTGTTGAGCCACGAGCATTACAATTCGTAATTGGAGCATTCGCTGGTCAAGTTTATTCTTTGAGTACTCATCCATATGGTTGCAGAGTGATTCAACGTATTCTCGAACATTGCACCCCTGAACAAACTCAGGGAATTCTTCAAGAATTACATGCTGCTACCGATCAACTCATTCAAGATCAATACGGCAATTACGTGATCCAGCATGTACTCGGTGAGTGTTGTTTAATTACTAGAAAAAAAATAGAAAATATAGAAATATTACAAATATATTTCGTTTCTTTCTTCTAAAAAAATAATTCACTTTTATGTATGTTTTTTCCTTTAAAGAACACGGTAAGCCAGAAGATAAAGCACAGTTGATTAGTAGTGTTAGAGGTAAAGTACTTACTCTCTCTCAACATAAATTTGCGAGTAACGTTGTTGAAAAATGCGTAACTCATGCTACGAGACAAGAGCGTGCTGTACTCATTGAAGAAGTGTGCGGATTTAATGACAAGTAAGTTTTATATTTGATTTAATTTTTATATTTCTCACTGAGGTAATAATTATTATTTTCAATCAAATCTCTTTTTTTAAATCACGATTAAATATCGCTTCGGTTCGTAACTAATTATTTGTATTATTTGTACTTGTTACAAAATAGCGCATTAAACGTCATGATGAAGGATCAGTATGCCAACTATGTGGTTCAAAAAATGATCGATGTAGCAGAACCAGCGCAACGTAAGGTATTGATGCACAAGATCCGCCCACATTTAGGTAGCTTGCGCAAATACACCTATGGCAAGCACATCATTGTCAAACTAGAAAAATTCTTCATGAAAACTGCATCCGCGATGGGAGTGGCAACACCTGCTGGAGCTTCGAGTGGTGGAGGTGATCTTGGTCCTATCGGACCGCCTGCTTCTGCTGCTGGTCCAGTATCTACACCAGCTCAGCAGCCAACGCAGGTTTTATAAACGTACGAATTCGAAAAGTAAAAATTTGAAGATTTTTGTACGTTCAAGAAAAAACACGTACCAACATCAACATCTAATATTTATGCAACGTATCGCCATTAAATTTAATGGACGAGGAAAAAAAAGGATGCATTTCGCACCATTTATCTCGTTGTCCCTTCTTGCAAGTATAAAGCTGAAAGAAAAAGAAGACGCGCGCATCCATTTAAAACGAAAAAAAGAACTACCGAGACGATTTTTCTTATTTTTGCAAAACCGTAGAAGAAAAAAAAGAAAAACTAAAAGAGGAAACTAATAATTTGTACAGAACAACAAGAATGGACAACGCGAGAAAACGGTGCAAAGGAGAAAAAAAAAATTTCAAGGTCAAATGTGTGTCAGGAAAAATCAACTTCTAGAATAACGTTAGAAATGCAGTGCATTTTTTTTATTAGTAATCCAACGTGCTGCCGAGTAATATATTCATAGCAATTTACATTGAAATGTCACGAAAGTTGCATTAATAACGTTCGAGAACCGAGTTTCTTCGCAACAATTGGATAAAGCTTTGAGCAATTGTATATGAGAAACTGTAGTGCTGAGATGATTGATTGTCTTTTAAGCGCCTCTCGTTTATCAGTGAGTTTTAGAGCAATTCCACGATAGTTCCGATAATTTATAAGAATTTGGGTAAAATCGTTATTTAACCCGTTTAATCTTTTTTAAACTCAGCACTTTTGAAGGAGCATAGCTCCGGTCCTCTAAACATTTAAACGCATACGTAAAAAAGACGTAAAACAATGGAAAGTAGGAGGAGAAGTTGGATGAGTCATACGCTCGACGTGATTAAAGCTCGGTAAAAACAGCAAAAAAATTGTGTTTAGACAGCTAGGATAGATCTTAGAGCTGCATGCATTTATATCGAGTTGTAACGAAAGTGTGATGGCCGTAAACTTTATGCACGAAACGTTTTGATCGCAAGTGTATACCGTACTTATCTTTGCACGCTGAAAGTAGTATTATCTTTTTACGTGCGGTATACGTTCGATCAACGAATCGATATCGGTTCAAGATTCGATAGAGGTTAGGAGCTACAGATATATTGATTATATCTAGCATAGCGTTCGACATGGGAATGAAGCTGAGTATCCCTGACCTGACCGCTAATCTGCCCCTTGATTGCTTCAAATTGTTCGTGAAAGGAAAAAAAAAAGAAAAAAAAAAGAAGATGGAAAGAAAAATCGATTTTACTATTCGTTTTTACATTTATAGAAATTTCAAAGATGAATCAATATATTATGTACATGTATGTATTTTTTTTTTTTCTTAGAGACGGAATTTAGCACGAGATGAAAAGAATGAAACAAAAAGACAGAAACAATGAGGAGAGACATCAAGTCGTCAGCACGGTTCTCCTTTGTTCATTTTTACGTTTGTCGCCTTTAAGCGCGAAGCATTTTTTTTCTACTCTTACATCCTTCTTGTATCCCCTTTTCCCTGATCCTTATCCCTTTGCTCTCTTCCTCTTTATTCCCTTACTCCTGAAATCCTCAAATTTTGTAAATTGTGATATAAATAAATAACAAATGTGTATAGGTACGACGTGACAACCCTATCGTGAGGAACCGTAAATTCAATGAATATTTTATTTTTCACGGGAATTCTCTCCTTTTTAACGGACTTTGTGAATATCGTGTATTATAATAATTACTAATTATATTAAATTTAAATATGATTTACGTTCTAATGCTGCTGACCTTCGATCAATATACGTTAATATTTCCCTTTCTCCTACCGTTTTAAAAATGGTTTCTATCATCTATCGACCCCCCTCCCCCCTCCCTATTCCCATACATATACAGGCACATACATTCACATATACTTTCCAATTGTAAAATATGAAGATTTTTGACAAAGGAGACGCTCTAGAGGAAAGAAATCGTTTATGTTCAGATTCATCTAAAAAAATCCCTCGACCCCTTATAATTCAATCCCTTAAGATCCCTTCTACTCTTAAATAATCGCAGCCATCGCATTGAATCGCGATGATTTTTGAACGTAACTGAGACCCATTGTACATTGTATAAATGATAACGCGTTCTTTAAAGGAAGAAAAACATCAGGAAATTGATGTTCCCAATGCGTGTGTATCTATATCTTTTCGCGCCATTTGTTTTCCTATCCTTTTACACATTTACACATTAGAAAAACATATTGTACACACCAGTCATTTTCGATTGTAATATATATATATCACACACGACGGTTGGAAAGAGCACCTCTCAGCTGTTTTCAATAACATCGTACTTGTTCTTTCTTATTGCAGTTTTACACTATAAAAAAGGACACACGTAGATATGTTTTTTTCGTATCTTTTTTCCTCTCTGTGGTTCTGAAAAAAAAAATCATCCTGATCATTTTAACGGTTAGCTTCTATCATCGCATATGCATCATGCATTTTGCGATACTTTCTCTATGTTCCTAAGGTTTTGTAAACACGATCAAACTGATTATTGATCGAGATCATCAGTTTCATCGAGTCTTTTCCAAAAGGATATCTTTTGTACAATTTTTCATGTACTTTTAATCCTTTTAGTGGACGTTCACATATTATTTGTGCGTAGAATTTTTATTCGTATAGAACGCATTCTTAAAGGATAAAAGTCGAACAAGATAAATTAGAAAAACTGGTAGCTTGTTCTTCTAAGATTTTATTACGAAGAATTTCAAAAACGAATCAGTATTTTGAATTAAAATGTTTCATCTAAATCATTTCACGAGTCGTGTGTATATAATTTGTACAAAAAAAAAAGAAAAGAAAAGAAAAGAAAAAAAGAAGAAAGATTTTCTTCTTCTCACTGCAGAAAGAAAATTTGGCTAAGTTTTTAAATTCGACGTTCGTATGCGCGACACATTTCCCATACATATTTGTATACATCCGAAAAGAACTTCGTTGCGTGTTGCATTCTCGTAATCGATAGATAATTAAAATAAGATCGAGTTGTATCTCAACTGTGTACAATGTATAATATTTTGTTAACTTAGATGTTAAATGTGTAGAATTCTAAAAAAAAAAAGTGTAGAATTCTAAAAAAATAGAGGAACAAGGAAAGAAAAGAAAGAAGGGACAACCGTAAGGCAAATCGAGGTCCGTCGCGATTTTGTATAAAAAAAGAAATGAGAAGAAAAAAAGGAAAAGAAAAGAGCATTTAAAAAAAAAATAAATAAAGAAGAGGAAGAACATAGCCGCTTTCTTTGTAAAATATTGTAAATAACGATTTATTAACGAAATTGACAAATTCTTAGGTACCCTTTCTCTCTTTCTCTTTCTTCTTCGCGAGAGGATTATTTATACTATAATAGTGACGGGACCGGTTCAAAAATAAGATTGAAAATATGTTTAGAAGGGAAATGCGTGAGACGCAGTACTTATTGGATCTTAGCGACGTCGATTTTTCTTATTTGCTTTGCTCATTTCGCCCCGAATTCTTTAAGTAATTCGATCAATCTGTATTGATTCTCGTGGAGAAAAAATAACGTACGCGGGCTACCGTTTCCCTGACTCGAATTCAATCTTTTCGGAAATCGCTGAGAGGAGGCTGCTCGTTTTGGAGCCGTGATTAGGTAAAAAGAAAAAAAAAAAAAAAAAGGAAAAAAAAAAGAAAAAAAAAGAAAAAAGATGAGGATGAAAAAGAAAATTGAAAATATAATAGTTTCACATGTACGATATAACGAAAAGAAAAACTATTCAACATATATACA